>NC_071999.2:62909653-64159653 GCF_028885655.2 Pongo abelii
TATTTTATTTAAGATTAATGAATGCATCATCATCATGAGTGTATTTCTTTCATGGACCTAGGAATACATCTGGTTACTTTGCACTGTTTTCATCTCATCTAAACTTAAATACCCCCAGAAAAGTAATTTTCTTCCACTAAGACTAAGTCTTATGTAGCTGGGGAAATACCAATGACCGTATCTTTTAGATATTGATCATTCTAAAGAATTTTAATATAAAAGTTAAAATCAATAGAGAAGGATTCATAATTCAGTTGGCCCTTTTTCCTACTTGTTTTTTTCTATTTGTTAACTAAAAATATTTTATTTTTCAAGCATTCCCGACTTTGCTTTCCTTTGCTATCCTCACCCTACACACCATCACAAGTAGACTTCAGTCTGTTGATCTGCTTCCTCCAGGTGAGCAATTTCTTCATCTGCTAGCTTTCTTCTCTGTGATCCAAATTTTACTTGTTAGATGATAGCACTCATAAAACTATACATTTGCAAGGCAGAACATGTGGACTTTATTTCTTTAAAGGAAAATAGCATAGTAAGTGAGTAATTTTCTTTATTGTTTCTGCATTAATGCTCTTAGTATTTCAGGAAAAGCTGTATAGTGTTAACGGTTGAAACAAGAATCTAGTCTTACACCAGGTTTTTAATATTTGTTATTCTTAAGTGAGTTTAAGTGGGCCAAATCTTAATTATTTCATAATTTGAAAATTCTACCACTTATATTAATTTCGCTTAGGAAATAGTGTAGAATAAACTGATGGAATGGAAAGTGGGCTATACAGGAAAGAAAGACTTGATTATTTTCTTTTGGTGTAAGTTGTTGGTGTAGATGTAATCTGCTTCACTGTTGCCCCCTGAAGAACTGTGTTTCACCCGAGAAACTGACTCCCCAAATTCCTCTTTCCTTTTGGACTCAATTACACATCATATTAGCTAAGTGTTACTTTGTGAAGATACATTAAAGGCTTCTTTACACAATACTTTTAAAAACCTTTACATAGCAGCCCCATATAGTTTCCTAAAGGCAAGGCAGAACCAAAAGTATATAAATTATAATGGCTAATGAAGCTAAATATTTAAATCCCTGGAACTCCATAAATTATGCAATATATTTCAGTCTCTAAGTATGCTCTAGATGTGATTCAGATAATCTTGGAAAACACATTAACATTTGAAACAACTGGAAAAATTAAATAAAAAAAAACAGGAAAAACTATTCCTATCTCAGGTGAAATTTTAGCTCAACATATTATACTATTCTACATCTGGATATCATCCAAGTCTCTGAATCATTTGAATGCTTTTGAGAGATTTGATTGGTTTCTGCATAGTTTAATCACTACATAAGAAAAACACTTGCTACTGGAGAAAATGATTATATCAGGTTGTTGCTGTGCTTGAAAAACATACATGTATATTATAGTAATCTAAGAATAGCAATTTTTCTTGCTTTATTCATGCCAGAGAAAGAGACAAGGTTGCTTTATTTCTTGTACGGAAATGAATGGAAACTGGAGGAAAAATAGAACAGCTTTAAACAGACAAGGTTATAGTTGGGAAAGTTATACCTGTCCCTCATTTGGGGATAATATGGTGAGAAGTTTGAAACACAAGCGTGTGCGTGTGCATGTGCGTGCACACACACACACATATAAGGTCTATATAAAGTCTTCCTTGTTACCCTTGAATAGCTGTGATTTCACATTGATTAAATTTTAACTAGTTGGGAAAAGAGTTATATTTTTTTCATTCAGCAAAAATTAAATTCAAGGGTATCATTTACACCAATAAATCATTTTGGATTTTAGAGTGTAAATTTGTATACATTATTTCATGTGTTCCTAAATATATTTCTGTCTTGATCTCACATCCATTTCCTGCTCAAATGTATGTGAATGCTCACTGGTGCATACATGCACCGGCACATGTACACCTGTGCAGAGCCATGGCCATTTACCAACAAGAAACACAGAGCTAGTGTTGTGATTGAGCACCAGGAAAACTGGAAACTGTTGTTAGGTAAATTAAGCCTCATTTTGTGTCCACTAAGTGGTTCTCAGAGATTGTTGTCTTTAGGCAAGGCTCCTTCTATTCATTTCCATCTGGTATATGAATGTAATTTTTTAATCATGTGTATGAAGGATGCATGCATAACTATATGCACATTTGCTTTTTAGCTGTATTCCTTGGGTGATAATTATGTGACAAATTTGAAGTTATCATTTTAAATTTACATTTTCTCAAAGTATCAAGATAATCAAGATAGCAAATCTTGCAAATATTTTCTATTAATATATACTATAAAACTCTTCAATTTAGAATACGATTTTTGAGGCTACTGAATGTAATTTAGCATATATATTTTTGGTTATTATAAAATTACTATAATATAATCATTTTGTCTTTATGTTATAAAATAATCAGAAAAATAATATTTTTATTTTGTTTAAATTATCTCCCAAATAGTTCATATAGATATAATCTTTGTGTTTTATATGTAGTAAATACATCAATGAGTTATGTATCTTAGGATGTGTACTTTTTAATAAATTCTTAATCTAACAATGCATTATTTATACTTGGGATTTTATGCAAAATTATGTGCAGATATATTTACTTTTAGTAATAAAACAACTATACTCAATAAGGAAAAAAGCCTAGATAGAAAGTTTCTTTTTACTAAGTACTGCTAACCTAATGATTTCTCCATTTTGTAATAATAGCAGGTAGGTTTCCTTTGTGACCATAAATACTTTTATCATTTAAAGAATGAGCTTTAAAATGAATATATTACTGGAAATTTGTCAAATCAAATAGTTTAATTGTAGTTCACTTATGGGTAGACCTTGGATTTTAATACTGGGTAACTTTAGCTCAAGTCAAAAACTCATCTGGAGCTTAAAAATGTACACATTCACGGTTAGAGTGAAACTTACTTAAATTCAAGCATTTTTCTCCTTTGAACAGAGACTTTGTGATCCCAATTATGTGTCCAATAGAAGTGTCCACATTCTCTGATTGACTTATGAATTATATTTCTAAAGGAATTTTAGGGTCCAGTTAGAAGATTACTGCTTTTTTCCTAGGCATTATAAAGAAATTTGCTGTGAAAGCAAATGTAAAAATCTGACTTGCTAGAATTTAAATTTTTTTTTTTAATAATAGAGTTGCCTAAAAAATTTATTTTGGCCAGATTATGGAGGTCTTAGCACACCAAACTGAATAATTCATCATACATCCATTTTTGATAATGAATATGAAAATTGTTAAATGGCTCCTTGAAAATACCTTTGGTAGCAACAAAAAAAATCACTTATTTCTAAGATTGAATGAAAAGATTATTAATAAGAAAAACTCAAATATAGCATGTTTGAATTAAGAAAGACTGTCTTAATTAGTTCTTCTGTTATATTAATATGAATTCCTTTTTAGATTGGATTCAGATTAAAAGTCTGAAAATAAAATAATTGCTTATATATTTGTATTTATTTTCTTGTTAATATTACCCTTTGGGAATGCACTTCACTCTTACTGTCTGTTCTTTGCTCTGGGTATGGCTGATTATCAATGGAATCGCAGAAAATACTCTCCAAGATAAGAAAGTATTTAAAACATCACTGTTAGACACCTTTTTATCTCCATACTGCATGATGCATGGTAACATTTTCTTTAAAAACACATTTTTATCTTTACGGTGATTTAGAAATAGCCCTCTCCAGTAGCTTTTTTGCCCCTCAGTTTGATTACATAGCAGGATAATCTAAAGAGCCACATCTCCTCTCTGTTAATATGTAAATTTCCTGACCTCTTTTACCAATTTCTCCAATGCTTCAGTGTGTTTTAATGATTACAAAACATTAAAGCTGTTACTAGAAAAATGGCTTGTCATTGCCAGTAAAACCTATTACAAGAAACATTTCTGTATATTTACTTTAGAACATGGATATTGAGTGCATTGATTTTACTTAAAGTTTTATTCTTGGGATGAACCAATTGTAGAGGATAAAACACATCAGCTTCCAATAAATTTATAGCACAGTTACAGGTAATAAGAACAGAATGGCTTTAGAGAGATAATTCCAAGAACAGCCTTTATTTGAAATGGCAGTTATCATTCCTTTCCTACCCTTTATAGGTATTTTTGACTATTTAAAATAATAGTAGCCATAAGATTCATGGTTTCAGCAGCTTAGTGGTAGGGGTATTGCTTGAGTAAGATCAAGGCCAAATTGTTTAGGTCCAAATGCCTGTATTTTATTCTAAAGTTACCTTTGGAAAATATCATTTTAATTGTCCTCTTAGAAAGATTCCACTTCATAGGAGACATTTGTATGTATTTATTAAAGTACATATTTATTATTATTTTTCTGTGTGTGTGCATGCGTGCACATATACGCATATGCATGAACATATTGAGGGCATTTAGCTTTAGTTTTTACATTTTTGTTATATAAGTACTTTTTGCAGAATCATTTATGGAGTAGTATAGTTTCATACATATTTCTCACTCATTTGAATCTTTAAAAAAACCTTTTGTATTACTTCTTTCTTCAAAAATATAGTACTTTTTGAAAATACTTGTCTGAGCAAGACACTGATCTGTTCATCTACACATGCCCATCTAATTTAGGTTAACAAAGGAAACTTTAGACCTATCCCAAGTAGAAATCTGTGAGTTTAATAAATAGCTTCTGGAAACTAGAATGTCATTAAAAATATTAAAATATTAAAAACATTCTTTAAAAATCTATCTTCTGGGACTCCCATATCCTATTGGCGGAGGTTAATTGCTAAATAATAAGCCAGAGAAGATGAACTGCATCTGAATTAACTGTTTTCTGAGAGTGCTAAAACTGACACCTGATTCTGTTTGCTTGTTTCTAGCAATTGAAAACAAGAGCTGCTAGAAACAAGATGAACAACAGGATTTAAACTGGTAAATAGATATACATCCCAATAGCAATCAGATAGCAGGCAGAGAGAAAACACTAATAAGACTCTCTTGCTTGCTTCTTACAACGAGTTTGGCTTAATAGGCATGTTTTCATTGACCTTCCTTACAGGATTACCACTTTGCTAGGAGGATGACTTGAATCTTAGATGTATTCATCCATGTCATCAAAAATGGTGTCATTATCAGAGATGGGGTTAGCTTACAGAGGCAATAAAAGCATAAGGAAAACATCCTCTCTAAAGATGAAGAATAGTAGAATACTTAAACAGTCTTGGGTCTGAAATTCACACTATTATTTAAGTTGCTAAAATTTTACATTTGTCCTTGTAAACCAAACAGCTTCTGCTAACTACTGCATGCCAGAGCATAGGTTTCTCACTGCATATAAATCAGGTTCTTTCGGAAATTGCATTAACTCTTTCAAGACTCTAAAATTACAAAGTCTTATTAATTAATTCACATGTTGATGATAGCTGTTGGCTAAAGTGTAAGATACAGAGACAGCTCACTTAAAAGAGAAAAGTGTCTCATTCGACACAGCAATGCAGTAGAAGAAAAAAACAAAAGAGAAACATAGCAGAGAAGAAAGAAACCTATAGGTGCTGAGGTGTAGTTTTCAGGATACTGTTTTCCATAATTTAAAATTATAAAGAGGTGATTATTTAAATATAGGCTTTGATTTCAATAACAGTGTCACTGGTTTCAAAAATTTCCTAAGGGGAAATTATTCTGACCTCCAAGTTCGAGTAGAATATATGTCAGGCAGGATTTATTTATCTCATAATTTAAAATGGTATTTTCAATAATAAATAGATAACTTTATTTTTTTATTTTTTTTTGTTATATATGTAAACGAGTTTTATTGGATATCTAGGAGTATAATTTTGAAGTCATATGATAATAAATAGATAACTTTATATTTTCTATATAAACATTGTTTGTAACAGACATCTGATATTACTGTAAACAATGCGTATCTCACAGCAATAGACAGCTATTATGTACAACTTCATTTGGTCCTGGGATCATTCTGAAAACTGACATTATAGTCTCACAAATGAATGGTACTGAAATGAGTAATTCATAAAGTATGTAGTTGTTCCCATTACAGGTTACCCATAGTATTTGATAACTTTAATTTAATGATCCTTTCCATCATTTAAAGCATTCTGTTCAAATTCAGAAGTGTACATTGAGTGTGTCATATATTCAAGGAATGGAATGCTGAAGAATATACTGTAGTATCTTGATTTCAAAGGACTTTAGGGTCTCCAGGTAGACAGATAAAAAATAATAAGGAATGCAGAGTAATGCTGTAATATATAATTCAATGGGAAAATTGTTACATTATCTTCAAACAAAATATAAATGCTTATTTAGGAAAAAATTGGAATTTTTTGAAATTTATTGTTCTTTAGTGTATCAAAAACCTTTTCAATGGTGTATCACATATGAAAAGTGTTCTGAGATTCAACATCCATCTTACTCTTTGTTGTTGTCTTTGCTTTGTTGATATATTTTTTACCTCTCTTTTGAATACCTAGCAAATCTCTTTTGTTCCAGACTCTCCATTTTCTGATCTTCTAAAATAATCCTTTAATATTTCAAATATTTTATCATATGAAATGTTATGTTTGGTTAATGATAATAGAAAATTAGAGGAAGAGAGAAGAAAGATAAAGTAGATGTAGGAAAAAGAAATATTTTTCTAATGAAGAATTTAAAAATGCAAGATTTATGCTGGTAACATAAAATACCAGTTTAAATGCACATTAAGACTTTCTTTAGAAGAAGCAGGATGATATGAAAGCTGAAAGCTGAGTCTGGGGGCTGGAATGCCTATTCCAGTGAATCATTCAGGTCTTGTTGTGTCTATTGGAGATACTCTGGCTTGAGCCAAAAACTCTAGATATCCCTTTTTAGAAATAATGCTGATTTGGATTCTATTTACCTTATAGCTCATCCCAATTCTATAGTTTCATAAATGGTGTCTGATGACTTTCCAATCAACCACCGAAATAATTCAAGAATCTTTGAGACATATGATACACTGCTCAAATACTTATACTAGTGCTTCACTGCCTGCTGTATTAAATGTGCTCTTTTACTTAGAACTTTTCCATTCTTTTTTCAGATCCTAGCAAATTTTCTCTACATTGCTATGTCAAGCCTTGCCATTGCAGCTTAAGTCCTTTGACCTATAAAGCTGGTCTCTTACTGCCCTGTGACGTGCACATTCCCATGTGAGGTGTGTTTCTTTTCTTAATCCTTTACCTGGAGCGCCCTCTCTCTGCTCTCCACTCTCTGTTGAAACCCTGATCAGCCTTTGAATCACAGATCATGCACCAACTCTTGCATAAAGCCTTTCACAATATTACAACCTACGCTTTTCTCTGTATTTCTGCTACTTGACGATCATATGACATAGTTCAAAATGTAATTGATCATGAATTATTTCCCATATGCTAGTTTCACTCTACTTTTTAGTTTCCAATCAAAGTTTAAACTCATCAGTAAAGAGATATAGTCTTACAAACTTCAGAACTTTAAAAGTAGATAGACCTAGGTTTATTTACCACAGACCTGTATGCAACAAAACACTTATTCTACAACATTCTATCCAAGATACCCCTCCTTGAAAACTTTCAATTCCTAGGCAAGGTGTGGGGAGGTGTGTAATGCATTTTTACCTTATAAATTATTGTGTGTAACTTCTTTAAAGTAATTGCTGAACTACACTCATCTAATGTGCCCACAAAATGTGAGCTGTCTTTATGCTGCTGGGACGTTTGAATTGTATTGTTTTCCCTTGAAAGTCTCCGTAAGCATACTTTTCTCAAAGTGAATATAAATCTTGTTCTAGTGGTATAGTATTGAGCTTCAGCCAGTTCTCTTCAGGGTACCTGTTAGGAAAAAGATGGTTCCATTTAGCTGTGCCTTTACTTCCAAGCATCTGCTGCTGCCCCAGGTGATGGCTGTACCTACAGAAGGGAATTCAGGGAAGGGGCAGATTAAATTTTCGATGTTAATCTCAGTGGCATGCCATGGGACACAAGTGATATTTGTGCCATAAATTCCCAATGCATGGTTTAGATTCTCGTTGTTTTGTAGTCCTAGCACTTCCGTATCAAATACTGTTTTGCATTTATTCCTTATCATAAATTTCATTTCAATTTGTCTTAAGTTCTGTTCACCTTAGAGCACTATCTATGTGTGGTCAATATATACGCCAGAAAATTCCACTCCGGTAAACATTTTACTATGTCCAAAGGGTCACAAACACTTAAAACATTTCCTGAAGGTGTGCAGATGCATTGAACAGTAAGTGCAAATGCTCCAAACAGCTCCAAATACCCAGCTGTGATTGGATTCACTTGCTTATGATATAGGACAGTGATTTCTGGTGTCTGAATGCAGCCGTGGCAATACATTCAAAAGCATTGTGCGATGCAGGTGCACGCTAGAGGATTGGTACTTCAAACCTGCCGTGGTTTGACTATTTGATAGTATTATAACAACTTCCTCTTCAAAATGTGCTCTCTGCTATCAAAAGCAGATAGAATGGCACTTCACAAAGTAAAATCTGGAAGCCAGATTAGCAGTATATACTCCTCAAAATGTATACATTTTTTTCTCATAGTATTTTTATTACTTGAGCGTATTTTAAATTTATAATTCTTTATGGGGCTGATTTTTTAAAAAATAATTTTATTTCCTCGGGTCTTATGTCTATTTTTTCCTCATTATATCACTGCCAACATGTTAATAGGCAGCCTCATGAAATAAGCATATTATAACAAGATATATTTTCCTCATTATATTAAAAAATAAAAGCAGCAAAAGACATTCCATATCTGTGTATCTGTATATTAGTTACTTGATTAAGAAACAACATGTATCCCTGTGCACAAGTGAGACACATGGGAAATACAATGCTATAGAAGAAGAATAGCTTAGCTAAGCAAGGGATGGATTCTCCGATTAACATTTTTTCTTACACAACCCTGTTCTTCCCTGCATAAAGGATAAAACAAGCTTATTAAAAATGGTGTTAAAATAAAACTTGGAAGTAGGAAAAAATTCCAGGAAATTTGTAATATTAGAATACCCATTTAAAAATCTGACACAGGAGAAAATAATTTTGAGACAACTTACTTATCCAGAACTGTCTCTAGAAATAATATTGAAAGCAAAATTTTTACTCCTTTTAGTCAGATAGTGAGAACAGAATATTCATTTGTAACAATACACAAGTAAATGGGACATAGAAGTCATAAGTGGAAATAATAATGTGTATGAATATAGATTGTTAAGGTACCATTTATATGGAATGACTCACTCTATCATTATAACAAGTGTAAAGGTTTTATAGGATCAGAAAAGAAAGTAAGTGAATAATAATCAACATAGCCAAAAAAAGAAAGAACTGTGTATGTTAGAAAAGTGTCAGTTCACAGGATGTTGTAAATTATGTCAACTCACTGAAAGAAAAATCAATTTTATTAGAGGCATGTTGGACCATTTTCTGATGAGATTTCTATTTTAGCATTGATGTTTTTTCTATGTTAGAATATATTGGGATAAATTGCAATTTGTTGTGGTCATAGAAAAATGTGTGCACATGCATGTGTGTGTAATTGTGTGTATGTGCTGAAGAAAGAAAAAGGCCATAAAATCAAGCTGTTGTTATACCATTAAAGCCTCTTAACAGAAAACTATTACTGAGCATGAACTGCCAGCCAAAGGTCTTGGCTTGGCTTGGTTTGCAGACAGATAAAGAATTTGTGATGGGTACTTAGCTTAGATTCTGTAGAATTAATCTACAGAACACTTGTGCAGAACATAAATAGAGACGAGTGCTTGCTGTCTGATTTTGAAGACAGCTAATTAGATACTATGAAAGCTTACATTGGTGAAAGAAGGTAAATTAGAAACAAAAAAAGAATAATGGGAACAAATAAAAACTGGACTTCCATTTATAGAGTTGTCTACTTGGAAACAACTCTAATATTAAGATGTTGTTAGAAATGATACCAACTACCACAGTAATAGAAGAACACGATTTCTATTTACATCTGTTTACAAAACAGAAATAAGACCATTTGGTTGACAATCATAAAGCACAGATAACTTTCTGAAATATCCTTTTCTCCTGGCCACAACAATTTAGACTGTCTTTATTGATGCCATGATTTGTGGATTTTGGTTTTTAAGTGTCTACAACACAGACATTTAACTCATCATTATAGAAAAGAAAATCAGAGGCAAATACTGGATGCACATTGGAAACTCCTGTGCTGCAAACTATATGCACGTTTTCAGGTGTACAAATATGTAAGTTCCCAAAGCACCCAGTACGTCTGAAACTCAGGGGAGGAAATCCTTTTATGCTCTCTAAAATTTCCCTAAGTGGTCACAAATTACTTTTGTAGTGCTTTGAAGACAGGGAAAATAAGTTTAAAATTCTGACTTGTGACAAATTTCTGCCTGAGAGCAAAACAGAATAGAATAAAGAGGTAGATTCTCTCCAAAGTAAGACTTTTTTGGCTGGTTCCTAGGCATATTTCTTGTGCTTGGACAATACAGAATCAGAACCCACAAGTGTTTTTCCCTGAACTTTCCACAATAACTATGTTCAGCTGAGGCACTTAGTCTTTGTTAATCTTTGTTGATTTTAATAACATTTTGGTTTCAACTTTCTATCTTATAAATGATAATTTTGGGCATCATCGAAATGGCTATGCACTCCTGTGATATAGTGACATTATACAATTAAAACACATTGTAAAATTAAATTATGTGACATTTGTGGGAGACTATTAAAACCCAACAATTTAAAAGCAGATAAGTGATGTTTTTATCTAAGTATTTTTTCCTCACATAGATATAATTTAGAATAATTTCACAATGGTTTAATTCCTCTGAAGTTATATTTTGTCACAAAATGATTGCCTGCCTGATATCCTTAAGATTAAGCTATTAAACTGCTTAGTGTAGGTTAAAAAAGAGAAAGAGAGAGAGCTTTCAGATATTATCAGTCAATATGAATATGCAGATTTCCGGTATCTTTATGTCCAAATCCATTTTAATTACATGAAATTCTAAAATCAGAGACAGTTAAAGTGTTGATCTAATCATAGGTTTTACACCCAGGCTTGTGGCAAAGGGGAAGATTAAAACGTTGCTTATTGGTGCTTTTAGTCTGAAAGATTTATATATATATGTACATTAATTTATATAAGCTTTGTTAATATATAAACAAATACATAAAATATTGTTATTTTATTTACAATAATAAAATATTGTCTTGTTTATGTACCCCTGATATTATGAATATAGAACTTCCTGTGATTCACCTGTATTTCTCTTACGGTAATTGCTAGTAGTTAATGTTCAGAAATGCATAGGTTATGAATTTAAGATTTTCTATTTTATTAATGAATTTTTAGTCTGTGTCTTGGAGAAAGCTAAGTTTTATCACAAACATAAAAATAAAGGTCTGTATACAACATGAATATGTGTGCATGTGTGTGTGTGTGGTTTATGGTGCAGGTAAACTGCAAGTACCACAGTCTTTTGAGTTACTTCATCTGTTTTGCAAAAATGTCATATAAATTAAGAGGCACAATTAAACTAATTAAGGTTACTGCATTTAGATACTTCCCTTTGAGGCTTGCATAACAGTCAGATGCAGCAATAGGAGTATAGAAAGTGATTCTTAATACTAAACAAGTGTTTAAAGTTATTTGATTGTCACATAATATTTCAGGGAATCATGCTTTTAAAAGATTAGACATTATAAACTAATAGTTTATAACTGTAAACACTGTAGTTTACAGTGTCTAATTTAGGCAGAACTGCCCACAGTCCCATCTTGTGTACTTTAGAATTGTTTTCTTTCTGCAATATAAACATGCTTATCTGTGAGTATCTCTCATCTGCATACTATTTAGATTTTGCCATGTTTCTTGGCAAGGGATGCATTCAGTGAAAGGGTGATCATGTTATATTGAGGAAAGTAGGAAAATAAAATAAATAATCTCTTAGTAATCCCAGATTGCACCTGAAGAAAAAAGTGCATATTTGTTCAACTATTTTTGATTTGATTTCTTCTGTTCAGGGTTTCTGGACTTGTTTTCTGGTATATATATGGAATATATGCAAATGGTGGCTATCTAAATAATTTGCTTTTTTTTTCATTTCCATAGCTTATAATTTAACATATCTATTCCAGAATCCATTCCCCTTAAAGTACAGAGAGGAGTTTCATCATCTACCTTAGAACTGTAGGGCTTAAGTAAATACTCCTCAATGTTATTTTTTATTATACACACTTAACTTATTGAGGGCACTTAAAAATGTGCAGTAGAAGGTACACATGTCAGAAATACTATGAATTTTTTGTCTTAAACAAACCCTTTCTTTGTGGCAGCTTTCCCTCCTTCTCCCTCCACACTCCATTCTCCCTTCATCTACCCCCAGCCCTTGCCTCCCTCTCATCCTCGTTTCCCTCCTTTCCTTCACTTTGTTTTGCTTCTTTCCCTTTCTACTTTCTTCCTTTTTTCCATTTGTCTATCTTTTTTCGTCCAACCAGTCATTCATTGTATATTATCTGTGTCTCTTCTTTCTGTATTTACCTATTCATCCATTTATGTTTTTTCTTTTTTTCTTTTATTATTATTATTATTATTATTATTATTATTATTATACTTTAGGCTTTATGGTACATGTGCGCAAAGTGCAGGTAAGTTACATATGTATACATGTGCCATGCTGGTGCGCTGCACCCACCAACTTGTCATCTAGCATTAGGTATATCTCCCAATGCTATCCCTCCCCACTCCCCCCCATTCAAAAATGATTTCCCTCTCTCACAAATTCTAACTTGACCCTTGACAGTTAGAGTTCACTTTGTGCTCATGGTTTCTGCTGTTTGTACAAAAGTGTCCATTCAATTTTCTTCACTGCCTGTGAACTGCTGCCATCAAAATTATAGTCTAATCACAAGGTGAACAGCTTGTAATGTATCATAATCAATACTCAAAATTTGCTCCCCACGATGTGACATAAAGGAGTTAAGTAAAATGCTGCAGATTTTCAGTAGTGACAAGCAAACAATCATTTTATGTTGGTGGTTTCAAACTCAAGGTCGATTTACACTTTCATACCTCTGCATTATTCTTTCTTTTTCTGTCTCTTAAATTCATATTGAATTCATTCAGTGTTAGCTATCCAAATAGCTGCAATGAAAGGCCAGTCAATATGAAACATGAAACTACATTAGCATATTTCAAAGACAGTGTATGAGTTATAAACGAATTTTTTAAAAAATTCATGATGCTAGAAGATACAAAAGTATTACTGAGTGAAATAGATTGTAAAGTCTTCTACTTTTCCTTCTTTCTGAAAGATATAATTTGTTGAAAGTTATCTATTTGTTGAAATGATATTATTTTTCTAACATTTAATGACAGATATAAATAAAGGTAATATTTATGATTCCCATTTAGAGTAGGTAAAGGAAACAAATGACTGATACCTGATATTGAACCTTTCTTTTTGCTTTTCTATATATTTATTTACTTATTTATTTTGAGACAGGGTTTAACTCTGTCCCTCAGGCTGCAGTGAAATGGCATGATTATAGCCTACTGCAGCCTTGACCTCCTGGGCTCAAGCCATCTTCCTGCCTCAGCCTCCGAAGTAGCTGGGACGGGAAGCATGCACTACCTCACCTGGCTAATTTAATTTTTTTATTTTTGTAGAGGGGTGTCTTGCTATGTTGCCCAGGCTAGTCTCAAACTCCTGGGCTCAAGCAATCCTCCTTCCTCAGACTCCCAAAGTGCTAGGATTACAGGCATAAGTCACTATGCCTGGCCAATATTGAACTTCTGATACCCCCTTTTTAAAAATTTCAGTTCTAATTTAAATACATAAATAGAGGCTTCTGAAAAAAAATTAATGCCTAGTTCCTGCTGTTCTTCATGTCTGTCTAAGAGTCTTTCAATTTGTAGATAGTATTTGCATCTGTGGATGCACTGTGAGACTGCTTTTCAGCATTCTTTCCTGCATAATAAATTTAACAGTGAATATTTAATTTACTCATAAGAAAACAGTTCTTTTAAAAAATGACAAAATTAAAATAGAAGAAAGATACCTAATTTTTTTTGATGTTTCACAGGTGTGAATAAATAACCTAGTATCTTTGTTCTGTCAAGACACCATTTTGATTTCTTCCTAAAAAATTTCAATCTCTTAAGAAATTGTTTTATCTTAAAACCTTTTGAGATAAAACAGATTGTGGGCTTTTTAATGTAAATAATATTTACATGCTTTAAGTATAAATTTAGGTTTCATATATAACTTTGAGAAGTGATATACAAATTTATCAATGCTATTACATTTGCTGCTATTTTAAGTATATCTTTCATGTGGACATGCTTTTCTTGCACAGGACACTCTAAATATGTAGGGATCATCTAGCATCAATTAAATGGCAAATCCCAAGGGCACCTAAAAGTGTAGGGACTTCTATTCCCATTACATAAAGGTATATTGTAAATATCCTCTCCTAAAAGTAAAAGTCTCTGATTTAGAAATAGTCATTAACCACAATGGGCACAGTCATTTATAGAAGAAAGAGACAACCGGGAAGATGTAGCTCAAAGTTATGGTTTAAAATATTGGGGTCAATGGAAGTATGCAGCTGTTCTATAATTAAGGATTTTTTTTCATATTCCACGTTCAGCATCTGTGAAATAGAGATCATTAAAAGAATGCTTTATTTAGAGTCTCTATTGGCAAAGGAAAAAAGTAAAAATTCCCACAGAAAGCATTATTATTTAAAATGGGAAATCATGATTTGTCATTCATTCTGAACTGTATCTGTTGAGTAAATGCATTTTCACCTACTTACACCCAAAACAAAAAGCTGAACAGAAAACTGATTACATGATCCATACACCTATCTAATAAAATAGGGATGTGCACTTTTTGACAAGCTTATTCATAATACGTTCTGATAAAAATTCCATTTGCCACTCTCAGTAGGAAAAATAAGCATTTAAAGGGAACCTTTTATTTCATGACTGTCATCCAAATAACAATTACAAGCAAAATAGTGATAAAACATTTTTTAAAGAGCAGCTTAGAACTTGTTATGGAAGTTTGCAATCCAGTTTTTGCCCTGTTATTTGATTTGAAAAAAATAATGCTGATAATCTTTTTTGAAGTTCACTGTTTCTAGGATGAGTTATACAGAACAAAGACTAACTGATATTCCCACGAGTTTAGTTTATGGTGATGCTCTATTCTACTGAGAATGATTCTCCAATGGCCACCTCTTACTTCTTCCCAGGCTATGGGAATTTGTTAATATCTAGAGAATAGACTTAAATTAAACCATTGTCTCAACCAGCAGGTTTATGCAACCATCCTGAAATGTTTTAATTATTGTTTTCTTTTCCTTTTTAATTAAGAGACCAGAGGTCAAGCAAGCCCATTGAGAGTTGATCACAGCCTCTGTAGAAATTTAAAGAAAACTCTAATGATTGGATTTGCTGTTTTCTCTTTTGTTTTGCAGAACCAGAAGAGTGTGTTAATTGCACAGATGAATGCCGAGTGCTTGGTCATTCTGACAGGTGCTGGATGCCACAGTTCCCTGCAGCCAATCAAGCTGAAAATGCAGATTACCGCACAAATCTCTTTGTACCTACAGTTGAAGCTAATGTTGAGACTGAGACTTACGAAACTGTGAATCCCACTGGGAAAAAGACTTTTTGTACATTTGGAAAAGACAAGCGAGAGCACACTATTCTCATTGCCAACGTTAAACCTTATTTAAAAGCCAAACGTGCCCTGAGCCCTCTCCTCCAAGAGGTTCCCTCAGCATCAAGCAGCCCAACCAAGGCATGCATCGAGCCTTGCACCTCAACAAAAGGCTCCCTAGATGGCTGTGAAGCAAAACCAGGAGCCCTGGCTGAAGCAAGCAGTCAGTACTTGCCCACTGACAGTCAATATCTGTCACCTAGTAAGCAACCAAGAGACCCTGCCTTCATGGCTTCCGATCAGATGGCAAGGGTCTTTGCGGATGTGCATTCCAGAGCCAGCCGGGATTCCAGTGAGATGGGTGCTGTTCTTGAGCAGCTTGACCACCCCAACAGGGATCTGGGCAGAGAGTCCGTGGATGCAGAGGAAGTTGTGAGAGAAATTGATAAGCTTTTGCAAGACTGCCGGGGAAACGACCCTGTGGCTGTGAGAAAGTGAAAAAAGAAAAAAAAAAGGCATTGGCATTTTCTTGTCTCTTCTGTTGATTTAAAAATGATCCCTCCTGGTGATAACCCATTTTACAGGGATGAAGAAAGACCAATGCTGCTTTAAGGCTTTTAGTGAACATCTGAAGTGCCCACAAGTATGTTCTTTCCACTGCTGATTTCTTTTTCAGAGATAACAATGGTTTCGTTTTGACCAAACTTGTATTAGGACAGAATTAATGATGCTTAAAGAGAAAAGAAAAAAAAAGAGAGAAGAAAAAGGAGAGACAAAAAAGGAGGATGAGGAGAAGAATTACCTTTTGACAATCTGTTAGGAAGGTATGCAGTGTGAGAATTGAAGTATTTCTGATCACTCTCAGACTGTCCTCCGTGATTTATGCTGACTTAACTGTTTACCTATAAACCCCATACAAAGCAGGGTCATAACTTGTGATCTGTGGTGGATTTCTAGCAGTCATCACAGGCTTCTACTGAAAGTCCTGAAAAGACCTTGCAGTAGTCCGAGCTACACCAAACATTAACACATATTTGTGGTAAACATTTCTGTAAAAAGTTACCTGACACACATATAAACACAAGGAACATTCCATATCATTAGTCAAAAACAAAAACGAAAACAAAAAAAAAACCTTTGGTCATTTGTAAGACATCTCATGTCGTATAAAAGTTAAATGTAAAAAGATATAGTCCATTTTGTCCTGCACACACGTAGACTAATTCACGTCATTAAAGAAGAAGAAAATTTAAAGATTTAAAATGCCTATTTAGCATTTTAGTGTCCAACAAAGATTTAAACAATGATGAGTATGGTTTAAATTTGACATAGAAAAGTTCTAAAAAATAGTTACCATTGAGTGGTAAGATTCAGAGAAAATTAACTTGATTAATATGTTTTATTCGTTTGTGGACACTAAAATAGCTCAGGAAAGTGAAAATGTCTTAGACATACACAAGTCACATGACCATTTAAATGTGCAAATGTAAGAAGATTCAATGTGTTTACATCAAATGACATATTTTTATTGATTTATTGCAGATTCAGTGCATATGAGCCAAATTGTTGAGTGTATAAGAGCTATATTGTGTATTTTATTAAATTAATATATAGTTGTGTTGCAAAAATATTTGGGCTTATATTGTAAATGGCAAGTGTTGCCTCGGTAGCTGTCGAACTCTATGAGTTTTGTTTTTTCCTGCTTCCTTTTCCCCATGGAATGTGGGAAGCAGTGCCTCAGAGCAAAGTCTCTTGTTTAATGTATAGTCTACCAAGTACTACAGTACATAATCTGTTCAAAATGTGTTTGAGGGAGCTGATGGAGCTAACTGAAAGGTCAAAAAATACATCCATCAGTCATGGTTATGTGCAAGTCCTTGTAGAAGCTTTTATTAAAGTCATGCTAAATCACAAGAATTAACATTTGTACCAATATCTGAAACTTCTTCATGTTTTTTCAATAACATACAGCTTCTGCCTATGTAGATATTATACCATCAGTTGGTTCTCAAAAGTATTTTAAGTGCTTCAGATGTGTGTTCCCATTATATTTCAAAAACATGAAAAATGCTTTAATGCATGTATGTACCAGCAGTGGTTACTTGCATTGTGTAGTGTTTTTCAAGAGGTCTGGGTCTTAACAAAATGTTTTCCTTTATCTCAGTGCTCTTCTGCCCCTTTTTGTTGGTGTCCTTTGAGAACAATACACCTTCTATTCCTTCATTTGGTTACACCTTTTCTTGTGACATTTAGTGAGTTTCAAACTTACTTCCATATGAGGCTAAGAAACCTCAAATTTCAGGAATTGGGAAAAATAAAATTAGCACTTGCAGAAGTAGCAGCAGATGGGAAAATGCCTTGATTGACATTTTCTTTCAGCATTTAAAATTTTTGGCACTTTACAGCTTCATGACAAACAGTTTTGTGCCCATACCTTAGAAAATGTGGTGCTGAGTTAAATAAAGGCTGTTTGAGCACTGGAGCAGAAAAATGCATTATTTGCAAACTGGTGGAGAATTTTGTGCCTTCTCTTCTGGCGACCAAGCCAGTGTAGAAACAGCAAAAATGTCATAAAAATTCTTATATTTAAAACAAAAACAAAAGCAAAAACAAACATTGAATTAAATTAAGTTTTGTAATTTTAAACTTTAAAAACTTCTACTGAAAATATTTCCGTCAAATGCCATCAATATTTTAGACTGTACCTCGCTTGCAAAACTGCTTTGAGAGAGAAGAGTGGACAACTCCCATCAGCCTTATTCTCTTGAGAACTATATTTTGGTTCCTAGTAACAGCCTTTCCAAAGCTCTACTCTTGGTTTTTATTACTCATAAATGTTTAAATTAGAAAAGAAGGGACCTTGTACATGTGAAACCTAATTGACTCTCTATATTTTGGACAATTTATGTATCTGAAATGTGTTGTCTCTGTTATATGATGTTATTTTTGCCAGGAGACTACAGGTTGATTTAGCTTGATAGCTGAAATTTGATGGAGAACTGATTTCCATTTAGTCTTACCAAGTGTTGCCTCTCTCTTACTAGACAGATAACCACTTAGTAAAATCTAAAGCAGTATGTAAATGAAATCAGAAAAGAGAGTAGGGTTTATTTTATAAACATTCTTAATGCTAAGTAACCAGTTGTTCAATTTATTACATGTGTCTGAGGACATTAAAACACCATAAGATTGTAATAATTGGTTGTGCCAATGTGTGAGGGATTTACCTTTAGGCTCTCTGTCGCCAGTGATTTACTAGTGTTAGCCGTTTAACACATTATCTGTATTTAGTAGTGATTATTTATTTACAAGTTGGTGGTAATTCAGCAGTCAGGACTCTAAGCTTTTATAGTTGAATTGAGAAAATCTCGCTTTTATTCATTTAGCTGGCAACTGCCTTTATTGCAGACCTCTGGTGCTTGGCTTTCAAGGAAGCCTATGAGATGCCAAAATCACACCTTTAGGGAGCAACTTGCTCTAATAGGTGATGCATGAGCAAACAGTGAGATTTGAAGGAGTTTTAGCATAATTTAGAATGTGAAAAAAATATCAATTCACGTCTTTCAAGTACTAACCCCTCAAAAAAAATCCCACACATACAAAATATGTGATGTGATACCACTTTGTCTTTTAGGTCTTTAAGTAACTGAAGTTAAGCACAGAAAAAAAAAATCATTTCAGTAAGAAACCCAAACTTCTAAAAATTGCTTACAGATGAACTAAAAAAAAAAAAAAAAAAAAAAGCAACAAAATAACCTTCTCATCTGAGTTAAAAGTAGTGAGAATCTGTTAGTTATACCTATACCAAAGTAAACATTAAAGAGACATATCATGCAATTTCAAAGAATTCTTTCATGCTATTTCTTAACCTGACATTTCTAACTTTATTGCAGGCAATATACAAAGATTTGCTCACTACTCCATAGGTTAATTGAATTCCTGGTTGAGAAACTAACTTGTTTTGTTTTCCAAAATTAGCTGAAATCTTGTAAAACATGACTTCCCTTTAAAGGATCTAGACATTGCTCAATTTAAAATATGGCACCATAAAAAAAGTCATGTAGTAATAGAGCATATGCTTTTTTAGAACCAGGTTAAAAGCTGTTTGTTATCTAATAGAGTAGAAGTTACTGAGGTCAACAGATAGACAGGTCTGGCGTAATATATGCCCAATCATAATAGTCTAATTATATTCTTTTGACAACAGACAGCATTTATCAGAGCATTAATTCAAATGAGAGTTTTGGCTATCAAGATGTGTTGATTCGAAATATGATTGAATGAGACCTGATTAAAGTCTGACTTTCCTGGCCCCAGTGTTTTGCAGGTTGGCTATTTCCATTATCAGCCCATCACTCCATAAGGTTCTTAGCTGCACCAAGTGATTGGTGAACAAGGACAACAACAAAAGCAGCATACGTTGTATGGATTTATCTTAACGCTATTGTTTAATGGCTGTGTTTAATGTGATCTATCTGGAAAATGAGGACTCCGAATAAAAAGCTATTACTAATAGTGGTGTTGCCTTCCCTTGAATTCATTAACACAGAAGGGATGTGTTACACACTGCATATCACAGGGACCCTGATCATAATTATTTTGGAAAAGCAAACTGTGGCATCACAACTCATTTTACTAGTTATCTGCTTGCCATTAAAATAAGACTTTTAAAAAAAAAATACTTGATAATATCACTAGTTTCTCAATAGAAGTGGATTAACAATCTTTCACATAGCTTAGATAAATTGGCTAGTTAAATAATTACCAAAGGGTCATAGCCTAATAATATTTGTGGTTTTTAATATTTACAATTAGTATAAAGATAATTTGGCATAAGATCTCAGAGGATTTCAGAAATGTACCTTTATAAGCTCTGTCATAATCTTACATGACTAATTAAAGCAAATAGAATAGTCCTCCCTCATCCGCAGGGGAAACGTTCTGAGACCCCTAGTAAATGCCTGAAACTCCAGATAGTACAGAATCCAATATATACAATATGGGTAAATGGTATTTTAAAGTAAACACATATTTATCTTGGCATTTTAAAATAATAAACCTCCTTTTCTCCTCATTTAACAAGCATCTATTGCATTCCTACTATGTGTTTGCCTTGGGCTATGATGCCTCAGGAGTAAACACTAAAAAGGAACGGTGTCAGAGTTACTATCTTGTTGGACAAGTAATTAGGTACATTCTAATACACATTATTCTTTATAAATTAGATTTGGTTGTTTGCGTTTTTTCTCAGTTAATCCCACATATCTGCCATTTCACTAACTGAGTGACATCTTCTAAATTTCAAACCAGTGTAATATTCTTTTTGTTTGGATTTTTTTTTAATTTTACTTTTCTTCTAGCAGCATAACATATATCATGAAGAGTGCATTGCTTTTCCATATCTAAGAAGATCTTTATGGGTTAGATTTATTGTTATAGATTAAATAACTTGCATATCTATTCTTTTGTTCATTTATTTGCTTGCTTTTTTTTATTGAAGACCACTTATGCACTAGGTGCTATACAAGGATCCTAAGGTACAAAGAAGTGCTAAGCCAATTACATTTTGCCCTTAGAATATGTATACTTTTTGCTTGGTGATATTTACTAACATAGAAATTGACCTTATGCTACCTTGACACTACTACTTAATACAAGTAATTTCATTACATAAAGAAAATAACTTTAAGAACAGCAAAATCCATATGCTTACCATGCCGTTCCTTCACTGCTCTCAAGTAGACCAAGCTGTTACCTGAACAATCTGACCAGGGTTGAGGGAGTACTGTGTCTTTCAAATGAAGTTCCCTGTCTGGCTATGCTGCAATTAGGAGGAAACTGTGGAAGGGACATATATCACAGGCTTACTCCATGTCAATGAAATGTTAAAGTCCTCCAGATAATATTTACTTAAGTAGGTATACTCACTAGATACAATTATTTGGAGATAGCATCAGTCTTCATAGAATATGAAGAAAATTAATTTGTAAAGACCAGTATAGTATCAATAAGGCACATACAAATAGATCAGCCAGCTAATGGACCATTTTAAAGCTCTTTATTACCTGCTTTTGGAGGTGGATGCATATGGCTCACCAATGGCATGTATCATTTTCTGTTCATTTTAGACACTAATGATATTTTGAGAAATCTATTCTACATTAGGGATCAAATTCTCAGTATGCCTAAAGCAGGGTGCGGCTTCTTTTAACGTTCTTCATTTTAAATATTTCAGAAAGAGTTATCAAAAAATAACTTAGGTTTTGGTCAAACTATGGCAATAAGTATTTTACATGCAAGGAATAAGTAAGGGAGGGAAGATATTGGCGAGCTTTTACCAACTGTATATCACACAGATCAACTTACCGTTCATTAGCTCTAAATAGATGCTCTACTTTTTCTCTTACAAAATGAAACATCTCACTTTGAGAGGAATGATTTGCTATTTGTTCCACGCTCCGTTTCTTATATACATTAAATTATTTAAAATAATCAAATAAACTACATTTTAATTATGATTCATATTTTAAAATATAGCTTTCTGAAGTTATGTAATTCAAATTACTTCATAACATTTTCCAAAGACTGTAAAGAAAAAGAACCAAATTTTGAACCTTTTTTTATTAACTTCAAATAGATTATCATTAGATTTTGTTTAAAAAATTGGCATTCAGGGCTGCTTATATGAAGACTATGCTTACTTTCCTAAGGATAATTCAGAACCTAAATTAATAATAATAAACTCTGCTTATAGAGCATATTTCAATTCACAGAACACTTTCACAAATTTATAAGATATTACAGAAGTAAGGATTCTGAAGCTCAAAGAGGTCAATTGACTTATTCAAGGGCGACTATTTAAGAAGCCTTATACCCAGACTTGAACTAAAAGTTCAATTCCTCCCCTTATCATAGACTGTGAATTCTGTAATCCTGCCATATTTAATATCTTACCCCTCTAGTGTCTTCAATGTATCATTTGAAACAATTTTTAAAATTATGCCACTAATATGATTGTCTTTTAAAATTCACCATTACATCATATACTTTAGATCATCTCTATGTTAATGGTTCTTAATGGTTCAGATTTGTTTCTCCAATATTGCCTTCAATTTTTCATTGCCATTTTTAAAGATATTTCACAACATTGGTGGTATGGCTCTAAAAAATATTATGGCACATTAGAGATTTTAAGTGAGCTTGGTATATTTTCACCTGGAAGCAATTATGTAGACTGTATTGAGTTCCTTTATATCAGAAAGTTTTGCATATATAAATTAACAGGATTATCAATTGGCTTCTTAGAAATGATTATGTAAGTTCTAGTAATATAAAAAGATATTTAAACATTACATCCATACATGTGGGTTAAAATACACATACAATAACAGGACAGCCTAATAATTTCAGAAGCCAGTATCATAAAACAAAGGGGAAGGAGAAGTTAAGTAACAGCAGTATGGCTAATAAATAAATAATACATTTTAAAATGTCTGCCTTGCTTCATTTATATTAAATAAATGCAATTTTATTGCCTTCTTCAAAGATCAGATGAAAAGGTAATGTTGCAATTGCTAGTAGTCACTTTCAGGGTGGTTAATCAAGTGAGGCTGGCCTGACTCTGAATTTAATTTACTAAAAAAATTGTTGAATTTGTCTCCTTATAACTTACAGAGCTCCATCTTATTCTCAAAAGATGCAGTAATACATTTCTAATGTTCTTTAAACACTACTTATTTTATATTTTAGAAATCTAAATTAAAATAAGTGGGATGGGATATTCACTCGTTTCACTGATCTGCTAAATACCAGTAGTATACTACCTCTTTAACAATATTAAGTCATATTTTGGTAGTATTTTCCCTTACCACTGCAGTTTAAATGCTGTCTTAAATTTAATGATCTGCTTTGAGATAAGATTTTTGAACTTTTATTTTATCCTTTCCCTTTAAGAATCAAATTTATGTCCATATCTTTTTGTCCACAGTATTACTAAACATTCATAATGGTTGTCTACTATCTCCCATGTGATTATTATCTTATTTTCATCTTCATTTCATAATTTTATCTCAATGACAACTAAATATTATGTTGTCTTTCTCATCTATTTATTTCTCCATTAAAATAACCCCCATATGTCCACATGTTGTAAATCAGTGATGGAAGTAGGAATGACCTACTCAATAATTACATTGGGTGGAAAATGTCCAAACTACTTATGTAAACCTGAAGGAAAACTAACAGTAGTATTTAGGTATAACCTACATGGAGTGTTAAAATGGACAAAATGCATTATAAAGTATAACAGGAAATATACAAAATGATAAACAGTTTAGAATGACAAATCTCAGATAAAATCTTTACGCGACAGTGCTTAGCTATTTCATTTAAAGGTTGAAAAAGTGATAGAAAGTGAATTATCTTACTATATTATCACCAATTCCTATGTATTAAGAAATCCTCATTTTAAGATTCACCATGTGAAGTGTTTGACTTTGATTTGAGGGTAAGAGAAGATAACCTCTGAGATTGTGTGCTTATGATTTCTTAACCTGAATTTCTTCCTAAAAGATTTCTAAAATTCAATGTTATATGTACTTCATTTCTTTCATTTTGCACAACTACGAAAATCTAGAGGAGGAAAGGGAATAAATGAATGGGTCAAATATGACTTCTCTGTTACCTTTCCTTCCAGAGATTGTACATCCCAGTTCAATTCAACAGAAATTTATGGAGCATATATTGTATATTTTGACACCATGGGGCATACAAATATTAACTAGATATAGTCTTTGTCTCTCTAGAATTTATAATACACTGAGAAATGAAGACATTTACAAAATACAGATTGTAGTTGGTACTATGAGAAAAGTACAAGTCACAGTGAGAAAAATTTTTTTTCAAAAAACAAAAAGCAAGTACTTTCAATGGAGGAAATGAGAGGTCAAAAAGGGAATCAGTAACAGCTTCTTGGACACAGCAGCATTTGAATTGAGCATTTAAGGTAGGACAGGATTTTGGCAGCAGAGACTTACAGGAAATACATTCTGGAAGAAGAGAGAGGCGGCCTGTATAAAGACATTTAAATAAAGTCAGGATATTTTCTGATTAGAAAGTTAAACAGGATTGGAAAGGTGAGTTCGAATAAGGTGGGGATTGTTCCAAATGTGTCGCTTAGGAGATGTCACCATGATGTCTATCCTAAGGAAGATCCTTAGCCAAGAGACTTAAGGACACCTGAATTAGGCTCACTAGCTTGGAGAGTTCTGCAGAAGACTTGCCAAGCTGAATGTGAATTCAGGAAAATAACAGTAGGACAGCTTGCTGCTGCCTGGTGATCCATTCTTTATAAGATGCTGCCTAACAGCACCTTGTTCTTGGGCCAGGTCCAACTATCTAGAGGCAATGCCAACTTTGCTGAATCTTGCAATTCTCAGCTTCAAGCCATTATCAGAGTATTTATGTGTATGTTTCCAACTTCCCAGAAATAATTCTTCGTTTGAAATCTGAAATCACCTTTGAAGCTCTAGCAGGCAGAGACAGAAGAGAGATGTGAAGATCAAGGGCAGAAATGATAGGAAAGATGTCCACACCTTGAAAAGTGGCTTTTAAATATCCCAGATCCTCCAAGCAGCTCCTGAAATCTGCTGTGTGAATTCTGTTAGGTAGAATAATTTCATTCCTAAGAATTGTTCATGTATGTCCACTGTCCCAGGAACTCCCAAAGTTGATAGAGCTGTCCTGTCTTATTCCTTCTATAATATTCTATGTTTACTGGAGCTTGTACTAACTGGTATTTTGGCACCAAAATAGAGAATAAGTGGTTCCCAACTTGGGACAATTTTCCCCCTACAGATATTTGGCAGTGTCTAGAGACAATTTTGATTGTTAAGACATGGGAGTAGAGAAGTTGTTGATGCTTGCATCCAGTGGGTAGAGCCAGGGGTGCTACTAAGCACCCTACAATGCACAGGGCAACCACCCACAACAAAGGTTTATCTAGTCAAAAATGTCAGTAATGCCCAGCTTGAGAATTGGTGCCATAGAGAGAAAGGACACAGATAAGAAAAGAGGAGTGAACAACACTGGGCTTTGGATGTTGAATATTAAATAGATTAACATGTTTTTGTTTTGTTTTGTTTTGTTTTCTAGAGTTTAGAGAGAATTTCTGGAGATTCTTTCATTAGCATTCAGTACTTCTTCCCAACTTCCTGGGGATATATTCTTCTCTGTAGATTGGCATGGCCAGTGTCTCCCTACAGCTGAGAGGATTAGCTCAGGCCATAGTCAGTACGAAAGCACACATGTTGGTAAAATCACCATGGAATGTCAGGGAAGGGCATTGCTTGAGATAACTGTTTCTCTACTCCTTTTTTCTTTTCTTTTCTTTCTTTTTTTTTTTTTTTTTTTTTTTATGATACGGGATCTCACTTTGTTGCCTAAGCTGGAGTGCAGTGGCATGATCTCGGCTCACTGCAACCTCTGCCTCCGGGTTCAAGCAATTCCCGTGCCTCAACCTGCCAAGTAGCTGAGATTGCAGGAGTGCACGACCATGCCCGGCCAATTTTTGTACTTTCAGTAGAGATGGGGTTTCACCATGTTGGCCATGCTAGTCTCAAACTCCTGACCTCAAGCAATTCGCTCACCTCGACCTCCCAAACTGTTGGGATTACAGGCGTGAGCCATGGCACCTGGCCTTCTCTACTCTTGAAAGAATTTAAAATGGATTCCTTATGGAAGGCAGGTGAAACAAAATTCCCAGCTAGGAAAGGAGAGAAAATAATCTGCCTTTGGGGCTCTCTCAAAGATCTAGCCTTCTGTTGCATTTTAGACAGATTGGCATGACCAACTTATTCTCCATCTGAAGTCACCTTAGTGTGTGTGTGAAATCTGTCTCTACCATGACTTTGGGAGTCTGTAGAGGCCAAATACTAAAAAGATAATGATGGTAGAGTGGTAGCAGATCAAGAAATGGTAATCTTCAAGCAGAAGTTAGCTGACCATATGTATCCCTGAATGCTGTAGAATGAGTAGAGATCTTTATTGATCTCTTAGGTATCTTCCAAGCATAAACACTGATTTTAATTCTTTCAAAGTAACACATGGAATGCCAAAAAAAGAGTCAGATTGACTTTCTAAATGAGGTGAGGGGAAGGTGAGTGCAAACGTTTCTTAAAAGTTTTTTTTGTCTTGACACATATTCTGTTTTACCCATCTGTAAGGCAGGGTAGGCGGTTCCAATGCACATTTTATGAATTTGAACTTGAAATGACTCTAGTTTTAAAATAATAATGGTAATGTGTTAAAAGGGTGACAAGAACTCCAGTGGCAAAGTTGAAAGTCTGCACACTGACAGGCTAATTAATATAAATAGTAATTACCATAGCCAATCCACATTAGAGACTGGATTTTATTTGGCTAAGTATGCACTAAGTGTGTTAAAAATAAAGTTATTATACACTGCAGTGAATACTAGTATTACCGACAGACTAGGAACCCTGAAAATCAGATACTTTCACAAAGGGAGGCAGAAGGAAAGACTACAGCCTCAGCCTTGGGAATGATCCTTCCAGTGGAGACTCAGTAACCTCCCCAGCACATATACAAATGTGTGTATATCTTCCTATTTTAAAAAGCAATATAATTGTGATCTACCACCACTGTTCAAGCTAATTTACTTCCTAATGGTTTATTTGCATAGCGAAATTTGCATTTTATTTTACAGCAAATGTTATTATTACTCCACCTGCCCTCTCTTAGATGGAACACCAAAACTAACAGCAAAAATAGAAACAATTTAAGAAGAGAAGAGAACAAATATTGGAAACATCTCAGTTAGGCATCCTGTCTTGACAATACTGAATTTGGCAGCCAGGATAGGGCATGCCAAACCTTGATGCTTTCTACATTTTGTGTATGAGTGTACCAGCTTTCCATTTCAATCATCTCTCTCTCTGTTTCTCTGTCTCTCCGCCTCTCTCTCTCTCTCTCTCTCTCAGTGTGTGTGTGTGTGTGTGTGCACGTGCACGTCCAAGTACTTGTGTCTACTGTTGCAGTTCAATAAAGGTAATTTCCACAAGTGATGCTAAGCCATACTAAGTTCATTGCGAGGGTGTATTCATACTGAGAAATGTTAAAGACAAGTAAGAAGTTACATGCAGACGTAGAATGACTTACCAACCTTTAACATCACTCCTGCCTGCCTGACTTTTATTGGCCTCAGGCAGACAGGAGTCCAAACTGCAGATCACAGCCTAATATAAAAAGCATTGCTGGCCGGGCCCGGTGGCTCACGCCTGTAATCCCAGCACTTTGGGAGGCCCAGATGGGCAGATCACGAGGTCAGGAGTTCGAGACCAGCCTGGCCAATATGGTGAAACCCCGTCTTTACTAAAAATACAAAAATTAGCTGGGCATGGTAGCAGGTGCTTGTAGTCCCAGCTATTTGGGAGGCTGAGGCAGAAGAATCGCTTGAACCTGGGAGGCGGAGGTTGCAGTGAGCCGAGATCATGCCATTGCACTCCAGCCTGGGTGACAGAGTGAGACTTCATCTCAAAAACAAAAAACAAAACAACAACACAACAAAAATTGCTTTCTAACTTCCTTATGTTATCAAGAACACAAAATCTGGGGATATATTTTCCCTTTTTGTTGAAGCACATTTATCATTATATATAAATAAACCTATGTATAAAAACCCATATATACATGTATACATATGGTTTTTTTCCTGCTTCAAAGTTCATATTCTAGGGTGACAGCTGTCATTTTAAAGGTGACTCACTATAGTCATTTAGAGGATCCTGTAAGAGATAGATAGGACTTTGTTTCCTGGGGAGCACTGACAGGTAATGATTCCCGACAGCTTTTTAATCATTTCAACAAACTTATACACATGTGTCAATTACCTTATTTGGGAAAGTTAACACAGCAATCAGAGAATGAATTAAAAGAATTCGTTGGATTCTTTTAATCCAGTGCTGGAATTAAAAGAAAAAATATTCCATAAAATTTTTACATACAGAAAAGAAAATGCAGGTAAAAACATATTTGAAAGTGTATTTTTTAATCCATAGGCAAAAACTCTGAATTTCCAATAATAAGTTTCATATTTATGTTATTATTGATGATAATTCTTAGATGCTTCATAAATAAAAGTATTAGGGATAAAACTATAAAAATGTAACGAATTAAATAAAAAATTGAAGGCACATAATTAAGCAAAGTCATTTTTCTCTTTGAAAACTTTAATCATTGTACAATTAAAGGCTCCCAAATGAATGGAATAGGAAGTATTTTCAGTTACAAAGTCACAGAAAGGAAGTACAGGATGGTGAAGTCACGGACTCTGTGGCTTAACTACCTCAATTGGAATCATAACCCTCACCTACCACACCCAACTGTGTGCCCTTGTATCAGTTATAGGCAAAATACAACCTTTGGGCCAAAGCCATCCCCTCGTCTCTGTGTAAATTGACTAGAAGCCAGCTATGCCCACTTATTTGCTTATTGTCTTTGGTGGTTTTCCAGCTAAAGAGTTCACTCGTTAGGACAAAACTGTATGTCCCCAAAAGCTAAAAAGATAACTATCTGGCCCTTTATGGAGGAAGTTTGTTGGCTCTTAAATTATGTAACTGCTATGTACTTTAATTTCTTAATATGCAAAATGTGAACGACAGCAGTAACTCCTAAGGTAATTGTAAGGAACAAATGAAGTAATATATGAAAAGCTTGGAACTATTTGGACACATAATAATCTTTCAAGAAATGTTATCCATTATTCCAAATGGAATATTCTCAGTAATATCAATCTATCCACACCTAATCACAGTATATCACTTCAAAATCTTGTTGAAGGTCTTTGTCAGACAAATTGTTCTAAAACAAAACACAACAAAACAATAACTATAACAAAACAATTCAAATATTGACTGAGTTTGTTGTAGTTTCCCATCCATTATGAGCCACTATATTCCTTGCACATTAATAGCCAATAAGTCACTTAAGCATTTACCATCATTATTTCACCAGAACCCTGAAGGCCTTTACCTTGTTTGCCACTAGCTTGTAGGAGTATGTAGTCCATGGTCAAATGCTTCTCAGTAAAGTTAAACAAGTGGCAGCTGGCACCATACAGCTCTGTTATAATGAAAACATGAGGTGGCTGCCATTACACAGTCCTGCACTAATGAGAACAGTAGGAGGCTAGCATTACAATGGTCTAATGGAAACAGGAAATGGCTGGCATTAAATTGGTATAATAAAAACAGGAGGTGGCTAGCATTACCCTGGTAGAATAAATAAATTAAGAGATGTCAGGCCTACCCAATCTCATCTCCATTATATATGACCACGGTACTCACAATTTGGACCAATTCCACTCAAAGTCAACCCAGTGTTGGATGAAAGCATGATTTTTTTTTCACACTATGCTTCAAAAGTTTCTTCTGTTTCAATTTGTGTTTTCCTTCAGCAAATGCAAGCATGTTATAAAATAACGATATAATTTACACTGAATTCTTTCCCTCCCCCTTTGCTCCAAAAAAAGCAACATTATTTCCGACTCAGAAGAAGATTGGCTGGAATAAAAGCCAACAATTCAAAAGGAGTTTCTAATTTTGTCCTTGCCTTTTCCTCACCATTCTCTTTTAAGTATCCAATGGTGACTAAATACTCAGAGTTGCATAAAACATCCTGAAAAGGAACACAGAAAGAAAAAAAAATGCTGTAGAGAAAAAAATAAGCATAAAATCAATCATTTAACTCATTTAACTAATGGACTTTTTTTCTCTGAACAAAAGGTCAGGTTTTTCTCATACATGGGTTGATTTTTAAAAAATGTATTTGTATAGCTAGAAGACTCTTGTGTATAGCTCTCAGACAATAGATTTGCAAGAATCCTGTGCTCTGTTGTAACTCACAGAGCCAGCTGTATCTGAATCACACTGTTTTTTTTGTTGTTGTTTTTTTGGAGGGGGTTGGGGGGCTAAAAACTGAGCAAGTTGGCACAGTTCAAGGTCAGTACATTAAGACAGCACATCAATCCTCTGTCATTCAGTGGCTCCAGTTTCCATTTTAAAACTACATATCAGCTGCTTTGTTTTTTAATTTAAAAGTGCATACATATGTACATATTTGCCAGTGACTTCCAAACAAGAACAATGCCAAAAGCATTAAATACTTCTAAGGAAAGTGTCATGTTTCTGTAGGCTCAGATACTGCTGAAAGCTTTAGGATCCCGATGCCGAAAGCAGAAGCAAGCATTCTGATAAGATACTCAGGTGAGAAAACAGCAGTGTGATTCAAATAAGATCAAAATATTAATAATCAAATAAAACTTTTTAGTCCAGTTGTATACACTGATAACATTTTAATTTTCTCTGCTCCGTAATTTTTACTGGCTTTCTCAAATACTTCTGAATATATCCAATTTCAGGAATACATTTCTAATATACTAAAGAAGCAAGAAGGTGACAAGAAAGAATAATTTTCTTACATTGTCCCCACTTGCCTTCTACATTTAGGTAAGGGTAATTCTTTTTTGCTGAATATGCCTTTATTAGAAATCATCAAAATTGATATAAAAATTTAGAAAGATAATGGACAATAAAAGGCAATTAACATTCCTTATTGTTTTCAAAGAGATGGAAGTTGTAATACAAAAAAAGTGATTTTGTCCCATGTTTAAAGCCAGAATAAAATCAATGATGCCCTGAACACTAATACATATGTTGCTTAAAATCTGTTGCTGGGCTTGCATGGGACTCACAGACATGGCTTAATCGAGACACAAAGTGATGCATGCCATGCATTCAAAATTAGCATCTGGCTTGGGGCCACTAAATTTGGCATCCCAAGAACTGATTCTGTGCTCTGCCAAGTTTCTGCAGGGACTAGACTCACTGAATTCTGAATCACAGCCTCTAATTTCCTCTTCAACAGAATCTCTTTGAATTGTGAGACCAGAGAAACCTGCAAGTGAACATAAAAATTGAATGTGAAATACAGAACTCTTCAAAGAACATTCTAGATAAAAGTTGGATACAGAACATGAAATATTTCCAGTTAATCAATTGTAATATGGACTGCTTACTAGCCAGCTTGCCCCATTCAATTTGTTGATTCCTTACGTAAAGAGGGGACATGATAGGCTGCCTGTGCTGCCAAACTCCAAAGAAATACTTGAAAGCTTATACATTTTGCATATCATAAATTTACTTGACAGGTTTCATCACATTGTAAGCAATATTTTTTATTAACCACATTTGTGGAAGAAATGGTATTTTGCCCTATTTTCAAACTAACCAATTCTGTCATGGTTGGCATCTTTATTACATTATTAAATACATCAGTCAATACCACCTGATGCGATTGAGTCCGGTTATGTAACAAAGTTGTTAAAACTATAGATTTATTTTTCCCTAAGTCAAATCAACAGGTAGAAAAGAAAATTGTTTTTAATGGAATTTTTAAGAAAGTATCGCCATTGAAACTATTTCTGATTTAAAATAATAAATTGACCTTTCTTCAGGTTATGCTCAAAATCACTTATAATTGTGTTTCACTGAAAGTGCTGCATCAAGCATTTGATTATATATGATTTCAGCTTTTGCAATCCATGAAACCAAGCACCTGGAAATTACAAAGGGATCACAAATGAATGAGGTGGTAAAATGTAAGAAAGACTTGAAAAGGCTTGCTTAGAATTCAAAAGAGGGGAAGAGAAGAAAGAGTTAGAAAATAGAACATTTAATAGGGGAAACAAATCATTCTTTATTTGAAATTATTTTTTAAAAACTCTACAGAAAAAGGTTAGTAAGTTTTCTTGAAGGTCAATAAAATTGTTTTAAACAAAAAAGATGCTAAGAGAGGGAAAATTCAGGAAAAAAATTCCAACCGTTTAGTTTCCTTGTCTACTGAAACTCATTAAAACAGCTTTAAATGCCAATATAAAATAAGAACACAGAATTAAGTTAAATTTTCATAGGCAGTGTCAGCATTATTTAAAACATTTAGTATCTTGTCTGGAAAAAGCAACTTAATTTCTGATTTACCCTCAAATCAGAAAACCTAACAACCATTCAATTGTGTTTTTCAAAGAAAAACAAAATATTTAATCTTATCTACTAAGAACAAAATTTCCATATAAAGTTATTGTGTTTTTAGCATATGTGAACTCAGAATTCCACAAGAACTCTTGGTAATATTTCACATTGGAGCAATTTATATGTGACTCACCTAATTAAAAATGAAAACTTAAAGACTTTATTTTATGTGTCAATTTTTTATGATAAAGCTCTCTCTCTAGATAGAAACACAGATATACATGCAGATCTATTTCCTACTGGTTCTAGTTCTCTGGAAAACCCTGACTAATATTATTACTAATACTACTACAAGGGTATACCATAATATTTTCAGTGCTTGGAGCTAGTTTGTTTAATGGTAGTTTTGGTTTTAGGACTGTCAAGGACAATGTTGGAAAATGCAACCTCAATTAATTTTTTTACCCAAAGCACATATAAGTTCATTATCCCAAACATCTTTTCAAAAGAATTGACACAGAAAGTAACCACCTAGCTGTTTTAAAGAATAAGTAGAAGTTTGTGTAGTGAAAGGAGGGATGACGAAATCCCTGCAAATAATTCTAGGAAATTGAAGCAGTACATGCAAAACCTGGATGCCTGAAAGATCATGACTTATTTAGAAAATTATATTAATAGGAAGCTTTCTACTAGAATGATCAATTGCTGTCAAGCACATTGAATGATTTCCTGGCAAGTATGTTATGGAGGAGGATTTCTCCACATCTCTTTGAAACACTCAGCTTCCTTAAAAAATATATCTAAAAGTCTTATTAATAACATATTACTTATATTAGTTAATTATGTACAATAAATACAAAACAATGTGACTTAATACATTGATAGCTCATAACCAAACAAAGCAAAAATATTTACAAATTATACATAAACAGGAATACAAAACTAACAAAACTCAAATTAGCCTAGAATCCAGCACTTTGGGGGGCCAAGGCAGGAGTATCGCTTAAGCCCAGGAGTTTGAGACCAGCCCGGGCAACATAGTGGCACCTTGTCTCTACAAAATAAAAATAAGAAAATCAGCTGAGGATTGTGGCACATACCCGTAGTCCTAGCTACTCAGGAGGCTGAGGCGGGAGGATCACTTGAGCCCAGCTCACGTGAGATTTCAGTGAGCTATGATCTTGCTACTGCACTTGTCTGGGTGACAGAATGAGACTCTGCCTCTAAAAATAAAATTTAAAAAAAGAATACTTAAATTAACCACAATTAACTTAAGATAATGAATAATTGTGTTTTGCTGAAACTGAATTGCCACTTGAAATGTTAACATGAATATAGCACAGTGCTCTGTTTAGGGACTGACTGCAGGTGGTTTTGAGTTTGGCACTGTGCATCTTACAATGACGTAAATCTCCTACCGCTCATCTGTTTTTGACCCACTGTAAAACACTCATTAGTACACACACCCTGGTGTCTTTTGAATGAATGCATCATTTACATATTAATTATGTCTCTATTCTTTTCTCTTTAGCCTCCGAACATGGTGTTAGGCTCAAACTTAATAACTAATTTTTTAAAAATCATTTTAACAATGAAAACCTATACTTTAAAAGTTCTGGGAGAAAGTTTTCTATACCCAAGGATATATCTGCATATCCCAGAGAACACATGGACCCCAATTGAAAGAAATTATTATAGAAAAAATTTGTATTATGTTAATTTGTTATCCTGCAGTATTTGAACCCAATTTTTTTCTGTTCTCCTTATCGTGGAAATAATCTACAGTTATACCACCCTGAACGCATCTTATCATGGAAATAATTATCTTGTTCCTCATCTTGTTCCTCAGAAATTTTTCTACAGAATATAAGACTGAAATTGTGAGATACAATAGAATGTGCCATAGAAACATAATAAAATCATGATACGGCTTTAGTGATTGTATTTTATTTCATGAATAAAAGTGGAATTCATGCCATTATCCACAATTTGGTTGGAAAAAGCAAATCAGTGTCATCCAGGGAACTTCCATACCATGAGAATAAGTTTAGGTAGAGTGATAATCTTCTATAACTTTCCAAATGAAGTAAGGCCGGAGAGATACAGCACTCCTTAACCAATCTTTAATTTGCCCCAGCTTGGCAAGGTTCCTGACAAGGAAGCAAGAAGTGGCATTGAAGTATCTCATTCTTACTTTGATAAGCCCTTAAAATGCAATTTACTGTTACTTTCAATTACTATATATCCCACAAGTGTTGATTATTTTTGGCTTACGGCAGCCTCATAGTCAAATAATGATGAATGAATATAATGATCTGTTCTGTTTTAACAGAAATCTAGTGTTAAAGCAAAATAAGATATTTAGACTAATCTCTGTGACTCCCACCTGAAGTTTTAATAAACTGCCAAAACAATGTGTTAAAACTAGAGTGAAACAGTTATTCCAAAAAGAAAGAATTTTTTCCAGGAAAATAAGCAATTTCCTTCCTATGAAAGTGATAATTTGGCATGTTTTCCAAATGTGTTATTTATATTAATTATCTCAGTTCTAGAAGGTCCTACTTTATATTACTAAACAACTTAGTAGGTAGCAATGAATTCAAATGTCCCGAAGTATGGCAAGCATTCTCCAATTACACTTTAATTGAAAGTATCTTTTCTGAAGTTATGTCATATGGGTCATATGTATCTCATAATATATACGTGTGTGTATATATTGGCTGTTTAAGATTCACACGGTGGCCAAAAGCAAAACAACAAAACAAAGAAAAAACTTACTGAAAAACATTGGCAGGGAAGACGATACATATGGATGTGGGTGGCAGTGTTTGAACAACAGATCTTGTCGTCCCTAAGGGAACATTTCAGGAAAAAAAAAAAAAATATATATATATATATATATATAAATATATGTGTATATATATGCTTTTATATATATAAGTATGTATATATAATATATAAATATATATTAAGTATATATAATATATATTAAGTATATATAATATATATAAGTATATATGCACATACTTATATATATATAAAAGTATATATATGTACATATATACACACACCAAACTAGTTCGTTGTGTTACATTGAGTGAGAGTTTCTATCAAATATTTGTATGCTATCAAAATTACAAACTTTGCCATGGTTAGCTTGGTGCCCTTGGATCTTATTATCTTATTTGTGACATAGGATTTAAGATACTGCCTTACTCTCACATTATCCTACACATTTTAAGATGTTCCACTTGTATAAAATTAGTTTTAAAATATTGAATTAGCATTATTTATGTACATTGAATAACATGGATATCTATATTTATTTATTGCAGCAGCCCATCATGTGGCTTGGAAGCAATCAAGCAGAATATTCTAGATACATTATACAACAAGTCCTAAATGCTCATTCCTTTTTTTTTTTTTAACTCTCATTGAAAACTTGCTCTCCTTCAAATATAAGAGATATAATTAGAGATCATTTACTAAGAACACCGACTTGGAAATCAGAAGGATGTTAAGTGCAAATCTATCTCAAACTTTTGCAAACTGAGACATTTATTGAAATTATCTGGGTCATGAGTTTTATATGTATGATTATGCCTACTTCATTAGGTTATTGTGAAGGTAAAAGTGAAACTATGATCTGATGTACAAACAAAATAATGTCTGGATCATATTAATTTCTTTTTAAATGGTGGTGCTGATTATCAACAAATCCCTTTATTATTCAAGTTACTTCAACACAGAAAACATTTATTGAGCTTTAAGGATATATGCTAGATACTGTATAAAATAAAAATATAATTAATTTTAGGTGTATAATAAGTGAATATAGGTGTACTTAGGAAGGTGGAAAGAGATGTATATTTTGTTGCAGTTATTTTAACATACTTCAATCCCTTTGATTTCAAAAATACTTTAGATTATATCTTATCTTCACTGTCTCTTTTTTTTATGGATGAAAATATTGAAGCCTAAACAAGTTAAGAAACTTGTTTAAGGTCACACAAGATTTTAACCAAAGTTCAGTTTTGAGATATGTGTTTTCTCAACAATATCCAATCTGACAGCCAACCTGTGGGCACTTTTTTCAAGTATTCATACACCATTTACTTCTCATGGCCTCCACTAAACTAACCCAATCCAAGACACCATTGTTTCTAGCCTGGGTTACTTTGTAATTTTCTAGCATAACTTTCCGCTTCTAGCTTTTTTCCTAGCATGGCTTTCCACTTCTAGCTTTTTTTCCTTAAAGTATCTATTCTCAACTCTGATGGTTAATTTTATTTGTCACCTTGACTGGGCTAATGGATGCCAAGATAGCTGGTAAAACATTATTTCTGCGTGTGACTGTGAGGATGTTTTCAGAGGAGATTAGCATTTGAATCAGCAGATTGAATAGAGATGCCTCTTTCCAAAATGGGTGGACATCATCCAATCCATTGAAGCCCTGAATAAAACAAAAAGGTAAAGAGAGGGCAAATTTACTCTTGGTTTGAGCTGGTACATCCACCTTCTTTTGTCCTTGGACATTGGTGCTCCTGGTTCTACAGCCTTCAGTCTCAGAACAGGACTTACTCTATTAGCATCCTCTTGTTCTCAGGCCTTCAGACCTGAACTAAATGGCATCACCAGCCTTTGTTGTTCTCCATCTTGCACTTGGCAAATCATGGTACTCCTTGACCTGCATATTCATGTAGTAAAGAGAAATCCTCCCAGTGGGCAGAAGCTCAGGTTGTGTACTTTTCTTACAAGGAGAAATAGACAGACTCGCAATTATATATTAATTCATGAGATGTAGACAGTTGCCTAGCTGGATAGTAAGAGATTGGGAAATAGGTGACAAATTTGGGGAAGAATGTGGCAAGATCTTCCTGAAAGGGCACAAAATGTTAAGATAATTGTGTTCCATGTGAATGCTCACCAAAAGGTGACCTCAGCAGGGGAAGATTTTAAATATCTAGTGAATAGAATAATCTGTTTTATGGACACCTTTCTACCCAGTCACTCCTGTCATTGACCAGTGGGCTCATAAACAAAGTGCTCATGATGGCACTGACGGAGGTTATGCAGGGGCTAAGCAATGTGGGTTTCCACTCACCAAGCTGACCTGGGTATGGCCACTGCTGAGTGCTCAATCTGCCAGGAGCAGAGACCAAAACTGAACCCCAGATATGGCACCATTCTCCAGGGTGATCAGCCAACGACCTGTTTGCAGATTGATTACATTATAATGCTCCTACTGAGGGAAGAGCAACGTTTTGTCTTTACTGGAGTAGACATTTACTCTGGATGTGGATTTGCTTTCCCTGAACGTAATTTTTTCTGCCAATACTACTTTCCAAAAACTTACAGAGTGCCTCATTTACCATCATAGCATTCCATACATATGGTGCTCTGACCACAGAACTCACTTCACAGCAAAAGAAGTGGGACAATTGGCCCGTATTCATAGAAATGACTTATTTCACCATCTTCTCCACCATTTTGAAGCAGTTGGTTTAATAGAATGGCTATTAAATGGCTATTTTGAAGTCCCAGTTACAGTACCAGCTAGGTGGCAATACCTTGCAGGGATTGGGCAAGACTCTTCCGAAAGGCTGTATATGTTCTGAATCAGTGTCTAATATGTGGTGCCATTTTTCTGATAGTCAGGATTCATAGATCCAGGTTAAAGGGGTGGAAATAGGAGTGGCATCACTCACTACTGCCCCCAGTGACCCACTAGCAAAATTTTTCTTTCTTTTTCTACAACAGAAACAGAAAGGCTTAGAAGTCTTAGTTCTAAACAGAGAAATACTTCCATCAGGAGATACAACAATGATTCCACTGAACTGAAGACTGCCACCTGGACACTTTGGGCTCCTCATGCCTCTGAGTCAACAGACAAAGAAAGGAGTTATTGTGCAAAGAAAGGAGTTACAGTGCAAAGAAAGGAGTTGCAGTGTTAGCTTGAGTGATTCATCTGGGGTAGTAAGGGGAAATTGGATTACTACTGGAAATTGGACTACTAATTGGAAATTGGACTACTAATTGGAAATTGGACCACAAAAGAGGTAAAGAAGACTATGGCTAAAATACAGAAGATCCTTTAGGGCATCTATTAATATTACTGTGTTCTGTCATTAAGATCAATGGAAAACTACAATAACCCAAGCCTTGCAGAATGACAAGTGGCTCAGACCCTTTAGAAATGAATGATTGGGTTACATTGTCAGGGAAAGAACTATGACCAGCTGAGGTGTTTGTGAAGGCAGAGAATTCAGAATGAGTAGTAGTAGATGGTAGTCATACATACCAGCTATAATCACATGACCAGTTACAGAATTGAGGACTGTAATTGTCATGAACATTTCTTTCTTATTTTATTATGAACACTTTCATATGTGTATATACACATATTAGCAACTATCTTTGTTGTCTTTCCTTTCTTCTTCTCTTTTTGTGGAACATAAGATATATTAACTTTAAATCAGTGTTTTAAGTACTCTTAATTTTTTATCTTAATATTCAGGCTATATGCTGTTAGAAGAGTAAATGTCACTTAAGGACTTTACTTTTCTGGGGAAGGGATTATTGCTTTTTAGTTGTATGCAAGGTAGTATCATGTTTTGAGAAATTATGACTTCATTATTGTCTTCATTAGGAGATTAGATATAGTTTAAAGAGATGTGGGTATCAAGTTAACAAGGGGTTGGCCTTTTAATTTTATGTGTCAACTTGACTGGGCTAGGAGATACCCAGACAGTAGGCAAAACATTATTTATGGGTGTGTCAGGATGGTGTTTTCAGAAGAGTTTAGCATTTTCATGAGTAGATTGAGTAAAGAAGATTGCCCTTATCAATGGAAGCAGACATCCTGTAATCCACCGAGGGCCCAAATAGAAAAAAAAAAAAGTGGAGGAAGAACAAATTAACTCTCGCTTTGAATCAGGACATCCATCTTCTCCTGCTCTCCCACATCAACCTTTGGTTCTCATGCCTCTGGACCAGGACAAGGACTTAAACCATCTGTTTTCCTCTATCTCTGGCCTGGGGACATGGACTGAATTACCCTACTGGCTTTCCTCGTTTTTCAGCTTGCAGACAGCAGACTGGGACTTTTAGCCCTCCACAATCATGTGATCAACTGAGCCAATTTCCATAATAAATCAGTCTATCTATCTATCTATCTATCTATCTATCTATCTATCTATCTGTCTGTCTATCTAGTGTTATTGGTTCTGTTTCTCAGGAGAACCCAGGCCTATACATCAACCCAATTTCCAGAGTCATACTTTGTAATCATAACCTGCAAATAATTCCTCATGTTACTCAGAGAAAAAGCCAAAGTCTTTACACAGGCTTACAAGATGGGTCTTATCTTTACTGCTATCATTTTACATAGTGCTGTCCTGTTCTCTCACTCTATTTTCAGGTCCACTGGACTCTTTTTTCTAGACATGAACTTGGCCAGGCCCTTCATTTATTTCAACTCTTGACTTAATTCTCACATTGTTACTGAGGCCCATCCTGCCACTCTAAAACAGCCATCCTGATCACTCTAAATCCTGCTCACCCTGCTCTATTCCCTGACATTCCACATCCTGTGTACAATGGTCTGCTTTCTTTCATAACACTTATCATTTTCTAAAATAGTAAATTATTTACTTATTATACTTAAATACTTAAATATTTATCACCTAATCTCACTGCTAGAATCAAAGCTTTTTAAATGCAGGGGATCTATGTTTCTGTTTTGTTTATTTGTTTTCTTCATTCTTGTTTCTCAAGCACCTAGAACAGTGTTCCTAGAACATAATGGGTCCTCAATAAATATGTGCTAAATAAACTTGAACCTCAAAACAACTTAATAGACATTCAATAACTAGGAAGTTTATGAACAAGACTTCAGCAAATTAACAGTGTAGGAGAAGAAGCTTATTATGGAGGTGACACAGAATCTATAGAGTTTGAGGTTATTTTTTATTTTAGACAGTATAAAGTCATCAGTATGGATGAAATAAATAAAAATATATCATTAGAAAAAGTTGGCTGGCCACAGTAGCTCACACCTATAATTCCAGCACTTTGGGAGGCCGAGGCTGGTGGATTGCTTGGGCCCAGGAGTCTGAGACCAGCCTGGACAGCATGGCAAAACCCTGTCTCTATGAAAAGTATAAAAAGTAGCCAGGTGTGGTGGCACATGCCTGTAGTTCCAGCTATTCGGGAGACTGAAGCAGGAGGATCACTTGCGCCTGGGGAAGCAGAGACTACAGGGAGCTGTGATCATGCCATTGCACTCCAGCCTGGGCAGTAGAGTGAGGCTCTGTCTCACACAAAGAGGAAAGCAAATCACCAAGTGAATTCTGATTAGAAGTTTGTCATGGTTGTTTCCATGGTCACTAAAACTCAGTACTGGATAATAGGATGCATAATAGATAGGCAAGACTAACAAATATTCACTACTTGAGAATTGTGATACTATGAGGATTCACACCATTCTGAACTCTGACCCATGGTAGGCTAAAAATTAAAAATAAACAACAAATATTGTTTTCTTAACCCTTTATAAGTAAAAAAATTCTTAAAAAGATTTATGCTGTATTTTTTTATAGGTAGTCTCAGTGTTTGCTTGCCCAGTATTAAAATATTATTTAGGCAGAAATTCACAGGAGTTACTGTGCTCTAGTTTTCTTCTTTGCAGGCTCCCACTTTGGTGGTTGCCACTTCAACTTTTCAACATCTGTCCAATTGTGTATACTACTTTATCCATTTGTTCAGCCACTGTTTATATTGGGCCTACTCAATGCCAAATAGTGTTCACAATCCTGAGGATAAAATTGTGAACAACATGGAAAGGCCCTCCCCTCATTGAGCTTACATTTTATGTTCAGATAATAGTCACGTGAATAGTTATTTTGAGATGGTGATATATGCCATGAAGATAGTAAAATAGGTAATATAATGGAGATTTACTTGAAGGACGGAGTTGCCTTATTAGACTGTTAGTGAAGGAAATGTTCTCAGGGAATGCAATATTTGAGCTATAATTAGAAAAAAGAGAAAAAATAAACTGAAAGATTATCCAGGACAAGAACATTTCTTTCAAAATGAGAACAAAATTGGCAACGTCACACACACATACTCTCTCTATCTCACACACACACATTTAGCAGGCTGGAGTTAGTATGCAAGGGGGCAACCAATAAAAAAAAATTGGCCGAAGAAGCAAGAACTAACAAGGGGCCAATTACGCAAAGTCGTGTAAGATATAATAAATGACCAGGATTTTGTTTTGAAATGCAAAGCAAATCCACTAAAAGGTTTTAAGTAAAACGGAGGTTTAATTTTATTACAATTATAAAAAAATTATTCTGGCTATTAGGTGAATGATTTGAATGGCATTGAGAGTATGAAGAGTGACATTACTTAATAGGTTATTTTAGTAGTCCTGGCTCAGATCAGGGAATGTTGGTGGACACTGAAAGATTTGGACAAATTTGAAATCCATATGAACATAAAACTAATTGATGGATTGAATGAAGGGGAGAGAAAAGCTAGAAGCAAAGAGGATAAAATTTTCAAAGATGATTTTCAGGTGTTTAATTGGAAACTGGGTAGATTGTGGTGTTATTTGCCACAGTGAGGAAAAAAAGGAGAGAGAATGGATTTGGTCAAGGGTTGTAAGAGTTTTTGTCATGTTATATTTGAACCTCACATGGAGTCATCAAGCTTAGCCCAGTTGAGGCAGCTTTAGCAGACCAATTTCTATTAAAGAAGCAGAGAATGTTATTGTATCATTGCCCCTACCAAGCAGCAGATTCAGATGACACCAAAACTTCAAACATCTCATTGCTCTCTAAATTGTACAAAACTTCAAACTTCCCAATGTTATTTACACTTTTCTGAAGCACTAAAAAAATCAAATTTAAATTAATACCTATACTTTTCCCCCAAAGAAGGTTATTGATAATCTTCCTCATAAATAACAATAAAAAGATATTCCAAATAAAATACTAAAATCAGCATAATAAAAATTAATGCTAAAGTCATTTTTTATTCAAGAAATGCAAGGATGGATCAATATTAGGAAATTCATTGAGGTAATTTACTATAATAATAGGCACACAAGAAAAGCTGTATTATCTATTTAGATACTGAAAATGCATTCAAAATATAATGTATGTAATACCCATTCCTCCATTTTAGAATTTTCATAGAAATTGAATCAATGAATATTCCTTAGTATCATTATGTGTTGAACTATTTAACCTTTCCTATTAAAGCCAAGAACAAAATAGAATTTCAGTATTTCCATTCTTATTTAAAATTATATTGGAAGTATGATCAGATGCAATTAGGAAAATAATCGGCCATATAAAAATTGAAAGGGAAAATGTAAACTATTTGTATTTAAAGCAGTCATAATACCTTACATTGAAAAGCTAAAAGAAACAAATAAATAAATAATTGAAACCAAAAACAAAATGAATATACAAAATAAAATAATTTAGTAAGTTTGCAAGATACAAAATAAACACACTAAATTCTATTTTTTAATATATATACAAGAATTAGGAAGTGTAATGGAAAACTCATCTATAATAGAAAAAAAGAAAATGAGAGAAAATGAAAAAGAAAGATAAACCCTTAGAAATAAACCCAACAAGAAATGTGAGCAAACTCTATGAGGAAAAATTAAAATACTTCTGAAAGATATAAAAGTATGCTTGAGCAAATAGAAAAGACATATTATGTTATTTGTTTGGATAAGTCTGCTTAATAAAAATGTAAGTTCTACCCAAGTTAATATCTACATTTTGTTCAATACCAATGATTTTTTTTAACACTTAAGCAGTTGACTCTATAATTCATACAAGAAAAATATATTTCTTAGCTCTGTTTATTAAAATAATATACAAGCAATGATACTCTGGATGCACCAAAACCTAGATCTTGCCTTCAAACAGCACTCCTAACTAAAGAAACAAGTCTTCTTGAAAAAATAATTATTTTTAGTCTAGGCCAAGGAAAACAAAAGATGAAGTAGTAACATTTTATTGTGCCCAAAAGACCCCCAAACAAATGAGATTGTGTCAAAAGGAAGTAGACTCACTTGAATTGGCTCCCATCACCTAAATTTAGGACAATTTGAGCTTCTATAAAGAAAATGTCTTTCTGTAGTTAGCGTAACATGTTGAACAAACAAAATCCCTGAGAACATAGTGATACTCAAGAAAGTAAAGAATAAAGAGCAAGTAAAAAATAGTCACCATTGAAGGTAACTCTTATACCAACTTTAAAAATTAGTAACCAAATTAAAATAACTAAGCACTTATCCTGTCTTTAAAAAATTATTAAGAGTAGTTTATCCCCAGAATATCAAGAAAGCATTTATATAAAAAAGAATATTAGCAAACAAATTGAGAAGAAATTATAAATTGGAAAACAGTTTTAATCTGCATTGAAATGATTTATAAAAGCAAAGATCAATACTGTGTATTACCACAGTGAAAAATTTCATCCCACAGATTGTTATTTGCAAAGGATCAGCCTGGCATAGTAGCTCATGCCGTAGTCCCAGCTACTCGGGAGGCTAACGTGGGAAGATTGCTTGAGGCCAGGAATTCAAGGCTGTAGTGAGCTACGATCTCGCCACCTCACTCTAGCCTGGGCGTCAGAGTGAGACCTCGTCTTTAGCATCGCCGATAGTGAGAAAATGTTACAGTATGTCCCTCCTGAATACAATACAAAGGAACCAGAATTATGTGTGTGTGTGTGTATACACACACACATATATATACAAACTATATATATGTACATATATATACAAACTATATATATGTACATATATATACAAACTATATATATGTACATATATATACAAACTATATATATGTACATATATATACAAACTATATATATGTACATATATATACAAACTATATATATGTGCATATACACACACACACACACACACACACATACACACACATACAGAGAGTCTCGCTCTGTCACCCAGGCTGGGGTGCAGTGGTACATCATCATCACCAGATGATGATCTCAGCTCACTGCAACCTCTGCCTCCGGGGTTCAAGAGATTCTCCTGCCTCAGCCTCCCAAGGAGCTGGGATTACAGGAGGCCGACACTATGCCAGGCTAATTTTTTGTATTTTTAGTAGAGTCGGAGTTTCACCATGTTGGCCAGGCTAGTCTCAAATTCCTGATGTCAGGTGATCCACCCACCTCAGCCTCCCAAATTTCTGGGATTACAGGTGTGATCCACTGCGCCCAGCCATGATATGTTCTTAATAAAAGTTTTACTTGAATTCAAATCAAAATCTCAGAACTAATATTCGTTTTATAGAAAATGCCAGAAATAGATAAATTATTTCAATGAAGCCATAAGGAAACAACAGTTAAATCTAGCATGTAGAATATTTAAAGATAACTGGCCCATTCTCTTTAAATTTCAATATCCTTCTTTGAAAAAAAAAAATGTAATGAGGCTGTTCTGCCAAAGAGAGACAAAAGTTTTTTGTCAAAGAGAGAAAAATATTTTTCAAGAGACAAAATAACCAAATGCATTGCAATTCTTTTTTGGATTTGATGTGTGTTTAGGGTAAAATATTAAGATGTCTGCAACTTATTTTAAGTTGCCCAGGATAAATAAATAAATAGGTAGATATTAAGAAAATGTGATAAAATGTGAATAACTGAATCTAGGGATATGGGTATTTAATACACTATTATTTGAAATTTTCTCTGTTTCAAAAAATTGTAAATTGAAAGTGGGAGGAGAAAGAGTAGAGAGTAAGAAAGCTGGAGATGATGTGTGAATATTTTCTCCCATTGTGTAGATTGTCTCTTTACTCTGCTGATTTGTTTTCTTTGCTGTGCAGAAGCTTTTCAGTTTGACATACTGCCATTCATCTATTGTTTCTTCTGCTGCCTGTGTTTTTGGGTCATGTCTATAAAATCATTGTTCAGACTAATTTCATGGAGCTTTTTCTCTATGTTTTCTTCTAGGAGTTTCTTAGTTTCAGGTCTTTAATCCAGTTTGAGTTGATTTTTGTATATGTTGAAAGGTAAGAGACTGATATCATTCTCTTGCATGTAGATATCCAGTTGTACCAACAATATTTATTACAGAGACTGTCCTTTGCCTTTTGTGTGTTCTTGGCAACTTTGTCAAAAATAAGTTGGCTGTAAATGTGTGGGTTTATTTCTGGGCTCTCTATCCTGTTCCATTGTTCTGTGTGTCTTTTTTTCTGACAGTATGGTACTGTACATGATAAATATGTACCATTTTCAATGTCAATTTTAAAAATAAATATATTTGAAAATAAAAAAGATAAAGCTGAGAAATAATTGTGGTCAAATAATATAAGCAAGCCATGACTTGGAGTTACTAACTTAGTACCTGAATTTTTATGTATGAAAGCTCCTATAACATTTATTTCATGAAAAAAAACTCCTTTTTTATAGAACCCAGCAACCTTGGGAAATATTATACTACAAAGACAAAAAAGCCTGTAATTTTTGCTTTATAAATGCACTTCACAGAAAAAATGAATTGAGCAAGAAAGTAATTTTGTAAATAAAAACAGTTTATTATTTAACAAAATACCCATATTACTCACTTTCCCTAAAAATAAATCCTTGAAGGTATTTGGAGAAATATAAAGGAGGTTATATTTATGCCACTAAAGCTGTGATTTAAAATTGAACGCTAGGTGTTAATGCTTTCCAGAGTATTGAGAATAATTGGTATTTTTTTTTAAAAAAACTTTCATAGCATTTAAAGTTTATAAAATGGTTTTTACACACATATTTGTTAGTATAGAAAGAGCAAGCATAATTTATATACTTAAAGCCTAGTAATCTTATAATATGAAATGTTTGTCTTCAGAAACCATCCAGCTGTCTATACATCTCTGCCCTGGAATTCTATTTCCCTAGTATTATTATGTAAAAGAGAAAATGGTAAGCAAAGGCTTACTATGTTCTAGGCACTATTATAAGTGTTTTATCACAATTTCCCTATTTATGCCTCACAATATTTCTATCTAATTATGTAGTATTGTTACTTTAATTATATAGATAAGGAAACTGAAGTTCAGAGGTTCAATAACTTGGTCAAGGATATACAAATAGAAAGGATGGAGCCACAATTCAAATCTACTCGGTAAAACTATGGAAGTCATGCTCTTAACCACTCTATATTTACTACTTCTGTGGAAGGAAAGGCAATATGAGATTTGTTTCATGATAACTGTTTTAGAGTTACAGGCAAATAAAAATGGAAATAACATAATATGGAAATGTTTGGAATTGGAACAGATCTCCATCAGATTCCCTGCTTGAAGGGACCAAAGTGGAGAATAGGGATAAAGCTGGAGAATTATATAAAAGTACTGAAGGACAGCACAGTGGGGAACTGCTGAACTCAAAGTGGAAAGCTGCAAGCAATGTCCAGTACCATTTTGCAAATGATCTCGTGCCATGTACATTAAACAGTCTGTCATGGTCACTCCACATCGAAAGGTAACTTTGTCTGTCCTTGGAGACCTGAGGAACTTGAAGGCAGTCTTTAAGCTAATTGGAAGAGTCAGTAGTCATTTTGGTTAAAGCAGCATTAGGAGTAAAAAGGGTGCACAGTTCACAGGAAACTTCGACAAATATTTATTTTTCATAACCTGATTATTTTACATATGAAATTGAGATTTATAGTTGTGTTACTTTAAGATTAGCAATAAAGAAATGTCAGAAATACTCTTCATTTTATCCTTCCTTGTTTCATTGAGATAAATATAATATGTATAATATTCACCAAGGGTCAATTAACATTCTCTGTCTTTTGCTATTATGGCTTTAAAATAGTACAAGGGTGCATTATCTAAGACAACTGAATGTAGAAAACCAATCTGAATAGTTCAGGCTTATCAGTCTGCCTTCCTTCAATAAAAGAATGTGTGTCTGCTGTTTATAATTTTGCAATGATCACTTCATCTCCACTTTGTGTGTGTAGACACAGCCAGCATTAACTTTTATGGAGTGTGAAATCAAGCAAACTGGAACTAATTTAAGTATTAGTCAACACTGTACTCAAGTTGAATAAAACAAGATTAATAGGGCTCAGGTAATAATTGAGAGAGTCATCTGATTCCAGATAATCTCATCTCTGAGATAATTAATGTACTCTATAACATAAGCTATGAAGCCAATGTGTCTGTCTGTCTACCTGTTTATCTATCATCTGTCACGCTGCAGATATACATGTATATATGTGTAAATATATTATCTAGGAATCTTACTACATCATAAGCTTTTAACACTACAGAGAGGCAGTATAGCCTAATATTGAATATGGCTTTTGAACCAGACAGAATTTTGTTGAAATCTTACCTGTATGACTTTTGGCAATTCATTGTCTGCAAAATAACCACAGTAGTACCTATTTCAGAGCTAAATAATTACTATAAAGTACTTAATACAACACCCAGACCAGATTGTGAGCTCAATAAATGGTGCCACATTAAAGAAGTAAAGCAATGACTCAGTAAAATAAAGCATATAATCCTGCATCTACAAAAATATCTAAAGTTATTCCACCTATCATATCTCATTTCCTCATTTCCTTGTCAGGCTCTAGTCAGGCTAATTTGGGGGTTCTCAACAGGGGTTGAACTTACCTCTCAGGGACATTTAGCGATGTAATTTTGGCTTGTCATGACTTCAGGAATGGGATTTCCTGCTGGCACCTAGTGGGTGGAAGCCAAAGATGCTGCTAAACATCTTCTAATGCACAGGACAGTGGCATACAATGTATGATTATCCAGTCCAAAATGTCAGTTCTACAGAATTTGAGGAACCCTGTGCTAATCCTATCACATCTGGAATTTACAATGATCATACTGTAGTGTCAATCCACAACTAGCCTATTGTATGACAGGCTGAATACTGAGGATACAGTGTATAGTACAAGGCACAACCCTTACCTTCGTGTTGATTACAGCCTATTCTTTCTGCTATTCTTTTTTCTGTTCCTCTCCTTCCTCAAATTACGTTTCTATACAAGTTACAGCTGTCTTTTCAGAACTTCCGGCAAGCCCTTTGTGGCCTCTCCAATTTTCACTAATCTTCTCTTTTCCAAAGGTCCACAGTGCTGTTGCCTGTATCATGTACTTCAGTATGTACTTGTATTCCATGCTGATGGTTCACTAGTTGTAACACGTACACTAATTTCATCTTCACAGCGAAAGTTTAATTGGGAATCGTAACTATATTCCAAGATGCTTATTTCATGATTAACTTATAAAGCAAGTATAAATTCTCTATGCACTTGGATGTGTAAAAACATAATTTTATTTTTTTCTTTAACTGAAGAAAATTAATATAATGAGCCATTTTATCTGATAATGAAAAACTTAATGTCATTAGTTCAGGATAAACTCAGCTGCTTGAGGGTTTCTTTTGCTGTTCCAGAATAAATTTGATTAATGGTGGCTTTATGTTTTCTCAACTTCTCCCTAGCAAGCCATCCTAGGCTCTAGAATATTTATGTGTCCTGTGGGGCAGATGTCTGGACACCTCATGCTTTCCTTGCCTTAGCTGAAAGGATATTTAGGTCTGCTTGTTCAGGCCACATTCATGCGCAAAAAGGAAGGGCTCTCCTGTTCCCCATCAAAGGGCAGACTACATGAGGCTGCCTTATACTTGCCTCTACTCCACTCTTTTGTGCTATGGTTGCCTCTCATCCATGAATGGGTGAGCACCTGATCTCTTCTCAGGGGCATTTACCAGCACCTGTCTACATTATTTTGCTTTCCACTTTAATTCTGTCCCTATTTGAAATGATCTTCATACCATCTCTGTATGTCTTAGGTGTGTGTGGTGGGAGGGAGTTTGAAGCAGGTAGAGAAAAGGGGATTGACAGCAAATATTTGTTCTGCCTGATTATTTGCAAATCTTTTCCTACAGCTGAAATGCCACTTTTGAAATCAAAGTCTTTTTTCTATACCTGAAATGCCACTTTTAAAATCTAAAGTCCTAAAATGTATATATTTACTTTCTGGGTCTGCTTTGACAGCCTTCCTCTAAGCAATAGAGCCCAGAGTAATCAGAAATACAGAAAAAGTCATATCTTCAAATACTCCACAACAGCCCTTTGTAGCACCTGGAGCACTGTAGAACAGCTTTATTATAGCTACTCCCACCTCCATCCTTCTGCCTCGATTATTCACCCAATTATTTTCTATGTTTTACCTTTGGAGTTTTCTGTATGCAAGTAATTTTCAGTTTGTCTTCCTTTCTGTAGACATTCTCTTCTTTCAAAACTTGCCATAATGCACGCTCTTTTATGCAGAAAATTACACATAAATTATTCCATATCTAATGAAAGCAATGGATAATTTTGCATCTAAAGCAAAAGACTTAGTTTCTTTGTTTTCTCAAATTATATATTTCTAAAATCAGAGCTCTTAATCTAACTGTACAGTAGCAGTTAGTACACTGTGGGAATACAATAATCAATTGCATTTATGGTTATATATGCAATATATACAAGCATTTGTATTTCTAATATAATCTGTTATGTGGAACAAGAAAACACTTGAATTAATTTAATACACAAATTTAATACAGCTTGGGCGATATTGTAGTTTCTGTGTAAATATCAAGTACAAAAATAAAGCTGAATATGTAAGAAGATGCATGATAACAACAGTTTTGTTATTTGAATATGTACTTTATGGGAATTCCATATTCTGCACTCTCACTACACCCATGTAATGGTGTCATAAATATTTCAGTACTAATCTGAATCTGTTCATCTCTTTGTACAAGCCATTTCATTTTCCTTTGCTTCCTAGGATAGCACCAATTGCCCATCTTTGCACCTCCAAACAAAAGCAATCCAATCTCCCACAATTTTTCACCTGATGCTAGTAATAAGCAGCCAGAAAAATGGAATTTTCCTGTTAATGTCATCATTTGCATAGCTATTAGTATTCTAGTATATCATTGTATCAGAGAATGGGAGAAAAAGTAACAATGTATTTTATTCAATCAAAAAACAGTCAGTATCAAAAGCCTGATGTCCAAGTCTAACCTTTTAATTATAGTTTCCTTCCATATGGGTTTGTACTGTGAGGTAAAAAGGATAATCCCTTAATAAAAACAAGGAAAGCTTACACTATTCAGGAGAAATCCACAACAAAATCGTGGTTGAATACCCAAATAGAAATTATGTGTGTGTTTCTCCAGGGAAGCTTTGGTCCTGCACATTTCTGAAATCAAATATTTCTATGGGTGTTGACTGAGGATGTGATTGTTTTGCTGTTAGTTTACGCCAATGCTGCCATTGCAATCTGGTATCACTTTACCAGCAAGGCAATTTCACACAATTAATTTCTTTCTTTAAAGGAAGCAATAAAGGATAGGCAACTGGAACCCTCACAACGTATAACTAATATTCTTTAGTAACTAGTGTGCATATCTGTAAACAAAAATATCCCACTTTGCATACACTTAAACACACAAGTATATTCAATTGTAAAATGACAATTGGATTTTCACAGATCCATTTTGAACTTGCTGCCAAACAAAACAAAACAAAACAAAACAAAACAGTATTGTTAAAAGCAGAGACTAGAGACTGACTCCCAGTTCCCAGATCTGAAATACCTCTACGGGCACTTCTGTTCACTTTGGGTATTAAAGATTGCAGTTGTAATGCAAAAATAAACACACAAAAGGAGTAGAATACCAGAAAGTAACACAGTATGAAGACAAAATCTCATGACTAATTCCAAAAGCTTGGAAAACATTGATTTCATAATTATTTTCCATTTTTAAAGTTAAAAGGCCATGTAGAGTGCTGTAAAGTATAACATAAGCTCTCTTTTTCCTTATGTGGACGTGCTTTGCTTTCTGGACATCGTTTCACTGTCAATACTTACATCTGTTGTTTAAAAAGCTATTCGTGGTGCAATTGCTTTTTAAATGCAAACCCATATGTGTGATCTCTAGAGGAACTGGTAAATTTCACCAAATGGGCATTCCTAAATTACATGCCATCTGTAGCTAGTGAAGAGAGGACTGAACCTGCTCAGCTGTGATTTTGCACCAATGTTTCCATCATTTTGATTGGCTCTAGGGAAATCATCCACTTTTGGCATGAACTTTCTAACCCCAACAGGTTATTATAGTCTGCTTCAGTTGCAATGGCTCAACAAATATTATATATTGTTGGCAAATGTTAGAAACCATTTAGCTTTTTAAATTGGTTTCTATACCACATTCTACCATGATGGCTTAAATCCTTTTTTAAGTTTTCCAACTAGTGTGGAGATGGTAAAAGTAATTCTATTGACTAGAGTTTTTTAAGTTGTTGAAATAAAAATAAATAATACCCCAGATTGCACATTCTAACAGTTGAATTACTTTTGTAATATCACATTATACAAGTGAGGCTAAAATATCATGTTCTAAAATAATATAAGGCACAGGGTAAATCTTAGGTATACCATTTTACCATGCTCTAATGCAGAATTTAAAAAAAAAAAAAAAGAGTACTCATTTTTTTTCAGTTTACAAATGCAATTTCCCACACTTAATTTATTTTCTAGCCAAAGGCTGTTCTAGCTCATATAGAAACTGTGGATAAACTTCCAAATCATCAATGTGTAGTAAAACACTCAACACACATTCAAGTTATTCCTTTGACTACTCTTTTAAACCTACAAAATAATTTAAAGTTGAAATAAGGATGCTTTCAAATAGGATTGAACCCAATAATCTAACTTCTCTCTTGCTTTTAGTCAAGCCTAATATTTTTGTAAAAATGTTGAAATATGAGCAAAGGCAAAACATTAACAAGACAAATATTATAACTGTGTATCACAACCATAAGCAGGATGTGACAATAATTTCCCACTACTTTCTGTAGTCATTTCCAATGAATTCTTTTTGGCTCATCTTAAATCAGAACAGATGACTAGTGGATGTATGTAGGGTAGAAAGAAATCTTGCTGTAGAAGATGCAGGCGGTGAGAAGTTTAACATGGAACAGAGTGAGAAATGTCAACACCAGGAATATGGAAATAAACTAATTGGGACTTATGCTTATAATCCACATAGCAGGGTATCAGTGAAGAGGGAGTAGAGAAGAACAGAAATAAAAATGTGTGTATAAAAATTCAAGAAATAGAAACTGGTATAAAGGGCCATGACAAATGCAGACAGGAGATTCATCACTAATTAACAGCTCACCATTTCTTTTTAAGTGTTTTGGAAGTTCTAAATTCCTCCTTGTGATACTTTTAATTTTTAAAGGATATCCATCCAGGGTCAGTTCAGAGATCTGGCTCACCAAAACTGCAATATAATTGTAGAACATGAGGAAAAAACAGACTTAAATTTTAAAAACCTGCTCCCTCCCTGCCAAAACACTTGGCACTAAGTGAAGTGGCAGAAAAGTTTAGCAAAATAAAGTCAAATCTTTACTTCTTTACTCTCATCTTTACCTACCTAGAATGGCATTACTATATGATATAATATTTATTCCACTCACTTCTTGTATGACTGAATTCATGGTATCAGTTGGATAGGAGTATTTTAATAAAATTTTGGCTGAAAACTGGTAGAAAGAGCAAGTAGTGCCAGAGAGCAGTTGTGTGCCAGATAGTAAAGGTTTTATGCAGAAATTATTTTCCTTAGGTCTAACTAATGAGTCAATGGTAGGGTCAATATCATTCAGGAAATCCTGGATTTGTAATATAATCGAAACCATTGGAATGTGTATTGAGAATTTAAGATCTTTTGGCAATGACTAGAAAAACTAGTAATTTTGATTTCACTCTTGTATTACTAATTTAACTAATAGAAAAGGCAAAACTTAATATTGTTCATACATTGAACAGAAAACCTCATGCAAGAAAAAGAAGATAGATGTTTTCAATCATTGTTTTCAAAGGCTCTTGTATTATCTCTTACAAACCTAAGAGACATTTGTCAGCCATTTTTTCTTATACACACACCCACATATAAGGAGAATATTATAGTATCCTTTCTGATTTAAATACTGCTGAGGCAACACAGAAGCTAGACATCCATGGCTAAATGGAAAATAGAATAGGGAAATATATAGAGTGTGGCTGTAATTGAGTAGAGGAAAGAATCTCAACGCAGAAATACAGGAAAGAGAGAGAAGCAGGACTTAGGCCCTTTGTTATATGTGTACTTGACTTCTCAGGACCATAGTCAAAGGGGAAAATAAAAAAAAAAAAAGAGGAGAGTGATGCTCTTTTGAAATACAATGTTCACGTTCTTTAAGAAAAGAACATTGACAAGTATTTGGTATGGGTCTTTTTTATAATCTCTGCTAAATTACAAACAATTGTCCTAAATGTCCTCATGTGTATAAATAATCAGTAAATGATAAAATTGCTAGCTATATTAGAGGAAATGAAGTCACTAATTTGGTTACATTCCTGCTAAAAACATTCATGGGCACAGCTATAATCTCGTAGAAATGTGTTTGGCATTCTTTGGGAATGTTCATGGAAGATTCATATTTGAGACTGTCATTGAAATAAAGTGATATAAGGCATGGGTCCCCAACCCTCTGGGCCACAGACAGGTATTGGTCCATGGCCTGTTAGGAACTGGGCCATACAGAAGGATTTGATTGCTGGTTGAGCTTCATCTCTATTTACAGCCACTCCTCATTGCTCACATTACCACCTGAGCTTTGACTCCTGTGAGATCAATGGTTGCATTAGATTTCTCACTGTAGAGCGAATCCTATTGTGAACTGCACATGTAGGGGATCTCAGTTGGATGCTCCTTATGAGAATCTGATGCCTGATGACCTGTCACTGTTTCCCATCACCCATAGATGGGACCGTCTAGTTTCAGGAAATCAAACTCAGGGCTCCCATTGATTCTATATTATGGTAAGTTGCATAAATATTTCATTATACAATACAATATAATAATAGTTGAAATAAAGTGCACAATAAATGTAATGTGCTTGAATCATCCTGAAACCATCCCCTGACCCCACCAACTCCCTGGTCCATGGAAAAATTGTCTTCCACAAAACGAGCTCCTGGTGCCAAAAATCTTGGGGACCACTGATCTAAGGGAAAGAACATTACATTCTTCTTCTACTTATTTTGCTGTACCTAGCTTCCATTATCTTTTTGGTTTGACTTTATGGTCATTTTCATTGTGAGAAAGCAGTAATTGCAAGATAAAAAGGAGTAGTGTGCATGCTATCCTACACATAAAAAATGCAAATACCAATTTCTACAGGCATTGTGTGTGTGTGCACATGAATACATGTGTATGTTTGTGTGTGAGAGTGAATATATTTGTGATATACAGGCTTAAAATACACTTTGCTGACTACTAGTTTTCTTAAGCAGAATTGTTAGAAATTGTCTATAATAAATAAAATATAAGTCATTTTCTAACCTCAGTAGGAAGACCACATTTCAGTTGTAGACACAAAGCATTAAAAATAATATCAAACATTGGAAAGCACTAAGAGAAAGTGTTAGAATGTTAACTATGTTGGCCAGGCTGGTCTTGAACTCCTGACCTCAGGCAATCTACCTGCCTCAGCCTCCCAAATTGCTGGGATTACAGGCATGAGCCACTGCACTATTGGGCTGAAGTGGGCTTCATCTCTGGGATGCAAGGCTGGTTCAATATACGCAAATCAATAAAAGTAATCCAGCATATAAACAGAACCAAAGACAAAAACCACATGATTATCTCAATAGATGCAGAAAAGGCCTTTGACAAAATTTAACAACCTTCATGCTAAAAACTCTCAGTAAATTAGGTATTGATGGGAAGTATCTCAAAATAATAAGCGCTATCTATGACAAACCCACAGCCAATATCATACTGAATGGGCAAAAACTGGAAGCATTCCCTTTGAAAACTGGCACAAGACAGGGATGCCCTCTCTCACCACTCCTATTCAACATAGTGTTGGAAGTTCTGGCCAGGGCAATTAGGCAGGAGAAGGAAATAAAGGGTATTCAATTAGGAAAAGAGGAAGTCAAATTGTCCCTGTTTGCAGATGACATGATTGTATATCTAGAAAACCCCGTCGTCTCAGCCCAAAATCTCCTTAAGCTGATAAGCAACTTCAGCAAAGTCTCAGGATACAAAATCAATGTACAAAAATCACAAGCATTTTTATACACCAATAAAAGACAAACAGAGAGCCAAATCATGAGTGAACTCCCATTCACAATTGCTTCAAAGAGAATAAAATACTTAGGAATCCAACTTACAAGGGACATGAAGGACCTCTTCAAGGAGAACTACAAACCACTGCTCAATGAAATAAAAGAGGATACAAACAAATGGAAGAACATTCCATGCTCATGGGTAGGAAGAATCAATATCGTGAAAATGGCCATACTGCCCAAGGTAATTTATAGATTCAATGCCATCCCCATCAAGCTACCAATGACTTTCTTCACAGAAGTGGAAAAAACTACTTTAAAGTTCATATGGAACCAAAAAAGAGCCCGCATCGCCAAGTCAATCCTAAGCCGAAAGAACAAAGCTGGAGGCATCACACTACCTGACTTCAAACTATACTACAAGGCTACAGTAACCAAAACAGCATGGTACTGGTACCAAAACAGAGATATAGATCAATGGAACAGAACAGAGCCCTCAGAAATAATGCCGCATATCGACAACTATCTGATCTTTGACAAACCTGAGAAAAACAAGCAATGGGGAAAGGATTCCCTATTTAATAAATGGTGCTGGGAAAACTGGCTAGCCATATGTAGAAAGCTGAAACTGGATCCCTTCCTTACACCTTATACAAAAATTAATTCAAGATAGATTAAAGACTTAAATGTTAGACCTAAAACCATAAAAACCCTAGAAGAAAACCTAGGCATTACCATTCAGGACATAGGCATGGGCAAGGACTTCATGTCTAAAACACCAAAAGCAATGGCAACAAAAGCCAAAATTGACAAATGGGATCTAATCAAACTCAAGAGCTTCTGCACAGCAAGAGAAACTACCATCAGAGTGAACAGGCAACCTACAAAATGGGAGAAAATTTTCGCAATCTACTCATCTGACAAAGGGCTAATATCCAGAATCTACAATGAATTCAAACAAATTTACAAGAAAAAAACAAACAACCCCATCAAAAAGTGGGCGAAGGACATGAACAGACACTTCTCAAAAGAAGACATTTATGCAGCCAAAAAACACATGAAAAAACGCTCACCATCAATGGCCATCAGAGAAATGCAAATCAAAACCACAATGAGATACCATCTCACACCAGTTAGAATGGCACTCATTAAAAAGTCAGGAAACAACAAGTGCTGGAGAGGATGTGGAGAAATAGGAACACTTTTACACTGTTGGTGGGACTGTAAACTAGTTCAACCATTGTGGAAGTCAGTGTGGCGATTCCTCAGGGATCTAGAACTAGAAATACCATTTGACCCAGCCATCCCATTACTGGGTATATACCCAAAGGACTATAAATCATGCTGCTATAAAGACACATGCACACATATGTTTATTGTGGCACTATTCACAATAGGAAAGACTTGGAACCAAGCCAAATGTCCAACAATGATAGACTGGATTAAGAAAATGTGGCACATATACACCATGGAATACTATGCAGCCATAAAAATTGATGAGTTCATGTCCTTTGTAGGGACATGGATGAAACTGGAAGTCATCATTCTCAGTAAACTATCGGAAGGACAAAAAACCAAACACCACATATTCTCACTCATAGATGGGAACTGAACAATGAGAACACATGGACACAGGAAGGGGAAGGTCACACTCTGGGGACTATTGTGGGGTTGGGGGCGGGAGGAGGGATAGCATTAGGAGATATACCTAATGCTAAATGACGAGTTAATGGGTGCAGCACACCAGCATGGCACATGTATACGTATGTAACTAACCTGCACATTGTGCACATGTACCCTAGAACTTAAAGTGTAATAATAATAAAATAAAATAAAATAAAAAAGAATGTTAAAGAAATTTAGGAAATATCGGAGATTATTTTTCAGACAAATGCGTGAAGAAAGTGGGTTTAGAAAGATGAGGAAAGACTAAATGGCATTAAACTCTTAAATATTTGAATAGTTTGGACCAAAAACATTGTTTTATGTTGCCCCATAGGATAAAAGTAAAAACAAAAGAAGACCATATATAAACACCTGTTTTAGTTAATTATATGGTAGACATTTCTGATATTTAGAACTGTCCAAAGATAGGATGAAAGTTGAAAGTAAACAGAGACATTCTACAAAGAAATGTTTCATTCAGTTTATTTAAATATGGAATGAACATATGTAATAAAATTAAATGTAGGACCTCTTCTAAGCCTTAGAGTTTATAATACTATCATGAAACTGCAGAAACCAGCACCATTTTGGGGGTATCTTTCCTTGATATTTTAAGTTCTATACAAATATATTTTATCATAGAACAACTAACAAATTAGTAAATGTCACAGGGCTATGTAATAAAACTGTCTAGTCTGTTTACTATATTTCATGTATTATAAGTCTTCATACGGATATATTTACAAAGTAGTACTTGAATTATAAAATTGAAAAAATAGTCTTATAAAAGTCACAGTAAGAATTTCATGAAAAATGAAGATTTTTAGGATTTTACTAAATATAGTATAGTTTCTTTCTCTTGTAAAATGGGATGAGTTCAATATTAAATTTTCTGTAAGCAATGTAATTTTTATCTAGGTCATTCTTACATGTGTAAAGAAGAAACTTGGGACTGATTTTCTAAAAAACACCCATCTCCCCATGAGTTACCATTATGATACACATTGTGATTTTCACAGAGCTTTGTCTCATTACTTTTACTTATTATATCATAGAAATATTTATCTGTGATATCCAGGATTCAGGATTCTTATCTTCAGTTGCAGGCTCTAGTGATTGACATTTCAATGCTATTAAATAACACTAGCACTTAAAATGTATGGAATTTTACTTCAAAATTAAAAATGGAGAATTTACAAATACTTATCTATAGACCTATATCTATAGATAGATATGTGTGTGTATATATATATACGTGTGTGTGTGTATATATATATATAAACTAACAGTAGTCCTTTGCAGTAGGCTCACACTGGCTTGTGCCAGGTGGTAAGAGCTGATTTTGTACATTTCTTCCCAAGCGAATTCCCAGCGACATGATATTGTTAGTCTGAAATCAGTTAATCTGGGAGAATTTATACCATGAAAATTGACAAGTGCTGCAAATCAGGATTTTTTTTCCCCCTGGAGAGACAGTTTTTACATATTTACTGAATATAGTACTGATAAAACCTAACCATATAATAGGAAATATACATATACATTGAAGTGTAAATCCCAAGCAGTAATGTTGCCATATTTTGTAATAATTGTCTACTCGTTATGAGCAACATATTATCCATTTGTAAATTGAGGTGCTATGTGACTTACCTAAATTGTTTAAAGAAAAGTGTTTAATAATTCTTTGGGTTATTCATTAAATTATATCTATAATGCTTATAAATTAGATTCAGTGCTATCAGAGAGAATAAATTTGAAACAAGTGATATAACCCAGATAAAGTTGAGTAGAAAATGAAGGACAAAGCTAAGTCAGTTCTGGTAATACTCAGGAGAGAAATAGTATTTCCCAGTGAAGAGAATATATATTTGAAGAGAAAAAAATGCCATATATTTAATTAAAAGAATGATCATCATATATTTTAAATAAATCTAACATCTCAGCTACATGTAGCAGAGAATCAAAGCTGTGTTCACCAAAGCAAATCCAAAGTGCCTATTCAGGTTTTGAGGATTTATGGAATACCCCATCCAGATGTCCTTTTGCATTTCTCCAACTTAAAGAAAAGGAGTCCTTGGAGAAAGAAACTAGGTGGAAAAGCCAGCAGAATAGTAAAAATTCCCTCAACGAAAAGAGGGAGTGATTCTAAATACAGCAAGGTGTGTCTAGCACTCAAATTTGTCTTTGAGTCCATGGTTGGATCCTAGGACATCAACAAAGTCTAAAAATGTAGTTGTTACTAGAATTCTAAACTGGTAGAAAGGAAGGCACTATAGCTTTAATGATCTTCTAACTTAGAGTAGCATTAAATCTGAAACCAGGAGAATATGTTCGTGCAAATCACAGAAAGCATCCAGTGAAGAAGTAAGAAGTAAATGTACTTTCTTATGAGCATATTTGAAACCTCTGTTGAATCCCAGAAATCACATACAGGATTTAACAAGAAAGTTAGTGTCCTGCAGTAATAATTGAAGAAGGGCCACGAAACAAGGATTATAATGTCACAGCAACACATATTACCAGCTCAATGAAAATTATCTAAAAATATTTATTGGCATTTTTCATCTTAGCTATATAAACAATAATTATTATTTTATTTGACTAAATTGCAGAGTCAAAGGACTAGTCAACTAAATAAAAAAGGTAAAAAAAAAAAGAAACAAAATATCGAATTTACTGAAATTTTCACCATTAACAGCTGGAAGAGCACCTATAAATGCCATGGATTATAGCAAATTAGTGAAAGCCTAACTGTTCCTTTTTCAGTCAGGTTTAGGCAAGGAGACACAGGCCATAAAGAATGACAAGCACTGTATTTATGGCTGAAGCTTCAAATCAACCAATAGATTGTGTGTGTGTGTGTTTCACCAGAATATTGGTTTTATAATTCTTTATATGATCAATTTCACATGTTTGAGTAAATATCACCAACTCTAACAGCTTTTAAAAACACTTATCACATATAACTACGTAAAATATAAGTGCATAAATTTCTTACGTAAATACATAGAATACAAACATATTATATTAGGAATAACCTACTAGGAGACTATTATATGGTGCTATTATGGATAAGGTATTTTATCTTACATTTTTGAGTACATTTTCTTCAGAAGGAGGAAAAAGTCAAAGATGAAAAACTCATATTTCTGTCTCTCTGGTTGTCCCTTGAGACAGAGGCAAAAGGAAGCAATAGAAACAGAACGTTTATATTTTACAAAGGAGGAATTTAAAAGCTTTATTTTGTTATCTGGAAAATTGAAAACACACCAGGGTATAAGTGAAAACAAATATAATCAAGAACAATCATATTGTGGAGGATTTCATGATATACCATCCTTTGAATCTTTTTCTCTTACTTTTGTTTTATGTGTTCGTGTGTGTGTTTGTGTGCATGAGTGTGTGTTGTTTATTTTCTTTTTCATCTTTGGCAACATCAGGTAGAATTAGGTCTGTACAACATACTGTGTACAAACACAAAGATACATATATAATGTATTTTCTTCCTGCTTGTCACATGCTGAATAAGGGCTATTCCTTGGAGACATTCTCTACCTAGTTTTCTCAGTCTGGTGTCAGAAAAGATAATTCTTAAACACACTGCTGAATTTGAAATCTGTGGCTCTGTTGGGTCTTGCTTTGTTTTTCTAAGTGCTAAGGATCTACACAGAACTTTGGAAGGACTATATGGTTTGAAGGATACCATGGTCTCATACTCATTAAGTTATTACACTTATGGTTAAAACATACTTCAAATTTTATGTTTCTTTTGCCTCTTTTTAGTTCTACAATATACAATCACCTTCAATGGTGAACCATATTTGATTCACACTGAAACTAAAATAAGAAAGTAATTAAATTTTAAAAAATATTTAAAGACTTGAGATATTCTCAAGCATTTTATTTTTGCTAATAAGAATATATTAAAATATTTTAAGACAATATTCTTGTATACAATATAGTTAAAATTTAAATATCAAATAAACTGCCAAGTCATTTGCTCATTACAGCAAGCAAAAATTTGAATGACTTAAACACTTGACTATACATTTAAACCTTTATGAGATTTTAAAATTAGTGTCTGTCCAAGGAAAATGATTGGCACCTTGCAAATAATGTTGGTTATTTACTTACAGCGTCTGTAATAAACTCCCCAGATTTATCAAATATGTACAGACTTTTTTTCCTAAAAAGAGGGAGGCTTGACCAGAATCTCCTATTAGGTTCTCAAGTTTTTCAAGATCATGTGGATTCAAGATTATGTTTGATTCAGTATTAGCATTTTCTAGATTTGTTCCTTCTTTCTTTCTCTTCTTGTTGTTTGTATATAGTTATGAATCCTAATTGAACAAAAATAGAGAAATGTGACTCATAGCCTGACACGTTTGACATTTGAGCACATAGAGGCATTATTCCAATTAGTAGGTCATAATTCAGCAGAGATCTTGGAAGGCAATAAGCACATTTTCCTTTAGTATGATTATTTGTTTCTTAAGAGAAGTCAAATGTAATAAGAAATCATTTAATTTTCATCCTATACTTTTCCTAGAAAGTCCATCCGAGTCCTAAAACAGTCAACATTATTTTTCCCGATTGTAAAAGTATACATTTGCCTTTTGAAAAATTTGCAAAGTAAAAAATTATTAATAATAATTAAGGAATTATTCCATTTATAAACAATCCAAAAGATTAAATGTTTTTATGTTTCATTGCTTTATTCTCTTGATTTCTATAGTCACTTTTTTGGTAAACTTCTTTATATGTTCAGTGCCCTCCTGAATAAGGCACGTTTTGATCCAGGAGAAGTATATTCCATTCTTATTCCACTAATTTTGTTTAGGTTAATCTTACTTTTTAATTTTTATTTTGACTAAATTCATTAAAGCATTATCTTAAGGTAAAGCCACTCCTGCTTTAAATTGAACCAAAGGGATTTTTTTGCCCTGAGGGCTGAAACGCAGGGAGGAATCAGTTACCATCTCATACCACACTCTCCAGAAGTTAGCCATTTTTTCTTAGGTTTTCTGTTGTTATAAAGATAATGTTTCAAAAGAATTGCAAGATGTATAAGGTCTTTCATATTCTAGTCTAATATTGACTTTTGCAGATCTCATGTTCCACAGTTTCCAATCAAGTGCATTTCAATCCAGTCTTATTATGCTAAGATAAAATGATTTTTTTCAAGACTGTACACCATTATTTTCCATCTTTTTATTCAATGAATTCAAGAGGGATGCTGTCTGATCAGGTCTATCATGCTATCGCAGTCCACAGCAGAGTTGCGTTATACAACTTATCTGTCACAGAGAATTCAACTCATAAATAACTGTGAAATGAATGAAAGTAACATAATGCTTCTGAAGTGTTTCCTATCTCCCAAAGTGGGATGGATTTCAGATGTTATTCCTCTATGTTACTTCTTTCAAATTTCTATTACATAATTTATTATGTTTTATTACAATTACTGATATTCTTTTTCTGTCTCCAATAATATTTTGAGTTCTTTGGCTCAAGGACCACAACAGATGACAAAGTCAGAGTTAGTGAGGTAAGTAACAGTAGGGGTAGAGAATATTAGATGCAATCTAGAGATACTTTGTTAATAGAATTGGCATGACTAGGTGAGCAATTTGATGTATAGAAAATAATCTAGAAGAATACCATTTTTTGTTTACCTTTAGTGACTATCAATGATAGGGGAAATTTTGGAAGATAACCATGTTTGCACTGATAATAATATTCATTCGATTTGTAGAAATAATCGGTTTGAAGTGCCTATCAGGTATTGGATGTTTGAGTTTGAAATTCAGTACAGAAATATAGACTGGAATTTAATATTAATCTAATGTACAGTTGATAGTTGAAGCCATAAAATTAAAAAGGTCTCTTAGGGGGCAAGTACTATGAGATTAGGGCTGTAAATGAACCCTGAAGATTATCGCCATTTAAATGATAGGAAGAAGATGACCTAAAGAAGGAAGTTTTATTAAAGAAAGCATTATCATGCACACATATTTTTTAAAAAATTGAAATCAGGAAATCTTTTATGGGAGTTGATTCCATCTCTGCAGAAGATTCATCTAAATTCACTAGAATTTCAAGCCTACTGTATAGTTAGGAGAGGAAGGCAGAGTATTTGTGATCCACGTTAATGGCTACCGGAATTCCCTCTTCTTAGAAACAAATATTCAGTTCACTTTCCTTTTCAAGCAGAAATCTTTCTCAACCTTGTCCAGGAAAGACAATCAAGAAGTCCCAGCTAGCCACAGCATCCAGCTCAATGTTCAGGATCTCTATTAATATTATTTTGTTAGGAATGATGAATGATAGTCATTACATTAATCCCTTATATAGAATTATATACATATTATATATAGAGTTATATACTATACACATATAATATGCATATTATATATAGAACTATGAACAAAGAAACAAGTAATTTGTCTCACACACTCAATTTATAATTAGTAAATATGGCCAGGATAATATCAATGGTCACTCACACAGAAAGGAGATAAATGGAAGACAGACAACGGCAATACCAATTCCAATATCCTGTAAGGCAACATTGGAGAGGGCCCCCTTCCTTGGGGAAAATAAATGGTTTTTGACCAGGCCCGATTCTGCTTCCTGGAAGGGGTGGCATTCAATTTGTTGCTAAGAGGGTCTTCCTTTCCTCTTATCCTCTTGACCACAACTGAATTGATAACTATAACCTGTATCCTGCTAGATAACTGAATTGCTTTTTGCCAGTGGATTGTTGAGGACCTAATAATCATTTTATTCCAAAAAAAGTCAGAATCTTTTAGTTTGGGTTAGCCTTTCTTATGGCAGAACAAATTTCTAAAAGACTTATTTGACTGTTTATCTATTTAAGTCACTTCCACGTGCCAATACCTATGTTCTTTTCTTTTATGAATATACTTTTTAAATTAATATAAAATGTATTATGTATTTCTGGGGCATGTGTGAGTATTTGCTACATGCATAGAATGTGTAACAATCAAGTCAGAGTATTTGGGATATCGATCCCTTGAGAATTTGTTATTTCTATGTGTTAGTAACATTTCAAGTCCGTTTTTCTAGCAACTTTGAAATACACTGTACAATGTTGATAACTATAGTCACCCTATTCTGCTATTAAATATTGGGACTTATTTCTTCCAAATATATGTTTGTACATACTTATCAATCTCTCTTTATCCTTGCCTCCCACCCATACACACTTCCCAGCCTCTAATATTTCTCATTCTATTCTCTGTCTCCATGAGACCACTTTTTTTTTTTAGTTTCCACATATGAGTGAGAACAGGCGACATCTGTCTTTCTCTGCCTGGCTTATTTCACTTTGCATAATAATCTCTGGCTGTGGCCAACATGGTGAAACCTCGTCTCTACTAAAAATACAAAAATTATCTGGGCATGGTGGGCGGGTGCCTGTAATCCCAGTTACTCGGGAGGCTGAGGCAGGAGAATCGCTTGAACCCAGGAGGCAGAGTTTGTGGTTAGCCGAGATCGCACCACTGCACTCCAGCCTGGGTGACAGATTGAGACTCCATCTCAAAAAAATAAATAAATAAAAATAATAATTCCAGTTCCATTCATGTTGCTGCAAATAACATGATTTTATTCTTATTTTAGGGCCAAATAGTATCTCATTGTGCATATATACCACATTTTCTTTATCTATTCATCCATCAATGGACACTTGGTTAATTCCATATCTTTGCTATTGTGAATAACACTGCAATAAACATATGAATACATATATCCCTTTGATCTGAAGATTTCATTTTCTTTGGATAAATGCCCAATAATGGTGGCCAGGTGTGGTGGCTCACCCCTGTAATCCCAGCACTGTGAGAGACCAGTGCATGAAGATCACTTGAGGTCAGGAGTTCGAGACCAGCCTGGCCAACATGATGAAACCCCGTCTCTATTAAAAATACAAAAATTAGGCCGGGCGCAGTGGCTCACGCCTGTAATCCGAACACTTTGGGAGCCGAGGCGGGCGGATCACGAGGTCAGGAGATCAAGACCTTCTTGGCTAACGCGGTGAAACCCTGTCTCTACTAAAAATACAAAAAATTAGCCGGGCGTGGTGACGGTCGCCTGTAGTCCCATCTACTCGGGAGGCTGAGGCAGGAGAATGGCGTGAACCCGGGAGGCGGAGCTTGCAGTGAGCCGAGATTGCGCCACTGCACTCCAGCCTGGGCGACAGAGCGAGACTCTGTCTCAAAAGAAAAAAAAATACAAAAATTAGTTGGGTGTAGTGGTGTGTACCTTTAGTCTCAGCTACTTGGATGGCTGAGGCAGGAGAATCACCTGAACCTTGGAGGCAGAGATTGCAGTGAGCCGAGATTGTACCACTACACTCCAGCCCAGGTGACAGAGCAAGACTGTCAAAAAAAAAAAAAAAAAGCCCAATAATGGGCTTGCTGGATATTATGGTAGTTTTATTTTTGGTAATTGTTTTATTTAAGGTAGTTGTTGTTGTTGCTGTTGCTTTGAGAAATTGCCATGCTGTTTTCTATAGTGGTTTACTAATTTATATTCCCATCAGCAGTATATAAGAGTTCCATTTTCTCTGCATCCCTGCCAGCATCTGTTATTTTTTGTCCTTTTAATAATCTTCATTCTAACTAAAGTAAGATGACATCTAATTGTGGTTTTGATTTGCATTTTCCTGGTGCTCAGTGATGTTGAACATTTTTTCATATACGTTTTGACCATTTGTATGTCTTCTTTTGAGAAATATCTTATTATGTCCTTAGCTCATGTTTTAATGGGATTATCTGGTCGTTTTTATTGTTGAGTTGTTTGAGTTTCTTCCATATTTTGGACATTAATCCATTGTTGTGTGAGTAGTTTGCAAATATTTTCTCCCATTCAACAGGTTTTTTCCTCACTCTATTGATTGTTTTCTTTGCTGTGTAGAAGCTTTTCAGTTTAATATAGTGATATGGTTTGGCTGTGTCCCCACATGGGGCCAGGTGGAGACAACTGGATCATGAGAGCAGATTCCCTCATACTGTTCTCATAGTAGTGAATAAGTCTCACAAGATCTGATGATTTTATAAATGAGAATTCCCTGGCACAAGCTCTCTTGCCTGTCACCGTGTAAGATGTTACTTTGCCCCTCCTTTGCCTTCCACCATGATTGTGAGACCTTCCCAGCCATGTGGAACTGTGAGTCAATTAAACATCTTTCCTTTATAAATTACCTATTCTTGGGCATGTTTTTATCAGCAGCATGAAAACAGACTAATATGTATGGTCTTATTTATCTGTTTTATTTTTTATAGTTGTCTATGCTTCCAAGGCCCTAGTCATGAAATCTTTGCCTAGACCAATGTCTTGAAGTGTTTTCCCTATTCGTTCTTCTAGTAGTTTTACAATTTAGGTCTTATATTTAAGTCTTTAATTGATCTTGTGTAGATTTATGTATATGGAGATATATAAGGGTACAGCTGCATTCTTCAGCACATAAATATCCAGTTTTTCCGCACAATTTATTGAAGAGATTGTCCTTTCCCCAATGTGTACTCTTGACACCTTTATTGAATATAAGTTGAATGTAAATATGTGGATTTACTTCTGAACTCTCTATTCTGTTTCATTGGTGTATGTGTCTGTTTTTACCATGTTGTTTCAGTTACAATAGACTTGTAATATATTTTGAATTCTGGTAGTGTGATGCTTCCAGCTTTACTCTTTTTGTTCAAGATTGCTGTGACTATTTGGGCTCTTTTTTGGGTCCCATACAAATTTTAGAATTGTTTATTCTAATTCTATGAGAAATGATGTTGTTACTTTGATGGAGACTGCATTGAATCTGTAGATAACTTTGAGTAGTATGATCATTTTTACAATATTCCTTCTTTTGATACATGATCATGATATATCTTTCCATTTTTTGTGTGTCCTCTTCCATTTCTTTCATTAGTGTTTTGTAGTTTTCCTAGTAGAGATCGTTCACCTCTTTGGTTAAATTTATTCCTAGGTATTTTATTTTATTTTTATAGCTGTTGTAAATGTGATTGCCTTCTTGATTTCTTTCTCAGTTAGTGCATTACTGGTGTATAGAAATGCTACTGATTTTTGTATGTTGATTTTGTATCCTGAAGCTTTACTGAATTCATTTTTTAAATCTAAGAATTTTTTGGTGGAGTCATTAGGTTTTTCTAGATGTAAGATTATATCATCAGCAAAGGGCCAATTAGACATTCTCTTTTTCAATTTGGATTCCTTTTCTTTCTCTTAACTGATTTCTCTGGCTAGGACTTCCAGCTACCATGTTGAATATGAGTGGTAAAAGCAGGCATGCTTATCTTGTTTCGGATTTTAGAGGAAAGGCTTTTAGCTTTTCCCCATTTGATATGTTAATGTAGGTTTGTCATATATGACCTTTAATATCTTGAGGTAAGTCACGTCTATTCCTAGTTTATTGAGAGTTTTTTTTTATTGTTGTTGTTTGTTTGTTTGTTTGTTTTTGATGGGGTCTCACCCTGTCACGCAGGCTGGAGTGCAGTGATATGATCACTGATCACTGCAGCCTCTATCTCCCTAGGCTCAGGTAATCCTCCTGCCTCAGCCTCCTGAGGAGCTGGGACTACAAGCACGTGCCACCATGCCCGGCTAATTTTTGTATATCTTGTAGAGATGGGGTTTTGCCATGTTTCCTAGGCTGGTCTTGAACTCCTGGACTCAAGCAATCCACCACTCTCAGCTTTGCCAAGTGGTGGGATTACAGACATAAGCCATTGTGCCTGGCCTTGTTGAGAGTTTTTATCATGAAGGGAGGTTGAATTTTATAAAATCTTTTTTCTGCACCTATTGGAATTATCACATGGCTTTTGTCCTTCATTCTGTTGATGCACTGTAGCACATTTATTGACTTCCATATGTTGAATTATCCTTGTATCTCTGGTGTAAATCCCACTTGGTCACGGTTTACTATCTTTTTGATGTGCTGTTGGATTCAGTGTGCTAGTATTTTGTTGAGAATTTTTGCATCAGTTTTTATTAGGATTATTGGTCTGTAGTTTTTTCTTGTCATATCCTTGTCTAGTTTTTGTATCAGGGTAGTGCCAGCCTTGTAGAATTAGTTAGGGAAAGTTTTCTCTTCTTTTGTTTTTTAGGATAGTTTGAGGAGGATTGTTATTAGTTCTTCTTTATATGTTTGCTATAATTTAGCAGTGAATTTGTCAGACCTGGGCTTTTCTTTTTCAGAAGACATTTTTGTTACTGATTCAATCTCACTACTCGTTACTGGTCTGTTCAGGTTTTCCATTTTTTCCTAATTCAATCTTGGCAGGTTGTCTGTTTCCAGAAATTTATCTATTTCCACTATGTTTTCCAGTTTGTTAGCATGTAGTTGTTCGTAATACACTCTAATGATCCTTTGATTTTCTGTGGCATCACGTGTAATCTCTCCTTTTTCATTTTGATTTTGTGTATGTGGATCTTCTCTCTTTTTTTTCTTGATTAATCTAGCCAGACAGAGGTTTGTCAATTTTGTTTTTCTTTTCAAAGAACCAAAGTTTTGTTTAATTGACTTTTTTTTTTGTATCTACTTTGTTTAGTTCTGCTTGGATCTTTATTATTAATTTCCTTGTCTAATTTTGAATGGGGTTTGTACTTGCTTTTCTAGTTCTTTGAGGTATATTGTTAGGTTGCTTACTAGAAATCTTTCCGAATTTTTTAAATGTAGGTGTTTATTGCTATAAACTTCCTGCTTAGCACTGCTTTTCTGTATTGTACAGGATTGGGTATGCTGTGTTTCCATTTTTTATTTGTTTCAAGAAATTCTTAAATTTTCATAGTAATTTTTTCATTGACCCAGTGACTATTTAGGAACATGATTTTTTTACATTTTTGTGTATTTGTTTTCCAAAGTTCCTCTTGGTATTGATTTCTATTTTTATTCAACTGTGGTCTGAGAAGATACTTGGCATGACTTCAATTTCAAAAAATATACTGAGGCTTGTTTTGTGTCCTAAAATATAATGTATCCTCAAAAATGTTCCATGTGCTGATGAGAAGAATGTATATTCTGCAGTAGTTGGATGAAATGTTCTGTAAATGTCTGTTAGATGAAAGTCCAGTTTAAATTCAATTTTTTTGTTGATTTTATGTTTAGATATTCTGTCTAATGCTGAGAATTAGAGTCTTCCGCTATAATTGTATAGTTGAATTCTCCCACTATAATTGTATAGGAATCTCTCTCTCTCTTTAAATATAGTAATATTTGCTTTATGAATCTGGGTATTTTAGTGTTGGGTGCATATATATTTAGAATTGTTATATCTTTTGCTAAATTGATGCCTTTATCATTATACAGTAACTGTCATTGTCTTGTTTTGTTTTTTAATGTTTTTTAACTTAAAATTTTTTAAATCTGATATAGACATAGCTACTCCTACATTACTTTTGTTTTCCATTTGCATAGAATAACTTTCATTCTTTTACTTTGAGTCAGTATGTGTCTTTTCCAGAAAAGTGTACTTCTTGTTGGCAGCATATGGTTGGATTGCATTTCTTTATTCAGCCATTCTATATCTATATCTAGAGAATTTAATCCATTTACATTCAAGGTTATCATTGATATGTGAGGGTTTGTTAATGCCATATTGTTAATCATTTCTGGTAGTTTTGTAAATTCTTTTTTTTTTCTTTAATTGTTTGTCATTGTGGTTTCGTGTTTCACTATTTCACTATAGTGGCACTATTTGAATCCTTTTTCTTGCTCATTTGTGTATTTGGCTTACCAGTGGGTTTAATACCATTGTGTGTTTTCATGATCATAAGTGTCACGCTTTTGCTTCCAAGTTTAGAACTCTTGAGCATTTCTCACAGGGCTATATAGGGGTGATTAATTCTCTCAGTGTTTGCTTATCTTGGAAAAACTTTATTCTCCTTTATTTATGAAGGATAAGTTTAGGTTTGCCGGATACATTATCCTTGGGTAGCAGTTTTTTTTCTTTCATGACCATGAATTTGACAGCCCACTCTCTCCTAGTCTTTAATGTTTTTGTTGAGAAATCCACTGTTAGTCTGATGGGGGTTCTTTTATAGGGGACTAGATGCTTTTCTCTTGCTGTTTGTATATCTTCTCTTTTGCTTTGACTTCAGACACTTTGACTCTAATGTACTGCAGGAAAAGATCTTTTTGCATTATATCTGTTTGATGATCTTTGGAACTCCTGTATCAGGATATCTAGATCTTGTGATAAACTTGGGAATTTTTTCATGTAATATTTCACTACATATGTTTTCTGACCAAGGGCATTGATAATTCACATATTCAGTCACTTTATGTTGTCCAAAATGTCACAAGGGCTTTACCCATTTTAAAAATTATTTTTTTCTTTTTTTTTACTGGATTATTTCAAAAGACCTGTCTTCAAGTTCTCAGATCCTTTCTTCTACATGATCTAGTCAACTGTCAAATCTTTTAAATGTGTTTGTATTTCCTCCAATTAATCAGTTTCAGAATTTCTGTTTGGTTCTTTTTTAAAAAAAAAACTCTCTCTCTTTGATAAACTTCTTATATTTAGTTGTTTTCTTATTTCTCTATTGTTTTTCAGAGTTCTTTTATCTCATAGACTTTCTTTAAAATCAGTATTTTAAATTCTGTTTCAGAAATTTCGTGAATTTTTTGTATTAGGATCTGTTGCTGGAGAATTGTGTTCCATTAGAGGTGTCATATTTCCACACATTTTCATGTTTCTTGTGTCCTTATGTTGACATCTGCACAAATAGTGGCAATGGTGATGCACTGGGCTGTGAGATCCTCAAGCCTGTGAATGGCATGCTGGAGTATCAGGGAGATGGACCAGGCCCCCTGGTAGTGTGTTCAGACACTGGTTGTAATAGTCAAGGTGGTACCCCACCCACCAGCAGATGCTTAGGTGTGGGCAGCTGTAGCTGCACTGTGAGCTTGCCATCAGGGAGGAAATAGTCACCTCAGTGGATCCAAGGTAGGCAGGTAGCTGTGGATCATGTGGTATCCTCATGTCTTGATCCCACAGCAGCCTGCAGTGAGATTTGTTATTGAGGTATGTGAAAGTGCCTGGGCTCTTCCTCCCTTCTTGGCTCAGCAGCAGCAGCAGCAGCAGCAGCAGCAGCAGCAGTGACATTGGCCCCAGGACAGGACAGAGTTCTTTGGGGTATTGGCTCTCAGAATGGTGTCACGCTGTAGCTTCTCAGGGCTTAGAAGCCTATGAGACTCAGCATGAGTTCTGTCTCCAGAGAAATGCTTCTGCGCAGTCTCTAGGCAGCTCTCTATTTCAGTCTAAAAGCCTGCATGGGTTAAGAGGCTCTCCTGTAGCTAAGACTGTAAATGTCCACAGTGGAAATGTACAGCCCTGTGTATCTCTCACCTACACTTTTCCAACAGCTGGGAGCAACAACTCCTCTGTTGTTCTTTCTTAGATGATCTATTCAAAGTGTGAATATCTACTTGCTATTTTGGTTCCTCTCTGTGGAGGAGGCACATACTAGCTGCATATAGTTAGCCATCTTGAATCTGCATTCCACTTTATGGGCCAGAAGTGGCTGCCCATACTGTTCACTGCTGGTTCTTATTCACACCCAACTTCACCTACCTGTGCTCTCTCCAGCCTGACGTTGATGTACTTCTTAAATTTGCTACATTACCTTTCATTCTCTCCTCCACCATCCCCCACATTCTCACTGTCATATTGTTGAAATAATTGTGGGTACTTTTGTCCTTTTAAACTTTGGTAGGAGAGGCATAGTCTTTGTCTTTTTCCCTAGAGTCATTCTGTCCAGATGAAAAGATTTACTATGTACCACCTTAGCTATGCAGATAATTTTAGTAATGAGTGAAAGGGTAAACATTGTTTCAGTCCATGCCTTTAAACATAATTTAAAACAAATTAACTGTATGATTTACTATTTGACATTAAGATGTAATTCCATTTCCAAACCTTCAAGTTTCTGAATTTTCTACTTGGAAATATACAGTACTTCTTGAAATAATCTCTTTTTTTTAAGATCATGGCAAATCCACCTGATGACATCTAGCACACACCACTAATATTCCGTATTTAAATCTCTCCTTCTAGATCAACATTATTTGCCTTCCATATTATGATGGGAAACTATGTTAATAATGCTTTCATCATTCTATTCACTGGATCACTTTTTTTGTAGATTTAATATCAGTTTCCTTTTTACCTTAAGCAAAGTCCCAAGCAATGACTCATCTTAAATTTGCAATACCCCATATCTGTGTAGCAATATCTATGTCAATCACATCATATCTAATTGTGCTATGATTAAAAGAATAGAACAGCAATGACTCAAATTATGGGTAACAAATCCTTTGTGTAAGTCAAGTGGTTTTCTGCACTTTGCTCTAAAAAACATTGAAGAAGGAACACAATAAATTATCAGTTGATACATCATCTAGAATGATGTTTAATAACAGGTCACTACATATTTCATGGAATAATTTCAAAAGTAGTTCATAGAAGTGATAATTGTAGAGTCAAATTATCTTTCTTAATAGAAACATAATTTCAGAGAGAAAAATAGTCAATCTACATCCACAGTGCAACTGTGACTAAGGTGCTGCCCATAGCAGCGTAATTGATTAGGCAGTGCAACTCCCTGACTGCAGTGTAAATTATTACTAATTGTGGATGCCATAAAGCATTATCAAAAAGTAACATTATTTTTGCTTGAAAGAATATTCACAAATTGAACTTCGATGAAACTGGAAACTTGCTTCATTAAGAAGCAGGAATTATCTTCACAGCCATTATATTGTCTGTAATTCTAAAATGGGTTAATAACACTAGAATTTAACACTGAGGGAAACTTTTTACCTATATTTTCTGTCTCATTTCTACTTCATTTACATTTATGCACTGAACTTGAACAAAGATTAATGATACCTGAAGATGAATATTGTCTTTACATGTGGTATTGTAAATCTAGCTCCTTGATGAGCTACCCTAGAAGGGAAATAAGGTATCTTGGTAAAAGTCACCTGAAATTAATGTCATGTATGATTATATTAATTACTATTTGTTTGTGATATATGCTAGGTAATTACAAATATTCAAATGTCATTTACGAGACACTTTTACAAAGCCTCTTTACCATGTTATAATTGTTTAACTTTTCATTGCTGCTTCTTATAAGTAATTTTCTTTACACTCACAACAGTCTCACAAGATGTAAGGACAATTAGTTATATTACCCACCTGAGTGGTAACAAAGCTGAAGCACAATGAATTCCATAGATAATCCAGGGCCATACAGTTGCCAGAATGAAAATATCCTCACTTTATCACTTTGTTCTTCATGACACATTAAGCTTTTCTTTAAATATATGATTAGTCATAAGCTTAAATTTGGTTGTAAAGATGAAATATATGCTAAACATTGGGGGGAGGAGCCAAGATGGCCGAATAGGAACAGCTCTGGTCTACAGCTCCCAGCGTGAGCGACGCAGAAGACGGGTGATTTCTGCATTTCCATCTGAGGTACCAGGTTCATCTCACTAGGGAGTGCCAGACAGTGGGCACAGGACAATAGGTGCAGCGCACCATGCGCCAGCCGAAGCAGCACAAGGAATTGCCTCACTCGGGAAGCGCAAGGGGTCAGGGAGTTCCCTTTCCTGGTCAAGGAAAGGGGTGACAGACGGCACCTGGAAAATTGGGCCACTCCCACCCAATACTGTGCTTTTCCGAGGGGCTTAGGAAACAGCGCACCAGGAGATTATAGTCCGCACCTGGCTCGGAGGGTCCTAAGCCCACGGAGTCTCGCTGATTGCTAGCACAGCAGTCTAAGATCAAACTGCAAGGTGGCAGTGAGGCTGCGGGAGGGGCGCCCGCCATTGCCCAGGCTCGCTTAGGTAAACAAAGCAGCCGGGAAGCTCGAACTCGGTGGAGCCCACCACAGCTCAAGGAGGCCTGCCTGCCTCTGTAGGCTCCACCTCTGGGGGCAGGGCACAGACAAACAAAAATACAACAGTAACCTCTGCAGACTTAAATGTCCCTGTCTGACAGCTTTTAGGAGAGCAGTGGTTCTCCCAGCACACAGCTGGAGGTCTGAGAACAGGCAGACTGCCTCCTCAAGTGGGTCCCTGACCCCTGACCCCTGGGCAGCCTAACTGGGAGGCACCCCCCAGTAGGGGCAGACTGACACCTCACACGGCCGAGTACTCCTCTGAGACAAAACTTCCAGAGGAACGATCAGACAGCAGCATTTGCAGATCATGAAAATCCGTGATTCTGCAGACACCACTGCTGATACCCAGGCAAACAGGGTCTGGAGTGGACCTCTAGCAAACTCCAACAGACCTGCAGCTGAGGGACCTGTCTGTTAGAAGGAAAACTAACAAACAGAAAGGACATCCACACCAAAAACCCATCTGTACATCACCATCATCAAAGACCAAAAGTAGATAAAACCACAAAGATGGGGAAAAAGCAGAGCACAAAAACTGCAAACTCTAAAAAACAGAGCGCCTCTCCTCCTCCAAAAGAACGCAGTTCCTCACCAGCAATGGAACAAAGCTGGACGGAGAATGACTTTGAGGAGTTGAGAGAAGAAGGCTTCAGATGATCAAACTACTCTGAGCTACAGGAGGAAATTCAAACCAAAGGCAAAGAAGTTAAAAACTTTGAAAAAAATTTAGACAAATGTATAACTAGAATAACCAATACAGAGAAGTGCTTAAAGGAGCCGATGGAGCTGAAAGCCAAGGCTCGAGAACTGTGTGAAGAATGCAGAAGCCTCAGGAGCCAATGCGATCAACTGGAAGACAGGGTATCAGTGATGGAAGATGAAATGAATGAAATGAAGCGAGAAGGGAAGCTTAGAGAAAAAAGAATGAAAAGAAACGAACAAAGCCTCCAAGAAATATGGGACTATGTGAAAAGACCAAATCTGCATCTGATTGGTGTACCTGAAAATGATGGGGAGAATGGAACCAAGTTGGAAAACACTCTGCAGGATATTATCCAGGAGAACTTCTCCAATCTAACAAGGCAGGCCAACATTCAGATTCAGGAAATACAGAGAACACCGCAAAGATACTCCTCGAGAAGAGCAACTCCAAGACACATAATTGTCAGATTCACCAAAGTTGAAATGAAGGAAAAAATGTTAAGGGCAGCCAGAGAGAAAGGTCAGGTTACCCACAAAGGGAAGCCCATCAAACTAACAGCGGATCTCTTGGCAGAAACCCTGCAAGCCAGAAGAGAGTGGGGGCCAATATTCAACATTCTTAAAGAAAAGAATTTTCAACCCAGAATTTCATATCCAGCCAAACTAAGCTTCATAAGTGAAGGAGAAATTAAATACTTTACAGACAAGCAAATGCTGAGAGATTTTGTCACCACCAGGCCTGCCCTAAAAGAGCTCCTGAAGGAAGCACTAAACATGGAAAGGCACAACCGGTACCAGCCACTGCAAAATCATGCCAAAATGTAAAGACTATCGAGACTAGGAAGAAACTGCATCAACTAATGAGCAAAATAACCAGCTAACATCGTAATGACAGGATCAAATTCACACATAACAATATTAACTTTAAATGTAAATGGACTAAATGCTCCAATTAAAAGACACAGACTGGCAAATTGGATAAAGACTCAAGACCCATCAGTGTGCTGTATTCAGGAAACCCATCTCACGTGCAGAGACACACACAGGCTCAAAATAAAAGGATGGAGGAAGATCTACCAAGCAAATGGAAAACAAAAAAAGGCAGGGGTTGCAGTCCTAGTCTCTGATAAAACAGACTTTAAACCAACAGAGATCAAAAGAGACAAAGAAGGCCATTACATAATGGTAAAGGGATCAATTCAACAAGAAGAACTAACTATCCTAAATATATATGCACCCAATACAGGAGCACTCAGATTCATAAAGCAAGTCCTGAGTGACCTACAAAGAGACTTAGACTCCCACACAATAATAATGGGAGACTTTCACACCCCACTGTCAACATTAGACAGATCAACGAGACAGAAAGTTAAGAAGGATACCCAGGAATTGAACTCAGCTCTGCACCAAGCGGACCTAATAGACATCTACAGAACTCTCCACCCCAAATCAACAGAATATACATTTTTTTCAGCACCACACCACACCTACTCCAAAATTGACCACATACTTGGAAGTAAAGCTCTCCTCAGCAAATGTAAAAGAACAGAAATTATAACAAACTGTCTCTCAGACCACACTGCAATCAAACTAGAACTCAGGATTAAGAAACTCACTCAAAACCACTCAACTACATGGAAACTGAGCAACCTGCTCCTGAATGACTACTGGGTACATAACGAAATGAAGGCAGAAATAAAGATGTTCTTTGAAACCAACGAGAACAAAGACACAACATTCCAGAATCTCTGGGACACATTCAAAGCAGTGTGTAGAGGGAAATTTATAGCACTAAATGCCCACAAGAGAAAGCAGGAAAGATCCAAAATTGACACCCTAACATCACAATTAAAAGAACTAGAAAAGCAAGAACAAACACATTCAAAAGCTAGCAGAAGGCAAGAAATAACTAAATCAGAGCAGCACTGAAGGAAAATAGAGACAAAAAAACCCTTCAAAAAATAAATGAATCCAGGAGCTGGTTTTTTGAAAGGATCAACAAAATTGATAGACTGCTAGCAAGACTAATAAAGAAAAAAAGAAGAATCAAATAGACGCAATAAAAAATGATAAAGGGGATATCACCACTGATCCCACAGAAATACAAACTACCATCAGAGAATACTATAAACACCTCTATGCAAATAAACTAGAAAATCTAGAAGAAATGGATAAATTCCTCGACACATACACTCTCCCAAGACTAAACCAGGAAGAAGTTGAATCTCTGAATAGACCAATAACAGGAGCTGAAATTGTGGCAATAATCAATAGCTTACCAACCAAAAAGAGTCCAGGACCAGATGGATTCACAGCCGAATTCTACCAGAGGTACAAGGAGGAACTGGTACCATTCCTTCTGAAACTATTCCAATCAATAGAAAAAGAGGGAATCCTCCCTAACTCATTTTATGAGGCCAGCATCATCCTGATACCAAAGCTGGGCAGAGACACAACCAAAAAAGAGAATTTTAGACCAATATCCTTGATGAACACTGATGCAAAAATCCTCAATAAAATACTGGCAAACCGAAGCCAGCAGCACATCAAAAAGCTTATCCACCATGATCAAGTGGGCTTCATCCCTGGAATGCAAGGCTGGTTCAATATATGCAAATCAATAAATGTAATCCAGCGTATAAACAGAACCAAAGACAAAAACCACATGATTATCTCAATAGATGCAGAAAAGGCCTTTGAAAGAATTCAACAACCCTTCATGCTAAAAACTCTCAATAAATTAGGTATTGATGGGACGTATCTCAAAATAATAAGAGCTATCTATGACAAACCCACAGCCAATATCATACTGAATGGGCAAAAACTGGAAGCATTCCCTTTGAAAACTGGCACAAGACAGGGATGCCCTCTCTCACCACTCCTATTCAACATAGTATTGGAAGTTCTGGCCAGGGCAATTAGGCAGGAGAAGGAAATAAAGGGTATTCAATTAGGAAAAGAGGAAGTCAAATTGTCCCTGTTTGCAGATGACATGATTGTATATCTAGAAAATCCCATTGTCTCAGCCCCAAATCTCCTTAAGCTGATAAGCAACTTCAGCAAAGTCTCAGGATACAAAATCAATGTACAAAAGTCACAAGCATTCTTATACACCAATAACAGACAGAGAGCCAAATCATGAGTGAACTCCCATTCACAATTGCTTCAAAGAGAATAAAATACTTAGGAATCCAACTTACAAGGGACGTGAAGGACCTCTTCAAGGAGAACTACAAACCACTGCTCAATGAAATAAAAGAGGATACAAACAAATGGAAGAACATTCCATGCTCATGGGTAGGAAGAATCAATATTGTGAAAATGGCCATACTGCCCAAGGTAATTTATAGATTCAATGCCATCCCCATCAAGCTACCAATGACTTTCTTCACAGAATTGGAAAAAAACTACTTTAAAGTTCATATGGAACCAAAAAAGAGCCCGCATCACCAAGTCAATCCTAAGCCGAAAGAACAAAGCTGGAGGCATCACACTACCTGACTTCAAACTATACTACAAGGCTACAGTAACCAAAACAGCATGGTACTGGTACCAAAACAGAGATATGGATCAATGGAACAGAACAGAGCCCTCAGAAATAACACCGCATATCGACAACTATCTGATCTTTGACAAACCTGAGAAAAACAAGCAATGGGGAAAGGATTCCCTATTTAATAAATGGTGCTGGGAAAACTGGCTAGCCATATGTAGAAAGCTGAAACTGGATCCCTTCCTTACACCTTATACAAAAATTAATTCAAGATGGATTAAAGACTTAAACGTTAGACCTAAAACCATAAAAACCCTAGAAGAAAACCTAGGCATTACCATTCAGGACATAGGCATGGGCAAGGACTTCATGTCTAAAACACCAAAAGCAATGGCAACAAAAGCCAAAATTGACAAACGGGATCTAATCAAACTCGAGAGCTTCTGCACAGCAAGAGAAACTACCATCAGAGTGAACAGGCAACCCACAAAATGGGAGAAAATTTTCGCAACCTACTCATGTGACAAAGGGCTAATATCCAGAATCTACAATGAACTCAAACAAATTTACAAGAAAAAAACAAACAACCCCATCAAAAAGTGGGCAAAGGATATAAACAGACACTTCTCAAAAGAAGACATTTATGCAGCCAAAAAACACATGAAAAAATGCTCACCATCAATGGCCATCAGAGAAATGCAAATCAAAACCACAATGAGATACCATCTCCCACCAGTTAGAATGGCACTCATTAAAAAGTCAGGAAACAACAAGTGCTGGAGAGGATGTGGAGAAATAGGAACACTTTTACACTGTTGGTGGGACTGTAAACTAGTTCAACCATTGTGGAAGTCAGTGTGGCGATTCCTCAGGGATCTAGAACTAGAAATACCGTTTGACCCGGCCATCCCATTACTGGGTATATACCCAAAGGACTATAAATGATGCTGCTATAAAGACACATGCACACATATGTTTATTGTGGCACTATTCACGATAGCAAAGACTTGGAACCAAGCCAAATGTCCAACAATGATAGACTGGATTAAGAAAATGTGGCACACATACACCATGGAATACTATGCAGCCATAAAAAATGATGAGTTCATGTCCTTTGTAGGGACATGGATGAAACTGGAAACCATCATTCTCAGTAAACTATCGCAAGGACAATAAACCAAACACCGCATCTTCTCACTCATAGATGGGAATTGAACAATGAGAACACATGGACACAGGAAAGGGAACATCACACTCTGGGGACTGTTGTGGGGTGGGAGGGAGGGGGGAGGGTTAGCATAAGAGATATACCTAATGCTAAATGATGAGTTAATGGGTGCAGCACACCAGAATGCACATGTATACATATGTAACTAACCTGCACATTGTCCACATGTACCCTAAAACTTAAAGTATAAAAAATAAAAGAAATACATGCTAAACATTTACACACTTATGTCACATGAAAGTCATAAAAATGTTTAAATTTATTTCCCTTTACTTTAAATTGGGATTTCCTTGAAGGCAAAATTTTTCAGGGAAACTCCCTTCCACAATTTAAATAAAATAATCAAGAGGGATCTAAGATATTATTAAATGATTAATATAATCTTTAACGTTAAAGTTTTTCAATTTAGTAGCCTCCATGATAACCCACAATGATCCTGATCTCCTAATATTCATTCTCTGTTTTCTCTCACAGTTGATAGGGATGACTTGTGTAACTAATGAGTCATTGAAGATGATGCAGTGTGACTTTGTAGTTTAGTCTTAGAAAACACTGCAGATTTTGTGTGATTCTTGGATCATTTGCTCTGAAATAAGCCAACTGTCATATCGCGAGGACACTCAAGTACCACTATGCAGACAGCCATGTGACAGAGAACTGAAGCCTGCTGTCTGTAGCCAGAAGTGAGGCCTCTCTTTGAAAGACATTGCGTGAACCATGTTGGAAGAAAATCCTCTTGCGGAAATCATACCTTCAAATAACTTCAGCCCTAAACCACATCTTGAATGCAGCCTCATGAGAGACCCTGAGTCTGATTCTACAAGCTAAGCTGCTCCCAAATTCCTGACCTGCAGAAACTATAAGATAACAAATGATTGTTATTTTGAGCTTTTGTGTTTCAGAGTAATTTTTATGTAGAAATAAATACAGTTACTCTAATATTCCTCAATACACCTAAATTTCACTATGTAGTCACTATTCCACCTACTACCATAACAAGAAGGATGTTATTTAAGTTTTATAAAGGAGCACCAGTACACATGGCTATAGAAGGGAGTTGAATGGAAAGTCTCAGAGGAGCTGGTCTTGAGAACAAAGGAAGAAGAAATACAGAATAAGGAAAGCAAAATTTTTAGCAAAGCCAACAGACTATATGTAACCACCAAAGTATTAAAATGTATGGTCCTTATGGGAAATTTGAGGAAGTTCACTGCAGTTAGCAAAGCTTGTGTTGCTTGTGTGGGTGAAATTGTGAATCAATCTGAAGATGAAAGCAGGTAAATAATAATAAAGGGCCATAATTGTGTGACAGGCAAACTGAGGAGTTAAAATTTTTATCTGAAGGATCTGTGCTATCATTGAGGCTTCTAAGTAGAAGTATGAGTAAAATTTTTAAATTAAAACCAGTTGGAAGATGTTTGCAATAATCCCAGCAATAAGCAGTAAAGAAAACTAAGAATTTCTGTTATAGAAGCAGAAGGTGATGACAATCTTAATAGGCAGGAAGTAATAACAATGAAAAGTAAAGCTAATATTTATTTCACACTTACTATGTGCCAGACATTCTTATTAAATGCCTTTCAGGTATTATCTCATTTAATAGTTATGAAAAACTATGAGACAAGTACTACTATTACCTTTATTGCACACATTAACAAACTGTGGCACAGAAAGAGATGGTAACATTTGAAGTAAATGGCAGAGCTTAGACTCAATCTATCAGTGTATTATTCCAAGCTTAAATACTTTTATTGTAAAACATTCATATTTTTGGTTCAATATGAAATTTAAAGTAGTTTTTTTCTAATTCTGTGAATGGTATCTTGATGAGAATAGCATTGAATCTATAAATTACTTTGGGCTGTATAGCCATTTTCACAATGTTGATTCTTCCTGTCCATGAGCATGGGATGCTTTTCCATTTGTTTGTGTCCACTCTGATTTCTTTGAGCAGTGGTTTGTAGTTCTCCTTGAAGAGGTCCTTCACTTCCCTCATTAGCTGCATTCCTAGGTATTGTATTCTGTTTGTAGCAAATGTGAATGGGAGTTCATTCATGATTTGGCTCTCTGTTTGTCTATTGTTGGTGCATAGGAATTCTTGTCATTTTTGCACATTGATTTTGTATCCTGAAACTTTGCTGTTGTTGCTTATCAGCCTAAGAAACTCTGGGGCTGGGACGATGGGGTTTTCTAGATATAGGATCATGTCATCTGCAAACAGAGATTGTTTGACTTTCTCTTTTTCTATTTGAATATTCTTTCTTTCTTTCTCTTGCCTGATTGCCCTGGCCAGAACGTCCAATACCATGTTGAATAGGAGTGGTGAGAGAGGGCATCCTTTTCTTGTGCGGATTTTCAATGGGAATGATTCCAGTTTTTGCCCATTCAGTATAATATTGGCTGTGGCTTTGTCATGTATGGCTCTTATTATTTTTAGGCATGTTCCTTCAATACATAGTTTACTGAGTTTTTAACATGAAGGGATGTTGAATTTTATTGAAGGTCTTTTCTGTGTCTATTAGGATAATCATGTGGTTTCTTTCTTTAGTTCTGTTTATGGGATGAATTACATTTATTGATTTGCATATGTTGAACCAAGCTTACATCCCAGGGATGAAGCCAACTTGACCATAGAGCGTAAGCTTTTTAATGTGCTGCTGGATTCAGTTTGCCAGTATTTTACTAATTTTTGCATCAATGTTCATCAGATATATTGGTCTGAAGTTTTCTTTTTTTGTTGTTGTAACTCTGCCAAGTTTTGGTATCAGAATGATGTTGGCCTCCATAAAAGGAGTCCCTCCTTTTCCATTGTTTAGAATAGTTTCAGAAGAAATAGTACCAGCTCCTCTTTGTACCTCTGGTCAGATCCAACTACAAATCGGTCTGGTCCTGGGCTTGCTTATTATTATTATTATTTTTTTGAGACACAATCTCACTCTGTTGCCTAGGCTGTAGTGCAATGGTGTGATCTTGGCTCACTGCAACCTCTGTCTCCCAGATTCAAGCGATTCTCCTGCCTCAGCCTCCTGAGTAGCTGGGATTACAGGCATGAGCCACCATGCCTGGCTAATTTTGTATTTTTAGTAGAGACGGGGTTTGTCCCTGTTGATCAGGCTGGTCTTGAACTCCTAACCTCAGGTGATCCACCCACCTCGGCCTCCTAAAGTGCTGGAATTACAGGCGTGAACCACCGCACGCAGCCTGGTCCTGGGCTATTTTTGTTGGTAAGCTATTTATTACTGCCTCAATTTCAGAGCTTGTTATTGATCTATTCAGGGATTCAACTTCTTCCTGGTTTAGTCTTGGGAGGGTGTACGTGTTCAGGAATTTCTCCATTTCTTCTAGATTTTCTAGTTTATTTGCATAGAGGTGTTGATAGTATTCTCTGATGGTTGTTTGTATTTCTGTGAGGTCAGTGATGATAGCCCCTTTACCATTTTTTATTTTGTCTACTTGATTCTTCTCTCTTTTCTTCTTCGTTAGTCTAAAGTGCTCTATCTATTAATTACTTTTTTTCAAAACACATTTCCTGGATTTGTTGATATTTTAAAGGGTTTTTCTTGTCTCTATCTCCTTCAATTCCACTCTGATCTTGGTAATTTCTTTTCTTCCACAAGATTTGAGGCTTGTTTGCTCTTGTTTCTCAGGTTTTTTTTTAGTAGTAATGTCAGGATGGTCAATTTGAGATCTTTCTTGCATTTGGATATGGGCATTTAGTGCTATAAATTTCCCTCTTAACACTGCTTTAGCTGTGTCACAGAGATTCCGGTATGTTGCCTCTTTGTTCTCATTGGCTTCAAAGAACTTCTTGATTTCTGCCTTAATTTCATTATTTACCCAGGAGTCAAAACAGGAACAGGTTGCTCAATTTCCATGTGGTTGTGTGGTTTTGAGTGAATTTCTTAGTCTTGAGTTTTAATTTGTGCTGTGGTCTGAGAGACTGTTTATTACTATTTCAGTTATTTTGCATTTGCTGAGGAGTGTTTTACTTCCAATTATGTGATCAATTTTAGAGTGAATGTCATGTAGTGCCAAGAAAAATGTATATTCTGTTGTTTTGGGGTGGAGAGTTCTGTAGCTATCTATCAGGAGACACTTGATTCAGGGCTGAATTCAAGTCCTGAATATCTTTGCTAAATTTTTGTGTCAATGATATGTCTAATATTTACAGTGGAGTGTTATCTCTTCCACAGTTATTTTGTGGGAGTCGATAAGTCTTTTGTATGTCTCTTAGAACTTGTTTTATGAATCTCGGTGGCCTTGGATTGGATGCATATATATTTAGGATAGTTAGCTCTTTTCATTGAATTGATCCCTTTACCACTATGTAATGCACTTCTTTGTGCTTTTTTGATCTTTGTTGGTTTAAAGTCTTTTTTGTCAGAAACTAGGATTGCAACCCCTACTTTCTTCTGCTTTGCATATGCATGATAGATTTCCCCCATCTCTTTGAGACTATGTGTGTCTTTGCACAAGATGTGTCTCTTGAATACAGTATAATTGATGGGTCTTGACTCTTTATCCAGCTTGCCATCCTGTGTCTTTTAATTGGAGCCTTTGGCCCATTTACATTTAAGGTTAATATTATTATGTGTGAATTTGATCTTGTCATCATGATGCTAGCTGTTTGTTTTGCAGACATGTTGATGTAGTTGCTTCATAGTATAATTTGGTCTTTGTATTTCAGTGTGTTTTTGCAGTGGCTGGTAATGGTTTTTCTTTTTCATATTTAGTTCTTCCTTCAGAGCTCTTGTAAAGCAAACCTGGTGGTCATAAGTTCCCTCAGCATTTGTTTTTCTGAAAAGGATTTTATTTCTACTTTGCTTACGAAGCTTAGTTTGGCCAGATAGCCAATTCTGGGTTGGAAATTATTTTCTTTAAGAATGTTGACTATTTGTCCCAATCTCTTCTGGCTTTTAGGGTTTCTGCTGAGTGGACCACTGTTACTGTGATGGGCTTCGCTTTGTAGGAGACCTGGCCTTTATCTCTGGCTGCCTTTAACATTATTTCCTTCATTTTGACCTTGGAGAATCTGATTATTATGTGTTTTGGATTTGAGTTTTAATTTGATTGTGCTGTGGTCTGAGAGACTGTTATGATTCTCATGGAGTCTTTCTGGAGTTCTCTGAAATTCCTGAATTTGCCTCTCTTGCTAGGTTAGGGAAGTTCTCCTGGATGATATCATGAAGTGTGTTTTCCAACTTGGTTCCATTCTCCCTGCCTCTTTCAGGTACCACAATCAGTCGTAGGTCTGGCTTTTTTACATAATCTCATATTTCTTGCAGGTTTTATTTGTGCCTTTTCATTCTTTTTCCTCTAATATTGTCTGCCCGTCTTATTTCAGCACGATAGTCCTCAATCTCTGAAATTCTTTCTTCCACTTGGTCTATTCAGTTATTGATACTTGTGGTTGCATTTTGAAGTTCTCATGTGGTGTTTTTCAGCTCCATCAGGTCATTTTTTTTTTTTTCTAAACTGTTTATTCTGTAATTACAGCTCCTGTAATGTTTTATCATGGTTCTTAGCTTCTTTGCATTGGGTGAGAACATGCTCCTTTAGCTCAGCAGTTTCTTATTACTAACTTCTGAAGCCTACTTCTGTCAGTTCATTCTTCTCAGCCTCAGCCCAGTTCTGTGCCCTTGCTAGTGAGGTGTTGCAATCATCTGGAGGAGAAGAGGCATTCTGGCGTTTTGAGTTTTCAGCATTGTTTTTTAGTTGTTTCTCATTTTCCTGAGTTTATCTAGCTTCAATCTTTGAGGCTGCTGACCTTTGGATGGGGTTTTTGTGGGGGCTTTTTTGTTGATGCTATTTTTGTTGCTTTCTGATTGTTTGTTTTTCTTTTAACCGTCTGGCCCCGCTTCCATAGGGCTTCTGTGGTTTGCCAAGGGTGGTCTACTCCAGACCCTATTGACCTGGATCCCTCCCTCCCCTGGAGGTGTCACCAGTGGAGGCTGCAGAATAGCAAAGATGATTGCCTGCTCCTTCCTCTGGCAGGTCTGTCCCAGAGGAGCATCAACCTGATGCCATTGGGAATGCTCCTGTATAAGGTATCTGGTGACCACTGCTGGGGTGCCACCCAGTCAGGAGGCAAGGGATCAGGGACCCACATAATGAAGCAGTCTGGCTGCCCCTTGGTGGAGGTGATGCACTGTACTGGGGGGAATCCCATTCTTCCATTCTGCCGGGATTCCTCAGAGCCAGCAGTGGAAAAGACTAAGTCCACTGATCGGCAAAGGCTGTGGCTGCCCCTCCCCCAGGGGCTCCGTCCCAGGGATTTCAGAGTTCTGTAAACCTCTGGCTGGAGTTCCTGAAGTTCCTGCAGGTAGGCCCTGTCTGGTGAGGAGGGATGGGTCTGTGACCGGCCTAAAGAAGCAGTCTAGCCACAAGCTGCCACAGCCGCTGTGCTGCGCTGTGAGGAATTCCTCCTGGGTCCAAAGCGCCCAGTCTCCCCAGCACCGGCAAGGGAAAATGGCAGACTGGAGCTGCAGTGATGGCTGCTGCCCCTCTCCCCAAGAGCTCCATTGCCTTAGTCAGCAGGCAGCTGAAGTTATGGCGGCTGCTCCTCCCCCTGGGAGCTCAATCCTCTTAAGCAGCAAGCAGCTGAAGTGATGGTGCTCCCTCTCCCCCTGGGAATTCAGTCCTCTTAAGCAGCAGGCAGCTGAAGGGATGGCGTCTGCCCCTCCCCCCAGGAACTAGGTAATCTTAAGCAGTCTACAGCCAAACAGCTGCGTAAAATCTGCACAGCTCCGTACTTGGGACCAAAGGCCCTTGTGGAGTGGCCTCACGAGAGGAACTCCTGATCCTCGGGTTGCACAGATCTGTGGAAAAAGCGAGTGGTTTCCTGGACAGGTTAGCACAATCACCCACTGCCTCCCTTGGCTAGGTGTGCGAGCTTCCCTTGCCCTGTGCGGCTACCAGGTGGGCCATTACTCCACCCTGCTTTTCCTCAGTGAGAGAACCTGGGTACTTTAGTTGCTGGTGCAGGATTCACTTGCCGTTTTCGTTCTTCTAGGTAGGAACCTCTGGCCACAGCTGTTTCTAGTCAGCCATCTTGGCCCCTCCCTCCCGAAAATTTTAAATTGTGCAACATTTTTAGTAGCTTGATGAAATCTCTTGTCTTTGGACCTTTTCCCATCTGGCTATAATCAACCCTTTGTCAAAAATATCCCTGCTGTGTATACTAACTACCAGTTAGCTACCTACTTATCATCTCGGATATCAGATGGACAGATCACAAGAAGAAGAGTGAGTATAGCAATAAGAGAAAGAGAGAGACTACGTTCACTTAACGTCTTTTATTATGGTATATTTTAATAATTGTTTTATTATTAGTTATTGTTGTTAACCTATTATTGTGCCTAATGTATAAATTAAACATTATCATTGGTATGTATGCATAGAAAACTCAGTATATTTTGGGTTTGGTACTCTCCATGGTTTCAGCCATGCCCTGGGGGTCTTGGAATATATCCTTCTCAGGTACGAGGAAACTACTGTATCTCATTTGCATGTGTATACACACATATATTTACATACATGATATATGTGCAAATATGTATACAGACTTATTTTGATAAGTATTTTTATTATTTTTTTTAAGACAGGGTCTTTTTCTGTCACCCAGTCTGGAGTGCAGTGGTGCAATCATGTCTTGCTGCAACTTCTGCCTTCCAGGCTCAAGTGAGCCTCCTACCTCAGCTTCCTGAGTAGCTGGGACCACAGGTGCACACTATCACACCTGGCTAATTTTTGGACTTCTTTTTAGAGATGAGGTGTCACTACATTACCCAGGCTGGTCTTAGACTTCTGAGTTCAAATGATCCTCCCATCTCGGCCTCTGAAAATGCTGGGATTACAGGCATGAACCACTGCACCTGGCCCAGTATCTTTATATATATTATATATGGAGAGACAGATGATACACATGTAAATATTATATATGGAGAAACAGATGATACACATATATCACATATATTATAATATATAATATTACATATGTATTATATGTGTACAGATGATACACACACTATATATAATATATATATAATATATATATATGTATTTTTTTTCCCTACTTGCTCTATCCACAGAGTAGTCCTGGGAGCGGCATCACTCCAATAACACAGCATCTAGATCATGGTTTCTGAATGACCTTCAACACTAGAAAGAATTGGGATTTCCAGGTCCAAGGCAAGAAAAGGGTAAGATGGATCTGAAAAACATTGTGCTACAAATTGAGAAAGTATTCAATAAATGAAGATGCGTAACATACACAGAAGCCAGCTTTAAGTGACTTTGATCAGATCTGATCTAATGTGAAGACTAAAATAAGGATAACATATTATAACCTAATACATGAGTCCATAGTACATTAGTTTGCTAGGGCTGCCATAAAAAGTACTGCAGGTTAGCTGGGCGTGGTGGCTCACGCCTGTAATCCCAACACTTCGGGAGGCCGAGGCGGGCAGATCACGAGGTCAGCAGGAGATCGAGACTATCCTGGCTAACATGGTGAAACCGCATCTCTACTAAAGAATACAAAAAAAATTAGCCAGGCCTATTGGCCGTCGCCTGTAGTCTCAGCTACTCTGGAGGCTGAGGCAGGAGAATGGTGTGAACACGGGAAGCGGAGCTTGCAGTGAGCCGAGATTGTGCCACTGCACTCCAGCCTGGTTGACAGAGCAAAGACTCCATCTCAAAAAAAAAAAAAAAAAAAAAAGTACTGCAGGCTAGGTGGCTTAAAAAAAAAAACTAATTTTTTTTTCACAGTTCTGCATGCTAGAAGTCTGAGATCAAGGTGTTGATTCAAGGCTGTGAGGGAAAGATCTGTTTGAGGCCTATGTGGCTTGTGGATGGCTGTCTTCTTCCTGTGACTTCACATATATTCCCTCTGTAAATGTCTGTGTCCAGATTTCCTCTTCATAGGAATACTGGTCATATTTTATTAGGATCCACCATAATGACCTCATTTTAACTTATCACTGTAAATATCATGTCTCCAAATACAGTCACATTCTTAGGTGCTGAGGGTCAGAACAGGAGGTGGGACACAAATCATCCCATGACACTTAGTGATATGAATTATTATATAAATAAATTAATAGTGTGGAATAGTATGCCCTGTAATTCAATAGAATGCCAATGAATAATAATCACTTTTTAGTGGAGTAACCGGAATATACCTTCAAATCAAGTGATTTGAATTAACATTTACTTAGTGTGCCTCTTGATATAACACATACAGAAAACCATAGCACTGCTTCTGTAATATTCCTACTATAGTTGTGCATCTTGAATATGATCGTGTGGAAAGAGCATAGCAACTCAAACCTAGGCATATTTTAAAGACCACTTTCCAATGTTCTTAAAAAAATCAATATTTATAAAAAACAAGAGACTGAAAAACTCTTCTTGATTGAAGAAACCAGACAGTTGTGATAACTACGTACAATTAGCAATCCTGTATTGCATCTTAGATCTCTGAAGGCCATTGTTAATCAGCAAAATTTAGATGGGATCTTTAAATTAGATGGCAGAATTAAATCACTGTTCACTGCTTTATGTTGATGGTTGTATTGTGGTTATTGGGGAGAGTGCTCTGCTTAGCAAAAATACTAAAGTACTAAGTGTGGATGAAGCATTGTGACTAATGAATAATAAGACAAATATGGTAAAATCCTGGATTGTCTGGATGATGGAGGATTGCAAACATGGAAGTTCTTTTTACTATCCTATAAATGTTTTGATGAGGCTGAAGTTATTTTAAAGCAATCCCCTCCCCCCAAAAAATACACAAATAACATCAGGATATTTTTGTATAAAATTTCTTTCTAAACTTTGAAGAAAAGGATCCACTTCCCTCTACCAAAACTGAAGGTTAGCAGATCCTTCTGTTCATCACTGACACTCCTTTTAGATGTTGTATCTGTTACAACATCTTGGATGCATATGTTACATAGAATATGCGGTGTTGCTTTAAATGTTTATATTTTAATTTTATTTTGCTATACATCCAATTTAGTATTCTATCTTTTTAAAACTTAATGCCTACTTTGAGTTCTATCTATATTGTATGTTCATTCCATTCACCAATTTTAACTTATAGTACATTCCACTAGAAGAACTTATATTTTAAATTTTTTTTCTTCTAGTGATGAGCATCTAGGTTTCTTCCAATTTCTAAATGACACAGAAAAACCTACAATAAACTGCCTTTGGTATATCCGCTTAGTAATCTGTGTGAGAATTTCTTCTGGACATACTAGGTTTGGGTCCCTGAATTATAAGCTGTCTGTATACATTATGTCTCTAAATAACTACCAAATTTATTTCCAAAATAGCTGTAACAAAGAGCCCTTGTTGGTTTTTAATGTTGTTAATATCTTCTTTGTCAATATTGTCTATGATGTACTACATTAAACTTACATCCTTAAATTTGCTATATTCATACCAATTAACTTTAAACTCAATCAATGTGGATTTTAAGTAATTTTTCTTCATTTCAAAGTTACAAAAACATTATTCTATATTTTCTCCATTATAAATTATTACTATTAACATTCAGATCTTAAATTATTCAGAATGCCCTTTTGTATGTAATGTAATTTAGAGATTCAACTTTTTTTTTACATATAGAGAGCCAGTTTTTTATTGCTAGCCCCTGAAAATCAACATTTAAAAAAATTATCGTGTGATTTGTCAACAAAAGCCAAAAATTGATGTTTTTTAGCAAGCATGACTAATTAAAACACTAAGAAAAATAAGAATTTATGGAAACAAATTTAGAATAAACTATGGCTCAAATCCTACAGACAATGGTAGAAGGCATGAAAATCAAATAATAAGTATAAATATTTTGAAAAGTTTTTATTCAGAGTAAATGTGGTTGCATACATAGAATATCCAATAACAATTAAAAATTTGTTGAAACAAATAAAAACATTTAGTGAAATGACTGGATTTAAAATAAATATACAAAACAACTAACTTTTATGTATCTTAAAAAACAGCCATGGAATCAGAACAATATCGTTTCTAAATTGAGAAGAAATTTTAAATATGCATATGTTAATTACCTAAATTACCTAGAGTTAGTCATTCTACGATATGTACATACTTCAAAACAATACATTGTTCACAGTAAATACATACAATTTTATGTCAATTAAAGTAACAATAATAATGATACAAGACCTATATCAAGAATATTATTCTTATTTAAAGCACTATGTTGGAATTCATTGTTGTTTTAATACTACCTTCATTTTAAAAAACTTTCAGGATTTTTGACAATTCATATTTTATTCTAATTTTTTTTTTTTTTTTGAGATGGAGTCTGGCTCTGTCACCCAGGCTGGAGTGCAATGGCATGATCTCGGCTCACTGTAACCTCTGCCTTCTGGGTTTAAGTGATTCTCTTGCCTCAGCCTCCCAAGTAGCTGGGATTAAGGCATGCAGTGCTACACCCAGCTAATTTTTGTATTTTTAGTAGAGACTGGGTTTCGCCATGTTGGCCAGGCTGGTCTTGAACTCCTGACCTCAAGTGATCCACCACCTCAGCCTCCCAAAGTGTTGGGATTACAGGCATGAGCCACTGCACCCGACCTTTTCTAAGCATTTCAATCTTCCATACTTCATTTCACTGTAGTTTGAGTATTGCAGCAGTACAATAAATTTAACAATACCTATATGTTGGGTTTTGTTGGTCTCTAAATTTACCCATTTCCCAATGTTTAGATATATGGGTCTATTGTAAGTTTGTGGTGAGGTGTAACTATAGACCCATTCTGCTTCTCCTTTTTTCCTCTCCTGTCTCATTTTACCACATTGGCTAGCCCATTCAGAGAGCTACTATAGACAATGATTGGAGGTTCACTTGTAAATGCTGTAACATTCCTTTTACTAGTCTGAGACAGGCAGGCCAAAACAAGCTGCAATATACATGGCAGTTTTTTAAAATCTTTCTGCTATGTTCTGCTTTTAATGGAGTAGTAACTTTTGTAAAAGTAATAATAAGCACCCTTTTACTTAATTTCTGCAACAATTTACTTCTGGAAATTGCCAGAATAACTTACTGTCACAGGTTATTTGTTCAAATGCCATCAGATCTTGTTTATAATTTATATAGAGTGATAAGTTAAAAAAATATTTTGGATATAGATATCAATGCACAGTTATAATGTATAAAACATATTTGAAATATGTCCAATTTAATGTCATTTATTATTTTAATGTTTGCAGCATATTTTAACTAGAACTTTCAAAAACTACGTGCAAAGTGCTGACCTAGAAAGAGTCCTCTTAAAAATCATTTACTATGGATTTCTGACAGAACTAAACACTCCTCTCTTCTGTATTTGCCATCAATTTCTTGTCAGATTCAATTCAAAAATCTGATCCTGATCCTTTAAGACTTAAATGAGGTAGATAAGAAGTTGTGCCCTCTAATGTACTGTGCTTTTTACAAAGTGGGACCTTTAAAAGCATATACACACAGTAGTAGACATTTGCTACATGATGAAACTAAATGAATAATTATTCTATTACTATTAAAATCACATTTCATAACTTTCATATTGTGCATATTGTGACTTCCTTTACCGACTAATATTCAAGTGTTCTGTTTTGCCATGAGAAATCGCATAAACTTTTCTTAACATCTTCATTACTTATATAAAGTATTTCCAGCAGAGCACCTTTCGGATTACAAAGTGCCATCAACATACATTGTTCAATTTTATAAATTGTAAATTGTTATTTCCTAAAATTACCCTAAATCTTCAGGGATATTTCAGATCTTTTAGACCAAAGCACAGACTCCACTCCTTTAAAATCCATCAGACACTTCATATGTATACATATTTTCTTATCCTATAAAGAATATGTGAAAAGTGGCAATCACAAACTTCATTAACAAGCCTAAAATCATGTGCCCTGGATAACATAAAAGTTAGAGTTCATACATTAGTTATGTTGACCAGCACTAGCTGTATAATTGGTGAGGCCAAATGAGAAATGAAGACTTAAAGGCCCTTGTTTAAAAATTGTTTAAAATTTTTTGATAGTGACAGTAAAGCATTAAATCAAGCATGGTGCCCTTCTGACTGTGGTTCTGTAAGTGACTGCAGCTTGCCTGCCCGTGAAGTAATCCTGATTTTGACTGTGTATGCAATTGGTTAACAGAAATTTAAAAAAAATGTGAAAACTATTATTTGTCTGGCACGGGTTGGGTTCTCATATCTTGGATCTTTTTCTACAAAATAGAAACCGTGAGAACTACTGTTGTCTTATTCTATGGATGAAGACACATAGGCAAAGATTTTGCAATTTCACCCATATCTTCTGGAATATAAAATGCTTCTACCCTTAATTTTTATTCAGAGATGAATTCTAAATTAGTCATTGCAATTATAAGAGGTGGGGACTTTAAGGAGTTTAATCTAATCATGAACTTTGAAAGATGTAACAAGTGCAACTAAAAGGAAGATTTTCTAGTCAACCTCTACTCCCGGTACCAAGCTTATGTTTATGAAATTCTTATGTGATTCTTTTTCATGATTTTGGATATTTCCACAAGGTGGAACATTTTTCTTTTAATTAACTCTTTTGCAGTATCTTTAAGTAGCATAGGGTTAGAAGTAAAATAAGTAAATAATTTTAGTTTGTCTTTTATCTCTAATTACAGGGCTTGGATGAGGGCCCAGTTTTCATTTCCTCACATCTAATAAAGCTTCTGGATGATAGTAACAAAATAAAAGTGATCTAAATGGCCGGGCGCGGTGGCTCATGCCTGTAATCCCAGCACTTTGGGAGGCCGAGGCGGGTGGATCACGAGGTCAGGAGATTGAGACCATCCTGGCTAACACGGTGAAACCCCGTCTGTACTAAAAATACAAAAAATTAGCCGGGCGTGGCGGCAGGCGCCTATAGTCCCAGCTACTTGGGAGGCTGAGGCAGGAGAATGGCGTGAACCCGGGAGGTGGAATTTGCAGTGAGCCGAGATTGCGCCTCTGCACTCCAGACTGGGCGGCAGAGCTAGACTCAGTCTCAAAAAAAAAAAAAAAAAGAGAAAATGATCTAAACAAGAAAGATGCTACCACAATATGGAAAAAACTTTGCTTTATACAAGTAGTTGTCCAAATGGAGTCATTAGAACTGTGCTGGAAACCTCAGTGTCCACACTTACATTGCTGTTCAGCTTCGTATAAGTAATTAAGTCACATTCATATCTGCCACTCACATTTTTCCATAATATTTTATGGAAAAAAATCATTTTTGTCGTGATACACTTTGCTGGCAATTTCAGGGTTAAGAATTTATAATCATTTAAAAAAATTTAAATATCAAATACCTAAAAAATTGTAAAATTTGTTTTTAAATTAATATTTAAATGAGCATGTTTATGCACACATATTCTTCTTCCTTCAGGATTATTTGAGCAAAATCTCAAAGGACTAATTACTGACTCAAAGGTTATAGACTTTACTAAAATCAACTTTAAATTTTTTCCTAATTATAAAGAAAATTAAAAAGTTATTTTAGACAATTAGAAAATACATATGATATAAATAGAAAAATCATCCCACATTACAGTAAACATAATTAGTCACTATTAAAATTTTAGCATAGATGTGTGTACTCTTATTACTGTCTGTATGTGTGTGAGTGCATATATTTGAAACATCTACTATATTAATACTTTACATATGGTTGTATATTGTGTCTTTTTCATTTAACATTTTAGCATTAGCTTTTTCTTGGGACACTAAAAATATTACAAAATAATAATTTTTAATATCTCTGCAATATCCTTTTGAAAAGATTGTACAGTATTTCTCTCCTTTAGCCATTTTACCATCATTAATACTTAATTTCAAACTTGTGCTTATATGAAAGTAATGCTGTGGTAAATATAATTGGTGAATATTTAAGTTACATTTTAAACAGAATAAATTACCAGATCAAAATGTCCTATTTTTTTAAACATTGCCAGGTTGCTCTCCATAAAGGCTGTACTAATTTACACTCCCAATTAGAATGCATGAGAGTGCCTATCTTACTGTCAGCTTAAAGACTTAAGTGAGTTTTAAAACATCAATTTTATTTGGCATAAATGATTTCTTATTGTTTTTACTTGTCTTCATCATGAATCAATTTGTTCAAATGCATATTGGTTATTGTCTTGCCAATTATCTATTGGGACTTTGTAGTTTTTAAAAAGTGACTGGTAAGAATTTATTACAATTTAAATGTGTTAATGCTTTTCAAATATGCTAAAGTTATTTTTCCATCCTTGGTTTTCATCCATAATACTGAATTATTCATATGATTATTTGTTTGTTTATTTATTGTAAAATATTTGACTAAAAAAAACTGAAAAGAAGTTTGGAAAAAATAGAAAAAATTCAGAGGGATTGGTGCTTTGGTGTCATTTTGTAGACAGATTGATTCAGAAAGGACCATTGACTGGAGGGAATTACCTAAATGAAATGAGCATCTTCCCTAAGTTGAAGTGACTGCCTTGCAGCTTCTGCCTGTTTCATTTTTCTTTTTTGAGTAGTAACACCCAATTACTATCACTAATTAAAACTGTTTTCTACCTGTTTGTTTTTGTTGTTTTAAATAGTTTTAATAGGAATTATGGATTTTGTAATTTATCAAATTCGTTTTTGGCATTTCTGGAGAAGACCATATGCTTTGTTTCACCTTTGACTTACTGGCATGATGAATCACAGGACTATATTTTCTAGAATAAAATTAACACTTGACATAAATTCTTTGTGGTTATAATTTTTACCTTTTGGCTGGATTTGCATGTAGTTTATTGAGAATATTTGTGAAATTAGTGAAGTTAGTCTGTTTTGTTTTGCACTGTTTTTGCATACAGTAGCTTTATAAAATATACTGGAAACTTTGTAGCTTTTCCCTGGAGTTTAGAGAAAGTAAAACCTAAATACCTAAATGAAAATTTAACAAAGATTTTATGTAAAACTTTATGGAACTAGAATTTTCTATTTTATAGCATTTTTATATCTTTCATAACTAATAATCTCTTGGTTTTACAGTATTTTATCTGTAAATTTTAAAATTTATTCTTAATAGAAAATAATCTATTTTATTGTGGTTTAAAAATAATATATTTTATTGTGGTTTAAAAATGTTAGTATAAATTTTCTAAAGTCACATCTAAAAGTTTTTAATATTTTTTGCTCATTGTTCATTTTTGTGTGCTTTTTCTATTTCCTTATCTAACTATAATTTTAATCACTTTTATAGAAAATATTTTGCTCTGGGGCATTTTACATTTTATAATTTATTTTAATTTTATAATTTTTATTTTTATAATTAAAATATATAAATAATATATATATAAAATTATATATATAAATTATATATACATTATATATAAATATATAAATAAAATTAAAATATATAAATAAAATAATATATATTATATTATTATATTATATATTATATAAAAATGTATTTTATAAATATTATATAAAATAAAATATAAAATTATAATTAAATTAAATTAATTTTATAATTTTATAATTTTAATTTATATATTTTACTTTTATAATTTATCTCTATATTTATCATCATAGTTTTTTCCTCCTTTTCTTAAACTTGCTATATTTTTTCTTTGTAGTTAAATGACAAACTAATATACACAATTATTTTATTTACAAATTAAAACAACTACAAGGTAATTATTTTCTGTTGAATATACCTTTAGCCATAACTTACACATCATGAAATGCAAAGCAATAGATAATTGTTTTCTGCATATTTTTAATAAAACTATTTATTTCTTTGGTCAATTTTATTTTAAAACTAGAATTTTATTTTTTCATTTTAGTTTTAAAAAGAGAAAGTACAATGTACAGTCATCATTAATTTGATTTTATTTAGTCTTTATTTACTCTTTTCTGTTTTATTAGAGTAATGCTGGCTGCTATAATCAGCAAGTATCCAAATTTCATGATATATCCCAATAAAAAATTTTAACCTCTCACCTAATAGTACATTGTGGGTTAATGATTGAATTTTTTCCACTTTGTGATTCAGGGACAGGCTTATTCCTTTTTCTTTCTTCAATGACTAAGACCTCAGAATTATTATCTTCCATCTTTTAGTTCTGATATGCCATTAATATATATATCTCATTTTTGTACCGGTTTTATTTCAAACTATTTTATGTTCCTAAATTTGTAATCCTTTTTTTAATAAAGTATCATATTTAAAACTTTTATTATAAAAATAATACTACCACCAAATCCTGTAACAGAAATATATACATGCAAACCTGGGCTTCATTTACCATGTATAAAATTTTATCCCTTACTAAATTTAAGCTCCTTATTTTAATCTCAAATGTCCTGCTGTTTCAGAAGCATTGCTGTAGAAGGACCTCAAGGATCTACTCCACTCTTATCCTCAACCTTGAGGAAAAAAAAAGTTACTATGGATTAATTTAAGACCAACAAGACTAGAGCTATATGCAATATTCTGGGTTGGACTTTTCTGTGTGGAGAAAAATGGGCTAAAGTTTCTTATATCCTATGCCATGGATTCTATGGATTTCTCTCTTTTGCATGATCTCTTTGATATCTCTTATTGGATTCTCAACACTTTTTGAAATCTACTCTTTGATTTTTCTCTTGGATACTCTTTCTTTCAAAACCTTACTTGGTTTGTGCTACAAGACGCTATTGAAGCTGTCTGTAATTTTGGAGGGAATCTCATTTTAAGGCCAAGGAATAAGTAGAACAGGTTCCAGAATTAAGACAGTTCATCTAGACAGCTCACATCTGGACATGACTATTCATGAGGCCAGGCTTGTTAAAGAAATTTAAAATTCATACTAATATGTAATGTTTGTCTAACCTTATCATCTATATTAACCTCTTACAAGGCTGATCTCCCCCATCCTGTTTACTTATTTTGTGTTACTTGTTCTCAAAATAATATTAGTGAAATTTTATCTGTCTACCTCACTCTCCATCAGGTGAAACTTAAAGCCACTTCTCCAGTATTTAATATTAAGGACTATGTGTACGGTCAATGTTCAGTTCAAGAAACTTAGCAGTGGGAAAAAGTATCCTGATATCACAAGATACATTTATTCTAGTATTATTATGGCAGTGATGCTGTGAAGGCTATTTTATTTAAAAAACATTTTTCTTTTTAGTGTAGGCTTTTCTATATAAGCAGACTTTTTTCCTAGTGTCACTTCCTTCTGTATAACAGAAGCAATAACTCAGAGAAAGGATCCACCACCTGATGACTGTCCCTTCATGTGGTTGATATAGATTTTGAGAAGCCTACAAAAGCTCTTTACAAATGCTGTTTTTCTTACTGGGAAATGGATTCCAGGTGGAGAGCCTATTTGTCCAATGACTGTCCCAATTTCAGTCACTTATGTCACTAAATTGGGAAAGGGGGCTGATAGAAATCTGCTTCATTTTTCCTTAGAAAACTCCTTATAGATTTCCATCTAAGAATTATAAAATAATATATTTGTTAAAGATGTAAGTAATTTTTAGTTCACATTTAAAAAAATTACTAATCTTATTTTTAGGCACTTGTTCAGCACAGCACAGCCGTCCTTTGGTATTTCTTTCTTATTCCTCTGAGACTTATGTCTATTTCTGATTCTGTTCCCTGAGCCCTCTGTGAGAATAGAAAGGCAATGAACTCATTTGATTTTTGTTTTAGCAATGCCTGTCTTTTCAGTCAGTAAATTGCTCTGGCCATCTGTGAGAAACTCCACTCTCTCTGTCGCTGACCTTTAGTTCCTTTCATGTTTGAAAAACGTCTTATTATTTATCTTAATGTCTTCTGCAGCCTTCCTTACATTTGTCACCTTTCCTTTTCTTATCATATTTTTCTTTTACATTGCAAGCTCTGAAATCATTTTTAGATTCATAGATTTTGCATGAGATTTTCTTTCCCTGATACTCCTTTTTTTCGCATTTGGTATAGGTAGTGCAAAAATTACCTTATTGTCTTCATGTTCCTATGCAATGCATTTACTATAGTCATTCAATACAATAAATGTAAAATTCTTAGTTACTTTTAGTTGTTTCGTATTTCTATCTTAAATTTTAAAATGAAGCAGTAAAAACAGTATTCACTTAATCATTCATTAATCAAATTTATACAAAATACCTATGGTGCTCTGATGCTTGTAATCTGTCTTAAGTAAATTCAACTTAAGGAAAAGTATATACTTTTCCTGGTTCTTAATACAGTGTGTTTGATTTTTTTTCCTTCCGTTTATTCTTCTGGGGTGTATATAATGCTTACAAATATGTCAACACATAGGCCCCCACAGGGCAAAGGTCACTATGTGAAACTCTACTCCTTTTAGTATACATCATTGTTCAAAATTATGAATGACGTATTTTCTTAAAACATCCAAATATTTTATCAATACTATCTGTTTATCCAAGGAATGTTTCTTCAATGAGAAAGACCCTATAATAGCTATCCACATGACCATGCATTTTTGTAGTACATGAAAGCTGCCTTGGTTGAGGCAGGACTTGGGAGAACCAGGTTCTCTATTACCTTCAGCCATGCAGAAAAGCTTCAGTCACCCTGAGATATATGAACTCTGAAATGTATAATGTTTAAAAATGTTTACGTGGTATAATGATTTTAGAAAATTAAGACCAAGTTAGCAAACCATGAGTTTTAAGTCAAGTAAAATTGTCTTTAATTTCCCTTTAAATAAACAAGAAACAAACAAAAAACCTTGATATTTACTGGGTGCTTACTGTGTGTCAGGTGCTGTTATAAGAATTTACGTGAATTAATTTGTATAATCTTTAATAATAAAACTTATAAGGGAGGTATATTACTGGCTCCATTTTATGTATGAAGAAACTAAGAAAAAGAGAGTATAGGTAACTTCTGCAAGCTCACATAAGGAGTAAATGGCAGTGATGAATTTGAACCTGGAATGTCCTGCTCTAGAGTTCAAGCTCTTACTTACTATGCCATATCTGGATTCCTCTATCTATTTAATCTTTCTATCACTGATTATCTATCAATTAATTACCAATATAAATAATCAAAATGCACACATTGTATAACCCGAGGATTGGAGATTAGTATAAAAATAGTATAAAAATTAGTATTAAAAATAATAAATAGCACTGCCATATTGCAGCCTGGTTACAGAGTTTTTTGACATTTCATTTTAATACTTTTTAACAGTTGCTCTGGGAATTAAAATATGCGTTCTTAACTTATAACAGTCTATTAGGTTTAATATTGCACCATTACCTATTTCAGTCTTTATATATCACATCACAAATGTGGAAACCTTCTAGATATGTTATAACCACCTTATAATGATACTAGTTTTGTTCTAAACAGATATTTATCATTTAAGAAAATTATGAATGAAATAAAAAATAGTCTTCAATATTTATCCACATTTCTATTTTTTTGTTTTGTCTCTTCCTTTGATAGACTTGAGATGTGATCTGTTGTCATTTACCTTAGACTACAGACATTAGTATCTTTTGTAGTGCAGGTTTCTGACAATAAAATACCTCTGTTGGTTCTCTAAAAATGTCTATTACGCAATCTTTTTGATGTGTGTTTACGTAACACATAGATTTCTGAGTACACTTTTTTTTAGTGTTTAAATACCATAGATATGTATTTTTATCTTTTGGCTTCTATTGTTTCTGGCTTGTCATAATTAATGTAATTATCCTTTATATATAGTTATTTCTTCTGAAATATATTCTTCTTATATATTTTTCTTATATATCTTGTTCTTTCTTTGCTTTTGATTTTCAGTATTTTTGCTATGATATGCCTTAATGCAGTTTGCTTTGCATTTATTCTGCTTTAGTTTCAGGAAGAGACAAGTGATTGTTTCTCACCAAATTTTTGGAAAATTGTAAAGCATTGTTTCATCTTATATTTTTTTCTACCGTGTTATTTCTCTCTCTTTTGGTGCTTCCCAAATCAAGCATATGTTAGACTTTTTGTCCCTGAGGCCATTTTAATTTTTTAGATTTTCTTGTCTCTGTTCTTCAGATTAGATAAATTATATGGATTTGTCTTCAATATTACTGAATTTTTCTTCTGTAATCTCCAATCTGCTATTAAGCCTATCTAATGAGTATTTCATTTCGGGTGGTATAATTTTAAGTTTGATGACTTCTATTTTCTTCTTTTTAATAGTTTTCAATTTTTGTTTTTTAGATTTCCTGTATGTTTAATCATTGACTTTAAAAAAACTAATTGAACAAATTAATAATAGATATTGTTTGCTAATTCCAACTCCTAAGTTATCTAAAGACTTTTTCTATTGACCACTTTTTTTTTCACTTTTTGTTTCTTGATATTTGATAACATACTCCTGATATTTTAATTTCTAGTAAGTTTTTATTGTATTCTCTATGGGTTATGAATTTTATTATTGTTATTTTTAAAGAGCCTTAATATTGTTTTATTAAGATATTATCATTCAACACCTTAAATTGGATTAATGATTTATTTTTAACCACAAAACAAGCATGTTACTTCAATACCTGAAACTGTATCATTTAAATATTTGCTATCAGCATTTAAATAATTAGTATTTGCTATAACGTTTTTAAGGTTACCAAAAATACATGAAAATCTGAGTATGAATATCTAAAAATTGCTTTAAAAATCACATTTTTTTAGTTTATATGCTTTTTTAATAATGAGAACTTTCATGAAAAAGAATAATAATAAGAATGAAAATAGTAACCAAGAATAATAATAACCTAAGAAAATCTAAAAAGTCAGAATCATATACTTTGGATATTATTTGCTTAGTTAATTAATTATTTTTTTTTTTGCCCAAAGCAATCATATTTACCTGTTTACTTTAAGATATCTACTTCTCTATGTTTGTAAAACAGTTAAACACATTTTGGTTGACCCTATGTTCCATAGAATGTGGTATTTTTCACAAAGCTTCTTCTTAAAACATGAGTTACTTTTTTTTCTAATCAAAGTGTCTTATGATGAAATGTATTCTTACAATGTTTTTTGAAAAAAATGCAAAATATTTAATGAGTAAAGCAGTAATGCAATCTTAACATCAATCTTTTCTATTCATTATTTTTAAGTTATTATATATTGTTTCTCTTATGATATTGCTCATGAAGAATTCAGGGTATTTGCTTTCTAGTTGCACATGAGTAAACTGCCAGATCTGACTCAAGTGGTTTAGCTTGCTCCTGTTAAGCAGAAACACGGCAGACCCAGCTAATTGGGCAATTAAAATTAAGGAAGATGCAGCACAAAGAGAGTCTCCCCATTCAACACCACTCAGCACAAAATATTGTTAATTCAACATTAAAATGATCTTATACTTCATATAAATACTAGGCTTTGTATTGATCCTTGGTGATCTAAGGCTAATTTTACTTTCTATATTACTAAAAAATTTTTAGGTTACATGAAGCAACACTAAATATTAAGTTTTGGTTGCTTTTCTACAACTAAAATGTCCGACTTTCTCTAAAATTTTGGCCAGCTATTGTAAAAATGTACAGAAAATGTCAAAATCAAAAATGGATACTAGCTAATGGTAGAAATGAATTTATTTTCACAAGGATAGTATAAAAATTTGACTTAATTCTTCAGTATTGTAATGCTGATGCTTCTATTATTTGCATTGAGCTTCCTTAGTTGAGCATAAACTGAACTGTTTCTACATGATTTGTGTTATTCTATATATTTAACATAATATTAACATAAAATATAAACATATATGTACAAAATAGCTATATATTATTTGTATGTATAATTTTCTTATTCTGTCACTTTAAGAGACACTTTTTTATTTTTCTTAGTTAACCTTAGGGAATGCCCCTAACATTTTCTTTTCCATTTTTATGCTATACTTATTGTATTTTTTCCGCATATCTCCATTGTCCTTCCAGCTGGAGCATTCACCTTTGCTTCCTCAGGTCTGTTATCTGAAGTTAGAGATTTGTTCATTTTAGCAAGTAGTTGAAGTAATTCTGCATATCTGGGCAATGTGTACATGATGTCTTCATAAGAAATTACTTTGACATTCTATAGAGAGTGGCTTTGGTTTCCTGGGGTCATTTAATTTGCAGTGATCATAGTCTAGATCACAGTTGGCATTGTGTGTTTCTGCATTTTATAACAATTGGATTCTTCTATACTGTGTTTAAAAGATCTTAGCACAGTGGAGAAGGATGTTGCTTTGCTTAGGGAATCAAAGGCAATGGAAAAGATAAATGAAGGACAGAGAAGAAAGAAGACTTATAATTTGCTTTGAAACTTGACTTTGCTATTTTTGTGCTTTTCTAAATATAAATATAAAGATGAAGTTTTAATTGTTGAAAGGCTAGCAATTATAATCAGTATGTGAGTTCATATAATTTTTCTTTGTGCACTACCCCATAATCCATATTTGTCTCGGTACATGTATCACACTTTCAGGCTTTCTTTAGCCTATGCAGCCATTTTCATGGTATTGTTGATCCAATCAGTTGGGCGAGTGGGGAGGGGCCCTACAGTGATTGATACATTTTCTTATCCATTAGCAAAAAACAACACAGGATAGCATTATAACAGGGAATAAAACATAGGAACCAATATTTTCTATGTAACCATGGAGAGAATACAAAATATACTGAACAATTGGTTAGTAGAAAAGTTTGTACATATCATGAGTTTTGAATAAGTCTAGAAACTAATGCAATTCAATATGAGTTTTCAGGGTCTCAAGGTATACATGTAAGTCTAAAAATGCACGTGTCAATCTTAACCAAAAAAGTAGCAAATCCAATCTTTAAAATATTTTGTAAATATATCTATCTGAATGTTGATACTAAAATTTCCATTTAAGTGTTACATTTTGCAATGATTATCAAAGAAGTTTGGAACCGAATTCTGTTTGTCATAGTGTTTTGAAAAGGTGATAGAGACTGACAACAAATGACCAAGCTAATAGTCTGTAATGTGGAAGCTTCTTGCTTAACTTCATTAACATCACTTAACAGAATGGGTTCATTCTTTTTAAGGAGTTTTCTAGCTTCAAGGTAAAATAGAGTGAAAGTATCTAAAGGTGGAATTAGAGAAAAGCAGACTGTTTTGGTCAACACTCTCCTCTACACATGTTAACTCTCCTTCAGATGCAGGTATCAGAAGACAGTCTTAAAGCAAGGAAATATGTAATTTCTTATACTTAACTGAACATTTTTAATGACAAGAAAAGATCAATAGAAACTAACATAAAAACTTTGCTATGCACAGTGTGGCCAGTGGATCAACGTCAGCATTATATACTGGAGGGCAACTTCAAAATGCAGAATCTTAGGCCTCACCACTGGCCCACTAAATCAGAATTTACATTTTAACAAGACATTTAGGTGATTTGTGTGCATAGTAAAGTTTAATAATGTCTTTTCTAAAATGCCCTTAGTTTGCCATAAGTTAAGTACTTTTAATTAGGATCCAACAATACTGGTTTCTAGAGGTGCCAAGAAGAATAAGGAACATATCAGCAAGATGCCTAACTAAAGTTGTCTGGCATTCATTCCCCTTGTCCCCTCTAAAAAAAGGAGACCAAAGCAATGAATATACAACAGTATTTTAACTGAAGTGACTGAGGAAGAATCCTGGAGAGTACCAACTTAGTGAAAAAACCCCTGTGAAGCACACAAGCCAAGGATAGCACTATAAAGAAGGGAAAGAGACATCCTACCTCTGCCACACTGTTTCCCCGCCGTAAGATGGGCTGAATTGGGGGAACTTCCTACAGAAATAGGTAGGCTGGAGATGCTTACGTGTTCCTCTATTACTGGCACAAATGGCAGCAATCTTTGCTACAGGAGAGCCTCCCAGTCCCCAAATCGAGTTTGAGAGTAGCCATCAGTTCATGCATCTGCACTGCCTCAGAGTAGGAGCCCACACTGAGCCTCTCCCACCCCTGTGACCCAAGCCACTGTGGCACAGCGCCGTCTTCAAACCTGACCCATGGCTACAGTGTATTCTTCCCTGGGGGCCGGTGGTAACTTTCTCCATCCCTGAGGCCCCACCATCATTTTACCTCGTTCAAACAGGTAAACATGACCCTGTTCAAACACGAACAGTTCAAACATGACCCTGGCTGCCCAGAGACTTGGCCAGAGAGAACAGATGAGATACTGGGATCTGAAATCACGTATGCACTGTACCCCTGCCCTCTCCTTCAAGGAACAGGCAGACCTGCACAGCAGAGAGACCACCAAATAGCCAGCCAGTTACCTGAGCCCACATGTACCTGTTCCTGGCACAACAGCCGGTCTGGTGGTGGCCCTTCCTCCCTGGGGAGATTGCCATAGAACTCCCCAATCCTGCCATGTCCTGTGGGATCACTGGCTCAATGGCCAGTCCAGTGATGGCTTCCACCTCCTTGGGGAAGCCACCAGAAAACCTGTCAGCACTTTGTGCTTGACCATGTCTGGCTCAATAATCAACTCAGTGTCCCTCCGCCCAGGAAAACTGCACCACAGCTGTTAAAAATGCCCACAGCTGTGGCCATTGAGAATTGCAGAGGTTGCTGAGGTGGATTAAGGTAAAGAAACTGCATGGAGACCAAACTGTGAGTCCACTTGGAATCAAAGCCAATACACTATATTCAACTGACACCTTAGGAACCACCTAGAGGGAACTCTCTCCATGTGGAAGCTACTTTAAAAAATTGTAAAAAGTGACTATTCTACTAGATGTATCAAAGTAGGGAATCAAGAAATATGAAAAAGAAAGGAAAGATGACATCCCCAAAGAAAGAATGAAATAAGTTTCCAATACCAGACCTTCCCCCCAAAAGAACATATCAGAAATGCATGACAAGAAATTAAAAAATACTTAACCTTAAGGAAACTCAGTGAGGTACAAAAGAACACAAACAAACAATTAAATGAAATCAGAAAAATAACTAATAATATGAATGAGAAATTCGACAAAGAAATAGATATAAATAAGAACCAATAGAAATCTTGGAACTGAAGAATTCAATAAATAAAAAAATACAGTTGAGAGCTTCAAAAATAGACTAAATCAAGCAGAAGAATCAGTTTATGAACTTGAAGACAGGTCTTTTGAAATAACTGAATCAGAGAAAAAATATATAAAAATAAAACAAGAATAATTAGAGCCTATGGGATTTAGAGGACACCATTAAGCAAACAAATATTTACATGATAAGTTTTCACAGACACAAGAGATGGAAAAAGATACAGAAAACCTATTTAATTAAAAATAATAGCAGAAAACTTCTGAAGTGTTGAGAGAGAGATGAAATCCAGATGCAGGAAGTTAAAATATTCCAAATTAAATTCAACCCCTAAAAAGATAATCTTCAAGGAATATTATAATCAAATGGTCAAAAATCAAAGGCAAAGGAGAAATTTAAAAGCTTCAGGAGAAAAGTTAAGTCACATATAAGGTATTCCCATTAGAGTATCAACAGATTTATCAGCAGAAATCATGCAGGCCAGAAGAGAATAGGATAATATATTCAAGATGATGAAAGAAGAAAAGCCTATCAGCAAAGAATGCTTCATCTAGCAAAGCTATCATTCTGAAATAAAGGAGAAATAAAGATATTTCCTGACAAGCAAAAACTGAGGAAATTCATCACCACCATACTAGCCTTATAAAAAATTATTAAGGAAATGCTAAAACTGAAAATGGAAGAACAATCATTATTGTCATGAAAACACACAAACCTATACAACTAACCAGTAGAGGTAAATTCAGAATTCAAACTCAGTGTTCCTCAGTAATATGATGGTGCTATGTAAGTCCTTCAGTCCTCTGCTGTAAAGATTTAAAGGCCAAATGGTCAAAACCAACAGCAGCTACAGTTGGTGGCTACGGAATACACAATAAATAAAGAAGTAAAATAAGGAAACAAAATTATAAATTTTACCCCAGAGGAAAACTGTCTAGAGTAATTTTATGCAACAAGAATTAAGTTTCTATCACCTTAAAATAGTCTATTATAATGACAAGGCTGTTTATATTTCCCCATGTTAACCACAAAGAAAAAAATCACAGCAGATGCATGAATGAGAAAGAGAAAGGAGACAAAGCTTAGCGCCATAGAAAACTACCAGACTACAGAGCTAAAAAAAGAGAGGATTAACACTTAACAAAATGGTAGGAGTAAGTTCTTACCTATTGATTATAAACTTGAATGTAAATTCTTTGATTAAAAGTGGAGTGGATGAATAGATTTTTTTTAAAAAAAAGACCCAACTATATGCTGCCTATATGAGACACACTTCACTGATAAACAGCAAAAGATTGAAAGGATGGAAAAAGAGTATTCCATACAAATGGAAACCAAAACTGAGTAGGAGTACTTAAACCAGATAAAATTGACTTTAAGTGAAAAACCCTAAAAATAGACAAAGAAGGTCATTATATAATAATAAAAAATGGATTTAACCAGAAGATATGATTATAAATATACATGCACTCAACACTACAGCACCTAGGTATACAAAGCAAATATTATTAGATTTAAAGAGAGAGACAGACTACAATGCAATAATGGTAGGGAAATTTAATACTCCACTTTCAATAATGAGCAGGTCATCTAGATAAAAAATCAACAAAGAAAGGTTGAACTTAAACTGTATCATAGACCAAATGAACCTAAAAGATAGTTAAAGAATGTATTATCCAATTCCTGTAGATATAAATATTCTTTTAAACTTCACGTGGAACATTCCCCAGGAGATCATATATTAGGGCACAAAATAACACTTAACAAATTTAAGAGGATAGACATCATATTAAGTGTTTTTTTTTTTTCTGGCCACAGTGGTATAAACTAAATCAACAACAAGAAAAACTTCAGAAATTTTACAAACACATGGAAACTAAACAACATGCTCCTAAACAAACAGTGGGTCAGTGCAGAAATTAAAATGGAAATTAAAAAATTTCTTGAGTCAAATGAGAATAGAAACACATGATAACAAAACCTATGGGACACAGCAAAATCAGTTCTAAGAGGGAGGTTTATAACAATACACAACTTCATCAAAAAATAAGAAAAATTTCCAACTAACAACCTAACAATGCACCTCAAGAAAGTAGGTAAACAAACTAAACTAAACACAAAATTGGTAAAATAAGACAATAATAAAGTTCAGAGTAGAAATAAACACAACAGATTAAAAGTTCAAAAATATCAGTGAAACAAAATTTTTTTTGAAAAGATTAACAGAATTGATGAACATTTAGCTAGACTAAGAAAAAAAGAAGACTCAAATAAGTAAAATCAGAAATTATAAAGGAGATATTACAACTGACATGGCAGAAATGCAAACATTTTTATGCCAGTAAATTTGATAACACAGAAGATATGGACAAATTCCTGAACACATACAACCTACCAACATTAAATTATGGAGAAATAGAAAATCTGAATGGACCAATAACTAGTAAAAAATTGAATCAGTAATAAAAAGTTTTCCATTGAAAAAAAGTTTAGGGCCTGATGGCTTAATGGCTGAATTCCACCAAACAGTTAAAAGAAAGCTAATTCTAATCTTCCTCAAACTATTGCAGAAATTTTAAAGTGGAGAATACTTTACAGGGTCAATATATCCCTGATTCCAAAACTGAACAAGGAGATGACAGAAAAAGAAAATTTCAGGCCAATATCACCAATGAAAACAAATATAAAAATACTCCACATGATTTGAGCAAATTGAATCCAACAGCACATTAAAAAGATTATTCAATATATCAGGTGGGATTCATCCCAGGGATTCAAGGATGATTAAACATATGCAAATCAATTAATGCAATATACCACATTAACATAGAGAAAGACAAAATCCATCCAATTATTTCAATACAAGCAGAAAAAGCATTTGACAAAATTCAACATCCCTTTAGGATAAAAGCTGTCAACAAATTAGGTAGAGAAGATATGTACCTCAACACAATAAAGACTATATATGACAACCCACAGCTAGCATCATACTGAACAGGAAAAGTTGACAACACTTATTCTAAGATCAGGAACAAGACAAGGATGCCCACTGTCACCACTTCTATTTCACATAGTACTGGAGCAATTACTCAAGATTAAAAAAAAATGAAGGCACTAAAATTGAAAAGGAGAAAGTCAAATTTTGCAGACAACATGTTTACAGACAACATGGTAGTATATATAGAAAACCCTGAAGACTCCCTTAGAAAGCTATTAGAACTAGTAAACAAATTCAGTAAAGTTTCACCCTACAAAAATCAACATACAAAAATCAGTAGTGTGTCTATATGCTAATAGTGCACTACCTAAAAAAGAAATCAAGAAAACAATTCCGTTTACAATAGCTACAAAAAATACCTCACTTAGCATTAAACTTAAACAAGGAGAAGAAAGATCTCTGTAATGAAAACTACAAAACACTGATAAAATAAATTGAAGAGAACAAAACTAAATAGAAATATATCTCTTGCTCATGGATTGGAAAAATTAATGTTGTTAAAATGACCATAATACCCAAGCTAATTTACAGGTTCAATGCAACTCCGTATTAAAATACTAATGATCTCTATTCAGAAGCAAAAAAAAAAAAAAAAAAGTCCTAACATTCATATGGAACCATGAAATACCCTGAATAGTCAAAGCAATACTGAGAAAAAGGAACACAGCTGAAGACATCACACTACCTGACTTCAAAATGTACTGCAAAGTTACAGCAACTAAAACAACATGGCACTGGCATAAAAACAGACATAGAGACCAGTGGAACAGAATAGAGAACTAAGAAAAGAATTCACATACTTATAGCAAACTGATTTTGGTCAAAGGTGCCAAGAATACACATTGGGGAAATGAGAAGTCTCTTTAATAAATTCTGCTGGGAAAATTAGATATCTGCTTGCAGAAGGATAAAAATTAGACCCCTACCTCTCAGCATATATGAAAATCAACTCAAAAGGGATTAAATAGTTAAATCTAAAACCTGAAACTATGAAACTACTAGTAGAAAACAGGGGAAACACCTCATGGCATTGGGCTGGGAATGGGGTTTAAAAATAAGACCTCAAAACACAGACAACAAAAGCAAAATTAACAAATGGTATTACATTGAATTAAAAAGCTTTTGCACAGCAAAGGAAACTATTAACAGAGTGAAGAAACAACCTACAGAATGAGAGAAAATATTTGAAAACTACATATCTAACAAGGGATTAATATACAGACTATAGAAAGAATTTATTAGAGAAAGAACAAATAACCCAATTTAAAAATGAGCAAAATATTTTAATAAACATTTCTCAGTAGAATTCATACAAATATTTAAGAGGAATATGAAAAATGCTCAGCATCACTAATAATCAAGGAGATGAAAATCAAAACCACAATGAGATACCATCTCACTCTAGTTAGAATGACCATCACCAAAAAGACAAAAGTAAACATATGTTGGAGGCTGGGTACAATGGCTCATGCCTGTAATCCCACCACTTTGGTAGGCTGAGGCAGGAGAATCACGTGAGCCCAGGAGTTTGAGCCTGCAATGAGCTATGAAGGCTTGACTACACTCCAGTCTGGGCAACAGTGTGAGACCTTGTCTCAAACAACAAACACAAAAACAAATATAATTGGTGAGGATGTGGAGATAAGGGAACAACACTTACACACTGTTGTAAACTAGTACAGCCATTAAGAAAAATATCATGGAGGGTCCCCCCAAAATTAAAAACACCATAAAATTCAGCAGTTTCACTACTGGGCATACATCCAAAGGAAATGAAATCAGTAAGTTGAAGAGATATCTACACTCCTATGTTTATGGTAGCACTATTTATAATAGCCAAGATATGGAATCTAAGTGTCAAACAATAGACGAATGAAGAAAATGTGGTATATATACAGAATGAAATACTATTCAGCCATAAAAAAGAATAAAATCCTGTCATTTGTGTTAACATGGATGGACCTGGAGGATATTATGATAAGTGAAATAAGCCATGCATAGAAAGACAAACACCACATAATCTCACTCATATGTGGAATAAAAAAAAAAAAAAAGAAAAACTTTTGATATCCTAGAAGTAGATAGTAGAACAGTGGTTATCAGAGACTGGGGAGGTGAAAGGGAAAGGGGGGATGGGGAGACATTAGCCAATGGATATAATGTTACCAGTAGATAGGAGGAATAATTTCTGGTGTTCTATTACACAGCAAGATGACTATAGTCAACACTAAAGTATCGTATACTACAAAATAGCTAGGAGAGGAATGATAAACACATAAGGTGATAGATATATTACACTGATTGGATCATTATACAACACATATATGTATTGAGACATCAAACTGTACCCTATAAATATGTATTATTGCAATGTATTAATTACAAATAAATTTAAATTTATTTTTAAATTTTTATTTAAAATTTTTAATTTGACAATTTGTCAACTAAAAAAAAGAAAATCGTAAGAGCCAAAGTACTCAAATATTGTACATGGTGCTGAAATATGCCTGCAGAACATGAGTAAATATAGGGATGCTTCACAATTCAAAGCTCTAACTCCTATGATATGAACATGAAATTCTTAGTGAAGTATAACAGGGAACATATTTCAACTAGAGTAATTCGTTCATTAGGAACCCAGTAATATCTGGTTTTTGCCCATGTTATGCAGCATTTTTTATTATCTTGTTCTATAATGTTTTAAAATATTAAAGCTAGTACAAAATTCTTTATGTAAAAGATGCACCTTAACATTAAATAAATGTTATATGAGTCCATTATCTTTTTAAATTTATCTAAAGCACTTTTAAAATTTTTATATCAACCATTTTTTTCAAGTGGTTGAACTCATTATTCTGTTGTAAATAAATGTTTCCATGCTTAAGGTAGTCTTTGTGTGCATGCTTTTTAAAAAAATATATCCTTGTAAATATAAGTTTGCTTTAGATTTTCTTTCAAGTATTACTAAATTTCTAATTATTTTTTTGCTCACTTATTCAAACTGGCAGAAGTCCTTTAGAAATTTCCTTTGGGCTTTCACACTGTTCATTTCTCTTTTGAAGTGCAAGTGTGTATTTATGCCTTGCTGAGGTCAAATTCAGATTTTTCCAGATCTTAGTGATGCCTTAAGAAGAGTACAAGTTAATGATAATAATAAAATGTTACTTACTTGGTGTTGGTGGGAGGACTGTGAAATTCACATGGTAAAATGATTTACCGTTCTTAGAAACAAAATATATTACAAAAACTAAATATGATAAAGAAATTTTTACACTTTTAAATTGCTGCCATTTTCTTGAGGAAATAGGAGAACGTTTTTTCATTCGGTTTTGAAATTGTTTTGAGTTGTACTAATATATGCTGTAGTATATCATAATGAATATGAACATTTTCTGGCAAAGTCTCATCTTTGAGCTACTGCAAGATGATTCTGAAGGACATTGAAAAAAATTGATAACAGAAAGAGTTCATTCTAATCTAAAAGTGCTTTGTGGAGCTGGAAAGTAGCTGAGACTACTGGGATAATCTGAGTCAATTATGTTGAATTCACATAGGGTGCTTATGCAGTTCTCAGCTCCTCCCTTCAACAGCTGTTCTTAATCAGTCCTGATGCCCCCCCTACAATGCTGACTCTGTCTTACTCAAGCAAGACTCCTTAATAATTGCTCACTCATTTGGATCAATTTCTCGCATCGCTTGCCTTTTCACTTTTTGCTTCCTCTCAGTTATTTCTGACTTCTTTACATTAAATATTAATGATTTCTTGTTTTATTTTGCTAAAACTTTACATAAAATGTGAAATTCAGAATGGTATTTTACATAACAGAGTGGAGGTCCAGAGAAGTCTAAGATCTTTATTTTTATTTACTAGCTATGGCTAATTGCTAGACCTAAAAAAAAAAAATCAAGAAATAGACATCTATATTAGCATTTTATAATTTTTTTGGAACTATAACTGTCATCTGTGATATTATATCTTTGCCCATCTCTCTTGTAGGTCAGTTAGGATTCAGAGTGATGTATTTACTAAATGGAAATGAAATAATTTATTTGTATCTATCACATTTTGACCTCTTCTAGCATCTATTTTTAGGAAATCGTTTTAAAACAGAACTGACCCTGCAGCTGAGACCACATTCCTAAGTTTGCATAATATGTTAACAAAACTAAACTAAACAATGTTTAATGATTTTATGGAAGGAGATTCCTTCACCAAGCATGGAATACAAAATTGCTACACTGTGAAGCCTCTATAATGTAGACCTTAGGTATTACCAGCTATTTATGTTTTAAATATAAGACGTAAATAATATGGTGTCTCCATGGGAGCAGCGAAATGTATCAATATAAACCGATAGTTAATAGCTGAATCCTCAGTGTATCCTAATAGCTGGCTCCACTTAAAGCTGGCCCCAGTTAAAGTAGCCACTGTTTGCCATACATGAAGCTAAGCGTTAAGTGTTTTAAAAACATTGTTTAATTAACATCTTAATACGTTTTCAGTATAAAACCTGCCGAGTAAGTCTGAGTCTCAGTTTATGGATAGAAGTGTTCAACATTACATTCATGGGTTGAATTTTTCCAGAATTAATTAATCTGGACTTTCACTCAGAATTAAACAAGCATTTCTTCATCAGTTCAGTTTCTTTCTGTCCCACCCTAACAGATGTTTTTGAATCACATAGTTAAAGTGTCCACACATAGCACGTTAACCAGAATCTTTATCTATTATTATGTCTCCTAGCTTCCTTAGCAGTGGTCCAAACTCCTTCACACAGATATTGCCACGTTTTTCACTATTTTTTCTTCTTCCCACGTGCAAATCCTCATATTGTAGTGAAAAAATTTAAGGAGTTGCCATGGAAGCAAAATATACAGTTAATGATTTTATGCTAATGTATTAATGTTTCATGTAAATTGATGTGTTACTCTTCCCAAGAGTAATAGCATTTAGAAAGGGAAGAAAAACTTTTTTTATTCTAAGCCACTTTCGATAAAGAAATTTCCAGTGATGAAAATGTGCTTCCGAGTGCAAGCAATTTTCTTCCATTCTCATCCAAGTATCTGTGAGGAATGATGTGCTGGAGCTGGTTTGCACCGATGGTTAAGAACTGATCGTCAGTGGTAAGGGACATTACCCCTATATATCTTGCATTCTACCGCATGGTAACAGCAACTACAAAACCCCCAAAACAAAAAAGGCAAAAACAAGATGGGGTACATATAAAATATATTTTATAAAGATGGCAAGTGAAATTCTCATTAAGAAGGTGACATTTGATTTAAGACTTAAAGAAAGGAAGAGAGTGAGCCTTGTGGATATCTGAGCCAGAGTATTTCCAGTAAGGAATGACAAGTGCTAAGATCCCGTGGCATGGGTGTGCCTTGTGTGTTTGAGGAACAGGGAGAGTTGCATGGCTAGAGCCAAGTTATCCAGGGTTAAGGAGATGGAAATAAGAGCAGAGAAATAGGAAATGAGCAGTTCATGGAGGGCCATGTGGTTATCATAAAGACTGCGGCTTTTACTCTACATGAGATGAGAAGGCTTTCAAGCTTTTTGAACAAAGTCATAACATAAATATAGTTTTTAAATTGGATCCATCTGGCTGCTATGATGAGTGGGGAAAGAGTAAATGCAGGGAAAACTATTACAAAGCTATTACAATATCCAGGTGGCATAGACTATAGTGGTTGCAGCTCAGATGGTGAAAACCAAGTGATATTCTTTGAGAAGGTAGAGCAACAAAGATTTTGTTTGTTGGCTGCATAAATGTCTTCTTTTGAGAAGTGTCTGTTCATATCCTTTGCCCACTTTTTGATGGGGTTGTTTGTTTTTTTCTCGTAAATTTTTTGGAGTTTATTGTAGATTCTGGATATTAGCCCTTTTTCAGATGAGTAGGTTGCAAAAATTTTCTCCCATTCTGTAGGTTGCCTGTTCACTCTGATGGTAGTTTCTTTTGCTGTGCAGAAGCTCTTGAGTTTAATTAGATCCCATTTGTCAATTTTGGCTTTTGTTGCCATTGCTTTTGGCGTTTTAGACATGAAGTCCTTGCCCATGCCTATGTCCTGAGTGGTATTGCCTAGGTTTTCTTCTAGTGTTTTTATGGTTTTAGGTCTAACGTTTAAGTTTATAATCCATCTTGAATTAATTTTTGTATAAGGTGTAAAGTTTCAGCTTTCTACATATGGCTGAAACATGAAAAAATGCTCATCGTCACTGCCCATCAGAGAAATGCAAATCAAAACCACAATGAGATACCATCTCACACCAGTTAGAATGGCGATCATTAAAAAGTCAGGAAACAACAGGTGCTGGAGAGGATGTGGAGAAATAGGAACACTAAATAATTTTACACTGTTGGTGGGACTGTAAGCTAGTTCAACCATTGTGGAAGACAGTGTTGCAATTCCTTAAAGATCTAGAACTAGAAATACCATTTGACCCAGCCATCACATTACTGGGTATATACCCAAAGGATTATAAATCATGTTGCTATAAAGACACATGCGCACGTATGTTTATTGCGGCACTATTCACAGTAGCAAAGACTTGGAACCAACCCAAATGTCCATCAATGATAGACTGGATTAAGAAAATGTGGCACATATACACCATGGAATACTATGCAGCCATAAAAAAGGATGAGTTCATGTCCTTTGTTAGGGACATGGATGAAGATGGAAACCATCATTCTCAGCAAACTATCACAAGGACAAAAAACCAAACACTGCATGTTCTCACTCATAGGTGGGAATTGAACAATGAGAACACTTGGACACAGGAAGGGGAACATCACACACTGGGGCCTGTCGTGAGGTGGGGAGAGGGGGGAGGGATAGCATTAGGAGATATACCTAATGTAAATGACGAGTTAATGGGCGCAATACACCAACATGGCACATGTATACATATGTAACAAACCTGCACATTGTGCACATGTGCCCTAGAACTTAAAATATAATAACTTAAAAAAAAAGATTTTGTTTAAGGGAGAAAGGAGCCTAGGGTGAATCTAAGGTATTTATCCGAGCAACTAGATATGTGGACCTTTGCAGAAAGTAGAGGTTTGGAAGGGAATCCCAGATCATAATTTTGGATCCATTCTACTTGAGATGCCTGTTAGACTTCTAAATGCTGAGTAGGCGGTTGGATATACAGAAGTCTGAAGTTCAATAAAGAGGTACAGGGTAGAGGTATATATTGGGGTTCAGCAAATAAATGATGTTTAATTCATAATGTGGGATGGGATCACTTGGGGATAAATTTCAATAGAAAAAAAGTCTATTTAATATGATAGACTTTATGTACACCATCGTTGTAAAATCACTACCTACACATTATTCTCCCTTCTTCCCACCTCTGTAATACATTGCATATAAACAAAACACTTAACCCATTGTGTATTCTTTATAAAAACCTGGTGAACTCTTACTAATGATTTATGATTCAGTTTAGATATCAGTCTTCATCATATATCTAGAGAATGGATGAGTTGTCACTTCAATGGGGAATATAGTATCACACATTAACTCCCCTTTATTTAACTTAAATTTCTACATTGTTGTTTTTGTATCACCTTTCTCACTTATTAGATCATAAACTTCATTAAGGAGGGATCACATATTTTCAATGCCCAGTAATATGCTTAAAAAATTGAAGACACATAGTATATATTAATGAATAGAATAAAATAAAATAAATAATAATAGAAGGAGAGGGGAAGAGGAAACAGAGTTTACAGAGTAAGTGGTGGAAAGAGATGTGAAAGAAGAAGACCAATATATATTTTATCTAGTGTGTAAGCCTGCTTCTAAAAATCTGCTTGCAATTTTGACAAACATGGAATACATACTATATAACTTAGCAGAACACGATTCGATTTCCTCTTCTGTGAAATGAGAGTGTTGATCTAAGTACCTTCCAGCTTTAAAATGCAAAGGTTTTGTGACTCTTGGATTCCCAAGTGAAATATAGTCTGTGATTTATGTACATTTCTTTTTCCCCATGTTTGGTCATGCTTAGTACTCTAAAACGTCATACTGGTCCTGGATGCCCTCAAGATGCCTGTTTAGTCTCACTTCCTCTCCCGTCGTGGGATGGTAGACTTCAGTACTCTTACTATTTCACATTTTATTACCACTCATAAAAAAACATCTGTGCTGTCTTTGCAATATTTTTATTTGCTCTAGATTGCCTTACTTTCCTTCTCAATATATAAAGAAAAAAGTTCTTCTGTTTTCCTCTGGTTTTTAAAATTTGTCTGTTTTTAATATTTGACATTAGGAAAGGAAATTATCAGTAAATGCCATCATTTAAAAATTGCTAGAAAAGATATTGTGTGAAAATGTGTGATTTTGCAATGATTATAATTAATTCACTACTGGTTCTTCAGAGCAGTTTGTTATTGAATCATACTGCTTCATAGTTTTCCATATATCATTAAAGGTTCACTAATAAAGACCTATCGTTATCCTCTTGCCATCTTTTTTGTTTTATTCAAAGGTCTCTGCTGAAATATAAGCCAATAACACATGCATGATACTAATCTTACTAGAAGCTGATCACATTTAATTCTGCCTTCAATAGTGGCTCGTTTTCTGAAATGAGGCACTTTTTATAGCTACTCTAAAATCTCACACATGTTATTCATTTTTCTAGATAATATAAATCTCATGGAAAGAAGTATGAATTTTAGAATTTGAGTGTTTATGGTACAGTGAAATAAAGCCCTGAGTCCAAAACTCATTAAACTAAAACATATTAGGTCAACCTTAAATCCTTTTCTTACTTAGTGCTTAAGAAAATGTACAGCTTGGTGACTGTAATTAATGATGATATATTGCATTCTTGAAAAATGCTAAGACAGTGGATGTTAAATGTTCTCACCACAAAACGATAGCTATGTAAGATAATTCATATTTTAATTAGCTCGATTTAAGCATTCCACAAAGTATATATACTTCAAAACCTCATGTTATACACAACAGATACAATTTTATCTGTCAGTGTAAAATAAATAAATAAATTTGAAAAAAACCCACATAGCCTCATTAGACTTCCTTTTTTGTCAAATACAAAAACCAGAGTTGGTTTTTCATTAGAGAGGACATTAGATTCGAAAGCCAGAATAATGGAAAATTTGAGTGATACTAAATGAGTCATATTATGTTTGTAAGCTTACTTCCTCCTTGGTAGTTTTAAATAATTAGGGAAATGATCTTTTAGTACACTGCTTCAGCAGCAATATAATTATTTTTTCTATCACAGGACCTAATTTTCTACCATTAGTTGTACATGTTAGTTGAGAGTCATTTCAACCAATCAAAAGACAGATATTTAATGAGTTTCTATTATATGAACAAGTCTGTGTTTAGTTCTATAGAACAGCAGATTTTGAATTTTTTAAATTAAGATTTACAGGTGAGAAATCTGTCATATATTGTGAACCAGCATTCATGCACACTTTCAACAGAAACAAGTTTCAAGGAACAAAACTTCTGTTTATATTTGTGAGGCACTCTGAGGCAGTCTTTGCTTTCTACTATTCTATTTTATTTTATTTATTTTATGTTATTTCGTTAAATAATGTTGATTGAGACCCATGATCAGCAGATTGAAAAACATTATTATGATGTACATATAAGCTCTATCTTCACGGTGATATCTAGGTCAGAAGAGAAGAATAACACGAAACAATGTACAGTGTAATAAGAGACAGTGAAATTGTCTTTGAAGAAATGAGACTGGAGCCAGACTCTGAAGAACAAGAAGAATGTGGAAAAGCAAAGGTACAAATAGGAAAGGCCGAGAATAAACCGTAGACTTGACCATAAGAATAAACATGGACTTGTTCTCACAATAGTGAGGAGACACTATTGATTGAAGTGCAAATGTGCTCTTGGGACAAAGGAATTATAAAGGCAGAGAAAACGTCTCTAACTAGATGAATAATAACTCAGAACAAGAGAGAAAAGTTTACACCTAACATAGGAGAAACAAGAGAACAATTTAAATATTTTGATCATTAGAAATGTGTTGATGAAATGATATTTAAGAAAGATTATAATATGATGAAAGCATACAGAATGAATTATGAAGAAATGACTCCAGAGAGAGAGAGATCTGCTGTGACAGTCATTGTGATGCCATTTAAATAGAATCTAGACTAGGTGTTAGCCATAAGGATATACATTAAATCAATTTATGGGAATGGTTTATGAATTTTCTGCTTACAGAAGTGATATATATTATGCATTTGTTATCAAATTGTCTCCTTTAAATTTTTCCATCTTAAAATGTTGCAAAATACAGTGAAATTTTATAGATGTTATTCATTAATTAAGCAAATATTCATTAAGCACCTATTCTGGTCAGAGTGCCTGCTTTGTAAAACCTACTTTCTAGTGGGAGAAGAAAGATAGTATTTATGAAGAACAAACAAAATAATTTTAGATAATAAATAATGCTGGTTTATTAAATAGAATATTAGAGGTCTAAGAATGGGTTATTTTAGCTGCAAGCAGCAACGCAGAAATAACTAAGAGAAATAGAGCCCATACCAGGACTTTCAATTCACATATGACCCTTTCTTATCTCATGAAAAAAATCAGAAACAACATATGTGGACAAAGGACCTGGATCATGAAAACATAAATGCTCTGGAGACAGAAAAATATGAAGAGTGTACCCAAGACCAGTTCCTTGATCTGTAGAAGTCAGAAGAGCTATCTGACTCCCATAGTCATGCAACTGATGCAGGATTTTTCTCAGTCATTTTGCCAGCTGGGGACCTCTGCAGCTGGTTACCTCCCCACCCAGGCCCAGGGCCTGCCACAGGAGGCAACCTGTCCACTTGGACCATCCCCACCCAGGCCCAGGGCCTGCCACAGGAGGCAACCTGTCCACTTGGACCATCAAGCCACTCCTGGCTTGAGCACTAGCCTGGATCCCACACTCACTGCAGGAGCTGTGCTCAGCCCATGCCTGGGCCAGCATGCCTCAGCCTGCCTGTGTCACAGCTTGTACCCGCATTCGACAGTTCCCAAGTTCTTGTCCTGCATCCAAGAAGAATTAGGTTATACTGTCTCTCAAAAAGGTGAAGAGGATGGATAATTTTATTGAAGGACAGAACAGCTCTCAGCAGAAAGGGGACACAAGGGTGGTCCCTACCTGAAGTCACGTGGTCTCCCTCCCCATGTGACTGGGTCTGGGATTTTTATGGGCTCAGCATGGGGGAGTGTGTGCTCACTGGTTTGTGAGTATGCAGAAAAAGACTAAAATAAAGGCACTGCTTAAAGGTGGGCACAACAATATAAAAAAAAACAATTAGGGAAGAATAGGTATATGTGAAACAGGTGAAGGGTGGAGATCAGAGGAAAGCACACCACATGGGAAGAGAGGTTCTCAATCTAGTCCATGGATTTGACTTGTTGCTTGGCTTTCATGCTTTAAACTGTCTTTGGCTTGAAGGTGGGGTTTCACTGGGGAGCCACCCTTGTCTGCCTAGGATTTATCTGCCTTTTGCTGCTATCACAATTGGTTTGATTCTAAGTCAATTATATTTAAATCTCTAAGTGTCAAGGTGCCATATGGTTACCCTAGGATTGCTGAGTTTTAGTAAAAGTTATAACAGAGTAAAGCAGAATAAGCATCTCTAGGGATTATTGTTTCAACCAGAAATGATTGGACAGCCACCCCCAGATCTACTTGATCAAGCAATTTAGGACTTGCTGAAGAATCTGCTTTAATAACAGATACCCCAGGTAAAGCCAAAAACTATAAAAATTCAAGAATCACTGAGAATTTATTTTATTGTACAGTTGAGTTGGGCTGAAGCTGGTGAGATTAAGTAATGCTCATGTTCATCCTGTCAGGGATTAAGCTAAAACTAGGATCTGATTTTTCTTGATGTTTTCAAAAGAGCATAGCTTTTATATTTAGACGCATCTGACTGGTGTTTGGCTCTGTTTTTCACTAGTTGTATGACCCATGTCAAATGGATTAAGCTCTCCGAGCCACTGATTTCTTTTCTGAAAATGGGGATAATTATACCTACCTTAAAGGTGTCATTTTATTTGAAGGATCCAGGATAACTTTTGTTAACCAATGGTGCCTGGCATAAAGAACCTGAATAAACTGTAGCTATTGTCATGGTGCCTTCTGTATTGAGACTAACAGAGTAAATGTTCAAGCATGTGGGCTCTAGAGCTAAACAGTGTATGCTTAGATCTCAGTGCTGCCATTTACTAGCACGGAGACTTTGGAGGAAGCATTGTAAACTCATTGTGCCACGGTCCCTTCATTGGTCAAAGGGTGAATGGAATGTAACACCTTAATGAATTTTTAAGAATAAATGAGTTAATACAAAAAAAACTATTTAAAACAGGGCATGGCACATTTAGGTACTCAATATTCTCTTGTTGTGTGTCTTCACTTACAAAAAAAAAAGTGAAATAGCCTTGGGGAGGTCATTGTTCATAGGAAGGCTGCTGTGTAGTCAGACAATTTCAGTTACAGAAGAATGAGTGTGATATGTGGATCATTTAAAAGAGGTCAGTGTAACCTTAAGAGTCAGGAATGCTTGGATCACCTATTTCTCCTGTATATAGAGTTGTCTCCTTGGATATTTCAAATTCAGGTAAGGCCAAAAATTGGGTAGACTGAATGTTCCCCCTGGGTGTCCTTGTTCTGTTTATTTTCTCAACTGTCTTTCTCCTTACTACTTTTCTTGTTTCTTTACTCTAGGTAACTTTGTGTTTTCTCTGGATTTTTAGAAATCCAGTGAAACAAAAATGTGATCATTACATTTGAATACATTTTCTAGCTTCATGGGTGTTTAGTCTTGTATGGAAACCTCAAATTACATTATTATTCCCAAAGAGGAAAAATAATTTTCAAACATTTCAATTAAAGTTCTTGTCCATTAAAATATTCAGGTCACATCAACTAAGCTCCTCATGTAAAATAATAAATAACACTAAATAACATAACTAGCAACTTTTGTTTTAAAACATACCTTAATTATGATTAACATTAGGTTAAAAGAGTGAATCATATTTACATATGTACATAAAGGCAGTCAATGAGTAAGTCCTGATGATTGTACTTTCAGAAGCAGTTTCAGACCTGCTGTTTGTATTTCTGACCCCCAACTCTACTGCCACTGATAGTGGCAGGAGGCCAAAAAATTCCTAGGCAGACAGTGACAGGTCCCTGGTGAAACCTGACCTTCAAGCCAAACATAGCTTAAAGCCTGAAAACTGAGCTGCCAGAGTCCACAACCAGAGTTAGAACTTCCCCAGTGCCTTTTAGTCAATTGAATGGTGCTTTTTCCAGGCTCACCCATGGACCGACCAATCAGCTTGCACTCCCCCATTCTGGGCCCATAAAAACCCCAGACTCAGCCATCTATTGGGCTATTTGCTTTCAGGCCCCCTCTCACACAGAGGGCTACCTACGTCTGGTCCCCTCTCATTGTCTGGTCCCCTCTCATTGTCGAGAGCTTTTCTGTCATTCAATGAAATTCTTCTATGCCTTGTCCACTCTTCAGTGTCCACATACCTCCTTCCTCTCTTGGATGCAGGACAAGAATGCAGGACCTGCTTAATGGCAGGTGTGAAAGGAATTGTAACACTGTAGCCCTCCCATCTTCTGCGTGTACTGGGTGGCTGCCCCATATGATGAGAAGAGGTGATGGCATGCCTGGGACAACCTAGGAGCCATGGTCTGGAGCAGGGCAGTGGGACTGAACAAGCCATGACACGCCCCTGTTTGCTGAAGTGTGCAGACAGGGAAAACAAATGAGGTGTAACTTGCCCCTCTTGTTCACCACACTGCAGGCAGTGGGAACGAATGTGATCTGTAACATGAATGAGCTGAAACATAGCCCCCCAGCCATGCTGCAGGTGGCAGGAAAGAGAGAGAGCTGCAGCGGTCCTCAGGGAATCAGACCTTTGAACTCTCTGGGCAAAAGCCATAATACCGCTTGGGGCTTCATGGTTGTTGACCTCTCAAAGTTTTTGGGTGCTGCTATATTCCCCCTCATCTAGACGCTGGCATCCAAGGTGGAACACAGTCACAGCTTGCCAGACCTGCTGAGTACAGAGCCACAACAGGCATGGAATCTGGGCTGGTAGCATGAGCTGAGTGCAGCCTGCCAGGCTGAGTGAGTGGAGCAAGCCCAGCGGTGAGCCTGGAGCTGAGCAAGGCCCAGGTAGGGGAACTGCAGGCTGTGGAGATTTCTGGCTGGTGAAGCGGCACCAAAAGAATCTTGTGTCATCACCACATTATTATAAGAACTTCTTCTATAAAGGACTTTTGCAATAGCCTTTTACCTAGCATCCTAAAGCATTTCCCGTTCTCAAACACAGCAAACTTGTAAAATCACAAAGCTCTCCACATTACTCCTACAATGCAAGCAATTCAATGGCTTTCTGTTGCTCTTAGGAAAGCCAAAAACCTTTTTAAAGGCCTTCCTGGTCTGGCCTGTGCCTCCCTCTTGCTTCTTATATAACTCCTTTCTCTTGGCTCCCTGTAGTGTATCAACCCCTCCTCAAAATTATTCAAACCCTCCTCAGAATTTCCTCCTGGCTTTAATCATTGGAAAACTTCTTTGCTGTTTATCTGCGAAGAAGATACACAGACCTCTTACTCCACATCATCCATGTATTAGGTATTAAATCTCATTTCTTCAAAAAGTCACTCTTGGCTGTGCCTCTAATTCCAGGACTTTGGGAGGCTGAGGCAGGAGAATCACTGGAGGTCAGGAGTTTGAGACCAACATGGCCAAATGATGAAATACCGTCTCTATAAAAATACAAAAATTAGCTGAGTGTGGTGGTGCAAGCCTGTAATCCCAGATACTCAGGAGTGTGAGGCAGGAGAATCACTTGAACGAATTTGCAGTGAGCCAAGATTGTGCCACTGCGCTACAGCCTGGGTGACAGAGCTAGACTCTGTCTCAAAAGAAAAAGTCACTCTTCATTCCATGGAATAGTTTATTCTTAACTGTTTTATACTATTCTAGCACCTGTTGGTATGTTTTTTGTGGTCCACATTGTGCTTAAGCCCTTAAGCCCACAGTGCCAGGGACCATGCAGGGATTGTTCAATATTACATCCCCAGTTGGAAAACTGCCAAGCGCAGAGAAGGAACTCAGCAATTATTTGTTAAGTGAAAAAATGCATGTATTAATAGCATCCATAATTGAAATGAAAAATTGAAAACATTATGTCTAATGATAGTCACTACTGGCAATGACTAAATTAGGCTTTAATTCTAACATATATTTAGAGTTGGCAACACAAATGTGTGCATGACAACAATGGAATGATTCCCTATTAGTTTCTTCTTATTTTCTGTCCATGGTTGCTTTCTGCCTTACGGTGACACATAGGTCTTGGTGGTACATATATACAAATTGATTTAATTTGAATTAATGAAGAGTTAAGGAATGATCTGAAATATTGCTCATTAGTGCTAAGTGAAATAAAGTGAATACAGAGATCCTCTTTCAGTTTTTGCTCTGCAAAAACATCTTTTCCTTTTAACAGTATGACTCCTGCATCCCCTGAACTACCAACCAAATGGTCTCAATAAGTCCATCTTGGACATGAGTATGAGCTCAATGTTAGCCATCAAAACCTTTTCCATAGATAAATGGTTGATCATAGGTAAGCACATTATCAAAGGAGGACCAATCAAAGTTCAGTTGGAGTGATTTCTACAAACATTTAGAGTTAGGATCTTCCTCCTTTTGAGATTGTGACTACTCCTTCTTAAGCTTTAGGTGGTCATACTTTCTGTTAAGCGAGACTATCTACCTAAAAATAAAGCAAATATTAAGAATAGCAGAGATGACAGAGAAACTAGGTCACCTAGATTTGGCTGTCTTTTTGGAATTAAAATGTATGTAATGAAATAAATAACTTTTTTTTCCTACTCAATCCAATTTGTTTGCATTCTAGACACAGTGACAGTTTATAGAGGTAAACTTTTTTAAACATAATCCTTTAATGAGATGTGAGTGTATATAGTGATACAGTATCATCAATAATCAGATTTTTAGAGATGGGTCCATTAAACATAAAGATGAATAAATAAATATAGAAAAATATAAAGACAGAATAATATGAGATTTAGAAATCATGCTATATCAACATATAGTTTCCAACTTAAGGAAGAAAAGGCTAACAGGAAACATAATTCCAGTTTTTTTATTTGTCTTTATAGAGATGGGATCTCGCTACGTTGCCTAGACTGGTCTCAAACTCCTGGCCTCAAGCAGTCCTCCCACCGTGACCTCTCAAAGTGCTAGGCATAATTTTAGTTTTTAAATATTTATAAGGCTCTCTTTCTTGCCCAAAGAGGGGAAACACATATTTCTTTCTATATTTTTTTTTCTTTAGAGAAAAACCTATATAGGAGATCAGGATACATTACTGAATGCCAAATTCTTAGATTACTATCAAGAACCACTTTTAACTTAGAAATGTATAGTAGGGGAGAAGTCATTATTGTAAGTAGCTTCCAGATACTTAATTTTTGAGCAAAATTTAGCTAATGCTTATCAGGAATGTTGCAGAAAAGATAATAAATGTGGCAGAAGGAAGTCTATGGTTTCTCACTCTATGAACCATTGCTTACAATTGTCAGTGAAGCAGTAGCCCAGTAGAATATATTTTTAAAAAATCTTCAGAAATGTATGATACTTTTTCCTTTTCTTTTTACTTCATTCCCTCTTCAAGATATTCTAATTTTTCTTCTATTATTCTTTGTTTTAATATTACATTCTATAGAGTCTGAAATTATAAAGACATTTTTCTTCTTTTTGCTTAGCATGATAGTTAATATGATGAGAGGTTATCTGTAAATAAATTTCAAAGTGCCTAAATTATTTAGATATGTGCACCTTAAGCTAGTTTTACTGATTCATAATCACTAAGCTAATGGAAAACACCTGTAAGTGACATGGTAGACTTTGAAGGTAAATGAACTTCAAATGACAATTAGATAAGAGCACATCAGTTCATTTTGAATAGGAAAAAAATTCTCACAAAGATAACTAAAGTTGAATACTTTCCCAAAAAATACAAGAGGGAGCCCAAGAGGACAAAGGTAGATGCATCAAAAAGTCATCTCTTTCCCTCTAGAAAAACTACTGTTATTTATCTTTGTAGCAACAGCGTACTCAAAATTGGAAGCAGATAGCCTCAAATATTTGTTGTTTTATTGTTAATGAGGAACAAGTGTTGTTCAATAACATCTGACTTATCCAAAACATCCTAATTAAAAAAAATCATTGAATTTCATGCTGGAAGGAAACTTGGATAGAAAATGTCTAAATTTTGAGTTTTATAAATAATGTGAAAAATGAGAGAGGCAAAAATAGTAACATCATCGAGGGATTCATCACAGCTCTGCTCCCTCCCCCATGAGAAAAGATAGATAAATTTAAAAATCTAACAAAAATAAATTACACTTCATCTAATGAATAAAATTTTGAGTCAGGTTATGACTTTCCCACTATGAGGCCTCTCTTTTTTTGGATTGACCCTGTAAGGATGTGAGAATTGGAGAACAGGGAAAGGATCCTGTACATAGTAACTGACATACCTTGTGGCACATTCTTTCTGATGTTGTCCATCTGGTAAACATGAGATGAGAACCCAGGATAAGACAGTTAATTAAATTATTTAACTTTCTTATCACAGTGTCTGGGATGTAGTACAATTTAATAAAATTTAGTTCTCTTTTTATATTCCAAGTGTCCTGACTACACCTTTGGTGCTCTTACTTGGAAATTCATTTATTGAATGGGAAAGTACAAGGCATGACAGGTATTATTATAACGCAGCTGATGAAACTATAGAAAAACAAAAAGTTTAGGTTTTATTTATATAGTGGTATTATGTTTTAATATTAAACTGAACTTATAGCAGAGGTAAATGAATGTTTTCTGAAATGGGCCAAATGTTAAATTATTTTAGGTTCTTCCAGCCATATGGTTTTTCTGAAAAATAGTTAACTTGGCAATAGTAACATGAAAGCAGTCATAGACAGTACATAAATGCATGACTGCATGGTAATAATACTTTATTTATGAAAAAAAGGTGATGGGCTAAATTTGATGCAAGGTCCATAGTTTGCTGATCAGATATTCATAGCCTACTCTTCAATATTACCCCCCCAACATTTTTTTTTTAGGAATTCTTTTTGTCCTTGGGATGGAGATCATTAATTTTTTAGCTTTGTACTGTATCGAAGTTATGAAAATCCGTAGCAGAATGGTTTTGAAATCCATGGCCCTCAATTGCAGCAGACAGAAATGTGTTATTAGAGAGAATATTTTACAATTCTAACTTGACTTTAAATATTATTAAGAAGACTCAAACTAGAGAGATTATTCCATAAGACATATAATAAGGAAGAGTGTGTGGTGACAGAAAAGGCATTTTTTCCCTAACCAAAAGTATATGAGAGCTTATTCGGGCAGAAAAAGAAGAGAGAAAAATCAGAAGAGATGTGACAGATGTAATTAGCATTTAGATGCTGGTTGGTTTCTAAAAAGGTCTAACATCTCAGTCTCCTCTTTTGTGGTGATCTGCAGATAAATGCAACAAGTTTGCTGTGTGCCCGCTTTCCCCTTAATTATGGGGAAATGGCTGAGAGGTATAGCGAGTCAGTTGAGGACTCATGGATCAGGAGGTGAAGAAGCAGTGTGTGTAACTTAACCACGGAGAACACAGGGGGATCAAGAACACCCATCAGCAAATGACACTCCAATAAAAATGGATAAATTTCACGTAGGAATATTATCTCCCAAACTAAGAATGCCATAATGATACTTACATTGCCTCCATGATGCAACCCAGTTGCCAATTAGAAAAAAGAGGGAGAGAAGAGAAAATAGCAAAATCCAGAACTAAGTACTTACTAAAAGAAATTGTTTTGAACTAGAAGTAACTGAGCTATTTGAATTGGCAAGCTTAGTATTTTAGTTGCTGAGTATAAGTCAAATCTTTTGAGCTATGCTAAATTGAGAAATATAAAAAAATAAAGAATTTTAATCATTTTAAACCTCTATGTGATTGTCTAAATATGACTTATGAAATTTGCAAGATGCCAACGCTATATAACATGGAACTTGCCCAAACTTCACCTTTTTATAAAGCCAACAAAAGAACATCAGAATACTATGAGAAAATAGCAGTAATAATCCAGACAGAACATACGTTTATGACATTTAAGACTGTATCTTTTGGGATTATGACCCAAACCTGAACTATCTATTTGTATGTGATGGCTTACTAGTAGTGAATATCAAAAAGTGAAACTCTTTTTTCCCAAAAAAATCCATTAATCTACATTAGACCAAATGTCGTCTTAGAATGCAGTTATCTTGAGAATTTATTATTCGCATTCATTTTCCCAAGCATTTTGAAACTTCGAATTCCAACAGGAGCCTACTAACAACAGAAGAATTTTACTGTCAGTCATGATTTTTAACTCCTGCCCTATAAACAGGCCTTCATTTATATGGAACTGTGAGTCTATAAAGCTTCACAAGAACAGTGACCATGTTGGCACATTCTTCATACTGATTCAATGTCTGAGGACAGAGAAGTGAACAAGAGTGGCCTAATGCCAGTTTGTGTGGATCATACATTCTAGTGGAAGACAAAAGAGAACATTTGCAATTAGAGAAATAAGAAATTATATGATAGTAGTAAGTGCTAGGCAGATAATTGAGACAGATGATGTCATCGTGTGTATCTGAGTGACTACCAGAGATAGCCTCATGGAGAAATGGCGTTTAAGTCAATGACTTGAAAGAGCCAGCAATGTGAAAATTAAAAGAAAAAATTCTCAAGGCAGAGGTAACACTTAGTGTGAAGATCATAAATTCAAAAAAGAAGTTCCATAATTGGATAAATAGAAAGTCAGTGTTGCTTAAAAGTAGTAGCTCAAAGGAGAGTGCTATTGGATAAGGTTGGAAAAATGGCAGAGTTCAGCTCTATAGGACTTTGTAAGCAGGATAAGGAAACAGGGTTTATTTCAAATACAGAGCAAAGTCAATGATAGACTTTAAATAGGAAGTAATTGTATGTGTTTAAACATTTGTACAAGATGACTTTGGCTAACATGATTTTAAGGATGTGGTAGTGGCAAGTGTTGAAGCAGAAAAACTTCCAGAATATCAGGTAACAAATGTAGTAGGCAATAGAAGTAAAGAGAGAGAGAAATAGATGGATTCACTATACATTTAAAAATATTTACTGATGAGTTAGATGTGGCAGAGTAAAAAAGAATACTCAATGATATTCTCTAGATTTTTGATTTAAGCAAGTAAAAGAGTGGATGAATGATGTTGTGGTTCTTTCAAATGAGGAAAACCAGGGGAAGAAGTAGGTAAAGGGGTAGAAATAAAACATTCTGCTCCATATTAATTTTGAGTTGACACATAATGAGTTGACACATATTTATTAAATGAATAAATGAATGATGTCCTTTTATTCAAAAGTCTTGGTTCCTAATAACTTTTAGCTTAATTTTTTGTAGTTTGAAAAAAACCCTAAATCTTACTTCAAACATTAGAGAGATGTTTCCATATGAAGTCACAAAAGTTAAAAGAAAATCATATCAGGGAAAATAATATAATAGAGGAAGAAAAGATTGTAAGAGTTCATTTAAATAAAATCTTTATTCATTTTCCTAGATGATAAAATAAATGTCAATAAAGATAAATGATTTCTCCACCTAAGTACAATCAATGACTAAAAGAGCCAGAGTACATGAGGTTTCTTAACTATTAATCTACCGCTGTCGTTTTTTTTTTCTTTTCCTTCTCGATGCTGTCCCATTTCTCCCAGGTCTTTCCCTACTCTATGGAAGATGAAAACCACTGAGAATCGAGTAGGCAAATAAATCATCACCACATCCTCATTATTCACATAATGAAATTCTTCTGTGGCAAAAACTGACAAGGAGAAAGTTTCAATTAAGCATTTAGGGTCCAGCAATCTTTGTAATAAACGTTGACATGTATATACTTCCAGAAATACCTATGAAAATCTTGATTTTCCCTGTAAAATCCCGTTGTCCATGTAACTAAAGCATTGACATGCTGTGAAAACAAAATACAAGCCCCTCACGTTTGTGTCCTAATGCACACTCACACTGTATTTAAATCTCCCATGTTTTCTTATTCTCTCAGTTTATTGTTAAATTCATGCTTTCTATTTTTTGCTGCATTAGAAATTTCCAAATTCTACATTTTACCTCTAAATTGCCCATTTTTTGGTCTAACACTGATAATCTCATTTTAAACATTATATTGAATATTAGGACGTTTTTATATTTTGTATGCACATTTTACACTAGAGCCTTCTCATACACTCTAATGAAAGATGGACTGCAAAATTATAATTGATTGGTTAGTAGGTTGGTGAACCTCTAGCATAAATCTCTATCTTTCTCTCTCTCCCTCTCTCTGTCTCTCTCTCTCTCTGTCTCTCTCTCTCTCTCTGTCTCTCTCTCTCTCTATATATATATATATACACCCACATATATTTCCCTCCCTCTTTGTTTTTGTCTGTTGTAATACCTGGTTGCTGCTATGGTTTGGATATGGTGTACTTGTCCCCACTTAACCTCCTGTTGAAGTTTGATCCTCTGTGTGTTGGTGTTGGGAAGCGGGGCATAGTGGAAGTGTTTGGGTCATGAAGGTGGATCTCTCATGAAGGGCTTGGAGCCATCCTAGCAGCAGTGAGTGATTTTTTGCTCTTGCAAAACTGAATTAGTGCTGGGGGAATGAATTAGCTTCTGAGAGGATAGGTTGTTATAAAGTCTGGATGCCCCTTGGGTTCGCTTCCTCTTCACATGTGCATGCTTCCCCTTGTGATACAGGAGACGGGCAGGGAAGTGCTGGGTAAAGAAAGGTAGGTCCCTGGCTAGGGCCCACCCCCACAGACCTAGGTGATGACAGGCACTCCTGCTTTCATGCTCAAATGTTGCATTTTCCAAGACCACCCTGGTCTGCCACACCCCTATCCTGGGCCTATAAAAACCAGAGACCCTACCGGGCAGACACACAGGTGGCCAGACATCAAGAGGAGCACATCAGTGAAGAAGACACAAGCAGCTGGACAGCAAGAGGATGTCAAGGGAACATACCAGTGGAAGCACACACTGACAGATGCCAGCACAACGACATGCCATCCGCTGGTGGGAATGAGGCAGAGTTTGGCTGGGGCAGTTGGAGGAGGGCTGCGGCAGCCAGGTGGCCCACCTCCAGGGGAAACCATCTCCCTTCTGTCTCCCCATCAGCGCAGAGCTACTTCCACTCAATAAAACCTTGCACTCATTCTCCAGGCCCACCTGTGATCTGATTCTTCCCATACACAAGGCAAGAACCCAGGATACAGAAAGCCCTCTGTCCTTGCAACAAGTTGGAGGGTCTAATTAAGTTGGTTAATCCAAGCCACCTATAGATGGCAAACTAAAAGAGCATCCTGTAACACACACCCACTGGGGCTTCAGGAGCTGTAAACATTCACCCCTAGACACTGCCATGGGGTCAAAGCCCCACAACCTGTTTATCTGTATGCTCCCCTAGAAGTTTGAGCAGTGGGGCACTGAAGAAACAAGCCACACCCCCATCGCAAGTGTGCGAGGGGGACAAGGGAACCTTTTCTGTTTCACTTGGACCTTCTCTTCCAGGTTTTTTGTTTTTTGTTTTGAGATAGAGTCTCTCTCTGTTGCCCAGCCTGGAGTGCAATGGCACAATCTGCTCACTGCAACCTCTGCCTGCCGAGTTCAAGTGATTCTTGTGCCTCAGCCTCCTGAGTAGCTGGGATTAGAGGCATGTGCCATTACCCCAGCTAATTTTTGTATTTTTAGTAGCAACAGCATTTCACTATGTTGGCCAGGCTGATCTTGAACTGGTTTCAAGTGATCCACCTGCCTTGGTCTCCCAAAGTGCTGGGATTATAGTCATGAGCCACCATGCCTGGCCCTCTCTGCCATGTTTTGATGCAGCACAAAGCCATCACTAGAAGCCAGGAAGGTGCTGGGGCCATGCTCTTGTGAGCTAATAAACCTCTTTTTGCAGAACTGTGAGCTGAATAAACCTCTTTTCTTTAAAAATTACCCAGCCTCAGGTGTTCCTTTAGAGTAACACTAAACAGACTAAGGCAACTTCATTTTGTTTTGCCTTTATACAATGTAATAAATAATTTTACTCATAACAGTAGTACTCAGTATATTGGATACTATGAAAATCATTAACATTATATTTGTCCTGACTTTTTTTGTATAGCTGTAAATAAGAATACTGGATAATATCTAAGTAATATAAAATTATTACCAAACCACCAAGGCTACATTTTTTTCCTCCGTTTTCATGATTGTTGGTAAAATGCACGTTTTACTAACAAATAATCTTGCACTTCTACCTCCGTAAGTCCCATCTCTCTCACATGTATCTCAAAAACAGTATATTTAGTAATAATAACACAAGTATATAAGGTACTGAAAACAAAAAGTGTGGCTTTAAGTCCTGGATGTGTCCATCTTAGTTATTTGTGATTTTTTAAAAAGAATGTGTTCATTTCTTCTAGATTATCATATTATTGGCTATAGTCCTTTATTCCTTTAAAATCTGTAGTATTTGTCATGATATCTCTTCTTTCATTTTTCATATATAAATAATTCATGTTAGTGACATATATGTCTGTATAAATTTAGAAACTTTCTACCCCAGTTTTAACCCACAATGCCGTGAATATGTTGCAGAACAAAGATGGACCTACCACCACGTGGTTCAGATATTAACACTGATGATGTCACATGTGCACTAAAAGGGCATGGAAAGATTTATTTCTCATGTAATAATGCTTTTGTGAGATAGCAGTGCAGGTTGAGAAGTTGGGCTAAAGATGGCTTGAGAAAGCAGAGAAAGAAAAGCAAACACCAGCTGTTTGTTTTTAGTGTGGTTTGAGGTGGGGCAGGGGAGAGGGTTCTTATACAAAGGTCAGGGCTTGCATGATTTAAATTTCCTGGGGGAAGTACAGAAGGGAGCACCTTGGCTTTTCTGTCTCACTCAGATATGGGACAGAGGTGGAAAGAGGAGTGGTGAGGTGTGAAAGCTGTCAACAATCAGATGTAAGGAATGGAGTCAGATCCTTTATTTAGCACAATTAGATCATTGTTACTATAGAATAAAATGGGTAAAAATATTTGATGCAAATCTCATCTAGCCTCTTGAAACTTCTGATTTTAAAAGAAAATTGTAAGGAAATGAGGGTTAAAATAAATAGATTTTCGTTTTGTTTTTGTTTTTATTTTGGTAGACAGTTATTTGGAACTTTTATGTTCTTGTTTTGCTCTTTGAGCATTCTAATAGTGACATTCATACATTCATTCTGATAGGGCTAGAAAATAAATGAGCTCTAGGGGAGGTGAAATCTATCAAATGATACCAAAAATTAGGCTGTATTATTCCTCTTTCATCCTCAAAAGATTAACTTTTTCCTCTCTAAATATATGGAAAGACTACATGTTGCTGATTCATTTTCTTTCTTCAGGTTTTTTTTGTTTTATGTTCATGTTCATCTAGTTGAGGATTTTGGATTTTGTGGTAGTCCCTGAAAGTTAATTAATTGTTTCCTTAATTTTGCACTTAAAAAATATTTTTTCTTCTGAAAATAACTGTTAGACTTTTGACAAATCATAAAATAAGAAAGTATGGAATAATTTTAGAAAATAAATCAGCATATCCGGGCTCAGCCAAAATGTAAAAATAATAAATTTAAAATTCAATCAACAAATATTTAACAAATATTCATTAAGAGCTTATCTATATTTCAGAAGCCATGAAGAAAACAAAAGAGTTTCAGAGTATGTTAGATTCATAAAAAGTATATATTAAAAACACTTTAAAAATAAAATATGTTAGTATAGGTTATTGACACTAAATATAATACAAAATATAATAAGTAATATCAAAATGCAATGCATGACAACTACACCTCTGGATTTCATTTTGGTTGTACTCACATGGAAAGAGAAGTACTAGCTGGTTAGGGGTGAAAGAATTGTGGTAAGTTTCAGGGATAGACCAGAACAGAAATGAGAAAGATTTGTTTATTGTAGAGAAAAGGACGATGCATTCTCAGAAAAGTCAAAGTTAACAAATACAAAGTGGAAAAACAATATGTACACTATGGATTGATTAACCATACTTCATGGTTTATTTGAGATAGTGCTTGCTTACTCATATTGTTCTTCCCAAAATTGTTAATAACACACTCTTTTACTTAAAATGTGGTTAAATTTTGACAATTAATTATATGGTCATCTTTTCTATGGGAGGCATCAAGGAGACAGATCATTTTCAGTAAAAGTTAAAGAGATAATTAGAATTGGCAATGAATTTGTCGAGAAGCTGATCTAAAGGGTATATATTTTCATCCCGATTTTATCCATGAAGAAGTAGAAGCCAAGAAACATTAAGTTATTTTAAGTATTGCTCAGTAAGGAAGAGGCAAAGCTGTCACGCAAACCAGGAACAAGTTCACAATCTCCTAAAGAAACAAAGGCAGTACAATGACATGGAGGCTATGATAAAACAATTTAAAATGTGAAACATTGCTGAGATGGAATAGGATGAGGTCTTTAAATGTGATTGGATTTGTTGACTACCTTTAAGAAGAAAGAATCAATGACATGATTCTTTGTCATGGGGAAACGTATATAACTCTGTGTTAATAAATGAATGAGTAATAAGATAAAGACTTACAGGCAGCAAGTGTAGAATTTCCTTGTAAAAAATTGTAGTTATGAAAACTAGAAATTTTCTTCAGAAGTATGTCAGATTTAAGAGAACGTCTCTTGCTTGTTAGTGAAGGGATTGCTTGAATAATTGACCACATAGAGAAACCAGGAAATTGAAAGAGAGTGTGCAAAATGGAAACACAAATAAATGTACACGAAATCTTTGAATCCACCCATCACCCAGAAGGCCCCTGTTTTGAGTTGCCCTGCTTTTCCGGATCGAACCAATGCATGTCTTTCATGTATTGATTGATGTCTATGTCTCCCTAAAATGTATAAAACCAAGCTGTAGTCCGATCATCTTAGGCACATTTTCTCAGTATCCCCTGGGCTGTGTCATGGGCCATTGGTCACTTATATTTGACTCAGAATAAATCTCTCCAAATGTTTTACAGAGTTCAACTCTTTTCATTCACACAAGCAAGCAAACAAAACAACAAAAAACGGTAGAGGGAGGAAATAATTTGTAAAACAATGTGGTAAAGCATACAGGTGGAAGAAAATACAAGCATGATAGCTGTGGGAGGCCAGTGTCCCAAGTGAATTTTGTTAGAACACGAATAAAAATGCATGGCCATGAAGTTCTGTTTGGGGTTTCTATAATTTGCCCATTCTTTAAATAAAGTGGAAAGAGTACCTTTTCTTTAAATTGAGAAAACTGCTAAGTCTGGCCAAGGTCAAAGTCATTAGTCTAGTTGGAGCACTAGGTGAAAGAGAACTCAGCCCAGTGCTGGTATCCAGGAATCTTGGGCACCTGGAAAAGAATTAATTGGTGACCCAGTACTAATTGGAGAGCAGCACAGCCAAGATCATTAAACAGCTGATTTTTTTTTAGAATGTATCTATTCCTTCCAATTAACATTACAAAATCTTTAGTCTTAAGATTGGTTTCCTGTTGTTCAGAAATGAGTAGAGCAAAATCTTTAGTACAATATATTGGAGAAAGAAAGATTACAGTTTACTGATTTAAGCAGATATTTTAGTTTAATGTAGATGCAACTTAAATACATGCATTGAAAACTATTAGTCCAAACAGCTAATTAAGTGCCCAGGCTACTAACTTATTTCCAGAGCAAATATATGCGAAATGCAAACTTTACACTATAACATCATTTGAAAGACTAGCATTCTTCATATTCATAATGACTCAGTTATTTTTAACAAAAGTAGAGGCTGTTTACTATAATGTATATCAAATATAAGCCATAAGGGAAATTTTATTTGGAACTGCTATGTTTTATTATATACTAAATTGACACATGTTCATAGGCATGTGTGTTTACTGTGTGTGTATCTGTGGGTGAATATTCACATATCTGCTCAAAATGGATATATATGGGAGATTGATAACTTCTCAGATATTATTAATTTTAAAGAGCATTTCTTATTATCTCAATGGTTTCATGATCTTCAGTTTAGTATCTAATACTGCCTGAAACCACAAGTTATCATCAAATAGCAACATAATAACTTGGTATAATAACAGCATTTAATTCAATGAGGTAAAGTAACTTAGAGGATATGGCAAGAAGTTAGCAAAGTCTTCATTTAATTGAAATAGAATTTATAGAATACTTAACTGTATTCCAGCCTGTGTGTTAGGCAGTAATTTGAACAAACAAACAAACACAAAAGGGGTATTTTCATCACAAAACTTCCAGTCTAGGATCGGAAACAGACATCTAAACAGCCATACTATGATAAAATGTGGTAACTATCCTACATTATCCTAATCACTTGTATTAAGTGATACAGAAGTATACAAGATAGAAAGATTCAGTCTAGGGAGCAGAGCCAAAGGGTTTTGGCAAGGCCTTCAAAGAAGAGTTAACATTTAAACTGGTCCTTGAAAAAATCATTAGATCTCTGTCAGGCTGTGGGTGGGACATGTGGAAAAGAAGGCAAGGCATTTGCACAACATATAATGTGGTAATTTTGGGGTCAGCAAAATAGCTCCAATTCTTCTTAAAGTCCTAATTCTGGCTGTGTGACCTTGGCATGTTGCCAACTTTAGACACACAACTAGTACTCCAGACACACTGTCTTAGGAAGAGAATTTAAGCTTAGCAGGAGGAGGACATGTGTTTTAACTGTGGTTCCTCCTTAATTTTATAAATTTTCCTATTGGGAAGTATAAGACTTCCTTCACAGCTGGAAGGACTGAAGCAAAAAGAAGACAAATGACTTTCCCAATAAACACCACAAAACCCAGAAGCTAGGCAGGGTACATAGGCAATTGCTCCTAACTCCCAATTCAGTACTCCGCCCACTAGACCAGTCATATCTCATAATTGGAGTTTGCCCTTTGCTAGAGAATAAATGAGAGGTTGAGCTAATTTCTTATGTGCATTTGTGTATGTGTAGTCAGATCTCTGTGAAGATTTAGAGAAAAAGGATTATCTTTAAAAAAATGTAAAACACATATAATTAGTGTTTATTCAATGTGTATTTCTGAATTTCTTAAAATTCATTTAGTAAATGTAGTCTAACTTAAAATAGGCAGGATGAGGAAGTAAAATATTTATTAAGGATTGATTATGTGACAGAGTAATGTGTGAGATACTTTGCACATGTTCTCATGTAATAAAACTCAATGAGACAGAGTCAGTGATTTTATTCTTTTTCTTTTGTAAGTGAGAAATCTGAAGATTAAAGAGATAAAGCAATTTGTACAAAGCTATTAAGTAATACTACATTTTTTGACTCTAAAGTCCATGTCCTTTTCACCAAACCACAATACTGTCATCACAATTGGCTAAGCCTAATAACATAGTTCAAGTACTCCTATATGCTTAAAATCAGAAGTACCTCCCACTTATTTCCTCCCATTTAGCCCGGTGAAGCTGATGGTTTAGAAGCAAGTTATGAAAACACTTAAATGATGATGATGATGATAATGATGAAGACGATAATGATAAATAAAAATTATTGGATGCTAATAGTGTGCTAGATGCTCCTCTAAGCTTTTTATGTGCATTAATCAATTGGATCCTAACAACAACCCAATGGACTAGATACTTTTATTGTTCCCATTTTAGAGGTAGATATAATGCAAAAAAAATTCCAGTAACTTGCCCACGATCACTTGGCTAATTATTTGCAACCCAGGTATCTGATCCCACTATCTACATAGTTATTTTCTGATAGCATAGCCAGAGGAAGAAGAAATAAATAATATTGTACTGATTGCATCATATATGCCTGAAACTTAGCTAGATGTATTTTTCTATGTATCTTACTTCATAGCCAGAAAAGCATGGTACTCAGGCAAAATACTGCAGTGATTAAGAAGGCAAAATCTGAAGTTCACAGGAAACAGTCAGTATGTATGTATATTATTATTATTATCCTACTTGGTGCATAAAGACAATATCCTAAAATTCAGAAGTAGCTTGCACAAAGCTATGTGCTATAGTCATGATTGGAAAAGAGTCCATGCTGTATACCCATTGTTTTAAAAAATATATTTGTGTGTGTGTATTTGAGTTTTATGACATAATGTCATGAGATATATATAGATAGTAAAATAGTTACTATAGTGAAGGAAATTAATGTATCCATCATCTCACATAGTCACTTTTTTGTGACAAAACTGCTAAAATCCATTAATTTAACAAAAATCCCTAATGCAATACAATTTTATTACCTATAGTTTTCACACTGTACATTGGATCTCAAGATTTGTTCATCTTGCATGTCTTCTACTTTGTGTCCTTTAATCTATATACATCTCTCCAATTTCTCCCTCTCCTTGGCCCTGGTTACTACTGTTTTATCCCCTACCTTTGTATCTTTTTTTAAAAATTTAGATTTTGCATATCAGTGAGATCATCTAATATTTTTCTTTCTGTATCTGACTTATTTATCTTAGTGGAATGTTCTCCAGGTCCATCTACATTGTAGCAATTGGCAGAATATCCTTTTTAAGACTGAATAATATTCCTTTATATACACACACAATACAACACATTTTCTTTATCCATTTGTCCTTTGACAGACACTTAGGTTGTTTCCGTATCTTGGCTGTTGTAAATAATCCTGCAACGAACATAGGAGCACAAATGTCTTCAAGAGATGAGGATTTCATCTCCTTTGTGTATATGCCCAGATTATTTTCAATTTATTTAGGAATCTCCATACTGCTTTCCACAATGACTACACCAATCTACATTTCCATCAGCAGTGTACTAGGGCTCCCTATGCTCCACACCCTTGCTAACATTTGTTATCTTTTGTCCTTTTTTAATAGCCTTCCTAACAGATGTGAGGTGATATCTCATAGTTATTTACCCATAAATTCTAAGGCTAGAGTTATAGAGCCCAAAATAAAATGAAAATTTGACTTTCTTTTTTCATTAAATGTAGAAAGAGTATTGACATGTTAATGTTAAAATATAAATAAAAAGGACACAAGGGAGGGCTATATATTCCTTTTTAGAGATGTGAAAATAATTTTCATCATATTAGAAATAAATTCTTGATTTCATAGATTAAATTGTGATATATATTCTGGCACAATGCATGCATCTATAGGAGCTCAAAATATATATCAGATGGATAAATAATCAATGAAGTAATGAATCAATTAATGAGTAAATGAATGGATGGATGATGGTAGAATCTTGTAAGTTTAAAGGAATGGGGTCTAATTTACTTCACAGCCTATCTTGTTATTGTAAAGATGAGAAAACGAGCAGGGAAGTTCTTTCCTTATGCTTTCTAACATTCCTTTGGTAAAGTTTCTTTCCATTCCCAGATCCTGAGAGTCCATTTTCCAAGAAATAACTAATTTCCAGAAAAGATATCTGAGATTGGGGTTCCCATACTCAAGATCTACACTGTCCAATAGGTCTTGTAGATAACCTGATGGGCCCCAACCCTTTTTTACTGTGTATTCCCTGTGTATCCCTTGGTACCATGCAAATAGCCATGTGCCACATGTGGCTATCTAAATTTATTAAATTTGTTTAAAAATAAAAATTTACTTCCTTTTTCACAATAGCAACATTTCTAGTCCTCATTAACCACATGTAGCTATGACTATTGTACCAGACAATACATACATAGAACATTTCGTTATTGCAGAGAATTATATTGGGTCAGCATTGTGCTGCAGCAAGGCACTGCAGGTTCTTAAATAATAAGCGTAGGCCAAGAGACTTGGATCTGAGAAACAGTTTCTACAATTGTGCCAAGTGGATACTCTTACTATAGGGTCAATTGGAAAGGCATCAATAAGACAATGAAACCAGGTTAAAATTTAAATACAAAAAGGTAGAACCTGGAAGGTCCCTGAAATGGAATAACTTCACCACAAGGTTATGTGATAGTGTGCTCATTAGTTCACTCTAAGATAGAGATACAGAACTCTCCATTCTATTTGTGGAGTGAAAATGATTAGCGTTTTAGGGAATTACAGAGGCTCTACACTGACAGCTTGTGAAATCCGGGAAACCTTTTTGGTGGAGTTAATGACTGGGCATTATTATGAAGGATAAGCAGGAGATACTAAAATGAAAACTGGGAGGAGAAAAGAGATAAAGAAAATGGCATTCCATACAGAGAGGGTAAAAGTACAAAATCTTGAAATTTTCTCAGGACAAGTTCATCCTTTTCAATATGACTAAATAAGGGTTGAACATCCCCAGTCGAAAAATTCAAAATCCAAAATGCTCCAAAATCCAAAAGTTTCGGAGTACTAATGTGACACCATAAACAAAAATTTCACACGTAAGTATTTAACACAACTTTTTAATGCACAAAATTATTAAAAATATTGTACAAAATTACCTTCGATTGTGTATAACATGTATATGAAACTTAAATGAATTTTGTGTTTAGGTTTGGATCTCACCCTTAAACTATCTCATTATGCACATGCAAATATTTCAAAATCGGAAAAATCTAAAATCTGAAACACTTCTCATCCCAAGCATTTCAGAAAAGGGACAGTCTACCTGTAGGGTATTGGTGGAGGATTGTTAAGAGTTAGGCTCAAAGAGAGAAGCAGTGTTCAGACAAGGGCTTAAGAAAGAAATCAAAGAGGCAACACAATTGCAAAGCCCTACATAAACAACTTCGTATAGACATTAATATTAGTGATAGATTATTCAATGTACTCTGGAAGAGGAATAGGAGAGTTAGTAGAATTTGATGAGAACTCTAAAAAGTAACTTTGACTTTGGACAATGGAAAATAAATATCCACATAACTGATGTAAACTAAAAAAAAAATCAATGCACACAATAACATTTGTAGAAAAAAATAATAAGGAAAACAAAGATCAGAGTTAACAAAAATATATTCCATTCTACGTATTGTTTCCCCTGCCAAACAAATACATAAATGCAGATTTATTGAAATTACACAATCATAAGCCTTGTAGTTACTTTAGAGTCATCAGACCATTACATATTATTGTATAATTGAGCCAATGTCTAATCAATTCAGCAAAATTATATTATCATATAATATAGTAAGATAAACAAGGGAAAATAATACTGCTATATATGTGCTTAGAATTTTTTAAAAGAATAACTTTAATCTTCAATTTGCCTTTACTGTTTTTATTTACCTACTTGACTTTTCCATCATCCTACCCTTCTTTTCTGTGTGTCCCTTGGTATTATAGCAATCAAAATTACCATGTGGGGCTCATCAGATGACCTACAAGAATTATATAAAAGAATGTAGGTTATATTCGAGACTTACTTTTTTCATATTGCATCATGTTGCTAATTTATGACTGAAGAAATAATAATATATTCCCAATTCTTTTTAAAAATAACTTCCATTTTCCTTTTAATTTTTAATAGCTTAAATTAAAATCTTAAGGAAATGGAGAGCCAAATATAATTTTACTAACCTAAATGAATAAAGCATTTCCCTATTACTAACATGGGAATTCCTCATCTATTTTGTTAATCTAAGTATGTTTCCCCTCTCTTGATAATGTAAGAACATTGTAAATATGTACCATGTTCTCATCCTTATTATAGCTAAAGAAATATTAATTTGTTTCTAAGAGCTATACTCATATGTCAGTGGATAGATTTAGTACTACATTATAATCGACATTCTTTTATATAATTCTTGTAGGTCATCTGATGAGCCCCACGTGGTAATTTTAGTATTAGATGTCTGAAAACATTCCAGAAGTTTTCTTTACAATAGGCTAAAAATATGCACATTGTATTTTATTTTGGCAGGTGTATCAGGCTGACTGTAATAAATTGGCATATTGAAAAATATTCACATACTCTTAGCAATTGAAGAGTAAAATGTATGGTATTCATTTCAAGATAAAGTATAATCAACATGTGTCATTGAGGTAATTTTCTCAAAATGATCTAAGTATCTTAAAGATAAAAAAACAAAATATTAAACCTGTGTTTCTAATTATTGTGTCCAATCTTGGCAGATCTCAGGGAGGATGGTTAGCAATGTTTTATTGCCATATTTGATGTCACAAACAATATTCTTTTTCAAGAAATGAGTCATTTTTAATCTTTTTTTATTTTATTTTATTTTTATTTTTTATTTTTTATTATTTTATTTTATTATTATTATACTTTACGTTTTAGGGTACATGTGCATTTTTTTAGGAAGGAATCATCTTTCAATTCTTATGCATTTCTTTATCAGGAAATATCTTTAATGGGCATGTGTATGCAGTCAATTTCTTCTGTAACATTGAAAATGTAGCAATCCAAACGAATCACTTTCATATGTTGTAGGTGCTCTCTATTAGGAGGAAAGATGCACTTTGATGTTCTTTTAATTAAAGTTTCTATTAAATTAGTTAGCATTCTGCAAAGAAATAATTCAGTTTCCTCTGGTTATCAACCTGACAATTCTAGAAATTTCCAATGGGCAGTTAGCTCTGTGCTTCTGCTATTTTTAATTTAGCAAGCACAAAATGAACTAGAGAATGCTGGCTTATCTTTTAAATCAAACTTGCCTGCAACACTAAATTACCCTTTATACGGTAGTCTAGAGAACTTGTAAACACTTTCAGTCTCACCACTGGAAATTTCAGAATCCAGCTAGAGTAAGTTTCTATTTGGTATCCATTTACATTTTGTAAGTAGTTAATCACCTCTTTGAAATAAGAATAAAAAAAGTTGTGTTACCTTATTAACGTATCTGAGTCCATTAATAATTGTAGTAGAAAATCATAGTGAATTAATATTCTAAAATCTAGGACTTGCTTCTGACTTTGTTCTTTACTGGTTACAAGATGTTGAGTAAATAGCTTCTTTCTTTGGGTTTCACTTTACTCATTCAGATATTCAATAAAATTGCAATTTTGGAGTATCTGAGATCCAGGCACTGAGCAGGCATTGATCATCATATGATGATGAACAAGATACAGCCTGTGCCCTATAGTAGTTCAGCCTGATAAAATGATGTCCACTGTCTCACTCTGCAATTATGTGGGTTTACAGAAGCATCATTTCTAATAAAAGCAGGCACACAGACACACAATGAAAGAAACATTGTTTTTTGTTTTGTTTTGTTTTTGAGACAGAGCCTCACTCTGTCGCCCAGGTTGGAGTGCAGTGGCATGATCTCTGCTCACTGCAACCTCCACCTCCCAGGTTCAAGTGATTCTCCTGCCTCAGCCTCCCGAGTAGCTGGGATTACAGGTTCATGCTACCATGCTTGGCTAATTTTTGTATTTTTAGTAGAGATGGGGTTTCACCATATTGGTCAGGCTGGTCTAGAACTCCTGACCTCTGGTGATCCACCCACCTCGGCCTCCCAAAGTGCTGGGATTACAGGTGTGAGCCACAGCGCCTGGCCTGTTTTTTTGTTTGTTTGTTTGTTTTTCTTGCATAAAGTGATAGATTCCATTGGTGAGACAGAAATCTGTCCTTTGCCCAATCTGTAGATGTAAAGACATACCTGAGACTGGGAAGAAAAAGGTTCAATTGGATTCACAGTTCTGCGTGTTTGAGGAGGACTCAGAATCATGGTGGGAGGCAAAAGGCACTTCTTGCATCCCGGCAGAAAGAGAAAATGAGGAAGAAGCAAAAGCGGAAACCCCTCATAAGCCCATCAGATCTCGTGAGACTTACTCACTATCATGAGAACAGCAGGGGAAAGACCAGCTCCCATGATTCAATTACTTCCCCCTTGGTCCCTCCTACAACACGTGGGAATTCTGGGAGATACAATTCAAGTTGAGATTCCAATGGGGACAGAGCCAAGCCATATAATTCTGCCCCTACCACTTCAAATCTCATGTTCTCACATTTCAAAGCCAACCATGCCTTCCCAGCAGTCCCCCAAAGTTTTAACTCATTTCAACATTAACCCAAAAGTCCACAATCCAAAGTCTCATCTGAGATAAGGCAAGTGCTTTTCACCTATGAGCCTGTAAAATCAAAAGTAAGCTAGTTACTTCCTGGATACAATGGGGGTACAGGCAGTGGGTAAATACAGCCATTCCAAATGGGAGAAATTGGCCAAAACAAAGGGGTTACAGGACTCACACAAGTCCAAAATCCAGCGGGGCAGTCAAATTTTAAAGTTCCAAAATGATCTCCTTTGACTCCTGGTCTCACATCCACGTCATGCTGATGCAAGAGGTGGGTTCCCATGGTCTGGGGCAGCCCTGACCCGTGGCTTTGCAGGGCACAGCCTCCCTACATGCTGCTTTCACAGGCTGGCATTGAGTGTTTGCAACTTTTCCAGACACACGGTGCAAGCTATCGGTGGATCTACCATTCTGGGGTTTGGAGGACTGTGGCCCTCTTCTCACAGCTCTGCTAGGCAGTGCCCCAGTAGGGACTCTGTGGGGGGGCTCTGACCCCACATTTTCCTTCTGCACTGCCTTAGCAGAGGCTGTCCATGAGGGCTCTGCCCGTGCAGCACACTTTTGCCTAAGCATCTGGGCATTTCCATACATATTCTGAAATCTAGGTGGAGGTTCCCAAACCCCTTTTCTTGATTTCTGTGCACCCACAGGCTCAACACCACATGGAATCTGCCAAGACTTGGGCAGCTTCTGAAGCCGCCGAGACTTGGGTAGCTTCTGAAGCCGCCGAGACTTGGGCAGTTTCTGAAGCCACCTCTGAAGCCACGGCCTGAGCTCTACATTAGCCCCTTTCAACCATGGTTGGAGCAACTGGGACACACAGCACCAAGTCCATAGGCTGCACACAGCACTAGGACCCTGGGCCCAGCCCATGAAACTACTTTTACCTTCCGGACTTCCAGGCCTGTGATGAGAGGGGCTGCCGAGAAGATCTCTGAAATGCCCTGAGACATTTTCCCCATGGCTGGGGATTAACATTAAGCTCCTTTCTACTTATGCAAATTTCTGCCACTGTCTTGAATTTCTCCTCTAAAAACGGATTTTTCTTTTCTACTTCATCATCAGACTGCAAATTTTCTGAACTTTTATGTTCTGTTTTCCTTTTAAAGCAGAATGCTTTTAATAGCACCCAAATCACCTTTTGAATGCTTTGCTGCTTAGAAATTTCTTCTGCCAGATACCCTAAATCATCTCTCTCAAGTTCAAAGTTCCACAGATCTCTACGGCAGGGGCAAAATGCCGCTAGTCTCTTTGTTAAAAAATAACAAGGGTCATCTTTGCTCTAGTTCCCAACAAGTTCCTCATCTCCATCTGAGACCACCTCAGCCTGGACTTTATTGTTCATATCACTATCAGCATTTCTGTCAAAGCCATTCAGCAAGTCTCTAGGAGGTACCAAGCTTTCCAACATTTTTCCCTCTTCTTCTGCTTCTTCTGAGCCCTCCAAACTGTTCCAACCTCTGCCTGTTACCTAGTTCCAAAATTGGTTCCACATTTTTGAGTATCTTTTCATAACACCCCACTCCTGGTGCCAATTTACTGTATTAGTCCTTTTTCATGCTGCCAATAAAAACATACCTGAGACTGGGAAGAAAGAGAGGTTTAATTGGACTTGCAGTTCCACGTGGCTGGGGAGGCCTCAGAATCATGGTGGGAGGTGAAAAGTACTTCTTACATCATGGCAGCAAGAGAAAATGAAGAAGAAAAGCAGGAACTCCTGATAAACCCATCAGATCTCATGAGACTTATTCACTATCACGAGAATAGCACAGGAAGGACCAACCACCATGATTCAATTACTTTCCCCACAACATGTGGGGATTCTGGGAGATACAACTGTAGTCGAGATTTAAAAGGGAACACAGCCAAACCATATCAAGATGTATAATAAAAAAAAAATGAAAGTCTAAAATTTGTAAATCTCTTGCATTTCCCTCTTATGAGTTTTGAAATAATTTTGCATATTCAAATTATTTGGGGGGCATAAATGGTCAATTACATTTGGAGAAAATAATTGCCTTGTGTAGTGAATATGTTTTTGACTGTTTCACCTTGCTTCTAAGGTGTGATGCATTCTAGATACAATTTTTTTAGTAATTTTAATTATGAAATGAATGCTACACTTGCTTTGATAAAATTACTCTGAAATCTACAGTAACAAAAATGCCTAGCTGAAGAGATTACTTATCCCACAAAGGAATTAAAAAAACTTTAAAAATGCATTTCCTGGCATTATTTGAAAATACAGAAGAAATTCTAAGATATTCTGGACCACATCTGCCCCATTATGCCAAACACTTCACGGAGAGTCCATTAGAATAATCATTTAACACCTGTATCACTGTCTTCTCATAGGGCAACCTGTAATCAAAGTGTGAAGCAATCACCACAGCAGTTATAATTTAGATTATGACTTAATAGCACTGGTTCTAAAGGACTAGATTTGAGTATTTGGAATTTCACTAGCCACTGATTGCAGTAAGTGGGCACAATTGAATCAATATCAAAAAGGCTATCCCTTCCCTTCTGAGGCAGTGCTGATGTCTGAGCTTTACTGAACTAGTTTTTATGTGTGAAATGCTTTGCAAACTGGTGGTATCTGCTGTAATAAGAACATACTCTTGTGTAGCTTATGTTCTACACTTTTTCTGATAATCCTTCCTTTATTAGCTGTTTTTGTCAATCATCAGTTGTACACCCTCAATCAATCTTACCTACATTTTAAAACACCATTTTAAGCATAGTGGCCAGTATTTTCCAGCTTTTACAAAGCAAATCACACATAAATTTGTGTTAAATCTAATAAAGCTATTGTGATAAAATTTTCAGTTAAAACAATTACTGAGGAATTCAAATGAAGTGTTTCTCTTGGCTTCACACAAGTTTATATTTTGTAATTTAAAAAATGGAGAATACTAGGAAACCAAGGCCATCAAATTTATTCTTCCAGCCTTTCAACAGTCTTGGCTTACCTGAGGGACTAAGGGAAGGGAAATGAGGAATAAAAAGTCACAAAGAAAAAACACACGATTACTGTAATACAATGTTTTGAGACATGTCAAAATATATGCAAACATATTTTTAGGTAATTGAAGGAAGAAAAGCTATTACATTTGCTAATTTTTTTCAAAAAATAAATGTGTATTTTTTCTTTATTGAAGAGGCCATCTTCCAGAATTTGTTATATTTATTGATAAAATTATGCTCTACTCTATGCCATTTCTTAAAGAACCCCAGGGGAGCTTACCCGATCACTATCAATTGATAGTTAACTTGTGGGGATTACAAACATAACTATCAAAATCCAATAAGCCTGTCAGAAGGAATTTTTATTAGAATTCTTACATTGCCACTTATTATATGGTCTTGTATGATATTTGGTTTATTTCATGTTCAGTTATCTTATGTGTAAAGTATGAAAAACAACATTGCGTGATTTTTATAAGGATTAAGGAACATGTGTGCAATGTTTAGTGTCGTGGATGTAACAGGGTAAGTGCAAAATGAAAGGTAGCTAATACCTAATGTTGTAATTTTGGGGGGGTATATGTATGTATCAGATTGGAGAACTCTGGGCTTGCTTAGGCTGTTACTTTTTCAATTTGTTAATTATTCTCCTTTTTAGCAAACTTTTGAGCATTTAGGCTACTAGTACTTCTGACGTACTCAAATTATTGCTGCTGTGCTGCAGAAATTTTACCCAGGATGAGGAAGTCTGTCCCAAATCTGGCCAAAAATCCGTAAAATGTTATTTCCTTTAGTTGTATGTCCTAGAAAATTAAAAGTACTACCTGCATACCTCAGAGATAGTGTGGCTTCATTTCTAGACCAGCACAATAAAATAATTCACACAAATTTTTTGTTTCCCCATCATATAAAAGTTATGTTTACACTCTACTATTGTATATTAAGTGTACAATAGCATTATCTAAAAACAATGTACATACCTTAATTAAAAATGCTTTATTGCTAAAATATGCTAGTGATCTTCTGAATCTTCACTCAGTCCTAGTCTTTTTGCTGGTGGAGGGTCTTGCCTTTAAATTGAGGCTGCTGACTGATAAGGGTGGTGAGTGGTGTATATTGGGGTGGCTGTGGCAATTTCATAAACTAAGACAACAGTGAAGTTTGCTGCATCAATTGACTCTTCCTTTCCCAAAAGATGTCTCTGTAGGATGCAATGCTCTTTGATAGCATTTCATCCACAGTAGAGCATCTTTCAAATTCAGACTCAATTCTTTCAAATCCTGCTGCTGCTTTGTCAGCTAAATTTATATAATATTCTCCATTCTTTATTGCCATTTCAACAATGTTCCCAGCATCTTCACCAAGAGTAGACTATATCTCAAAAAAACACTGTCTTTGCCTATCCATAAGAAGTAAGTTCTCCTCCATTAAAGTTGTATCATGAGATTGCAGTAATTCAGTCACAACTTTAAGCTCCATCCACTTCTAGCTCTATTAATAGTTCTCTTGCTATTTCTACCACATCTACAGTTACTTACTTCAATAAAGTCTTGAACCTCTCAAAGTCATCCACAAAAGCTAGAGTAAACTTATTCCAAATCTCTGTTAATATGGATATTTTGACCTCTTCTCATGAATCATAGATATTCTTAATCATCAAAAATAGTGAATCCTTTTGAAAAGGTTTTCAACTTACCTTGCCCAGATTTATCAGAGGAATCACTATCCATGTCAGCCATAGCCTTACAAAATGCAGTTCTTAAATAGTAAGACTTGAAATTACTCCTTGATCCATGGGCTGCAGAATGGATGTTATGTTAGCAGGATGTATCTTTGTACATCTCCATCAGAGGTCTTCAGTGATATGGCGAATCTTCAAAGAGCACTAATATTTTCAAATAATTTTTTTTCTGAGAAGTAGGTCCCAACAGTAGGCTTCAAACATTCAGTAACCATGCTATAAACAGATAGCTGTCATCCTGGTTTTGTTATTCCATTTATAGATTACAGGAAAAGTAGATGTAGTATAATTCTTAAGGGTCCTAGAATTTTTGGAATTGTAAGTCAGCATTAGCTTTAATTGAAAGTCACCAGGTGTATTAGTGACAACAAGAGAGTCAACCTGTCCCTTGAAACTTTGAAAAATTATCTCTAGCTATCAAGGTCCTAGATGGCATCTTCTTCCAATAGAATGTTGTTTTATCTACATTGAAAAATTTGTTGTTTAGTGTAGCCACCTTCATCAATTATCTGAACTAGATCTTCTGGACACTATTCTGCAACTTCTATATTAGCACTAGCTGCTTCACCTTGCACTTTAATGTTATGGTACAGGTTATTTCCCTAAACCTTATGGACCAACTTCTGCTAGCTTCAAATTTTTCTCTTGCAGCTTCCACACCTCTCGCAGTCTTCATAAAATTAAATAGTTAGGGCCTCACTTTGAATTAGGCTTTGATTTAAGGGAATACTGTGGCCAGTTTGATCTATCCAGACCATTACAGCTTTCTGTATCAGCAATAAGGCTGTTTCACTTTCTCATCATTCTTATATTCACTGGACTAGTACTTTTAATTTCCTTTAAGAACTTTGCATTCACAACTTGGCTAACTGATTGGTGCAAGAGTCCTAGCTTTCAGCCTATCTCAGCTTGAGTCATGACTTCCTCAGCAAACTTAATCTAGTTTTTGATTTAAAGTGAGAGATGTGCAATTCTTCCTTTCACTTGACCACTTAGAGGCCATCATAGGCTTATGAATTGGCCTTATTTTAATATTCCTGTGACTCATGGAATAGGGAGGCCCAAAGAGAGAGCGAGAAAGATGGGAAGCTGCCAGTCGGTGGAACAGTCAGAACACACATAACATTTATTGATTAATTTTGCTGTCTTATATGGGTGAGGCTCATGGAGCACCCAAACAATTACAATAGCAACATCCAAGCTCACCCATCATAGGTTACCAAAATAAATACTATATTAATGGAAAAGTTTAAAGTATTATCAGAATTACCAAAATGGGACACAGAGACTACAAAGTGAGCATATGCTGTTGGAAAAATGGTGCGGACAGACTTGCTCTACGCAGTTACCACAAATCTTCAATTCGTAAAAAATTCAGTATCTTTGAAGTGGAATAAAGGGAAGTACAATAAAATGAAGTAGGTATGCCTGTAAACTGCTGCAATATACATATTCAACAATTTTTGCCCAGTTTCATTCTTCTTTTTTACACTCATAGAGATAGAAAAAGTTGAAAAAAGTTCAGAGTTCTCACTTTGACTTCACTTAGAAAAAACAGTGCTTCTTCATATTCACCATAAAATATCAGTAAGTAAGCCGGCAGAACTTACTAAAAATATCTTAGAAGCAGAACATTGTTTACTACAAAGATAGTTATTTAATTAATCCCCAATAGATATTTCTATTTTGTCTAAAGTCTCTATAGCCACCATCCTGTGGCTCTTATTCCGAGTGGTCAGCTTCTTTTTTATGCAAAGTCACTTCTGTATGAAATATAATGCAAATCCAACCTTGGACCACCTTCTATTGTCAGAGGACTTCTCAAAGCTTCTTTGCAACAACATTCATCTTCCACTTCTAGAGAATTCAAGCACCAAATAACTACTAAGCAAATAAACTTTTCTTCACATCTTATACTTCCTTAGATATAGTAATAAGAATAGGTAATTCACATATGAACAAGAGGCAGGGTCTATTTTTGACTTTGGAATAAACAGGTAATTATAATGCCACAGTTTTCTAAAAAACAAATGCATGACCTACTGTGTTACTATAGCACCAGTGAAGCTATGTGTTACATGATGAAGCAAGAAAATGCTTTTAATAATAATAATAATAATAATAATAATAAAAAGAAAAAAATAAATAAATAAAAATGTTACTTAAAGGATAAAAAAAAAACAGATGCTTATGAGTAGGATATCGATATCTGTGAGTAACAGAGGGCAAAGTTCAATCAAAATTAAGTAATCATAGTTAAAATCGAGAATGGCATTGATGGTTGTGGAATACAATTAAATCACAATAACTGATTGAGTCATTATAAAGCAATTTATGCTGTTGAGGAGGGTGTGGGTCAAATTAGAAAAAGATTAAAGGCAGGAGTAATAGTTAAGAAGATTTTAAAATCATATGGGAAATGGATGGTGGTTGTTTTATCTAAGACCTTGGCAATGAGGATAAGAGCAGCACGCCTCAAGGGTGGCACATCTGAAATATCTAGAAGGTTATTTTAATCTACCTTTTCAGGAATTTGTATAGTACTCTCTGTCTACTCTGACAACCCACTCTACAAAGAGGACATAATTCTGATGATGATCACTTTTATTAGTAACTTTAAGTACTAGTGTAGAAAAAGATAGCAAAATTTGGGACTTAACAGAAATGAAATCTAGGGCAAAGTGTAATTATAAATAAAGTGTGTGAGTCAGGCACAGTGGCTCCCACCTGTAATCTCACCACTTTGGCAGGCCAAGGTGGGTGGATCACCTGAGGTCAGCAGTTCGAGACCAGCCTGACCAACATGGTGAAACCCTGTCTCTACTAAAAAAATACAAAAATTTGTCAGGCATGGTGGCAGGTGCTTGTAATCCCAGCTACTCAGGAGGCTGAGGCAGGAGAAGTGCTTGAACCTGGAGGCAGAGGTTTCAGTGAGCTGAGATCGTGCCATTGTACTTCAGCAGGGGCAGCAAGATCGAAACTCCATCTCAATAAATAAATAAATAAATAAATAAAATGTGTGATAGGCATTTTCTAATACTCTTATCTTGCCTCAGTTTCTTCACTTGTCACATAAGAATGAAATTTTAAAAATATTAAATATTATTTTTATTTCCTAGGGAAATTATCCACAATTGGCATCAACATTGGTGAAACAAATTTATACCTATAGAATAAAAAAAGCCATGAATGGGTGAAGGGAAAATTGTATGTATGCAGCAGCAAAGAGGAGAGGGCATAAGTCTTCAATATAAAGAAAAAGCTAAGAAAGTAAATAATAGACAGTGGATTTGCTCACAAGATAAGAGCTGGTAACCCAATACTGGGTGCCTCAAACTGATTTCTTTGAATAATTTGTTTGAACATTGGACAATTTTTATTACTGAGTCCCTGGGCTATTATCTACTTTTCCTTTAAGGATGTCTAAAAGGCAACTCTTTCTTGATTAACATTGAAGATACTTTCCGAATCCATGAATATAGTGGATCATAAATATTGAACTAAAAACAAAGAATACTTACTAAATAACTTTTTAGAGATATCATTTACCCAGTAAGTTGAGTATGCCCCATAGAAAGTTTGTAAGTGACATACAATTTCCTTTAAAGCTTCAGATTCCTTTTTGTCCAAGTGTACAGACAAGAAATATGAACTTCATTTATTAAGAACCTTTCAATTTTATTCCTCCTACTGTGATTTACAGTGAACCAGTACCATAGCTCAGCTGGGTGGATATTTCAAAACAAGAAAAATAAAACTTAAGCACAGATTTAAAACTGTAATACCACTGGGATACAAAATAAGAATGAACATCTAAATCTTTAAAACTGAACAAACAAAAGCTCTAGAATGAAAAGGCAATCAGAATCACCGTCACCTCCAATTAAAAGTGGAATTAAAATTGTCCCACAATTTTTGCTTCCAAATGCTTATGATCAATGTGATTTTCTCCTGGGTACATGTCATTTTGGCCCTTATAAAGGTTTATCTACTGTTCCTGGCAGTATAGTTTCTATGAATTTGTTCTTAGTTAAGTAATGTTTAAAGCTATATTTTTATACTGAATAAGAAAAATCACATACATTTCTCTCACAGAATATTATCATTCCTCTTGACCTTCTTGATCTAATAAGGCACTAAGTGACATTGTTTCAAAATTAGCACTATTTTACTGAGTATAAAAAAGTAATATTTCAGTAAGCTTATATTCAAAAGTAACAAAGTTAGCATAAATAGATTTTTAAAAATGCTTAGAGTTATAGTGTTGGGAAGATTAGAATATATTTTTGCTTGTTTTACTTATAGATAATCATTGAAGAAAACCAATATGGCATCTCTATATCTAGAGCTCTGGAGGGAGTGAAGAATAGATGGGTTTCCTACACATAGCCTGTGCCACTTGAAGCACCAGACATGAGGGTCTTGAGCATAGTATGTTTAATATTTTAAAGACGACAACTGTGTTTTACAAGTTAAAATGGCAATAATTATTTTTTCCTAGAATGCTGTGAATTCTTGGCACATAATAGGTGCCTAGTTAATTGTTCCTTCAATTACCCTTTCTTTTTCCAATCCCCTTTACTTACACACAGACACACATGCATACACTCATACACACTCATTCAATTAATACTCATTGAGGAAGTTCTTACATTCAGAGTATCAAACTCTTGCACCAAAGAAGAGTTCTCAACTAAGCTATTGTACTACAGATGTTCTTTAAGTATTGGAGGTACATGGAAGTTCCTGGGAAAACACGTGCTGTTTTGAAGAGGCTCCTAAAATTCTACATTTTTTCAAAATGTTTACAAACAAAAAACTAGTAGTTAGTAAAGGACATGAAATTTAACTTACTTAGGAGATTCATTAATTTGTTTGTTTTCTATTTAAAAATTTTTATAACTCTTTTTATACGTTGGACAACTTTTAGTTGCCTTTGGGATTTGATTGGCTCTGTGTATTATGAGAATTAAACTCAAGATTTCTTCAAGTGATTTGAACATCTGACAATCCAGTTGGGGAACCAGGTATTAATTAATAATTAATTTGTTGCGTTCTTCAGCATGTATTTTCTCCCTTCCACTGGCTTGACTTTGACAAAATATGAAGTATGAATGTTTGTGACATGAAAAAAATAGGTCATGAAATGATCCCATAGATTATTTCCCAAAATGATGTTTGATATCAATAGGACCTAAATAAACTTTCAAGAGTTATTATTTAGGGATAAGATAAAATAAGTCTTGAAGATAATATGAGAAAAACTTTATTTTTATAATGGATGAATAAATTCTAGTCTAAATATTATAAAGATATGACCATTTATTATTATTAAGAGCAAACAATAAATCACTTTTTATAAAAGTCCTAGGTTCAATAATCAATAATATTACATGCCTATCTAGTAGGTTAGTTCTATATCTGCAAATAAAAGTGAAGAAAAGATTAAGTAGGTGAAATAATTGGAGAAAAAGTCATATACTGAAAACCTCAGTGTCAGATCTTCCGAAACTTTGCCTTACATTACATGTAATACCCTGTGACTATAGAGAAAATAAAACCACGAAACTGGATTTGTTTCAGTTAATTTGTTATAGGTATTTTTAGTTGTAATGGTAAGAGATGTTACAGTCTTACTGAACTAAAATAAAGCTTCCCTTTGTTAAACCATTGATAAATCATTAATCAGGGTTTAAGAAGTGAAAGAAAGCTGGTTTGCTTGTCCAGTTCTAAATAGTGAAGAAGACAAATGCAAGAGTTTATTTAAAATTTAAAACTTTATCAATACCCTTCTTTGATTAGAAGTAATACATATAAAACCTTAAACTCATGGTCATAGTGGATCATACTTGTGATAGTTATTCCCTAGCCAGGATTCTAGCCATGTTATTTGCATTTAGCCTTTGCTAACAGCTCTGCTTATATTCTTGTCAGAGTTATTATACTGCCTTCTGCAAAGAAAGGCGATATCTATATTCCCAACCCTCTAGAACATAATAAAGGAGCAAACACTTCTGTACAAAGCCTCTCTGAGCTATTTAATTTACTTTTTGACAAAAAGAGAATGACACTGAGTACTGTACAAAGAACAAAAGCAATTTTTATACCATGAAATGCAAATGTTAATTTAACATTACTAAAAATAACATTACTGTAAATTCAAGAAAATTATCCTATATAGTTTTATAGACCTAGTGTGGTCTAAACACATGACATCTTAATAAGAGTACTTTCAATTTCTTAAGAAAAACATTAACTTTTTTTTATTTTAAATGGAAAATAGTCAAAGAGAAAATCAATCAAAATTAAACCAGGAGTAAAAGTTACTCTTCAATCTCCCTGATAACTTTTTTATCGTTATATATTCCCATTTATTCTTCTAATTTTAGGGAAGACATGAACATCTTTATTAAAGGAGATTTTAAAAAATAATACTACAAACTAAAAGGTAAATATAGTTATAGGAAGTTCCTGAAATCACTGCATTGCCAGGTGGTTTGGAATGATCACTCAAATATTACATGTACTATATTAGTTGCTAAACTGAAAATTGTTAATGGTGACAATAATATATTTTCATAACATATTTAAAATACATACCAGCAGAAAGCAAAGCTATATATTATAATGACAAAATCAGTATTTATATTTATGATGGTCTGCATTGTTTTGTTTTGTTTTTCTAATTGCATTTTCTTAGGGCAATATTTTAACAAGAACCGCATAAAATGTCAAGTGATGCCCTGCATCCCAGAAGACTTAGAATTTCATGACTAAGTAAATGCAGTAGTGGAGGAACACTCTGATCAGCCTTACATTTTATGTCAGGCTATCTCTTGCAAACCTAGAGTAGAAAAGCCATGGGCTCTCAGGTTGGTTCATGAAATAATATACCTTTTCCTTCCTCATAAACACATACACTTGCAAAGGCAATGGCTTTGAAATTTGACACATTCAATACTCAGCTGGGCTGAGATAGCCCAGCCATACTCTCCCGTGTCTCCTTTAATTTACTTCTGTTACAAATGACCAACCTGGTTCTCAACCTAAAATATATCTGGGATGGCTGGGCATGGTGGCTCATGCCCCTAATCCCAGCACTTTTGGAGGCTGAGGTGGGTAGATCACCTGAGGTCAAGAGTTTGAGACCAGCCTGACCAGTATGGTGAAACCCTGTCTCTAGCAAAAATACAAAAATTAGCCGGGCTTGGTGGTTTGTGCCTGTAGTACCAGCTACTGGGGAGGCTGAGACAGGATAATTGCTTGAACCTGGGAGGCAAAGGTTGCAGTGAGCCGAGATTGCACCACTGCACTCCAGCCTGGGTGACAGAGCAAGAATATATATATATACATCTTGCATCATATATTATTACTATTATTTGTTAGTCTCTCTGGCAGCAATCATTTTCAAGTCCTCATAACTTTAGGTAGTTTCTTCAAGTACCCATCAATTTAGCCACCTTACCCCAATAACTTGTTTATTCTAAACAAGTTATCACCCTGAAGCACAGCTCTGATTACAGCTCATTTTTCTAGAAGTCATTTATTGATCTACACATGCCATTAAGTGGTTCATATTTATGAACATAAAATTGTCATAATGATCCTTAGTAACTATTGTCTTTTATATTGTTACTTATTTCTAATGTATCACTTTGCCATTTCTAGTTAGTTGCATCATTTTCCTGTTTTCTTGAGTTAATGTTCTAGAAAAATACATGTTTTACTAGTATTTGCCAAGTATTCATTTCAGTTTTTTAACATATTTGGTTTTTGAAAATTATTTATTAGCATATTATAATTGTATTGTTTATAGGGTACAAAGAGATATTACGATATAGGTGTACACTGTGGAATAATTAAATCAAGCTAATTAACATATACATCACCATAAATAGTTAGCATTGTTTCCTCCCATTTAATTATAACTTTGTGCTCTTTGACCAGTAACTTTCCATCCCCTTCAGCCCCCAGCTTTTGTTAATGACCATTCTACTCTCTGCTTCTGTGAGTTTCATTGTTTTAGATTCCACATATAAGTGATAACATGTGTTATTTGTTTTTCTGTGTCTGGTTTATCTCACTTAGTACAATGTTCTCCAATTCCATCCATGTTGTCACAAAGGACAAAATTTCCTTCTTTTTAAAGGCTGAATAGTATTCCACTGTGTATATATACATATACCACCTTTTCCTTATATGGTATATACATGCATTCATATTACCTTTCACAGAATAACTTACATTCCTACCAACAATTTGTAAGTTTTCCCTTTTTTCTACATTCTTGCCAACACTTATGGTTGTTTGTGTGTTTGATAATAGTCATTCTGGGAAGTATGAGGTTCTATCTCATTGTGGTTGTAATTTGCATTTCTCTAATGAGTAGTGATGTTGAGCATTTTTTCATATATTTATTGCCCATTTGTATCTTATATTTGAGAAATGCCAGTTCAGGCTCTTGCCCATTTTTTTTAAATTGGGTTTATGGTTTTCTTGATTTTGAGTTGTTGATTCTTATATATTTTGGATATTGGCCCTAGGTGAGATGTATGACTTGTAAATATTTTTCTCATTTTGTAGGTTGTCTCTTTGCTTTGTTGTTTCCCTTCTGTGCAGAAGCATTTTAATTTGATATAAGAGCTTCTGTGTATTTCTACCTGAATTAGTTTTTAATTGGTTCTTTATGCTATTTATTACTATATTATTTGGTTTTATCGATGTATACTTTTTATTAATGTATTTTTGAAATACATTTTTGTGTGTTTCTGTGTATTTCTGCCTGAATTAGCTTTTAATTGGTTCTTTATTTTATGCTATTTATTATTATATTATTCTATCGATATGTTTTATAAATGTATTTTTGAAATTTGTCATTAAGTTTTTTAAATTAAAACGACACTCAGAGATTCTAACCTGATTACAGAATAAAATGCAAACATCTTAGACCACATGTGCGTTTTCAGCCTGACCAGAATCTATTTTCCAGATTTAATAGCAGTATTGGGTTTCTTTTAACACTTGACTTTTCCTTCTTTCTATGATCTCTTGCACTGTGATTCAAGACACTTTTACCTCCCTCCTGTATTAATACACTAGCCACCTAACAGAATTGCCTGCTGAGACCTTTTTCTCTTCATTTAGTTTGTTCTTAACATAGCTGCCATTGATTGTGATAAAAATTAAATCAGTTGATTTCACTATTTCTCTCAAACCTTCCAAATGGCATCATTTTCACTGATAGTAAAACCCGAGTCTTCACATGAGTCTACAAAGATAGACAATCTGATCTTGCTATCTGCCTGGCTTCATCCCCTACCAGTCTCTCCAAGTCACTTCTTGTTCATTCTCCATGAATCTCCATGTTGTTCTCTAAGAGAATGCTTAATTTTTTCCCTCATGGTCCCATAATATGTATCTGTATTTCCCTGATAATGCTCATTTTCTTAAACACTGTATTATAATTGCTTGTATCTCTCTTGTCCCCTTCTGCTGTTTATAAAGTTTTTGATGAGGGAGACAATATATTTTCCACTTTGTATGTGGCAAAATGCTCCATTAATATCTAAATTTGTCCATTTAGACAAATATGTGTTAAATATGGCAATAATTGTATTTTGACTCATAAATAAAGTTTGGGCCATTTTTCCCATCCATTGTGGACACAAAATAGCATTTAAAAATATAATTCCATATAATTATGTGTTTTTCCTATAAGATTGTTACAAAACAAATTATTTAAATATACACAGGCTACCACAATGTGTGAGTGTAAACTCCTAACTAGCACAATTCCTGATATGTCCTCAGTCTTTAAGACTTTCCTGATGACACTTTTGGGTTAAGGATATGTTTATATGTCTGTAGCATTCCAGAAAAATACCAAGAGTAACACCTTCTCTTCATTCTGCTCAGATCTCAGAGTCTGGCAATGTAATGAACAGATACTTAGATCAGCCCTGCTTATATGTTGTGGATAAGCCTGACATTGATCAGAGTGGCTAAAAAATAAATTTAGGCTTGTTTTATTACTAAACAACAAAGTTCAACTCTGTGAGTTTCTGCAAGTCATTAGTTTCCTTCAGAATGTACCACACAATGATTTCTGCAAAGGAATATAGTATCAACTAAAAGGTAAATCCAGCTTTATCACACTGGTTAGGAGCCCAATTATTTATCTGCATGCTATTTTTAGCAAATGTGTCAATAGAAATTTTAGTAATCCTTTTTTTTCCCATTTTTTCTGAAGTGTGGGAATGTTTGGGAAAATCTACACTTTCGAAGAGATATGTTGCAAAAACAATTCTGTGTAGTGTTCTTTGATTGGTCTTGGCTATGTTATCATTTCCTTATTGGGCTTCAAAATAATACAGAAAAAAAGAAATGTATCTCTAGCTTTTGTTTTAGTTCACAGAATTTTATTTTTTCATGATGATAAGCACTTTAGAAAAACTAAGGAGGTAATTGCTTTGGCATGTTTCTCAGAAACCCCCCCCTTTTAAATGTGTCTTTTCTGACGGTGACAGAGAAAGATTCCTGCCTCACATTTGGTGATTTTAATTCTTTCACATAGGTTAGTGAGGGACAGATACCTTGGCATCAGATAGCTTTGCTGTCCCAATTCTGCAACTAGCAGTTAGTGAACTGTGTTATCTCCTGGTCAGATTTGCAAAGCGTTAGGAAACTGCATCAGTTAGACATGCCATCTTGTGCAAATTACTTAAACTGTAAGAGTTTCTATTTTCTCAGAGTTAAAACAGCAATAATAATAACAGCACATCTATCAAAGTAGTCCTATATTAAGTGAAATAATTTACTTAATGGGTTTAGCCCAGTGCCTGGCATAAAGAGAGGGATTGACAATTTTGTTTTAAAATCTGTTTTTATTTATTTTGTTTTGTTTTATTTTCATTCTAGTTTTCTATTTTATTGTTTGGTTTTGCTTTGTTTTTTGTGTATAATCTAATGGTGCTTAACCAGGGACAGCTTTTCCCTCCAGGGAACATTTGACAATGTCTGGGCACATTTCCAGTTGTCATAACTGGGAGAGGGGAGCTACAAGTATGTAGTGAGTGTTAAACATCCTAAAATGCACTGGAAAGCCCTCTAAAGTAAGAATTACCTGGACCGAAATGTCATTGTGCTTACATTCAAAATGTCAGTGTGCCAAGTTTGAGAAACTCTGCAAGAATCTGTCGTTTTTGTTTTCTTTTTTACCATTTACCTACTTACATCCCATTTTTATTCCTCTACTGCCACCTGCTTTTTCTTCTTATTTATAATATTTTTTGTCTCTCTCCCCTCACAGTCATGTTTAAGTAAACATCAAATCTAGAATTTTATTTTACTTTTTATGTCTTCAAAATATTTTTATAAAAAATGACCCACACCTGTTTAACACAAGTGTTGAGAGAGGCAGTCCAACATGGACCCTGAGCATCCATAGACTTCCTTGTTCAGTGTGCCAGATGACAAGGGTTATCATCTCCAGATGCCAGGCAACTTTAGTAGCTAGTCATGTAAGTAACTGCTTAGGTAAAAGTGACCAGAGCGTGTCAACATGGCAAGGGCTTGCTTCCCAGGCTTGTATGCTGGTTGCCATAAAGGTGTCAGACACGGGGCCCCAGATTCCTTGACTGTGGTTCAGTGCAGTAGATGCATAACCTCCATCTGGGCTCATGATGTCACCCTGTGAGACTGGAGGGCAAGAGGAAGTGGCATTGCCATGCCAATACTTGCACTGTTTGCTTAACTGTAAGTAATAAACTGTCCTTATCTCATTGTCTACTTTGTCACCTAGAGAGTTGTGGAAGGTTTACCCCTTGTCATTCTCTATGAGGTTGGGATTTTTCCCTGACAAGTGTACAGCTGGATAACCCATACAATTGGGCACTTAATTTATAAGGTTCTTCTGTTTTTGTTTTTATTCCAACATGATAGTAATTGATCCTAATAGGTTTATTTCCTCATTATCAGTATCATCATCATCTTCCTCAATCACTAATCATTATCACTAGAAAGAACACAGTTTAGCTTAGATCCTTCTGACTCCAAACCCCATGCATGCCCTTCCCATTAAGTGTGGTTACCATGTTTTTATCTTAATCCCTTTAAAGCATGTACAGAACATTTTCTAACTTTAGATTTTGCTGCTACTTCTGCCTTATACTGTGATTCTTTAGCTACGTAGTTGGATTTTTAGTCTGAAACACTGTGAATTCCTTAAAGTGTTTGTCTTACTAATTTTGAGTTTGGTACACCATAAATCAGAAAATACTCCAAATATAAAAGGCTCTCTGTATTTAGTAAAAATGAGATAGCAATATATATATTATTCTTTTGCCTTATGACTGTGGCAATCCTAAATACAGTTTTGATATTATGAGGTTTTGGGGGAACATTATATAAGATTATTCTATGGATGCTATCTGGAATGTATTTCAGTTTTACATGCCCCCAGGAAGGCTCATCATTAACCAGCCTGAGATCCCAACTTCTGTCCCTGTGTCAACAGGACTGCAAGGCTAGTTCATCTGTTGGCAAATCTCAGAACACAGAATATGCCCACCCACCTCCTGAAGACTGGTCTTTACAATCAAATCATAAGGCGAAAACCATGCTAACATAATTAGGTATGTTAACTATTTTCTTAGGGCTATTTAACTAGATGTAGCCATTATTTAACTCATTTGTCTCCCATTTTCTTCTCTATTTTTCTACTTCCCTCACTTTGACTACAGTATAGAAAGTATTGTCTTTATGTAAATAAGTTTTACCGCTCATTTGAGCATTCAACTGCAGTAACAGTGATGTTGTATTACAAACGGAGATAAAAGAAAAGCTTCCCTATTGACTGATAGCGGTATCACTAACTTCCTGCTTGATATTGAAATTCTTCATTTTCTTTTATTAATATAACAAAGAAAAATGAAGCATGACTCTAGATCTCATTTTGGTCTTGGTGTCATTCTCCAGAGTAGTTCAGACAAAAATGCTTTTCTAGAATAAATGTTTTCTACTGTCCAGCAGAGGAACTTTTTTATTGGGACATGTGAGTTGTTTTTCAGCTTTTCAGAAAAAAATTTGTGGGCAGTTATATTAAATTACCCTCCTATCACAACTGCACACTCAGTAGCATTTCCTTTGCCATAACAGGTTGTCCATTTTTTTCAAGCTTATAGCTAATTCTGAAGCAGCAAGCATAACAAAGTTTAAAATAATGTTCCCCTGAAAATAAATATATTCCAGCTTTTATGAGCACTGTATATAACTTGATAAATGGAATAATATTTACATTACATATTCTTCAAGGACTCTTTATAGAGCCACGCATGGCGTAGGACTGGTTATCTCATATCCTTTTTCCTTATATTAGGTTTTTTAAAAAAGACTTTTCAAACATAGTTTTACATAATGTGTTTGCCATAGAAAAGCAATACATAGAATAGTACAATATTAACTTAAGTATAAAGACAAGCAAATAGAACAGGGAAGTAAATTTATAAATACTACTTCTCTGGTTTTTGAACAGTGCTATTATTAATCCCTCTTAAATGTTCGGCAAATGCATTATATGGGATTATTTCAGAGTTTTGAAAGTTCTATTGAACTACAATTATCAGGAGTAAGGAGGACTAATGTTATCAAGCTTGTTCTTTTTTGGCATTGAATTATGGGCATTAGTTAGACTTCTAGTTAAATTTCTCAAGCATCAGGAAACTTTAGATATATAACTCCACATTACAGCAATCTAATGCCTAATACATTGGGAAAAACATGGCTTATCACAAAAATCTTTAAATCATACTTGCCTGACTGTCTCTGGCACCTGGTTTCCAACTTCTATGTCTCTGCTGTTTTGTCTAACTTGGATTTTGAAGCCATAAAATCGACTGTACGTGCTCTGCCATGTCTAGTACATTGAGGGATAAATGGGCTCTAATCAGCTGGATTCTTTCAGTGTGCTAATGACTTCCTGGGAATAAGTTAGCACACGGGGTACTGCACTCACTCTTTCTGATCACTGGAGTACCATTTAGCAAATTGCTGCTGCAGTAGGCTCAATGATACCCCAGTGTTCTGAGGAAGTTAATTGCAAATTGTAAGGTACCTCACTTCCTCCTATGACCTAACTGAAAGCAGGAATGTGGGCAATTCAGTTTGCCTTCCAGCATTAGCTTCATGATGTATTAAGTGTTCTGAACTTCTTAGAACTTCTATGCAAAAGGTAGGGTTTCTCAGCTTCACTTGCCCCTTTTTCCTTGGGAACATCCTACCGCTCCAGGGACAGAGAAGATAAAACTGTTCCCCTACTTGTCTCAACCTTTGGGGAATCTGCCTTTCCAGCTGATGGCAAAGAATCCCCCATCCTTTACTTCCTGACAGAAGGAAGCTGTGTCAGGTTAGGGAAAGCTATCACTGCGTATCAGAGTTTTGAGGCTCAAATGGGGGGGCTGTGCAATGTCTTGATTTTTCCAGGTTTCTTGGGAATGTTTTCAGTAAACAAACTCAAGGAACTTTCAAACTACTAAGGTTGGAGGAAATCGATATACTCTGTACCTTTTCCTAACATATTTCAATAATTAGAAAATACAATTAAAACTCTTCAATTACCTGCATTAAAAAATGAGTTTGGGAAGGGGTGAAGATGATATGAGAAGAAGGCAGATCAGAATTACTGCCATCTTTCCTGATTGGCATCCTGGCCTCTGAACAATGTTAATTAACATTTCCTATTTTAGCATAAATGCATTCTTTTCTTCATTAGACAACATTCTCACTCTAGTACCAAACTCAATGATATGACTTAGAAATATTGGTGTCCCTGTGTTCAAATAACAAAAATACAGCAAATATTCAGACTTTGAAAATAACTCAATAAGAGAAAGAGGATCTGTCTGGGACTAGAGTGTTTGACTATCGACTTAAAACTGTAGAAACTGGCAAGCAAAAGACTCTCCCCTGAATCTTGATGAAAAGTATTGTCTTGCATTCTATTTGTAGGAAAGACTCCTGCTTCATAACATGTCCTAAGTAAAATAATTAAACAGGAATCCCTAATAAATTTAAAAGAAAAAGTAATATGCATTATTTTGCAGGAAATTGGGTTGTATATGGTTATATATTCTGTGCTGCTGAGACATGTGAATGCTTAGCTAGAAAGGTAATTTACAAAAAAAATTGTCTACCTATCAAAATGGAGGGAGTTCTGAAGTTGTTTAAATCAAAACAGTATAAAAAATAAGTTCATCCACCACATCTAACCATATTCAGGATTATATTTAATACACACACACATACACACACACATATATATATGTGTGTGTATCTATCTATTATCTATCTATCTATCTATCTATCTATCATCTATTATATACAGGTTGAGTACCCTTTATCCAAATGCTTAGGATGAGAAGTGTTTTGGATTTTGGATTATTTTCAAATTTCAGAATATTTGCATATACATAATGAGATATGCTGGAGATGAGACACAAGTCTAAAAACAAAATTCATTTATGTTTGATATGAACCTTATACATGTAGCCTGAATATAATTGTATACAATATTTTTAATAATTTTGTGCATGAAACAAACTTTGTTTTAAATACTTAAGTATGTAATTTTTCACTTGTGGCATCCTGTTAGCACCCAAAAAGTTTTAGATTTTGGACCATTTCAGATTTTGGATTTTCGGATTAGGGATGCCAACTTGTGTGTGTGTGTATATAGTTAGCTAGCTAGCTAGCTAGACAGATAGATAGATAGATAGATAGATAGATAGATAGATAGATAGATATTCCTGTGTGTGTCTGTATGTGAATATATGTACATATAATTATGAATGCATAAAAATTAAGTAATAATTGCACCATAGTATAATAATATATACTTCTCAAATAAATTCTTTAACATAGCTACAGATGGTGATAGGGTGCCTTTTAAGAATTTTCAGAGTTTTATTCTTAACTCTTTTTCTTCTTTAAATGTGCACTCCTTTAAGAAAAATAAGCTTTTTATTTTCTGATTAAAAGGAAATATATTGGGTTGCATTTTGAAAAGAGCAAGATCTGTCATTGCATTTTGTGACTGTCAAGAGCCTACGTTTTCTTCTGTAAGATCAGTGTTTATAAATCACTTGCTTTCTAAGCAAGTACTTAACAGACATCATATCTCAAAACATCACAATATTCCTGTAAGGGTAAAAAGGAGCAAATTGCATTCTTCTCACTGATCAGAATCTGAGGTCTTTGGTTGAATTCCTGAAACATGGCAATGCCTGGCTCAAATCACACAGTGAACTTAGAGCAAAAATTATAACCAAGGGCACAGCACTCTCACTACTGTGGTTGCAGCTGTTTTCTCAGTGAAATTGAATGTCCTTTTCCTCTTCTAAGGGTGCACGGGAGAAGGAACATTTATGATAAAGTAGGTACGTATTTCTTCTATTGATACCCTTGCAGGTAAATGGGAATTTCATGTGCATGCTTGAATCTCCCAGTTAGATTGAAGCCACTCACAGCCTAAACAAATTAAAAACATTCACCATATTTCTGCTCTAATTTTATTTTTCAAAAGCTGTCTTTCTACCTGAGTCAACTGTCAGCAACAAAGATGACACTATTTTTCTTTTGTTTGGTCACCCTCAATATATATCCATAATCATACAGAGTTTTTTTTACAGAACATTATGACATTTCCATGTGATTTGTTTTCTGGGTAAAAGGACTATTTTATTATGAAAAGTGTTACTTCCAGGCTTTGCAATATTAATGCATAATGTCATATATGGTTGTTTGGAGATTGTAGTGAAGGCTTCTTACAGCTGCTCTGAGTGTTTATTGTCAGCTGTGAATTAATCTGCTGTTATAATGTGACATGTTCAGTAAAATGACACAGATCATTTGCTTGTTTAAGGTCTCTGATAAAACAATATAAGATAAATAAAAATATTTCTTCCCATTTCAAGATGTTCCTAAACCTTGTGAGTATCCAAATAAATAAATTGTTGACCGAAATCCCACTTACCTACATACTATCATGATATTTACATTTGTCAAAGCTTATTGTAAAAACAGTTTTTTCACAGGATGGTGGATTAGAGGCTTTTAGTTGTGCCTCAGCCACCTGGAAATTGCAAAATAGTGCATGAAGATGAACTCTGAGTTTTCATTCAAGAAGGAAAATGAGAAGCCACCAGAATTGTGAAGGATATCCCAGACCCCAGAGAGTAGAGCAATAGTACACAGCCCCCATGACAATGTCTGGCTGATAAAAGTGAGTGGCAGCCCAGTACATGAGAGAGGCAGGGAGCCTCCTTCTGTGACTCACCTTTTCACTGGGGACCCAAGCAACTCAGGGGAGAGCACTTTGTTTCTCCCAAGCCCTGGAGCTAACTTGAAGAGAGGCTTGGAGATACTGTGAGGGAAAAACAAGGGGAAAAGCTGCAGAGATTTTCCCTGACCTGGGACTGAGCAGGACATCCTGTCAAATTTGAGTGCATGCAATGTCAGTCATTCTTTGGTGATCCAACAATGTGGCTACTCAGGCATTTTAGTCTCCAGCCAGAGACTGGACCACCTGCTCTGGAGTGGGGTAGGGGCCTCTACAGCCAGAACTGTGGAAAGTGCCTCAGCAGTAGGTGGGGAAAGAGGAGAGCTTCTACAGTTACAGTTTCTCCTGGGTGCCAAGACTAGGAGCAAGGGGCCAGCTTGCTGACCCAGAACCAGCTGGTGTGGTGTGTGCCATTGTTGGGTGTCCCAACCTGCTCCTCTGAGATTGTGGTGCAGCAGAACCCTTTATGCTCTATCCCCAGGCAGACATCCAAACATTTGGAGCACTTGCTTGACTAGAGCACCATCCAGAGCTGCTCTAACCTTCTGGGCATAGATCATGGTACAGTGGGGTTCTCTCTGCTCTATACTCAGGCATATCTCCAGGCATTCAGAGCAGCTACTCAACTGGATCAGCAGCCTGACCTGCTCCACCCTTCCTGTGCAGAGATCCTGGTACAGGGAGGTCCTCTCTGCTTTGCACCCAGGCAGATCCCAGGCATTTGGAGCACCAGCTTGCCTGGAACAGAAGCCCAAGTCACCCCACCCTTCCTATGTAGAGATTCTGGTGTGGGGCAGGTGGGCGGGGGGGCTCTCTGCTACACACCCAGGCAGATCTCCAGGCATTCAGAGAACCTGCTTGCTGGTTCAGCAGCCTGAGTCACCCTACCCTCCTGTGCAGAGATCTTGGGGCAGGGGCCCCTCTCTGATCCCTAGATAGATCTCCAGGTCTCTTGAGCAACTACTCTTCTGGATTAGGAGTTTAGGCCATCCCCATATTCCCATGCAGATAATTTAGGGCCAATGGGGGTTTTCAAGCTCCATGCCTAGGCACACCTTTGAGCAACTGGTGGCCATCCACTGGATTCTCCCTTAGTGCTGGTGCTCGTTTGCCATCAGGGGAACTCTAGGTGGAGAGGATCTGCCCAGTCTGGCCCCACTCATTATAGCCTTGCCCCCACTCCCTCACCCAGGGCTGAGCAAGGAGCTCAGACCACTGTGCACTCCACAGATCAGCCCCTTGTCTGCAGCAACCAAAAGCTTCTCTTAGTAAACAAGGATCTAGAATATACCAGTGTAGTGCAGCTGGCTCTCATCTGTAAGCACTAGCGACTAGCTTGTAAGTCTAACTGCTCAGCCCAGTATAAACCTGCCAAAAGACATGCATAGGGCTATAGTGTTGCAGGAATCAGGAGACTGGAGAGACCAGTGTAGGGGAACAAGAGGATTTTATTTAGGTGGCCACTGGTTCAGCAGATTAATATCCAAAGGCTGGGCATTGAACAAAGACAGGGGTTGACTTTTATACATACAGCTAAAGGGGGTTGGCCATCTAGTGACTCGAAACCTGCAGGGCAGGTAAGCGAGCTTACAGAAGCAGAACAAAGGCAGTTAATCATACTGTGACAGGTTTTGCAACAGGCTTTGCAACATTAGCTTATCTCACTTAAAGATGTCTTGTGACTTTGCCATGCTCCAGAAAGAAAAACAGGAACTTACAAAAACTTTTACAAACTTGCAGAAACAGTTACAAAAGTAGTTATGAGAGCAGAACAAAGAATGATAGTATGGGGAGAGATTTCCAAAGGGGGAAACTGATAAGGAGAACTTGCTTTTCTCATCCTTGCACCTGGAGTCTATTCCTTTGGGTCCCCTGCCTGGCCTTGCAGATAATGTTATCATAGCTCTAGCAGGACTTTGGAGTCAGTCAGCCTGGTCAAGGAAGGACTTGTTTTCCCTTTGCTTGTTTTTCTTTTTATATTTCCTGCTTCAATAGAGGCAAAACAAAAATACCCTACCCGGCGCTCTCTACAGCCACAACATCTAGTGGGTAGGAGGAAGAGCAAGGAAAAGAAAAAATAATAATATAGAAAATGAAAGAAAATTAAAAACTCCTAACTGCATAAAAATAGTTATAAAAATTAGAACTGCAAGTATCTCAAGCTAAGAAAGAACCAGCATAAGAATTCTGGCACCATGAGAAATCTGAATGTAGTATCACCACAAAATTTCACCAGTTCTCCAGCAATGGTGTTTAAACAAAATGGAAACTCAGAAATTACAGATAAAGAATTCAAAGCATGGACTGCAGGTAAGCACAATGAGATTCAAGACAAGGTTGAAAATCAACACAAAGAAACTTCCAAAGCCATCCAGGGAATAAAGGAAGACATAAACATCTAAAAAAGAAAACAATTGGAGCTTCTGGAATTTGAAAGCTCGCTTAAGGAATTTCTTTCTCTTTTTGAGACAGGGTCTGGCTCTGTCACTTAGGCTGGAATTTTGTGGCATGATTTGGCTCACTGCAACCTTTGCCTTCTGCATTCAAGCCAACCTTCCACCTCAGCCTCCCAAGTAGCTGGGACTACAGGTGTGTGCCACCATGCCCAGCTAATATTTTTTGTGGAGATGGGGTTTTGTCATGTTTCCCAGGTTGGTCTCCAACTTGTGAGCCCAATCTGTCTGCCTGCCTTGGCCTCCCAAAATGCTGGGATTACAGATGTTAACCACTGTGCCCAGCCTAGGAATTTCAAAATACAGTTGAAAGCTTTATCAATATACCTGACCAAGCAGAAGAAAAAATTTCAGAGCTTGAAGACCAGTCTCTTGAACTAACTCAGTCAGACAAAAATAAAGAAAAAAAGAATTTAAAAAAATGAATAAATCTTCAAGATATATGGCATTATGTAAAGTGACCAAACCTAGAATTCGTTGGCATTCCTGTTAGAAAAGGAGAAAATGTAAACAATCTGGAAAACATGTTTGAGGGAATAATGAATAAAATTTTCCCAATCTTGCTAAAGAGGTAGACATCCAGACACAAGAAATCCAGAGAACATCTGTGAGATGCTATTCAAAATGAGCATCATCAAGGCATATAGTCACCCAAATGTCTAAGGTCAACACTGAACAAAAAATCTTAAAGGCAGCTAGAGAGAAAAGTCAGATCGTGGTCAAAGAGATCTCAATCAGTCCAACAGTGAACTTCTAGCAGAAATCTTGCAAGCCAGGAAAGATTGAGGTACTATTTTGAGGATTCTTAATAAAAAAAAAAAGAAATTCTATACAAGAATTTCATGTCCCACCAACTGAGCTTCATAAGCAAATGAGAAATAAAATATTTTCCAGAGAAGGAAGTGCTAAGGGAATTTGTTACACTAGACCTGTATTATAAGAGATGCTTAAGGAAGTTCTAAACATGGAAATGAAAGACCAATACCAGCTACCATGAAACACATGTAAATACACAGTTCACAAATCCTATAAAGCAGTGGTGCCCAACCTTTTTGGCACCAGGGACTAGTTTTGTGGAAGACAGTTTTTTCATGGACTGAGGTGGGTGGATGGTTTTGGGATGATTCAAGTATATTACATTTATTGTGCACTTTACTTCTATTATTATTACACTATAATATATGGAAATAATTATAGAACTCATTATAATGCACAATCAGTGGGAGCCCTAAGCATGTTTTCCTGCAAGTAGATGGTCCCATCTGGGGACAATGGGAGACAGTGACAGATCATCAGGCATTAGATTTTCATTAGGCGCATACAACCTAGATCCCTCACATGTGCATTTCACAATAGGGTTTGTGCGCCAATGAGAATCTGATGCCGCTGCTGATCTCACAGGAGTTGGACCTCAGGCAGTAATGCAAGCAATGGAGAGTGGCTGTAAATACAGATGAAGCTCACCTGTTGCTCATCTACTGTTGTGCGGCTCAGTTCCTAACAGGCCACAGACCAGTATTAGTCCATGGCCTGGGGGTTGGGGACCCCTGCCATAAAGCAACCACATAATAGAAACTACAAAGAGTCCAGCTAATAACTTCAAAATGGGATCAAAATCTCACATATCAATATTAATCTTGAATATAAATAACCTAAATGTCCCACTTAAAAGGTATAGAGTGACAAGTTAGATAAATAAACAAGACCCTTCTATCTACTGTCTTCAAAAAACCACTCTCACATGCAACAGCACTCATAGGCTCAAAGTAATGGGTTGGAGAAAGATTCATCATGTAAATGGAGAACAAAGAAGAGCAGGGGTTGCTACTTTTATATCAGACAAAACAGACTTTAAACCAACAACAGTAAAAAAGGACAAAGAAGGGAATTACATGCTGATAAAGAGTTCAATTCAACAAAGAGACTTGACTATTTTAAATATATATGTTCCCAATATTGGAACACCCAGATTCATAAAACTTCTAGACCTACAAAAAATCATAGACAACAATGCAATACTAGCAAGGGACTTCAACACCCCACTGTCAACATTGGAGAGATCATTGAGGCAGAAGACTAACAAAAAAATTCCAAACTTAAACTCAACACGACCAATTGGACTTAACAGACAGCTATACAATACGCTGCCCATCAACCACAGAATATACAATCTTCTCATTTGCACATGAAAGATGATACTCTTTTATTGAATGCATACTTGGCCATAAAGCAAGTCTTAATACATTAAAAAATTGAAATAATACCAATCACACTCTTGAAATACAGTGGAATAAGAATGTAAATCGATACCAAGAAGATGTCTCAAAACCACATAATTATATGAAAACCCACAACCTCCCAAGATTGAATCAGGAAGAAATTGAAGCCATGAACAGATAAATTTCAAGTTCTGAAATCGAATCAATAATAATAATAATAATAATAATAATAACCTACTAACCAGAAAATAAGATAAAAATCACTGGACCAAATAGATTCACAGCCAAATTCTACCAGATGTACAAAAAGAACTGGTACCAATTCTACTGAAACTATTTCAAAAAAATTGATGAACAGGACTCATCCCTAACTCATCCTATGAAGCCAGCATCACGCTGATACCAAAACCTGGAAAAAACACAATAAAAAAAGAAAATTATGGGCCAATATCCCTGATTAGCATAGACATTAAAATCCTCAACAAAATACTAGCAAACTGAATCCAATAGCACATCAAAAAGTTAATTCACTATGATCAGCTGGGCTTCATCCCTGGGATACAAGCTTATTTCAACATACACAAATCAATTAACGTGATTCACTTGAATTAAAAACAAAAGCCATGTGACCATCTCAATAGACACAGAAAAGGTTTTTGATAAAATCCAATATCACTTCACAATAAATGCCTTCAAGAAACTAGGTATTGAAGGAATATACATTAAAATAGTAAGAACAATCTATGACAAACCCACAGCCAACATTATACTGAATAGGCAAAAACTAGTAGCATTTTCCTTGAGAATTGGAACAAGACAAAGATGCCCACTTTCACCACTCCTATTCAACGTAGTATTGGAACTGGTAGCCAAAGCAATCAGCCAAGAGAAAGAACTAAAATGCATCCAAATAGGAAAAGAAGAACTCAAACTATCCCTCTTCATTGAGGACATGATTCTGTATCTAGAAGACCCTAAAGAGTCCATCAAAAGACTACTGGAACTGTTAAATGACTTCAGTAATGTTTCAGGATAGAAAAATTAGTAGCATTTCTATACACCAGTAACATTCAAGCTGAGAGCCAAATCAAAAACACAATCCCATTTACAATAGCCATACACAAAAATAAAATACCTAGGAATACATCTAACCAAGTAGATGAAAGTTCTCTACAAGGAGAACTGCAGAACACTGCTAAAAGAAATAATATATTACACAAACAAATGGAGAAACATTCCATACTCATGGATTTAAATAATCAGTATTATTACTATGGATATCCTGTCCAAAGCAATCTACAAATTCAATGATGTTTCTATCAAACTACCAACATCATTCTTCACAGAACAACTATTCTAAAACTCATATGGAACAAAAAAAGAGCCTATAGCAATCATAAGCAAAGAGAACAAAGCTGGAGGCATCACCTTACCTGACTTCAAATTCTATTTTAAGGCTACAGTAATCCAAGCAGCATGGCACTGGTACAAAACCAGACACATAGACCAATGGAACAGAATACAGAACCCAGAAATAAAGCTGCACACATACAGCCGTCTGATGTTTGACAAAGCTGACAAAAATAAGCAATAGGGAAAGGATTCCCTAATCAATTAATGGATAGCTGGCTAGCCATATGCATAAGAAAGAGACCACACCCTGACCTTTCACCATATACAAAAATTAACTCAATATGGATTAAAGATTTAAATATAAGACCTCAAACCATAAGCATCCTGCAAGAAAACCTATGAAACAGCATTCTGGACCTCAGCCTTGGGAAATAATTTATGACTAAATCCTCAAAAGCAATTGTGACAAAAGCAAAAATTGAGCAGTGGGCTCTATTAAACTAAAGAGTAAACAGATGACTTACAGAACGGGAAAAATATTCCCAAATTATGCATCTGACAAAGGTCTAATATCCAAAGGAACTTAAACAATTGAACAAGCAATAAACAAATAACCCCATTGAAAATGTGCAGAAGTCTTGTTCACAACAGCAAAGACTTGAAACCACCCCAAATGTCCATCAATGATAGACTGGATAAAGAAAATGTGGCACATATACACCATGGAATACTATGCAGCCATAAAAAGGGATGAGCTCATGTCCTTTGCAGAAACATGGATGAAGCTGGAAACCATCATTCTCAGCAAACTAACAGAAGAACAGAAAACTAACCAGTGCATGCTCTCACTCATAAGTGGGAGTTGAAGAATGAGAACACATGGACACAGGGAGGGGAACATCACACACCAGGGTCTGTTGGGGGGTAGGGGGGTGGAGGGGAGGGATAGCATTAGGAGAAATATCTAATGTAGATGACGGGTTGATGGGTGCAGCAAACCACCATGGCACGTGTATAACTATGTAACAAACCTGCACATTCTGCACATGTACTCCAGAACTTAACGTATAATAAAAAATAAATAAATAAAAATGTGTAGAAGTCATGAACATTCACTTCTCAGTAGAAGACATGCAAATGGCCCAAAAACATGAACAAATGCTCCACAACACTAATCATCAGAGAAATACAAATCAAAACCACAATGAGATACCATTTCACACCGGTCAGAAGGGCTATCATTAAAAAGTCAGAAAACAACAGATGCTGGTGAGGCTGCAGAGGAAAGGAAATGCTTCTATGCTGTTGGTAGGAATAAAAATTAGTTCAGCCACTGTAGAAAGCAATTTGGAGATTGAAGAACTTAGAACTACCACTTGACTGGGTATATATCGAAAGAAAACAAATTGTTTTTATCAAAAGGACTCATGAAGCTGTATGTTCATTGCAGCACTATTCGCAATGGCAAAGAGACAGAACCAACCTAGGTGCCTATTCATAGTAGACTAGAAACTAAAATAAAAGTTGAAAAATTAAAAAAAGCTTATTGTAAATGACCCTTCCCACATTAGAAAGAAAACAACTTTTTTGACCTTTATAAAAACTTGGTTTCTAGAGGAAACATTCATCCAGAATTTTTTTTGAGATCAATTTAAAGGTTTTTGTACATTTTCCAGAGTTCTAATATGTTAATGAGAATGTATGTGACCGTACAAGCTTGTTTCTATTTATGACTGTAACAAACTCAACATCTATGTGGGATTTAGTTTGTACCTTAAACAAGAACACAGATTGTCAAATATTAAAATTATTTAAGGCATTGTGTTTATAATTTGACTCTGAGGGGTTACCTTAGAATCATACTTGTAGATGGGATATGGGGGCAAACAGGCTGAGCTTCACCTCTCCCACCTCTTAGGAGGAGAGGCTCAGCTCTTGTTCTTTAAGATTTCATTTGAAAAAATGGGTTTGTGAATATAGGGAAAAAAATTGTAAATTCATCTCCATTTATCCCTGGCCTGGGCTGCTTACTTTCATTAAAACAGTCTGAATAAACTGGGCCCACATGAGAGATCTCTGTATTGGTACTATGAGACAATGAGGTATGATTAACCTCTTACTCTGAACATTGTTGGGAGAAGTAAATGAGAAAACATTGAAAGGCTTTGGGAAAAGGTTATTCACGATTCCTTAAGTATTTGTTATGTACAGTGGATGGCTTACTAATAAACTCAGATTGTATGGCAATCATTTGTAAAAATTCTTAATGGAGAAATTCAAATGTATATAATTGAAAAGTAAGATTAATCAAGTTGTTATATTCATTTTCTTGGAGGATTTGACCATGTAGCTCCTTCAGCAAGTTACCTGCCTTTTCTAAGCCCCCATTGCTCATGAAAAAATAATCATACTATTAGCTTCAGGGATGGTTTCAAGTATGAAATGAAATGACACCTGTGAAGCATGTAGCACAGTGCCTGGCACAGCAGGCAAGCTTACCTGCTCAATAAATGCCTATTGTTATTGTTGCTATTGTTATCATTTGCATTCGTTTTGTAAGCCTGTCAGTAAATTCATCCCTGATTATTTATTGCTCGTGGGAAATGAGAAAATGCTTTAAACAGAGAAATAAAAATATGACTTTGAAAGGACTCGATCCTACTGGCTCTCTCTCTCTCAATTTTTTAAGCTTCTACTAAGATCATAACAAACCCATCTGCGTCATTATGATCTCATGAGTAGTATATGAGATGCTTCCATTGAAATTTTACTGAAATCTTAATGCAACCATTATGGTTCTTCCACTGAAATCATAATCATACGTTCTGAAGCCATCATGGTGTATTGTGTCAATGCATACTAAGGGAGTCCTCATGCACAGACCATTGACATCATAGACTATAATGGCTCTTTCAGAGCTGCTATGGTCCACTGTGTCAATGCATACTGAGGGAGCCTTTAACGCACTGATCCAAGCCTGCAGAGTACTTCTCCACTCTGTGGAGGGGAGATATTCTTACGAATATTATGAATAAAAGCTAGTCGTTTGATTTTCATTCATTTTTAATAAGTCTCACAGTGATACAGTGATTAGTGTGCATCATGATATTGGAAGGTTCAGGTTTTAAGTAAGAATATGTAACAGTTATCATCGTCCCATGCTGCAAGACAATTTACTTCAAAAAGCAGCTGTCTGTATCAAAGACGAGAGCACCTTGTGGGGTTCATTGGTACATGCTTCAGTGTAACTTCCCAGCTTAATCATATGAGAATCATTGCTGACCACTAATGAAAGCTGCAGAAAGCACTTTGTCTTTACTTCTAAACAATATATCTGGGCATGTGATTTATTAATGAAAATTAAGGATTACAAAAGTGAAGTAGTTTCCTAAATTCATTTCTAACTGGAAAAGAGAAATTCAGATACATTTCCAGGCCACATTAAAAGTGGTAACTTTAAATAAAAAATATATTCATTTTACAGTCTTAATTATCCATCTATGACTATTTCAATCCCTTTCTTCATTGTAAAAGAAACCAAGTGCTGGATGGTACAAATGGTCGTGCATATTGTACTGATTGTTAAATGTGCTTGCTTAAAGAAAAGCCATGGCCTGCCTCATTAAGTGTTATGTAACTAACCAAAATTATTGAACAATTAGAAAATCCAGTTTGTCAGATAACTCTAAGACTTAATGTCCAGTGAACATTAGATAATTAAAAAAATAATTTGCGTGTTTTAACCCTTGCTTCTTTAAACCAGGATGGACTTTTTCAGAGTTTTTCATTATATTCCATTGCTCTTTTCCACCAATGTATACTTTCTCTTTTTTTTTCCTTTCCGTTACTTTTCCAGATATATGGAGTATTTTTTTTCATCTGCTTTCATCCTCTGCTGAATAAGGAACAATTCCTTCTAAAGTATTAACTGATAACCACATTTATTTAAGTAAGACTTACTTGTTATTAATGTTTCAAACATGCAATACTTTTATATAGCAATAAAGACTTGAAACCCAATTCCTTAAACATTTCAGATAAATTAAAGACAAATTTCAGGTTTTAGAAAAAAAAAAAAAACTGTTACAACCTGTGTCACAGAATTACTTTTATTTTTGTTTGAAAGGTTGACCATGACTATATTCACCAGTGGTCCAGGAGCATGTGAAAACAGACTGAAGATAGATTAATAATAAAAACGACAAAAATAGCTGACACACCTATGCCATTTATTGTCCAGCTGCCCAATCAGATCCATTCTGCCCCTTCGCTGCTTTGCTCTGTGTCCTGGTTGGTAAAGGACTAAGAGCTTTATCACTTTGACTTCATTGGCCTTTCATATCCAATTGATTGCTGCCCACAGGAGGCATATGCAAGAAGTCAGAGGGAATGGAAGATAGTCAGCTATTTCTTTCTCTTCTCCTTATCTGCTTTAGCTCAGCAGTCTGGCAGTGCCTGCACTCTCCCACAACTATGGTATCAACAGCTTCAACTGTCAGGCTGTGAGAAAATATCAGGCCTGTGTGAAGCTTTGTGGCTTAGTTGGTTAAAGTGCCTGTGTAAAAAACATCAGGCTTGTAGGTGGACATGGCTTCCTGCTGTTGCTGGTGCCTGAACTTCTCATCATGTATTGTTGTTTCCTTTGCATTGGGACACATACCTGTAAATCGTCCCATTGCTACATTTTATTTTTTCAGTTAAATCTTTTGAGTACAATTATCTTTCCTATTGAGACTATTATTTATTACTGTAAATGACACCGGGAATGGTCCCCAGAAACGAACTGTCAAGATAGGTTTCTGGGAATGGGCTCCTCATATATCTAATGAACACAAGTGACCTCCTTGCTGATGGGTGAGCAAAAGTGTTTTTGTCTGTGTTGCTATAAAGGAATGCCTGATGCCAGGTAATTTATAAAGAAAAGAGGATTATTTGGCTCACAGTTATTCAGGATATAAAAGGAACATCGTGCCAATGTCTGCTTCAGATGAGGGTCTCAGGAAGCTTCTACTTACGATAGAAGGTGAAGGGAGCTGATGTGTGCAGAGATTGTATGATAAGATGAAGACAGAAAGGAGTGGGTGCCAGCCTCCTTTTAACAACTATGTCCTGAGGGAACTATTGCAGGAACTAATAGTGTGACAACTCACTCATTTCCATAAGGATGGCACCAAGACACTCATGAGGGATCCACCCCCATGACCAAAACACCTCCCACTAGGCCCCATCTCCAACACTGGGATCAAATTACAGCATGAAATTTGGTGGGACCAAACAAGTCCAACCAAACCATATCCAAACTGTAGCAAGTAAATGCTGAAGTTCCTGGTAAACAGTGACAGTACATTACCCAAATGTTACACGAAAGTTATGAAATGAAATATGTGCTGGTGGGGAGCTAGACTGTGGTTATGTTCCCTATCACAAAGATGATGAGTACAATGATTGTGGTATGGGAAGACACATTTTGACGGTGGTAAAATCACAATAAGAAAAAGATAAGGTCCGTGCCTTGAAATTTCCATTCATGGCATGAATTAAAAAGCATAGAATTCCTATGGTAGTTGGTTCGGTTTTTATTTTGGGTTTCTCCAAAAGAACACTCAGACAAGAATGTGGGTTTAAGTAAACTCATTTGTAGTTTACTCTTTTGTCAGAGGTAGATTTCTTGTTTTGTATATAATCCCAGAAAGTGCAGTGAAGAGAGTGAAGAAGTAAAACAACTAATAAAATAAAGCATAAAACGTATGTTAATGAGCAGGTTACTCTGTGGACAATTAGGGTTCAATCTATTTGGGATTCTGTGGGAAACTTTACAGAATATTAACCATTCAGTCTACATAGAATTATTTACCAGAGGGAAGAGAAACATGAAATATTTGATTTACAAATTCCCATCATATATTGGTTTAACACTCTGGGGGTTTTAAGTTCTTCTCACTTCCAGCTTGCCCCTCCTGGAAGTCTACCATAGGGCAGAGAGCAATCAATGCTTGTGTTAAGAAGCATTGACAGGCAAAAGAATTTCCACTGGAGTCAGAGATAATCTCTGGGATGTGCTGAGAGCAACTGGGGCAGTGCCCTGATAGCACCTGCTGTAGTTAAGTTATATATAATGTTCATGTAGCCATAAGGCAGATAGAGGTAAAGATTAGGACTAAGTCCCAGTTTTATGATTTGTAGAGTTGCAACTCCAATCAAATGCACAACTCACTAAGTCTTTTGTGCCAATGTGAAGGCACTGTCTGGGAATAAAAGAAATCCTAAACCATGAACTGGGGACTTCAGGCAGATACATGGGAAGTCTAAACCTCATCACATTCCAAAAATTTTCTTGCTGGTGGAGGAAGCTGTCTCCACCATCCCTACTATTTGAGATAAGTAGACTTCCTTTGAAAAAAAAAATTCTCTCAGTGACGGCAATCTTCACAAGTCCCACAACCACCACACCTAATTACTTACAAGCCCATAATGACAGGCAAAGCTCAGCACTTCTTAGAGAGAACTGCAAAGTCTTTTCTGAGAAGAGATCGCTTATAGAGCAAAGAAATAGCAAGATTTTGCCAGAGTGAATGGCACTAGTTAAGAGATCATATGCAGCAATGAACTCTGTGGAAGAAGATTAAATATGACATTCATTTGGTAAATGATTTCTATATGATAATATTCATGGGGGACTAGACCTGTATGGTGTTAGATTGACAGCCATAGAATGGCCCTAATAACATGTGTTTTTGGTCCATTGAAGCCTGTACTCTAAAGCATCCTATAGTTAATAAGATTGAGACTCAAGAATATCCTTGGAAGGCTATGAAAGATTAAGTGCACATTGAAGCAGGGAAGGCATACTGGGTATGCCATTGTGATTTTATTAAGAACAATGCTCTCTGCCATTGCCTATGCATACCTACTGATAAAGACTAGGACTTTTCTTTTCACGAGGTCGCTAAGAAGTGCATTGTTGAAAGAAGCACCAACATCTTTTTAATAATTCTACCTTGACTCCACTCTATAAGTTGGAGATGATGGTAGGATATGTTGCCATAGTAATGTGTTTCTTGATTTCAGTAATTAACTCAGAGAGAGAGATCGATCTTAGGTAGCAGCACCTAATCATCAGAGACAAGGTAGGAACAATTGCCACAGTAAGTTGTATGGATCAAGTGGCAATCAGAGTGTTTTGGCATCCAGGGATCTTTGGTGATGGTTACTTGATAACAACACTCTTAGGAGTGAAATATCTGGGCAACATACTAAGGTATTATATGAAAATAATCTTAGTCTGTAGACCTGCAGAGTAGAGCTGCAATAAAGGGCATTCAAAGACTACTATCGAATTTTTAAAATGTAGCTAGTTCACAGGCCCAAATTCCCTTGATTAAGGAGGAGGCTAAATTCTGTTTAGGAAGGTCCATCAATTCAGCAACCAATATACATTGTAATTATTCAACAAATAATCCCAGAAGAACTTGTGGTACTTTTTCTATGATGACTGTACACTGACCAAAAGGAAATTCCTAGATTTTGTAAGAGTATCAGATATTGAGTAGATACTAATCTCTAGGGAACAAAAAAACACTAGTAGAAACTAATTACTGAGAAACAAAAAAAACACTACAGTGATTGACTAGTCAGAAAGAAAGCTATGGTGATCATGTGATAAATAGGCCCTTGTCATATATCTATTTCATTGTGAAACCTAAGGACTCCTGGACTCATTCCAAATCACCACCAAAATGGTAAATTGAAAGAAAACATATAATTGGAAGAATGGCAGATATTAGTGCCATCATCATAGACTTGAAACATGTACCATTGGTAATTCTTATTTAATTTACTTTTTGATTGATGAAAAAATGAAATGAGTCTTTGAAAATACCTGTGAATTATCATAAACATGATCAAACTATGATGACAATCACAGCTGCTGTTTTCAGGTGGGAAGTTGATAATGCATACTACTGGTGCCCTACACACATTCTCTACCTGGCCTGTGCATCAAAGTTTCTGTAAGTGTTAGATTCTAAAAGTTCACAACTGCTTCTCCTCCCGAGAACTGTCCTCTGCTGAACATATATGTCACTTTTTAATCCCATAAGTGGATGCCTACCTTTTTATCCTAAGGGTACCATATCATGAGGTTACAAAAGCTTTGCCCCCTTCTTCAACAATAGAAGCAGTTCTGTGTTATAAATCATGATCCAGAGCTCCCAGAGGGATTAGTCTGAAGAACTCAAGCTGAGATAAATTCTTGCATGATTCACTTCCCCACTTTATCCTGTTTGCCTTACTTCTTTTCTCCAAAGAGCACTGGCTTAATTACATGTTCTTGAACCCCTGTCTCAGGCTCTGCTTTGAGAAGACTTTCTTTAAAACAATTTGTTTAGTGGCAAATAAATACAGATCGCTGCCTCTTATATGGCAAAGGATTTTCTTAATTGCAATCAATAAAGACAGTTGAAAGCAGTTCACCTTCACTTTCTAAGAAAAGTGCACTTTTACTATCTTACGTCATAATAAAGGTCAGGGGGACCTTCAAAAGCCAGACAAAATGTCACTTTGAATCCGACTGAAAATCTTATTTTATGGAAGAAAAAGTATAGCAATCGGTCATAGTCACAAAAATCACTGGTCTTGAGATATACTCTATCACATAAAAGTATCTGGCTTGATATAATAATGGTGCAATGGCTACTAAATGCCTGGTTATGTTGTTAAGGAGGGGAAAACACTTTGTAAAGGACAGGTGCTCTCCTACAAGATTCAGAATAACCTGTAAATTAAAACCAACATGTAGAGCTGTATTTTTCATAGCCAGAGATCAGAGGTCTGGGAAGCAAGGGATGGAGGTGAATACTTCTCTATATATTTAGGACACTTAAAGAGTTTACATCTTTTCTCTCTATGATCATACACATGCCAGGTTTGAAGGTCTTAAGAAAGAATGCTTCCACCAATAAGCATATCCATTATTCCAATAAATTGGAAGCAAATATTATCTTTGGTCATTTTGGGTTTCATATGCCATTATGCTGTAAACAGAGAAGGAAGTTGTTGATTTGAAAAGGTGAACAATTTTAGTTGTCGAAAGGAAATTGAGTTTGGGTGGCTGCTATAAAATGGGCCAAAATAGATTATCTTTTGAAACTAGGAGACTCACTCCAGCACATTTTAGCCATCCATGTCTAATAATTCATGTCCATATCCTGAAATGGTTGACATTATTCCTCATTCTTTCCATTAACTTCTCTTGTTCTTTATATTGCTAAACTGTATCCTAAATCTATACCATAACACAAGTTATTGATGTTCATTTCTTTCTCCGTAGACTTTCTTTACCTTTCTTCTGTTTTTCTCTCTCTCTCTTTCTATCTTTTTTTTTTTTTTGAGACTGAGTCTTGCTTTGTCACCCAGGCTGGAGTGCAGTGGTGTGATCTCTGCTCACTGCAACCTCCACCTCCCTGGTTCAAGCAATTCTCCTGAGTAGCGAGTAGCTGGGATTACAGGCGCTTGCCACCACACCCAGCTGAATTTTTGTATTTTTAGTAGAGAAGGGGAAAGTTTTCACCATGTTGGCCAGACTGGTCTCAAACTCCTGATCTCAGGCAATCTGCCTGCCTCAGCCTCCCAAAGTGCTGGCTGGGATTACAGGCGTGAGCCACTGCACCCAGCCTTTCTCTCTTCTTTTGTCCTTATTTTCTTACATTTTCACTTTATATTTTGCATTAGTTTATCTTTCAAGATATGTTCAGTTACAGAGAGCCACATTCATTAAATTAAATGACCAGCATGGATTTACCTGGTGGATTAGGCCTGGATGTAGTCTGATTAGTTGATTTTGGATATTCATATATGGAATTATACACCTGAGACTGTATGATAAAGTTATCAGTCAGTAGGAAGAATGACATTAAAAACAAACAGCACTGTTGCTAAGAACTAAGATCAATGAAATGTGCCATATATCAGACATATACCTGTAATTCATCAACTTTCTGTTGAATTTCTCATGTGTAAAACCATACAACTGAGTTAACCCCATATTTCTAATATCTTTTCATGACTTTTGATTTCTATTTATCTACTGGTCTAATTATATAGTAAAGATTAGATTTCATATTAAAAGCTATCCTATTAAACTCATTTGAAGAATGTTAACATGTTCAAATAAGTTTGGGCGACACTACACAACATATGAGAAGGTTTCAGAAAGCTCATGAAAAAATGAAATTGAAAGATTTAAAAAATGTTATTTCTCAACATAAGTGCCATCAAGTCCAAGACGCTTTTGTAAGCAAGTGAAGATACCTGTCATTTAGTCCATTCCTGGATAACTACAGGTCTTGGGAATTTAACCATGTTAATGCAGTCTTTTTTACATTATTGACAAGAGTAACAAGTGCCCTTTAAATATTTTTTTATTTGATCAGGATCAAATAAAAAAGATCAGGAAGCAAAAAGAAGTCAGAAGGAGCCAAATAAAGACCAAAGGGGATGCCTAATAATTTCCCATCAAAACTGTTGCAAAATTGCCCTTGTTTGATGAGAAGAATGGTAGAAAATGACTCTCTTGTGAAGCTTTACTGGGCATTTTTCCGCTAACGCTTTAGCTAATTTTCTCAAAACACTCTCATGTTAAGCAGATGTTATTGTTCTTTGGCTCTCCAGCTTGTCAACAAGCAAAATGCCTTGAGTACACCAAAAAACCTGTTGCTATAACCTTTGCTCTTGACTGGTCCACTTTTGCTTTAACTGGACCACTTCCGCCTCTTGGTAGCCATTGTTTGATTGTGCTTTGTCTTTACGATCATACTGGTAATGCTGTGTTTCATCTCCTGTTATAATTCTTCAAAGAAATGCTTCAGGACCTTGATTCCTCTTGTTTAAAATTTCCATTGAAAGGTCTGCTCTTATCTGCAGGTAATCCTGACACAATGGTATTGGTACCCACTGAGTGGGTTATTCGTTCATCATTAATTTTTCAGTCTGAATTATGTAAGCTGAGCCAATCAAGATGTCTATGGTGTTGGCTATTATTCTGCTGCTAATTGTTGGTCCTCTTCAGGAAATTAATAAGATTAATGTCTTGTTTGAAAATTGATGTGGATAGATTTCATCTTCAACATTGTCTCACTCCTTAAAATGAGAGACCCATTTGTAAACTGCTGCTTTTGGCAGGGAACATTGTTCTCCTAAACTTTTTGTAAAGCATCAGTGATGGCATCATTCTTCCACCCAAACTTCATCACAAATTTGATATCTGTTTTTGTTTCAATTTTGGCAGAATTCATGTTACTCTGATGGGGCTCTTTGCAAACTGATGTCTTATCCTCCTTAGTACCTCAGACTAGATCCTATATAAATGTGTAATAGCAAGTTTATTTTGGTGCAAAAAAAAAAGAATGAAATCCATGTATAGTTTCTTCACAATATGCATTTTCCATAAATTTTTTAAAGATACCCCATATTGTTATTCAGAGATCTGTTACTTAAGCAAGTTAATATTTGCTGAAAACATTTTTAGTTTCTGAAGTCTCCTAGATCAAGGAACATTTGTTTACACAGAGAAAAAAATATAATATAAGCAGTACATTTAAATTGGAAGAACCATATTTTTCTATGCTAAATACTTGATTACACATAACACTGCAGTGCTATTGAAACACAATATTAACTTGAAAATTTTTGAGAACAAGTCTCCATCTGCATAATTATTTTAATATATATATTATCCAGCACAACGTATTTATTCTTGAAGTAAACCCACATGGGACATAAAACTAACCTCCTGATAATGATAAAAAGTCATACAAGAAAATTGTTTCTTTTCTTAAGATTTTTTAAAAAAAGGTGTAAATCAAGAGGTTAGTTCTTTGGTGTGAACAAAACCTCTTTTTTAAAATCATCTAAGCCAGGCATGGTGGTGCACACCTGTAATCTCAGCACTTTGGGAGGCCAAGGTGGGAGGATTGCTTAAGTCAGTTTTTGAGTTTAAGTTTGAGACCAACCTGGGCCACACAGAGAGACCCCATCTCTACAAAAAATAAAATATTAGCTGGGTGTGGTGGCACATGCCTGTGGTCCCAAACACTTGAGAGACTAAAGCTGGAGGATTGCTTGAGCCTGCAGGTTAAGGTTGCAGTGAACCATGATTGTGCCACCGTGCTCCAACTTGGGGGATAAAGCAAAACCCTGTTTCAATAAAATAACAAATAAATAAATAAATTCCTCTTGAAAATGACTATCTATGCAGGGTTAGTGAAAGACTGAAACTATTTCATAGAAAATAAATAAGTTGCAGTAATGTGACTTTTGAAAATGGTCTGCTCAAGCTGATTCTTAGTTGAAGCTAGGACACCACCCAAGCAACCTTTGAAACTGACTCTCTGTTAAATAACCGACTCTCTGTTATCTAACTCTCTCACAGACATTTCTGATATATCACACATAAACTAATTAATGATTGAGATGCATATTCAGTTTTTATTATAAGTAAATATTTTAATAAGTAAAATTTTGAAATAATAGCATGAAAATTTTAGAATTAATGCATACTTTTATTTTTTACAAAACTAAATGATGATTCATTCAAGGTGATCCCAAAATGAGCACCTAAATATGGAGTTGGGGAAGAGTTGAATGACAAAAATGTGAAAAACTTTCAACCCCAAAACATCTTTTATTCTCTTTCCTGCACCACTGTACTCTACTCATTGTTTTTTGCTTTTTCTCCTGTCTCTAGTCTCACTTTTATCTCATTTCTCCTTATCTTTCCCTGCTTTTTTCTCTTATCTCTTCCCCAATCTTTCTTCTACTATTTTCTCCACTTTTCTATATAACTCCTTTCTCCTCCTCTTTTCTTTCATTTCCTACAAATTCTGTATTTTTACTACACTTTGGAAAAAAAAGAAATGATAAACTTAATGCTGATTCTTATAATTAAGAAATAATTTTTTGTATGGCAAATTTAGGTCATATACCTAAATGTGAACATTTGCTTCAAGTGTTATAGATATGTATTACATTAAAGCAATATCATTTTAAGCTTTTTAACATGAAGCATATCTTTTGAAATAATTATGAGGTAGTCTGGCCAAGGAATGGAATTGAGTTTGTGATGACAGAGATATGCCAAAGATCAAATTGGCCTGCCTTTCAATGTTGCCCTGCCTGAGCAAATTGGCAATTCATAAATGCTTTGGTTGGTGATGCACACAAAAATACTTACAAAGGAAGCCAGTAGACCTGCTGCTATGTGTGGCCAAAGAGTTCCTCTTGCCAGCTGCTGAGTCCAGTTGCAGAGTTGCTCCTGGACGACAGAGGCTTCCCTGGAGCAGGATATACTGAAAGACTTTTTCATGGATAAGGAAGGGTATGTTGCTAGCTATCACCCTAAGAAATGAAGAAGAGAAGAATGTTTCTAATGAACTTCCCATTTAGAAACATCACTATTTGGAGAAAGACGAGCACTCAGATTTATGCCAGTATTTAGGTCATATTCCACTAAGCCCCCTCTATTACAGAAATAGAGCTAAAATACTAAAATACCTAAGGAAAAAAGGCTAAAAATGAAAGGAAATTTTAGAGATACTGGCTGAGAGAGGTATACAGTGTATACATGGGATATGTAAGTATTCTACCCTGTTTATACTGATTTTAATGTTGCCTTTACAGCCTGATTTATGCATGATGTAGGCAAATTTTTTTTTCCCAAAGTACCAGTGAGTACTAATGACTCACCTACCACAGGTTGATGATAACCCAATTTTTTTATACTCTAGGTATAGGTTTGCTTCTCCTATATTATGTGATTTTTTAAAAAGAAAAATATCAATATCAAAAAGTCATGCAATGAATATTGTGGAGAAAATGTATAGCCTTCATAACCACTACATTACTACTATTGTGTTACTACTATTACTATCACTACTGTTACTACTAAAAAGAGTTAAAGATTATTATGAGATTAAAATCTAGCAAACCGAGAGAAAAAATGCTTTAGAAGCCATTGTGCCAAGTGTGTATGTATATATTCAATGTTTCAACTCAATTCCACTGAGCATACTGAGGAAGAGTGGAGGGATTCACATCAAGTATGAACTAGAGAAATGGCAGTGAGAGCCAAGGACCAGTAATAGATGTAGGGTTCGTTGTGACAAATCAAACATTTTTTTAAAAATGTGACGTCATTATCATACCCAACAAAGTTAATCCTTCATCTTTAATATTATCTAATATAGGATATATAGAAGAATTTCCCTGATTTCCCCACAAATGCCTTTTTGAAAGTGGATTTATTTGTAAATAAATAAGTTCCAAATAAGTTCCACATGTTCTGTTTGGCCATAGTACTTAAGTCTAATAATTCAAATATATATCTCTTAAGGCTGATAATTCAAATAGAACTCCAACTTTAACACCTTTGGTTTAAAATTTATGAATTAATTGCTACATGGTATGTACATTAGAAGCAATATATTATTATCTATAATCTGCGCATTAATAAATTTATTTAAAAATTACTTTGGTTCACGTGACCAGGAATCAAATTGTGGCCACAGCGGCGAGAGTGCCGACTCCTAACCACTAGACCACTGGGGAACTTTGTAAACGTTAGACCTAAAACCATAAAAACCCTAGAAGAAAACCTAGGCAATACCATTCAGGACATAGGCATGGGCAAGGACTTCATGTCTAAAACACCAAAAGCAATGGCAACAAAAGCCAAAATTGCCAAATGAGATCTAATTAAACTCAAGAGCTTCTGCACAGCAAAAGAAACTACCATCAGAATGAACAGGCAACCTATAGAATGGGAGAAAATTTTTGCAACCTACTCATCTGACAAAGGGCTAATATCTGGAATCTACAATGAACTCAAACAAATTTACAAGAAAAAAACAAACAACCCCATCAAAAAGTGGGCGAAGGATACGAACAGACACTTCTCAAAAGAAGACATTTATGCAGCCAAAAAACACATGAAAAAATGCTCATCATCACTGGCCATCAGAGAAATGCAAATCAAAACCACAATGAGATACCATCTCGCACCAGTTAGAATGGCAATCATTAAAAAGTCAGGGAACAAAAGGTACTGGAGAGGATGTGGAGCAATAGGAACACTTTACACTGTTGGTGGGACTGTAAACTAGTTCAACCATTGTGGAAGTCAGTGTGACGATTCCTCAGGGATGTAGAACTAGAAATACCATTTGACCCAGCCATCCCATTACTGGGTATATACCCAAAGGACTATAAATCATGCTGCTATAAAGACACATGCACACGTATGTTTATTGCGGCACTATTCACAATAGCAAAGACTTGGAACCAACCCAAATGTCCAACAACAATAGACTGGATTAAGAAAATGTGGCACATAAACACCACGGAATACTATGCAGCCATAAAAAAGGATGAGTTCATGTGCTTTGTAGGGACACGGATGAAACTGGAAACTATCATTCTCAGCAAACTATCGCAAGGACAAAAAACCAAACACCGCATGTTCTCACTCATAGGTGGGAATTGAACAATGAGAACACATGGACACAGGAAGGGGAACATCACACACCGGGGAGTGTTGTGGGGTGGGGGGGAGGGGGCAGGGATAGCATTAGGAGGTATACCTAATGTTAAATGATGAGTTAATGGGTGCAGCACACCAACATGGCACATGTATACATATGTAACAAACCTGCACGTTGTGCACATGTACCCTAAAACTTAAAGTATAATAATAATAAAATTTAAAAAGTTATTTTGAAGAAAATGTAGAAATTATGCAAAAATATTTTGTTCTCAACATTAAAAATTTCTCTCTTAAAGGGAAATGTGCACATATATTTCAAATATATTTAAATTGATGTATATATATTTATATAAGTTTTCCTACACTTAAAATATGTAAAGTGTTCTCATTCTTTGCTACCTCATTTTATTATCAGAGACAACATAGCTAATAGTAAGTATTAAGGCTTGGATAATTCAATATGAATTTGAATGTAGATGTTTCAGAAAATAATTACAGCAAAATAAAATAATGTTCCAAACTATCACTTAAATTGAAAGATATATGCAAATATATAATGGTCACACTTGAAAGAATAAAAGACCAGAGGAAATATTATCCTAAAATATTTTGCTTTCAGGGAAACCACACATAGCTCAATTTCATTAACAATTCCATAAACTTAATTTATTTTGTCTGCTTTATGCAATGAATGTGGTTTTTACAACGAAGTCTCACCAATCTTCATTACTGCCTAGTGATATGGTTTGGTTCATCACCAAAAGAAACCAAAGTGGAAAAAGACTAACCATTGCACTGGATAATGTGCAATGTAAGTGATGCTCAAGATTGTTTGAAAACCAGTTTTTTCAAAAATCAATTATGGCCATGTAAGTTATCATAGTCCTTTGGTACAAATAACTATGTCCTTTAAATTGAATTGGTGTAAAATTTCCTCCTGCCATCTCTGAGGGGTGTAAACAGTGTAAGTTTATGTGATTTTTAAACATAAAAATATTAATATCAAAAATCTTGCAAGAAATATTTTGAAGAAAATGTATAACCTTAATAAAAGCTACATTACTACTAATATTACTACTACTAATATTACTACTACTACTAAAGGGAATCAAAAAGTATCCTGAAATTAAAATCTAGAAAATTCAGAGAAAATTTGCTTTTAGAGTTATTGTGCTTATTGTGTATATATGTATGCATGTATGTATGTGTATATTAGTTTGTAGTTTGGTATTCTCATTTTTTAATTTATAATAAGGCACTCAGGCAATGAGGACAGGAGATTGTCAACAAAGAGTCAGAAAACACTGAAAAATTATCAAACAGCAATTTTGGAGCTAAAGAATAAAATAACTGAACTAAAAAAAAAAAAATGACTGGAGAGGTCCAAGGGCAGAGCAGATTGGGCAAAAGTAAGAATTAGCAAACGCAAAGATAGGTCACTGGAATGTATCCATTCATAAGATCAAGAAGAAAAAAAAAGAAAGACTGAAGAAAGCTTAAGGAACATATGGGACTGTATCAAGTGGACCAATAATTGGTGGCACAGAAGGAGACAGAGAGAGAAAGGGGCAGAAAGCTTATTCAAAGAAATGATAGATGAAAACTTTCCAAATCTAAGGAAGGAAATGGACGTTCAGATTCAGAAAGCCCAAGGAACTACACATAAAATAAGCCTCCTCCCAAAAAATGTCCACACAGAAATACATTATAATCAAATTGTCAAATGTCGAATACAAAAACAGAATTTCGAAAGCAGCAAGCAAAAAGTAACTTGTTATGTACAATGGAACTCTCATGGGATTTATAGCATATTTCTCAGCAGAAATATTGCAGGCAAGTTGTGAGTCAGCTTCAAAATGTTGAAAGAAAAACAACTATCAATTAAGACTATCATACCTGGCAAAACTGTCCCCAGAAATGAAGGTGAGAAAAATACTCCTCCTGATGAACAAAAGCTGAAGTATTCTATCACTCCTTGACCCGCCTTGTGATAGATACTAATGGGAGTTTTTAAACTTGAAATGAAAGGACACTAAATGGCAATATGAGAGTTTAAAATTTTCTGGTGAATGTGAATATATAGACATATACAGAATACAGTATTACTGTAATGCTGGTGGTTAAATTACTCTTATTTCTGGCCGGGCACGGTGGCTCACGCCCGTAATCCCAGCACTTTGGGAGGCCGAGGTGGGCAGATCGCCTGAGGTCGGGAGTTCAAGACCAGCCTGACCAACACGGAAAAACCCCATCTCTACTAAAAATACAAAATTAGCCAGGCGTGGTGGCACACGCCTGTAATCCCAGCTACTTGGGAGGCTAAGGCAGGAGAATCACTTGAACCCGGGAGGTGGAGGTTGTGGTGAGCCAAGATCGTGCCATTGCACTCCAGTCTGGCCAACAAGAGCAAAACTCTGTCTCAAAAAAATATATACTTTTATTTTTAGTATGAAAGTTAAAAGAAAAAAGCATTAAAAATAGATATGTAAAAGGTATTAATAAATACAAAATGTTAACAAGTGTAAATGGTGACACTGATAACATGAAGAGTGGGGAGGTGCAGTAAAAAGGTAGAGTTTTTATTATAAGATTAGTTGTTAAGTTGTTATCTGCTTAAATTAGACTATTATAACTGTGAATTGTTGTACATCAGCCCCATGGCAACCAAAAGGAAAATACCTGCAGAAGATGCACACACAAAAAAGGAATCAATGCCCTTCAATAAAAAAGAAAAAAAAACCTCACTGGGACACAAGAGAATTTGGGAGGCCAAGGTGGGCAGATCACAAGGTCAGGAGATCGAGACCATCCTGGTCAATCTAGTGAAACTCCATCTCTACTAAAAATACAATAATTAGCTGGGCATGGTGGTGTGTGTCTGTAGTCCCAGCTACTCAGGAGGCTGAGGCAGAAGAATTGCTTGAACCTGGGAGGTGGAGGTTGCAGTGAGCTGAGATCACGCCACTGCACTCCAGCCTGGTGACAAAGCAAGACTCCATCTCAAAAAAAAAAAAAAAAAAAAAAAAGGCAAGAGGAGACAGCAGGAGAGGAAAAGAGAGACATAAGAATTACAAGACAGAAAGCAACGAACAATATAGCAATAGTAAGGCCTTTCCTATCAGTAATTTCTTTTAAACGTAAATAAATTAAACTCCCAATTGAAAGACGTAGACTATCTGAATAAATTGAGGAAACCAGATCTAACTATATGCTGTCAACAGGAGACTTTAGATTTAAGGACACACATAGCTAGAAACTGAAGCAATGAAAAAACATATTTCATGCAAATGATAGCCAAAAGAAAACAGAGGTGGCTATCATCATGACAGAAATCAGGATCCCTAAAAAATGTTGGCACTCTTTTATTCATTGCAGCACAATTCATAATAAGAGAGAGGTGGAGACAACATGAATGTCCCTCATCAAATGAATAAAGAAAATATTATGTGTGTGTATATATATATATAAAATGGAATATTATGTCTTAAAAATATGAAAATCCTGCCAAATGCAACAGCATGAATGAACCTTAATATTATAATAATTGAAATAAGCCAGTCACTGATATACAAATAGTGTATGATTCTACTCATATGAGGTATCTAAAAAAGTCAAACATTTATAAGCAGAGAGTAGAATGGCAGTTGCCAATGGGTGGGGGAAAGGGAAAATTGGGAGTTACCATTTAACAGGCATACAGTTTCAGTTATGCAAGATGATTAAGTGACAGAGATCTATTGTGCAATATTGAACGTGTAGTCAACAGTACATGCTGTACAGTTTAAAACTTGAGAGTAGAACTCATGTTAATTGTTGTAATCAGAATAAAAAAAATTCCCATGACTAAAGAGCTTTCACCACTGAGACAAAAATTATATTATACCAACAGAATTGGAATTAATGTCCCAATTAAATTGGTTTTAACTGTTCAGATGGCTGAGGTTAAATATTGGTTAAGGTTTTAATTGGGGCATCCGATCGATGCTAAAGAAAACCAAATAAATTTTCCTCATGATCCAATTACAATGCTGAGTCATTTCATACACACTAGCATATGAAAGGTGGCTAAGTCTGAATCTTGGAAAAACAAAATTGTAATCTGAACCCTGAACTAATTACTTAATAACTTCCTTCAACTTTATTGAAATATGAGTGTTTAAAATTCTTAAACTCTTTATCAGATTACTTTACCAAAATAATGGTTTTAACTAACCAATTTATTTCTTTGCTTATGTTTGAATTTCATGTTATATTATTTTTGTCTTGTAGGGAACAACCTTGAAAGATATTTGAATGGTATTTTCTTAAGTTTTGATCACGATTACATAGTCCTGTAAGTTTCCTCTTTTGCTTAAGCCAATTTTAACCAAGTTTCTGTAACTTGAAACTCAAACAGCCCTCACCCAGGAGAAGGAGAAACCAGTGAAGTAGCTTTGCAAGGAGAGGTCTTAGCTGTGAGATGAGAACCAGAAAATTATGGTGTTTTGGGAGCAAAGAGAAAAATAATTGCTTTTTCAATACTTGTTTTCCTTGTCAGTTCCTATACACAAGCATATCCTAAGAGGAATACAATTTGGAGGAAACAAAGATTTAACATTTTTATTTATTTTGGGTTAGAGGTTAAGATGAAATCTAATTTCATGTTTTCAGAGTAATTTTAAAAACAACCATTAAGCTATGTTTTATATTTTTTGTTATGCATAGATTTATGTTTACATTTATTTTGGTTTCCTGGATTTATATTTGTCAATCAAGAATTGTTTTTAAGTCCTGATTAACATTTTTTTCTTATTTCAAGAGATTCAATATTTGAGTTGATGGTAAATTTTTAATAATTTATCAACAATATTTAGAATTATAAACATATAAATATATAATTATTTAAGCTTACAGGTATACATATATAGAGATAATTTTCAACTGTTTTCTTATATTTTAGTCACATTTTTGCTCTGGCTAACTTTATGAGCAGAAATGGAATCCATTGTGGATTTAAAATTTTATTCCTATAAAAAGTATTTTAAAATATTTATTTTCTTCCCTTTTAATTTTTTCACTAGCAGTAGAGTATTGTGAGCTTATAAATATTTTAGCATAAAGAAAAAAGAGCCCCAGCTCCATCTTTCTTTTTTTGTAGGTAACATTTTCTTTCTAAGTTTTCTGCACCCTGTAGCTTCAGAAAAGTTTAAACAGTACCTTGCTCACATATCACAGGAACTGACAGACTCATACCTCATCTGCACTTTCATCTAGTAACATCCATAATGGTTAGGTATAAAAATGTTTTTTAGAGTATTTAGCATAATTAACTACTTTGCAGTAATTTTATCCAATTATATATTTTTCATTACAAAATACAGTTCATTAGATATTACTGAACAAAAGGTATGTTTCAAACGTTTTAATTATGGTGGAATTATATAACAGGCATGGTTATCAACAATGTTTTGCTCGATCAGCTACAAAATCCGTTCTTACTGTTAAACAATACAAAGCATGAAGTTGTTTCCTTGGTAATAACATTTGGCCCCTACATTAAAATTTTCCTTTTTTCATCTCAGAATCTCCTAAGGCATACTACAATCACAATATAGCACCACAAAACACATTTAAACATTCATTTAGGATTGTTTAATTTAAGAAATATGATTTAGTTTAGGATTTGTTTGAAAATTGTGAACACAGTCATAGGCTTAGGGTGTAACTAACAAAACTTACAGGGTGAGAATAAGAGGAACATGAATTGCAATGGAGTGGTACGTATTGCCATAAGGTGAATTTTTTAAAAAAATTTATGATTACATAATTAAGGTAAATAATTTTAAAATAGCTAAGTATATTCTGAATAAGACAATATGATAAAATATATATTCTTTTCCCTTGTAATTTCTGAAATCATGTTGATAGAACCACCTATACCTAACAGCAATGATATCTTGGTTCTCTAATTGACAATTTTACCTATAAAATATGATAGCATATCCATTGAGGTTATGATGGTTAATATTAAGTGGTAAGTTGGCTGGTTTGAGGGGTGCCTAAGTGGCTGGTGAAGCATTCTTTCTGGGTGTGTTTGAGAAGGTGTTTCCAGAGGAAATTGCCATGTGAATCAGTGGAATGAGAGAGGAAGGTCAGCTTTCAATGTAGATAACCATCCAAAGGGCTATGGCAGGCCAGAACAAAGCAGGCAGAAGGGGAACATTCAACTTGCTTGCTTTTCTTTTTCCCTTCTCCTTATCTCTCACACACTCTCTGAGAGCAATACCCCTATTTGTTCTCTTGCCTGGTGCCATCAAACTCCAGGCTTTTTGGTCACTGGGCTCTGGGACATGCATTCCCATGCACCAGCAGCCTCCTCTCCTGGGGGACTACATTTTTGTCTTCTCTGGTTTTGAGATGTTCAGAGTTGTACTGAGCCACACTGCTGGCTTCCCTGGGAGCTACACTACTTATCTGAGAGTCACACTACTGTCTTTTCTCATTATCTAGGTTGCAGTTGGTTTATCACAGGACTTTTCCTTTGCAATTGTGTGAGCCAATTTTCCCTAATAAATTCCCTTTCATACACACACACACACACACACACACACACACACACACACACACTTCCTATTGGCTCTGTCACTCTGGAGAATCCTAATGCATAGGTATTAATATTAAAAATATGTGTAGGGGTGTGTGTGTGCATGTGCACACATGTGCACAAATGTATCTAACTATTGTTATGAGGCCAAATAAAATTGCTATATTATAGTTATAATGAGATGGGAGATATATTATTATAAAAATTTTACTAAAAACAAAAAACAAATGGCAAAAATTAGTTAGTTTTTCACCACTGCTGATAAAGTCACTCTTTCTCAGGCTCACCAAAAATCAGTTTTAGAAACATTTATATTGTCAGTAAAATTCCTCCCTATATAATCATTATAGTATTTAATATTTCCTTCTTTATTCATGATATTATACTTCAAAAAAGTAACAAAAAGAGTGTGACTTTTTAAAAAAATCATTGTATCTCAAACATTTTAAAAAGTCTGATTATTCTAATTATTGATTTGACTTGAAATTTATGTATTTTGGTAATTTTATTTTTATAAATTTTAAATGTTGTGAAATAGTCTAGTTTAGAAAATGTACACTTTCCCATGTTGATAATGGCTATATTTTTGCCCTAGGTTTTGTGAGAGAGAACGAGAGAGAATGTGTGTGTGTGTGTGTGTGTGTGTGTGTGTGAGAGAGAGAGAGAGAGAGAAAGAGAGAGAGAGATGAAATACTTGGTGTTTCCTAGTCTTTTTTATCAACAAGTACAATTTATTCACTGAGCAAATTTTCAGAGTTTTTCTGTGGAATGCAATTATACAACTGTTTGCTTTGCTTGCTTTTAAAATAACTGGAGTTATTTTAAAAATATAGCTGACCGTGGGGTAAAAAAACCAAACAAATAAGCAGAAAATCCAAGCAATACCAAGTGAGTATTCTCATGCCCATAAAAACAAGTATTTCAACACGGCCTGGTGGGGTGGGCAGAACATCTGATGAAATTAAAGAATCATCGGTTTTGTGAGGGTGTTTATAACTTTTCCTTCTTGTTCTTTATGAAAACTTGAGATTTTGTAGTATTTCTTAATAAGTTGTGGCTCATGTTTCATAGTTTACATAGGTAACTTTATCAACATTTCACGTTAGAATTTTCATATTATAGGCATATATCATTTTTTTTGTACTTTGCTTTATCACACCTGACAGATATTGTGTGCTTTTTTTTTTTTTTTTTTTTTTCCAGGCGGAGTCACCCAGGCTGGAGTGCAATGGAGCGATCTCGGCTCACTGTAACCTCCACCTCCCAGGTTAAAGCGATTCTCCCACCTCAGCTTCCCAAGTAGCTGGGACTATAGACATGTGCCACCACACCTGGCTAATTTTTTGTATTTTTAGTAGAGATGGGGTTTCACCCTCTTAGCAAGGATGGTCTCGATCTCCTGACCTTGTGATCCACCCACCTCAGCCTTCCAAAGTGCTGGGATTATAGGTGTGAGCCACGGCACCCAGCCTATTGTGTGCTTTTTACAAAGTAAAGATTTGTGGCAAGTTTTCATCAAGCAAGTCTACTAGCACAATTTTCCAACAGCATGTGCTCACTTTGTATCTCTGTGTCACATTTTGGCATTTCTCACAGTATTTCAAACTTTTCCATTATTTGTATATTTGGTTTACCTGTGATCCCTGTTCATTGATGTTATCATTGTAATTTTTGGGGGTGCCATGAACTGTGCCCATATAAGATGATGAACTTAACTGGTTAATGTCGTGTGTGTTCCGACTGCTCCACTGACTCGTCATTGCCCCAACTTCCTCCTCCTCAAGCCTCTCTATTCCCTGAGACACAACAGTATTGAAGTTTGGCCAATTAATGACTCTGTAATGGCCTCTAAGTGTTCAGGTGAAAGCAAGAGTCACTTGTATTTCACTTAAAATTGAAAACTAGAAATGAATAAACATAGTGAGGAAGGCAATGTTGAAAGCTGAGACAGGATGGAAGCTGTGCCCTTGTAGCAAACAGGCAGCCAATTTGTGAAAGCAAAGGAAATGCCTTGAAGGAAATTAGCAGGGCAACTCCTGTGAATTCAAGAATGATAAGAAGGCAAAATAGCCTTATTGCTAACATGGGAAAACGATTTAGTGGAACAATAGAAGATAAAACCAGCCAAAACATTTCCTTAAGCCACAGTCTACTCCAGATTGAGGATCTAACTATCTTCAGTTCTATGAAGGCTGAGAGAGGTGAAAAACTGCTAAAGAAAGCTTAAAGCTATTAATAGCAGAGATTGTTTCATGAGATTTAAGAAAATAAATTGTCATCATAACAAAAAAATGCAAGGGGAAGCAACAAGTGATCATGTAGAAGCTGCAGCAAGGTATCCAGAAGATTTAGCTAAGATTGTTAATGAAAGCTGCTACAGTAGACAACAGATTTTCAAGGTATTATAGATACGACAGCATTCTATTGGAAGAAGATACCGTCTAGGACTTTCATAGCTACAGAGGAGAAGCCAATACCTGGCCTCAGAGCTTCAAGAATAGGCTAACTCTTTTGTTAGGAGCTAATGCACCTGGTAACTTTCAGTTAAAGCCAATGTCCGTTTACCATTCCAAGATCCTAGGGCCCTTAAAAATTATTCCCAGTCTACTCTCATGTGCTCTATAAAATGGAACAACAAATCCTGAATAAAAGCACAGTGCTTATAACATGGTTTACTAAATATTTTAAGCCCACCATTACGACCTACTGCTTAGTTAAAAAAATTATTTGCAATATTATTGCTCATTGAAAATGTACCTGGTAACCCAGGAGCTCTGATGGAGATGTACGAAATTAATGATGTTTTCATGACTGCTTACACAATACCCATTCTGCAGCCCATAGATCAAAGAGTAATGTCAAATTTCAAGTGTTATTATTTAAGAAATACATTTTGTAAGGCTATAATTGCCATAGATTATGATTCCTATGATGGATCTAGGCAAAGTAAATTGATAACATCCTGGAAAGGATCTAGATGCCATTAAGAACATTGTGATACATGAGAGGAGGTCAAAATATCAATATTAACAGGGAATTGGAAGAAGTTTACTCTAACACCTGTGAATGACTTTGAGAGGTTCAAGACTTTAGTGGAAGAAATAACTACAGATGTGTGGAAACAAAAAGAGAACTACAGTTAGAAGTGGAGCCTGAGCTGTAACTGAATTGATCCTATCTCATTATAATGTATAACACAACTTGAAAGGGTAAGAAGTTGCTTCTTGTGGACCAGCAAAGAAAGTGGTTTCCTGAGATGTAATCTATACTTGGTGAAGATGATGTGAACACTGCTGAAATAACAACAAATAATTTAGAATATTGCATAAACTTAGTTGATAAAGCAGTAGCATAGTTTGAGGGGATTGGTTCCAATTTTGAAAGATGTTCTACTGTGAGTGAAATGCTATCAAATAGCACTGCAGAGAAATTGTTCAGAAAAGGAAGAGTTAATTGATGCAGTAAATGTCACAGTTACCTTATTTTAAAAAATTGCCACAGCCATGCCAACCTTCAGCACCCATCACCCTGATCAGTCAGCAGCCATCCGTCAATATTGAGGCAAGACTCTTCATTAGCAAGAAATTACGACTCCCTGAAGGCTCAGATGATCATTAGCAATGTTTTTCTTTTTCTTTTTTTTTTTTTTTTTCAAGATGGAGACTCACTTTACTGCCCAGGCTGGAGTGTAGTGGCACTATCTTGGCTCAGTGCAGCCTCTGCCTCCTGGGTTCAAGCACTTCTCCTGCCTCAGCCTCTCAAGTAGCTGGGACCACAGGCACATGCCACCACATCCAGCTAATGTTTGTATTTTTAGTACAGACGGTTTTCACCATTTTGTCCAGGCTGGTCTCGAACTCCTGGATTCAAGTAATCTGCCCACCTTGGCCTCCCAAATTGTTAGGATTACAGGTGTGAGCCACTGCCTGCACCCAGCGATCATTAGCATTTTTAAGCAATAAAGTATTTTTAAATTAAGGTATGCACATTTTTTTTAGATATAATGTTATTGAGAACTTAATATACTACAGTATAGTGTAAACATAAATTGTATATATACACCAGGAAACCAAACAATTTGTGTGACTGGCTTTACTGTTAAATATGCTTTATTGTGATGGTTTGGAACCTAACTCGTATCTGTGATGTTCAGCTGTACATTTTTTCCCATTATGGTACTCCTATTTTATTGTTAAGTTTTCGTAAAATTAATTGATGGATTGACTGACCAACGGTGACTTTAGGTTAGTTATATTTCTTTCTCAGGCATCCTTGCATAACGGACAGCTATTTTTGAGAATTCACTGTGCTGCTACTTAAGAATTAACTGTTTTCTCCTGAAGGGGAAATTGAGCAAGAAGGAAGAATGACAACAATTAGAGTAAAGAATTGTGATGCATGCCCCAGCCTCTTTCTCACCAAGTCTAGACAAGACAGTACATTACAGATGCCCCTCAAATCAGAAAAACTGAGGAGCAAGCACTGGCTTGTGAAAGTGAGGTCAAGAATGGAGAGAAGCAAAACCCACAGAGCTCTTGGGGACCAGAGAACACGGACATTGCTTGTCCCTTCAGTGTCTCTCTCTGTGATCTTTAGGATCGATCATTAAGAATTATGACAAGTGGAAAGTGTTAATTTTCCATTTAGGTCTATCATCTTTACCTAACATAAATGAAGGCTTCTGACAGTGAAACACACAAAAACTCAGGCATTTGCTTGACTAAAAAGGTTGTGGTTTAGCAGAAACTGACAGCCATGACTTCAGGGATTATTGTACACATTCATGTCTCTCATTAAATAAATATCAATAAAAATTTATCATTATCCCACAGAATTTGTGTTATAAGAGAATGGATAATACTCAACTATAAATTTAAATAAGACTTGCAGATTCCTAAATACTCATACACCACCCTTATAAAACTGAAGACTTTAACCTGTTTTAAAGCAGGCTTTTGAATAAATTCTTTTATTACAAAAAAGACCAGGGCACAGGGACACATGCCTGTAGTTTCAGCTACTTGGAAGGCTGAGGTGGAAGAATCAGGTGAGCTCAAGACTTTGAGTCCAGCCTGAGTAACAGAGAAAAACCCCATTTAAAAAAAGTGAGAATATGACCTGTGGTGGAGAATCAACATTTCTTTTTTATTATAATTCCACATAGTCTCAGGAACAAAATTCATGGAAATATCCATGATGTACTTAGGAAATAAGAACAATTTCCTTCTACTATTTGGAACGTTCAATGCACAGCTTGAGTTGGGGGGGTTGTGGAATTCAGATATTTATGAACAGGATTAACATACATAAACAGTTTTTTTGTTTGTCTCATAACACCAATAAGGAGCTAACAGAGCTCACAAGCTCCTTTATAATGGGATGAATGACTCTTGTATTGTAATTGCAAACAAATCTGCAGATGCAATTCAAAATTATTTTTATGATTGCAAATATGTTGCTCATTGTTCCTTGTTTTAGAAGAAACCTTATTTTGCATTGAAAATTTTGTTAGCATCATATTTTATAAAGACTATGTATCTTTTAACATGAATCTATTTTTTCCTATGGGTGAATGCTGTTCCTGGGAAAATACTAAATTCATGAGACCAGTGCTATTCATGCTGCTATAATTAAGGTACAGTGCTTATACCTTAACCATAAAAATGTTCATTTCAGAGTTTCATTTCATAGTCAAATTTTTAGCTTACAGCTATCCAACAAATCTTTGGGCATATTTTATTAATATATCCATGTATGTGGGCAATGTGTTCAACACATTTTTTTAAATGTCTTCTTCCTGGGAGTCATAAGGCATTTTTTCAACTTGTTTTTCAGACAAATACTTAAGTGAACGATATCAGAGATCTTATAAGTGTTATTAATAGATATTTTTAAAAGTTTGTATTTTATTTTATTTAAAAATTTTCTTTATATTTGTATAGATGAACTTTCTAAATGAAATTATAAATCACCATATTAATTTTCGGGGGACATTTTCTGCACAGACTTAAATTTTTTTTAATAGAATTGAGATATATGTTATTAAATTGAACAAAGCAATATAATGATATTCAAATTTTGTTGATCATTTACAATATTCCAGGCATTATCCTTGTTACTTTAATAGTGTTAACAAGTCTAATTGTCATAATAATCTTATAAATTACCTTGTAAAGTAGGAACTATTATTATTTTCATTTTAAAAATGAGAAAAGTGAAGCACAAGATTTTATTTACTCTCTCAAAGCCATATAGCTAGTGGATTGTGAACCAATATTAGATCCTAGCCTGTTTGAAACCAGAACCTATATTTCTATATGAAAACCTAGTCACATTACTAATCCTGATCAGTCTAATGAATTGCTCCCCCTCATCATAAACTACTATTACTGAAAAAGAAAGTGTGATTTTTCAGCTATATAATTTTCCTCAATATAGTCTTCCAATAGATTGTGAATGGCCAATTCATATTTTTAAAATACATTTATTATTGTTAATTACAATGCTATAATTACCTCAATTATTTAAGTCTTCTAATGTCTGTTTTGGATATTGATACAGTATCAGAAAATAATTATGAATCTATCATTGGGGGACTTATATCTGTTCAATTATCATTTTAATTTTTCCTGAGTAGAAGGTATTGATATCTACTAACAAATGGAAAAACGCAGATTTTTTTTGCAAGCCTTGTTTCTGAATAAAACCAAGTTAAACATATTAAATGTTTTGTTCATAATTACCTTTGGTTATGTGACAGAGAAGAAAATAGCTGAAAATGCCAACAGGCTAAGCAAGAATGAACATTCCTAGGAATGACAATCTAGGAAATCTCAGTGTGTTTACAGCTTTACATTTTTTTACTTTATTTCTATTGTGTGGAATTTCTTAAAGAATGCTAAATTGTATTCTTGTCTGGTTTAAGTCTGAGGCCATCTGTTAGATTGATGTTGCTTACTGGTGATGCCAGAACTGAAGAATCTTTTAGGGCAGTCCTCAAATTCTGTGCCTTCCTCTTTTCTTGCAGCTTGCCTTCCTAATCCTGGCTGCAAGAATTTGAACAGAGAGCAGGCGAGAGCAATATTTTAGTCTTCTTAGAAATTTACATGTAGGAAAGCAAGTAAATGCATATTCACCATGTGCATAGTTCATGGAGTGATGGGGACAATATGAGCCTCAGAGGGAATGATTGTTTCACAACAAGGAACTCATGCATTTCAAATTGCTCAACACCTGGGCTTGAAATAAGCCCATACTCCTGTTGGTTAATGCTACTGCCATAGTACTGGCAAGAAGACTGGCAGCTTGAAGGGGCATCCACAAAGTCATACAGCACGTTAATTCTGGTAGTGTGTCTTTTTTTCCTGACTGGCGTGATTACAAGAAAGAAATTGCCCATATCTTCCTGGTGCTGCATCTGGTTACATGGCACAATGAAAATGTAGTCTCTATAATGAGTTTATTGGTTTTAATTCTCATTAATTTTGCTCACACAAGTATATTTTGCTGAAAATGTATAAAACACTAAGTATAATCTGGCACAATATTATTTCATGTTCCTCATTAAGCCATAATATTATTCATATCTGTATATTTTTATATTGCCTTTTCTTTAACTGCCTACAGTGCCTGATCTTTGCCTTATGTATGATTATGGGTTGCAGAATAGAAATAACAAAAATTTGATTATTCTTTGGTCTGTAAAACATGGTTTTTGATAAATTTATTGGTTATGTTGAATATAAACTACTTAAAATACGTTAATAATTTGCTGATTATCTTTCTGTTTGCATTATCATCAATGTATATTATATATTACAATATATAATTTGTATGCATATTATATATTATAATATATATAATTTGTATTTATATTATATATGCATGCACAAGAATATATATAGATTTACACATATACATCTGAAATAAACAGTTCTAAGTCTTTGAGGTCCCATCTTTTGCTCCATTATCCTTTTGAGCTAATGCCCTATAAACTGTATTTAAAGTTTATTTTTTATTTTGAACTTTAAAAATTGCAGCCACACACGTTATCTTTACAGTCAGTAGAAAAAATGGAATTGAATCAATTATTCATAAGTCAGGGGGAGGAAAAAAACAAATGACAATTGTTCCTCTGAAACCATAGAGAAAATCTGACAGCACACTCAGTAGTGTGATTCATATTACTTTTTTGAGAACAAGCCCTGTCTTTAATCTGTTATTTGGTTTCAAACCTGCTTTTGATCCATTATTCACTTTGAATTCAACCTTTGTTCATTCACTTTAGCCATATATTCCAAAATTGTACCCACAGTTCAGAAAGATGGTCCAGTGCAACAGCAGCATTTTCTTAATTTCCCATATGATAGAAGTACATAGAAAGTACTGTCAAGCTCCTCTCACCTCACTGTAGCTCCAAGAAACACAATAATTTTGATCCAGAATATTAGAAAAAAATATTTTTGTATTGTTAACTACATGCACTAGCCAAGTGTTTTCCAGCACTTCTTTCAATGAAAAGTAGAATTCTGGGTATTAGCATCTTATCTGTATGTGTTGGTTTGTTCTAGTCAGTGGCCAATAAATAGCATTTTTCCTTACTGCCCGAAAACTGAGAAATAATATAAAACAATAAAGAAGGCAAACAAAATGTCATTATTGTTACTTACAATGGCTAGTTTGCGGAGATAGCACAATGTGACAGCCACGTGGGGCTGCTTCTTAAATGGCCAGGATTGCCGAGTCTCTGGGAGTGCAGGATGGGAGCAGGCACCTCTGCTGAGCTGAGGCTCAGGGGCTACAGCAGTTGAGGTCATCCTTGGGACTGGCTTGCACTGAAGTGTTACTTTTTCCAAGTTATCCAATCATCAAATTAATTTACCTCCTTAGAGATAATGTGACTGAAAGGACAAATAGAAGCCAAAAAATACTGCTGGGAAAATTCCTCCTCATAGATACCAGGAGTGGGAAAAAAGGTATTTATTTCTAACAGTCTGAAAAGTTACTTTATAGTTTGAAAATACATTGCTTTCTTAAATAAATTTAGTCACCCAGAATAATCTTGTTTAAATGATTTAATTAGTGAATTCTCTTTTCATGAAACTTTAAAAAGTTTAATTTTTAAAGAATTCTTTAAAATTCTGGATGAATGTGTTCCAAATCATATAGTATTGATTCACAAAGTACTTCTAATAAGTATCTTTTTGTTCTCAGGACATGTTCTCAGTATTACTTGATAATTCCCTTTAACCACAGAGCAACTTTCGTTAAAAAAGATTTTCAGAAAATGAATTACAGTTTCTCATTGGCAAGTTGTGACTAATCTTGGGCTGCTGAAATTATATTAATGCATTTGAACCATAATTTGATTATTCTCACACTGAAAACATAATATCTAATAATGTTTCATTTTGAAAAAAATTTACTGTTTTTATTAATTCATAATTAACCACATTTTTATGAGCTTTCAAAGAATTAAAGTATTTCTAATGAAAGTTAAAGATTTTAAATACTGATGTTAGATTTAAATTGTTTATTTTTGACAGTATATATGAAGTTTTAACCAAATGTCTGAATCTAATAATTTTATAATACTTTTTTTGACATACATTATAGCTGGGTAACCTAGTTAAATAGTACTCATATTTATTTAAAATATCTACTATAATTATCTCTGTCTCCTTTTCTGTTGCTCTTTCTCTCCCCACAATCTTTGTGTAGGTATCCTGCTTTTATAAAGTATCTTTTTCCACAGGTTTTAATGAATGTGTGTCACAAATGCATAATTTAATGTTTTGGGCATATTTCAGCAACAGGGAGGTATAATTTGAAGACAGTACGTAAGTGATTATTATACCCTAGGCCATCACTATTGAGAAACTTACCTTGGTATATAAACTTCCATTTAATTTCACATCCTTCTCTTCTCAGCCTGAACAGTTAATCCTTCCAACACCAATCCTATGAAAATCTCCAGTTTCTTCTTGCTTTGGTCTTCTACCCCATTCATCCTGCTAACACTAACCTTTGCAATAACTCCAATACTGTTCATGAGTTTGCAAATGTAACTTGACTCTCAAAGCTGATGTAAAGTATTCTCCTTTCAAAGTCTTTTTCAACTTCTAATGTTAGAATTTATTGACACCATTCCTATACCCTTTTTTCAGGCTGTTGCTTGCTTGCTCACTTTCTCGCCTTCTCACCTTTCAGACTGAGTGGCTTGAGTAAAGGGACTATGCATGCTGAAAAATAGAATTCCAGCCTATTGAAAAGAAAAAGCTCACAGGTTCTTTCCATCTCATGACACAACACTCATTCCCCCTCCCAGACATCATTGTCTCAGATATACACAGACAACTAAGAAAGTCAGAGTTATTGGCTAATACTGTTCCTATATATCTCAGTTTTTGGAGGTATGTATACATAGGATCAAATACAATAGTAGAAATATGTACCATGTATTACCTATTATAGGATATTATGTCACTACTCAGTTTGATATTTCTATTGATACAAAAACTTACTATATATGCTTATTATTGGAGGCTCAGAAAGATTTGATGAATTGCTTTATTAGATGTGATGGTTTCATTGCTCAAAGAAATCAGAGATGACACAAACAAATGAAAAAACATTCCATGATCATGGATAGGAAGTATCAATATCGTGAAAATGGCCATACTGCCCAAAGCAATTTATAGATTCAATGCTATTCCCATTAAACTATCATTGACATTCTTCACAGAACAAGAAAAAACTATTTTAAATTTCATATGGAACCAAACACAAGCCTGAATAGCCAAGGCAGTCCTAGGCAAAAAGCACAAAGCTGGAGGCATCATGCTACCCAAATTCAAACTATCCTACAGGGCTACAGTAACCAAAACAGCATGGTACTGGTACAAGGACAGACACATAGACCAATGGAACAGAATAGAGAAGACAGAAATAAGACTTCACACCTACAACTATCTGATCTTTTACAAACCTGACAGAAACAAGCAATGGGGAAAGGATTTCTTATTTAATAAATGATGCTAGGATAACTGGCTAGCCATATGCAGAAAATTGTAACTGGACCCCTTCCTTACACCAGCTACAAGAAATCAGCTTAAAGACTTAAATGTAAAACCCAAAACTGTAAAAAGCCTAGAGTAAAACCTAGGCAATACCATTCAAGACATAGGCAAGGGCAAAGATTTCATGATGAAGACACCAAAACAATTGGAACAAAAGCAAAAATTCACAAATGGGATCTAATTAAACTAAAGAGCGTCTGCACAGCAAAAGAAATGATCAACAGAGTAAACAGACAACCTACAGAATGGTAGAAAAGTTTTGCAAACTATGCATCTAACGAAGGTCTAATATCCAATATCTATAAGAAACTTGAACAAATTTACAAGAAAATAAACCAAACAACCCAATTAAAAAGTGAGCAAATGACATGAACCAACACTTCTCAAAAGACATACATGCAGCCAATAAACATGAAAAAAGCTCAACATCACTGATCATTAGAGAAATGAAAATCAAAACCATGATGAGATGCCATCTCATATCAGTCAGAATTACTGCTATTAAAAAGTAAAAAAAAAATAGCAGATGTTGGTGAGATTGTGGGAAAAATGAATGCTTTTACACTGTTAGTGGGAGTGTAAATTAGCTCAACCATTGTGAAAGGCAGTGTGGCAACTTCTCAAAGACCTAGAACCAGAAATACCATTTAACCCAGCAATCCCATTACTGAGTATATACCCAAAGGGATATAAATTATTCTGTTATAAAGACACATGCACACATGTGTTTATTGCAGTACTCTTCACAATAGCAAACACATGGAATCAGCCTAACTGCCCATCAGTGATAGACTGGATAAAGAAAATGTGGTGCATATACACAGTGGAATACTATACAGCCATATAAAAGAACAAGATCATGTCCTTTGCAGGGACATGAATGGAGCTGGAGGCCATTATCCTTAGCAAACTAATGCAAGAAAAGAAAACTAAATACTGTATATTCTCACTTATAAGTGGGAGCTAAATGATGAGAACACATGGCTACAAAAATGGGAACAACAGACACTGGGGCCTACTGGAGGGCAGAGGGTGGAAGGAGGGAGAGGATCAGGAAAAAATAACTAAAGGATACAAGGCTTAATACTTGGGTGATAAAATAATCTGTACAGCAAACCTTCTTGACACACGTTTACCTAGGTAACAAACCTGAACATCCTGCACATGTACTCCTAAATTTAAAATAAAAGTTAAAAACAATTACTCCATTGAAGTACAAAGGTAGAAAGTTATGTATACCGCCAATCTGCATGTGCCCAAGCCCTTTGCAAGGCCACCATGGTACCCTAAAGAACTCTGAGGAACCTTTTTCTAAAGTGCAACAATTTCTAAAAATAAATTAAGCAAATTTACAGTTAAAAAATGTGGTTATTTTAGTCCAAAACAAAGTAACTAAGAAGAGCCTTCTTATTAGGGTAACTTCAATAAAGTATTCACCTTCAAATTCCAGTCTGTAGGCAAATTTAATTTCTGGAAGAAAGAAACTGATTATTCACTTTAGGAAAAACTAAATTCTTTGATACATTAGCTATGGAAGATAGAGACAAATTTATATAACACAAAAATTGTCAAAGTTTAATTAATGACAGAAAAATTTTAGACACTTGATGCCTGGTATAATCACTTAAGGTAATATTAAATATAGAAATGCTCAAAGTAAAATTTTGCTTTATGTATTTTGCTACTATGTTAGGGCATTCACAAAACGATAACTTTTTTTTTCATTGTTATTGTTGGGAATATAACTGTCACTCAAAGTCTTTCATTTGAAGGTACCCTCCATGTCTTTGGTTGTCTTTATGATATATTTATTTTGTGTTCTGAAGTTTTATATTTATGAGTTGATTTTGCTTATCCTGCTTGAGATTTTCTTGACCTTTTTTTCAATATGTAGTTTGGTTAAGTATGTTTTACTGAATGCAGTGTTTTACTTCAGTTTTGTAGCCTTAAAAACAATCCCATCTTAAATTGCTTCTGTCACTTATCTGTTTCCTCTCCTACTAGATCTTCCTTATATTTTATAAGGTCTTCTCACATTATCTTTCATAATTTTAATCCTTTATGTTTTCCATCTAATTGTCTTTCAGTGTTGTTTTCTGAATAATCACTTCTGATATACTTTTCATTTCATTAATTTTTCACTCAGCAGTGTCTAATCTGAAGTCAAATAAATCCGTCAAGTTTTTATATCAGCTGTTTTCTTCTGTTCCTAGACATATATTTTGACTATTCTAAAAATATGCTAGGTCATTTTTATATTTATTATAATCTCATTTTAAAAGTTATAGAGATAGTGGTATTATAGTTCCTGCAGTCGTGACATTTGCAACCTAATGAAATGAGCTGGCTTTTTATCCTTCATCCACCCACTAAATGTGTTCATTTCAGGCTATTTTCTGGGATCCTATGCTAGTTCATCATCTGCTTTTTTCATGTAATACACATATTCTCCTGGGCTAGTTCAGTTTACGCATGCCTCTTCCTATGATGTGATTGTAACTTCTAAATTTAAATTTCTAGACCCAGAATTGTATGTTATTTCCTGGATAGCACTTCATCAATTCTTTATGCAGCATCTAAAATTAATATAAAAATATGCTCTGAATACATTATCTATCTTTCCTCACACTTCCTTTTTGCCGTATTTTGATAACTAACCCTGAAGTATAGGCAGAATTTCTAATCGAATCCTGTAAATTTTATTTAATTTTCATAGTTCAATATAGTGTTGTATTATATTTCCTTTTAACATGTCACAGATATGCTCTTCTTTTTTTATCACCTTTGTTACTGCTTCATTTCAGGTTTTTCATCTCTCCTGTTTATAATTTTTGTGGCACTAATATCCTTACTGATCTTCCTAATTCTATCTTCTTTTATTTATTTATTTTATTTTATTTTATTTTTTTTTTTGTGACAGAGTCTCACTCTGTCACCCAGGCTGGAGTGCAGTGGTGTGATCTCGGCTCACTGCAACCTCTGCCTCCCAGGTTCAAGCGATTCTCTTTCCTCAGCCTCCCGAGTAGCTGGGACTACAAGCGCATGCCACCACATTTGTCTAATTTTTGTATTTTTAGTAGAGATACAGTTTCACCATATTGGTCAGGCTGGTCTCAAACTCCTGACCTCAGGTGATCCACCTGCCTCAGCCTCCCAAAGTGCCAGGATTACAAGCATGAGCCACCATGTCCAGCCTCTGTTTTATCTTCTACTGATTGTTGTCTACTGTGCTTCTGGGGCAATCTTCCTGAAATTAAACCTGACCATGAGTCAGTTTCTCTTGCCAGTTATTCACAATTGGTTTGCCCGCTTCCTGCAGAATAAATTTCAAATTTCTTTCCATGCAATGTAAACCTTTTGGGTTTGACCCATTCTTTTTTATTGTATTGTATTGTATTGTATTGCATGATCTTTTTTTACATTTTTATTTTCCATTATACATGCAATGTATGGTAAAAACATATTAAAATTTTTTGTGTTCTTCAGAAAAAAACACATGATTTTACATTTTGCTAGGAAATTTGTCTTCCTGGATTTCTTGCGTATTTATTTCAAAACCCAGTTCAAACTTTCGTACCTCTCTGAGAACTTTGGTGTCACCCAAGCCCCCGGGCTTATTTCTCTTCTCTGCCTCTCCATGTTCTACACATTTTCCATAATTTTATTAATACTTAGTACTCAGTAATTTAAAGTGTAAGATTTTACTGATAAATTTAAATTTATAAGAAGTGAGACATCTTTTATTTCCTTATATTTCCAGAACTTATCACATTATCTTATATATCATAGGTATACAAGATGATCAATAAGTGCTTCGAATATATGAATTGTTCCATCCTTTGGAGTTTTTTTCTTCTTACTATGAATGCCATCTTTACCTGATGCTCACTCTTCACAATCTAAATATTCCTCATTTCTTTATGGTTCAATGCAACTCATCTTCTCCAAAGCACATTTGCTGACCACACCAGCCCTCCATTTTCCACATACTTGAACTGTATCAATCATCATGACACTTACTGACCAATCTTGTATAAGGATATAAATAGATTAAATGCATTTTTTTTTCTATCCAAGTCATGAGTGTGTCCCTAATCTCTGGAAGGGGAATATAAGGTGGAAGTGGCAGGTATGCAAATAGACCAAACATGCACTGCAGTGTCCGTTTGTGACTTCCTCTTTCACTCTCTGTTGGACAAATGACGATGTTATTATTTGGAAAATAGTAATAGAGAAAGTGACCAAAGTTTTTAAAATTACAATATAATTAATGTTGTTACAATTTCAAATTAATATCTGCAAATTAAACTAATATGGAGTTTTTTTCAAGATCAGTTTATTCATTGTAATAGGTTTACCACAGATAAATAATGAGAAATTGACATAAAATTGTATCTCCAACTGTTCTTTTGACTCTCTGTAATAGCTTTTTATTGCTGTGTGACAGATTTCCAAAAATGTAGTAGCTTAATATGTTGTTGACACATATTTATTATTTCACAATTTTTGTGGGTCATAAATATGCCATGGATTTGTAGAGTCTTTTGCTCATTATATCACTCAGCTGAAATCAAAATGTCAGGTGATGCTATGATTTTACTTGCAGCTCATAGGCCTCTTGCAAGCTCATTGGTTTGTTAGAAGAATGCATTTCCTAGTGGTTGTAGGACTGAGGTTCCTGATTCTTAGTTTTCAGCAACCAGCTCCTAGGGCCCACCCAACATTTTCTGCATCATGTCCCTCTCCCCTATTTTGAGTTTCTTCCTTTAAGACCAGCAGAAAACCTCTGTTACTGCTTCTTAACTGCTTTAATGGCTCAACTTATATCCCATTATATTCACAGCTATTGCCGTACTCAAAAGGGAGAGCATTATTCAAGGTTTGTACGCCAGGGATATAAGTATTATAATTCCGAATACCATACTTGCTAAATGATTTTGTGTAAATATTTATGGTCTTAGTTTCCAAAAATGAAAAGTATAAATAAAATAAATAGCCCTAAAATTGTTTTATAATGTATATAATTCTAAGCCTTAAAATGAGCTAAGTTTGAAAATGTGTAAGTCAATTCCTCTCTATTTTAGATATTTTCTTCTTCCAAAGGGTTTAATATATAATTTACCATCAGTCACAAAGGACATTTGTTGATCAAATTTAGTCTGCACAAATGAATAGACATCTGTTAAGTGAGTAGCACATACAGTATATACTTTTGGGCTAAGATCATTATTTTGTTATTGATAGAAACAAAGAAAAAAACATTTGGTATTTCAAACTTCAATGCACAATGATAAAAATTAGTTAATAAATATAGGATTGTATTCAACTATCAAATGATCATATATAAACTTTTTAAATCTGTCTGCCTTGACAATTCTATTAAAGTGAATAAAAGAGCAAGACAACTTATAGAATGCTTAAATAAATGAGCAAAGCAAAGCTTTTCAACCATGATCTGTCATGTGAAAAGTATATAGCATATTGACTTCTTGACAGGTTTTGTCACCTGTAGGAAAAAGACATTCTTGTTTATGGAACTTGTAGGCATGCTCTGAAACATATAATGCCTAACTGTCAAATCCTCTGAGTACAAGTAAAATATAGAAGCATTTAATTTATCACAGGGCCATTTTAATCTTGATTTTTAAAGAACACAAGAGCTGTCATGGTTTCTTTAAAAGGTACACCTGGGAGGTTTTGTCTCTCTTCCATAAAATTCCCTAAGTTGTTAAGAATCCAGGCGGCCGGGCACGGTGGCTCATGCCTGTAATCCCAGCACTTTGGGAGGCCGAGGCAGGCGGATCACAAGGTCAAGAGATTGAGACCATCCTGGCCAACACAGTGAAACCCCGTCTCTACTAAAAATACAAAAATTAGCTGGGCGTGGTAGTGCGCACCTGTAGTCCCAGCTACTCAGGAGGCTGAGGCAGGAGAATCACTTGAACCTGGGAGGCGGAGGTTGCAGTGAGCCAGGATTGCGCCACTGCACTTCAGCCTGGCGACAGAGCGAGACTCCATCTCAAAAAAAAAAAAAAAAAAAAAAAAAAAAGAATCCAGGCAACTGCTTTGAGTTTATGAGTGGAAGAGCTGACTAGACTAGGTATACTGCTATTTTTGTGATCCTTTTTAGAATAACATATCTTTTTTTAATTTAAACATCTGGTTTTTTTCATAGATGATATACTTACCAGTATACTTGTCAGTTTCAAACTTAATTTAAGGAATTAATGAAAAGGGGGGAAAAAACTCTATGTTTTCTGAGACATTTGCCAGTTAAACGTTCTTGCAATTCTGTTAAGTATAACCATAATTTCAGAATAATCATATTTTCCCATATAGTTTATATTTAAGAATATAATAGTCCTTCTGAATGCAAGAGTATTTTGAAATTAATTGAGTTTGTCAGTCTGTTGTATAAGACATTTCTGACTTTCTGTTTCTGGTAATAACAGATTACAACATTAGGACTATACCAACTCTGAGGAGAGGAATAACATCAGGATAAAATATATTATTAAAATTTTCTTAGGAGTATAAAGAATTAACAAGACAATAAAGAAATACCACAAGGAAAAGAAAACTCCGAGAAATAAATGAGTTTTAAATCTACTTTTGCCTTGAGGGCATATTCAGGTTTTAGAAAATTTAAACTCCACTGGTAAGGGTAATCAAATTCAAAGCAAATGGCAACTGAAAGCAGTGAATTTTAAAAACGAAAGAAAGGAAAAATAAAGAAGGAAAAGAAGAGAGAAAGAAAGAATAAAAGAAGAAACAAACAAAAAGAAAAAAGTCTTTTGCAACAATATGCTGGGACCTCAGTGAATAACACCCTCAGGACAAGACAGAATTAGAGCTTCCTTCTCTCGGAGAATTTTGCATGGAGAATCTCAGAAACTTTATACTATGAAATTGGTTTAAGCTGGTTCTAGGTCAGCATTGTTGGCAGATCCTTGGCAGAAAAAAAAAATGCCTGTATGTTCTAAAGGAAAGTAAAAACTTCAACCTAGGCCTCACATTTTGCTATCGATAATATTTCAAGTTCAATGTTCATCACATAGTCAAGAATAATTAGACACAAAAGATAAAAACAGTAAGATGTCATGAGTAACAACTAGACGATAAATGAAAAGGAAACAAAAACAGACCATTAAGGGCTTTAGCTATTAGTATAATATAGACTATAAATAAACTGCATATAAAAATGTTTAAAAAACAACCACCTTGATGATACCTACAAGGAAGATAAAATTATACAAAGAATTAGAGCAAATTTGGAAAATAAACATCAATATTCTGAGTGAAACTAGCAATAACTAAAATACTAATAAAGCTAAAGAGAAAATTAGTAAACTGAATACCAGAACAGAAAAAAATTATTAAGAGCACTGAAATAAAATACGAAAGAGATTATTTACCAACTGATAACATTGCCACCTATTCAACAGCTTGTCAAATAGGAAAAGAGGCAAGATCAATCTTTCTCACTTCAGTCTTCCAGGATTATAATTCTGTGATTTCAGTGATGTGGACTAAAGCAAGTGATTTAAGTTTTTCATGTCTCAGTTCTATTATGTATGCAATTTATTTGTTACATTCTATTTCTCAAGTCTCTTTTATCTAAAAAGTCCTGCAGTACTCTGATAGTTTTGTGAAAATGTTGCTAATATATTTGCAGAAGAAAATCAGGATTTTATCAGTAATAATGAAGCAAATTAGTAAATAAATCAGTGGTGAAAAAATTTTGCTACTGGAAAAAGCAAACTTTCTAATGGGAAGAAAGGGCAGTGTCTTATAATTTCCTTAATATAAGAAAGAACCAGAGAACAAGCTCTATGTAAAGTCTATATAGTAGACTTCAATGGAAACAAGAAAAAGAATTTGTTTGAATATTGAGGAGAGTTAAAAGAAAACTTAGAATTTTTTCCCTTATCCTATTTGAGAAGCACCTTGGGTAGATGGCAATGCTATTATTTGGTAAATAATCTCTTTTACATTTTCTTTCGGTGCTCTTGATGATTTTTTTTCTGTTTCATTATGCAGTTTACTAGTTTTCAGATTTTTTTTTCCTCTGTTGCTAGGCCTATGAAAGACCAAGGAACATAATGGAGATAAGGATGAATTCTGTTCCAGTTTTATTCTGTAAATATTCTATAATAAACAAATCAATCTGAACATGAAAGTCAAATGAAGACAATACTATTAACTCATAAAAATCACAATTATAATCAGGTCGATTCTCACGCAGGGGTATCATTTATTTTGCCACATAAAAGAAATGTAAGACAATTAACAGTTTCCAAATTAGCTTGATGGGAGAAAATTTACAATAGGGCAATCCATTACTTACTAATGAAGTTACATTTCATAAAGGAGTTCCTCTAAGGAATTTCCTTTTGAAATAATATTTATGTATAGTTTAGCAGAGGTGAGCATTGATTGCTTATCTCAATTGCAAAGTTAGCAAGTTCCCCAGAGGAAAAAGCACACAGATTGTTTGACTGAATTGTGGGTGGTTTAAAATTATGATGAAAGGCAATGTAAAAATAGAAACCATGTGGGTTTCTTTATTTTGCTTGAAGGGAATGCTACTAATTTATTTTTCCTATAAAAAGTCAATGAAATTAGAATTTACATTTTGGTTCCAAATTGGCAATGATGAAGGGGAGATTAAATTAATGAGCTTGTTATAGTTATTAGTTCTACATTGTTCATTTTAGCCCAGCCATGGAATGTGAGGCTGACTCTACAGCAAAAAATACTTGATAAAGAGAAATAAATGATACAAATTTGATGTAATGTGGTTGTTGACTCTATATGTGAATATGAATTTAGAACAGTCAATAAAAATTTACAGTATGTATAACACAGCTAGATGTCTTACAGAAATGTAGAAAAGCATACAATATCATCTGACTCTAGACACCTATGATGAAGTTGGTTGTTTGTACAGTTATTTCAAACCCATAATGGCCTATCATTTATTTATCTGTACAATAAAAAAATCTAGTGCACACTTGATTCTGAGAAAAAGCCGAAATTCCTGCCATCAAAGAATTTACAGTATAATGTGGAAGATAGACCAAAAACATAAAAACAAATAAATAATTTTAGAATTATAAATGTATTGAGACATTGTGAAGAGTTCAGTGATAGAAATACATGAGTGAGGTGGGTAGAGAATTAGATGTGGAGGGCGATGTCTGCCAGTTAATATGAGACTTGAAGCTTAAAATAAGACAACTGTGTAATAAAACAAATAATAACTTCCATGCAGTGCAAATGGTTTGTCTTGGGGTAGAAAAGGCCTTGGTGTATTTAAAGGATGCACAGAGTTCATTGTGATTGGGATATGGAGAATCAGAATAAGCATTGTTTAAAATGTGATTGAAAACATACATAGGAGCCAGGGTTTTTTGGGCATGTGCATGGATTTTGTCCAAAGTTCTATGATAAGTCAATAGAAGAGTTTTATGAGGTATGACAGTCTGATTTATGGCTTTACAGAAAAAAAAAAGATGACCTACACTGCTTTGTGTTTTAACAATCCTTGGCAGTTAAGAGTGTGGAGGACAAGACTAGAAGTCAGGAGACCAATAAGAGATTATGGCAACAGCTCAGCCAAGATGCAGCCTGAATTATAATAACAGCACTGGAGAGGAAGAGAAGGAGACAAATATTAGATTTATTTTGATAGTAGCAATAACAATGCTTGTGGTATTTTGAACAGTGGGAGATAGAGGAGAGGGAAAAATAAAGAAAGCCTCCAGAGATATTCCTTGAGAAGTTGTGTGAAAGACTGAGTCATTTACCAAGATAAATACATTCAGATTTCTGTGGATAAGGAGAAATTGTCATGTGCACCATGGACATGTTAGTTTTGAGATTTGTATACATACCAAGCAAGCTGGCATTAAAAATAGGCAGAAAAGAGATCCAACGAGAAGACTAAGAGTCATTAACAGCCATAGGAATTAAGTGTAGAGAGCAAAGAGCAAAGGGCAGGGGAGTAAGCCCTGAAGAGTCTAATATGAAGCTGTCAGGAAGGGTACTGGAAAGGTTATTAGAAAAAACAAGATAAGATCCATGTTTTTGAAGCTAAAGGAGAATATGGTTTTCAGAAGAAGGGAATGCAGCTGTGATACAGGCTGTGGGTTAGACAAATAAGAGCATAAAATGATCACTGAACTTGACAAAAGTAGAGTTGCTAGAGATCTTGACAAAAAAAATTTTCATGTAGTAACCAAGAAAGAAGCTGAACTCTAGAGCACTGAGGAATAAATAGAATATGAGAAAGTAGAGTCCCAGACACTAATTATTTCCAGAAGTTTATCTACATAGGTGAGCATAGGAATGGAGAAGTTGCTGACAAGAACTGTGGAGAAACCTGAGGTTTTTAAAGAACATGAAATAGCAAGACAAGTTTATATGTTTATATATATTGTACTAGAGAGGGAGACATTGATGGTTGAAGAGAGGAGAGGAATGAATGAACAATGAGGAGAATACCTTGAAATAGTTAAAGAAGATGGGAACCAGAGTAAATGTTATAGAATAATAAGGAGGGATAAAATTTAAATTTAACCCAAGAGAACAAAATAAATGCACATGCAAGAAGGTTACAAGATAAGTAGAAATTTGATGGAATTCTAAACTGGTAATTTATGTATTCTTAATGAATTAGAAGCAAGTTCATTATCTGAAATTGATTAAGCAGATTGGATGGTTGAAGAATGCTAAAGTGTTTGAGGAGAAAAGATAATATATGAAATTACTTTTTAGAATAGAATCATAAGCTTTCCACATAAATGTTTTTTGAATTGCCATAGAATGTTGAGTGTCCTTTTTACATTTGATATCACAAATTTAACTTAAAATTTCACTTTAAATCAACCAAACTGGCTATGAGCTTTCATTTCTATCTATTCATACTTGCTTTTGCATAGACTTTGTTGGGTCCTTATCCTATAAAGTTTCTTCCGAGTGAGCAGGGTAGAAGACTAGTAGAATGGGAATTAAGTATTTCTGCAAAGGAGAATGTTTTTTGACGGATCATGAAATCTAAGAAGACAGAAGCATGTTGATAGAGAATGGTGCATTTAGTATCTTGGAGATGATGATCTACTTCAAAAGGCGAGCTGGCTGTGTGAAATATTGGGACAAGTGAGCGGGATTTGATATCTTAATATTAGATATTTTGGAATTGGTAAGCTTAGGAATATATGACTGAGAAGGAGAGGAGTGGTCAATAGAGATATGAGTAAAGAAACAGGTAAGACAGCGTATTTCAGGGAATAATAATAGAAAACATGGTGAGGTCACAGGACCTTGATTAGGATATGGAAACAAAGGGAAGGTTGATAAATGATAGCAATATTGAGCATTCTCAGCTTTAGCTCTCAGCTATATAATCAAGTATTTCAAATAGTGTGTTTAAACTACTATATATTTTGTTAATTTTAGAAAGAGCTATTTGATTTCTTACTATGATGGAAATATTTTTTTCTCTTAGTTTCTGTAAATGTTGCTTGTATCATCTTCCTTCTGATCTCCAAAAACAATTTTGATGAGAGTTTTGTTCAGCTGGTACACATCAGCACACCTTTAAAGTGAGTCAAAACTGAAATATGCCTGACATTCCAGAAGATGTTTCTCAGACCCTTGAATGGCTTCTGCTGACCCTCCCCATCCTTCTCCCAGGACAGAGGGAGCTTTCAGCACTTTGGTCTGACACTAAAGCTCATGGGCAGATGCATTCTGATTGGTTTAGTTAAGTGTAAATGTTGACACATTTCTTAAATATTACCCCTGGTTATATTCGTATTCTAAGTTTCTTGACAGGTCACTTTTCCAATATCAAATAGCATATTTAGATCTTCTTTTAAAAACACCATTCACTATAAAAATATGTATTGATTCTTCTCTCTTTTTAATGAGGCATTAGTGTCCCTACTTTTCAATTCATCTGTTTTTCCTTCCCTTCTCTCCTGTCATGTGCAGGCCTTATTTTACTAAGATTGATAACATCTGCATTAAACCTACTATGTATACATTCATAGGATAGAGATAGAAAACCATTATCTGGTAATTTCTATGTGCCACACTGTCTCATATCATGAGAATGATTGGAAAATTACCTATAATTACTTTTGTTTTCACTTATTTTGGCTAAACAAGAAAAGAGAATTTGTCTGACTGACTAGTTCTCTATAACATGTCCTCCAGATGGCATTTGCAAATAGCTTGGTGAGCTATTTATTACAAAAGGAAGAATTCATATGTTGGAAAGTTTGCACAGACAGTAGTTGAGTGAGAAAAAGAAATTCGACAATAGGAAGCCATTCCAATTTTCTTGAAGTCCTCTTCTTCCTGTTGAAATGTGGCCTCTTCTTGGTAGTGGTTGCATGCTGTTTTTGGATAATGACTTTCTCGTGCAGTTTCACTCCTTACTCTGTTTTCTTATTGTGTCATCATGTTTTCCACACTCCCAATACTACCGTATAGCCTCTCGAGTCTACTTCTCTCCCAAAGGATGACCCCCTGGGAACATTATTTAAAATTGTATGAACAATGGTATAGAGAAAAATAAGTTTCTACCAGCTAAATGAAGACATAAAGGGAACAAATACAAATAAATTTGTGTACTTTCAAATCTTGTTTGCTGGATTCCAATCCTTGTACTCCTCCTCTCAGCCACTAGACTGAGCTAATTATATTCTGAATTTGTAGTTAATTATCTTGCTGCATTTCTTAAATACATACAGACACATATATTATGTATATCACTACATATGCATATGTTACCAAACACCATATAACATGTTTTTATATACTAAAATGTCGTACTGTGCATATTATTCATCATTTTGCTTTGCTTTTATATATACATTAACTTTCAGATCATTCATTTCCACAACTGTACAGTAATACTTTATTCTATAAACTACCACAAGTTATTTATCAATTCTGAAGTTGATGGGGGCATAAGAGTTTTTTATCTCTCTCTCCCTTTTTTATTCTCTTATAAACAATCCTGCACTGGAGACTTTTATATATGTATATTTTTGAGTCTCAGGAAGGATTTTGTATATTATTATTATTCCTACATGCATATGAGAAAAATAGTTGCGTCATAAGAATATGCATATGTCTTCAAGTTTGCTACATACTGCCAAATTACACAATAAACTTATTTCAACGATTGATATTCCCACCAACCAACTAGTCATTGCTCCAAATTCTTGCCAGCAGCTGAAGCTGTCAGATATATAAAATCTTTTGAAACTAAGTTTTAAATATTTTTGTTTGTTTAATCTGCATATACTTGATTACCAGCAGTATTTGGGTTTCCTCTTCTACAAATGTCTTCTTTATATTACATTTAGGTAGTTTTTTAATGAATATATTCATTTTAAAATTGATTTTAAAGAAATATATGCAAAGTATATGTATTTGTTTAAGTTTCACACATTCCCAGTGTATGACTTTTATTTGCACTTGTCTAAAGCATAATTTTGATTGATAAAAGTTGTTTTAAATATGGCTCTTAATATTTAACATAATTTTCCTTAAGAGGCTATACTTTTTTTGTTTGTATCTTGTTTAAAAAATCCACTTTGAGGTTATACAGTTATTTTTTAATCTGTTTTCTTTTAAAAGTTACATAATTTTTCATTTCACATTGAATCCACTATTATAGACTTTTGTGAATGAGTGAGGAAAAAACACCATTTTTTTTGCTTTCTGCAGAATAGTGAATTAATTCTGCCAGCACATTTGCTGACGGCTCCTCCAGTGAACTTTACTATTGCCACTCTCCGCTTAGTCTCAACTAGGCTTGCAGCTCTCTTGATCTGCTGCACAGATGTCATTGTGAACTTTCCTTTTTATTCCTCTGAATAAGGTCTATATTTTTCTAGGTAGAGTCTAGTAACTCCCTAAGAAAACAAATGTGGGAAGTAAAATGTTTTATTCTTTGTATGGCCAAATCCTATCATCAAGGCGGATCTTGGAACCTGTACCAAAGGAAGTAAGTGTCGTATAAAGAACTTGGATTCTCCAGGCAGACTGCCAGGATTTGTATCCTGGCTCTTCCACTTACTGCCTATGTGATCATCATGCTAATCTTCAAGCTGGATATGAGCAATGCACCCCCTGAGAGCACATGGAGACCTTAGAATCAATAAAAGACATAGTTATTCCAAGAACATTGATTTTTATAGCCCAAATCTACATAAATGTGTATATATATATGTGTGTGTATATATATATGCTTTTCCAAAATTTATCCATGAAGCTACCTTGTTTGACTGAGATTTTGTTCCTCTTTCCTATCTATCTTTTCACAATCACCTTTCCGCCATTTTACCAAACAAATGCATGCCTCCCACTCACCCAAAATCTACTAATAGTAGTATAATCTACTGTTCCCAAGAGTAAAATCCTTTGGGCCACTAATGACCAATAAAATGTTGTCTGTGAGTGATTCTAACAACTGGGTAGCAAATAGTTTTGCAAAACAAGTGCTAAACACTTTGTATATGTAATTTTTAAAAATTGCTTTCAACGTAATTGAAAGATGACTTGATCCGGTTGTCAGATGAAATATCATTAAAAATAACTTTGACTGATAGATTAGTCTCTGATATTCCGCATATAACATGGTGAGAAATCTATTTCCTGGTTAAAAGTCTATGTGGAATTTTTCATGCCTGATCATAGGCAATGACAAAAGCTTTACCTGGCAGACTTCATAAGAGAAAGCTGCCCTCCCCACATCAGACTTCAGGCACAGCCAATGCACTGCAGTCTCTGAAGGGAGTTGCAGTCAGGGATTCAGGCCACTTAGGCCGGTCATGCTCTCTGGATATTTGCATACCTAACCCCTGCTCCTTCATTCCTAGGTCTCTTTATCTGAGGCTGTGTGCAGAGTCCTCTTCAGAAACCTCTGCTAAGGCCTCTATATGGGAGGAGCAGGAAAAACTTTAAAAACACTCTTCCCCACTCTTACTCTGTACCAAGTACTTTTTCATTCCTAGCTCTCTCCTCTAGCCCTCCTCCCTTCCCCCAACCCCAAAGTCCATAAAACTGCCAGAGTCTTTTGTTTGGGTTCCATGAAGAGTGAGACAATCCCCACATCAGTATTGATCCACCTGACCTCCTACTGGTGCCCTACTCCGTGGGGGAAAGTGGAGTTGGTGCTGTCACTGGTTTTAGAGTCTTCCTCATAGGATCACAGTAAGTGATTAAAGGCTTAACCATTTTCTCTTTGGCTTATTGCTTTAATGGTTACTCCAATATCTGGCCCCTCAGCACTCTTTCTCCCAGCTTAGCTGAGCCTCTGACATTTAGAGTTAACAAAAGTGACTGACATCAGTAAAACAAAGCTCTTATTCTCATTAATAATTAATGTGAACACATTTTCTCAAAGTTTAAATCTATAAAAACAAAACAAAATCAAAACAACATGGATTTGAGGCTTTTTTCTCTTTCTAGCAACAATAGTCATCAATAGATATAAAAATAATTGAGAAAAAGAAAACACATTTATTTTATTAAGGAATGTGTGAATAATGAAACATTATTCAATGTTCCATTATTGAAACACTGAAATGTTTGATAAACAGAAACACTTTGTATTCAATAGTTATTTGTTGTTTTAATTTTTTTGTTCATTTGCAATCTGCTTGAAACACAAAATAGAAAAAAAGTTACATATAGAGCCTATGCATTGGGAAAAATTTTAATGTTTATATATAAATATATGTATACACATTACATCAGTAAAGTATAAAAAGCGATCAATAAAAGACTTAAAAATAAAGATATATTCATTAAGATATAATTCTGTTTGGGAAGTAAAATGGAAATATGAGTACAAAGAGAAGAGAAAAATGATGTAAAATTCTGATTTGTTGAAGAATAGTTTTATCATCAATTTTTAAATTGGATGATGGTAATGTCAAATTCTTGTGATATTCTGATATTATTGGGCATATATGATTAAATGATATAGAAGTGACACTTTAAAATAACTACGTTTATAATGCAGAGAAATAACAACCCTTGCAGCCTTATTAAAAATTGGATACAATATTTAGATGTCAAGTTAAAAATGTGTTGTGAGGTACATTGCTTTTGAAAATTATTTTAGGAGTACATGATAAAAATATTTAGTGTCCACTTATCTAAAAGATCATGATGTTCCATAATACATGAAAAACAACATGGGAAATGTTCACCTTGATCAGTTGCAGCAGTTAAAATCAGACTTACCAAAATCAGACAAAATATTTTATTGCCTCTTACACAGATATCCAGGAGATGCAAGATTATATAAGGATCTAGAGAAAAAATTGGACATAAAACTTCTCATGAACCTTTTAAAAATGGCTAGGAGCAAAACCCAAACTCTTACACTTTAGAAGATTAATCTCCTCGGGGATATCCCACAGTATGCCGAGCCCTTAGAAGAATCTACTGTGGAAATAATGAATATATACTTAGCACACTTTTGTCAATCAACATTCTGTCAGGAAACAAATGGTCTATTCAAACAGGTGACTGAAGAGAATTTAATGAAGGGACTCTTCACAAAGGTGTAGCCAAGGTTAAGAGAGCAAGAATTGATGAAGTACTAACACAGATGGGAAGCTTTTGCCAGCCAGAGTCTACCAGAGCCCACAGAGAGAACCATAGGTATAAAACAGAAGTTGCTTTTTGCAGCTATGGCCTTAGGCAGAGAAACACAGCCAAGGTCAAACTGAAGTTGGCAGCGACAGAAACAGAGATAAATGCCCAGATTCCCTCTCCTTCTTCCCTGATCTTCTATCAGTGACTTTTATTGGCCACAGCAAACTGGAAGCCAAAGGATAAGGAATCCCAGTGATGAAGTCTAGTAGAGCTCAGAGTGCCAAGGGATGTAGAGGTGTATAGTGATAAGGAAAATAAAGACAATTTAATAGAGTTTTCAATAATATTAATGATTCTAATTTTGAGTAAATTCGAAGTGTATAAAACTGTAGTAAATTCCCATATATTAATCCTAAATTACAAAACCCAACAGAGTAGAGATGTTATTCATTGAGAGTTTATAATTAAATATATGAATTGGAGGAAATGATGGGTAAATGACAAATTTAAAAAATATATATATATCTGTTAGTGACCAATTTTAATGTGTGAAGAATTCTTTGTCATATAAATAAATGTGTTTGTTCACTCCAAAAAGTGGTTGGAGTGGTGAATATTACTTTCATATTTCTAAAATTTATTTAATTAAGAATGATGTTCAGAAAGCTCAGATAGCAAGAACAACTGACTGTGTGGGAATATGGTCTCCTCACCAGCACTAGTTGATAAAAATACAATCATACCTCACTTAACAATGGAAATATGTTCTGGGAAATGTGTCATTAGGCCATTTTGTCTTTGTGTGAACATCACGGAGTGTACAGACCTAGATGGTATAGTCTACTACACATATAGGCTATGTGGTATAGCCTATTGCTCCTAAGCTAAAAATCTATACAGCATGCTACTGTACTGAATACTGTGGGCATTTTGTAACAAAATGTTAAATATTGTATATCTAAACATATCTAAACATAGAGGAAGTACAGTAAAAATATGGTATTAAAATCTTATGGGACTACTGTTATATATGTGGTCAGTTGTTTATGGACATGCCATTATGCAGTGCATGACTGAGTAATTTTTAATTGTCTAGAAGCCACATTCAAAAAAGGATACATCACCTTTAATAATGTTTTATTTAACACACTAATAAAAATATTATTTCAACTTATTAACTTGAAAAGTAATAATGAGATATTTTACATTGCATTTTAATTCATACTGTCTTCAAAAATCAGTGTATATATTTACACAAATGCCACATTTCAAGTCCTCAAAAGCCACGAATGTTAACTGGCAATTCTTCTGGTCAGTGCCATTCCAAAAATCAATTAAAAGGCCCTCGATAGAAATGAAGGGACACTTACTGCTAAAAGTGCTACAAAGTGATTGTATTTCAATAATCTTATTGAAAGTATTTTTATATTTTGATCCAGAAAGGCAGATAAATTATGCAAATGAATTTTATGAAGATAAAAGTCATATGAATTAAATCCATTTATAGCCAATAATTCTACCTATCTCTTTCAGTCCCTCTTACTCTTGCTGTCTCCTTCTAGTGTAACTTTGATGTCAACTAAAAAATGTAACCTTGGGGCCAGGTCCGGTGGTGGGCAAATTACAAGGTCAGGAGATCAAGACCATCCTGGCTAACATGGTGAAAACCCGTCTCTACTAAAAATACAAAAAATTAGCTGGGCGTGGTGGCACGTGCCTGTAGTCCCAGCTACTCAGGGGGCTGAGGCAGGAGAATCACTTGAACCCAGGAGGTGGAGGTTGCAGTTAGCCGAGATCATGCCACTGCACTCCAGCCTGGGTGACAGAGAGAGACTCTGTCTCAAAAAAAAAAAAAAAATTAACCTTAGACTGACAAGAACAATCCATGACTGAAATAGTAAAGTAAAATAGTTTGGGAATGAGACTATGTTCTTACGAGGGAGGTAAATAGAAAAAAGAAGATTAACTTTTTAGTTTATTGAGATATAATTCACATATCATAAAATTCAACATTCAAAGTATATGATTAAAGAGGTTTAATAATATTCACAAAACTGTGCAACTATCACCACTATCAAATTCCAGAACATTTTTATTACATGTAAAATAAATCCTATATCAATTAGTAGTCATTCACCATTTGTCCCTTATCTCAGACTCTGGTATACATTAATCTATTTTGTGTCTTTATGAATTTACCTGTTATAGGCATTTAATATAAATTAAAACACATAATATGCTGCTTTTTGTGTTTGGCTTCTATTATTAGTCCATTTTGTATTGCTATAATGAAATACCTAAGACTGGGTAACTAAGAAAAGAGGTTTATTTTGGCTCACAGTTCTGCAGGCTATGCAGGAATTCTGGTACCAGCATGTGCTCCTGGTGAGGGTTTCAGGAAGCTTCCAATCATGGCAGAAGCTGAAGGGGAGTCAGTATGTCATATGACAAAAAAGGGAGCAAGTGGGGGGGCAAGAGTAGATGTCACACTCTTTGAAACAACCAGATCTGACCCAAACCATGTTTGGGTCATGGTGGCATATCCCTTATGAATGGCTTGATGTTGTCCTCATGATAACAAGTGAATTCTCAGGCTGAGTTCATGCAAGATGTCGTTGTTTAGAAGATTTATTTAAATCTTCTGTAATTCCTTTCAGTGATGTTCTCAGTTTTCAGTACATAAGGTTTGTATTTCTTTAGTTAAATTTACTCCTATATATTTTCCTCATTTTGATCTGATTATAAATAGAATTCTTTCCTTAATTATATTTTGGTTCATTGCTTGTGTATAAAAATGTAATTTTTTTTTGTATATTAATCTTGTATCCTGCAATTTTGCTGAATGTATTTAGTCGTTCTAATAGTTTTGTGTATCTGATTGTGTGTAAATTCTTTAGGATTTTTTATACACAAGATTGTCACAGATGAACAAAAATTGTTTTATTTCTTGAATAGCAGTGTAAATATCCTTGAATCCTATTTCTTGAATTAAGTATTGATATCCTTGTGTTGATTCTGATCTCATGAGAAACACATTTAGCCTTCCATCATTAGGTATAATATTAATTGTAGTTTTGGATTCATGACCTTTATCAGATTGAGATAGTTTCCTCCTTATAGTTTGTTAATTATTTTTAATCACAAAAGGGTGAAATGGTGTTGAATTTTGTCAAATGCTTTTTTACATGTCTATTGAGATGATTTTGTGGGTTTTGTCCTTTATTGTAATAATACAGTCTTACACTGATTAAGTTTTACACAAGCAACTTTGCATTTTTGGGATAAACACTTCCCTGAACATGGTCTACATTCTTTTTTATTTGTTGTGAATTCATTTTTCTAGTATTTTGTTGGGCATTTTTCTGGTCTATACTCAGAAGGGATATTGGTCTGCAGTTTCTTTTCTTGTGATTCCTTTGGCCTTAATACTGGGGAAATATAAGACTCATAAAATGTTTGGCAAAGTATTTCCTCTTCTTCTATTCCCCAAAAAAACAAGTTGACATGAAAAGGTAGTTGTATGAGTAGTTAAGTTTACACCAAAAATAAGTAAATAAATAAATAAATTTCTTAAACAAAGTTAGAGGGAAAAGTCATTGATTAAGCTTGCAGTGCTGACATAAAGATTAACAAAGTACACTGAAATTTTATTTTTAAATCAAAATACAGGTACAGCAGTCATAGTAGTATTAGTATTTTCCTCTGCTGCCTTTTTAAACTTTACTCAGTTGAAGAAGCTTTTACCTTGATGGTTGGTGAAAATTTATAAAGCCCCTTGACTTACCCTATTACTTTTAGGCAACAAATATTCGTATAATCATTTTATTGTGCAGTCTATGTGAGAATCTAAAATGTTAAACCAAAAAAATCTACAGGAATCTCACAATCTTAAAATAATTATAAAAGGGAAATTTAACTCAGTATTTATAAACAATAGTTGTTGATATCTCTCTTTCCAAATATGATGAACACAACAAAACACTAAAAGATACTTAATTTTAAATATTCATGAAGAAAAAGTGAGAGTATACTTGTTATCTCTAATTAGAGAAAAACTTCCTAGAATGCTTAATCCCTGCACCAACAAATTATCCCATGTATTTTACGAGAAAAACCTCCTAGAATGCTTAATCCCTGCACCAACAAATTATCCCATGTATTTTACCATAACAAACTAAATAATCTCGTTCTTAGAAATGAGACATTTTTAGATGTATACATATACTTTGGAAAGTAACTAGTATTTTTTATTTTTTTATTTTTTTAAGACAGGGTCTCACTGGAGTGCTGTGGCATGATCTTGGCTCACTGCAGCCTTGATGTCCCAGGGCTCAGGAGATCCTTCTACCTCAATCTCCTGAGGAGCTGAGCCCGCAGGTGTGCGCCACCATGCTGGCCTTAGTTTTTGTATTTTTAGTAGAGATGGGTTTCACCATGTTACCTAGGCTAGTCTCGAACTCTTGGGCTCAAGCAATTGGCCTCCCTCAGCGTCTCAAAGTGCTAGGATTACAGGCCTGAGCCACTGCACGTGGGCAAGTTTGATATTTTAATGTGTGTACACGTGTGTGTACACAAAACTACATGAAAGAGTTTATGTGATACAGATAGATGGAAGCAGAGTCTGACTCAGTCAAACGAGTCTTAGATTTAAAAATAGAATTAGTGCTTATGTATGTCCTGTAAAAGGCTCTTAGGTCCTCCAACAAACCTGCATTACTTTCTTGTTGATGGCTGAAATTCTGGCATTAATGATTTACTCATTTAGATTAAGCTTGTATTACGGTTCAAATTGCCAGTGTAAACTAATATTTAAAATCATTTTAGTGTGGTGTTAAAATGCTTTATAGTAGATTTTGCCTGTGGTAGACAGTAATAATGAGGAAACAAGTCATCTCATGGAATGGAGGAGGACCCTGACTAAAGGACAAAGAAAATAGCATGCACAGTGTGGTAATGTAGAATGAATGGTAAGAGATGACAGACTTTAGCTACACAACAGTTTGCTCCAGAATCAATTCTTGTTGGAGCAATGAGTAAAATGATGACACTGAAATCCATGAATTGCCAAGTACTCTCAGGTGTATTATTGCTGTAAGTCTAAAATCAGAGCATATTCACCCCCAGGCATCAATTAATCTTTGCTTAAATGTACCACAATCAATTTTGCCAGTATGCAAAAAGGGAATAAAGAGACACAGGAAATGGTCTCAATAAATTAAACTGAATTGTCATGTACATTTGGCCTCTGCCATGCCATTATGATTTGTATTGTCATGGCAACTAATATTTGTTAAAAAGCAATGATCAAAACAGATATTCTTCTTTTGTTTGATTAACTAGGAGATATTCTAGAGAAGAAAGAGGCAGATTTTGATATAGCTTTTATGGCCATGTTCAATTTTAATAATGTATTTTCAAAAGGGTTTGTATTTTTATGAAGTCAATACTACTAACATTGTACCTACAAGCAGGCTAACCTAAGAATTATTTACATTTTAGTGAATATTTGTTATATGCTAGCTATTTTCCAGAATATGTGCTAGGAGACAAATCAGGCAAAGTTTCTGACCTCAGGAAAGTCACTGTCTGTTGTAGATGATGGTTATATTTACTGTTAAGATCCATATAATGCAATACTTATGCTATAGTCTATACACAAATTTCTAATTAAGTGAAGTAAGGAAAATCATTAATTCTCCTTGAGAAATCAGGCAGTCTCAAAGGAGATATGAGATTTTAAGAAGAAACATTTTTTTTTCAATCTGGTAGAATAGCTTAACTATGCATATAGTATCAGGAATTTTGCTAGTGCTGGTCCCAACATTGGGGAAAATAAATATGTATTTTACATTTCTATAATGTAAAATGCATTGAATAGATACTAGATTCGAAAAAAACAGAATATTAGCCCAAAATAATAAGATATAACCTCTTAGATTCTTTTATGGATTCATTCATCAGTCCACTCCCTAATACTTATCAAAATATGCTTTATAAACATCATGTAGAAAAGAATTCTCATTATTGGACATCATTGCACCATAAATATAGGGTTCCAACCAATTCTGGTAACTTAGGCAAATGCATAATCAAAGTTTTATTGACATTTTATCACAAATATCACAAAGCATGATAAAATAATTTTATCTGTGTTTTTAGATTTTTTAGCAATTCTATAGAAGAGTGAAAAGAGATCATTAGAAGAAAGAACTCAGTAGCCTGGACCTGCTCTCTCCTCAGGATATTGAAGATAAGTGAGTTTACGAATTTAATGAACTAAATTAAGATTGTCGAAACCATTCTGTTTTATCAATTTAAAATACTTTATACTTTAACATACAAATACACTAATAGTAATTCTTTCATCCCTAAGTGCTTTCATTGCATCTTGAAAAATCAATAGGCAGAGAATAGCAAGAAAAAAAAATCAGCAGCATATCTTTAAGAGTGTCTTATAACAGAAATAATGATTGGCACATCAATTCATCAGTACTAGAGCACACTAAAGAATCTGAAGGCATGCAGCAGCACCTAGAAATAGCTCACATTTGTATACACTTTGCAAATTAATTTGATACTTCTTTTTACATTTGTTTCTCTCAACAATCTTTTGTAATACAATGGGAAGAAAATTTTATGTTTGTTGTGTAAATGAGAAGACAGAGTTATTAAGAAGAAAAGTGGTTTGCCTCATTAATGAGAAGCCCAGAATTGCATGCTCCTTATACATGTCAGGCACCTCCAAAAGTAAACTAAACAGGGAGATCTGTAGCAAGTTTTCAAATTTAAAAATTATCCAATTGAATGTTTGTCTTCATTATAAGCAGAATTTAGAGTTAATAATCTTCAACCAAAAAGGGGGAACCCGACTTATACTATCACGTCTTCAATGTTTCTCCTAACTTGAAGAAATCAGAAGTATCTGGTTTCTTTCTTAAGAACAAAACAAAAACCTATTTAATATGAATAACTATATGCAAGCTATGGTGTTTTACTGTGGTAATGAATTTCAGGAATTAGTCGTGTTCTTTTGGAGACAAGATTTATACAAATATAAGCAAAGTGAAACAGTCAATTCTAAAGTTAGTGAGTGGTTCATACAGTCATTATAGGGGTTACTTTCAGCAGCTATAGTCAACTAAGGTTTCATAGATGATAGAGAATTTGAGTTGGACCTATGCTATTGGATAAGTGTGACAAATGTGGAATAAAGAGTAGGTGCAAGTGAATTTATTATGAGATCAGCGAGTAAAAGATTTTTAACTAGTGTTGAATACTTATCAAGCTAAACAGGTTGCACTGAGATTGTGGGAGGATTTGAAGGTAGCAATTCTACTTGATAAAATTCGTAGAGAAAGAATGTCATTCTAGTTTACATGGCAGCATGGATTGGAAATGAAGCAATTTTTGCAAGAATCCAAATAAGAGTCCCCATAATGGGCTGAAAAGAAACACAGAAAAGCAAGGTCAGGTGCTTGAGACTTTGGGAAGTGAGGAGTGAGAATACAAAGACAGTTCCTGGCATATTAACATTCTGTAACTAAGGGAACTGCTTGAAGACACTTCCTTAGAGCACATCGCTTCCAAAGTTATTTTCTATACGGTCTTTCACTGTAATTAATTCCAAAAGAATTCTGGGAAGCAAAGAGAGATGATTGCAGATCAGGTGTTTCCCCACAGGTTTCTTCAAGATAAATTGTTCATTTGAAAAGGAAACTTCCCTACTTGTAAAACTTTACAACTGGAAAAAAAAAAAAAGGCTTCTAAAACTCCAGCATAGCATACAACAGGTTAGTAAGACATCATAGACGGTTTTCACTCTAGTATTTCAAAGGATACGTTTTTTTCTGTTCAGTGATTACTCTCAAGGTCTTCCGTGTGTGTGTGTGTGTGTGTGTGTGTGTGTGTGAGTGTGTGTGCACGTAGCATGTCTTTTCCTATGTATATGTATATATATATATATATATATTTTTTTTTTTTTCCTGGCAGGGTAAAAGACATTTTAGTCAGAAAATATTACTAGCTTCCTTTGCATAAAGTAATGTCTTACTTCTCCATTTCCCTGGAGATTTGGGGAATTGCTTTTCTTACAAGTATAGTGCAATGTGGCATGTGTGTCTCTCATTTATTCCTTCTTAAATTGAGAGTCATGCAGTGATTATTCATTTTTGTAATTTTCTTAATACATATACCCTCTAATTCCTCATACCCACACAAATTACACTTTCATCTTAGCTGCTAAGATTCTTTTCTAGCTATTAGATGACTTCTGATGATAGTGTAACAACTCTGTTATTTGATATATTGCTTCTTTTTGATGTACATAAGCAAAGTCTATTTGGATGCTTAGCATAAGATGTTGATCAAGGGGTACAAATTTTCATTTTTTAGGATAAATAAATTCTGATAATCTCATATACAGCATGGGTAGTGGTGAGTGTGTCAATTTGATGGTGATAATCATGACACAGTATTTATGTATTTCAAATCATGTTGCACAACTTGAATATCTATATAGTTGTCATTTGTTAGTTAAATATTTTGAAATAAAGAAAAAGACCTAAATGTAACTGTAAAATAATTAAACTTCTAGAAGAAAATATAGAAAAAGGAAGACACAAATTCCACAAGTCAGTGTGGTCAGATGGCTTGACTTGATTTAATTCTAAAAGATACACAAAATAAACATTTTAAGTTTTATTGCACTGAATCACCTATTTCTGTGCTACCAATTTCACAGCATATGTAGCCCTCACTAAGTTTTGCAGACATCACAAAAAGCTGTGGAGAATTTCTGTAAATATAACACTCAAATAATTACTTCGTGTACAGTCCACACGTCATCATAGTCATTTGCCATTTTCTTCGTGGCTTGTCCTTTCTATATTTTATTATTCATTTATGATAGCTATTATAGCCCTTTCAGATTCTATCTTGCTCTCCTGAGGAATATTTATGGTTATTATAATGCTCTTATGAGAAGACCCGAAGATAGTGCAGAAACCCTGTGAAATGCTACATTAGTACAGGGATTGGCCAGCAGTGAAAGCTCTCGAGTTGTTTCAGAGTCCCTCTTGATGAAGATTAAAAGGCAGGTTACTCCTGGTAAGGATTCCTTTTTACCCAGGAGAACCAAGTTATTTTTGACATGAAAGTTAGAAAGCATAAATTAACACAGTTCTACAAATAAGAGCTCTTTTGAAAAGGTCGCCAGGAAGAAAGCAAGAAAGGATTTAGGATTTACATGCAAATAGATTTGTGAATGCAGTTTATAACTCTAATGCAGATTTTCCCTCAGAATGTACTAATGAAAAGATGTGAGGTACAAGAAAAACAAATGACAATATCAGCCAGCAGAAAGTATAGATTTCAGTCTCTCATTATCTGCATGATATTGCTGTGGATCTTAGAATGTAAGCTCCTCAAGAGAAGGCCACTAGAATGTTATTCACTTACTTCTCCTAAACTGGTAGAGTAGCACCTGGCACATAATAGGCACTCCATCATTATTTGATGAATCAACACATGAACTTTGCTCAAGGTGTTCAATAATTTACAATGAATTATTATTTCACCCCTAATGAGGATATTTTTCATTTTTATTCGCTTTTGGTTTTGATTAAAAAGTTGATTTGTCATAATGGGATGGTATATATATATATATATATATTTTTTTTTTTGAGATGCAGTCTTGTTATGTCACCCAGGCTGGAGTGCAGTGGTGTGATCTAGGCTCACTGCAGTCTCCGCCTCCTGGGTTCAAGCGATTCTCCTGCCTCAGCCTCCTGAGTAGCTAGGACTACAGGCACACGCCACCAAGTCAGGCTAATTCTTGTATTTTTAGTAGAGACAGGGTTTCCCCATATTGGTCAGGCTGGTCTTGAACTCCAGACCTTGTGATACGCCTGCCGCGGCCTCCCAAAGTGTTGGGATTACAGGCGTGAGCCACTGCACCCGGCATTGGGATGGCATAAATTTTAGTCCACAGTAAAACACTGATCATTCAAAACACCTTCTGATCTCTTAGCCACATTTTCTTTTATTCCAAAAAGTTATTCAAATGTTTTTCTTTGAAAATCATGTGTTCTTTTTATTGTTCTCTCTGAATTCCTGTAACTGATTGTTAAGCTCTAAAAATTAAGAAATTAATTCTAGATTCTTTGCAAATTGATATTAAATATAATGTTCTACATTACATCAGTAAAATAACTCTAATATTGATGGAAGGAAAACAAAGGAAATAAGATATATTTCAATTTTCACTTAACCAAAGAAAAATTTTATGTGAAGTTTTTTTATCTACCATTATCTTGTGAGCAGTTACCAAAATGAGATAGGGCTGGTTATAAAGACTTGTTAAGTCTTATACATAACTTGATGCAGCAAGTGTCACATTACTGCCCAAAAGATGTCAACTATAGTCACTATTTTAACCTAATTAAAAACAACTCATACAATTATTCACATGAGTACTAAAAAGAAAAGCAAAGATAAAAAATATTGCAGATTTTGGGAAAAAAAAGATGAATTTTGCTTGAATTCCAGTCCAGCTACTTAGCTCTATAACCTTATACTATCTTCTTGCTTAATATCCCTCATGTGGTACATGAAAGTTTAAAAAGAAAACTAGTTCACATGGTTATTGTGAGAATTAAGTAAAAAAAAAAAATGGACATGAAGGAGGATGACAGCATTTAGACTTTGTCCTAGGGTGGTTAGAAATATTCTGAATTCATATGTATTTATCACTTTTGACAAGAGACCTTTGGGAGATACATACTATAAAAGCTCTGTTGTATGTGCAAAATGAAGTGACATAGATCAGGATGTAAGGACTGGTAACTCATTTCAGTCCTTTGCTTATTGATCATAATATCTTGGACATGCCGCTTCTTTTCTGCCTCACTGAATTATTGTGAGGATATCATTAAATGGTACATTTTAAAGTCACCTTAACATTATGTAATTTCTTTTCTTTTTTTTTTTTCTTTCTTTTTTTTTTTTTAATTATTATTATTATTATTATTATTATTATTATTATTATACTTTAGGTTTTATGGTACATGTGCCCAATGTGCAGGTAAGTTACATATGTATACATGTGCCATGCTGGTGCACTGCACCCACCAACTCGTCATCTAGCATTAGGTATATCTCCCAATGTTATCCCTCCCCCCTCCCCCCAACCCACAACAGTCCCTGAAGTGTGATGTTCCCCTTCCTGTGTCCATGTGTTCTCATTGTTCAATTCCCACCTATGAGTGAGAATATGCGGTGTTTGGTTTTTTGTTCTTGCGATAGTTTACTGAGAATGATGATTTCCAATTTCATCCATGTCCCTACAAAGGACATGAACTCATCATTTCTTATGGCTGCATAGTATTCCATGGTGTATATGTGCCACATTTTCTTAATCCAGTCTATCATTGTTGGACATTTGGGTTGGTTCCAAGTCTTTGCTATTGTGAATAATGCGGCAATAAACATACGTGTGCATGTGTCTTTATAGCAGCATGATTTATAGTCCTTTGGGTATATACCCAGTAATGGGATGGCTGGGTCAAATGGTATTTCTAGTTCTAGATCCCTGAGGAATCGCCACACTGACTTCCACAAGGGTTGAACTAGTTTACAGTCCCACCAACAGTGTAAAAGTGTTCCTATTTCTCCACATCCTCTCCAGCACCTGTTGTTTCCTGACTTTTTAATGATCGCCATTCTAACTGGTGTGAGATGGTATCTCATTGTGGTTTTGATTTGCATTTCTCTGATGGCCAGTGATGGTGAGCATTTTTTCATGTGTCTTTTGGCTGCATAAATGTCTTCTTTTGAGAAGTGTCTGTTCATGTCCTTCGCCCACTTTTTGATGGGGTTGTTTGTTTTTTTCTTGTAAATTTGTTGGAGTTCATTGTAGATTCTGGATATTAGCCATTTGTCAGATGAGTAGGTTGCGAAAATTTTCTCCCATTTTGTAGGTTGCCTGTTCACTCTGATGGTAGTTTCCTTTGCTGTGCAGAAGCTCTTTAGTTTAATTAGATCCCATTTGTCAATTTTGGCTTTTGTTGCCATTGCTTTTGGTGTTTTAGACATGAAGTCCTTGCCCATGCCTATGTCCTGAATGGTATTGCCTAGGTTTTCTTCTAGGGTTTTTATGGTTTTAGGTCTAACATTTAAGTCTTTAATCCATCTTGAATTGATTTTTGTATAAGGTGTAAGGAAGGGATCCAGTTTCAGCTTTCTACATATGGCTAGCCAGTTTTCCCAGCACCATTTATTAAATAGGGAATCCTTTCCCCATTTCTTGTTTTTCTCAGGTTTGTCAAAGATCAGATGGTTGTAGATATGTGGCATTATTTCTGACGGCTCTGTTCTGTTCCATTGATCTATATCTCTGTTTTGGTACCAGTACCATGCTGTTTTGGTTACTGTAGCCTTGTAGTATAGTTTGAAGTCAGGTAGCGTGATGCCTCCAGCTTTGTTCTTTTGGCTTAGGATTGACTTGGCGATGCGGGCTCTTTTTTGGTTCCATATGAACTTTAAAGTAGTTTTTTCCAATTCTGTGAAGAAAGTCATTGGTAGCTTGATGGGGATGGCATTGAATCTGTAAATTACCTTGGGAAGGATGGCCATTTTCATGATATTGATTCTTCCTACCCATGAGCATGGAATGTTCTTCCATTTGTTTGTATCCTCTTTTATTTCCTTGAGCAGTGGTTTGTAGTTCTCCTTGAAGAGGTCTTTCACATCCCTTGTAAGTTGGATTCCTAGGTATTTTATTCTCTTTGAAGCAATTGTGAATGGGAGTTCACTCATGATTTGGCTCTCTGTTTGTCTGTTATTGATGTATAAGAATGCTTGTGATTTTTGCACATTGATTTTGTATCCTGAGACTTTGCTGAAGTTGCTTATCAGCTTAAGGAGATTTTGGGCTGAGACAATGGGGTTTTCTAGATATACTATCATGTCATCTGCAAACAGGGACAATTTGACTTCCTCTTTCCCTAATTGAATACCCTTTATTTCCTTCTCCTGCCTAATTGCCCTGGCCAGAACTTCCAACACTATGTTGAATAGAAGTGGCGAGAGAGGGCATCCCTGTCTTGTGCCAGTTTTCAAAGGGAATGCTTCCAGTTTTTGCCCATTCAGTATGATATTGGCTGTGGGTTTGTCATAAATAGCTCTTATTATTTTGAGATACGTCCCATCAATTCCTAATTTATTGAGAGTTTTTAGCATGAAGGGTTGTTGAATTTTGTCAAAGGCCTTTTCTGCATCTATTGAGATAATCATGTGGTTTTTGTCTTTGGTTCTGTTTATATGCTGGATTACATTTATTGATTTGCGTATATTGAACCAGCCTTGCATCCCAGGGATGAAGCCCACTTGATCATGGTGGATAAGCTTTTTGATGTGCTGCTGGATTCTGTTTGCCAGTATTTTATTGAGGATTTTTGCATCAATGTTCATCAAGGATATTGGTCTAAAATTCTCTTTTTTTGTTGTGTCTCTGCCAGTCTTTGGTATCAGGATGATGCTGGCCTCATAAAATGAGTTAGGGAGGATTCCCTCTTTTTCTATTGATTGGAATAGTTTCAGAAGGAATGGTACCAGCTCCTCCTTGTACCTCTGGTAGAATTCGGCTGTGAATCCATCTGGTCCTGGACTTTTTTTGGTTGGTAAGCTATTGATTATTGCCATAATTTCAGCTCCTGTTATTGGTCTATTCAGAGATTGAACTTCTTCTTGGTTTAGTCTTGGGAGGGTGCATGTGTTGAGGAATTTATCCATTTCTTCTAGATTTTCTAGTTTATTTGCGTAGAGGTGTTTGTAATATTCTCTGATGGTAGTTTGTATTTCTGTGGGATCGGTGGTGATATCCCCTTTATCATTTTTTATTGCATCTATTTGATTCTTCTCTCTTTTTTTCTTTATTAATCTTGCTAGCGGTCTATCAATTTTGTTGATCCTTTCAAAAAACCAGCTCCTGGATTCATTTATTTTTTGAAGGGTTTTTTGTGTCTCTATTTCCTTCAGTTCTGCTCTGATTTTAGTTATTTCTTGCCTTCTGCTAGCTTTTGAATGTGTTTGCTCTTGCTTTTCTAGTTCTTTTAATTGTGATGTTAGGGTGTCAATTTTGGATCTTTCCTGCTTTCTCTTGTGGGCATTTAGTGCTATAAATTTCCCTCTACACACTGCTTTGAATGCATCCCAGAGATTCTGGTATGTTGTGTCTTGGTTCTCGTTGGTTTCAAAGAACATCTTTATTTCTGCCTTCATTTCGTTATGTACCCAGTAGTCATTCAGGAGCAGGTTGTTCAGTTTCCACGTAGTTGAGCGGTTTTGAGTGAGATTCTTAATCCTGAGTTCTAGCTTGATTGCACTGTGATCTGAGAGACAGTTTGTTACAATTTCTGTTCTTTTACATTTATTGAGGAGAGCTTTACTTCCAAGGATATGGTCAATTTTGGAATAGGTGTGGTGTGGTGCTGAAAAAAATGTATATTCTGTTGATTTGGGGTGGAGAGTTCTGTAGATGTCTATTAGGTCTGCTTGGTGCAGAGCTGAGTTCAATTCCTGGGTATCCTTGTTGACTTTCTGTCTCGTTGATCTGTCTAATGTTGACAGTGGGGTGTTAAAGTCTCCCATTATTAATGTGTGGGAGTCTAAGTCTCTTTGTAGGTCACTCAGGACTTGCTTTATGAATCTGGGTGCTCCTGTATTGGGTGCATATATATTTAGGATAGTTAGCTCTTCTTGTTGAATTAATCCCTTTACCATTATGTAATGGCCTTCTTTGTCTCTTTTGATCTTTGTTGGTTTAAAGTCTGTTTTATCAGAGACTAGGATTGCAACCCCTGCCTTTTTTTGTTTTCCATTTGCTTGGTAGATCTTCCTCCATCCTTTTATTTTGAGCCTATGTGTGTCTCTGCACGTGAGATGGGTTTCCTGAATACAGCACACTGATGGGTCTTGAGTCTTTATCCAATTTGCCAGTCTGTGTCTTTTAATTGGACCATTTAGTCCATTTACATTTAAAGTTAATATTGTTATGTGTGAATTTGATCCTGTCATTATGATGTTAGCTCGATGTTTTGCTCGTTAGTTGATGCAGTCTCTTCCTAGTCTCAATGGTCTTTACATTTCGGTATGATTTTGCAGTGGCTGGTACCGGTTGTGCCTTTCCATGTTTAGCGCTTCCTTCAAGAGCTCTTTTAGGGCAGGCCTGGTGGTGACAAAATCTCTCAGCATTTGCTTGTCTGTAAAGTATTTTATTTCTCCTTCACTTATGAAGCTTAGTTTGGCAGGATATGAAATTCTGGGTTGAAAATTCTTTTCTTTAAGAATGTTGAATATTGGCCCCCACTCTCTTCTGGCTTGTAGGGTTTCTGCCGAGAGATCTGCTGTTAGTCTGATGGGCTTCCCTTTGATGGTAACCCGTCCTTTCTCTCTGGCTGCCCTTAACATTTTTTCCTTCATTTCAACTTTGGTGAATCTGACAATTATGTGTCTTGGAGTTGCTCTTCTCGAAGAGTATCTTTGTGGCGTTCTCTGTATTTCCTGAATCTGAATGTTGGCCTGCCTTGCTAGAATGGGGAAGTTCTCCTGGATAATATCCTGCAGAGTGTTTTCCAACTTGTTTCCATTCTCCCCATCACTTTCAGGTACACCAATCAGACGTAGGTTTGGTCTTTTCACATAGTCCCACATTTCTTGGAGGCTTTGCTCGTTTCTTTTTATTCTTTTTTCTCTAAACTTCCCTTCTCGCTTCATTTCATTCATTTCATCTTCCAGGGCTGATACCCTTTCTTCCATTTGATCGCATCGGCTCCTGAGGCTTCTGCATTCTTCACGTAGTTCTCGAGCCTTGGTTTTCAGCTCCATCAGCTCCTTTAAGCACTTCTCTGTATTGGTTATTCTAGTTATACATTCTTCTAAATTTTTTTCAAAGTTTTCAACTTCTTTGCCTTTGGATTGAATATCCTCCCGTAGCTCGGAGTAATTTGATCGTCTGAAGCCTTCTTCTCTCAGCTCGTCAAAGTCATTCTCCGTCCAGCTTTGTTCCGTTGCTGGTGAGGAACTGCGTTCCTTTGGAGGAGGAGAGGTACTCTGGTTTTTAGAGTTTCCAGTTTTTCTGCTCTGTTTTTTCCCCATCTTTGTGGTTTTATCTACTTTTGGTCTTTGATGATGCTGATGTACAGATGGGTTTTTGGTGTGGATGTCCTTTCTGTTAGTTTTCCTTCTAACAGACAGAACCCTCAGCTGCAGGTCTGTTGGAGTACCTGGCCGGCCGTGTGAGGTGTCAGTCTGCCCCTGCTAGGGGGTGCCTCCCAGTTAGGCTGCTCGGGGGTCAGGGGACAGGGACCCACTTGAGGGGGCAGTCAGCCCGTTCTCAGATCTCCAGCTGCATGCTGGGAGAACCACTGCTCTCCTCACAGCTGTCAGACAGGGACATTTAAGTCTGCAGAGGTTACTGCTGTCTTTTTGTTTGTCTGTGCCCTGCCCCCAGAGGTGGAGCCTACAGAGGCAGGCAGGCCTCCTTGAGCTGTGGTGGGCTCCACCCAGTTCAAGCTTCCAGGCTGCTTTGTTGACCTAAGCGAGCCTGGGCAATGGCGGGCGCCCCTCCCCCAGCCTCGCTGCCGACTTGCTGTTTGATCTCAGCCTGCTGTGCTAGCAATCAGCGAGACTCCGTGGGCATAGGACCCTCTGAGCCAGGTGCGGGCTATACTCTCCTGGGGCACCGTTTCCTAAGCCTGTCAGAAAAGCACAGTATTCGGGTGGGAGTGGCCCGATTTTCCAGGTGCCGTCTGTCACCCCTGGAAGGGGAACTCCCTGACCCCTTGCGCTTCCCGAGTGAGGCAATGCCTTGCCCCTGCTTCGGCTGGCGCACGGTGCGCTCACCCACTGACCTGCGCCCACTGTCTGGCACTCCCTAGTGAGACGAACACGGTACCTCAGATGGAAATGCAGAAATCACCCGTCTTCTGCGTTGCTCGCGCTGGGAGCTGTAGACCGGAGCTGTTCCTATTCGGCCATCTTGGCTCCTCTAACATTATGTAATTTCTTTACATGTATAAAATTTTGTTGCAACTTGTCAATGAGTATGTCCATGATCTTTCTTTATAATTGAACAATTTCTTGTAACATTAAAAAGGTGAAGTTTTCATTTTGTATTATCCCTTATATGTTCACATCTTCCTGGCCATGTCTTGCTTTCCCAGTTTTTTTTAGCTATCTGATCACTGATAAATTACATTTTCTTCAAAGACTATGAGGAAGCAAGACAGAGTCAACCCATCAAAGATCACATGATTGTAAATATTAGAAAACCAAATGCAGAAATCCAAAATATAACAAGTGAATTTTCTGTGTGATGATGTATATATCAAACCAATATATTGCTTTCTCCTCTATCACATTTCTGTGAGTGCATACTTTCATGTTTGATTATTGTTAGGCAACTGACAAAGAAGAAGGTCATCTAGGTCCAAGAATATAGGCACCTCTTAATGTGCCTGGGATACAGTTGAGTTTTGGGTTTCTTCTTTCTGCTGTTTAAGGATAATAAAAGACCCAGTCAATGCTTTTTAATTTCATTTTAGCTCAGCACAAAGCTCTTTAATAGACTATACTTTTTCTGGTAATGTGCTTATTGGCCAGGTATCCAGCAGCTTGTGTCAGTCCTCTTAGTTGTATTAGCTACCTGTAAAAGCAACTCCCTGCAAGATGAAATGACCTGGGACCAATTAATTGAAAATGAAAAAAAAAGTGTAGGGAATGCCGTTGGGAGTGATTAACAAAACTAGCTATGCATCAATTGCAGATGGCCAGAGCCACTGCTTGCCAAATGGAGTTGGCTACATACAAAGGAGAACATATTGGTCAAGCAGCAGGACTTGCGAAGGATGTAGAAATTCCAGCAAAATGGGCATGAACAGATGTAACATTACCTAGATGCAACAAATGTGAAGTGCTCTCTTATTGCTCAGTTGTTATTTCAAATATATATATATGTGTATATATATATATATTTATCACATATATACATATATATATATGGGGCCAGGCACATTAAACATCAAATGTAATTTTCTGAAGGCATTAAGCTTAAAGCCCTGTAGATCTCTTCACTACTAACCAGCCTGGAACGTTATTCACTTCGGACTTACAGTCACATTTTCTACACATTTTTAAACTGAATATAAATTTTTCTGACTATAGACACATGAATAAACTTCATTCTCCAACTTTTCTCATTGTAAATGATCATTCTCTGTTAATAATAAGTCTTCTTGCTTAATCAAAGACAAACCAGAATTTACACCTGAGAAAGCTGTTATCTATTCTTTAAATAACTTTTCTTCTCCAAATTGGAAAGATAGGAATTAATCAATCTCTATGCTTCACACATTAAGTTATAGTTTTAAGAAGAATAAAAATTCCCTAAGTGGGAATACTTGATTTCTAGGGCTTCCATAAGACTAGTAAAAACCCAACATGATGTTCTTTCACCTGGCTTTACGAACTTATCTTTATTGAAGTCTTTTTGACAATTCTCTTTTGCTTTTGGATATCCTGATATGAGAAATCTCTGAATAGTGCACTAATGGCCACACGGAATCCATACCTGAACACTGAATTTAGTGATAACCTATAAGAAGTGGAACAAATTAGTCTGCAGGTACATTTTTGAGGAGCAAATAAAACCATCATACACTTCATTCATTTTTACCACTTAGAACAGCGGTCCCCAACCTTTTTGGCACCAGGGACTGGAGTGGGGTCAGGGGATGTTTTGGGGATGAAACTGTTCCACATCGGATCATCAGGCATTAGATTCTCATTAGAAGCATGCAACTTAGAACCCTCACATGCACAATTCACAAAAGGGTTTTTGTTCTCATGGGAATCTAGTACCACGGCTGATCTGACAGGAGACGGAGCTCAGGTGTTGAAGTCCACTCACCTGCTGCCTATCTCCTGCTATGTGGCCTGGTTCCTAACAGGTTACAGACTGCTACCTAAATCAGAAGACCCCTGATTTAGAACCTGACTATAATCTCACAAGGTTGTTTGCAGATTAGTTCTCAGCTATAAGATCTACTTTTACATCACATTTACCAAGTAGGTTCAGTTACTCACTGATCATGTCATCTTGAACAAGTGCCTCTTAATATCATCAACTCTAACATTTTCCAAAACAATTGTTACTGAGATAGCCAGTATTTCTGCAGTGACTGTATCTTTGGAAAATGGCATTACAATATATGTCTCAGTTTAGCTGGATCATACTTTCTGAACTTACATGACTAATAAGAAAAGACAGTTTATACAGTTGAGAAATGATTTCCTGGAATGATTCATATAAAATTCTACTGCTTAACTCTTCCAATCTGATGCCTTCACTAGCTACTGGTTGGATGAGGACAGCATGCAGAAAGATTTTACAGCACATTAAAAATTGTCATTTGTGTCTCATTTTTCCACTGGGGTATCATAAGCTTTCCTTCCAAGTTTAACTTAAAAAAGAAAAATGAAACAAGCATACCAGAGTATCAACACAGAGAAACTCAGTTTATTGTCTTGAGTTACAAAACACGTAGCAAATGAATGTGATTCTCCCAAGACCCAGAAAGAATCTTTCTATGCTTTAAAAGAATATGCCTCTGGTGGCTTCACATGATAGAGAGAATGCATCTTCATCTTGTGTTAATCTTAATGATATTGCAACGTATGCATGTAAAATATTGATTTTTGTCATCTATACATTTATCTAATTTCTGTTTTAAGCCCCCACTCTATTAAGCTGATGGGAAAATTAATCTCAAATTTTGGGGGGATTTCCCTCATGATAAGCTTATGTCATCTTTCTAGGGCACTAAATTATTTCGAAGGACTTGGTGGAAAACTTCTGGTTTTTGTTCAACTGTCCATGGATATTTCTAGAGACATTGATGATCTTCTTGTAACACTTGTTGTTATGAAGTTCTCTATGTTTAATCTGCTACTTTTGGGATACCAGAATTTTTGTGAAAGTGAGTAGATGTTCCTCATAGCCATCCTGACAAGGGTTTCTTTGCTCTGTTTATTTTGTAGATTTCTGTGTGGTTTTATTGCCTGTCAGCACATTTAAGAAATGAGGACAGACCTCTCTGTTTTGGTCTCTTTTCTTTTCTGTTCTGCCAAAACTAATTGCCTTCTCATCTCTTTTGGATGCTTAAGAATGGGATAGAAACACGATTTTTCTTAATGCTTCTGGGCAAGATATTTTTACAATAGAATGCAAATTCTATTTCAGCTCTGGGCAATATTTTTAGGTGTTGTCCTATTTCTAACTTCACACATCCCTTCCTTGAGACAATACACACAGATTTGAAAATCTGTTTGGTATTGGAAAGGGAGAAAGAGAACTAGAAGGGGAAAAATAAAATAGGTGAACATCTCCAAATTTTATCTCATTATATCACTGTATTTAGTTTAGGTCAACAAATATTACCTGTCAACTAGGTGTCGGACACTTGCTTAGGTCCAGGATAAAGAATAAAACAGTATCTATTCTAAAAAAGTTCAAATGGAGAGAAAAGCAGAAGAGATGAAGATATTTATTATGCTTCAACATAAAGTAATGGATAACATGGAAATGGAGTTCTGGGAAAAGAAACAGAGCATTTAGTCCAGTCTGGATGAGGAGAAGTAAGGTAGAATGGCTTTAAAGGAAAATGGCTTTAAAGGAAATGACAGATTTTAAATGTTAAGGATAGAAAGGAGCTTCCCAGAGAGAAATAAAGAGAATTCCATTCAGAATAAAAAATCTGAACGGATATGTGATGAAGATTTTTTTCCACTTTTGGGAACTTAAGAATACAATTGCTACGTAAACATTAATGTACAAGTTTTGTGTAGCCAATTATTTTTCCTTTGATTAGTGAACGCTTAAGAGTAGAATTATAGGGTCATGTGGTAAGTATGTTTTAACCTTTATGAGAAACTACCAAGCAGCTTTATTGTCAATTTTTGGACCAACTGCTATATTCAGAAGCAATGTATGAGAGGTCTAGTTTCTTCACATCCATACAATCAGTATCTTCAGTCGTTTGAATTATAACATTTATATTATCAACAAACTGTATGTATGAGTCTATTTCTAGATTTTTCCATACTGCTCCTTTCGTCTGTGTGTCCATTGTATACTACACTGTGCTGTCTTGATTACTGTAGCTTTTAAAATAATTATTGAATGGAGGTAGCTGTTCTTTTTCAAAATTGTTTAAGGTCCTTTCCATTTTCAAATCCATTTTAAAATTGGATATGCAACTCACACAAGGAAGCTTGCTGAAATTTTCATTGGGATTGCTTTGAATTTGAAAACTAATTGACAAAGAATCAACATCTTAACAGGACTGAAATTTCCAAAGTCTGAACCTTTATTTAGGTCTCCTTTAGCAATTTTGTTTGTTCTCACTGAACAGTTTTTAATGTAATTTGTTACATTTATTTATAAGAATTTTACATTTCTGAAGCTTTTGTCAGTCATATTATGTTTCACTTCCCTGGTGTTTTTTGTTATTATAAACAAGTACAATTGATTTGAGGTATTAGACTTACATGCTGTGATCTTGTTAATTATTAATTCTATAGCTTCTTTTTTATTCCTCACAACTTTCTACATTTTATCTAGTCCATATTATATTTTGCCTATTCATTATGATTTTCTAAACTGTGTTGTCAGCAAATAATGACAATTTTGTTTCTTTCTTTTCAATCTGTATAGCTGCAGGTTACCTTCAATAACTTTTTTTATGTCGAAGAATTTCCCTACTATTTCTAGTTTGCTATCAATTTTTTTATACATAGGTGTTGAATTTTGCAATTTTTTTCTTCATCTATTAATGTGGGCATATGCTTTTCCCTCTATTAACTATGTCATTTCTTCTCCATTTATTTCTATTCACTCCTGCTTATGGGTAATATTTGCTTGCTGCTTGTCATTTCTAATAATTTTAGTTTGGATACTGGATATTGTGAGCATTACTTCTTTAGTGGCTTGATTTGTTATTTTTTAAAAAAGAGATTTTGGGGCTCTTTTTGGCTATTTCCTGCTGACTGGTTTGGCCCATTAGAAGAGGATTATTTTTAAAAACTGTTAAGATAATTTTAAAGTATCCCTTACTCTTCAAGTTGTATATTCCTATTTTAAGGTATACTCCTTCTGTTGTCTTTCTAAATCCTTTAAGTGATTACTGAAGAATCTATTCTGCCTGATAGGAACTCAAGCATTTCCAAGCCCTAAAAATAAGCTTTTGGAATTTTTTTAGCCTACAGATCTTTTTTAATTCTTACATTTTCCTGCTTTATAGAGTTTGATCCTATCAATCTATGGATTGATATTCAGCCAGTGACTCAAGGAAACTGCATGCAGATTTCTGTGGTAATTTCTGTGTAGCTCTCTCCTCCTCAGCATTTTAACCTGAAGAATTCCAGCCAGCTCATCCTCCTCCAACTCTGTGGCCTCCTCAAATTAGCAAATCCACTATGCCCTCCTTGGATTCCTCTTTCTGGTACCATTATCCAAAAAGTGCCAATATTCAGAAAGCCTTCACAATCATGATATACACCCCTTTGTGTTTCTGATCTGAGGGACATAATCCCACAGTTATTTATTGTCTAGTGTACGAAAACAGGATTTTCATCTATTATGCTCAATTTTCTGTGAAGAACAAGTCTTGTAACATGCACACAAATAATAATATATCTCAAGATGTATCACAGTCGTAATTATTAAACTATACATATTCTCTAGAATATAGGGTAATATTTTCAAGATTTTGCAAAAGCAAAATTGTCTTCCAGCTATGACATATATAGAAACACTATGCATAACAAAAATAATTGATAAATTGAACAGGAAAATGCAAAACTTGTGATTACCAAAGACACTATTAGGGATTACAAAGGGAAACCACAGAATGGGAAAAGCACTTGCAATACATCTATGTCAGAAAGAACTTGTATTAAAGTATGCAAAAACACTGATGCAAATTGATGAAAAAACTAAAATTTTAAAAATGTGCAGTTTGTATAGATGACAGACAAAAATGATTTAAAAATGGTCAATAAGCATGGGATAGTTGTCCAATTTTTGTTTAGTGTCCTTCAGTCAATTTTCTACATTTTTTTTAGGTTTCTGGATTCTGGAGTTGGAAACTGAAAATTTGATTAGAACAAGAGGCAGAAGAGGCAGAGAAAGTTTCTTCTTATCTCAAAGCAAATGTTTCCTTCTAGAAAATAATACAATATAAACTCAGATTATTTTTCTCCTGGCTTAGGTCACTTTCTGTTCAGACTAGGGATTTTCTTCCCATTTTAAGATTATAATAGAAATATCTTTAATATAATATACATTAATAAAATCACATTTTTCTAATTCTATCATTGTCATTATACTGGATTATTATTACTTCTAATATAATTTTGGCCCTAGTAAGTAATTGAATGAAAGTAGCACTGTGCTAAATATTATATGAAATACCATACAGGAATGAGTCAAATCTCAGTGACATCAGAATTCAGACTTACTGTTACAGATATTGGCCTTAAAAACATGGTTGTAGATAGCAGTAAAGAAAATTTAGAAGTTAGATATTTAAATCACATATAGTCATTCTGATGGTATACAGATGAGGTATAAAGAATATAAAGAGAAGAATCTGTGTCCCCTTGTTTTACAGAGTTAATTTCATAGCAGTGGAGTGACAACAAGATCCTGGATTTCACAGAAAATAAATAGAGATGAGTACCTGTATATTAAACAAAAAGGTTCACTAAAGTATTGATGGCAGTATGCATGTCTTACTTGAGTACATAACCCATATTAAATAGTTTCTTCCCAGCTCCAGGTCAGAGGGCATACCATGAAACGGCCACTCAACAGCTACACATCAAGTTCAATTTGAAACTTTTTCAAAATCTCAGAGGCCACCTTGATGGCAACTGTAAATCAGAATCACAACTATCCAGCTGTATTCAAAAAGTGTTTCACATTTTGAACACTACATATTCAATCTATAAAGACATGTTGAGAAGTCAGTTTCCTTCCAGAAAATGCATTTTTGGAAATACATGCAGTGTTACCTCGTAACTCATGAGATTTCAGATAGCCTTTAAATAAAGGACAAAAAGAGATGGCACTTTTTAAAACATTTCCAAGACAGAAGGAAGCATATTTTTAGCCATAAATAACTTCAAGTAGTCTTTTTGGCTCACTATTCTACAATTAATGTGTACTTAGCCTGTGAGAGAGTCCACACAAATTTGTGGAAGGAATGGATTAAGTGGTAATGATATAATTTCCATGGGAAACTGTGGAGAATAAAAATATCTGCATTCATTACAAAGAAAACAAAATAACAGAAACAAAAATTCACACACAAAATTTTTGCTGCCACAATTGCCAATGATAGAAATATCTGAGCAGATACTCCAGCAGTATGCTCCTTGTTTAAGCCATGTGAATAATTTTTAACTGATTTTATGAATAATCTAGTATAGTTTAAGAATAGAAGTTACTGTTTGCCAGTTAGTGATAGATATTTATAGTCACCTTCTATTATGTCCTTTTAAAATATTCTGAAACTATGTGTTTGAAAAACCATGACAAGATTTTAATGTGTATTTTATGATAGACAAAATAGTACGTCATGTAACAGACCTGCCATGTGCCCAGTATGTTGCCACACACTACAAATGCAGGTGTGTATAAACCATGGGCTATGCTCTCAAGAAGTTTGCAATAGGGTGAAGAAACAGAGAAGTAAATAGAAAAGTGCAATACAATATTCATGCTAAAATATGGGTGAGAACCCAGAGAAGAGAGCAACTAACTCAGCGCTGGAAAGTAAAATTAAAATTTCACAATGAAAAGAGCATTTAATATGCATTGGGAAGGATAAATACCAGCTCTTTAGGTAAACAAGCAAGGCAATAGAATTCTAGGCTGAGCAAAATGATTATTAAAAGGTAGTGTGTCAAAACAAAAGGCATGATTAAGTCTGTGAAAACTTCTGTGGAGGTTATTATTGACCATGTAGGTTATGCAAGAGCCAGGTATTAGTTGGAATATAAACATAGAAATAAAATCTTTCCACTGAACCAAATGAATTTTACTCTCTTCAAGATACAGTTGCAGAGCACTCATGAATATGGTAATCATAATAGTATAGTAATAGTAATAATAATGATAATCTCCCATGCCTTCATTAAATGGTTACTAAGTGTCAGCTATTTGATTCCTCCTCATCATCTTTCATTTATAGCTGAGAAAACCTTGGCTCAAAAACCTGAAATAATGTGCTCAATAGCCAGTAGCAGGCTGTAGAGAATACATTTAAACCTAAGTCCTATTTGCAGCTACATCGCTGAGTTGAGTGTAAGCAAATGAACAATTTGGTCTCACTGATTATCTTCATCTATAAGTTGGCAATTATAATAAAACCTAAATCTCAAGGTTATTATCATCAGATAAAAGAACAGAACAGACCTTTGTAAATAGCAATATGTGGAATCACCATTAATGATACAAATCTTCTAGGGTAGGATATTCAAGGGACTTAAGCCGTTTGGAATATCAAAGATAATGAGATTAGGTAAATTCAGCCAGGATAACTTTGTATTTCTGGAAGAGTTTATTCATGACAGAGACAATGTTTTTCAGAATACATTTTCTAGCATGCAGTTTCTACACATTATGTATAAATTTAATTATGAGAGAAGTGATGCATACTTAGAAAATACAGGGTTAAATGAATATAAAGTTGTCTTTTTCAACTTTAGGATTTTAGGATGTATCAGAGCCTATAATATGTGTCCAGTGAATATCTAAGGACTAATAGAATCTGAAAAATTTAACAAATTTTTTTCTTTTTTTCAAGCCCAGAAAATCATTTTCTTGTGGGGCTAGGGTTTCCTGTAATATGCAATAACATTTTGGAAATGCTGACTATGAGAGAGTTTCATCTCAGTGTTTCTTTATGGACATTGGTGTAGAAATTTTAAATTAATAATTATTAAAATGCCTTGATACTGGAATTTGTACTAATTCACAGTCATTTAGAAATACTAATGAAGACACGAACTGAAGTCTTAGTCAAAGGAGGCCTTAAACATGTTACATTAGCACTATGTTGAACTCTTAGTTATCTCAAATGTTGCAAGTACAGATTACTGGCCATTTAAACTTTGTTTTGCAAGCCTACCTCCCAGTATTTTTCTCTACAATGCATTTTTCCTTTTGGTAAGATCCAGGATCTTGCTGTTACTCCAATGCCAAGAAATTACCTCCACAAAACAACAGTATACAGATTCTCTTCTTAATGTTCTCTGTATCTCACCAATATGACACCAGAATAGCTACGTGTGATATAAATATCTAACTTCTAAATTTCCTGAGCTTTCTTTCCAGCTGGAATTCAGTTCATTTCTGGTTAATTAGCTGTTATGCGAGTTGGCGAGAAATGTTTTGTTGAAGGTTTTTTTCCCCAACAAAAGGAGAGAGGTGTGTGAGATGAATGGTCTTATCTTACAACCTTTGCTCTCTTTTCCTGCCTTTGAACATAGTGTGTGTGGACATGATGATATGGCCAGAGCAGTTTGCCATCACAAAGTTGGTCAGTTTGCAGTCACAAAGTTGAAAAAGTATACACTGGTAATTCAGGGTAGAAGATCAAGAAAACCTAGATTTTTGATGACATTGTTGAACTATTAAAAAACCCATGACAGCTTATCTTTGACTTCTTGTTATGACAGTCACTTGTAATTAGATTTAAACCACACGTGATTTCAATTTCCTACTATTGATAGACCAATGCTTCCTGCCTGGAACAAGGACATTCTAAAGATAGGCCCCTGCATGGGTGCTTCAGAGAATTTGGATGATTGAGTATTGCTTGATCTCATGCCCCAACAACAAATATTTATGTCCCATCTTTTCTTTCTTTTCTGTACTTTGACCTAATATCATAGAAGACGTGCTCTCTGGAAAACTTATTTTAGAACAATAAGATAAAAAACAGGTGTTTTTTTTTTTTTCCCACTCACCGTCACTATAATAGAATATTTTTTTAAAAAATCAAAATATCCTTTCACTACTAAGAAGATGGAGCAGACATACCTTTCTTTATTCCACATTGTAAATAGAATTTACAATTCTGGAAATTATTTATGAAATAAAAAGAGTCTCTGAAAGTGGGAGAGAGGGAGGACAGTTATAGAAGTCCTTGGGACACAAGATAAGGCATACGTATGAGTTGTGTTTTCTTTTCAGCTTTAAATATCCCAAACTTGGGCTGGGTATGGTGGCTCACTCCTGTAATCCTAGCACTTTGGGAGGCCAAGGCAGGCAGATCACCAGAGGTCGGGAGCTCGAGACCAGCCTGACCAACATGAAGAAACCCTGTCTACTAAAAATACAAAATTAGCCGGGTGTATTGTCACATGCCTGTAAATCCCAGCTACTCGGGAGGCTGAGGCAGGAGAATTGCTTGAACCCGGGAGGCGAAGGTTGCGGTGAGCCAAGAACATGCCATTGCTCTCCAGCCTGGGCAACAAGACCAAAACTCTGTCTCAAAACAAAAACAAAAACAAAAACAAAAACCCAAACTTGGAGGTAAAAAAACTGGCAAGTATAGATTAAAAACAAGACCCAATTATTTGTGGGCTACAAGAAACTCACTTCAAATGCAATGTATATACAGGTTTAAAGTAAATAATATAAAAATATATTGTGCAAACAAATTATGTAGGAGTTGCTATATTAATATCACATAACATAGATTTTGAAACAAATAAAATTACCAGAGAAGGACAATATATAAGGATAAAAGGGGCATTCCAGGAAGAACACATAATAATCCCATACGTTTATGTTTTAAACAACATAGCTGATAAATAAATGACACAAAAGCCCATAGAATTAAAGGTTTAAATAGTCAAATCCACAAGTTGGAGATTTCAACATACTCCTATCAACAATTGATAGCCGGCTAAATTGATAGCACGTATATAGAAGAATTGAATGAAGTTATCATGCAACCCAGAGGATTCTAATTTTATAGAAAACTACACTCAACAGCAGCAGAATACACACTCTCTTCAAGTACTCTCTTCAAGTGTGAGGGAACATACAACAAGATAGATCATATCTTCATCCATAAAATCAACTTCAGCAAATTTAAAATCATACAGAACATGTTCCCTGATGATAATGGAATCAAACAAAAAGTAAATAAAAGAAAGAACATGAAAAATACGCAAACACTTGGACACTAACCAACACACTTTTAAATAATCCGTAGGTCAAGGAGGAAGATTCAAGGAAAGTAAAAAGATGTTAAACATCACTAGTTACTAGGGAAATTCAAATGAAAACCACCATGAAATATGACTGCATATCTATCAGAATGGCTAAAACATAATGTGTTGCCGATACCAAAAAAACTGGACCACCTGCACAGTGCCCCCGCCCCCACCGCCTTATTTGCAGATGATTCAAGACCCCCAAATGATGCCTGAAACTGTGGGTAGTACCAAATCCTATAAATACAATTGACTCCTGGACAATATGGGCTTGAAGTGCATGCATCCACCGGTCTATAAATTTTCTTCTGCCTCTGCCATCCCTCAGACAGGAAGATCAGTTCCTTCTGTTGTGCCTCATCCTCAGCCTGTTCAATGTGAGTATGACATGAATGACCTTTATGATGATCAACTTCTACTTAGTGAATAGTAAATAGTAAATATGAGTACATTTTCTGTTATGGTTTTCTTAATAACATTTTATAGCTTACTTTATTGTAACATTACAGTGTATAACGTATACAACACAAAAATATGTGTTAATTGACTATGTTAAGGCTTCTGGTCAGTAGTAGCCTGTTAGTAGTTAAGTTTGGAGAGGGTAAAAAGTTATGCATAAACAGTTGATGCACAGGTGCTGACACTTTAACTTCTGTGTTATTCATAGGCTGACTGTACCACGTGTTTTGTTTGTTTGTTTGTTTGTTTGTTTTTTGATAACCAAGACTGCTACAAAGTAACCGACCTGTAGGTAGCATATACAGCATGAATACACTAAAGAAAGAAATGATCACATCTCAAGCAGGAAAAAGAGCCATAAAGCAAGATTTCATCGTGTTATTCAGAATGGCATGCAATTTAAAACTTATGAATTATTTATTTAATATTTTTGGACCATGGTTGACTGTAACTAAAACCATGGAAACAGAAACTGAAGATAAGGGCGGGACTACTGTACATTACTGTTGAGAGCATAAAATGGTAAATCCATCCTAGAAAGTAACTTGGAAGCCTCTTACAAAACTAAAATAGTAACTACTATGTGACCTAGCAATTCCGTTCTTAGGCTATTAAGAACTAGAGAAATGAAAACTTACATAATAGCCTGTTTACAAATTTGTATAATATTTTTATTATGCACATAAAAGCCCCAAACTGGAAACTTAATATATTATTCAATGGCTGAATAATTAAATTATAATATGCCCATACCTCAAAATACTACTCATCAATAAAAAGGAATAAACTCTCGATGGATGTAGGTGACTCTCCGGAGAATTATACTGAGTGAAACAGCTAATCACAAAAGTTTACCCACTGGATGATTGTGTGACTCCCATCTAAATAACATTCTTGAAGGAAAAATTATAGAAATGGAAAAGAGATTATTAGTTGCCATGGATAATGGGTAGGGGCAGGAGGGAAGTGTGTGTGGCTGCTTAATGGCAACAAGAGGGATGCTGTGAGGGTGGAATGTTCTGTATCTTTACTGCAACAATGTAAAAGTCCTGGTTGTGATATTGGACTATAGTTTTGTAAGATACTACTAGGGGAAATTAAGTAAAGGGTACAGGTGATTTCTCTGCATTATTTATTACAACTGTATATCAATCTACAGTTATTTCAGAACAAAATGTTTATTAGAATAATATCAACAGATGTCTTAAACTGATAATGAATTAAGACATATTAAAAATGGGCTTGACCCCTGAGCCAAAATCTTCTACTTCTTTCAATTATCTTTAATAAATGACTTTAAATGAGAGTAACTGAGGCAAATTGAATGAATAATAGGATTATTAAATACAAAATGCAAAAGCAAAACAACAGAACCAAGTAAATTTTAAAAAGGGATAGCTGAGAGAAGAATAAGTAAAAGTCAAGAGTGATGAAGAGAAGAAAAAAGAAACACAAAAATACGTGAGAATAAATATAAATGTTGAATACCTGAGTATTTATGAAAGGGTTGTTTTATTATAATAGTTTCCTTAAAATGCAATGTCATGCAGTATGTTGTGGTTACCACAGGGATTACAATTAGCATATTAAGTTTATAAAACTCTACTTAGAATTGATACCTACTTAGTTTTAATTGCATACAAAAATTCTGCTCTTATTCCTGTCTCTCCTCCTCATTAGGTTGTCATAGCCACAACTACATTTTATAAATTTCGTGCCCATTAACATAGATTTGTAATTATTGTATTTGTAATTCTTTATTATTGATTTGTATTCATTTTTAAAAATCATATAGGAACCAAAAGAGACTGAAAAACAAAAATTACATTAATATATTAACCAGTTTAGATTTATGTCTATGTATTTACCTTTACTGAAGATTTTTATTTCTTTCTATGAGTCAAGATACTGTCTAGTGTCCTTTCATTTCAGCCTGAAGAACACCCTTTAGCAATTTTTGTAGCATAGGTTTGCTAGCAACTACCAAACTTGGCTTGTGTTAATCTTGGAGTATCCAAGATATTCCAATATATTATTGACTTTGCCTTCATTTTTGAAGGATAGTTTGGTTGTGAATAAAATTCCAGGTTGACATAATTTATTTTTACTGTACTTTAAAAAGTCATCCCATTCTTCTGGTCTCCATGGATTCTGATACAAATATGTTGTTAATCTTATCAAGGATTCCTGTCTGTGATGAGTTGCTCTCTCTTGCTGCTTTCAAGATTTTTACAATATGTCTTGGTGTGGATCTCTTTGCATTAATCTAGAGTTCTTTGAGCTTCTTTATGTTTGGATTTTGTGTCTTTTGTCAAATTTGGAAAGTTGTTCATCATTTCTTTAAGTATTCTTTAATCACCTGTTTCTGTCTCCTACCTTTATTTCAATTATGCATTTATCAGCCTGCTTGTTAGTTTCCCAGACATCTCTTAGGCTCTATTAATTTTTCTTCATTTTTTATTTCTATCTGCTCCTCAAACTGGATAATTTCAATTGGCTTCTATTCAGATCCACTGATTATTTCTTTATCTGCTCAAATCCATTATTGAAACACTCTAGTGAGTTTTTATTTCATTTACTGTACTTTTTAGCACCAGAAATTTTGTTTAGTTTATTTTTATAGGTTCAATCATTTTGTAAAATTTTCTGTATTTATATATGCATAATTCCCCAACTTTCTTTAGCTTTCTTTCCATGGCTTCTCTCAGTTTGCCGAAAATATTTAAGATAATTGGTTTAAAGTCTTTGTCTAGTAAGCCCAATGTGTGTGCTTCTCTTGGGGCAGATTCTGTTAATTTCTTTCTTCAGTAACACATACTTTCTTGTTTCCTTGCATCTTTTATAATTTTTGGCTAAAAATTGAACATTTTGAATATTATAATGTGGGTACTCTGAAAATCTCATTCTCCTTCACATGTTTTTTCTTTTCTTTTTTTTTTTTTTTTTTTACTCCTTGCTATGGACTGTAGCTATATGGTTATTTAGTGACTTTTCTAAATTATTTGGTAAGATCTGTCTGTCATATGTTGTCTCTGAAATCTCTATCTCTTTCATTTTTGTGCATCTAGTGTTTGGCAGAGTTTTTCTTGAATGCCAGAAGCAGAGAGAGAAAGAAGGAAGGGAGGTGGTGGGAGAAGAGGGAAGGTACAAAAATAAAAGTAAGAGAGAGAAAAAGAAAAGGAAAACCCTTCTCCCATTCTTTGTACATTGGTCCCTTGCTGGGGGTGGTGGTAGGATACTCCTTCAGTGCTTAGCCAGTTGGTTTTACGTTCTGCTTTGACACTTAACTTCCTGCTTGTCTTAAGCCTAGTGATTATCTGAAAGTGAAAGCTTAAGGTCTTGGGGGTTATTTTCTGACCATGTGTCCTGTCTTGGGCATGTATACAGCTTTCTAAATTCCTTAGTATGCACAGACAATTTTGATTGCCCTAATTTCACAAATATATTTTCTTCCTTGATTTTCCTCCTAGATTTTAGGTGCTCTATTTTTGGCCTCAATTTTAGTCTCTTGCTCCAAGTAATCACAGCCTTTTCATCTACCTAACAATGTTTATAAGAAATGCCCACTGTTTTTCCCTCCTGAGTTCCACGGTAGGAGAAACAAAGACAAACATCTTGCCATGTAGGGAGTGGTAATAGGAATTAAAAAACAAACAAACAAACAAAAAAAAACAAATAAGAGATCTTAGTTGCCAAGTATATTTCACCACTTAGAGAAGGCATTAAATGAGTCACAATTTTCAGGCTAATGAGGTTGGGGAGTTATAATCTTAGTTGTGATGCTGGTAGGAGAACAACACACAGTTACTGATATTCTTTTTCTATTTAGTCTTTAAAAGGCATTTACTTAAAGCTCTTTTAATCTTTGATCTTTTTTCTATAGAAAATTAAGGCCTTGGATATTTAATATATACATGTATTTAAAAAATTTCCTGTAATTTTCATGTACATTGCATTTTCTGCATTGACAACAACCTTGTTAGAAACATCAATATGCCTTTTTAATTGAATCATCAGGAGACTTAGCTAAAGTTTCAAAGTAAAAAAGTAACAGAGTTAGGATTCAAACCTGAACTTTCTGATTTATCAGTGTTTCCTTTCAATATTTTGGTGATACTCTGTAGAAAACAATTTAGGTTGTTTTTGATTATTTTTGAACTCTTAGTTTGAATTGTATCAGTTTTTAATGGACAATCACATTCCTCATGTTAGTTTTAAAAATGCTAGGTAGTGATGAAAATCAAACCAGAATTCAACAAATGAAGTTTCTGCTGAAAGAAAGATTTGGACTTAAGTCAGTTATGTACTCAAGTCACTTCGGTCTTGAAATATTTAGCCTTTAATGTTGCTTTGAACTACAAAGCAGTGTGTTTCCCATTTCATGATTTTTATTGGTCTGTACTTCAAATATTCGGCTAGGATAAACTATTCTCCAATTACTATTTAAAGTATGTTAAAAGAAGTTCAGGTTTTATGGAAAAAATAATTTGTAGAAACTCCATCAAATAACTAATATATATGCATTGCTGTGAGATGGTAATTCATTCACATTTGTTTTAATTTTCTTCTACTTCCTGCCTGCTACTTAATCACATAAATGTCAGTGCTTCTGAAATATTTAGACTATGTCCTAGAGGTTATTAGTCATGCATCACATAATGACATTTTGGTCAACAATACCTTATTTTTACTACATCTTTTCTAAGTTTAGATATGTTTACACATGCAAATACTTACCATTGTGTTATAGTCCCCCACAGTACTGAGTAGATAACATGCTGTACAGGTTTGTAGCCCAGGAGCAATAGGCTATGCCATATGGCCTAGGTCTGTAATAGGCTATACCATGTTGGTTTGTGTAAGTACACTATAGGATGTTTGCACAATGATGAAATCACCTAATGATGCATTTTTCAAAATATATGCCTGTTGTTAAGCGATGCATGGCTGTGTATGCACCTAGTAGACATAAAATGACTACTGAGCCCCTGTATTTTATGTCATATGTATTGACTTTTCTTTCCAAAAAACCCAAAACACAAAGAAACTCTACTTCAATGTTAATTTCTGCTTAAAAGTAGTTGAGAACATTCTTCATACCATAAGGCACAGGGCATAAATATTTTTTATATGCAAAAGATATGGTTTAATTATTATGAACCAGTATTCATTAAAATAATTTTTCATATAATTTTAATACTGCTTATTATTTAAAGAAATATTTGTTTGTTCTGGAAGACATTATCAAAAGTTTAGTAGGCCAGAATTAAATCCTATATAGTAAGCATGTTCGTCACTTTTCTGGGATCATATATTATAGTTAAATCATCCTGAGAAATGAGCCAGAAAATCTCTGAAAATTAAAAAATTTATAGGACTTTCATTAAATATTTTTAATGATATGATAATATATAATTTCAGTAAATTAAAATTTTTCTTTCTCTCTTTGTCTCTTTTATATTCACATGTATATACATTCTTGTACCAAGCTTATTGTTAGAAGATCACTGGTAAGATTCATGTGGGTATTATGGATAAATCCTAATTCACCACGGTGTTCTCTAAGAATGCATACACAGAAGAGAAAAGGTGAAAATTACAAAGATTTGATTAATATGTAAGCCAGTGCCTAATATTCTGTAATTTATGACTTTCCGGTAAATTTAAATTGAGGAAAGAGCTTAGACTCTTAAGCATCAGGGCTTCTACTTATTACCCTTAGCCAAACAGTGAAACCACACACTCAGACAAAGGGAAGACGGGAATGGTTAGACACTCTTAGTGGCCCCAAAGTTCCCACTTTTCTAGCCATATGAATTGTAAAAGAAGAATGGTGACTACCTGACCCAACAGGCCAGCACTTGCCTATATCTGAGTCAGAAAGTTCAAAGGAGGGAGAGGATTACTGGATTCCCGCCTTTCAGATATAGTAACCCTTGACATTAATGCAATATTACACTATGAATGTCTTTGGCTTTGATACATTAAAATAGGAGTTCCTCTTCCCTATTGAATGAGTTAGGAATAGTTGTAGGAATTACCCTTATAGTGAAAGAGGGATTTAAAAAACTTTCATTAATACTTAATACAGGACAAGAATGTAATCTTTCTCTGAATGAATTTGGGCAAAAAGGCATTTGGAAAGAAATTGATTTCAAGAGAAACAAACCCTACTGATATGTGTTTTCATTAATAGCAATATTTTCAAATATTATAACATTGTAAGTTTATAAACTGTGATATTAAAATTATTCAAGAGATCATAATTTCTTTGTCATTAGATTCAGCTATATCATATATGCCTATAGTAGGTGTAAAGTGATGAATAATTCCCTTTATCTTATGTCATATATATTGACTCTTCTTTCCCAAAAACCTGAAACCACAAGAAACTGGACTTCAATATTAATTTCTACTTAAAGTAGTAAAAATCTATAATTTATGCTGATATTAGAATTAGATTAGGCAAACATATAAAGAAAAGCACTTCAGAATAATAAAAATTCCAGAAGATGAAACATACCAAAAATTACACAAGAAAAGAATGCTGCTATAAGATGGAAAAAGTTACTGAAATTATGTAATTTTTCGAGTAGAACATTTATTTGAATACTTAGACTAAAAGGATTAATGGATTATCCAGAAAAAGTAATGAAAAAGTTCAACACAAATACTGATGATTTTGAAGAATTTTAAAAATCCTACAATTATCAGAAGGAAATTTTAATTTATCAGTGAATTAAATTTTATCTTAACTAGCATATAGGATTTTGGTTTTCATTATATTAAGGTCTGGGAATACAACGATATTGTATATCAACTGTCTATACCTAATTTTGTGGGGAACGTACTAGCCCTTAAATGTTTATTTAGCCTTTCATTGCTTTTCACCTCCTGTGTTCAGGTGTTTCTCCCACCTCAGCCTCCTGGATAGCTGGGACTATAGGCACATGCCACCACACTTGGCTAATTTTTTGCAGAGATAGGGTATATTTGTCTATTTTCATGATGTTGATAAAGACATAGCTGAGACTGGGCAATTTACCAAAGAAAGAGGTTTATTGGACTTACAGTTCCATGTGGCTGGGGAGGCCTCACAATCATGGCAGAAGGTGAAAGGCACATCTCACCTGGTGAGACATGTCTGGTGTCTGGTGACAGACAAGGGAAGAGAGCTTGTGCAGGGAAACTCCCCTTTTTAAAACTATCAGATCTCGTCAGACTTATTCACTATCATAACAGCACGGGAAAGACCTGAACCCATGATTCAATTACCTCCTACTGGGTCCCTCCCACAACATGTGGGAATTCAAGATGAAATTTGGGTGGAGACACAGTCAAACCATATCATTCCACACCTGACCCCTCCCAAATCTCATGTCCTTACATTTCAAAACCAATCATACCTTCCCAACAGTTCCCCCAAAGTCTTATTTTAACATTAACTCAAAAGTCCACAGTCCAAAGTCTCATCTGAGACAAGGCAAATCTCTTCTGTGTATGAGCCTGTAAAATTGAAAGCAAGTTAGTTACTTCCTAGATACAATGGGGATACAGGCATTGAGTAGATACAGCCATTCCAAATGGGAGAAATTGGCCAAAACCAAGGGGATACAGGCCCCATGCAAGTCCAAAATATAGCTGGGCAGTCAAATATTAAATCTCCAAAATGATCTCCTTTGACTCCAGGTCTCACATCTAGGTCACACTGATGCAAGAGGTGGGTTACCATGATCTTGGGCAACTCTGCCCCTGTGGCTTTTCAGGGTACAGCCTCCCTCCCAGCTGCTTTCATGGGCTGGTGTTGAGTGTCTGCAGCTTTCCAAGGCACACAGTGCAAGCTGTTGGTGGATCTACAATTCTGGTGTCTGGCCTTCTTCTTACAGATCCACAGTGGCCTTCTTCTCATAGCTCCACTAGGTGGGGCCCCAGTAGGGACTCTTTGTGGGGACTCTGACCCCACATTTCCCTTCCTCACTGCCCTAGCAGAGGTTCTCCATGAGGACCCAACCCCTACAGCAAACTTCTGCCTGGACATCCAGGCATTTCCATACATCCTCTGAAATCTAAATGAAGGTTCCCAAACCCCAATTCTTGACTTCTGGGCACTGGCAGGCTCAACACCATGTGGAAGCTGCTAAGACTTGAGGCTTGCACCCTCTGAAACCACAGCCCGAGCTTTGCATTGGCCCATTTCAGTCACAGCTGGAGTGGCTGGGATACAGGGCACCAAGTCCCTAAGCTCCACACAGCATGGGGACCCTGGGCCCAGCCCACGAAACCATTTTTTCCTCCTAGGCCTCTGGGTCTATTATGGGAGAGGCTGCTGTGAAGCCCTGTGACATGTCTTGGATACATTTTCACCATTGTCTTGGTGATTAACATTTAGCTCCTTGTTACTTATTCAAATTTCTGCAGCTGGTTTTAATTTCTCCCCGGAAAACGGGATTTTCTTTTCTATTGCATCATCAGGCTGCAAATTTTCCAAACTTTTATGCTCTATCTGCCCTTTAAAACTGAATGCCTCTAACATCACCCAAGTCACCTCTTGAATGCTTTGCTGCTTATACATTTTTTCTGCCAGATATCTTAAATTGTCTCTCTCAAGTTCAAAGTTCCACAAATCTCTAGGGCAGGGGCAAAATGCCACCAGTCTCTTTGCTAATATATAACAAGAGTTGTCCATGCTCTAGTTTCAAACAAGTTCCTCATCTCCATCTGAGACCATCTCAGTATGGATTTCATTGTCCATATCATTAACATCATTTTTGTCAAAACCATTCAACATTTCTCTAGGGAGTTCCAAACCTTTCCACATTTTCCTGTCTTTCTGAGCCTTCCAAATGATTCCAGCCTCTGCCTGTTACCCAGTTCCAAAGTCACTTCCACATTTTCAGCTATCTTTTCAGCAGCACCCCATTCTACTGGTACCACTTTATTGTATTCGTCTGTTTTCATGCTGCTGATGAAGACATTCCTGAGACTTGGCAATTTACAAAAGAAAGAGATTTATTGTACTTACAGTTCCAGCTGGCTGGGGAGGCCTCACAATCATGGTAGAAGGTGAAGAGTACATCTCAGATGGCAGCAGACAAGAGAAGAGCATTTGTGCAGGGAAACTCCCCTTTTGAAAACCATCAGATCTCTTATTCACTATTAGTAGAAGAGCACTGGAAAGACCTGCCCCAATGATTCAATTACCTCCTACTGAGTCACTCCTACAGCATGTAGGAATTCAAGATGAGATTTGGGTGGGGACACAGCACAGCCAAACCATACCATGGGCTTTTGTCATGTTGCCCAAGCTGGTCTCGAACTCCTGGGCTCAAGTGATCTACCTGCCCCAACCCCTCAACGTGCTGGGATTACAGGTGTAAGCCACTGAACCTGGCCCTATTTAGCCAATTTATTTACAAGCAATGGCTTATGAAGTGTACCCCACAGCCCTTAAGAACAGAAACAAAAACACACACACACAATAAAACAGCTATTCAGATACACTCAAGTAGACTGAGATAAACCAAAGAAATCAAATGTTGCAAAGTAATAATCTTAAAGCATGTGATAAGTAACTGTTGCAGAATTACATCCGGGTAATTTTTGTTAACATGATTTAAACAACTTAATATGCCAAAAATAATTCTTGGTATTAAAAAGCACATAACATAGTTTTTCACTGAATGAGACAGAAGTTGAAAAAAGCAAAACCAAAACAAGACAAAGAGGAAAGCTAGAATAAACACTGTCATTTTGGTTTAAATTCCCAGGTATTAGTATAAACTCATGTTTGTTTTCTTAGATATGCCTGCGGACAGATAGATTCTTAAACAAGTATATGCATGGGCTAGTATCTATACATATATCACCTATTTTTGTCCCCTAAGAGAGCCTAGAAGTAGCAACACTCCAGTAGCAATGAACACATCCAGCAACTAGATCTTGATTAATAAATATATCATTTCCTGACAAATGGAAGTAGAGCTCCTCGAAGAAGTGGTTGGTTGCAGATCTGGAGCATGTAAAACAAAAGGTAAAACTGAAGCTCCTTAACAATGCAGCGAACAAATTAAAATAGTATTGGATTATAACTGAAACAATATCTATCTATCTATATAAATCTACTTATCAAAGCATATGACATATATTTTGGGGACAGTAAGGGTGAGTGATTAACCAGATAATTTCTATAATTGTTTTCTTTGTATCCTTTTTTATTCGTTTAGCATTGTTTTCCACTTGTAGATGACTGCCCCTATATTAATAGAGTATTTAAATTTGTGAAATAAGAGTATAGAATTGGCAGCAAGGATATGAGAAAAGAAAACATAAAAAATTTTTAACTTCCACTTCAGCAAATCTGGACTAGTTTAGGTAACTGCAAGGTAGTTAAAAAATAACATTCACGTACAATTTAAATAATGTCTCATATAATGATTTAATTTAAATTTAATAACAGAGTTATTGCAGGTTAATTAAATACCACCTAATGATTAAAAGCATATTTATTTAGATTAACAGCTATTAAATAATCTTATTACACTTCCTATGGTTTTGTTTGAACTATATTTTAAATTATTTAAAATTCTATCTTAGGCCCACTTCTGTTTGAAATAATCTCTTTAAAATTTAAGATGAAATCCTTTTCTTTAACAGCCTCTTTAATCATTTGCAAACTAATTTATCATTAATAAACAGAAAACATTTACTATGAGACAACACATTATGGAGACATGTAAAAGGCTCAATAGAAAAATTAAGGTGAAATGGGAGTAAGCAGATTAATTACGTAGATTAATTTTTCAATGAAGCATGTTCACTTTTATTTAATACTTTTTAAATTATAAAATTTCTCTCATAAATCTCAATATTTGCACAATTTTAAATAGTAATAATAATAGCAAACATTTATTAAAAACATTCGTGTCAGACAGGTTTTTCAGCGTTGCTTTTAGAAAACCTCATTTGATTTTTTTTTTTTTCAGGAGTACATGTGTAGGTTATTTATTTATTTATTATTATTATACTTTAAGTTCTAGGGTACATGTGCACAACGTGCAGGCTTGTTACATATGTCTACATGTGCCATGTTGGTGTGCTGCACCCATTAACTCGTCATTTACATTAGGTGTATCTCCTAATGCTTTCCCTCCCCCTTCCCCCCACCCAAAGACAGGCCCCGGTGTGTGATGTTCCCCTTCCTGTGTCCAAGTGTTCTCATTGTTCAGTTCCCACCTATGAGTGAGAACATGCAGTGTTTGGTTTTTTATCCTTGCGACAGTTTGCTCAGAATGATGGTTTCCAGCTTCATCCATGTCCCTACAAAGGACATGAACTCATCCTTTTTTATGGCTGCATAGTATTCCATGATGTATATGTGCCACATTTTCTTAATCCAGTCTATCATTGATGGACATGTGGGTTGGTTCCAAGTCTTTGCTATTGTGAATAGTGCCACAATAAACATACGTGTGCATGTGTCTTTATAGCAGCAGCATGATTTATAATCATTTGGATATGTACCGAGTAATGTGATGGCTGGGTCAAATGGTATTTCTAGTTCTAGATCCTTGAGGAATTGCCACACTGTCTTCCACAATGGCTGAACTAGTTTACAGTCCCACCAACAGTAGGTGTCATTACCTTCATTTTTTATATATGGAAACTCAGGAACAGAAAAAATTGAACTTTACAAAGAGAACAATTAGAAATTGTCAAAACTAAGGCAGTTTAACATGAATTATCATATTTTTAATGAACAGGCTATACTCATATTACCCATTAAAGTGCCTACATGACTTAGCTGGACCTCTACCCAGCTTTTGTTGCCCAATGCAGTGCCTATGTGACATAGCTAATTTACTACTAAACTTTAATTCTGCTTATTTTTAGGAATTTGGATTTCTGTGGTCAGATATCCTTCTTAGGACTAAACCAGCTAAGGTTGGCAAAATTCCTGATGGCAGTGTACTTCACCTATAGCTTCAGTATAATCCAGTTTCCATGCTAAATGACACTCTCCTTTGTATCATGACAGTTAACAATTACCATGACAATGACCAGAGGAGACTAAGAAAGGCATAAAAGAGGCAGCACCTTGATTCCAGGAAAATCTCTCTCCCCCAACCAAGAAAAGCATGAATGTCCCTCCCCTTTTTCTTAATGACCAATTTCTTAATTAAAAATATCCTATATCTATAACTTTCAGGTTCTCAGGAGCTGAGCTGATTTTCAAGATACTCTCCCACTTCTCCAATGTTGTGGTCATTGAATAAAGCCTACACTGCTTAAGACTTACGTTTGGTTTTGTGTGTTGTCTTTGTAACACTAAATGGAAAAGAATGCCTTTTGGGACAACTGAGACCCCTGGTAACACTCTCACTCTATGATCAAAATGACTTTCTGTGAATTTATTTTTACTTTTAATTGTAAATTTACAAATTATATAAATATATATTTATGGAGCACAAAGTGATGTGATGATTTATAATACAAAGTAGAATAATTAAATAAAGTTAACTAACATATCTATCACCTCAAATATATAGTATTTTTTAAGATGGGAATATTTGAAATGCACTCTGATAGTAATTTTGAAATATAATATACATTATTATTTACTACATTTACCGTGCTTTGCAGTATAACTCAAAAGAGATAAAAAACATTCCTCCTGTCTAATTGGGGCTTTGCACCCTCTGTCATCTCCCCAATTTCCCCAACTACACAATCTCTGATAACCACCATTCTACTCTCTGCTTCTTTGAGTTCCATTGTTTTAGATTCCACAAAGAAGCAAGAATACGCAGTATTTGTCTTTCTGTGCCTGTCTTATTTCACTTAGCATAATATTTTTCAATTTCATTCATGTTTTCACAGATGAAAAAGTTTCTTTTATAAGGTAGAATAGTATTACATTGTGTTTATATGCATCCTTTTCTTTATCCATCCATATGCTGATGGAGGTTGATTCTAAAAGTTGGCTATTGTCAATAGTGCTACAACAAACTTGAGAGGGCAGACATCTCCTCCGCAGACTGGTTTTAATTTTGAGGGGTAAATATTCAGAAGTAGAATTGCTGGAACATAAGCCATTTAATTTTTTAGTGTTTGGAGGAAAATTCTTACAATTTTTTATAATTGCTGTACTAAGTTACATTCCCACCAACAATGTCCACGTGTTCTCTTTTCTCCACATTCTTGCCCACACTTATTTTTACTTTTTGATAACAGTCATTCTAACAGGTGTGAAGTGATACCTTATTGTCATTTTAATTCTTATTTACTTAATGATTGGTGATGTTGAAATTTTTTTATATATAGCTGTTGGCCATTTGAAAGTCATCTTTTGAAAATGTCTATTCATTTCTTGCCCATTTTCTAATCAAATCATTTGTTTTCTTCATATAGATACAATTGTTTAAGTTTCTTACATATTTTTGATATTAGCTCCATTATCAGATGTATGGGTTGCAAAAGTTTTATACCAATTCATAGGTTTGCTCTTTACTCTGTTGTTTTCTTTGTTGTGCAGCTGCTTTTTGTTTTGATGTAATTCAATTTGTCTCTTTAATTTTGTTGCCTGTGCTTTTGGGGTCAAACCTAAAAGTATTATTGCCCAGACCAATGTCTTATATCTGTTTTACCTATGTTTTCTTTCAGTAGCTTCACAGTTTCAGAGCCTACATTTAAGTCTGTAATTAATTTTGAATAGATTTTTGCAAGTGGGGTGAGACAAGAGTCCAATTTTATTCTTTTGAACATGGGTCTCTGGTATTCCCAGCATCATTTATTGAAAAGACTGTCTCGTTTCCAGTAAGATACCAACTGCAAATGGGGTACACCTGCAAAAGATGACTGGGAGAAATGGCCTTCTAATTTGGGAGGTCAGAGTTTGAGATCAGCTTTCTACGGAAGAAAGATGTACTTTCTGTTGAAGGAGAAAATTCAGGGAGCAGTTGATACTGATGAGATGTGGAAACAGATGTTAAAGAACTTAAATATGTAAATGTCAACACTGGGCTTTATATCTAAGAAAGGCATTATAGAGACTGTGCTTGATTTTAACAAAGATCAGATAGGAAAAGTCAGCTTCGTAATTTTTTGTTTGTAATAACTTAGAAAATGCTGAAGGTGTTATCAAAAAAGAAATTCTGAAAGCTCTCAGGCACTGATAGCTGGAAAATTGCTTCTCCAAAACTAAAAGCATCTGACCTAGGAGTTGGTGAAAACCTCACTGATGAGGTGAAGCAAGGAATGATTGTGTAATGGGGTGTTTTGGTGATGAAGAAGTAAGTGAGTAAAAGTTTCTATGATGTAGGGATCATAAAAAAGAGAAGGCTTTAACTCTTTTTTTCTCCTCTGTGAGTGTATGTAAATAAACTTAGTAGCTACATAGGTAGGTTTGCTGCTTCTATTTTGTGAACTCTTGCTCTACATAGAAGAAATAGGATACTACCTCTTCACTTCCCTAACATATTTAGATAAATATTTTCAACTCAATTCATAGTGATGGTTTAAAAGCCTGGATACTATCATTAAATTGATTAAATTTGATTCTAGCTTTGCCATCTAATTGTGACACTTTGCAATTTATACTTTCTGATTCTAGTGAACTTATCTGTAAATTGAGATATCAGTATCATCTTTGTGGAGATCTTATGATGCTTTACAAAGTTACAATCTTTAAAGCACGTTAAATAAAGTCATTATTAAGTAGATTTTAGTATTTTAAAATAATTTTAACTGGATGATTTTATGCATAACTGCTTGTCCATTGGTGTCCTTCATAAGAACAGAATTATTGTGCATTAGGTTGGCAGGACAATCACATTGCATAACCTCACTCAAATTATCCATTAATATCAAGAGATGTTTTACTAAATTCATCAAATTCAACACATATTTTTGGTGGCCGTAGCTTATGTTGTTTCAAGAAGCCAGCTCCTAAATGTGGCCAATAACCCAGTGGTCCCATTGGCCCAGTGATAGTATAATCTTGTTATTCCTTTGACTTATACTATTATTGGACCTAGAAAAAATAAACAGCTTTAAAGTCTAGACTGGTCTTTTGGATTATAGTCAATTGTATGATTTAGAAGATTCTCTGGCTTCATCACACATGAAAAAATTTTGATATGTTTTTGTGGTTTATCTACCTGTTTAATTACTCTCACCAGTCTCTACTGAAATCAGCAGCCTTTCCCCCCCCATTCTGCATGTAATAAAAATGAATTCAACAATTGTCTAAATGAGGTATAAATTATGCTGATAATTAAACTGTCCAATATTTTTAATAATATATTCAAGTGTAAGCAATCAGTAATTTTGATAAAAGTAAAATTAAGAATATAACATTTAATTGTAAATACTCTTTGGAAAGACTATAATAATAGTTCAGTTATAAGTACAATTGTAATGCAAAGCAGAAATTTTTTATTATGGCTTTGTCACAAGTGAGGACTTATTGCTAGGTCAGAGAACACTTAATGTCTTGGTCTTAACTCTCCATCCTTGCTCTGTTCCACATCCACTACTTCCACTTCCACCTCTAGTTCACTGTAGAGAGGCTCCTGCATATAAAGGGTTCTCTCTGTATTTCATAATTCCCAGTGAACATGCTCATTGTAATTTGCACATGTACTGATGTAATTTGTTTTCACTATTGCAAATACAGCCATTTATGGGGGAAAATAATTGATTGCCATTGTATTTGGCTTATGAATAAATGCATTTTTGATTTTATAATTGTATTATGACTTGGCTTCTATTATATTGAAATAAAAAAAATTCAATGGGAAGTTCCCTTCATCCACTGAATTTATTCGTACTTCTACATAACAGCTTCTCCCTCATCCCATTTTTTTCACCTAAATGAACAGTATTGTTTGGCCCAAACATGTTTTTCTGCTTTGGTATCATTGGTGCACAGTATTGACAGAAGAGTATCAAAGATAAGGCTGTGTGGGAAAATGATCCGTTGGCGGATTATCAGTAGGCTTGTGCCTGTGAACCTGTCCAGGAATGTATCACAGGAGCCATTTAAGCAGAGCTATCCCAGATATGCTAGAAAATAAATGTTTTGTAATCTGTAAAACACAGATTAAAACTTTTTTCCCACGTTGAGGCACTAACACCCCAACCCCTGCTCCCAAATAACATTTTATTTCTAGTCAAAAATTTGTCAGTGGAGGTACATCCTGTCTTTATGTACTAGTCTTATGATGTGAAAGAAACTGGAATAGAATAGTTCACTGTTTTTGAGTGGGATTCCAACAACAGACTGAGAGCACTGTGATAAACATGAATAACTGGATATTTAAATTATTCTTGCCTTGGTAAACATTTTTTTCCTAACTTACAGACACAGATTATGAGACACAAGGACATTCACAGGCTTGTCTCAAAGTGGACATGAGTTTGTAACTACACTCAGACATCATTGCAATGCCTCAAGAAGGTTAAATAAACTTCTAGGGATGTGATTCGATTCTTTCTTCCTACTGACTTGAGTGTAGGTTTGTTTCTGGTTTTGTTTTCAGCTTTAAACGAGGGGCACATATACTTTGTTATTTTCCATGTCATTAAAGGGCAATTGATATTGATTATATGATTTAGTGAGGGAAATTTTTCTGAATAGAAAAATAGAAACTCCTAATAAATCTTTTGATATTATATCATAAGACTGAATTCTGGTGGCCCTTCAAAGGGTAGTTTAACAGCATATAATAATAGCACACTAAACCAAGATATAGAAGAAAACTAAGAGGCAATCTATAAAAAAAAAGCTTCCCAATTGTGATGCAGCATATATAGAATATTTAATAAAATGTGTTTGTAATGTATAGAGTGCTTAAGAATTTTCAATGCAGTATTATTCTGGAGGGGTGAACTGATTGTAATTGTGTCTATATCAGGGGTGAGGAGAAGAAATACACAAGCAGTGAAAGGACACAAGTAGTGATAGGACCAGTGCAATTCAAATATTTTATGTTGGGTTAGGATGTATGCATATAGAGAAGAATAGATTTTTCATTTATGGAACCAATTGGAAAAAAAGTAAGAAACATAATGCAATATAAAAATACCATGTATTTATATGTATAAAAATATGACACCTTTCACAAGCATGCATACAAACAAAATAATATACTTTAAGTAAGTAAGAATGGTTGCTGCTGGTAGGAAGAAGATGAAAATATGAACCAAGAGAACAAATGATAAGTTGCTATAAACAGACTCCTAGTCCCCTGACATAAAAAAATGAATCCTATAAAAATTACTGAGAAACGAAAATTCTAATTACAAGGAAATATACAATGAGATTATTTATAAGGATCGGTTTGCTTAGTACAATTCTGAAGTAATGACTAAAAGGACAGTAAAATTCAAAGGAATAAGAAGAAAATAATAAGAATAGCAAATAATATAAAGAATGACTGAAGGTCACTCAAAAATATATTAATTTAAAAATTATTTGTTGAACTTCTATTGTTTTAGGCCTAAGAGACAAAAAATAATCAAGAAGACAAAAACAATCTTGTCTTCACTGGACTTATATTCAAGCATAGTGACATTCCAAATTGTTTGTGTAATATAGTGGTAATGATGAAAAAGTATTTTATACAATAGAGCAAAAAGTCAGACAGCTACACAAAACAATATTTTAAATTGTCATATTTTGGTAATGTCAACTCTTTTCCTAAGAGATTTTTATTGTTGTGTTTATAAATTAAGCATTTATTAATTTGAAATAAATAAAAAAGAAATAAAACATTAAGTATGAATTTTAAAAAGTTATAAAGTATGTTTTTTTTTTTTCTTGCAAACTTGTGAGTTCCTTGTGGATTCTGGATATTAGGCCTTTGTCAATTGGATACATTGCAGAGATTTTCTGACACTCTGTAGGTTGCCTGTTTACTCTGATAATAGTTTCGTTTGCTGTGCAGAAGCTCTTTAGTTTAATTACATTTCATTTGTGAGTTTTTGCTTTTGTTGCAATTGCTTTTGGCCATTTCATCATGAAATCTTTGCCTGTGCCTATCTCCTGAATGGTATTGCCTAGATTTTCTTCCAGGGTTTTTATAATTTTAGGTTTTACTTTTGAGTCTTTAATCCATCTTCAGTTAATTTTTGTATAAGGTGTGAGGAAGGTGTCCAGTTTCAATTTTCTGCAAATGGATAGCCAGTTATCTGAGCACCATTTGTTGAATAGGGAATCCTTTTCCCATTGTTTGTTTTTAACAAGTTTGTCGAAGATTAGAGAGTTGTGGATGTGTGATCTTATTTCTGAGTTCTCTATTCTGTTACACTGGTTTATGTGTCTGTTTTTGTACCAGTACCATGCTGTTTTGGTTATTGTAGACTTATAGTATAGTTTGAAATCTAGTAGGGTGATGCCTCCAGCTTTGTTCCTCTGGCTTAGTATTGTCTTGGCTAACCAGGCTCTTCTTGGTTTCATATGAATTTTAAAATAGTTTAAAATAGTTTTTTTCTAATTCTGTGAAGGATGTCAACTCCATTAAAAAGTGGGCAAAGAATATGAACAGACACACCTCAAAAGAAGACATTCACACAGCCAACAAACATATGAAGAAAAGCTCAACATCACTGATCATTATAGAAATGCAAATCAAATCCACAATGAAATACCATCTCACACCAGTTTCTTAACTTAAAAGTTAAGAAACAACATTCTGGCGCGGTTGCAGAGAAATAGGAATGCTTTTACACTATTGGTGGGAATGTAAATTAGTTTAACCATTGTGGGAGACGATGTGGTGATTCCTCAAAGAGCTAGAACCAGAAATACCATTTGACCCAGCAATCTCATTACTGAGTATATACGAAAAGGAATATAAATCATTCTATTGCAAAGATACATGCACACATATGTTCATTGAAGCACTATTCACAATAGCAAGCACATGGAATCAACCCAAATGCCCATCAATGACAGACTGGATAAAGAAAATGTGATACGCAAACACCATGAAATATTGTGCAGCCATAAAAAGGAATGAGATCATGTCCTTTTCAGGGACAGATGAAACTGGAAACCATTATCCTCAGCAAACTAACACAGGAACAGAAAACCAAACATCGCATGTTCTCACTTATATGTGGGAGTAGAATGATGGGATCACATGGACATGGGAAGGGGAATAACACACACTGGGGCCTGTTGGGGGGTGGAGGGTGGGAAGAGAGAGTATTAGAATGCATGCTGGGCTTAATACCAAGGCGATGGGTTGATAGATACAGTAAACCAGTATGTCACAAGTCTACCTATGTAACAAACCTGCACATCCTGCACATGTACCCCAGAACTAAAAACAATTAAAAATAAATAAATAATAAAGTATAAAGTAAAAAAAGCAGACCTAAGAAAATCAAAATAAATTTTACTTCAGTGTAGAGCATATATTATACTACGTAAATATAATTTACTGTAGTAAATAGTAGTAAAATATATTAAAATGTGTAATAACATCATTTTAACAGAATGCCTTTAAGTGCATCCCACTTTATATTGGAGAGATGAATTAGCACTATTTGAGTTCAAATATAGATTTTGTCACTTCTAACTGTGTAAATTTGGGAAAAATCACCTTTTTCTTTCTGTGCCCTAATATTATCATTTGTAAAGCAGTGATTATAATGGTACCTACACTTAAAGGTGGTCAAAACTACTAAATAATGAGAAACATAAAGCATTCAAAATGGGCCCTCATATTAGTCCTCAGTAAATGACAGCTATTTTCATTATATTATAGAATTATTTATAGGAGGTGTTAGAATATATTTGGATAATTTGTATCAAAAGACTGAAATAGGAATTAGATTCTATTCATAAAATACTAAATAAATTATATTCTGAGGCTGGGAAATATTTACTTGATCATTTCAATTTAGTGGGAAAATTTTACTGTATTTTATTATTAAATAATTGACATTGAGATTAAGTAGCATTCCTTACTTTATTCTAGGTGGCAAACATTGCAGAATGCAAGTCTTGGGTTCTCTCTAGTGCCAGAGATGATTGTTTCTCTTTGCAAACACATTAGAAAACCCTATCACAAGATTGTTATACAGTGTATACTGAAGAACATAAAAGTGTTTCTAAGCACTACTTTTCTGATTGTTCTGGTTTCATTTAATCTGGAGAAGGTTTAGGTATTTTTCCTATGGGTGAGTTATAAAGTTCATGGGTATCAGACTATGAACTGTTACTGCTGCTGTAACGAAGAACTGGCAAGCGGGTGGATACAGAATTAGGATTCGAGCTACCCCTGTTGTGCAGGCTCTCCCATGAGGCTGTCACTTCACATTGTGGATGTGAGATTTAGAGACTTAGGAAATGTCATGAAAGGTGAATAAATGTTGCTTAATAGCAATCCCTATATTTTTGGTTGTATAACTGGCTTTTTTTTGATATTTCAGGAATATTCAAGAATGTATTTAGTTATATAAAAGTTGTATTACTTTTCATACTTTTTTTCAGTTGATAGTTTTTTTTTGAAGAGAATGATAAATAAAGGTTTTTTGTTTTAGATATTTAAAAGCCACAGATAAAACTGGAGTCTGGATAAATTAGTATACAGATATCTAAGACTCAAAACTTTTTTTCTCTGTTTTTATTCTGTTTGTGATCCCTTGAATAAATATTTGGAGAAAAGAACATGTTGTCTAATGCCATGCATTGATTGTGTACTATTCTTTTGCATCTGAGACATGCTAAATAATAGATCAGTTACCTTTGTTCTAAATGTGGGTCATTCTATCTGTCTCAAAAAGGAATCCACAGCTTTTTGAAGCAGGAGAAATTCTATTTCCTGGAAGAACAGGAATGGCCAAGCCTTGTAGGATAAGCTTTGTGAAATGAATTTGTAAATGGATGATATTGAAGTGGATTCAGTTATAAAAGGAGTTAAGTGACAAAAGATGAGCAATGGAGCTAGGCAAGACAAATATGAAAGGGGTCAAATGGTACGGGTCAAGTAGTTAGGGGTGTAAGTTGGCAAATTACTTAACTTGTCTATGACTCATTTTTCTCAACTGTAACATGTTCCCTGTGGGAAAGAATTTTTGAGTGTTAAATGAGTTGGTATATGTAAAGCATGTAGAAGAGGGCCCGCTACATAGTAAGCACTATGCCAATTTTGAATATTTGAGTTCTCATTTTTGTTCTGCATATAGAGACTGAGAATACTTTTGCACTGTGGGATCCTTTACATGTTGGGACCCATGAGTGAAGGGTTGTTTCTTTGGTTGTTCAGACTGCTGAGCTAACCTGTCTTCCTTATATGATCTGTGAATATCACACCTGCAGCATTCTTGAAATAATTCTGGAATACAATTTTTAGGTCCAGAAGTTATGAGATGATTTCTCTGTTTTGATATCCTATCTGTTTTGCTTTTGCAGTGCTGTTTATATGTTTACTTCCAGATTTTCCAAAAGCCCTAGGGTTGCAGGTATAATAATGAATAAGATAAATCAATGGATATATATGAAAAACATACCTACAGTATCAATGAGAAATGGGGCACAAACATTTGTATTAGAGAACATGGGGGTAGAATTTTTATCTTTTTATTTAACTTTTATTTTAGGTTCGGTAAGTGGGAGTTGAAAAAGAGAGTGAGGTGATTTCACCCTAAGTTAAAATCAAAGGGGTGAGTTAAAACCACAGGGTCTTGGAATTAATCCCTAACTAGTTGGAGCTAGAAGTCATGTGGTTCAGATTTGGACAATAGTGTTGGAGCCAGGTAAGGGTCATGGTTTAAAAAGGAAATACTCTGAGCCAAAGTATGCTATATCATCCTGTGAAAAGGAAAGAGCACCTGGAGGAAACCTTTGCCAGGCTTTGTAAATTATATTTTAGGAAAGTTGAGGTAAGGATAATAAAAGACTATTGTTGTGGTCTGAGTGTTTGTGGTCCCCCAGCTTTCAGATGTTGAAATTCTAACCTCTAAAGTGATGGTATTAAGAGGTAGGGTCTTGGGGGGAGACAATTCAGTCTGAGGGTGGAGTCCTCATAAACGGGGTTAGTGCCCTTAGAAAAGAGGCCCAGAGAGCTAGCTCACCCTTTCCATCATGCAAAGACACCTCAGTAAGGCACTGTTTTAGGACTCAGGAAATGGGCCCCTGCCAGACACTGAATCTGCTGATACCTTGATCTTGGACATCCCAGCTTCCAGAGCTGTGAGAAATAAATTTCTGCTCTGTATAAGCTACCCAGTTTATGGTATTTTGTTATAGTAGCCCAAATGGACAAAAACAGCTACTTATCCTAATCAATTCCTACAACCATTATTGGAAGGCCAAAATCCCCCTAATTACCTTAGTGTGACTGAAGATGTTTGGATAGGTCATTCAATTACCAACTATAGAAACCTTAGGAAGAACTTCATTCAACACACACTTTCTTTTTGTCTCCTTCTTTCTCTCTCTCTGCCTTTCTCTCACATACATATATAAATATAAACACACACACACATACTCAATCTTTCTCTTTTTTAAAAAAAAGTGTGAAAAGAGATTAAATTTGGGGACTCCAAATTCATTTAGCCAAAGGGAAAAGTCAAGCTGGGACCTGGGTCATGCAAACCTGCCTCCCCATTTTGGTTCCTAAATAAGATGGCTATAAGATGAAAAGCAACATGCTTCCCCCATATTTTGCCCACTACGAAATTCCTAGTGAGCTGTTAAGATTTCACCATGGCAATTCAAAGTCATAGCTTATCTTTGCAGGTGAGATCATCCCCAGCCCACCAGACACAAATGCATATCTGATTTTCTCTGCCCTGTTTTGTCTGTTATGTTTGACAAAGATACGTCTGTTATCTTAGATTCCCTGCATTTTTCTTGTGCCCCCTTCTTTTATGTCATCTTATGTAAAAAATGCAGATTCACTGAGCCAGACAAAGGCATGCATGACTATTTTTCCCTACCCACCTCTTACATGAAAATTGTATACTTCTCAATATCCCACCCTTTCCCCTTTAAATTTGGAGCCCTCAAAATCATCTTTGGAAAAAGGCACAGACCTGTCTCCCAAGCACATATCATTAACTTTTGCAAATAAATCTCCTAAAATGATTGAGATTTGTCTTGTCATTTTGCTCAATTGACAAAGGTAAAAATGAAACCAATAACAAATTTGATGCCCAGAGGTATGCATAACCAGAATCACATATATCATTGTCTAGAATGCAGCTTTCAAATTTCCAGGCATCTGTTGTTTGTATTACACAAACTATGCTTTTTTACATATCTTTTTTATGACACTTAACTAATATTTGCAAAGTGTAATAGTAGCAAGTATAAATGCCATTTATAAAAAACTAAATGATTTAAAATACAATTTCTCTGCTGTTTATGACAATAGTTGGGTGGGGAATGAGAGTGTGTCAATTCCAAAATTTTCATTAAACTACTTAATTGATTTTGATTTTGCAGGATTTGCCGCCATAGTACATGATGAAAGCTTAATCAAAATGGTAATAAACACTATTAATTTAGTTTCTGCCTTTATGTGCCAAGACAGTTTAAGAACTTTTCTAAAACATATGTTGTTTTTCTATACTGTTACTCTAATGGGCATAAAAACTTTGAATGTCATCTTTTGTGTGAAGCCATTATCATTTGTGTCTGAACAAAGTTCTCACTGATTCCATTAGATTTTCTACGAAATAATGATTGTCTCATATGGCTACAGAATTGTTCTTGGTGTGATTAGCTGTCTATGTTTGAACAGTATTATTTCATTTTGAGTAAAAATACACATTTTAAAAGAGAGTCTAAGGCAAACATAAAAATATTTATAGAATCTAGGTGGTCATACATGATTAACATTTTTTTTCAAATTGGTTACATGTTTGAAATTTTTACAGTAAAATGTTGGAGGGGAATCTGATACAGACACATGGTTAGCAAACTATATAGTATTCTAGAACAACAGTATACAACTGATTTTTATTGGCTTCTGGGATTTTTTTTACTGCTGCATGTACACATTTTTGAAAATTGCTGCTAGCATTAGAATCATTGATGAGTAATATTTTCTCTTAAAGCAACACTAATTAGCATTTAGTTTAGCGTATAGCAAATAATACTTATAGGAAATGTATATTTATGACTGCTATTTTAGTCTTTGTCACTGAGTAGCTTTGAGTAACTTTAGCAGAATTCTAAACTCTTACAGTTTAAGTTTGGGTACCAAATTACATGAGGACAAGGAGTGCTGCTGATAATGACATACCCAAGGCTGGGTAATTTATTAAGAAAAAGAGGTTTAATGGGTTCACACTTTCCACGTGGTTGACGAGCCCTCACAATCACGGTGGAAGGTTAAAGGCACATCTTACATGGCAGCAGGCAAGGGAGACAATGAGAATCAACTGAAAGAGGTTTACCTTTATAAAACCATCTGATCTTGTGAGACGTATTTACTACAAGAGAACAGTGTAGGGGAAACTTTCCCCATGATTCAATTATCTCCCACTGGGTCCCTCTCACAACACATGGGAATTATGGGAACTACAATTCAAGATGAAATTTGGGTAGGGACACAGCCAAACCGTATCAAGGGGTATCTCTATTGTTTACCAGTTGTTCCTCAGCTTTAACACAGAACCTAAAATGGCAGTTTCTTATTCAACATTTGAGGATTTTAAATTTGTAGATAATTTTTTTTCTTCATGGCCATATATCAGGATATTTGGTACTTATGTTTCCAGGCACGTAATAGGTTAATCAGTAAATGTATGGTGAAAGAAGAAGGAAAGAAAAACCAAACAAGCAAGAAAGAAAAAGGAACCAAACGCAGTGGCTCACACTTGTAATTTTAGCTACTCTGGAGGTTGAGGCAGGAGGATGGCTTGAGTCCAGGAGTACCAGACCAGACTGGGCAACATAGCCAGACTCTGTCTCATTAAAAAAAAGAGGAAGAGAAAAGAAAAAAAAAAAGAGATGGAGAGAAAGGAAGGAAAGAAGGAAGGATTGCTTTTTGCTTTGATTTTGCCATTGTCTGTCTGGGAAACTAGTTAAATCCCCTCTGTCTATGCCCTCTCAATATAAGCTACTATTAAAAATTGAATTGAAATAAAAGTATTTTTCTTAATTCGAATCAACTGCCTCTTCTTTCCTCTTCCTTTTTTCATATGTTGCCCTAGATCAGAGAGAACACAGAATGTCATTAGTAAGCTAATGTTTATGCAATGTAAGGGTAATGGAAGAGGGAGGAAAATTTCAGTAGGAAAACCATCAGTTTTCATGTGAATTGCTTTTTTGACTAGTATGCAAGCAGTAAGTTTTAGTGAGGTGAATCATGTTAGAATTAAATCCGCTATATATTATTTGTGATGCTTAAAATTGTTTTCAAAAGCATTTCTATCTGGCTTTTCTAATATGTAGCACTTTTAACAATATATCCTGACAAATTGATCACACTGAAATTTAAATCAATGCATCTAATTGTGTATATCAACTACTATAGGCAATGTGTTGCCTTGTATGTTGTAAAAAAATGTAACGGGAAGAAAAACCAAGCTTCTACTTAGGTCATTGTTATTTTAGAGATAATGGTAAAGAGATTTTAAAAAATGTTAAATTTTGACCTCGGTGCCAGGGATCTTTTATAATAATTAGAAGAAAGAAACAGAAAGAGGTGGGCATTGCATGCCTACCTTACTAATAGTAAATGTCTGTGTCCTCAGGGTTGACCCTCACCTCCCTAATCCACTACACACACAGTTACTTGTTCTACTTTTGTCGGGTTGTAAAACAAATTAAAATCTTTAGCTATGAATGCTGTGGTTGGCAGAGTTAGAGCAGTAGTAGTTCAAAGAATCCCATCTGGCAAGCAAGCTCTAAAAACAAAAATAAACCTTTTTCCATCTCACAGAAGTCCAGAGAGAGAGATTAATTAAAGTCAATAGAGAAAAAAAATACAAAACACTTCCTAGTATTGTGATGATGTTGAGTTTTTTCCTACCCTCTGATGACAAATTCTTTCTGTTTTTACACTTATGTTCTTTGATAAAACAATAGTCTCTTCAAGTAAAATTCAAACATTACAATATTTATAAATAAATCTTGCTGAACCCATATTTTAGGAATCATAAAAGAGTTGACAATATGAATTCTGTCACATTTACGTATTATACTCTTCTTTCTTATCCAGTTTTAACTTCTGCACAGTCATTAATCTTTGGGGTTGGGTTTATTTTTATGTGAGGTTTAACATTTTTCTTGGTCTCTTGACACCCTGTAGCATTGCTTACCACATTTTTCCCTTTGAGCTCAAGTACTTATTTAAATGGCATGGATAGCACTAGACATCTCCCACACTAGGAGGAAATTTGCATAAACACCCTTAGAAGTCTCTGAAGTTCTTGGTGAACATAACGTTGCTCAGGATAATAGGATGCCTGGACAATGGTTTGTCCTTTGATTCCTGACTTTTAGTTGTGGTTTCAGGATCACTTTAGAAGAACCTAAAATTCCTTTAGGTTTTTGTTTCTGTGAGAAGGAAAAAAAATGCTAAATCAAAGCTCCATAGTGTGCTTTCAGTTCTACATTTTAACAGACACTAAAAGCCAAAGAACCAAACTGTCTCTGAAGTATTGTTGGGTAAGATAGCTGGGGAGGAGGGAAAACTGACTGCTTTGTGGTGAAAGAAAGAAATCCAGGGATTCTTTGTGTTGAATGAGATAACACAGCCGTTACATGTTCTCTTACATGCTAGGGAAAATGACTTTCTTCTCAACTTCTTTTCTTTTCCACCTCTTCCCTTACCTCACCTTATTTGCTCATTTGCTCAGTGGGAGAAAGAGTAGCTGTTATGCAAACTCCATGATGTAGTGAGGAGAAAATCCTGAGGTTATATTGTATTTTGTAAGATGGTTTCATATCACCAAACGATGCACAACTGGCAGGATAATTCAGTCTGAAAAATGTATTTCCGTTGTTAAGTTATAAGAGTTCAGGAGAGTAATGATACTTTAATAGCATATGGTTTAATATATTTATTTTGTTTCTTGGTTTTATACACTTGCTTTGATTCAGGTTTTATTTTCATTTTAAAGTATTATGAGATTGTCAAAATATACTTTACATTTTTATTCCTGTTATTTCTAGCTTAAGTCTGCAGTGACTATTACAAAACTCTAAAGATATTTAAAGTCACAAAGGCATTTGTTACACTTCATATTATACTCCAGTACCTCAGATCTTCCTCCCAGCACCACAGTATGGATTAAAATCATGGATCAATTAAAGTTCAGTTTACTGCCACAATATATCATATTAATACTATCAAGTTGCCTGTGGTGTTAGAAGAGGACTAGCAGTTCAGCATATTGGAAAATGGAAAAAAATTCCTTTGTTTTCTTCTTCCTTTCTCAGTTTGAAAGTAAACCATACTGTTTTACAGAAGTGAGCAAAGCTTAAATATGTTTTGATAGTTGTATTAGTCTGTTCTCATGCTGCTAATAAAGACATAACCGAGACTGGGTAATTTATAAAGGAAAGAACTTTAATGAACTCACAGTTCCACATGGCTGGGGAGGCTTCACAATCATGGCAGATGAAGGAAGAGCAAAGGGACATCTTACATGGCAGCATGCAAAAAGAGCATGTGCAGGGAAACTCCCCTTTATAAAACTACCAGATCTCATGAAACGTATTCACTATCATGAGAACAGAAGACGAAAGACCAACCCCATGATTCAATTGCCTCCCACGAGGTCCCTCCCAACAACACAAGGCAGCTACAATTCGAGATTTGGGTTGGGACAGAGACAAACCATATCATTCCCTCCCTGGCTCCTCCCAAATCCCATGTCATCAGATTTCAAAACCAATCATGCCTTCAAACAGTCCCCCAAAGTCTTAACTCATTTCAGCATTAACTCAACATCCACAGTCCAAAGTCCAAAGTCTCATCTGAGACAAGGCAAGTCCTTTCTGCCTGTAAGCCTTGTTTTAGTCTGTTTTCACACTGCTGATAAAGACATACCTGAGACTGGGCAAGACATACCTGAGACACACCTGAGACTGGACAAAAGAAAGAGGTTTATTGGGCTTACATTTCCACATGGCTAGGGAGGCCTCACAGTCATGGTGAAAGTCAAGGAGGAGCAAGTTACATGTTACATGGATGGCAGCAGGCAAAGAGAGAGCTTGTGCAGAGAAACTCCCATTTTTAAAACCATCAGATCTCACAAGACTCATTCGCTATTAGGAGAACAGCACAGGAAAGACCACATAATACAATTACCTTTCACAGGGTTCCTCCAACAACATGTGAGAATTGTGGGAGTTACAATTCAAGATGAGATTTGGGTGGGGGCACAGCCAAACTATATCAAGCCTGAAAAATCAAAAGCAAGTTAGTTACTTCCTAGATACAACGGGAGTATAGGCATTGGGTAAATACAGCCATTCAAAATAAAAGAAATTGGCCAAAACAAAGGGGCTGTAGTCCCCATGCAAGTCCAGAATCCAACAGGGTAGTCGAATCTTAAAGCTCTGAAGTGATTTCCTTTGACATCATGTGGCATATCCAGGTCACACTGATGCAAGAGCTAGGCTCCCATGGCCTTGGGCATCTCTGCCTCTGTGGCTTTGCAGGGTAAAGGCTCCCTCCTGGCTGCTTTCATGGGTCAGCATTGAGTGTGTCTGCAGCTTTTCCAGGTGCACAGTGCAAGCTGTCTGTGGCTCTACCATTCTGGGGTCTGGGGAGCCATGGGCCTCTTCTCACAGCTGCACTAGGCAATGCCACAGTGGTGTCTCTATATGGGGGCTCTTACCCCACATTTCCCTTCCACACTGACTAACACAGATTCTCCATAAGGGCTCCACCCCTACAGCACACCTCTGCCTGAACATCCAGGCATTTCCATACATCCTCTGAAATCTAGGCAGAAGTTCCCAAACTCAGTTCTTGACTTCCTTGTACCCACAGGCTCAACATCACATGAAAGCCACCAAGGCTTGAGGCTTGAACCCTCTAAAGCCACAGTCCACACTGTATCTTGGCTCCTTTTAGCCACAGCCGAAGTGCCTGGGATGCAGGGCACCAACTCCAAAGGCTGCTTATAGCAGGGGGGCCCTGGACCCAGCCCAGAAAACCATTTTTCCCTCCTAGACCTCTGGGCTTGTGATGAGAAGGGCTTCCATAAATGTACCTGACATGCCCTGGGAACATTTTCCCCATTGTCTCAGTGGTTAACATTTGATTCCTTGCTACTTATGCAAATGTATGCCACTGGCCTGAATTTCTCCCCAGAAAATGGGTTTTTTTTTTCTATTCCATTGTCAGGCTGGAAATTTTCCAAACTTTTATGCTCTGCTTCCTCTTGAATGCTTTGCTGCTTAGAAATTTCTTCCCCTGGATACCCTAAATCATCTCTCTCAAGTTCAAAGTTCTATGGATCTCTAGGGAAGGAGTAAAATGGTGCCAGTGTCTTTGCATAGCAAGAGTGATCTTTACTCCAATTCCCAACAAGTTCCACATCTCCATCTGAAACCACTTTAGCCTGGAAGTTATTATCTATATCACTATCAGCACTTTTGTCAAAGTCTCTAGGAAGTTTCAAACTTTCCTACATCTTCCTATATTCTTCTGAACCCTCCAAACTGTTCCAACTTCTGCCTGTTACCCATTTCCAAAGTTGCTTCCATATTTTCATGTATCTTTAAAGCAGCACCCCACTTTACTGGTACCAATTTCCTGTATTGTTCTCATGCTGCTAATAAAGACATACCTGAGACTGGGTAATTTATAAAGGGAAAGAATCTTAATGGACTCACAGTTCCACATAGCTGGGGAGGCCTCACAATCATGGCAGAAGATGAGGGAAGAGCAAAGGGATGTCTTATATGATGGCAGGCAAGAGAGAGCATGTGCAGGGGAACTCCCTTTTAAAAACCATCAGATCTCGTGAGACTTATTCACTATCACAAGAACAGCATGGGAAAGACCCACCCCCATGATTCAATTACCTCCCACTGGGTCCCTCCCACAACACAGGGGGATTATGGAGCTACAGTTTGAAATTTGGGTGGGGACACAGGTCAAATCATATCAATAGTTAACGGAACCTAAATGGTTCTCTATTATCCAATGTTTAATGAGTTGACAAATTGTTGTAGCAGGAAGGACCTTGAATTAGAACCTAGTCAAATTTGAAAAACTACAAACATCTTATTACTTACTAATTGTATGCCTTTGGTCAAGTCATTTTACCTCTTTAGACACCAGTTTCATCGTATGAAATGTATTATTTTAAATTTCTGTAGAGGAAAGATAGAACAATTAAAGTTTCATAATAAAGACTTTGAATGAAATTCCCATGCCATGTCCAACAGACACAGAACACACACACACACACACACACACACACACAATACTGCTGGTTTAACAGCTTAAATAACCTACAATGATCTACAAAGGCAATAAAATAGTCAATTTCTCCTGTCTATTAAATTATAAAGTGCTAATAGATGTTATGGGAATGAGAAATAACTGAGGAAATATTTAAGGAAGATTGGTCTGAACAAATATTTGTTGAGTAAGACTTCAAAAGCATGCGCAAAAAAAGCAAAACTTGACAAATAGGATTACATCAAGCTAAAACATTTCTGCACAGCAAAGAAAATAATAAAGGGAAGGAACAACATATGGAATGGGAGAAAATATTTGCAAACTATCCATCTGACAAGGGATTAAAATACTAAATGTATAAAGAGTTCAAATAACTCAAATGCAAAAAAAAAAAAAAATCCAACCCAAATAATCCAGTTAAAAAAATATACAAAAGAACTGAATAGATATTTCTCAGCAAAAGACATATAAATGACCAACAGGTACACAAAAAAGGACTCACCATCTGTTACCAGATAAATGCAAATCAAGACCACAGTGAGATATCATCTCACCTCAATTAAAATGGCTTATATCCAAAAGATGCAATAGCACATACTGGTGAGTTCATTGCTTTACTACGTCACACTCCTAGTTTGATCTTTGCATGTTTGTTTATTTCTTCACCATCTATGACTTCCTAATTTGGCATTTATGTGTACCCATCATTCTGTACTTACTACATTCACTTTGTCATTTATTGACTAATTCAGTAATTTTCTTTTATTGAGTTTGCACCACCTGTAAGACATTATCTAGTTTATCTCTGTAAATATAAAGTTAAATAAGACATATTTTTATTTTATGAGAAAATAAGTGCAAGTGAGATAAAACAGAATGCAATAAACGTATTAAAGGAAAATGTGGTTATTTAAATTAAAGTAGTGCATAAATATTACATTAAACGAATGTGGTGACTATCAGGATAAAGAAAGTGGTCAGGGAGAAAGTGTTATTTTAGCTGAATTTTGAAATATAAATACTATTTTATTTCACTGAGGAGAAAATCATACATTTCATGGAGAAGGATTGGCACAATTAGTGTATAAGAGCAAGAGGATAAATTATCTAGTGGAAAATGGCAAGTATTCTTATCTAAGGAGAGCATAATGTAGAATAATAATTATAGATAAGGCCTGAAAGGTAGGTTGCTTTCAAATACAGGATGTAAAATTTAAACATTAATCCATTTACAATGAGATCAAGTGTACATTTTTATCAGTGCTCTGTTTGACTAAAATCCATTTTAGAGAAATAAATCAAGCAGGTTGAGGAACAGTATAATAGAAAAATATAGAAATTAGAAGCTAGAAAATCAGTTAGGACCATCATGGTGATACTGACCAGGAGATTAGCAATAAAACAAAAGGTGACTGTGAAAGAAATACAGCAAAATTGCAAACGTCTGGCTGCTACTTGGATTTGAGAACTAAGGGAGAAATAGAAGATAAAAAAGAAGAATGTATTCATTTAAATAAAGAAGCAACGTATTTCAGCAGTAACAGATATACAAATGTAAAATAAAAATTAATGTAGAAGTGTAAAGGAGATTTTGAGGGTTACGTAAGATGACAAGCTTAATATTTAACACGTTGAATATCAGCATATCTAAACTTCTGGGTGAAATTATATTTTTTAAGCAATGCTTCAGCAGTAATCAACATATATGTCAATTTAAATGTGTATTTTTATATATGTGTATGTTTTAACTGATACTTAAATCATATAGAAAGAATACAGTATATAAATTCTACTTTTAAAAGGCTTATAACAGAAAAAATAATAGAGTAATAATTACTACAAAAATTTAATTGGAAAACAGATGCAAACTAAATCGTGTTATATTAACTTTTAGGGATAAAACAGTTCAGGAAACAGTAACAAATTAAGAAGAGGAGGCATTACCTGGAACTATTTCAACAGGTTAATTTCATCAAGTCAGGCAAGGCAACAGCATTTTAAGGAGATAATAAAGTAAAAAAGTAGATACCCTGTATTAGTCAGGGTTCTCTAGAAGGACAGAACTAATGGAATATGTATTTGTATATGTATATATGGTCTGGGATTTCATGTTTTGAAAGTCTCTGCTTATCAAAATAGAATTTGCTAGATACCTGAATATTCAGGGAAAGATATATTATGTATCTATATGCACATTCTGTCTAATAGCCTAAATGACTTAAAAACAGTCTATAAGATCATATGGAAAACGAAACAAGTTATTTGTCCACTCATATGGTCACATTTTAAGATCACAAGGCCACAGTACTTAGGTACTCTGAGAAAAGCCAATCTGTAAATACTGATGGCTGAAATAAATTCTGATGGCTGAACTCTTCCCTTGCTTGGAGTAATAATAACATTTCAAAAATGGCTCATTCTTTTGTAATTAATCCTTGAAGACTATCTCCACGTTCTCTGATTATATTAAGCTAGAATTTAGCTAACTTCGCTTCTCACCTTCACATAACGGCAAGCTTTCCTTCCCCTAGAACACTTTTTTTTTTTTTTTGGCAATGATTTTCTAGGGTAGGTGCTTAGTGTTTTGGTTTTGTCGTTTGGATTGAAAGTTATCAACCAATACCAAACCACAAAATACTTAATATCTTTATAGATACATACATTTTTACAAGAAACAATACTAATAAAGTGTTTTCATTAAAGACAATCATGCCATTTTCATAGTCTCAGATTATACACAAAGATATGAAACATAAAAAATAATTTTTGTACCTAAAATCATGAATGGTTAAATATAAATACTATCTTATTAAAATTTTAAAATTATTTTATTCAACAATTATTATTGACAATCTATTATGTTCAAGGCACTGCTCCATATGCAAATAATATAATTTCGATATAACAAAATGGCTGTTTTCATTGAGTTTACAATCAAACGTGAAAGACAACAAACACAAGTCAATACATCAAAAATATAATCATAAAACACAATTTCAAGTAGTCAAAGGCTATAAAAAGATCAAGAAAAAAAGACTAGAAAATGATGAGTGTATGGAGAGATATTGTTTTATAGGGAATAATTAGAAAGGCTTCTTTGAGATGTGACATTTGATCAGAGATCTGAATGAAATGAACAACTAAGCCCTGGAAAGAACGTGTGGAAGAGAATTTCAGATGAAAATAAGAGCAGATGAGGAAGGCTAAGAAAATGGAGGATGGGAAAAGCAGGAGAGAGATAGATCGGAGGTGAGTGGAATAAGTGAGGGCAGAGGGTTATGAAGCCAAATACAACATAGTAAGCAATAAAACTTTATAGTATAAATAAATGAACATAAATATGGATAAATGGGCTTCATATGAGCTTGAAATAAAGCAAAATGAATAAATATTAGTGATAGAACTCAAAGATCACTCAAGAGAAGAATAACATTATGCTGATTGGCTTAGCTAAAAGCATTGGCCACAGATATCTCATTGCCAGTTACATAAATTTGTGATTTTCAATTCTGGTTTTGAGACACATGGGACACTTTTAATTATCCAAAGAGGTATAACATCATTTTCCAGTCATGTGATTAGAACTTAGAAATGGAAGTGTATTCCAAAATCAACTTAACCTGTCTAGAGTGCCAATAATATAAATGTATGGTAAGATGAAGAGGTAGCATTTTTTTTTAATGAATTTACCTGGCAGTTGACTTTTAAATACAACTGATAGCAACACTGAAAGCATTGTAAAATGCTTCTAGGCACTATCACCTTATTCTGCTATTTCATTTTAGCTTATAACTTAAATACCTGCTTAAAAGTAAACGTGTAATCATGTTTACCTCTAGATTGACTATAACTTAATATAATTATCAAATTTACTTTACTTATTTAGTTCCTATCTATTGTGTGACGCCTAGAATGGCCTTGACAGAAGCATCCTTTTTTAAATACCAAAAGAAAATGATGATGAAGAAGGATATATACTACACCTGCTGAAAGACACTGCCATTTTGTAAGCAAAGCTTGTCCATTTCTTCTTTTCCCTCACTCTATTACAACCTATTGCAACTTTTTAGAAAGGCGCAGTTTCTTTTTTTTTGCTCTAGTTTGTCCTCCAGCTAGGGAAACTATTTAGAAAATTTGTTTCTTTTACTTTGGCCCCATGCAGGCTTGACCTATTTTATCTTGTTACAGTGATGGAGAGCTCCATTCCTGCAAAAATTTAGCTTCAAAGAGTTCTGCTAATGGACGAGATACAGACAGACACCTCCTTACCAGCAGGTACAAACAAAACTTCCCTCTTTAAATCTTTTATTACATTTACCCAATTAATATGTTGAAATATTTTTCAAATTAAGTAAAATGAATGTAGGCTTATAACAATAAATTATTCAGATACAAGTTATACATTATCATACAAAAGATAATGGAGAATTGAGTCATGATTTACATCTACAAATTTTTCTCATTATAATTTTATTTAATATCAATAATAAAAATAATATAATTTATAAAATTAGAGTATATTCAGATTATAATCTTGACAATTTAATTAAAGATCTATGATTAATTATCTTTCTCCCTGTCACTGTTTAAGATAAAAACAAAGATCAAATCTCAATCTCTAGCAAACTCTTTGCTTTTCTCTTTTTCTCTTACAGGATAGTGTATGATATCAATATTGCTTAGTTCAGTTGGTTTTAATATGACACTGTTAGTAGGAATATGCTTAGGAGCATGTACAATGTATGAGTCAAGCTTTTTTTTTTTAATATAAGAACAATTCTGTGCAATGACTAGAGGGTCTATCACTAATCTGGGCCAGCCTTATTTATCTGTCAGCCATTTTTAAAAAATTCACAAGTAAGTGAGTGAGTCAATCAGCATAACCCATTGCCATACTTGGGAACAAACACCAACTGCATATTCCACAGGAAAATTATCTTTTTACTGGAGGCAGTTTCCCAATTATTTGAGTATAATTACTAAATGTTGGCCAAAGTGCTTATTTCATTTTCTCTGTATATTAATGTTGCTTTGGCTGGTAGCTCAAGGTAGCTGAGTTTGCAGTAAACTTTTTTTGTAAAGTCTTCCAGAAGCAAATTTGTGTTATTGAATTTTCTTTAAATGAAAAAATTGGAATTTTGTTCATGGCATTGATTAATTAAGATTCAGGATAAGAGCACACTTTGGTCAATTGATGACACAAGTTGAAAAATTATTCCTATGCTAGTCAATCAACATTAAAATGGGAGTATACATATATTCATATGGAAATACAATGACTAAAATATCATGATTGTATCTAAATAAAATACTTGTTTCTGTTAGGACATGAGTTATTACATTAAGTAATGCCTAAATTCTTGTTTTAAATTTAGCATGTATAGGTATTATAATTTTGATTATTATTATTATTACTATTTTTTAGTTAATTTTAAATTTATTATTAAGAACATAGAAAAAACCTTTACACAGAAGTAAAAAATTTGTTTATATTGCTAGGGAAATACACTTTACTAAACGCATATTTGAAGCATCTGTTCAATGTCTCCAGTTGTTTTTCTCTTACAGTAAGCTTATCAATAAAAGGGATCATTCAGAGAAAATATAACAGAAATTTGTGTTTAAATATATTTAGAAAGATCTCAGTATATAATGTCTAAAAACTCTCAAATAATAAAATATTTGCACTTATACTACGAGTGCAGAAAATTTATAGAACAAACAACTAATTTGGGAGGAAAAGTTTCACATTAAATGTTTCAACTTTACAGTTGAAATAATTTCCCAACGCATGCATGTTGATTCTAACTGTTATAGTAGTTCTGTGTCAGACACTTATGTTTTGACAGTGTCTTTCTGTCAAAGAATTTCTTTTCTCCTCTAGTTCAATCTCCATCTATCCAAACTTCTAAATTTGTCTTGATAATATTTCATTTCAGTTTTTGCCCAATCTTCCACATTTCTGTTTCTTATTCATTCATTTCTTGCATTGCAAATCTCTTTAAAATATTAATGATTATAATAATATAAATAATACTTAAACATTAATTTTGTGCCCTATATTATCCACCTGAGTACTTGAAATTACATTTAATCTTCACAGCAATGGAGTTAGAATTTTATTATATTTATTTTGGAAATAAAGAAACAAAGGCCCAGAGAGGTATTAGATTTTCAAAGTTAAAAATAAGGGGAAAAGATAGATTTAAATTTTGATCCCTCCAAGTTTAAGATTCTGCCCTTTCCATTAAGCCACATGATCTCGCTCGTACCTTTTTGGGGGAATCAATCTTCTTCACATGAATCAAGTACCAGGTATAAGACAGGATAAGTTGCACTACTGGATTGCCTTCTTTCTTGATCTTTCTCTCTTCTTCTGTGTCTCAGTGAGGATTCTCAGTCATCTATGATAAGAAGGCCATACCCTGTTCTAAAGGGAACAGGAAAAATGGATAAACTTTTTGCTAGTATATTTTAGATGTAAAATTTTCCCTTTTAATGAGACCAGATTGAATTATAAACTCAAATTATAAACTCATTTCCAAACATTTTGACTTAATTGGCAAATGATGACTCAAAACATGTATGAAATATTAGAAGTCTGTTTGTTCAAAATCTTTATTTTTTAGTAATAAATTTCATGTTCAAAAGTGAAAAACAAGTTGCTTAAAGTCTATGTCACTCATAACTTGTCATTAATCAGGTTTTAAATTCTTTATTAAATTATATCCTTTGTTGTGAAAGTCTTGTTTTTAACTTATTAAGCTATAAAGATACACAGTATTAACTAGTTTTATACATGATAAAAATTTTTGAAAAACTTTTCAACATAAATTATTTGTATATTGAATCATAGTCCTAAGTAACATAGTTATGACCTAGCATTTATAGTGAAACGTATTTTGAGAGACCTTAATTTTAATATTGGTTTAATCAATTCCATTTTTAAAGCATGTCCTTAAATCAGATTGCAAAGTGGTGATAGTGTGATATAGAGGAAGGTTATGTGTTTTAGCATCAGAAAGTTCTCTATGCGCTGATGTTCGCTCTTGCACACCATATTATATTACTCACGAGTTATGTAGCTGTTCTGAGCTTCATTTTCTTAGTATGTAAAATACAAAGATATTCTTTTGTGAGCAATGTCATAAGAATTAAATATGAACACTAACATAAAACTCCTAACACTGTGATTAGTTCGTCCCCAGTAATTGGTGATGTATCCTTACGGGAAGCTTTTACAACCTAACCCCTGAAATCAGGTTTAGCCCATGACTTATGAGCTGAAGAGATGTGTGTTCTTACTAAGCAGTCATTTTATCCTGTCATGACAACTGACTATGTTCCAAACTGGCTTTCAAGCCAGGTAGAGTATTACAGTGAAGGAGACATGGCTACCTCTGATGAGCATGTGAAGGGAAAGAGAAACAAGTCTTTGTTGTTTTCAGCCCACCGGGCTGATGCAACATTTGTTGTTGTTGATAGTGTTATTAGTGTTAAAGCAATACAATTGAACTTAATTTGGCTGATACCAAAATAATTAGTAAGTGATAGTTATTCTATTAGGCATTTATGATTTACTCCCCAATGTACTGTATTCTTCTAATAGTATGTAAATTCTCTCATGTCATCGAAAATAACTTGATTCACTACAGAGGAGGAACATTTAAGGCTGAGTGCTTTTAAATTATTCCATCATTTCTTTTCAAGAGATGCCCTTTCAGTTGTTGGACTGACTACAGTACAATTAGTTGACTTTCTTTCCCAAGATTAGAGAACCAAACTATGTGGATTAACGTATCGCCAATGCTAGTAAAGTTAAGAAAGTGGTAAACTGAGTTAAAAAAAGTTGAGGCCAGGAAAACCTCTTTTCATCAGGTACACATGACTTCATATACCTACAAGAGTAAATAACCATAATTTTGCAGATGCATTTGGAAAACATCTTGTATACTAGCTCTAAATTTTTGGTGCCTCAGTATCCCAACTGTTTCAAGTTGCTCCTAGATGGAGGATTACACTGAGTCAACTTAGTTCTATGAGGATACAGAGTATGAAGTATAAAAAATAGACTTCCAGATATCTTCTTGAGTTCAAACTTAAGTATCCAAGAATTTTATCTTTGGATTGCAGCCCATAAAATTGTCTAGTAGCACACAGATCTACTGTTTTTATGGAGTTACATTACTAGAGAATGACAAGAATAAAAGAAAGGTGATTGTGTGTCCTTTGAAAATCTGCAAGTCTTTAGACTTCCATAACTAGGAAGCAGGCATCTAATCAGAGAAGCCCATAAAGCTTTCCAGTATTTATATCAAGAGTGTCAGTGAAAAATGACAGACAATGGAGACTCTCCCAATTACTTGAACTAGGATACCCCTTTGGAGACTTGGATTCTGATAAGAAATACATATATATATATATATATATATATATCTATATATATATATGTGTGTGTGTGTGTATATATATATATGTGTGTGTGTGTGTATATATATATATATGTGTATATATATATATTCCTTTGTGGGAGGATATGGATATATTTTATATAAGCATGACCATTTTTAGTGGCTTATATTCAATAAGAAAGATGCATATACACATTGATTAAAATGGTGAACTCTTAGGACATTTGTTATGCTCTACCAGTATTTATTTTCTCCTTTTGATCCGTACTTTCTTTATTTTGGGGAATTCTTATGTTTCAAAGAAAGCTAAATTCAAGAACAAACTAAATTGCCAAATTCCTGGATACAATAATTCAATAAAGAGAGGACATATGATGTGAGTTGCATTATAGGTTCAAGAAATTTTTATGGGAAATCTGAGTGGAAAAATTTCTTCTTTCTGTGGGTGATATTTTGTCCATATATAATTTCTTGATCTACTGCTGCCATTTTGCTATCATAAGAAAGCCAACTTGAGGTGTATATTGACTTATAAACATGAGCATCAGAAAGAGCCAGAAACAAAGATCTCAATAAAAAAACTATATGTTTCACTTCAAGTAACCAGAAAAAGAGGAACAAACAAAGTCTAAATTTTGCAGAATAAAGGAAAGAATAAAGATCAAAGCAGAAATAAAATAAGACTAGGAAAAAAACTCAAAATATCAACAAAAATAGGAGTTGATTTTTTGAAAATATAAACAAAATTTATAAACATTTAGGTAGACTAAGAAAAAAAGAGAGAAGGCAAAAAAAGAAGAGAAAGGAAACAAAAAAAAAAAGAGAGAGAGGAAACATTACAACTGATGCCTCAGAAATACACAGGATTCTAATAGACCATCATGAAAAATTATTCACCAACAAACTGGGTAACTAGAGGAAATGGATAAATTCCTAGAACTGTACAACCTATGAAGATATGAAGATTGCATCATGAAGAAATAAAAAAATTTAAACTGAGCGACAGCAAGTTAGAAGATTGAATCACTAATAAAAAGTTTCTCATCAAAGAAAAGCCCAGGATCCGATGGCTTCACTGCTGAATTCTACTAAATATTTTAAGAAGAACTAATATAAATTCCACTCAAATTCTTTCAAAAAATTGAAAAAGAGTAAATACTTTCAAACTCTTTTTCAAGGCTACCATCACTCTGATACCAAAGCCACTCAAGTACATTATTTTAAAAAATTACAAGCCAATATCCTCAATGGTTTTAGATATACAAATTCTCAACAAACTATTAGCAAATCTAGTGTGTCATATTAAAGGGATCATCAACCATGATCAAGTGAGATTTATCCCTGGGATGCAAAATGTTTTAACATATGCAAATCAATAAATGTGATACATCACATTAACGGAATGAAGGGCAAAAACAATATAATCATCTAATTAGATGCAGGAAAACCATTTGACAAAGTTCAACATCATTTCATGACGAAAACTCTTACCAACTTAGATATAGAAGGAACGTAACTCAATACACTAAAGCCTATATCTAAGATGCCCACAGCTAACATTATTCTCAATAGTGAAAACTTGAACATATTTCCTCTAAGATATGGAATAAGACAAAGATCCTTACTCTCACTATTTCTATTGAACATACTATTGGAAGTCACTTCCAGAGCAGTTTGGCAAAAGAAAGAAATTGACAGCATCCAAATTAAACAGGAAGAAGTTAAATTGCCACTGTTTGCTGATACCGCGATCTTATAATTAGAAAACCTGATGGATTCCACCAAAAAAAAAAAAAACTGTTAAAACTGAGAAATGAATTCAGTAAAGTTGCAGGATATAAACTCAGCAAACAAAAATCAGTAGTTTTTCTATACACCAGTAATAAACTAGCCAATAAAGAAATTAAAAAAGCAATCCCACTTACAGTAGCTACAAAAAAAATACCTAGGAATAAAATTTAACCAAGGATGTGAAAGATCTCTAAAATGGTAACTACTAAACACTAATGAAAAAAATTGAAGAGGACATACACATATGATAAAAAGACACTGTGTGTTCATGGATCGAAAGGATTAATATTGTTAAGATGACCATACTACCCAAAGCAATCTACAGAGTCAACACAATCCCTACTAAAATACCAATGATACTTTTCATAGATATAGAAAAAAATTCTAAAATGTGTATGGAACCACAAAATACTCTGAACAACTAAAGCAATACTGAGCAAAAAGAACAAAGCTGGAGGCATAACATTACCTGACTTCAAAACATGCTACAAAGGTATAGTAATCCAAAGAGCATGATACTGCTGTTACAAAAACAAACAAAGAAACACATGGACCAATTGAACAGAATAGAGAATCCAGAAATAAATTCAGATATGTAAATAGTCAAGTGATTTTCTTTTCTTTTCTTTTTTTTTTTTTTGAGATGTAGTCTCGCTCTGTCACCCAGGCTGGAGTGCCATGGTGCGATCTTGGCTCACTGCAAGCTCTGTCTCCTGGGTTCATGCCATTCTCCTGCCTCAGCCTCCCGAGTAGCTGGGACTACAGGTGCCCACCACCACGCCCGGCTAAGTTTTTTGTATTTTTAGTAGAGACGGGGTTTCACTGTGTTAGCCAGGATGGTCTAGATCTCCTGACCTCGTGATCCACTTGCCTCAGCTCCCAAAGTGCTGGGATTACAGGTGTGAGCCACCGCGCCCGGCCAATAGTCAAGTGATTTTCAATAAAAGTGCCCAAAATATATATTGGGAAATGAGGAAAAGGACACCCTCTTTAATAAATGGTTGTGGGAAAACTATCCATATGCAGAAGAATAAAACTATACCTCTATTTCTCACCATTTGCAGAAACCTACTCAAATTGGATTAAAAACTTAAATGTTTGGAATGGCTATTAATAAAAAGTCAAAAGAAAAAAATAACATGCTGGTGAGGTTGCAGACAAAAGGGAACACTTTTATACTGTCAGTGGGAGTGTAAATTAGTTCAACTATTGTGGAAAGCAGTATGGTGATCCCTCAAAGAGCTAAAAGCAGAACTGCCATTCAACCCAGTAATCCCATTACTGGGTGCATACTCAGAGGAATATAAATCATTCTACCATAAAGATACATGCACATGATTGCTCATTGCAACACTCTTTACAATAGCAAAGACATAGAATCAACCTAAATGCCTATCAACGATAGACTGGATAAATAAAATGTAGTACATACACACCATGGAATACTATACAGCCATAAAAAAGAATGAGATAGTGTCTTCTGCAGGAACATAGGTGGAGCGGGAGGTTATTATCCTCAACAAACTAATGCAAGAACAGGAAACCAAATACCACATGCTCTCAGGTGGGAGCTAAGTGATGAGAACTTATGAACACAAGGAAGGAAACAACAGACACTGGGGTCTACTTGAGGGTGGAGATTAGAAGCAGGGAGAGGAGCAGAAAACATAACTATTGTGTACTGGGCTTAATTCCTGGGTGATGAAATAATCTGTACTACCAACCCCCATGAAGTGAGTTTACCTATGTGACATGTCTTCACATGTACCCCCAAACCTAAAATAAAAGTTTAAAAAATTAAATATTAGACCTGAAGAAGGCCAGGCACGGTGGTATATGCCTGTAATCCCAGCACTTTGGGAGGCTGAGGCGTGTGGATCACCTGAGGTCAGGAGTTCGAGATCAGCCTGCCAACATGGTGAAACCTCGTTTTTACTAAAAATACAAAAATTAGCTGGGCATGGTTGTGGGCACTTGTAATCCCAGCTAGTTGGGAGGCTGAGTTAGGAGAATTGCTTGAACCTGGGAGGTGGAGGTTGCAGTGAGCCAAGATCAGGCCACTGCACTCCAGCCTGGGCAACAGAGCAAAACCCTGTACTCATTACCCCCACCAAAGGAAAAAAAAAAAGACTTGAAGAAAATATAAAACTACCAGAGGAAAACATAGGGAAATGCTTCCGAATATTGGTTTAGGGAAATATTTTATGGGTATGACTTCAAAAGCACAGGTAACAAAACAAAAAATAAATACATGGGAATATATCCAAGCAAAAAGCTTTATCACAGTAAAATAAACAATCAGTAAAGGGACAACCTACAAAATGGCAGAGAATATTTGCAAACTATTCATCTGCAAAGCCATTAATATCCAGAATATATAGGGAATTCAAGCAACTCAACAGAAAAAGAAATCTATTAAAAGTTGGCAAGGGATCTTAGTAGACATTTCTCAAAAGAAAACATAAAAATGTGCAAAAGATGTAATAAAAAATAACATCAGTAATCATCAGGCAGATGCAAGTCAAAACCACAATGAGATATAATCTCACCCCAGTAAGAAACCCAGTAGAATGGCTACCATGAAAAAGACAAAAACTAAACCAAACCAATGCTGGTATTATGTAGAAAAAAGAGAGCTCTTATACACTGTTGGTGGAAATGTAAATTAGTACAACCATTATACCAAACAGTATGGTGGTTTCCCAAAAACTAAATATAGAGCTAACATATGATCCAGCAATCTCACTACTGAATGTTTATCTAAAGGAAAGCAAATCAGTATATTGAAGAGATATCTGCTCCCCCATGATTATTGACGTCAGAGAATATGTGGCATCATCCTTTGTCCATCAACAGATTAATGCATAAAGAAAATGTCATGTATATAGATAATGGAACATTACTCAGCCATGAAAATGAATAAAATTTGTCCTTCAGGGCAACACGGATAAGCCTAAAGGACATTATGTTAAATAAAATAAATCAAGCACAGAAAGATAAATACTACATATTCTCATTCATATGGGAAAGCTAAAAATTTTAAGCTCATTTAAGCTCATGGAAGTAGAGACTAGAAGTATGGTTATTAAAGTTTGGGAAGGGTGGGTAGGATGGGAGACTAGGGAGAGTTTGCTTAATGAATGCACAGTAATTTTTTGTATACTTTCTAACGGCTAGAAGAGAAGATTTTGAACATTTCCAACATAAGGAAATGAGAAATGTTAGGGGTGACAAATATACTAATTATCATGAATTGACCACTACACATTGTACAGATGTATAAAAATGTCACTCTGACCCCCTAAATATGTACAATTATGCATCAATTAAAAGTAAAAAAATAAAAATATACAGTAGTATCATTTTACAAATCTTACACATTCTATGTAAGTTTAATGTTTCGGTTGGCCAGATTTTAACTAATAATTTTAAGTAGGCTTGTTACACTGCTAACAAGTAGAATTCTACTAACTAATAGAATTCTCTTCTAATTTATTCAGTTTTATCAGTAAGTACCAATGTTATAGCTTAGAAAGGGATTTTCTTTTTAAAAACTTGTAAGTAATGCAGTATGATTTACTTCCATTTATTTAGTTTAATATTGGAGAGCAACTACTTATTGTCATCAGTAACAAACTGCAAATGTCCTATTTGCACACATAATATCTGCAATTTGTAGATATAATACCTCTGAATTTAATTAACTTGAAGATTTATGCTAAGATCTTTGCTGATAGAGATTCCAAGATTATGCATTTAAAGTGTATGTACTATTGTATAAAGAAATATTCACATAAAATGTGCTTAAGATCAAAATCTATTCAGAAGTCTAAAATAATATCATATTCACAAATATTTCACTATTATAATTGGTATGAATAATGATAATAAATATTCAGCTTTGTGGTGTGTGTGTGTGTGTGTGCACATCTATGCATATATATTTTCTGGTGTTTGTTAGGCTACAAGTTTAGGTTCTGTGATCAACTTAAACGTCAATGAACATTTTAACGTAACTGACATCTTTCAGGAAATTATTCATTTTAGGGTGATAGGACTGATAATTTACCATAGATTTAAAGATTTTGGACATATAATTCTATATCAGTTCCCTCAGAGTTAATAAAGTAAGACTAGGCCTTGACCAGAAAGATGGGAGAAGCACTTAACCAGTAATAACATGATCTGATAATATTACTCATAAATTAAGAGTAATAAATGTTAGAAGAGTGCAGTGCCTGATTGAGGTAATAAACTTAATTGGCATGCCTGTAGACTTAATAGGAAAATATAGATGTTAGCATTTTATCCGAATTTCTTCTTGTTTTTAGCATACTTAATTATATAAACAAAAGTCTTATTCATCTGAGAATTACGGGTAAAATATTGATTCTCAAATGAGAGAAAAAATAGACAATTTGTTTTCCCATTTTTAAGTTGCCAAAACCTTTAGTCAGACATTGGAAAGGACTAACTCTAACCACCTATTAGAAAATCATGGCGAGTATAATATAAAGCTCGTTCCTGTAATGTAGAGTGTGTTTTATTGGGAGTTTGCCATATACATTTTTAAAGAGATGCTGTGCATAAAGAAACAAATTGTGTCCATCATTAGTGTGGTAACAGCTACAGACCAAGATAGCCAAATTCAGAAATGCTAAGTACCATATAATTAACCAACCATGAAATAATTTGTCTGGCATCTTGAAAGTCTACTTTGCTGAAAAATGATAATGCCAATATTCAGTTTTAAAATGGGGAACCCATTATTACATTTTAACTCAAAGAAATTACATTTTCTGTGTCATCATAGAAGGCAAGAGCCCACAGTTGAAGACAAAAATTTTAGAATTCTATAGAATTCCTGGTGTGTCTATAATCTAATAATATAAAATGAATATTTAAGAAAATTTTTTGAGGTATTGATAAAACATTTATGTTTATGCATGGGTGCATGTGTGTATACTCAAAAACTTTCTAGAAATTAGAGTACAAAAACTCAAAAAATAAATACCAACTTTAGACACATAGAAAGCTATAGTTACTGTAAATTTGCAAAATTTGCCCCTAATTCCTTTTAGGAAGTAAAAGGATATAGTATAGTTTTATGTTAAACAGAGTTTCTTGAATATTACATTATTGTGTGATTATCATACACAACTAATTATTCTAGTCTGACACAGTTTTATAAAATTTATTATTTTCAACATAGTTGGTTTATTATACGTAATATTTAATTAAGTACTAATTTTGAACTCTGAGGCTTTTCTTTTAAATATGTTAGAAAGACTATGATTATTTGAATGTTTCCAAAAAAGTCATTAATGATGGAGAACATTTGACGTAATTTATTTTAAAAAGGATGGCTTTGGAAAGCTCCCATTCAGCAACAAACAAACAAAATATCCTTAATTCATCTTTTGTTAACTATATTCTATGAAGACATTCATCCATTTGAAGGTTATATTACTTCAACAATCACTAAAATTATCAAATTAAATATGGCCCACTTCTCTGACTTCCTTTACCTTCATGTTTCCCTCACCAGCTAATGTTATCATATTTGCCCTGCCATTTTATTTTATATATAATTACAATTTTATAGTATTTTACTGTGCTTTTTATAATGGAACTTAAAAATCATATAGTTTAACATTCTTATTTATTTTACAATATTCAAATATGTGTTTTAAAATTTAAAATAGGCTCAAAAATTAATACATGAACACTCAAGTAATTAAAAACAGCAAAGAAAGCAAAGTTACCCAAAATTCAGATTATTATTGTAAAACAGGATTTATATACATGCACCCACATGTGCCACATACACACCACATGCACACACAATAAGGGTCGTGCCATACTTTAAAATTGTTTAAATATATGCTATTTATCTAATTATTCTATCATAAAATAGTGTGTTGTATGAAGAAATGTATGTATACCATATAATTTTAGTAGACATGTAATATTCCATTGTATAATTCTGTCATATTTTAGTCAATTTTGATTTTAATGAATAAGGATGCAACAATTGACTTGCAAATACATCTTACATACTTGTATATTACCTCCAAAAGGTGAAATTCTAAAAAGAAAATTGCTATTTACAATAATTTACTTATATATTCATCAGTGAGAAACTTGAATACCCAAGAGGCAAAACCTCTCACAGTCCCACATTCCTATCTTTATTATAAAACATATCATTTTATACTAAAGTTAAGATTTATGTATCTGTCTCCCTAGCTCAGCATTTAAGCTCATTTAAGGCAGAGGTTTTAGAACCCTGTCTAATTCATTTTGTAGGAAGAGTTTCCTTATCTATAATTACCCTTCTTAGCATGGTTTCTGCACTCTCTTATTTAAATTGAATACATGCCTTTCCTCCTGATTTTTCTGGAACTCCCAGCATACAACACATGTTCTTTGTAGAGTGTCAGCAATGATATGATAGAGGAACAGATGGCTAAGATTAGGAATAAAGTTATCCCCTTTTCCTCTCAAACCTAGTTTAACAGGCAGGAGGTCTATGGCCATACCACCCTGAACGCGCCCAATCTTTTCTGATCTTGGAAGCGAAGCAGGGCCGGGCCTGATTAGTACTTGGATGGGAAAAGGCAAAAGAAGTAGGGTTGAGGCATTTTCTTTTTTTCTTTTTTTTTTTTTTCTTTTATCATCATTATTATTATTATTATTATTATACTTTAGATTTTATGGTACATGTGCGCAATGTGCAGGTAAGTTACGTATGTATACATGTGCCATGCTGGTGCGCTGCACCCACCAACTCGTCATCTAGCATTAGGTATATCTCTCAATGCTATCCCTCCCCCCTCCCCCCACCCCACAACAGTCCCCGAAGTGTGATGTTCCCCTTCCTGTGTCCATGTGTTCTCATTGTTCAATTCCCACCTATGAGTGAGAATATGCAGTGTTTGGTTTTTTGTTCTTGCGATAGTTTACTGAGAATGATGATTTCCAATTTCATCCATGTCCCTACAAAGGACATGAACTCATCATTTTTTATGGCTGCATAGTATTCCATGGTGTATATGTGCCACATTTTCGTAATCCAGTCTATCATTGTTGGACATTTGGGTTGGTTCCAAGTCTTTGCTATTGTGAATAATGTGGCAATAAACATACGTGTGCATGTGTCTTTATAGCAGCATGATTTATAGTCCTTTGGGTATATACCCAGTAATGGGATGGCTGGGTCGAATGGAATTTCTAGTTCTACATCCCTGAGGAATCGCCACACTGACTTCCACAATGGTTGAACTAGTCTACAATCCCACCAACAGTGTAAAAGTGTTCCTATTTCTCCACATCCTCTCCAGCACCTGTTGTTTCCTGACTTTTTAATGATTGCCATTCTAACTGGTGTGAGATGGTATCTCATTGTGGTTTCAATTTGCATTTCTCTGATGGCCAGTGATGGTGAGCATTTTTTCATGTGTTTTTTGGCTGCATAAATGTCTTCTTTTGAGAAGTGTCTGTTCATGTCCTTCGCCCACTTTTTGATGGGGTTGTTTGTTTTTTTCTTGTAAATTTGTTGGAGTTCATTGTAGATTCTGGATATTAGCCCTTTGTCAGATGAGTAGGTTGCGAAAATTTTCTCCCATTTTGTAGGTTGCCTGTTCACTCTGATGGTAGTTTCTTTTGCTGTGCAGAAGCTCTTGAGTTTAATTAGATCCCATTTGTCAATTTTGGCTTTTGTTGCCATTGCTTTTGGTGTTTTAGACATGAAGTCCTTGCCCATGCCTATGTCCTGAATGGTAATGCCTAGGTTTTCTTCTAGGGTTTTTATGGTTTTAGGTCTAACATTTAAGTCTTTAATCCATCTTGAATTGATTTTTGTATAAGGTGTAAGGAAGGGATCCAGTTTCAGCTTTCTCCATATGGCTAGCCAGTTTTCCCAGCACCATTTATTAAATAGGGAATCCTTTCCCCATTTCTTGTTTTTGTCAGGTTTGTCAAAGATCAGATACTTGTAGATATGTGGCATTATTTCTGACGGCTCTGTTCTGTTCCATTGATCTATATCTCTGTTTTGGTACCAGTACCATGCTGTTTTGGTTACTGTAGCCTTGTAGTATAGTTTGAAGTCAGGTAGTGTGATGCCTCCAGCTTTGTTCTTTTGGCTTAGGATTGACTTGGCGATGCGGGCTCTTTTTTGGTTCCATATGAACTTTAAAGTAGTTTTTTCCAATTCTGTGAAGAAAGTCATTGGTAGCTTGATGGGGATGGCATTGAATCTGTAAATTACCTTGGGAAGGATGGCCATTTTCATGATATTGATTCTTCCTACCCATGAGCATGGAATGTTCTTCCATTTGTTTGTATCCTCTTTTATTTCCTTGAGCAGTGGTTTGTAGTTCTCCTTGAAGAGGTCTTTCACATCCCTTGTAAGTTGGATTCCTAGGTATTTTATTCTCTTTGAAGCAATTGTGAATGGGAGTTCACTCATGATTTGGCTCTCTGTCTGTTATTGATGTATAAGAATGCTTGTGATTTTTGCACATTGATTTTGTATCCTGAGACTTTGCTGAAGTTGCTTATCAGCTTAAGGAGATTTTGGGCTGAGACAATGGGGTTTTCTAGATATACTATCATGTCATCTGCAAACAGGGACAATTTGACTTCCTCTTTTCCTAATTGAATACCCTTGATTTCCTTCTCCTGCCTAATTGCCCTGGCCAGAACTTCCAACACTATGTTGAATAGAAGTGGTGAGAGAGGGCATCCCTGTCTTGTGCCAGTTTTCAAAGGGAATGCTTCCAGTTTTTGCCCATTCAGGATGATATTGGCTGTGGGTTTGTCATAAATAGCTCTTATTATTTTGAGATACGTCCCATCAATTCCTAATTTATTGAGAGTTTTTAGCATGAAGGGTTGTTGAATTTTGTCAAAGGCCTTTTCTGCATCTATTGAGATAATCATGTGGCTTTTGTCTTTGGTTCTATTTATATGCTGGATTACATTTATTGATTTGCGTATATTGAAGCAGCCTTGCATCCCAGGAATGAAGCCCACTTGATCATGGTGGATAAGCTTTTTGATGTGCTGCTGGATTCTGTTTGCCAGTATTTTATTGAGGATTTTTGCATCAATGTTCATCAAGGATATTGGTCTAAAATTCTCTTTTTTTGTTGTGTCTCTGCCAGGCTTTGGTATCAGGATGATGTTGGCCTCATAAAATGAGTTAGGGAGGATTCCCTCTTTTTCTATTGATTGGAATAGTTTCAGAAGGAATGGTACCAGCTCCTCCTTGTACCTCTGGTAGAATTCGGCTGTGAACCCATCTGGTCCTGGACTTTTTTTGGTTGGTAAGCTATTGATTATTGCCACAATTTCAGCTCCTGTTATTGGTCTATTCAGAGATTCAACTTCTTCCTGGTTTAGTCTTGGGAGGGTGTATGTGTTGAGGAATTTATCCATTTCTTCTAGATTTTCTAGTTTATTTGAATAGAGGTGTTTGTAATATTCTCTGATGGTAGTTTGTATTTCTGTGGGATCAGTGGTGATATCCCCTTTATCATTTTTTATTGCATCTATTTGATTCTTCTCTCTTTTTTTCTTTATTAATGTTGCTAGCGGTCTATCAATTTTGTTGATCCTTTCAAAAAACCAGCTCCTGGATTCATTGATTTTTTGAAGGGTTTTTTGTGTCTCTATTTCCTTCAGTTCTGCTCTGATTTTAGTTATTTTTTGCCTTCTGCCAGCTTTTGAATGTGTTTGCTCTTGCTTCCCTAGTTCTTTTAATTGTGATGTTAGGGTGTCAATTTTGGATCTTTCCTGCTTTCTCTTGTGGGCATTTAGTGCTATAAATTTCCTTCTACACACTGCTTTGAATGCATCCCAGAGATTCTGGTATGTTGTGTCTTGGTTCTCGTTGGTTTCAAAGAACATCTTTATTTCTGCCTTCATTTCGTTATGTACCCAGTAGTCATTCAGGAGCAGGTTGTTCAGTTTCCACGTAGTTGAGCGGTTTTGAGTGAGATTCTTAATCCTGAGTTCTAGCTTGATTGCACTGTGATCTGAGAGACAGTTTGTTACAATTTCTGTTCTTTTACATTTATTGAGGAGAGCTTTACTTCCAAGTATATGGTCAATTTTGGAATAGGTGTGGTGTGGTGCTGAAAAAAATGTATATTCTGTTGATTTGGGGTGGAGAGTTCTGTAGATGTCTATTAGGTCCGCTTGGTGCAGAGCTGAGTTCAATTCCTGGGTATCCTTGTTGACTTTCTGTCTCGTTGATCTGTCTAATGTTGACAGTGGAGCGGAGAATGACTTTGACGAGCTGAGAGAAGAAGGCTTCAGACGATCAAATTACTCCGAGCTACGGGAGGATATTCAAACCAAAGGCAAAGAAGGTGAAAACTTTGAAAAAAATTTAGAAGAATGTATAACTAGAATAACCAATACAGAGAAGTGCTTAACGGAGCTGATGGAGCTGAAAACCAAGGCTCGAGAACTACGTGAAGAATGCAGAAGCCTCAGGAGCCAATACGATCAAACGGAAGAAAGGGTATCAGCCCTGGAAGATGAAATGAATGAAATGAAGCGAGAAGGGAAGTTTAGAGAAAAAAGAATAAAAAGAAACGAGCAAAGCCTCCAAGAAATGTGGGACTATGTGAAAAGACCAAATCTATGTCTGATTGGTGTACCTGAAAGTGACGGGGAGAATGGAAACAAGTTGGAAAACACTCTGCAGGATATTATCCAGGAGAACTTCCCCAATCTAGCAAGGCAGGCCAACATTCAGATTCAGGAAATACAGAGAACGCCACAAAGATACTCCTCGAGAAGAGCAACTCCAAGACACTTAATTGTCAGATTCACCAAAGTTGAAATGAAGGAAAAAATGTTAAGGGCAGCCAGAGAGAAAGGTCGGGTTACCATCAAAGGGAAGCCCATCAGACTAACAGCGGATCTCTCGGCAGAAACCCTACAAGCCAGAAGAGAGTGGGGGCCAATATTCAACATTCTTAAAGAAAAGAATTTTCAACCCAGAATTTCATATCCTGCCAAACTAAGCTTCATAAGTGAAGGAGAAATAAAATACTTTACAGACAAGCAAATGCTGAGAGATTTTGTCACCACCAGGCCTGCCCTAAAAGAGCTCCTGAAGGAAGCGCTAAACATGGAAAGGCACAACCGGTACCAGCCACTGCAAAATCATACCGAAATGTAAAGACCATCGAGACTAGGAAGAGACTGCATCAACTAACGAGCAAAATATCCAGCTAACATCATAATGACAGGATCAAATTCACACATAACAATATTAACTTTAAAGGTAAATGGACTAAATGCTCCAATTAAAAGACACAGACTGGCAAATTGGATAAAGACTCAAGACCCATCAGTGTGCTGTATTCAGGAAACCCATCTCACGTGCAGAGACACACATAGGCTCAAAATAAAAGGATGGAGGAAGATCTACCAAGCAAATGGAAAACAAAAAAAGGCAGGGGTTGCAATCCTAGTCTCTGATAAAACAGACTTTAAACCAACAAAGATCAAAAGAGACAAAGAAGGCCATTACATAATGGTAAAGGGATTAATTCAACAAGAAGAGCTAACTATCCTAAATATATATGCACCCAATACAGGAGCACCCAGATTCATAAAGCAAGTCCTGAGTGACCTACAAAGAGACTTAGACTCCCACACATTAATAATGGGTGGCTTTTTTTTTTTTTTGAGACGGTGTCTCGCTCTGTCGCCCAGGCTGGAGTGCAGTGGCGCGATCTCGGCTCACTGCAAGCTCCGCCTCCCGGGTTCACGCCATTCTCCTGGGGTTGAGGCATTTTCTATTGAATATTTTTAAATTACGAACTTTTCAGGTAGAGATTGAAAGTACTTCTAAATTATGGGTGTCTTTATATTGAGATAGATCTATACTATTCAAAGAAATTAACACAAGGAGTGGTCAGAATGTTATATAAACTTTTATCAAGGTGAAAACATAAAAGGCCCAGACTACTCTGCCAAGAAGAGAGAAGTCAAATGCAGAAATCTAGATTCTACATTTGGTGAATTTTACTTATATTATAAATACTGGGAATCTGTAAGAAGTCCCAATATTTTGTCAAAGAATTCCATCACAATTCTTTTTTTTTTTTTTACAGTATTGAAGGATTCTGAATTTTACTACATATTCACCAGTGAATTCCATACTTCCATATGTTTTTATGACAGTAATTATGGGAGGACAGTTTTGGTCAAAAAGCGAAAGGATTTTGGGGAAGATTTTTAAAAATTAATACATTTTATTTTTTAGAGTAGTGTTAGGTTCACAGAGAAATGGAGCAGAAAGCACAGAGTTCATCTATAACTGCCATCCTCACCACACACAAACACAACCTCCCCCATTATGGCATCCCACACCTCAGTGGTATAGTTTATGTTTGTTTGTTTGTTTTATGTTTTGTTTTGTATTTTACAATAAATGAAAATATATTGGCACATTATTATCTCCCAAAGTCCATAGCTTACATTTGGGTTCACTCTTGGTGCTGTACACTCTATGGGTTTTGACAAATGTATAATAACATGTATCCACAACTGTAGCATCAATTAGAATAGTTCTACCGCCCTAAAAATCCTCTGTTCTCTGCCTGTTCATCCCTCCTTCCCCTCAACTCCTGACAACAACAAATTTTTTCCTGTCTTCATAGTTTTGCCTTTTTCAGAGTGTCATGTAGTTGGAATCATACAGTATGTAACCTCCTTATATTGGGGCTCCTTTCATTTAGTATTATGCAAAAAGTTTCTTCCCTGTCTTTTCCTGGCTTGATAACATGTTTTAGTGCTGAATAACATAACATTTTCCAGATGCCTCACAGTTTATTTATCCATTCACCTACTAATGAGCAGGTTATTGCTTCCAAGTTTGCGCAATTAGAAATAAAGCTGCTATAAACATTTGTGTGCAAGTTTTTTGTGGACATACATTTTCAATTCATTTGGGTGAATACCAAGGAGAACAATTTCTGACTCATATGATAAGAGTATGTATAGTTCTGAAAAGAACTGCCCAAATATCTTCCAAAGTGGCTGTACAATTTGCTGTCTACCAGCATGAATCAGTGCCCCTCTTGAACCACATCCTTGACAACAATTGGTATTGTCAGTGTTCTGGATTTTGACTATTCTAACAGGTATGTAGTGGTATCTCATTATTGTTTTAATCTGAAATTTCTTAATGACATATGATAGTGAACATCATTTCATATGCCTAATTGCCATTTGTATATCTTATTTGGTGAGGTGTCTGTTCATATCTTTTGTGCATTTGTTAATTGGGTTGTTTACTTTCTTATTGTTAAGTTTTTAAGAGTTCTTTATATATTTTAGATAATAGTCATTCATCAAATGTGTCTTTTGCAAATATTTTCTCTCAGCTTGCAGCATGTCTTCTTCTTCTCTTGGCATTACATTTCTCAAAGCAGAGGTTTTTAATTTTAATGAAGTCTGGCTTATCAACTATTTATTTCATGGATCATGCCTTCAGTGTTGTATCCAAACCACAAGTCATTGGCAATCCCAAGATTATCTAGGTTTTCTTCCATTTTGTTTTAGCATTCTGTAGTTTTGCATTTAAATCTATAATTCATTTTTAGTTATTTTTGTGATTGGTATAAAGTATGTATCTACATTTTTTTTGCATGTGAATGTTCAGTTGTTTCACTACAATTTGTTGAGAAGACTGTCTTTACTCCATTGTATTATCTGTGTTTTTTTGTGAAAGATCAGTTGACTATATTTACATGGGTATACTTTTGAGATCTCTAGTTTATTCCATTTATTTATTTGTCTATTCTTTTAGCTGTACCATATTACCATGATTACTGTCGCTATATAGAAAATCTTGAAGTCGGGTAGTGTCAGTCTTCCAAATTTGTTCTTCTCTTTCAATAAAGAGTTGGTTATTCTGGATCTTTTGTCTCTCCACATATACTTTAAAATCAGTTTGTCAAGCTGTGGGACAGCTTGCTAAGATTTTAACTGGTATGGCATTAAATCTACAGATTAAGTTGGGAAGAACTGACTTCTTGAGGATTTTGGATCTTCTATCCATGAACATAAAATTTATCTCCTTTTATTTAGTTCTTTGATATCTGTGACTTTTTAGTCTGTCTTATACAGATATTGTATATATCTTGTTAGATGTACACCAAAATATTTCATGCTTTAAATGCTAATGTAAATGTAATGTGTTTTTATTTTAAAAGTTCACTTGTTCATTGCTGATATATAAAAAAGTGGTTGAGTTTTATATATTAACCTTTTATTCTGTAACTTGGCTGTAATTGCCTTTTAGTTCAGGCAGGATCGTGTGTGTCTGTGTGTGTGTTTTGTGTGTGTGTTTATGTGTGCTTTTTTCCAAATCTTTTGCATTTTCCTCAAAGATGATGATGTTATCTGTAACTAAAGTTTTATTTTTTCCTTTCCAGTGTGAAAACTTTTAGTTTCTTTTGCTTGACTTACTGCATTAGCCAGGACTTCTACTATGATGTTGAAAGTAGTAATGAGTGGGTGCATCATTGCCAGGCTCCTGAACTTACTGAAAAACCTTTGAGTATCTCACCACTAAGTATGATGTTGCCTAGGCATTTTGTGTATAGATATTTGCTATCAAGTAGAAGAAGTTTCCCTCTATTCCTAGTTTACAGACAGTTTTTGTCATGAATGGATGTTGGAATTTGTCAAATGTTTTGTTTCCATCTATTGATATAATCATGTGATTTTTACTTTTTAGCCTGTTGATGTGGTGGATTACATTAATTGATTTTCAAATATTGAACCAGTCTTGCATGCCTGAGGTAAATCCCATTTGGCTGTGGTGTACAATTCTTCTTATATACTGTTGGATTTGATTTGTTAATAATTTGTTGATAATTTATGCATATATATAATTATGAGAAATATTGGTATTTAGTTTTCTTTTCTTTCAAATAAAATCTTTGTCTGGTTTTGGTAATAGGGTAATACTGGCCTCATAGGAAATATGCCCTATTCTTCTATCAACTTCTAGAAGAGATTGCAGAGAATTTGTATAATTTCCTTCCTAAATATTTGGTAAAATTCACTACTGAACCCATCTAGGCCTACTATTTCTTGTTTTGGAAGGTTATTACTTATTGATTATATTTTTAAGTAGATACAGGCGTATACAGATTGTTGATTTCTTCTTGTGTTATTTTTGGAAGACTGTATCTTTTATGGAATTTGTCCATTTCATCTAAGTTATTAAATTTGTGAACCTAAAGTGGTGCCTAGTAGTCTTTTATAATACCTTTAATTTTCACAGGATCTATGGGAATATAATCTCTTTTATGTCTAATATTACTAATTTGTGTTCTTTCTTTTTGTCAATTTTCAGGCTTGTCAATTTTCAGGCTTATCAATTTTATTGATCTTTTCAAAGAAACAGATTTTCATTTTATTGATTTTCTTTAGTGATTTCCTGACTTCAATTTTATTGTTTTCTGCTTCAATTTTATTATTTCTCTTCTTCTTCATATTTTAAATTTAATTTGTTCTTTTTTTCTAAATTTTTAAGAGAAGAAGCCTTCAATTATTGATTTCAGGTCTTTCTTGCTTTCTAATATATTCATTCAATGCTATAAATTTTTCTGTAATGCTGCTTTCGCTGCATCCCCCAAATTTTTATAAGTTTTATAAATTGTGTTTCTATTTTTATGTAGTTCAAAATTTTAAAAATCTATCTTGATAGTTTTTCTTTGGCCTATTTTGTAAATGTGTTATTTAATTTTCAACATTTTGGGCTTTTCAAGCTTTCTTTCTGCTATTGATTTCTAATTTAATTCCATTGTTGTCTGAGAGCAGATATTTTTCCATCCTTAGGTGCGACGGGATGGCTAAAGGGGAAAAAAGTTGGGTATTTCGCTTTCCCCACATGGAAAGCTAGAGCTGGCTGGATTTGGGCATTTCTCTTCCCAGGTAGGTCAGGCTGATAAAACCTAGTAGGTTAGCCTCTGGTAAAAATAGTTTCTCCTGCAGACCTTGTTAAAAAGAATAGAATGCCGTAGTGTATTTCAAAATGATTCCTTTTCCCTTCCTCCTCCAAGCAGTAAGAGGGAATTTTTTCCCTAATATTTACTGTGACCACCTGGTAGAACTACTGGAAGTAAAACTCAGAAAATTGTCGGGGCTCTCCTATGCCTGTGATCCCCTGGAGTTTTTAACTTTCTAAATTATGATCCACCAATTACAGTTTAGGATTCCTTATCCTAGCATTTGTTCCCATTGAAGTTTCTTCCTGGGTTTCTGCTCCAGCAAGTTATGATTCTCTGGATCTGTATGTCTGTCTCTCCAATTTGGGGCACAGCAATTTGCACTGTGTTCTCACTTCTCTGACAGCTCTCAGAAGAGTTGCTGATTTCTCAGGTTGTTGAGTTTTTATTTAGAGTAGCAACTTCTAAGCTCCTTCCATGATAGACCTGATAAATTCAGAGTGGAAGTTTTTGATGAAAGATGGCATGAAGATAGTAGAAGCTCTGTGGGATGGAGTGGTAAGAAAACCATAAGTGCTGAGGATAGCCTGAGAATGTTATATAGACTCAACACAGTCCAGTCGTTCTGTGTGTAACTATGTCACAGCTGAAGAGGTAAAATTTCAGACAGTAGTTGGGAAAATTGGAGAGAACAGGCTCAGACATTCTATATCCTGCATATGAATGTTAAAGGGTCATCATGAGAGGCTCTCAGACAGCAATGTTTCTATTCAATTCTGAAATATCTGCAGGGATTTTTTTTTTCCAGATTGATTGTTTTGCTTTTTTGTAGCTTTTATAGAGAGCCTTTCAGTAGCACAATATCAGCCACTGAGCCTGCATCATCATGGCATTTCTCATATGCCAGAAGGTTTATATTGCCAGTGTCCATATTGATCCATTTTATCTGGTTTACCTTTATAGAGCATTTCACATCTTTGTTGATAACATTAACTGAGTTGCTGCAGGATTGAAGCATTGTTCACAGTATATTGCAATAAAGATTGTAAAGTGTATTCAGAATGTAGCAAAATTGACAGGAAGTAGAGCTTATGATTCTGAATGCACTGACAATGGGCCCTTTAGATGATTATCTCAAATATACAGAGTATATTTAGTCTAAATCCAATCTGAAAATTTCTCAACTGCTGTCTGAGTCACACTGTATGGTGTAACATTTCAGAATGCATTCTCTAATAAAAGCATGCGGTAGTACCTTTTCTGTTGCTATGGTTAGTGAAATTTAAAAGTTTCCTTATGGGCATTGTTCTCCTGCTTTACCGGGTAGTTTGTAGATTATTTTCTCCACTGGATTTCAAAATCTACATTTGTCAGCTTTGTTCAACTACTATTTTCAAACAGATACTTCTAATATATACTTTTTTGAAACAGAGTTTTGCTTTGTCACCTAGGCTATAGTGCAATGGCACAATCTCAACTCACTGCAACTCCCGCCTCCCAGGTTCAAGCAATTCTCATGCCTCAGTCTCCCAAGTAGCTGGAATTACAAGTGCGTGCCACCATCAATTTTGATTTTTAATAATCAAATTCTCTCTCTCTCTCTGTATTAAAACGTATACTACTACTGACTACTACTCTTCAGTCATACTATTCTATTATTCACAGCTGGTTATAGGTATACTGTTTTTTTTTTTTTTTTTGAGACAAGACTCATTCTGTCACCCAGGCTCGAGGGCAGTGGCATAATCATGGCTTACTGCTGCCTTGACCTCCCAGGCTAAAGCAATCCGCTCACCTCAGCCTCTCGAATAGCTGGGACTACAGGCATGTGCCACCACGTCTGGCTAATTTTCTGCATTTTTTTTTTTTTGTAGAGATGGTGGGTGTGGAACTGGGCTCAAGCAATCCACCTAACTCAGCCTCAACATGCTGAGATTACATGCACGAGACACCAGCGCCGGCCGGTGTATCCTATTTTTAAATATAGTTACATTAATATCGGAAATTTCCACATATAAAATAGAGTCAAATAAATCCAGAGCCTGTTTTTCTCTAGAGGACAGAGATTTTTCAACTCTTTCAGCTACTCATTTTGGGATATCCAACCATATTGTTAAATAGCATGCTTATAATTATGTTAATAACTTTTTTTCCATTTTAGATAAATCTTTTCTTTGTGGAAAATAAATGGTTTTCTTTTACTTTCATTGCTTATACCACTCCACCACTGGCACACATGTTTTCTGTTCTCTTATCCTTACAATATAATTATTTATTAATTTTGGTTAGATTAAACTTTAGAATTCATGACAATGCAAACATAATTTGCATATTGTATATCAAAAGTATGCTTTTTTTCTTGCACTCCTGTTTTCTCTGAAATTAGTATTCTGTTTGTGCGCTTTCTTTGTCTTCTGTGTATTTAACACTTATTTAACTCCAAATACTATACCTCATACTTCATCTCTTCCATTTTCTTTCTTCTCTCTTCCTAAAAGTATTATTTACATAGTATTCCTCTGGACTGGTCCTAAAACTGTCTTTCATTTTCATTATCCATTTGTTTATTTTTTTTTATTCCAGGATACTTTCTCAGCATTCTCTTTTATCACTTCCATGTACTTTATCTAATTTCCAATTTCATTTCCAGTTTTAAAGAAGAGCTCTTTTTTTGTGATCACCAATTTTTTTTCTTTTAATTTCCTGCATTAGTGTTTTATAAAATTATACTTCAAGTTCTGAGATACATGTGCAGAACGTACAGGTTTGTTACTTAGGTATACATGTGCCATGGTGGTTTGCTGCACCCATCAACCTGTCATCTACATTAGCTTTTTCTTCTAATGCTATCCCCCAGCAGCCCCCAGCCCCCAACAGGCCCTGGTGTGTAATGTTCTGCTCCCTGTGTCCATGTATTCTCATTGTTCAACTGCCACTTATGAGTGAGAATATGCGGTGTTTGGTTTTCTCTTCCTGTGTTAGTTTGCTGACAATGATGATTTCCAGCTTCATCCTTGTCCCTGCAAAGGACATGAACTTATCCTTTTTTATGGCTGCATAGTATTCCGTGGTGTATATGTGCCACATTTTCTTTATCCAGTCTATCATTGATGGGCATTTGAGTTGGTTCCAAGTCTTTGCCATTGTGAACAGTGCTGCAATAAGCATACGTGTGCATGTGTCTTTATAGTAGAAAGATTTATAATTCTTTGGGTGTATACCCAGTAATGGGATTGCTGGGTCAAATGGTATTTCTGGTTCTAGATCCTTGAGGAATCACCACACTGTCTTCCACAATGGTTGAACTAATTTAAACTCCCACCAACAGTGTAAAAGCAGACTTATTTCTCCACATCCTCTCCAGTTTCTGTTGTTTCCTGATGTTTCAATGATCCCATTCTCACTGGCGTGAGACAGTATCTCATTGTGGTTTTTGATTTGCATTTCTTTAAGGACCAATGATGATGAGCTTTTTTTCATGTATTTGTTGGCTGCATAAATGTCTTCTTTTGATAAATGTCTGTTCATATCCTTTGCCCACTTCTGATGGGTTATTTTTTTTTTTTTTTTTTTTTTTTTTTTGAGACGGAGTCTCGCTGTTGCCCAGGCTGGAGTGCGGTGGCGTGATCTCTGCTCACTGCAGGCTCCGACCCCCGGGGTTCACGCCATTCTCCTGCCTCAGCCTCCCAAGTAGCTGGGACTACAGGCGCCCGCCACCTCACCCGGCTAATTTTTTGTATTTTTAGTAGAGACGGGGTTTCACCGTGTTAGCCAGGATGGTCTCGATCTCCTGACCTTGTGATCCGCCCGTCAGATGGATAGACTGCAAAAATTTTCTCCCATTTTGTAGGTTACCTGTTCACTCTGATTATAGTTTCTTTTGCTGTGCAGAAGCTCTTTAGTTTAACTAGATCCCATTTGTCAATTTTGGCTGTTGTTGCCATTGCTTTTGGTGTTTTAGGCATGAAGTCTCTATCCATGCCTATGTTCTGAAGGGTATTGCCATTCAGGTTTTCTTCTAGGGTTTTTATGGTTTTAGGTCTTACATTTGAGTCTTTAATCCATCTTGAGTTAATTTTTGTATAAGGTATAAGTAAGGGGTCCAATTACAGTTTTCTGCATATGACTAGCCAGTTTTCCCAACACCATCTATTAAATAGGAAATCCTTTTCCCATTGCTTGTTTTTGTCAGGTTTGTCAAAGATCAGATGGTTGTAGATATGTGGCATTATTTCTGAGGCCTCTGTTCTGTTCCATTGGTCTATATGTCTGTTTTGGTACCAGTACAATGCTGTTTTGGTTACAGTAGCCTTGTAGTGTAGTTTGAAGTCAGATAGTGTGATGCCTCTAGCTTTGTTCTTTTTGCTTAGGATTGTCTTGGCTATATGGGCTTTTTTGGGCTTCCATATGAAATTTAAAATAGTTTTTTTCTAATTCTATGAAGAAAGTCTATGATAGCTTGATTGGGATAGCATTGAATCTATAAATTATTTTGGGCAGTATGGCCATTTTCACGATATTGACTCTTCCTATCCATGAGCATGGAATGTTTTCCCATTTGTTTTTGTTCTCTCTTGTTTCCTTGAGCATTGTTTTCTAGTTCTCCTTGAAGAGGTCCTTCACATCCCTTGTAAGATGTATTCCTAGGTATTTTATTCTCTTTGTAGCAATTGTGAATGGGATTTCACTCATGATTTGGCTCTCTGTTTGACTATTATTGATGTATAGGAATGCTTGTGATTTTTGCACATTGATGTTTTATCCTGAGACTTTGCTGAAGTTGTTTATCAGCTTAACGAGATTTGGGGCTGAGACGATGGGGTTTTCTAAATATATAATCATGTCATCTGCAAACAGAGACAATTTGACTTCCTCTTTTCCTATTTGAATACTCTTTATTTCTTTCTCTTGCTTGATTGCCCTGGCCAGAACTTCCAGTACTATGTTGAATAGGAGTGGTGAGAGAGGGCATCTTTGTCTTGTGCTGGTTTTCAAAGGGAATGCTTCCAGCTTTTTCCCATTTAGTATGATATGGGCTGTGGCTTTGTCAAAAATCGCTCTTATTATTTTGAGATATGTTCCATCAATACATAGTTTATTGAGAGTTTTTAGCATGAAAGGGTGTAGAATTTTATCAAAGGCCTTTTGTGCATCTATTGAGACAATCATGTGGTTTTTGTCATTGGTTCTGTTTATGTGATGGATTACACTTATTGATTTGTGTATGTTGAACCAGTCTTGCATCCCAGGGATGAAGCCGACTTGATCGTGGTGGATAAGCTCTTTGATGTGCTGCTGGTTTCAGTTTGCCGGTATTGAGGATTTTCGCATCAATGTTCATCAGGGATATTGGCCTGAAATTTTCTTTTCTTGTTATGTCTCTGCCAGGCTTTGGTATCAGGATGATGCTGGCCTCATAAAATGAGTTAGGGAGGATTCTCTCTTTTTCTGTTGTTTGGAATAGTTTCAGAAGGAATGGTATCAGCTCCTCTTTATACCTCTAGCAGAATTCAGCTGTGAATTTGTCTGGTCTTGGGCTTTTTATGGTTGGTAAGCTATATACTGCCTCAATTCCAGAACTTGTTATTGGTCTATTCAGGGATTCGACTTCTTCCTGGTTTAGTCTTGGGAAGGTGTGTGTGTCCAGGAATTTATGCATTCTAGGGATGCCACAGAAAACAAAACTCGGAAGATATGGATAAATTCGAAGTTTTCTTTTCTATGGCATCCCATTCTTATTGATGCAATATCTTCTTGTGTCTCTTTGAGGTAAATAATAAAATCTATTTTTAAAAAACATGTTTTTCCACTGACATAATACCAGAATCCTCCAAATTGCTTTTTTTAGATAATTATTTTGTTCTCCTTTCCTATCATATGTTTTACATATATATCTGGCAATTCTTTGCTATCTGTTCCTACTTAAAAGTGGAAAGTAGAAATCTGATATGGCAGACCTGTCACTGTGATCTTACTTTTTAGGCAACTTAGTCAGAGTCTTTTCTTGGGAACATCCTATGTGTTAGTATGTACAAGCTTCTTGTCTTTTCTGATACCTCATGGAAGCCTCTTCCACACAACTGACTGCTAGGTATGCCACTAGCACACTGGAGATGAGCAGAAAAAGAATACCTGGGTCACAGCATCTGGTACGAGAGCGTTGTCCAATCCTTTGATTTTATAAACTACTCTCTCCTCTCCAGTCGCTCTTGTTTCCTCTCATCTCTCTTGCATTTATTTTTATTTTAACTCTATCCAAGGGATAAAAATCTTTTGCCTGGGAGGAGAGGGGTCAGTTAACATGCTGAAAGGATAAATAATTCAGGGATTCTTAAAAATACTCTAATTCAATTATCTTGATTTATTTCCATACTTCTCCTTTCAGAGGAAATGGTATGGTTCATTACAAAGCTTTTTTTTTATTGGTGGAGGGCATTATAAGATGAAAGTTATGCTGTTTTCATTTTTTTTTGGTATGGCACGTTAAGGATTTTCTGGTTTACATTATTTTGTTATTGCTGTTGCCTCTTCCACTCTCAATCTCTGGATGGTATTTATATGGTATTTTTAAAAAGTACATTTACTAATGTATAGTTTACTAATGTAAATACATTTAATAATGTTAGGACAGTTTCAGTAAGTGAAGGGAGGTAAATATGTTTGCTTAATCTATCATACTTAATAACAAATCTTCGCTCAATATACTTTTGTAGTTTTTTGATAAATCCATTGTTCAAATCCTTTATTACGTAGAAGATTCAATGAGCATTTAATAGTTTTTCAGAGATATGTTACGAGAAAAGATATTGTTTAAAGACTGATTCTAAAAATCTGTTTCCGAGTATAAAAATACTTGGTGTTAATTATTTTTTGAAAGTTAAGAATACAGAAAAACTAAGAAAGTTGATCCTTCTCACCCACAGTGTTACCACGGTTAATATATGCCAACAGTGAGACCATGTTTTACTTTCCAATATAACTTTTTAGGCTAATACAGTATGTAGCTAATAAAATTTATATAACCAGCATTTCAATTGATGATATATAATTACAAGTTTGTGAAAAAAATAATTGAATAACATTGTTTTAATAAATGTTATTCTTCCATACAGATATATCAATAAGCATATACATCTATTATTATTTATGCTGAATATTTAGAGTTTTTCCGAAGTTATACTGTGAAAATCATTTTTACATTTAAGAAATATCATTGAACTCAGTTGATAATTAATATGAAAAACAACTCTTGTCAGAAAGATCAATGTATAAAGTCAAATTATATTTGGTAATCAGTTTTTAAATTGTATTTCTTTAGTTCAGATAACTACACATAGCTTATGAATCAATGTAGATATCTATGGGTATGTTTTGACATTACTTCATCTCATTGGCTTGAAGAAGAAATTATTTTGCATATAAATAGGAGCTCAAAGGGAGCACTATAATGCTTCTTTGCAGCTCTTGTAGACAATTGCTTAAAAAATTAACTGGGTCTAAGTCATTTTGATTTTCAGTGTAACATTTTAAAGACACCATGGGAAATGTATTCATGTATGCAATAGATTCAAAACTGCTTCCTATAGGAAATTTGGGATTTGCATTCTCTCGTTCTTATGAACTTCCCCGGAGTTTTTTAAAAACTTGAGCCTTCAAGTTAAACTTTTCAATTGTCATTATGATTTGTACCACTTGATTATTTTTTGTGTTAAGTATATGAGTTTACCTTCAAACAACAACATAAATTATAAGTAAGAACATCACTGAAATCACAGTTTCAAATCGTCAAGCATGCAGTTCTATAAAAAATCTGATTGACAAAAATAATGTTTATGAAAGATTGTTGTATATGCAATCTCTTTTTTTGCAATATAAATTTATGTTCCTTAAATATGGTTATTTAATCAAATTAATTCACCAACAGATTTGCCTTTTGGTAGGGAAACATTAATATTTTTCTTGGCAACAAGAAACGGCCACATGAAAACATACTTATATTGTAATACAACTGTTTAATACACTTTTAGCACATTATTTATGATTCCATATATAAGCCACATATGAACATTTTTTTCAAACAATTAGGTGCTCTGAAGATCTAATATGAATGTCATGAAAAGGTATCATGAATGTCTTATCATTGTCCCATCTGCAGTTTTATTTATAATGTGTGTTTTATACATATTTTAGAAAAAGTAAAAAGAATAATTGTATTTGATTGTATGCATTTTTGCTTGACAATTATTTCAGCCTTAATGTCAAAAATAATGATATGGATAAATGAGGTTTCAGTGTTGTTGAAGTAGAACAGATTGGGACAGAGGAAAGAGAGAGAGATAAAAAGAAAGTGTTGCTTTACTCTTAGAGTTATGGTGGAGGCCGATAACTGCCTTCACTTGTTACCTCTCAAGTGTTTCTACAATTTAACATCATTTAGTAAATGTGAGAATTATGCTCATTAGATGACCGCTTACATTATTTAGTAATAGTTTGTGTAACTTGGTTTCATTCATAGTTTTGTTCTATTTTGTGTACTCTTGAAATTCTGTGATTTTAAAGCATGTTAAGCTAGACAATATTTTTTTCATAATCATTGCTCTGAGTCCTCTTACAAAAATCAATTCAAATAATAAAGAATAGTTAGAAAAATCTCCACTAATGCACATTTTACTGTCATTTCCCATTTGGAAAGGGGAGAAATATTAGCTAAAGATATATTAAATAGCTATGGTGACACATCTTCAGTCAGCTTCAGTCTGCTTCTATTTAGTATAACAAAAAACATAGACAATCCTCCCAAGTATGTAAGTTAGACAAAATGGGAGATATTTTAGTTTACAAAGCGTATGTCAGTGTTTGTAATTTCTGCATCCTGCCATGTATTTTTATTCAGAATGCATCATTGATTTGAATGGGCAATTCCGTATATGGATTGATGGTATGATATGGTGAATAGCTCTAAAAAGAACCTAAATACAAAATAGCTTGTGGCTAAATGCCTTATCTAAAACGTTAATCCATCTGTTCAAATTAAGCCAATATATGTCTCAAGAAAATAAACTACAAGTAAATAAAACTGAATGATGAAATAACGACTAGATTATCTCTGGGACAAATGTGTTGTGGATATAAAAACATCATTGCTTTTTTTTTTAGCCTATTCTGAAAGGCTGTTTCTATGGTTTTTCACATTTAAAATGGCTGTCTTGAGATAAACACGTCAGTAGTGATAAAGTTGCGCTGAATTATTTTAATTTTACATTATTCTATAAAATGGGCCATAAATACATACAAATATATTCTGTGACACATTCTATATGAATCTTAGAAGTTATCAGCAGTACACATTACATCCTATTCTCCTCCTACATGAAGAGTGGGCAATTGGCACATCCAGATAGAGCAGGTGGTTGTGAAAGGAGTGCCAAGCCAGAATGTGGAACATTTGTAGACATCTGCTATTCTTTTCTGCTACCCCAGGTCACTGATACGAAATAAATGAATTTATCTTATGACTTTTGAAGTCTACTATACACTGGCCTTTAAAAGTTGAAGTTATATACAGGGTTCTATTTGCAAATCTGAAATGATTTTTAATATTTGCGTTGCATAAGTAATGCATGATACAAGATAACATTTTCCCCCAATATGTCAATTTCAGAGGTTAAAAATTTGAAGAAGACATAACTAGAGGGTAAAGCTTGGGTGTTTGGCTGACACCTTGAAAGTAAACTACCTATCAGGTATTATGCTTATTACCTGGGTGGCAAAATAATCCGTACACCAAGCCCCATAACACACAATTTACCTATATAACAAGCCTGCACATGTAAACCTGAACCTAAAGTAAAAGTTTAAAAAGGGAAATATTTAAAAAAGAATGTATTCTGAAAAGAGGGCTAAGGCTAAGGACATAGAGGAAAGGTGTAAGTTAATATTTCATAGAATATCCCCCTTTTCTTGGTGTCTGGAATACTGTCCCCTGGTTCTCTTCTTTGTCAGATCAGTAATCAATACCTCTCTCTTTTCTTCTGCCAAATCCTAAACGTTTCAGATCCTTCATACTTCTGTTCTTGGTCATTTTATATTCTTTCCTTATTGAAGGGGGCTTTTATCATCTCTTGAACCATTCAATACTCTATACTTAGAACTGCTAAAATTTTATTCATGGCCTTGATATTCCTCCTATCTCCAGTATATGAATTTAGGCAGAATGTAAATAAGAGAGAATAAATTGCTACGTAAATGCACTACAGGTAATTTCAAATTCAAAGTGAGCAATTATATCCATTTCTTTTGCCAAATCTATTCTTAGTTTTATCTTTCCCATCTTAAGAGTATTATCAGCTATTCATTGGCTGAAGCAAAAATAATCGTCCAAATGTGTCAGTTCCAAAATTCTAAGTTACTCAATTATCTATATTCCCTTACTAAATATTATCTATATTCCCTGACTAAAACATATGCTGCAAAAGTCTTCTCTCCCTTCAGCATCCCTAACCCCCTTAGCAGATCCTTTCTATTTCTCATGAATAATTGCAACATAACCGTCTTACAGCTTTCTGTAATTTTATTATTTCTTCTCAATCCATTCACCATATTGCTGCCAGAATTTTTACTTAAAAATGCCAGATTCAGTTGTCGCTTTTCTGCTTCAAATCTTTCCATTTTTCTTAATTATTTTTTAATAAATTAAAAGGGTTCTACCTAGCATAGACTAAATTATTCTCATTATCTTCCCTTTATCTTCCCATCCTAAAACAGAGCCACACTCCTTTGTCTTTTCTTGGTATATCTCTTTAAATTTGGTAAATCTGATGAACGCATTTGATAAACACCTATTTCAAACTCAAATTCAAGTGTCATATTTCCTCTGTAGCGTTTTCAATAGCACTGCACCAATTCTGTTCTGCACCTCTATTTTCCCATCAGGTTAGGGCAATCTCCAATTTTCACAGCTGACAGTAACTATATGCTTAAGTGGTAGCCAGACTCACTAGACGGTAAACACCTAGAGTACAGGAATCATTTAAAAATCATGTTTGTATGTCCTATGTGCCCATTGCAGGCACTTAATAGATATTACTCATTGAAAAAAACTGAGCTTGTGACTTTTCCAGTTAAAATGAAAAAACAAACAAACAAACAAAAAAAAACACTAGCAAGCATCTTCCCAGAAAAGAGTAAAAAATGAGCTTGGTGTCCCAGCCAACATTCTTCCTATCAACAAAATGGGCTCTAATATCCAAAGGCAAACTCTCACAGAGCACTCACCTAACAGCTTTAGAATTACTCAGACTGAAATTTCTCCACATTACAGAGCACTTTAAGGGGTGCCTGTGGAAGGAAATGTATACTATAAAACCAAATTCTCATCTCTTCACTGTGTGCAACTCAGTGATAACTGGACTGTTAGAAAGAAAACATTTTGTATGGTTTCTAAGACTTCTGAGTAGTTTTTGTGCTGTTTCAAAGTAATTTAGCTCTGGGGAGGAAGCAGAAGCAACAATCATCAGGCCAGTATCAAAATTAATAGGCTCCGTATTGGCCAGACACAGCTCTTTACTCAGAGTTCTTGCCAGAGTCAAATGTAACATTTCTTTACTTCTAACTTTGATTGTCTTCAGGGACCATCATTGAAAGATGTGCAAGTTGCAAAGTATTAGTTATCTCATTCAACCCATCAAAAAGCAAAGAATAGTATTTTAGGTAAATGAAAACAATGTGGATCCTGAAATCTGAAAGGAAAATTCTTAAAGAATAATAAAGAAAAGAGCAAAATAGAAATAAATGAAAGAGGAAGATTTAACAACTTACCATTTCTTACCCAAGTCTGCAACGGTTTTCATTAACTATTATACTCTTAGTGTCTTTCTAAATACAGTAACAAAGGTAAGAATTTTGCTCCTTGCTTACAAATCTGTACTAGGAGTAATTGTAGTTCTTTTAAAATGGTTTATTTTTTCCACGCCTTCCTCACTTAAGTCAGTGGTAGGATTTACATATAATACCATTTATAGCATACATTTGTGGAATCAATTGTACTGTTTGACTTAATGGCTTATTTCACATTTTACTTCATGGATTATTTCCTTAGTCAAATGTTTATTTTATGTTCAATAATAAAGATGAATGAGAAAAAAATTATTACTCAGTTTCTATTGTATTTTCTCTCATGTGATTTTTTTCCCCTGAGATCTTTGAGTAATAATTCATTTTTGGTAATTATATTTAGATCAATAATCATAAAGTAAAAATTGGAAATTTTATACAGGAGAAGGAATAAAGAGCAAAAATTGAAGATATGAAAAAATTGAAACATATGTAGAATAAATGGCTCAGTGTGGGACTGAAAGCAAACATTTTATTCAAGGCTTATTTTACTTAATAATATTAGTGATTTCCATTGGTGGGAAAGTCAGAATCTCATCTATACCATCATCAGTATTACACCATGATGTTCCTTTGACTAAATTTAATAAAAAATACTTAAATTTTTATCTGATTCATTTATTTAATATCTAAATTTATCATTTAAACCATTTTAATCCCCATCATGTTTGCTGGTTTAAAATAATTAGCTGTGTCATAAAGGCAAATATATATGGCATTCCAACCCAATAAAAGTGAAAAAAAGAAAAAAGCTCTAAACTTTTTTTTATTCATATAATACCAAGGAACCGATTTAACAGTTCCCCTTGCTTCTATGGCCTTTAGTGAAATTATCTTTCTAAAATTAATTATTTTACTAATCCTCTTGGCGTTTTTCTACACAATCCTTACCCCAGATTTTCACACTATCTAGCATATATTAGAGAATAACAATTTTATAGTGTTTTATACTTGCTTGCATATCTGCTGTTTGACTCTAAACAATTTGTCTTTGAGTTATATATCTTTATTGTCTAGCCTATGACTGACATTAAAAGTGAAAAAAATCATTGGTAAAAAATGTTAATTTTATTTATTTATTTATTTATTTTTATTTATTTATTTTTATTTTTTTATTTTTTGGAGCCGGAGTATCGCTCTGTCACACAGGCTGGAGTGCCATGGCGCGACCTGGGCTCACTGCAATCTACGCCTTCCGGGTTCAAGCCATTCTCCTGCCTCAGCCTCCCGAGTAGCTGGGACTACACGTGAACCGCCACCACGCCCGGATAATTTTTTGTATTTTTAATAGAGAAGGGGTTTCACTGTGTTAGCCAGGATGGTCTCAATCTCCTGACCTCGTGATCCACCTGCCTCGGCCTCCCAAAGTGCTGGGATTACAGACGTTGAGCCACCGCGCCTGGCCATAAATGTTAATTTTAATGATAACTATGGGAGGTGGGACATGGCAACTCTCAGAAGAGATTGTCTACAAATGCTTAGTCATGACAGGACATTTTTTCTCTCCACAAAAATTTCTTAATTGTCCTCCTTTTTTAAATCTTCCTGAAAAACCATTACTATTTGCCAGAGGTAGCATTAGACAGAGATAGATCTTTTTATTGTATTTTATTTTTTAATAGGAACTGTTGGCAAATAAAATGTATAGTACATATGAAAGACCATGTCCTTTTCTATGAAGAAAAACACAAATTTAATAGCACTGCGTGTATCTTATCTCAATGTGCACCATTCTTCCCAGGTTAGAGAAGAATTTTCGTATAAAACCACATTATGTTTCAAGTTATTCCTAGACACACACAGGAACTGTAAAGTCATAGACACACATGTCCTCATCTTACAAAATGTATGTAATTATTGGCAATATATTGATGTCAAATAACAATGCACAAAACAAAAAATGTGATAGAATATTTACTATATTTCCTGTGAAGTATTCTAAGCCTCTCTATGTGATCACTTCTTGGAGAGTTTAGTTTGTATACTAAGAACAGCAAAATCATCTCAATTTCTCTTCATGTAGGGGCGAAACAATTTGTTCCTGCTTTTATTTTTTTAAGTCAATTTTTTTCTGTCTATGTAGTCAACATATATTGAAGATTATTCTTCAGATAATTTATATAATAAATATATGATTATATTTTATAAATGTGTATCATGATACATGTATCCACATTTACAAATATGCGTCTATTCCTGTGTATAGCTTTAAATGGTTTTTGTTTTCTTCTCAATGAAGTTATTTCTCACTCTTCTGAATCCTTTATTGGTCTATTGTCATTGGATTTTACACTTACAAAAATGCCTTCCTCCACCAACTTAAATTCCCCCTTCCAAGGATTACTTAGCTTTGGTTATTTCAGTAACATTGGAAAACATACTCTACAAAATGAATGGGAAAAAAGTGAGGTTGGAGTGGTACATAGGAGCCAGGACATAAAAACACACGAAAGACACGTTTATGAGTTAATTTTTTCTAAGATAAATTTTTAAAATCAGTAATATTTTGGTGGTGGCCAGGCGCAGTGGCTCGTGCCTGTAATTCCAGCACTTTGGGAGGCTGAAGGGGGCGGACCATGAGGTCAGGAGATCGAGACCATCCTGGCTAACATGGTGAAACCTTGTCTCTACTAAAAATACAAAACATTAGCCGGGCGTGGTGGCTGGGGCCTGTAGTCCCAGCTCTTTGGGAGGCCGAGGCAGGAGAATCACTTGAACCCAGGAGGTGGAGGTTGCAGTGAGCCAAGATCGTGCCACTGCACTCCAGCCTGGGTGACAGAGTGAGACTCCATCTCATATAATAATAATAATAATAATAATATTTTGGTGGCATGTTTAGTGTTGATAGTTTAAGGGGGTATTTAACCTGCTGTGTGGATAATAAATATAGAGGGGGCACAATTGTAGAGGAGGTGAAAGTTGTTTTAGCAATCTAAGCCAAAGTTGATTCTTGATGTAACATAATGATGTGGCAGGTGTCACAGAGAATAGGCATGGATTTATGAGATTTAAATGTGAGAGAGGGAGAAATACTTGATACCTGGTAGGTTTCCATCTTGCTAACTTCATGGATGACAGTAGTATACACAGAGTTAGAGAACAAAGGAATAAAAACTTGTATGCAGAACAGTAACTTGAAAGATTTTATCTTAGTTTAGGTTGCTTCTAGAAACAGATGCTGAGGAAATTCAAGTAGCTAATTTGGAAGACGATTGTAGGAAATACTGATAGGTGAGGAGAAACTGAAATAGGGATGAAATGCAGCAATGAAGAAGTTGTTATCTGAAAATTATTACTTAAGTTACTATATCCAGTTTCCAGTAGAAAACTGGATCTTGATCCTGCTGGGAAATTGTGGGGCTCTCCATGTGTAAAACATGCACACCATTGTTATCTCAACTGGGAGAAAAGGAAGCTAATATATTTAAAGATCACACAGCTATGTTATTTATAGAAGATTTCTCCTTGGGTATGTTAATTTCCTTCCACTTCTGGCTTGCATGAAAGTGGCAAAGTGGGTTCCAGACACTGAAGTCCTGTGCTGGCAGTTGGATTTGGAGCCAATGTGCACAGAAGAGGAAAAGGAAAAAGAGATGTGTGGGGAAACAACAGCATCTGCCAAAGAATGGATTGAAGAAGAAAAAAGTAGTAAGTTGAAATTCAGGGGAATGGATTTTTCTCCAGAAACAAATATAAAAGAAAACTTCAAGAAAGGTGGAATTATAGCATTGAATCCTTAGGACTCAGGAGGGTTGGGAGGGAGGGATATGGACTAAAGGTAATCCTAAGTTTGTTACTTATGACTTTGCATGAAAACTTTCAGATTAATAGTGCAGGTGAAGTTCATATAGTATATAGTTTTAAAAATTTTGTCTTGTCGATTGTAGTTTGTTGACTTATTATCAGTTGGTGTCCTAATCGTTACTATAGGTCATCAAGTTTCAGTTCGCCTCACTTTTAGACACATAACAGAATTGTGGTTTTTACACTTGAAATTTATGTGGCTTGCTTTGGCCAATTAAGTATGATAACATAAAGTGATACACATGGAACCACTTAATTACCTAGACATCTGCTGCAACAAACCCTAGCAATGAAGATTTCAAATTTTTTGTCTTGGTGGAAAACATACATCTGAATTTCATTCTGCCTTTCTACCCCATGAGTAATTGTTAACTATAGACCTTCCCCTTGAAATATGGCAGGTAACAGGTTCATTCCGTGTATCCCCCATCAATGTCTCACGTTTTGAAGATTCTAAGTATTGCCTCTCCCTTGCTATTCCTTTATTCTTTTTTCCATCTCTACTTTATCTATAATTTTCTAATGCTTTTGCTTTAGTACATTTTTTTCTGGTCATTTTAGTGTAGATTTTGGTGTCTGGTAAATCACTATTTTTTTTCAATTCCTTTAATCTACTGTTTATTACTTTTGTTTCACTAAAACAGACTTTTTTAAAAAATAGCTAATAATCTCATATGTCCAAATGTAATGGTCTTTTAAAAGTCGTTTTAAAAACCCTTTTTATCTATTTGACATTTAAAAAAAATTAAACTATGATTTCTTCCAGTTTTTTCCTCTTTTTGCTTATGTAATGATATAGCCTCTCTTTTCTTGAACATTCTCTGTACTTCAATTTATTCCTTGTTTGTACTAATTTACCTCTTGTACATTAATAATCATTAAATTTATTTTTTCCTCAAATTTACTATTGTCTTCTTCAATATCCAGCCCCTGAGAGATCCAATTAATACTTATTAACTTGGACACTGACCCTTCTTCAGTGCCATATTTTTATTTTACTGGTTTACAAACAGATTATTTCCAGTTTCCTCTGCAAATGACCCTAATTCAGCAAGTGAAAGAAATATTTTGAAGAGCATTTTTCTTATCTCTTCACGGTTGCAAATGTCACTATACTACACTCACTCTGCCATTCAGTGAACTAATATATTTAGTTCGGGGATCTAAGTCAGTGTAAATATTATCATGATATGACAGAATGTAATAGCACACTAAAGAGAATCTATATATAATGCAACAAGAATACGGATCTCTAGAGAGTTGAGCTGGTGCCTTTCAGGCTTTCTAACAAGTAATTTACTAAATACGACTGGTTCTTCTTTTGAGAATTCTCTCCAAATATTATTTTCTTTTCATTCTTACTACTACCTGTCTACCTTAGGACATTTAGATTGTCCTACAAAATCAGGTTATTTTCTTCATTGAAAACATGATAACATAATTGGTTTTATAATCTGATTTTAAAATTTTATATTGACCCTTTTCTCCCTTGTTAACATATTTGAAAGAAATCATTATATAATTCAGGGTCTTCAGTTGAATGTACCACTTCTCTCATCTCCTTGTTTACTTGAATAAAACAACTGCTTCAACAGGCAGGTTAATTTTACCTCAGCCACTTTTCCTTTTTTTTAGTTCTCTATGTACTTGATATTCCAATTAAAAAAGAAAAGTCATTTTTTTTAGTTCTCTACATACTTGATATTCCAATTAAAAAATAAAAGTCATAATTGACATTGCCTATGAGTCGCGCCCCCCCACCACAAAGTATCCTAACATTTAGCTCATGTTATAACTATCTCTACTACAAGGATTTAGAATTCTCTGGTAGTTTCATGATCCTGTAAATTTTTGACTTATGCAACTGTGTTCTGAACTCCAAACCAGTTGCTGTATCTTCTAATGATTTTGCATACTTCCAAGAATTTTAAAAGCAATTGGACTTTCAAAAAGTATTTAATCAATGTTTTTTATGTAATTGAATAAGCGAAGAGTTATCAGATTAAGACAAGCATTCACAATTAACATATTTTCCTTTATATTTTATTTGCAGTAAGAATGCAAAGATGCAAAATGTAACACATTGCTGTCTTCTAAAATATACAGGGAACTAATGGAAAGGAAACTTTAGGCTTAATGTTTCCAGATAATTGCACCTGTTCTCTATTTATCTTTAAATAGGTGCATAATTTATATTCAAACAAATTTTCCTAGTATCTAAAAAAGTAGACACAATTGGAAGATGAAAGCTCTCTTTTAGTAGTATTTAAGAAACAAATCACAATACAAGAACATCATTTCTCACCTATAGTTTTACATTCATGGTAATTTTACATGAGGAAATTAATATAAAGAATATAAGCAGTAACCAATTCAATTTTGATTTTGCAGGTGTAAGATACAAAGATTTTTTAAAGGTTTACTTAATAAGTAAGTTTTATATTATTTCTTTTGTGAATTGTAGTGTCTTTAATACATCATTCATTCTTTTTTTATATTAAAATATAAAGAAATGAGGGTAAATAAGGAAGAAATAAGGGATGCTATGAATTTCAGGGTGCAACAATTATCCCATAGAATATTTCTTTTCTGAAGTTAAGTCAATTGTTAATGTAATCATTGGAAATAGTTTTGGGCAAGTATTTGCTCAATGCTTACTTACGATGTGCAAGGCACCATGCTTTTAATTCCTATAATACAGCATGGCACATAGGTGGTGCTAAATAAGTATTAGTAGAACACATGAAAATGAATGTGCTAAAACTGGTGAGACAGAGATAATACTTAAACGAAATAATCAAGGAAATTACCTCTACAGCAATCTATTTATTGCTAAAAGTCATTCAACAAGTATGTATTTAGTGCCTACCATTTGACTTGTAAGACCAGGAACATGATGGACAAGATGAATCATGAGGTTTATACATTAGTAGGGGAAATAGATAAAGAAATAATGTGATTTTTAGATATGACACCTGTAATCACTATAAATAAAATTAATTAAATATTAGAAGAGTGGGTCAGAGGATGAGTGGGTAGGGAAATTAAATAGGCATTTTCAGGGAAGGCCTAACTGAGGAAACAATAAATGATTGATAGAAAATCAAGACAGCAATTAAGAAGAAAGTAAAATGATAGTTACCTTTTGGTAGCTCATAGAGTAGTTTTTGGTTAAAATATCTTGAACACTCTTAGATATTTCAATAAATAATAAACTGATGTGGGGACATTGAAGGGAAAGGTTTGAGGGTGAGAATAAAAGTATGTTAAGAACAAATCGGAGAAATAATTTTATTGAAGCCCAGCTCTTATGCATGCTCTAGAGAAACACAAGTTAAGTGTGCACATTCATATTTTACAGATAAATTAATATTATATTAAAAACAATATAGTCATTGTTAAGTCAGGACTAAATATTATCCATTCCTACAATCTATAACAATGACCACTTCTTGCTAAATTAAAAGGGAAGATTAGGTTATTATATTTCACAAATATCTCTTATTCTTACTGTTATTTCTCAAGAGATTCTTTGGAACAGAAAGAGGTAATAAAGGGAATAAAAGGAAAAATGCAAAGCCAAGAGTTAAGATGGAAAAAGATTCTTTGCTTGGCCAAATTTAGCCAGACTTCTGAATCTTCTATGTCCACCTGTGCACTTACTTGTAAAATCCAGTTGTAGCAAAGAACCCTGCCAAGGCAGTTTAGCCAGAACCCCTCATTCATCATATCTGATCATCACTGATAACTTATCAGATTCCTTATCCTTCATCATCCCTTAGGCAATATCTGATCACCCCAGTCTGTCTTCGGCAAGAATCTTGTTAGGTCAGTTTAGCCAGAATACTCCTTACACTTGATGTTTCTTGTTTGTAATTTCCTTCCACTGACCCTCACACTGCTCCTTGGCTATAAATTCCCACTTGCCCATGCTGTATTTGGAGTTGAGCCAAATCTCCCACATTGCAAAACCCCATTGCAGTGGTTCCTGCACTTATCATGATGGTCCTGAATAAAGTCTTTTTTTTTTTTTTAACCATGCTTTAAAGCAATTCAAAAATAAAAGTTGGAAAAGAAAATAGTATCATTGAATAACATTTTTCTTTACCAGTTAGGGTGTGCAGACTTGGATTGAATCAGATTCATCGTGGATCTCCAGGACTCTTACCTAGATCCTAAGTGCATGTTTTGAAGACTTTGTCGTCACTCCTGACTGACTGATAGGGAATCCACTGGCAAGTCAGATTCCTGAACTATTGCTCCACTCCAAACAATTGTCATTGAAACTGGTAATGACATATTTTGATTCCTAAGCCATAAGTGAATTGTTTGAAGCTGGGTTAGAGTTCCAGGCTTTTTTATAAAGGCACCTCCTGTGCTGGAAGTTCTTCTACCTGGTTCCTGATCTAGGTAGGGATTATTCCCTGACTCCCTGGGCTGGAAATCTCTGCTTCTTGAACCTCTGTGAGACAACTCTATTCTTTTTATTGGATCCTGCTTCTCCTATGGGAATTTCTCTGTCACAATCTTCCTGAATCTCTGCTGACTATATGTTCTTTCAACTCTGTTCACCCCTGCCAGACCCTTTTCCTTCCCATTTCAAGCTGAACTTCTCAGCCGCTTGAACTTTATTATCCCTAACCTTATACTGGGGGCTCTGGAGGGACATAGTGGCCCCTCAAAAGCAATCACCCAAGGCTAAAAAGGGAGAAAAATAGGAACAGTTTGGAAACTGAGCAAATGAAAAATCCTAAAGGTCTCCTCCACAAATATTGACAAAGAGCTTTTAGCCCTTATTGAGTAGATAACCTTATCTTGTCCCATTTTCATCAGCAATATAATTTGAATTTAAAAATATAAAGTATAGATAAACCAATGAATTTGTATTACTCTCTTTTACAGCCTCACAACACAAATTTTAAAATAAATAGCCATAAGATCTGGTTGCATCTGTCTGCATGTTTATGTATGTATATACGTATATATGTGTGGTTTTATCTTATGTGTATGTGATAATTTCTTCTGGTAGTAATACCAAACAAATTTATAAAACCCCTTAAAGGAGTGCCATTCAAATGGCCTGAAGATAAATGAGCATGCTGGGTGTGGTGACTCATACCTGTAATCTGGACACTCTGAGAGGCTGAGGCAGAAGGATCGTTTGAGTCCAGTAGTTTGAGACCAGCTTGGCACCATAGTGAGACCCCATCTCTATTTAAAAAAATAATAATTCCTGTTTCTTAAAAAAATAGATAAATGAACACTTACATAATTTAAGTACTCCTAAAATTCATGGAAAACAAAACTGCCTCAAAAGATGTTTTTAAGTTTGTGTGAACCTGAATAATCTATGGTAAATAAAATATAATTTTGAACTTCTTGGTAAAATAAAAATATGACTATTGCCTGAATTGGCAGCATTTAATATAATACATACATACATACATTCTTGCCTGGATTTTCTGGTCAGAAAATTTTGTGTTGTCTCTGCTTGATGTTTATGACCATAAAACTATGAATTCCACCTATGAACAAAAGGCACAGTAAAAATAATTTCTCAATTGCTCAATGCGTGTCAGTCATGGAAGTAAGAGAGAGAGAGAGAGAGTAAAAGACCATGTTTAACTTTTTAGTTTCCTTGCTTTTTAGATTTTTTTAAATAATTACCTGATTTGTTAATGGGGAAAATGCTTTAAAACACTGGCTAGATTTGTTTAATTTCTCATGGAATTTTTCACAAACAATTCAAACACAATTGTTGAAAATAAATTAGATGAATGCAAAAGGAATAAACTTTACAAGTAAACATTTCAGAAACAATTCAACTTTAAAAGTTCTACTTAAAAATAATTTCAAAAATCTTTTATTTTTTTAGATAGCTTGCAACCTTAAAGTTGTGTTAAGTTAAACTGAATAATAGGTATTCATTAAAAATATAGACCCAGCTGGGTGCGGTGGCTCACACCTGGAATCCCAGCACTTTGCGATACTGAGGGGGGTGGATTTCTTGAGATCAGGAGCTTGCGACCAGCCTGAGCAACATGGTGAAATCCTGTCTCTACAAAAAATTAGCCAGGCATGGTGACACATACCTGTAGTTCCACATACTTGGAAGGCTGAAGTGGGAGGATCACCCAAGCCCAGGAGGTCAAGACTGCAGTGAGCTGTGACCACACACCACTGCACTCCAGCCTGGGCAATGGAGTGAGACCCTGTCTCAAAAAAACTACGTATCTATATCTATATACATAGATATAGATGATAGATATAGATATAGATATAGATATATAGATATAGACATAGATATATATGGACCCAACCATGGAAAAGTAATCTTGCCTAGTATGGTCAAAGCTGGCTATAATTGGATGGATTTATTTATATGATTTTATTAAAATTAATTTTATTAGTATAGTTGACCCTTTAATAACATAGTTTTAAACTCTATGAGTCCATATATATGAAGAAGTTTTCCCAGTAAATATACTGGAAAATTTTTTTTGAGATTTGCCACAATTTGAAAAAACTCACAGATGAACCATGTAGCCTAAAACCATTGAAAATGTTAAGAAATCGATGTGTCATGAAGGCATAAATTATATGTAATTATATGCTATTTTTTATCTGCTACCATAAAATATATGCATCTATTATTAAAAGTTGAAATTAATCAAAATTTATTAACACAAACACAGACTGTACATGGTGCCATTTGCATTTGAGAAAAGAGTAAACAAATGTAATGATGCATTAAATTATGACTGCATACAATTAACTGTAGTACATACTGTACTGGTGTAATAATTTTATAGCCACCTCCTGTAGCTAGTGCCATGAGCTCAAGTGTTGTGAGTATCCACTTTAAAAGCCATGTGACATTAATTATCTCTGCACGAGCTGTTCAACTCTCCGGTATGTTGAATATCACAGTATAAGTAATCTCTTCTAGTTCTTGTGTATTTTTCATGATGCTAAGTTCAATACTGAAAACCCTGAATAACACTATAGGACCTATATTATTTCTCAAGAGATTCTTGAAGTGCCATTAGTGATGTTGAAAGTGCCCCCAGGAAGCAGAGAATAGTCATGACATTTCAAGAAAAAGTTTAATTGCCTGATATGTACCATAGACTGAGGTCTGCAGTTGTGGTTGCCCACCATTTTGGATAAACAATTTATCCTACAAACTGATGACATACACATATGTTATTAATAAATACAGTATAGTAGTGCGCATGTATTCTCTTTTTATTAGATTTCCTTAGTAACATTTTGTTTTCTCTAGCTTCCCTTATTGTAATAATAAAGTATGTCATATCTATAACATACAAACTAAGTATTAATTGACAGATTAGACTACCAATGAGGCTTTTGTTCAACAGTAGGCTACTAATTGTTAAAGTTATCCACAGATTTTCAACTGTGCATTGGCTCACTGCCTCTAAAATCCACGTTTTGTTCAAGGGTCAACTGTACATTAATGCAAAAGTAAAATTCGGTCTTTGTTAAAATTACAAAGTTTTCATGGAGTATTGATCTGAGAATGTGAAGGTTTTTTTTTTTTCCTTTTAAGTAATTGGCCTAGAAAATAGAGCTTTTGTGTTTTATCAGGATAATTTCTGTGTTTGTTGTTGTCTTTCATTAGGTTTTAGATTACTTAGGAAAATTGAGTCATAACTGTGTAATCTTCTGTATTTACCTTTAAGATATTTTATTGCCATTTTAAAATATTTTATTGAAAATATTTATTTTCAGTCATTTTAATTAAATAGATAACCAAGATAATATTTAATCAAATGTTTTAAACTTTTTCACATTTTGACAAACTTCTCAAAGTCAAATTTGAAATTAATTCTTTTTGACCTCAGACTAACTTTGGGACAGTCCAGAGGGCTCCTGTAAGGTCTGAAAGCACCTATAAAAGAAAGATATTAAACTAATTAGGCTTATTTGATTTGTTAAATTATATGGGAAGCATTGTCAAATAAGAAAAGATGTTTAACCTTCCTTGGGTTAAATTTGTATACCTGCTTTATTATTGTATATACTATGTGTTTCACATAACTATTGTTATTGTATAAAATTCTTAGAAATACGATATGCTTTCAGTCATAATTTGATTATTGTGATAAAATGTTGTATATCACAAAAATAACTAAATTTCCTTGTCAGTTGTTTTATTATACTAAATTCTCATGAGATTTGTAACCATGCCAGTCAAGGCTTTGTCATCCGTAGACAATTATTTTGTTACTTTAATTCTTCTCTAAAAGTGCTTGCTATCAGATAAATTTCAAGATGGCTTCTTCTTCAAATCGATTCATGAAAGCATTCTGATAAGTACAAGTTTCTGACAACTTTAAGATCATGCCATTGATAAGGCATAAGTAAGAATTTTCAGAATTCTAATGTAACTGATGGGTTCCCAAAACTGCTACCCCAAGATCAAGCAACACAATAGATTAAATGTGGCTGAATGAACAAATATGCATAATTTTTAATGGCTTTTTGTTTGAAACATAGATGGTTCTTTAAGTGTTTTGTTTTCCTAATTAAACTTTTTTTTCTTTTAAGCTATTTATAACTTACAGCAATTTGGTAAAGTATAGTTTGTGAGCAAACATTGAAACATTTACTTTTGTTCTTTACCTGATATTTTCTTTTTTTTTTTTTTTCTTTTCTTTTATTATTATTATTATTATACTTTAGGTTTTATGGTACATGTGCGCAATGTGCAGGTAAGTTACATATGTATACATGTGCCATGCTGGTGCGCTGCACCCACCAACTCGTCATCTAGCATTAGGTATATCTCCCAATGCTATCGCTCCCCCCTCCCCCCACCCCACAACAGTCCCCGAAGTGTGATGTTCCCCTTCCTGTGTCCATGTGTTCTCATTGTTCAATTCCCACCTATCAGTGAGAATATGCGGTGTTTGGTTTTTTGTTCTTGCGATAGTTTACTGAGAATGATGATTTCCAATTTCATCCATGTCCCTACAAAGGACATGAACTCATCATTGTTTATGGCTGCATAGTATTCCATGGTGTATATGTGCCACATTTTCGTAATCCAGTCTATCATTGTTGGACATTTGGGTTGGTTCCAAGTCTTTGCTATTGTGAATAATGCGGCAATAAACATACATGTGCATGTGTCTTTATAGCAGCATGATTTATAGTCCTTTGGGTATATACCCAGTAATGGGATGGCTGGGTCAAATGCAATTTCTAGTTCTAGATCCCTGAGGAATCGCCACACTGACTTCCACAAGGGTTGAACTAGTTTACAGTCCCACCAACAGTGTAAAAGTGTTCCTATTTCTCCACATCCTCTCCAGCACCTGTTGTTTCCTGACTTTTTAATGATTGCCATTCTAACTGGTGTGAGATGGTATCTCATTGTGGTTTTGATTTGCATTTCTCTAAGCTTTTGTAAGTATTCTTATTTTTATGTCAACGTAGTTATTTGCACAAGTTTAGTAAGAATCCGTTCTCCTTGTAACAAGACATAATTGGAAACACTGGTTATATTACCAAGGTTTTGACTGGAATGAAGTATTTTCAGATATGACTAAACAGCTTTAAAAAACTAAGGTTGACTTTATGGGTGCAATTATGTCCCCCGTGGAAAAACTTGTCCGAGGTTTCCCAGCTTCAGAGGTGGGTAAAGAATGTCACTTCCTCGCAAGCCCAAGAAGCATAGGATATTTGGAGAACCTTGACAAGAGACAAATTCACCCAAATCTATAGGTGTTACAAATATAGACCAATGACAAGCCTTTGGTTTGACTTCCTGGCCTCAAGAGGATTTTTACAAGTCCAATCTGAGATTCCTTGTCAAAAGTTCCTGCAAAGCAAACTTAAAAGAGCCTATATAAACAGTCACTAGTCTTGCTGCACTTACATAAATAGTAGTTCAAGTTCATTGAGACTAAACTTATTTTACAAACAAATTAGTCTTAATTTGATTCGCTTTGGTAGAAATGGCAGTAATTGCAGATAGAAATATTATGTTTCAGAAGAAAATCAGAGTGCACCAAATATTAGATTCTAGCCCTGTTCCCTTTTCTTTTGGGGGTTTTATAATCTACCTGCAATCTGGATTCTGAATTCTTCTAGTTTTTCTCCAATATCTGGCTATGACTCTCCAAACCAATATTTCCAGTTTTTCTATTGCCCTTCTGGCTTGGAATTACTGAAATTAAAATGCCTCTTTTCTGAAGTATGGCAAGCTGAAGCTGGATGATTTGATATAAACTTCTGATACATCACAGCAGCTTACGTATGGAAAATCTTTATGACATTTAAACTGCAAACCAGGAAAATCTGGGTGATCGCCACTGCCTTTCATCACTCCAACTGAAGATACTTGAAGCCCAGGACCTAGAAATCTTGATGGGCTGCTCTCTGGACCCACAAACTGAGTTTATAGTTTGCTCCAATTATTATTTTTTTGTTCTTCTTTTATTCATAGAAACCAAGCTCCCTTCATTAAAAGCCTGATGGTTCACACCATCCCAGTGATTGATATCTGTTACTACAAAGTTCCAACGGAAAATTCAACTGGTCCTTAATGAACAAAAAGTGACTGAACAAAAAAAATAGACTTATATTGTTCAAAGAAAAGAATAATGCAAATAACAAAACAAATATTGTAGGGGAAATATGTATATGAACAAGGAGCTAAGGTGAAATAGGGAGTGTAGAGATGAGGCTGTTGAGGTGCTATAGATTAGAATTTATGGGGAAACAATGTACTTAGAACACTAAAATCCGGCAAGCAGCACAATGAGTCAATGGAACCAGAGGCCACCCATATGTCTACAGGTGAGAGCACCAATGATCATTTCACTGATTTGAGAGGCAAATTGATGCAAGCAAATTTGCATGTCCTTTTTGAAACATAAGCATCCAGTCTCTTTAGTGGGACCTCTGAAATTATTTTTGTATGACAATTCTGAGGGCAGCGTCTGATACTAATTACTACAACACATATCAGACAAATGGTGATAATTATATAGAATATTAAACATATAACCATTTCTTCAGTGAAACATGGTGGAAAGTTTTTGCCCAAGGGAAATCAGACTTTTTACTGCCGAGGCAGAGCTGTTTGCCAAGCTATTTGGAGAAAGCTTGTACAACAAAACATCTATCTGCCCTTTGACTGATTTAATGCTTTGTGAACATTCTATTTACCTAATATATGAGAAAAATGTGTAAAGGAAAACTGTGTAAATTGAATTGGAGTTCAAACCAAGATGTAGTTGTCAATTATAATAAGACTGTGAGTGCTATATGACCTTAGCTTGCAGCAATGAGCAGCTCTTACAGTGACTCTAGAAGAAAGATGATAAAACAAATCATTATCTTTCACAAATATCAGGTTATAATATTAGTGCAGATCAAGATCTCTGAATAGCATAGGGAAAATGTGCATTTTAATGAATATTGCTCTATGATAATCTTTGTAGGCGTGGATGTTGATTGACAACTAAATAACAAGCGCATTATATTGTATATTGCCTTATTTTACCATAACTGCAGAAGATAGAAAATGTGGTATTAAATTTGTTCAAACACAGAAACAATAAAGGAATAAAACACATTATTCAGAAAGAAATTGATGGTAATCTGAAGTTCATTTTATTTCTTTCTCTCTTTTTTAAAATCTCCCCTGAAGGAAGCCCTGCTAATCTTCTCAGATACAGAATAATTTGTCATCTGTTCCAATCCAAACATCAAATGAAGGACACCAAATTTAACCAGTCAGCAAGGCTACCAAGAAATTTAATGTAGTATTGGCAGAGCTGAGAGTGAGTTCTTAAATTGAGCAGAATGTAGGGAACTTCATTTGTTCCCATGGAAAAATTGAGATTTCAGAATAAAAAAGTCTCTGGTTTGAATCATGGGGGAACAGGCAGGTCAAAAAGCTTCCCTTTTAGAAGAAGGGTTTCAGTTAAATCTTAAATCTTCCCAAACAGAAGAAGGTTGATAAATTAATCTCAAATAATAATGTGTATTTTACCTAAAAGTTGAACATATAGCTTGTAGATTTTGATCCAACAGAGAATATATTATTTGTTGAGTTTTAGAAAGAATTCATCAGAAGCTAAATTGTATATATCCAGCAATAAAGTCAACATAAACGGCCTTTATTTAAAAATTATGATCTAAAATTAACTTTGAGCATAAAAATAAAAATGTAAGAATTTGATTTTTCAGAATGATTCAACAATTTACAGGCGAAAAAAGAAAAAATAAGGTAGGTATGTGATCAAATTTTACAAGTAGTTTTGCTATTTTGAATGTTGTTTTTACAAAATATTTTTCCAACAGGATGATTGCTTAGATGAATTTATTACGGTATGTGGCCACATGCATAGAGAGTTTAAGGGAATGGTTAGATATTTTGTAATACAATATTTTCAGAATTATCATATTTGAATAAATTAATCACACTGCCAGAGCACAACCTGAATTGTGTGCAAATAAATAAATCTATTTTGCATAATTCTTTCAAATGAAGTACTTTTTTCCTTTGGGGAATTAAGGACTCTGGATGAAAAATAGAGTTGATAACATCTATAAATGATACCAGAAAGATAAAACCATATTTATTTCCTACCTAATATCTGATTAAGTAAAAAACCCTTATTCTTGAAAATACAGTGTTATATTTTGGAGTTTAGTTATTAAAGCTTAATTTACATACCAGAAATTTGAACATTTATTATGAAAACAAAAATATTATAACTTAACTATACGAATGAAAGTATTTTGACTTGATTTGATTTTTGTTGTTGATTTTTGTTTTTGAGACAGTGTTTCGCTCTGTCTCCCAGGCTGGAGTGCAGTGACGCCATCTCCGCTCACCGCAACCTCTGCCTCCTGAGTTCAAGTGATTCTTGTGCCTCAGCCTCCAGAGTAGCTGGGACTACAGGATCCAGCCACCAAGCCCAGCTTTTCTTTTTCTTTTTCCTTTTTTTTTTTTTTTTGTATTTTTAGGAGAGACAGGGTTTCACTATGTTGGCCAGGCTGATCTTGAACTCCTGACCTTAAGTGATATGCCAGTCTTGGCCTCCCAATATGCTGGGATTTACAGGTATGAGTCCCCTCTCTGGGCCCAATGAAAGTATTTTTTAAAAAATAAATGGAATTTTCAGCGAAGCCTGTAAAGAATGATACTTTTAAACATCAGTTAAATAAAATCTATACTTTGAAAAAAACTTTATTCAAGGGTGTTAAATTTATATTTAAAATGAGTGTCCTCACCCAGGCACATTTTGTAGACTATAGGATGTGTTTGAATGTTTTAAAAGGCTTTGGTTGATAAATGCTGGCGTGAGGGAGTTTCCATGACAGGTGTCAATAGCCTTTCTCTTTCAGACAATAGCCTTTCTCTTTCTTATTTCAACTGTTTCTCGAATATTCTTTGATGCTGTATTGGTGATTTTAGCTTTGTTCTGAGATTTGATGGTATGACTCCTAGTCATCTTTTCATTCACAGATCTGCTATCAATTTTTTTGTTAGTATTGATGGAACCTAGTCTAATACCAATTGATGAGGCATGGGCAATAATGTCACCATTAACTGCAAGAATCAAAACATTTAAATATGAGATAGGTCACTACTGTAGAGTTTACCGTTACAGGAAAGCTTTGAACATTGAGAGTGGAACATTGTCATAGATTTTCTCTACTGTGGAAATTAATTCGGAAAAGAATGTTTAAGATCATTCAGAATAGTCATATTACTCAGTACATTTTTTTAAATGGGATTTTGTTTACCTCTTTTTTTCATTTCCATTTACTTTGTCATATGAGAAAACAAGTAATTTATTTCTCTCAAAGAAATTTTATCTTTAAAATCTGGTACAACTCCATCCCTGCCCCCAGCAATCAGGCTTGATTAGTAGGATGTTCTGCTAGAAAAGGCAAGACAGAGAAAATCAAACTGAAAGTATTGATTTTTCCTAATTGTATACTATCTTCAAACTCTGGAACTACTTAGGTTTCTGAGTGGTCCATATCAAGCTAATTTATTATTTAATGCTAGAGAGATATGCATACTTCCAAATTGAATGAGAGTGCTGTTTTTATTCACTATTCAAAATAGTTTTGATTCATATTATTTTAAAATTTTGCAATTTATAAAATACTTTCCTATATCATTTCACTTGATTAATACTACAGTCAACCACCTTTCACCTCACTGTTACTTCAGATAATGTGCCAAGGGAAAAAAATAAGACAAAATGATGAATCTGTATTAGGCGTAGTATAAGAAAAAACTTAGGGCAAAATTATTTTTTCCTCCTAGTTCTCTTTTGTTGTTTTTTAAATGTGTTTGGTTTTGCACTTTGATTTTGCCTTATGGCAATTCTTTGCTTTGGGAAATTACTAGGAACAAGAATGAGCATTAAAAAACAGCATTCATAGTATTTTCTGCCATCTGTCTCTTGACCTGAACTTAGGTGGGAAGAGTTGAGAGTAAAGGAGTCAAAGTGAATTACGTTAAATAATATGAGAAATATTTGGTGTTTGCTGCAGAAATCAATCCAGAATTCAGCATGTATTTGACTGAAGTACTCATGTGCTAATCTCTCAGGAATTTAGAGCAAAGTGGTTGGCTGGATGGTCAGTTGAAAGCAAAGAATCTCACTTCTGGCAAAGCCCTGACGATGTGAATCTAGCATAAGATAAATCTATAATACCTTTATCTTTGGCAGCACAGATTCCCAAATCTGGATATTATTATCATCTTCAGTTTAGGGATAAAAAAATAGTACTGTTGTAATAACATAAGTTAAAGAATTTCTAGGGCTCTAACACAAAGTTTTTGTACTATACAATGAGTTCTAGGAAGAGTGAAGCACAGTTTGATAGACACACACACAAACACACGCATGCAAACACAAACATATACATACACAGTCAGAAGACAAGTACTGTATAATTTTTAAAAATATGCATATTTTTCAAGTATTAATAGATCACATATCCTTGTGTTTGACTGCGTAGTAAATATTTCAATGTCACATTGAATTAGGTGAGGGGAAAGGAATGTAGCAAGGGTTTCAATAGACATGATTATATTTTCAGTGGATTAACAGTGATGGCTTAAAAATTATAAATCATATGTATAACTTTCAAAACAATACATTATTATTATCTCGGAGTAGCATATTTGTTAAACTTTAGTCAGCTAATTGCCATACAATGTGCATTTAAATGGTAATTTTGCAATGATATTATTATTTAAGGTAATATTTATTATTGAAGGTAAAGTGTTTCTTCACTCCTCATTCTCTTTGTCTTTCTCATAAATGTTAAGAATGATATATATTGCACTCAATTACCTCATTGCCTTCTAAACTGAACCCAAACCACATTTACTTTACCTATGTAGTTTTAAATTTTTATAATTTACTATAGATTGGGGAAAATTTATGTGAGTCAACCATGAGAATATTTAAGAATAAGAACATTCCCATTACCTACTTACATTATTTTTAAAAAAGGAATCTAAGAATCTCACACTTTGAAATGGCATTTCACGTTTGTGCCTCAAAATATTCCACTCACTCAGAACTTAAATAAATATAAATCACTCTATTAGCAAAGAAAATACTTTGTTGTCCAAGGGGAAATCTAATCTTTAAGTGCAGAAGCTAATGAAAATGTAATTTTTCACTCTTACAAAAGGTCTGTACAAATTACATAAAATGCCTTTATACTATATAGTCTTGTATATCTTTATATCATATATGTATGTCCATTGGACTATATAGGGTAATCTACAAAGTGTAAATATATTTTCTCTACATAAACATACACACAGAGACACACTCACCCTTAAAAATCTAAATGATCTATTTTATGAACCTCCAGCCTAGAATTCTTTTATTTTCTGTTTTCTAATTTCTTATTTTTCTTTAAATGTTAGTGCATACCAGTGGTATTCTCATTCCCAGTCTCATTTCACTCTGTCTTATCTTCCTGAGGCATCTCTGTTACTTAGAACTACCAAGCTCTCTTCCGGGACTACTGTATCAGAATCTTTTGGGTGAGATGTTCTTGAATTCTGCATGTTTAATAAGCACTGTAGGTGATTCTCATTCAGACCTCCTAGGAAGATACCTATAAAATTTCTGTTGTAGATGCTGATGACACCATGTCCCAAACTCCATTCTCAATGTATCTTAAAAGATTTGGACTCACACATAGAGGTGCTGACTGCAGTCCTTCAGGATTATCTCAGAGATACCACAAATCCTTAACAAATACACATCATATCATTCCCTGCATTAGGTTCATTTTGTGGATTTTCTAAAGTAGGTGTCAATAAGAACACCTCTACTCTCCCCAGACAAGAAGACTAAAATTCATCCACGGTTTAGTACTCTTCTCTCACATATTAACAATTTATCATTGGTATGAAATGCTAAATACTTCCTGAATCAGTTTCCTCATACTGTCTCTACTGCCACAATCCCATTCAAGATGACTGTATTTCAACTGCTTTTACCCTGCATTCCCATCTACTGTCAGTTTTATTCCTTTCATATCCCCCTTGTCCATAACTACCAAAGTGCTCACCTTAAATCCAAAATAATATGATATTTTTGATATTCATTAAAATTCTTTATTTTCCTTCTGTCTCTCCATTATATATTTGTGTAATAAAATCCCTCCTGATCTACCTCCACTGTTCTACATTGTCATTACATGCCATTCATCTCATTCTCCTGCTAGACAATGTTGGTCTTAATTCTTTGCAAATAGCATGAAGGTAAAATTTGAAATTATTCATTTTTCCATGTTTTTGCTTAGGCTAGCTTGAAATGTCCCCATCTGTCAGCACTGCTCCTCCTTTGACCTCTGTAATTCTTATTCAGGCTTTCACATTCTGTTCTAATGACAATGTCTTCAGTAAACTTTGAGCTCTTCCCCTAGGATTTTAAGGACTCTTGTTCTTTGTATTTTCAACATGCTGTTATCTCTATGTCTTTACATGTACTTAGTTTTATATGCTTCATCTGTCTGTGCCACTGTCTATCCTGGTGTGTTCATGTTCTATGACTTTACTTAGTCTATCTATTTTTCTTGAATACCAGCAGAACATCTCCATATAAGAGATTCTCAATAAATAACAGGAGAATGAATGAATGAAAAGTGTTTGTGGGTTTAAACACTATGAGAAATAATATGGTTGCTTATTGATAAATTTGTGTTTAGAAGCATGCTACGGAAATTTTAGTTTGTATTACCAAAAGGAGAAGAATAATCAGAAGCTGAGCCATGTGTAGTTTTCTTTTGTTTTTTTTGTTTGTTTGTTTGTTTTTTGTTTTTTGTTTTTCTGACAGGAAGCTAGTTACATCCATTTCTCCTGGAAATGATATTCTCTCTTCTTAGTTTAGGTACATTTAGAGTATTCTAGTTTATTATAACCCGTATTTTCTTTCCTCTCTCTGCTGTAAGTCTTTTACATTTTTCATAATAAGGGCAAATCTTTAGCATCTTTAGCATTAAATATTTATTTTATAGGACTTCCTACAATCACAAATAAATGTGTTTTTACATCTTATAAAATGAGTTGTTTATTTAAAATTCTTTAAATTATATTGTTTATGCTCATAATCTGACAAAATGCCATTGAAACTGAATAATTGTGATTTAAAAAGGAACATATCTCTTTTTTACTTTAAGTGATCTTCTTTAAGAAAAATGTAATGTCCTTGGAAAATTATTAGTAAGAAATCTATCATGCAATCGCTACATTGTTTTAATTCACTTTGTTCTCTAAAATATTGTTGTAGTTTTGAGATCTTCTAAAACTAATAAGTTTTAAATTATTGGCATTATGTGGATCCATTTTTAAAATTAAAATAACCTATTTCTAGTATCTGTGATATCTAAAACGGACTAAGATTTTTAGAACAGCCATCAAGAAATGACGATTTTCAGTTTATCTTTAAGTGCTCTCTCTCAAATATCTCATACAGTTAATACTGAATTTGGTGGCAGTTTGGGTTCAAGACTTTGTTCTCCCACATACTGGCATTGTGAACTTAAACAAGTGAGGGCACCTTGTAAAATAAGATCCACATCCATTAAACAGGGCTGAAAAACACTGTTCTTGTTATCTTGCAGGCTTATTTTTAAAACCAAATGAATGACGCTTTTAAAAGCACTTGGCAAATAATAAAGTATTAACTGGTGCAGTATATACTTTTTGTTATAACTTTTTATTTTAAAGGGCACACATTTTTATTGTAAATGAAATCTTGTTTAGCAAGCATATATAAAAACTGAGATTTAAAAAATTGACTCCAAGTAATTAAATTTCAACAAGGATCTTTAGAAAACAGAGATGGTGTGCTTCCAGCAAGATAAACTCAGTGACAAGTAAAACTGCAAGTTATTGTATAAAATTACAGACTATCTGCTTCTGCAGTAATCCTCTTTATGGCTTCAAAGAAAAACGATAATGTCAAGGTCTTGGGTGGCTCTAGGACATTGATTGCCAAACCAAACCATTCTTCCAAATATTAGTAAACTAAGGACAACAGGCTGCTGCAAGCTATTTTTCAGCCAAAAGGATTAGATTTGTCTCTTCGATGGGTCTGACATGTGATATGGATTTCCAATGGGTTGAGGTTTTCCAGTCACAGGGTGACTTTCTCAGAGTTGCTGCTTTCTGAGGGTGGAGAATGGCCCCTACCGGGGAAATGAAATTTAATATTTTGCATAGGAATGCCTTTCTCAGTAAGAAATTCTCTGTTGAGCTCACTCTCTGACAATGACAGTCTCTCAGAGATTTAACTGTATGCTTAATACATGAGAACATTTGGGATGTAATAAATAGGAACACTTCCATTTCTTCTGTACAGAACTGATGCTGCAAGATTCTTGTAATAACAATGATAACATTTAAACAGTGGTTGCTATGTGCCAAGCCCTGGTCTAAGTGCATTACATATATTAATGCTTCTAATTCTCACAGCAACCATAAGAAGTAACTATTATTACCATTCTAATTACAATAGAAGAGACTGAGACATAGAAACTTTAATTAATTTGTCCAAGTTCTCACAGCCAGCAAGTGACTGAACAGGGATTCAAATACAAGCAGGATGTCTAATTCTGGAAACTGAGCCCAGAACTATCTTACACTCCCATACAGGGCCAGATATGATTTAAACAAAAAGAAAGAGGAAATGGTACCAGTTAAAAGCTGCACTTTCATATGTGGTTTTTTTTTTTCCACTTTAACTTTTTTTTAACTAAGAGCAAGAAGAATCACATTAAATGCTCCCTACCCACATATAGTTGTGCTTTTTGGGGTACATATAATCTAGAAAACCTTGGTGGGAAATACTTCTACATTTCCATGCTTTGCATATATGAGGAGACCGTCCTCAATTCTTCCAGTAGAGTCCAGAGACGGGCATGTACACTGTCATGCTCCAAAGTCTCTTCCTTTTATAATTAGAGGGAAAGGATATAAGATTATTTCCTATTTCCTTCTCTATCTTTCAGACCCTATGCAAAGAAAACAAGAGAAAACATTTATAATGAAGTAAAACTGATAAAACATGTTCAATTCCATTTCAAAAGTGAATTTCAACTTGTTTCTCTAAAGATATCACCATTATTTGTATAAATAACACGAAGTGTATTTGCCATTTAGCCTTGTGTGAGATTTTCCATATCACTGAGGTTTAGGGAATACCACTTAGGGGAAAAAAGCAATTTTAAGGTTATCATATAAGTAATAAAGACATTTATCTGACAAGATATGCTCAAGAGACCCCAGATGCAGCTGTAGAATTCCTTTTGGCTCTCTCACCCGTAATTTCACGGAGCTTGGCATAATTAACACACTTCATGGGATTTAAGTAACATTTGTTGCTTCTGTATCAGAATGCAAATTTGAGAATGATATGGATCTGCACAGGAGACGGGGACAACTGTTCTCGAGGTAATAACTTGTGCACTACTTCCCAATGCAGAAAGAGGTGACAAATACAGCATTACTCAGGTTTTATTAGGGAGGTAACATATGTTTTATTGAAGCTACAAATGCTAAAACCAGATATGTCATAAAATTAACTAAAATTAAATGGTTTATTGTCATTTTGGAATTCTTAGTCTCCATTTTCTTAAAAACTATATGAAATAAGAGGATCTGCTATGGTTTGATGACTGTATATGTGTGTATACATGGGAATATAATCATCTAACCAAAAAAATTTTTCGCTAGGTCAGCAGCTTCTGTTTAGACAGGAAAAAATTATCTCAACAATAGGAAGTAATTACTGCTGGGAGTGTGTGTCTGTGTGTGTGTGTGTGGGTGCACGTGCGTGTGTGTGTACACATTAAATGGTGATACTACAGTCAAGCTTTCTTACCATGGGACTCATTTTCTTCAATAATAGTTGGAAGCATTGGATATAAGAATCAATTATAGAACTGGTTTATTCCCTTGTTCTATATTCATGTAAAATGAAAGCAACGTAACCCAAATATCTTATTATATAGAGATAGGATAGCCTGATTTATTTAGTTTTTTTTCCTAATTCTGAAATTTGTGTGAAAAAATCAGAAAAAATACGCAAATAATTCACTTCATGATAAATCTTTTGAAAGGATACTCTGATATAGGAACAAAATTGACTCTACATACTGTTTTTACTTACAAAAATTGAAAGCAAAATAATACATCTTCAAATACATTTCTTATATCTGTACAATGCATTTCTGCATTTGTATACATGTAATATGTATAAATAAGGAGGAAATGCTGGATATATTATCTAGTGCTTCAAGTTTTGTTATTTTTTTAATTAATTTCTTTAGGCTCATTGTCCACAGTAATTCTACTGACCAGGTTTGCTCACATCTATTGCTCCATCATCTATGACAAGAATAAATAATCATGTAAAACCAGAAACATGCTACAAATCAAGTTTGCCTTGATGCGCTTGGTTTTGGCAGAACTCTGATCCAAGAGAATGCTCCTACGCTTTTATACGCATAAAACTGTATTGAAGGCTCATTTATCCCATATGTCTCTTATTTTTATTTAACCACAGACAAATTATTTTAAGCTTTCAAGATCATTTTAGGGTACTACAGCAGTAGTTCTTTATATCAATAGAACATTTCAAAAATAAATTATGAGAAATGTAGTGGCTAAGCTAGTATGAACGGCATACTGAATAAAATCAAAGTCTCATTATCATACCACATGAAAAGAAGCTAAGAGCCCCTAAGTAGAAATGGTGCTTTTGAATTCCAAACTTTACTCTATAGACCATATATCAAAGCATACTGAAAAGGAGAAATCTACTAGAAAGAATAAGAAATGAAGTCTATGTAGAAGTCAAGCTTTCTTGCAAGTCGTCAAAGGGAAGTACACGACTACTGAAGTAAGTGAAGTAGGGGGAAAAGTGAACAGAACACATGCGGTTCTACTGGAAGTGCAGAGCTTACGAAGGGATAAGAAGTTAAAACTCGTATGTAAATTGATGCACTGCTTCCTTCATCGAGAATATCTTGTTAAGTAAAGTGAAAGAAAGGTCTAACAAACTAAACAATGAGCTGAGTGACTATGTTACTTCACATTTTACCATAAGTTCTTTAACAGGTCATAGACTGGTAACAAAATTTGGGATGAGTAACCAGTCCAACACCATACTTTAAGTACCCTTGCAAATATATTTCAAGTTTTAAATGATTAAACTGTAACACTAAAACAAATATTTCTTGCAGTTATATAGTGGAATTAAGGTGGGAAATAAAATATTCAAATTTAAGGGTATAAGTAAATAAAATTTTAAATAATAAATGATTATTTGTAATTAATATTTATTTTCTTTGGAGACAAATAGCCATCTCATCTAATCTTGAGGCAGAATTGTTTCAAATTAATTTATCACACATATCCACTAATAACAAAAGTTGAACTCAGGTAAAGTATTTCTAATGTAATATGAAATGTATCCCTTCTGTCATTTTTAAGCCAACATTTGCTTTATGTGCATATTTTAGCTATTAGTGCTAGGTCATTCCATATGAAACAACACAGTATCAAGCACTTAGTGACAATTCTGAGGAAATGTATTTTGTTACAGATATCTTAAATGGCATCTAAATTTTGAACGTGTGTAATTGTTATAACCTCTTGAGAATCATTCTTGAAACATTATTGAAATCATTCTTGAAACACTTACTAGCTGCATTCTCATTCACACAATTTTGTGTAAATGAGATACTGGTTCTCAGATATTTTTCTCCCAGTTATCACCAATATTGTTCAGATATCTGAGGTTTTTTCTGTGACACAAAGCCAAGTTCTTCTCTACAAACTTCACGTGAAAAATCAGAGGAAGAAAATTGTCTTCATTCTTATTTGTGTACCAGTCTACAAAGAACCTCTGGATTTATCTAATGATATATAAGCTATTTCCAGACAATAGAGCTTTAATATTTAGCAGGTTTTTAACTCCATATTTATGTATCACTTAAGTATCAAATAAAAAGACAATGTTTTATTCAATATATGTAATCTTTACAATTTCATTAAAAAATGATTGATCCATCTCCAGATTAATACATGTTAGATCTTGGCTCAGGTTTTGTTTCTTTTTTTTGTTTTTTTTGTTTTTTTTTTTTACAGAGTCTCACTCTGTTGCCAGGCTGGAGTGCAGTGGTGCAATCTGGGCTCACTGCAACCTCCACCTCCCACGTTCAAGTGATTCTCCTGCCTCAGCCTCCTGAGTAGCTAGGACTACAGGCGTGAGCCACCATGCCCAGCTAATTTTTGTATTTTTAGTAGAGATGGAGTTTCACCATGTTAGCCAGGATGATCTTGATCTCCTGACCTCATGATCTGCCTGCCTCAGCCTCCCAAAGTGCTGGGATTACAGGCATGAGCCACCATGCCCGGCCAGCTTAGGTCTTAAAAGTTGACCTTAAACCATAACAAAAATTGCAGTTGCAGATGAATACTTAAGAATTACATCCAGATGGTCTGAAAAGTCTAGAATAGTGTATGTGTGACAATTGGCCCTTCAAGTTTCAGTGTGGATTTCTGTGATCATATAATTCTCATCTAGTCGGCCTGATAATGCTCTTGAAAAAGTTCTACCTTGCAAATTAAATTTATGGAAATTACATTGCCATTTTTCAAGATAGACTAAATGTTTGATGTTTAAAATATCAAGTAAATGGTCTTGGAAAAGAAACTCATTGCAATGGCATGTCAGATTGATTCTAATCTACATATTTACCAGGGTTTAGTCATGTCTAGATACATATGGGGATTAGTGCTGTGCCTTCCTGCCCAATCTTCAGCTTCATTATTTTTATATAAAGGAATAAAGGATCTCTTGGGCTACATCACCTAAAGTAGACTGTAGATGCACAAGTGTAGTTGAAAAATCATGTCTAAAGAAACACACTTTTAGAAAGGTGTCAGTGCATCACAGGGCCTATCTGTTAGATCTTCCTGTGTTAATCCCCTGAAGTCATGAATTAATCTTAAATCGAGAAGCCTGTAAACAACAAAAGTAAGGGGAAAAATGGTTTTTACACATTGCAGTGTGCATTTTATGCAATTTTGAAAAAACAAAGTGGTGTCAGAATTTCTGACAATTTCTGAAGCAAAAAGGTTAGAAATTTCAACTTTAGCATCTCCAGAAGACAGCACCCCAGGTAGCTATTAGCGCCTTTCTCATTGTCCAGCACTGTTAATAGAGATATTGGTAGTCACTATCAAGACTAATGATGACTTCAGTGGGCACCAACTGGTCACTCATTACTTCTGACATTGTCATTAATAGGTAGCAGAAAGAGTAGGGAATGGAAATATTTAGGGGGTTTCCAAAATTAGATAAGATATAGTAAGAGAAAGACATATTCTGGATTTCTGCTGTGACTTATTCAGCCTTACCATTCTCGAACTCCCACTTATTCCCCTTCCAGAGTCTGTGGCTGGGTAAATAAGTGCTACATCACTACAACAATGGTAGAAACAGCAGATGAAATCAAAGTTTAAAACTTTATTGCTTCAGTTTGATTCAACCTATATTTTTATTGACTCACATTTAGTGAAATTTTAATAATGTTATTATTCTAGGCTGGGCACAGTGGTTCACACTTGTAACCAAGATGCTTTAAGGGACCAAGATGGGAGGATTACTGGAGACCAGGAGTTTGAGACCAGCCTGGACAACATAGCAAGACCCCATCTCTACCAAATAAATGAATAAATAAATAACCAGACATTGCAGTATACACCTGTAGTCTCAGCTACTTAAGAGGCTGAAGTGGGAGGTTCACTTGAGCCCAGCAGTATGAGGTTATAGTGAGCTATAATCCCTCTACTGAACACCAAACTGGGCAACAGAGTGAGACCATGTCTCAAAACTATATATATTACTACTCTAAGACAAAAATAATACAGATTTTATAATTTTTATTTTATATTATCTCAGTGAAAATAATTATAAATATCATGCATGTTTAGAGTCTATTATTATGTAAATTTGGATGGTGACTTTCCATAATGGGGCATTATCTTTGAGTATCCTTAAGACATACGTGTTGAATCACAGCCAGTATCAGAAAGTCCAAGACAGGGATAAACATGAAAAAAATAAGTTTTGCTGTATCTCATGAAAAATGTCCAAATAATTAATATGCATAAGCAAATATAACCTGTAATATAAAAATAAAAATTAAATTTAAAATTTTGACTAAAAAATGCTGATTCAATAGCAAGTCATTTAATACTTGGTAGGTAGACTTTCAATAACCTTTCTATAATGATATCTGTTAATAGAAAATATATAGGTATTCTAGTCAGAAATAAGCATAATCCACATGTTTGGCATTAATTTATTTTAATGAAGAATTTTTTCTGTTTTCCCTGTAAACTCAAATGACAGTTCTCTGATATATCATCGTATAGCAACAGAAATATTCTTCCATATGTGGAGGTGAAAAAATTTATGTAATTCTCCCTCCCAACAGGCTTTTAATTTCTAACATGCCTACCAACCCTCCCATTAGAATTACCCTCCCTCAGAACTCAGTAATTATTGACCAACTAGTTTTTAATTATAAGGAACATGTCTTTGAATTCTACTAATCACACTATTTATTCAGTAATCCTTAATCATAATTTCAGGACTCAGGGCATTAAAATTAATTTACTCTTTAGAGATGAGAACAGATTGCCCATCAGAAGAGGAAAAGTTTAAATGTACTTTTTATAAGAAGCTTAAAGGGCTCGCAAGGCATTGATAAAGCCTTAGGGCGATAAAAAAAAAAAAAGTCATCTGACAAATTAAGTGTATGTTACTCAAATACAACATATATTCTTCTAATTACTTTTTATTATATAAATTTAGAATTTTTTGAGTTTCTAGGGTATCCAGAATGATTGATGAATTATCTCTGCTGATTATGCAATCTTATGGAGATGAAAAAACAAATACTCCTCTTTGTTTTGATAGTTTAATCTTTTACCTAAGCAGCTATATTTTACCCACTTAAGTATATTTAATTTTGAAACCCATAATCAAAAATCAAATTTTATTACTCTTTAATCTTTCTTTTTGATTCATTATTCCCTCTGGTATCTCAAAATGTTTTGATAATGAAAATTCCCAACACACAATTATGAGATAAGGGCTCACCAAAAACATAATCATGAAATATACTTATCTACTCCTTGATGACATGATAGTGATTTACATTCAATCCAAAACATGTTAATAAGTGGCATATTTCATTCTGTCTGTTCATGTACAATATGCTATTATTACAATCCATTAGTTATTTTCACCTTTTTTGTTATGTATATCATATTTTCCCACTAACAGCCTTTTTTTTTTTTTCACACTTCTCCATCTGTTTTGGTTTCCCACATTGAAATTCCTTTCAAATATCCCCTAGCCAATATCTAGTTAAGCCATGCGATCTCCTGTGTTTCCTTACAAAGTGCCCTGATTATGGTAACTGTGCAATAAATGCATACTTTTGAGATATACTAATACAATTCCAATCAGTATGTCCCATGATAAAAGTCTTTATGTACTCTTAAGATGATGTAGTAAAAACTATCTTCTCTGTAACAATAAATAAAATAAGGCATTACATATAACAATTGTTGAAAAAATATAGTCAAGACAGAACAGAACTTTTTTTAAATTTCAAGTGGAGGCTTTGAAGAACATTAGGTTTATCCAGGCTTTTTTAAAGCAAGTGTATTGTGGATTATTACTTATATCCCTTGACTATTTCCAAATGATGGAAGGGAGGCTACATGGTTTACCCTGAAAAACATTTTATGATGCCACGATCATCTTGAAAGCAACCCATCTTGACTATATCCACAATTATTTGTTTGGACTACTTAAAAAAACTGTTACTTATTATAAAATTTGTTTTTGTATTTTTTCATTTAACTTGTTACAACGTATATTCCTAAGTGTGAAAATGTTGTCTTACATTAAGCATAGTTACAAGATAAATAAAAAACCAAAATCACGATATTGTTTTGAAATAAGAAATTTAACTTTATCAAAATTAAAAACTTATCTGCAAAGGACACTGTTGAAATAAAGGAATGAAAAACAAGCCACAGAATTGAGAACATGTTTATATATATATGTATGTATATATGTGTGTGTATCTATCTATCTATCTGTATCTGACAAAGAATGTGTACCTAGAATATATAAAGAGCTTTTAAAATGCAATAATAAGAAAATAAGTAACATAATTTTTTAAATGGGCAAATATTTGGACAATTCACCAAAGACAATATGCAGATGATAAATGAGCACATGGAAAGATGCTCAGTATAATTAGTCACTGGGACAAATGTACATGAAACTGTGATGAGATACAAGTGTATACCTATGGAATGGCTAAAATTGAAAAAGATTGATGATATGAAGTTATTTCAAGGGTCAGAACAACTACAATTCTCATATGTTGCTGGTGAGAAGGCAATATGTTAAAATCACTTTGGAAAATATTTTGGCAATTACCTATAAAGTTAAACATATATTTTCTAAACGACCCAGCAATCCCAACCAAACAGCAATGAAAATTTATGTTGATGCAAAAACTGAACACAGATGTTTATAGCATCTTTATTCATAATTTCTCCAAACTGAAGACAATCTAAATATCCTTCATTGTTGAATAGATAAACAAATTCTGGTCCATAGGATGAAATACTACATAGTACTAAAAAGGAATAATATAGTTATATATACAAAAGGGATGAATCTCAAATATGTTATGCTAAGTAGAAGAATCCATACTCAAAAGGCAGAATTATACACTATGTTATGTTATTTATATGACATTCTGAAAAAGGTCATATTTTAGAAACAAAACAAATTACTAGTTGCCATTAGGTGGGAAGAAGAGACACGGAGTACAATGCACTAGAAGGTGGAAGAACTCTTCTATATCATGTTGTGGTGGTTGTAACTCAGTTGTCTGTGTCAAAGTTTATAGAACTGAATACCAAAAAGAGTGAGTTTTATTCTATACAAATAAATAAAAAGAGAAATCATAATCATACTAGGTAAGTTGGCAGTGACCACATGTAGAATATAAAGCCTGCCTTCACTATGGGTCGGCTTTAACTTGTGAAAACACTATGAATTCAAATAGTATGTTATGTCTTTGCTTTTAAGTTAGAATACGTTGTTATATTGAAATAACATAATAATTGGAGCTGGTTTCTCAGCCTGTTCCACCATGTGTTTGGATTTTAATAACCTTTTTATTTAATATAATATCTAACCATTATCTTTCTTTGGAGAAATGTGTACAAAAGTCTATTTTGACACACCCTGAACTAATCATTGTACTGTTGGCAATAGTTCTCCATTAAGTGTCACGGTCATAGACTTAGAAAAATAATACAAAATGTCAAAAATGTGTTAATATTGTTCATCTGTAGCTACACAAGTTAATTTTCCAAGTCAATTAAATTTCAAATATTTACAATCACGGAAATAAAGTGACTAAAGCAGATGACAGTAACTGATGAACCTAAGGTATGGAGGTGCTAGAGAGTAAGTTTGGAAATGGTATAATCTTGAAACTGAGAGTCCCAAGAAAAGTGTGTGTGTGTGTGTGTGTGCGCGCACGCATGTATGTATGTGTGTCTGTGTCTGTGTGTAGTGTGTTTTCAATGAAGCCATGTTAAGTTTGCTGGAAAGCAGCAGTCTACCAAATCATCACTACATCCCTCATAGATTACAGTCAATTTAGCAAAAGGTTAAAAAAGAAAAGGGAGGCTTTTGGGTTTATTCTCTATCCACAAAGAGAATACTTCATCCCCTTTCAGGAATTAAGAGAGAGAGATCACAAAATTTAGAGATTTCTGCAAAGAGTGAAACTGACATTTTCTGATCTTCTCTTGTGAAATTAAAATGGGAAAAATGAGAATCAAGGACACATAATGACAGCTGATGACTGCTAGAAAATAAGGCACTTGGTTCCCAGTTCCATAGATTTATGAAGTTGTATTTATTCACAGGGAAACTCTACCCTGACTGGGAGTAAGCTGTACGTGAGTTTGGGACCATTTTCTTTCCTGGGAATACTACAGATGGGACCAAAAGTGTATGCATAAGAGAAAAGTGGTGTTAATTTCCAGGTAACTCAAGCCAAGGATATGGTTTAGCACCCTTGGGGATGATATGTGTCTAGATGAGCTTCATTTGTGGGAGCCCCACTTCACCGAGGCCCATTGAAGCCATTAACTATATACACTAAACCCATACACCATAATCAGAGATGGAAATGACAGCCAACTAAAAAGAGGACTGCAACTTGATCATGGTAGGTCAACTAACGAAGTGTCTCAGACTTTCTTCTTCATTCCAACCAACCCAGACCTAGAGGAACTAGTATAGGAAGTTGGAGAAAGAGAGTGAGAGTACCTAGAACTTATGTCCACCAGAGCCACAGGTCTAGTCTGATATTAAGGGAGAGGAGATGGGCTTTAGATAAAGTATGAGAAAGGTTTTTGAAAATGAATAGGAATGAGCTTTTAAGAGCTAGAATGAGACTCCTCTAAAAAATCCAAGAATCACTGCACAGTTATGCAAATAAAATCAGCTGTTATTAAGGGAAACTACTATCCAATGGGGAAACGGCAGGGTTAACTGCAATTACTGGAAACATTTGTTTAATGTTTGTAACCAACGAATTATAAAATCTCAAAAAATGGCTACATATGTAATCCCATTTTCAAGTTAATGCTTATAATTGAAGAAATCTTGACTCAATATAGGTTTAATTGTGCTAATTTGGAAGAATGAAAGAAAAAGCTTGCTTACATAAAATATTTGAGAATTCATAACAAAAAGGTCAAATAAACATGGAGCATCAAAGTTATAATTTTTTCTTATAGCCTAGAAGAATTTTCATTGAATCCTTTCATTTAGATTGGTTGTTCAGAGGCAAGAAATGTTCAGATTCTCAATCTGAATATTAAATAAAGGAGTAAACCTGAGAAGTAGATACATACAGTGTAAATATTTGTGTAGCTCAGATATGTGCAAGAGGCAACGGGAACAGAAGAAGCAATTCTAAATATAATCGTTATCAAAGAAATGCTCTCAAATCTACAGTGTAATTATCGAATATTCTCTAATGCAGACAACTTTAAAAACATTATAAATACTAATAGTCCCACTATATATTTCTTGATGAAATTTTAATAAGCTATTTATCTTTTATCTCAGGTTGAAAAGTGGCCCTACAAGAAATCAACCAGTTTGAACTTTGTTTAATGCACTCTTCCACATGGATAACTGTCCATCAAGCTCCAAGATTAGTTATATTTGGTAGAAAATAATGTCGACCAATGGATGCCAGTCACTTCTGTTTTAAGGACATGGGGTATACTTTGTTGTTTATTTACAAAAATTTTTTGGATCATAGTCATTGGAAATTTTCAGATTTTTGACCACACTGCTTGGATCACTGAACTGCTCTTAGTGACTACTTCACAAATTTGTAAGTGCAATATAAAAACTTTATCTTTGTCAAAGTGATAGATTCAACTAAATAAAAAAGTATTGAGCAGCTGTAATACGACGAGTCTTGTGTTGGATTTGGGGAAGTCAATGATAAAAAATATAGGCTCATTTGAGAAAACAGCAAAGCTAACATGAAATACTGAACCTGGCAGGACCATGGCTGCTATCAAAGGCTAGTAAGTGCCAGATGACATAGGATTTTATACAAGAAATGAACCAAGCAATAAATAAAATGGTGTGTCAGAGGAACAATACATAAACCAATATTTAAAAATCCACAAATATTTATTTTTACCTCCAAACAATCCCTTTATGGAAGAGCCTTGATGTTTTATGAAAAATACCATCCCTGATCATTGCTTTACTACCTGATAATTCATAACAATTTTCTTCAGAAAGATTGAATGTCTTATCCTTTATACCCTTTTCTGACCCTAAACCCTGATTTCAACAAAGTCTGATGCACAGAAAAGGTAGATCTTGTCTTCTTTTCATAAGATTTCCGTTCTGGATATTTGCCATAATTATATTCTCAAGTATATTTAATATTAAACACTTGATCTTATATTTAAGATTTTGGATCATTTGATCACCACAGATCCAAGAGAAAGTTATTAAATAATATGTATGATAAGTTCAGTATTATATCAAAAGTATTAAAATTAAGTTTTAAATATATTTCTGTGTAAATATAGTCCATTGGGCCAAGCTTGTCCCTGGGTTGTAAATTTGAGCAGTGCTATGCTCTATGACTAGAATATGGGTGCAACCAAACATACTCCTCATTTGGCTCAGGTCCTGTGAAACATATACTTGATATATTCTTTTTATTTAGGGCTCATGACAGCACACTTCATATAATCTTCAGAGCAATCATTTCAACTGAAAGGGTATTTGCTTTGTTATTTTCTTTCTTCCTTTTTCTTGGTTTTCCTCCCTGTGATATTTATTCAAATAAATTAACTTGGAAAAAAATTAACTTGGAAACCTGGAAGCCTAAGTTTCTTTTTATAGATTTAGTTTCATTTATTTGACCTATTGGCTGCCTTGCTTTCAGTTTTAGTTTCCTAGGGTAGACATGTGAAAAAACACTGCGGATTGTTGTTTAACCTCAAATCTATCACCTGATTTCCTGAAATAATCACGCCTACTGCTTTAGTGTCCTGGGGAAAATGGGGCAGGGTTTCCCATTTCTAGGCAGCTACTCATAGAATTATAGAACAGTAAAAATCCTCAGAGTTCATTTGATTCCTTAGTTTGCTATAGAGATTTTTTCTTCCTTAGATATTTCAGGACACAAGAGCAACGGAACTCAGCCCTGAATCAATTCTCGACCACATAATCATAACAATCAATTGCCCTTCCTTCATCATGATATATAAAGGGTATAGTACAGCATCCAGGTGCTAAGAAAAAGTGTCAATATGCCTATGAAGGCTGAAAATCTTTGAAATAATTGAATGGTATAGGATCTGTAAATGGCACAGTGTGAAAGCTAGTTAATTGGGTACTCAGTTGACTGAATAAATTTTCTGAAAAAGTGATATTACTACATAAAGTACGTTGGGTTTCCCACAATAACTAAGAATAAGACTTTTATTCCTCTAACCTTTAACAAACATGTGGCCTAGAAATTCCATTATTTCAGGTCTTTTTTCTTTCATTGAGTAGCTCTTGAGACTAGTTCATGATCAAATAACAAATTAAGTAATAGAAATCTAGGGCTGAAAGGGATACTGGGAATAGTCTTATTCATGTCTCTCTTACTAACAGATTTTAAAACTAAGACCTAAAGTTGTTAGCTACTTCAACCAAATTCCCTCATATAACTAAGGAGTATTACCATCACTCAGAAATCAAGAAGTAATCTTACATATTTCAAGGAATATATTGAATTTAGTATGATAAGGAAGATGATTTAAAGTTCACAACAAATCTGCTCCAAAATTTGTTATTAAATAAATAAAATAGTAAAGGAAATAATTATTTAATGAATCCTGGCTTGTAAAAACAATGTTTGATCAATCAGAATCATTTCTGACTGATTCACATTCCTTATGGTTGGCTAAAAGAGGTTGTGGCTGCTCATCAAATTGGCAGGTCTCCATGGTTGGATGAAATAGGAAGATAATCAGTTGAGTATTTGAACTAGATTCAACAACGATTGTTGAGTAGAGCTTCATGGACTTGAGCATAGTATAGTGATGTCTTGAAATAAATAGAGTGCACTCATTTATAAAATATTGAGAAACATGTACATTATTAATCATTTTATTTTTTACAATTTGATAAATGCATAACCAATATATCTCTTGCCATGTTTGTATGAATGTCTTGATTTTAATTAGATCGTCTATTCTTTAGAGGTTAGACTTAAGGGTTTTGTTGTCATCTCTTTTTGTATGTGGTTTAGGATAATGCATTAAGGAATTTTAAAATATAAAGAGCTGAAGGTTTAGGAACACTTTTTTAGGTGTATTTTATTTTGAAATATGGGTTTTAGCATTAAGAGATAACAGAAATAATTTTGTTTGGCTAACCTGTAATTTACAGATATTTAGCTTAAGCTTTTCATTAATTAAGCAGCTATCTAAATCATATGAAAATAGAGCTTTAGGAACAAATCCTTTCTATTTATTTCAATGTTTTCACTATTTCCTTGGTTTTATTCTCTGTCATTTATTCAGAAGAACTGACAAGGCTTAAAAATATTACTTCTCTGAAAAGTTTTTTCCCTCATGTAGAGATGGGCATCATTTATAAGATGCAGTAAATCACAATAAACCTTTACTTAAAAAGTTTGGGACTGGTAGAGACCTATGAATAATCTTAAGTTGTAGATATAAAAATTATGAATAATGATACACAGTGGCATTTTAGCTATCCTTTTGTTGGAAAGGAAAACAAGAAAGTCACTAGCCCTTCAGAGATTTGGAAAACCAAATTTATTAAGATAAGGAAATAGAGAATGATTGATGATTCCAAACTAGATGGGTTAAGGGAACCTTTTTAGATTCACAAACACTAACTTTTTAAACAAGAAAATTGAATATTCAACAAATATTTGTTGAGCATTTACTGTGAATGAGACACTCTGCTATATGCTGCAAAGCATAGACAAAAAGTAAGACACGATCTCACTCTATAAATTGTATTGCAATCTAGGAGGCAGTGAGAAACCCATATAAATGAATAATTATTTATTTAAATGTCAAAACATGATACACACCACAGAAAAGACATAAGTAAGGTACTATAGGTTTCAGGGTCTACCTTCTTACCTCTCTGGAGATGACTTTAATAAATTTGAATCTTTGTTTCTGCTGTGTGACAGCTGCTGACCCTTGAGTGACTGTGGTCTGGTGTGGAGTGTAATAGGTTGAGGCGTTAAGGAGATGGTAGCTGAAAGTACAAGGAGGAGGAGGAACAAGGTGAGTGAGAGAGCTGAATATTAGGAATGTAGAGGGGTGGAAATTAATGGGTCATGGACATAAATAGGGGACTGAGGAACCCAAGAAACAAAGAAGGAGGGATTGAGTTAACGGCAGATTAGGAAAATGAAAAATACACATAGTAAGGTCATAGAATACGATGGTCAACATCTAGTTGGACAATTTTGCGCAAATCACTCTACCTCTCTAAGCTTTTGGTTTCATCAAAGGCAAAAAAAATTTCAGTAAATATTTATTGAACTCCTACTATGCACCAGGCTTTTTTTCCAGGACTCGAAGATCCAAATTTAATAAGTCATAGTCTCTGCCTTTAAGGAGGCTGAAATGACTGTATAATACAAAAATAAAATTTTTGTTTTAAAATCAAAAATACAAAATGAATAATATTAATAAAATCATTCAAAGTTAGTTGAATTTCTATGGTACACTAGATTTACATGGTAAGGAAGTAGTAAGGTGCAAGAGCTTTCAAGTCATGATAGATCTTGATTCAAATGGTTTCAGTCACTAATTCCCTGGAACACACTTAAACCCTGTCAGCCTGTTGTTTCTTGCTCTGGAGAATGTGAATAATCACATTCCCGTGTAACAAATAAACTATGTGAGTTATTTATTATTTTTTGTTTGATTGTTTATCCATCATTGCACACCCTAGTGCCCAGGACAGTACCTTGTCCAGTAGTCAGATAAAGAATATTTGTTGAATAGAGCTTTTGGAAAGATTAAATAATGATTTGCTTAAAGTGCTTATGCTCAGGAAACAGCAAATATAAATGCCAACACATGTTTATTAATTTAAAAATATTACTGGCTTTCAGCTATCATATCTGTGATTTGTTGAGGAAGAAATAAATTTTCGAAGGACATATAGATGGGGGCATCATTCAGTGAGAAAGTCTTAAAATTAATTTTATTTTTTAAATATTTAAATTACTAATTGGAAAAAATAACTTACCCATATATTGGGAATGATTCTTTCTACCAGTTTAGAAAGGCTGGTCACATATAAGTTCTTAGGGAGTAATAACAAAATTTACTTTAAAAGAACACTTTAATGACCTCTGAATAAATAAAACACCTACCTTTTTCATTATGCCTTTCCCCTTAGGATCAATAGACCTGGAGCAACATTTATTATTCTAGGGACCAATACATTTTTCAGATACTCGAGGATTCCTTTCTTGGTACCCTTTCCTTTTCAGGAAAATTGTCTAACCAATCCAAAGAATGGAGAACTCACATAAAGCCCATAAACTTTGCATGTTGCACTATCACATATAAAGGAGAAAGACCAAACGTGAAATAAGGCAGACTGTCTTCCTCAGAAGCACAACAGTAAGCATATTTCTTTTAAGCAGATAGAGAAAGTTGAATCAAAAATAATATCAGGTGCCGGATGTGGTGGCTCACACCTGTAATCCCAGCACTCTGGGAGCCCGAGGTGGGTGGGTCACCCTGAGGTCAGGAGTTTGAGACCAGCCTGGCCAAGATGATGAAGCCTCGTCTCTACTAAAAATACAAAAATTAGCTGGGCGTGGTGGCGGGCACCTGTGATCCCAGCTACTCGGGAGGCTGAGGGAGGAAAATCGCTTGAACCTGGAAGGCAGAAGTTGCAGTGAGCCGAGTGCATGGAGTGTCACTGCACTCCAGCCTGGGAGACAGAGTGAGACTCCGTCTCAGATACTACTACTACTACTACTACTACTAACAATATCAGGCATTTTAATGGATGTACTATTTTTTAAATACTATGTAGTGTTTATACTTGCATTTAATAAGTGATGAGATTGAATCTTTGAGATTTGAAATGACTGGGTAAATTCATAGAGCTTGTTAGTGGCAGCAATCATCATATTAAAACAAGTCTTAACACTGCTATTCCTTCTGTACTATAACTTCTTAAGGTTATCATTACATTTACCTCGGTTGTAGACAATGTTTCCTCCACCCTGAAATTCGGAAAGCTTTCTACTAAAAGAAGAGATTCTTATCTATTCTGAGATATCCAATTATTTTCCAAGGAAAAATTTATATCAAAAATAGCCTTTTAATAGGAAGCATTTTTCTTTGTGCATTATATGTAGAAAATAACTAGCACATGTATTACATTTTCTTAGTAATCAATAATCAATACCTATCCTCAGCTTATCATTATCAATGTGATTACTTGTTATTAATATACACACTGAAGGTTACCAAATGCTATTACTTCATAAAAAAGAAAAAACAAAGCAAGAGGTAGAAAAAAAACCTCTCAAATTCCTTTGTTGGTACTTAGTTCATTTATTTTGACAAGTGCAGTTTAATTTTAACAACTGGCTTAATCAGCCTTAATGCTGACTCACTCCAGGGAACATAAAAGAGAAAGCCAGAATCAACTTAAGGGCAGGAAAGGTCTTCTCTGCCTTGTGGTAGAACACAAAATGTTTACTACTTCCATTTATTTTATGATAGATTTTTTTAGACTAACAATTAAAACATTTACTGAACATCTTTTATATCTGTAAAGCTATGAGAATTGATACTAGAAATACCTTTAAGATTTGTTTCCATGACCCAAGTAAAATTCTATGAAAATTTATTTTTTTTTTCATTTCCTTCCAAGTTTGGACAATTCCCTAGTTCATTTCTGAAATTTACCTTACTATTCTGGGTTTGGTGAGGGCTCCAAGTCCTTACTGATTCTAAGATATTTACACAATGTCTTCTTTGAATGACAAAATAGCATGCAATGTAATACTAAGGCAACCACCATTCAAAGTAATAGACAAACAAGCTCTCCTGCATTGCCTGAAAGTACAGACTGTCAATAGAGATGGAAAATTAAATTTAGAGGAAGCACTATTACATATTGTTACAAAGGGTTAAATCATGTCCCTAGGAATATAAAGACAGAAGAGCAGGTTGAGTCTATATGTATATAAATAAATAAATAAGCAAATAAAGTTAAGAGATATTTTTTTCACCCAAGCTGGGGATAGAACATATTCAGAAGTGAAATTACCATGTATCATAAAATATCATTAAGCATAGAATAGTGCTTAAATTTAAAGGAATCCATTACACATATCCTGTCCAAGGCCCTGGTAGAGGTGGTGATGAGGGATCTAACACTGTATTCCCATCATCACATATTTTTGTGACATTTTAAATTTTATTAAGTGAAATTCACTGTAATATTTCACTTCAACTTCACCTCCATCATAATCTTCCTTGTATTAGTGGCCTTGGAGTGACTGGTGGCAATTTGGAATTTGTCTAAGGGAAGTTGAGTTGGAAATGCACTTGGTTTGACTTAAAGGGAGAGATGTTTATATGGTTCACTGTTGTTTTCTTATTATGAAGTTACCTTAAGGCATGAAAGTTTTCCAGCAAAATTTCTACCATCTATTGTTTTAACTTACATGGCATGTCTACGAACTCAGAACTTCTGGCAAAAGCCAGAAATCAAAAAATAAGGTGGACATATTTTTTCTCCCCAGCACTGCATGTAGAGCTATATGGGCATACTGAAGTAAAATGTAGATTTAACAAGGTTGGAATAAGAAGCTAGTGTGTGGGAAATTCTTCCAATAATCACACTTAACTTACAATTAAGAAGGGGATTTTAAAATCTAGTAAAAACATCAACTCTCTTTTGTCACAAATATACTCAACGACATGGCATGTACAATCATAAATTCACCATATAAGAAACTTACTTTACTTCTGCGTGAAATTGATATAAATTATTCTGACACCAAGAAGAAAATTGTAACACAAATTTTCAAAGCATAACAAAATCACTTATTCAAATATTTGGGAAAAAAGTCATGAATAGGCTCTTGAATTGTTTAATAATACAACTAGTAAAAATGGATATGTTCTAGAGATCTGCTATACAACAAAACGCCTATAGTTAACAATAGTAGATTGTTTACTTTAAATTTTGTTGATAGGATAGATCTCATGTTAAATGTCCCTAAAATAAAAAAATTAAAATTAAAAACAGAACACAAAGAGGTGTAAGAAAACTCTTATAGGGAATGGCTATGTCTGTTACTTTGATTGTCCTGATGGTTTCATGAGTATGTCCAAAGACATTAGCTTGTATCATATTAAATATATAAGGTTTTTTGCATATCAATTATACCTCAATAAAGCTGCTTAAAAAAACTAGTAAAAACTGTAGCATATAAATATACTGGAAAACTTCTAAAAATTTGAATATTTCAATTCCTTCCTATGTAATAATGGTAAATGAATATAACATACCACTCATAATATACTACTAAATGCAAATAACAATAACTTGATTAATGAGTTACCTGAACTAGAAACCTATCATTTATCATTGCACAAGAAAATTTTAAAAGCCTTAGAGTTTTATATAAAAACTTGACATGCATATAATACACTATTAATAGTACTATTAACATGATATGGCTTGGATCTGTGTCCCTGTCCAAATCTCATGTTGAATTGTAATCCCCTGTGTTGGAGGTGGAGCCTGGTGGGAGGTGATTGGATTATTGGGGTGGATCCTTCATGAATACTTTAGCACCATCCCATTAAGTGATGTTCCTGAGATAGTGAATGAGTGAGTAATTGTGAGATCTGGTTGTTTAAAAGTGTGCGGCACCTCCCCTCTCTTGCTGCTGGTCTGTTCACGTAAGACGTGCCTGCTTTCCCTTTGACTTCTGTCATGATTGTAAGTTTTCTGAGGCTCCCCCAGAAACAAGCCACTATGCTTCCTTTACAGCCTGAAGAACCATGAGCCAATTAACCTCTTTTTATTATAAATTACTAAGTCTCAAGTATTTCTTAATAGCAATGCAAGAATGGACTCATACAGAAAATTGGTAATGAGAGTGGTGTATTATTATAAAGATACCTGTAAATGTGGCAGCAGCTTTGGAACTGAATAACAGGCAGAGGTTGGAAGAGTGTGGAGTGCTCAGAAAAGACAGGAAGATGAGGAAAAATTTGGAAATTCCTAGAGACTTGTTAAGTTGTTATGACCAAAGTACTGATAGTGATATGGACAACGAAGTCCAGGCTGAGAAGGTATCAGATGGAAATGAGGAATTTATTGGGAACTGGAACAAAGGTCACTTTTGTTACACCTTGGCAAAGAGCTTGGATTGTGCCTCTGCCATAGGGGTCTGTGAAACTTTAAACTTGAGAGAAATGATATAGGGTATACGGTGGAAGAAATGTCTAAGCAACAAAGCTTTTAGCAGGTGGACTGGCTGCTTCTAACAACTTATGCTCTTGTGTGAGCAAAAAAACTAGAACTTATATTTAAAAGGGAAGCAGAGCATAAAAGCTTGGAAAATTTGCAGTCTGACCATGTGGTAGAAAAGAAAAGCTCATTTTGGGGGAAGAATTCCAGCAGGCTGCAGAAATTTGCATAGGTAAAGAGGAGCCAATTGCTGATAGCCAAGACAATGGGTAAAAGGCTTCTAAGGCATTTCATGGACTTTCTTGGTAACCCCTCCCATCATGGGCTTAGAGGCCTACCAGGACAGAATGGTTTCGTGTCATGGCCAGGGCCCTGCTACCCTGCACAGCCTCAGCATCCTCATGGCCCTGCTCCCTGCATCCCAACTGCTCCAGCTCCAGTTGTAGCTCAAAACGGCCCAAGTACAGAGGGTGCAAGCTGTAAGCCTTGGCAGCTTCCACATAGGGTTAAGCCTGCTGGTGCCCAGAGTGCAAGAGTTGAGGCTTCTGAACCTCCACCTAGATTTCAGAGGATGTATGGAAAAGTCTCGATGTCAAAGAAGAAGTCTGCTGCAGGGGCGGAGCCCTCATAGAGAACCTCTACTAGGGCAGTGCAAAGGGGGAAAAGTGGGTCTGGAGCCCCCACACAGAGTCCTCACTGGAGCACTGCCTCCTAATGCAGCTGTGAGAAGAGGGCCACTGTCCTCCAGACCCCAGAGTGGTAGATACACCAACAGCTTGCACCTGTCACCTGGAAAAGCCACAGACATTAAAAATGTCAGCCCTTGAGAGCAGCCACAGGACTAAACTCTGAAAAGCCACAGGAGCAGAGCTTGGGAGCCCACTCCTTACACCAGTGTGCCCTGGATATGAGATATGGAGTCAAAGATCATTTTGGGGCTTTAAGATTTAATGATAGCCCTGCTGTGTTTCAGATTTGAGTGGGGCCTGTAGCCCCACTCATTCTTTTGGATGATTTCTTCCTTTTGGAACAGGAGTATTTACCCAACACTTAAACCCCGATAATATTATGTTAAAAATATCTAACATGTTTTTATTTTACAGGCTCATAGATTGAAGGGGCTTGTCTTGTCTTAGATGAGACTTTTGACTGTGGACTTTTGAGTTAATGCTGGGATGAGTTAAAATTTTGGAGGACTGTTGAGAAAAGATGATTGTATTTTGCAATGTGAGAAGAATATGAAATTTGGGGAGGGCCAGGGGCAGAATAATACGATTTAGATCTGTGTTCCTACCAAAATCTCTTGTCAAATTGTAATCCCTAGTGTTGGAGGTGCAGACTAGTGGGAGGTAATTGGATCATGAGGGTGGATTCTTCATGAATGGCTTAGCACCTTCTCCTTGTTACTGTTCTTGTGATAGTGAATGAGTAAGTAATTGCAAGATCTGGTAGTTTAAAAGTATGTGGCACCTGCCCTCTCTCTCTTGCTCCTGCTCCAGCCATGTAAGACATGCCTGCTTTCCCTTTGCCTTTTGCCATGATTTTAAGTTTCCTGAGGCCTCCCAGAAGTAGAAGCTCCAATGCTTCCTTTAGAGCTTGCAGAATCGTGACCCAATTAAATATCTCTTCTTTACAAATGACCCAGTCTCAGGTATTTTTTATAGTAATGTGAGAATATTACTATAAAAGGTCAAAATTGGTTCTGAAGGGGAAGAAATTTGGCTGGAGGAGACAAATTGTGTGTGAGACACATGATATTAAGTAATTTGGTCTTAAATAATTTATATTATATTGTTTAGGCAGTGTGGAGCCATTAAATATTATTGTGAAAGTCACTTAAGCAGTACTAATAATACTATCCTTGTTTTGTTCCTACTGAAGACAGTATACATGGGTGAATGACAGTCTGATATGAATATGAGGGAAAAGATTCATGTATTGGATGACTGAGTATACTAGATTAATTTCAAGGTCATTTTTCTTCTTTGGATTTTATGATTGAAATTTACTTATGTAAATTACTTATGAAAGTAAATAAGATGTTTTAATTTTTATTGTTGTCCTATTGAAGGGAAAATACTGCTTCAATAATTTATTTTTAAAAAATTAAAATTTCTCCTCTGGTTGTTTAAATATCAGGTACCTAGAAATAATATTCATAAGAACTGAAGTTAAACTTCATTTGCCAACTAATTATCATTCATATATTGGATGATTGGCTGGATAACTTACTATGTTTATGTTTACCCTGATAGTTCAGTCAGTCTATATTCAAAGGGAAGGGAAGAGCTAAGAGCTTCAGTTAGCCATCAAATATAAACCTTAAGTTACTAAACAAACTAGAAAACACGTAGTATTGATCCATTATGAAACTTCATTTTCAAGAATTGAAGGAAAGGATGGTGTTTCAGAAATAAGACTCTATGTTGAACTGCTTGAAGATGTAATTTCCAGTGAATTGTTAAAAAGAAATTTGACCAAGAATGATCCCATAATCAAGTAGTTTAATTTCTATCCCAGTAATGTTTCATCTGTTCCATTAAACAAAGCACCATTTTATGAGCTCTATTTGAACATTCTCCAACAAAGTCTTTTATTCTAATTTCTTTATCTTATTGGTAAAAGCATCTAATAATGCCTATGAATTTGAATAACATCTTGTTTTCTTAATATAAAATTATGGTTGTTTTATGTATGTCTAAACCATATTAAAAATATATGCTTAATGAAACCCCTAGGTCTAGTGAAGCAGGATGATACTCTCATAGGCCTGTCATTATTTACACCTCTATATATCTGCTTTTTTGTTGTTGTTTTCTTCTCACAGTTACTCAAAGCCAGAAATCACCATCTTTACTTAGCTGAAACCAAGATGTCTGTGGACCCCTTGCTTCATTGTCATGGCTGTTTGTACCTTTTAACTTTACATAATACAGAATTAATATTGTGCTATTCTAATAAATGCCATTATTCTACACTTATTTCTACCTAACACTAACTTAACCAGTTTAAAAATTAAAATAGCAGTAATCATGTATGATAAACTACCATTTTGACTGTCCATATTTTTATACAGTATTATCTGGGTAAGAAAATGCAAATAAAATGTCAAACACATTGTGCGTGTGCTTATTTAGCCTATGGACAATCTTTTTAAATGAAAATCACAGATAAATCCAGAAGAAGTCAACCTATTCAGTAAAAGGGAAAAACTCCTGATTTCTTCCAGTAAGCATGCAGCTAGTTTTAGACAACACACTAAAGGAAAGTGACCATTATATAAATCCAATTCTAAAGATAAAAAAAAAAATTATCAAATATCCAGTAATAAAGAGCTACCCAACCTAACTTGAAATAGTAAACACACAATAGAATTTCTGTAATTTGGTTGTTATCCTTACAAAATGGCAAAATATTGTTCCTTTATTGATCATTATTTTGGGGGCCATTTGTACTAACTTACTTATGACCCATTTATTCCTTCTTAAGAAATATTAGTCAACATAATATTTAATAATATTTTAAAATCCTGTCTCTGCTATATTTAATGTTTAATATCAATTGAAATTTTAAACCATACATAATAAATAACATTTATTTCCTTTTTGGAAATCTCTCACACTGACAAATATTTCATTCTTTTCTAAGTCATCTGTATTCCCAGATGAACATAAGGGCATAAATTCCCAGTTACATGAACTTAAGGGTATAAAGCAACGCAATGACATGAAAATTCATCTGATACATACCTCTACAAAGTGTCTCCACTATATACTTATCCAGATGTTAGTGTTCTGGTTAATATATGTCATCAAACACTGAATCTAGTTGACAAGGATTTCTAATCCAGATCTTACTTACTATTAATACATTCGAAGTGCTAGCATTTTTACATTTACTATAAAACTCACATGAGTCATCAATAAATTTAATTTTCTATTTATGACAAAATTAGCTTGTTGATTTCTCCAAAAGTAAGACAGAGATATTCATATGGCAAAAAATACTGAAAGCCAATAATAGTGAACTCAGTCAAAAGACAGATTGATAAAATTTGCTATGCCTGATCCTACATATCAGAACTGTTTTGGGTAAACTCCCAGTAAGTTTAATCATTTGGAAAGACACCAAATAAATTAGAACATACATATGGAAAATATGATCTTGTAAACAATCCATATTTACAACAGTGTGCATTGCTTGATTGCCAATCTGCTGGTGGGATTTACGTATCCTCTTTGCACTTATCTGTTATTTGTGAGTATACGGATTTCGAAACTAATATTTCTCTCCTTTCTTCCCATCAAATAAAGAGAGCAGTAATTGTGCAGTGTCATGTGAATAAATGTTCCTTTCCTAAAGGTGAATCAAGAATCTTAATTTTGAGTCTATGAAATAAATGAAAATGAGGAGAACACACTTTATAATCAGTTTCATAAATAATACTGTTGTGCTCTCATCTTAAAAGCTTTAGTATCAAGTTAATTTTATTTTTATTAAATTAGAAACAAATATATAAATATACAATTCTGAAAAGTATCTTTTAACAATATTGGTGTTATTGGTTATTTTCTTGCAAAATGTGCTTATTTAGGCCTAAATCATATGACAGATTGCTGTAACTCTCTACCCATGTCATGTAGGTAAAGAATGCTATGAAACTATTGCTCCTTTATGTAATAAGGAATTTGATCTCGCCCAAAGAGAGGTCTGGCCTTGTCCTTGGCTAACCTCCAAACTCCTGTAATTTTCCAAGGGACAGGACCGTCTCTTGCTTTTCATGCTGGGTACCTGAAAGTTTATGCTCACAAGGTCACTCAGGTAGGCCGATGAGGCTATATAATATGTCACACCTTTTGGGGGTGGTGGTTAAAGTTCAACCAAATGAGTCATGCATCAACCAATCATGCCTAGGTAATGAAACCTCAATAAAAATTCTGAAGGTCAGGTGAGCTTCCCCGGCTGGCAAAACTCTGTATGTACTATCACATGTAACAGTGAAGAGGAGGTGAGACAGTCTGTGTCTCCATAGTGAGTGAATAAGCAGAAGCTTCCTGTTTGGGCCCCTCCCACACCCTGCCCTATGTGTTTTTTCTTTTGGTTAGTTTTAATTTGTATCTTTTTCCTTATAATAAACATACTGTGAGTATATCATTTCAGTTGGTCCTGTGAGTCTTGCTAGTGAATTATCATACCTGTATGTGGTCTCAGAAAAATCCTGAACTTATTGGTGTTAGAAGTCTTGGGTAGACTTGGCAGCCTGGAGAACTGCCCGGTAACCTTGCTGTTTGGTTAACTCTGGAGACACATGAGGTCAAACTGTTGTAGAGCATTTCTTTTTTATTTAAAATAGATTATAAGCAAAGACTATGTAATCAAGGCATAAATCTAATTATGAATTTCTATTTCTATGATGAATGGTAGCCACTATAAGGTAATAGTTCAGTATCCTCAATTAATTGATTTCTGAAATAATGTATTTGGTTTTTTTAATTGAAAATATTTTTACATGTTAAAAACTTTTCAGCTTTAAAAATAATGTGTAAGCACATAATTTACAATATATTTGTTTAAAATAATATGGGGTGAGTTTTGATTAAGAAAATTTTTAAAAATACAGAATTGTATCTATATAGTCAGTGCATTTTTGGTTTTCTTTTATATTTGGACCACTAGTTGTCCACTAGTTATTGTTCATTGTGATCCACTAGTTTATTATTTTACTGAGACTATATAACTTATTTTTACAAGAGCTCTAACAATGACTAAGAGCAAACAAATTCTGATAATATCAAAACAATTGTATTTACTTCTAAAAGATGCCATAAGCAAACATAAAAAGAATTTTCAAATAAAATATAAAATATTTCATAGATATGAATTGGTATTCTAACAACATTAGTGAAATACCTGCTAGGACCTAGCATGAAGACAATGCATCCTAAAAGCTGCCTGAAAGACTAGCAATAATGCTGTGCTTTCCTGGCCATTATTTTAAGAGTTTAGGAGACAATTTCAAAACACTAGAAAGCCAGATAATCTTTCATTCTTTTTTTATTTTACTTTTAAACTCAAAGCTGGCATACTTTCCCAATAGGTGAAGAAAAATACTCATTTTTATTTTTGAATGATCAAATTTTCCATTCCCTAGTGGCTTTTTCCATTTGGATAATGATCTTCAGATCTTTGTAGTGAGAAAGAGACAAATTGCATCAATGGGAAGTGTTCCAGAAAGTGAGCCACAAAACTTGACCCAGTGTCAAGCTGGAGTCTGGCTGCTTTTTTTTCCCACTTTAATGATGCTAACCTACAGTTATGATGGAGAAATAGAATATATTTCTTCATGGAGACCTGTTGTTCAGTATCACAAAACCTAGATGCTATGCAAGAGGATTAATGACTTAGTAGAAAAAAAGAGTTGAACTCTTCTGGCTTCTAGCTACAGAGCTCATCAATCTATTAAGTTAAGATCAACAATGAGTAGGGTTTTGATTTCTAAAATGGGGAAAAAATACTTAGCAGAAATACTTTTAAGAACCAAGCAACAAAATCCTTTTCTAAAGTCACAAAAAATTACTAGAAGGCAAAGTAAGTTTTCTGTTTAATATGTGAAATAAAACGTTTCCTTTTAAAGTTAGGTTACCCAAATATCAATAGTATGGTGAAGTATTAATGATTTTCTGTTAGTTAAACTTAGTGCTTGAAAATCTTGCCAAACATGGCAGGAACAAGAGCAGATGGAGTTAAGATGATGAAGAAACTTCTGCCTAAGCCCTTGGATACATTAGCAAATAATCAAACACTTTTAAAAATTGAAATATGTTCTCGTAAAAGATGTGGAAGGATGCCAGTTTGTACAGAACTACATTCTTTTAAGAGAAAATACATAGTATGGGAAAATTATTATGGCGTTATCTTTGGAACTGTATTTTAAAAATGTATTTCCACATACTATGAAAAAAACACAATATTTTAAAATAGTAGAAAATAGTCGACTAATTAAAATAAAATACAAGAGCAATATTTCATTAAGAAGTATTTCCAATATCCTGAAATTCAAGAATATAACTTTTCTGACCCAAGATTTCATGGTGAATTAAAGATAATTTTTAAAGCTGTCTCCACAAAGTAGTTTGTATGTTTGCTGTTACTGACTCTCCTTTTCTTATTAAATATAGCAGTTTTCTTCTCGATAATGATGGTAGCATTTTTAATGTAATTATTTCTGTTTGTATTTTGATTGTAATCTAGTTATTTTTAATTTGATGTCTTGTTTCCCTGTTCATTTTTTAAGCTGATGGCATGTCATCAATTATTTCTTATTTTTCTTTCTAAACAAAAAATGCAGTTATTTCCCATCCTCAAAAATTATTCTCAAACACAGGACAAAATATCTTTATTCCATAAGACTTCATGCCAGAGTAACGTGATAAATAAGTATTCCTGTAAGTACTAATAACAGATCATCTTTTCTCACAAAAAATATAAAACATATGAAGAAATGACTATACTTAATACTGAAGTATTTTTAAAGCATCTGAGTTTTTCAGTAGACAAGACTAATAGTGATATAAATGAAGCCCTTCCCTGATTTATTCATTAATGTTTCATATATCAATTGTCTTCAACAACCTTAAAATATTTTTGTGTCATTAAGAAAAAAATAGCAACCTTACTTGATAAACACATGACTTGAGAAATCAAACATAGTTTTGGTTGTTAAAAGATTTGAAAAGCAGCCCTAAGAACAGATTTGAAAACAGGAAGCCAAAGTAGTGGGGACTTGTTTTTTTCCAAATCCTCAAAATGTTTGCAAAATGGCACTAACAACTTCCAAGTAAGATTTCTGGAACTTTATTTTTCACTGGGAAAAGGCTTAGAGTTTAGAAAAAAACAAAGTCATCTCATGAAAAAAGTAACTTTTATTATTATTAAATTCAATAACTTGTAAAGCTTGGACTTTCACCTCTTCTAAATAATGTATTTTATCTATTTAAATATGGATTTGCATTTAAAAACTTAATTCTAGAACATTCACTTTAATCCCTCTGATACCGAACGTTCCTGAGTCATTTCTCCTGAAAAACTGTCCCTGTTAGTGTTTTACTTAATCAGCATTTTAGGCAATATTTACATTTTTTGGATAGTTTCTATAATAATCAGAGTTAGTGTAATGAAATGTAACTTGGCATTTTTCAATCATAATTGACCCTATATCTATGTCCAGCTTTACTCAACAACAAAAAAGGAAAATTGTCAACTTTTATATTTAGAAAGTTACTCTTCTAACTGCCCAAAATATCAGGAATTAAAGCTATTCTCATGACAAAAAAAAAAGAGAAAATAACACTCATGATTTTGAAATCAATAGAGAATATTTAATGTGATTAGGTTTTCAGGAAGTCAAATATGGGTACTGAGATAACGTTCTTTAGAAAATGAAATAAATTTCCAAAGTTTCTCACACATTTTCCCCAAACTGCTTTAAGTTGATAAGCAGTAGTCAAGCTCTTCATCTTTTAGATGATAAAATGTTTTGTCTTTATTCTGAATAATAAATTATAGTAGCTTAGAGGGGGAAGAAACAAAACAAAAAATACAAGAATCTGAAAGCCCTCACAACTAGAATACTGGCACAGAATTTTTATTAATGACTTTCAAGTTTATAAATTCCATTACATAGAAATTTTATTCCCTTGAGACACCAGGGAAAATAGTGACTGTCTAAAGGGGACCGTCATTAGTCTTGGGTCTCTAGGCACAATTATTTTCTAATAGCACCTGATATTTTCGAAGGGAATTGATTCTCTTCCACAGAGTGTAGTCTTGCTAGAAAAGTACCATCTAGTTCTGTACTTCTACTTCCCACTTTTTCCATTAGATGTCTGGTGGGCCAGATCCTTTATCCATCCATACTTGAGACAGACTGTGGCTGGTGTGTGACCAACTGATAATGAGATCCTTATCATAATGAAGTGATTATCACTGGTGGGAGCTGAAGGCATGGAGATGATAACAGCAACAGAGATGTACTTTTCAAGGTAAACTGACTAGTCATTCCTACTATAGATGGTGTTTTTCTTCCTGCTTTCTGCTTCGTAGCTCTCAGGGAGCTTTTGTAATTTCAGCAGTCCCCAAGATTGCCCTCCCAGACTTTGTTTGATTCCACAAGTTCCCCAATTTATCTCCCATTTCTTACAAAAATCCTCATTTGCCTTAAGTTATCTGGAATTAATACTTGTCACTAAGAGCACTAACTGTCGATACTACCTTCCTACTAAAAATATATACACTGGAAATTGAATTCATTCTATGTATTTCTTATTTTATAATTTTTTAAAATTATTAATATCAATCTACTTTATGAGACCGGCAGTATTTGACCTATAATTCTATATCTTTGTTATATTCAAGTCAATGATACAAGATACTAGTGATTAAGAAAAATATTAATAATATTGCATTACATTTTAGACAAACATTTTTAATTATAAATATACTTCCATATAAATTGTTTCATCTGATCATCACAAAAGCTCAACTTGAAGAGAATAAATTCTTATTTTCTATTTTACAAAAGAACTACCATTTAGTGAAGTAAGCAGTTTTCAAGTGTAGGACATAATAAGTGCCAGAACTTTAAACCACATTTTAAACTTCATATTTAGTGTTATTTAACATACAACCACTGCATCCCTGCACTGTGCATGGGACAATCAAAGAACAAGTCAGTGGGATATGTTACTATCAAATAAAAAAAGACAAATAGAGGAAAGTTTGTAGGCATTGTTCTTAGAACAATGTATTAAATCATATAGAACAGCGTCAAGGGTTGATTGTAATGTCAGATTTCATTGACACAGTCAGAAGAAATCTATAACAACATTATCAGATTATTTCTCTTACATTTCAAGGGGCCTTGTAGAAATGTCACTGGTCTCCAGGAATCTCCTTCTGCCAGGGTCCTTTACCAGGACACTTTCTCTGGATAAATATGGGGAACTCAAGGTCTTTGGCTACATGAATTTTAAATTTCTTTCTCTCCATAGGCACCCTTTTAGGCCAAGGACTCTATTTATTGTGTCAAGGGTAGAATATCTGAGTATTGATAGAGAGTGGCTGACACAAAGAAGTATTTAACTTCATTTGTCAATTTTAATAATTGGCATGTATTTGTAGGCTTTTAAGTAATATACAAATTTTAAAATCCCATAACTTGGGTCTTCAAAGGAGCCTCCTTCCAAAATAGTTTCCAATAGACATAAGGAGAAATGAAGGATGTGACAATATATATGTGAACCAGAATTGTATTTGGATTTAACAGGTCAATTATTCAGCTGATATTTCTATTTGAATACGCTTACACAGGAAAATGTAGGGATAAGTTGAATTTATGGTGATGAGGAGTGGAGCACGTAAGGTCAGGGGTAGCACCATCATCCATGGTGCTGAAGGGCCAACAGGTCCCAAAGGCTAATGGATCAAAAGCAGATGATAACATTACGTATCCAGCACCATGCTCCTAAGACCTTGCACACTGTGTGAAAGGTGACTACACTGCTGGATGAAATTCCAAGTGGAGCGGCATACACAGATTCTCTTAAGGGAACGTTTGAACTTTTGATCAAAATACAGGCCAGTGAATTCTGGAGAAAAAGAGTCTAAAAACCATCAGAATATTTTTGTTCTAAAGAATGTACAGTCTAGTCATATTGTATTGTGTCTTGTCATATTGTATTTTTCATAATATTTACTCTGATGTGATTTGCTATTTGAATGCTGTTTCTCTCCATGAAATATGGAAAACTTGGATCCTTCTTGACCAAATTACTGTAAACAATGACAGACTTATTGGACCTTACATAATGACATTCAAACAGAACAAAATTCAGCCCTGTGTGAGGAAGATGAATACTTCCAACAGACCAAACAGAAAAACTTAATTTTTCCCCCTGCCTGAGTCATACATCCCCAGAATACTCACACTACATATTTCCTCTCTACTGGGCTGGAATTGGGCTAACTCTGTGCTTACTTGCTGCTATTATGATGTTTAAACAGCAGGTCACTGAAGGAGATAGGAAAATGGTCAAATAGTATCCACATCACATCTACTTACAGTAGTGCTGGAGTAACATAAAGCAATTCTGTAGAGTTGTATAATTTTTCTATTATTTATTTATTAGAAACAGGGTCTTGCTCTGTTGCCCAGGCTGGGAGTTCAGTAGCACCATCACAGCCCACTGTGCCCTCAAACTACTTAGCTCAGGCGATCCTCCCACCTCAGCCTCCCAAAATACTTTCTTAAATACAACATGATGTTGATTTCTTTGCTTTTACTTTTTGGTGAGCTCTAGTGCTGAGAAGGGCCTTCTCCCTCCATTTCTTTCCTGTTCCTAAACTCTGTTTATCTAAATAACATAGGGATAAAACTGAAAAGCAGGATATTACTAGAGACAAGGTTTTGAGCATTTGTTATTTATGCTGTCACAGCCATGTCTACAGAGAATTAAGGGACAATGCCTTTTATATGTTTAATTTTATTTATTACTATAAGATCCAGCTACAGGTCCAAACTTGATTATAATTCGATTAGCAGAAAAAATATCTGTCCAAAGGAAACTACTAGAATGACAATACTCTTTTAGGACACTTGCTGTTATCTTGTAACTGTTAAAATAAGATTTCTCTGTTTTACATCAATCAAAGGATACAAGTTTCAGATTTTGCCATTGCAGTATGGATTATATTAACTGGTGTTTTCTTGATTTGTGACACTGTTAGATATTATTTTCATCACTGTACCAAGGGGTAACTGAATAATCATTTGGTCTAGCCACTTCTTGTAGGTTAGCGAACTTCTGAAAAAAACATGCACTTAATAGACCATGCTGAAAGCTATAAATACCCCTTAATTATTAGCAAAGCTTGTGTTCCAATCCTGGCAGAAAGGTCTCTGTTAATAAACTCAGTGTGTGTTTTAACTCCAGAATGCTGAAAAAAATAGACATTTTTGGTCGGTCTGAACGCAAACCAAATATCTTGCCACCTGTATGCAGACCCAAGAAAAAAGAAATCTCATTGCTGAAAAAATAATATTTTACATTACAGATTTTTTAATGAATATAAATATGTTTAAATATTATTACATTTGAAGATTATATAGCACAAAAAAGTTGTGAAACTTTACATATAAACAGGAAAGAGTGAGGAAGAAAGAAGGGCAGGGGAAAACACCTTAACACACCATGACCAACCCTACAAAAGTGTGGTCAGATCAAGGTCATAGAATGAGATCAGAATCTGATTAGCAATTTCTCCTCCAAGGATTTAGTCAACTAAGCAGATGCTGCATTACCGTTTCATTTATTGAGCCAGTATTGATTTTAAAATCTAATAATTCCAGCCCAAATTCTTTTGTTAGTTTCTTTTCAAAGTTATTTTTTATTGAAGGGTGACATAAGTGAAGAAAATGTATTACTCATAAGTGTGTAGTCTGATAGATTCATGTAACTATATAGATTGAGAAAAGGGGATGTCATCTAGACTCAAGAAGCCTCCCATATGCTTCTGTACTGTCAAAACATTTTCTAGACCAGGTGAAGTGGCTCACGCCTGTAATCCCACCACTTTGGGAGGCTAAGCCAGGTGGATCATCTGAGATCAGAAGTTCAAGACCAGCCTGGCCAACATGGTGAAACCCCGACTCTACTAAAAATACAAAAAATAGTCCAGTGTGGTGGCACATGCCTGTAATCCCAGCTACTAGAGGGTGCTGAGGCAGGAGAATTGTTTGAACCTGGGAGGCAGAGGTTGCAATGAGCTGAGATCATGCCACTGCACTCCAGCCTGAGTGACAAAGTGAGACTCTGACCCTCCCTGCAAAAAAAAAAAAAAAAAAAAAAATTCTAGCGTAGGTAACCACTATTTTGACTTTTAATGTCATAAATTAATTTTACCTGTTTTGATCATTATAAATTGAATTACAAATACCTTGGGATTTTTTTCTTTACTGTTTTCCAGTAATCATTAGTATGTGATATTTTTTACACAAGAAGAATTGGTTGCACAACAGATTGTGGTTGCACAACAAAAGTTCATTCATTTTCATTGCTGTGTAACATTCCTCTTTGTGAATATACCACAGTTGCATTGCTTATTTTACAGTTGATGAACATGTAAACAGAATTCAGATTGGGCTGATTGTAAATGCTGCTGTACGTGATGATATGGTTTGGCTGTGTCCCCACCCAAATCTCATCTCAAATTGTAGTTCCCATAATCCCCATGTGTTGTGGGAGGGACCAGGTGGAGATAATTGAATTGTGGGGGCAGTTTTCCCATCTTGTTTTCATAATAGCATAATAGTGAGTTAGTTCTCATGAGATCTGATAGCTTTATAAGGAGTTTTCTCCTTCACTGGGCACTTATTCTTCTTCTCACAACTGCCATGTGAAGGACATGTTTGCTTCCACTTCCACCATGATTGTAAGTTTCCTGGGGACTCCCAATCCATGCTGAACTGTGAGTCAATTAAAACTCTTTTTTTATAAATTACCCAGTCTCGGGTTTATTAGCAGCATGAGACAGACTAACATATGTGAATACATTTACATTAATACATGTCTTTGGAGGTTCGGCTGTACTAGTTTATCTTATGTAAATTGAAAGAAATGAAATTCCTATAAGTGAGATTATACGTATGTTTAACTTTATTCAGTATTTACTATCAAAGGGTTTTCCACAATGGTTGGTCCAAGCTTTATACCCATTGGCAAGGTATGAGAGTTCCATTTACTCTATGTTAACACCACTTCTTATTGGCTTCTTTAGTTTCTTTTTTTCTGGGTGTGTATTGGTTATTTGTGATTTTAATATTAAAATATCTTTGCCTAGCCTAAATCATAAAAACACTTTTCTGTAATATTTTCTCAGTTATTGTTTTACATTTCAAGCTTAGTTTCTTATTGATGTGAAATCGATACTTGTGTAGTTGAGGAGATGAGGGTCAAGATTATTTGTTTTCCACATTGATACCCACTTGGTCCAGCATCTTTAATCTGAAATGTCACCCTTTATTCATTGTACTGCATTATTGAATATTTTCATAAATTTTGCATTAAAATATTTTTTCTTGACTCTATTTTGCTGCATTAGTCTATTTTTCTTCCCTGTGATATTACCCTATTATCATAATTTCATTTGTATCATAATAATTCATGATATATGATAGACCAAATTCTCCAACTTCATTGCTCTCCTTCAAGATCTGTTTGCCTATTCTTGCCTATTTGCAATTACATAAATTTAAGAGTTATTTCATCAATTTTGGAAACACTGATTATATTTTGATTGGTTTTACATTAAACCCAATAAATTTGTGGGAATTTAACATATTTATAATGTTGGGGACACTGATAAATAGATGTCTTGAAAGCTTCTGTTACATTAATACGTAGGTTGTTCATGTTTGTTAGATTAATTACTATGCATTAAATGCATATTATTTTTAAGTGTTCTAATCATTTGTTGTTAGTATGTAGAAATAAAATTGCTATTTGTATATTGGTCATCTTTGAGTAAAATTCTCAAATTCAGTTGTTTATTTTATAATTTGTCTGTAGATTATTTTGAATTTTCTTCTTAAACAATCATATTGTCATCACATAATATTATTTTCTTCCTCTCTAATCCTTGGGACATTTATTATTCTTTCCTTGATGCATTAGCAAAATTCTCCCAGGATAGTGATGAACAAAAGCGTTAATAGTGGTCACTCCAGTCTCATTCCTAAAGTCAGGGGAAGTTTTCTTTACTTCACTATTAAAACATGATGCTTTACATATTTTTTTGTAGCTAACTCTTATCAAATCAAGAAAATTATTTTAACTTTTTGAAACATTGGTTCATAAGTCAAGTCAACCTAGTATTCTTCAAATAAATCTAAGCTATTGTGATATACCATCTTTTTCATGTATTTCAATACTACATCTGCTAATATTTTATTAGTTTTTTGCATCTTTGTTCATAGGAGAAGGTGGCCTGATTTTTGCCTTTATCGTAATGTCTTTGCCAAGCTTTATATAAAGAGTATGGATGTCTCATAAACAGGTTTATAGATTATTCTTTGTTTTTCTATTTTCTGAAATAATTGTATAATAATTATAATATTCTTTCCCAAATATTTGGAACCATCTTCTGGTAAACCTATATGGAGTTCACTTTAAGGGAAGGCTTAAATTATTGACTACATCTCTTTAAGAAACATAGGACTTTTTGAATTTTATATTTCTTCTTGAGTCAGTTTTGCTGAGTGTTTTACAAGAAATTTTCTCATTTCCTTTAACTTTTCAATTTTTTCAGCAGAGTTGCATATATTTTATTTTGATTTTAATATCTTTATTTAGTCTCTTTTTTTATCCCCCTTACTGATATTGAGTTTTCTCTCCCTCTGTCTGTTTTAATGTTCTTTTCTAAGCATTTATAAAATTTTATGAATATTTTAAAGGAACTAAATTTGTCTTGGTTAACTTAGCTTGCTATGTTTATTTTCTTAATTTTTTATTATTAATCGTAATGGAAAAGGCCAGGTGGAAGTAACCAACGTTTAATAAAATAAAAGCAACATAATTTCCTGCAAGCTATGATAGAGATAAAAAATCATCCTTAAGTATTTATATAGAGATAGTGGACGCATCATACCTTGGCTTAATTTACCAACTTTGCCCCTGCAGAAATGGATGGATGCTGGATGACTAGAGACTAACTCAAGCTCATCCAGTAGTAGCCCCAATCACAATGACTGTGACAGATGTGTTAGGTGAGTGTTATGTGTAGTAAGGTCACAGATAAATGATATGCAACAACTGATTTTGAAAATGTGCTCTTTTTTATCCTAATTAGAGAAGAGTTCGAATTTTTTTAATTAACATTAAAAGGACAAATTATACACTTATAGTTTTGTTCCAGGGCTATGTAAATTCTCCCACTTTCTTTTATAATATAGTTCAAAAAAATCTGGACTGTTCAGATGGTCTTAGTATATCATATTGAATCATTATATCAATGCCATTATATCAGTTGGGCAGAATGAGAAAGCAGTGACTTAGAACTTGAAAAGATACATGCATTTCTAAAGGTTAAAAAAATAAATCTGGTGAAGATTCAGAAGCCTGCCACACTCATAAAATGTAGGGGTTCTAGTGGTCAGAGTGTGCCAAAACATCCCCTTATAGTAATAGATAATGATTAAATCTTGCAGTTTCTAAACCAAAGAACAAATCATAGTCCCAGGTGTGCTTCTTCATGATGAGAATCAGTCTGTTCTATGCATGGGGACACTTACCTGCTCCATTTTTTGAATGACGCAAAAATCTGCCAGCTTTGTTTGAATGGGACTCAGAGCAAGAAAGACTTTGTTCTGGGTCCAAAATATGGTGGAAGCAGCTTTGTCATACAATCTCACTGACCCTATGATTTTAGAAGTATCAGTGGTGATAAAAGATGCTTGTGGCAAGATCTAGTGGGAAAAAACCCATTGCAGGGGTTCTCGAGCAAGTCCATGTCATCTGTAAGCCATTGTCACTTTTTGAAAAACAATACCTTGTGCTATTGAACTCTGGAAGAGAAAGAATCTCTAACCACAGGACACTGAGTAACCATGCAGCCAAAATCGCCTATCATGAACTGGATTCTGCAAAACTCACAAAGATATAAGGCAGGGGAAGTCCACATACAGTCCATTGTATGATGGAGTGGTATATGCAGGATCAAGCACTAGCAGGGCCAGGGAACATGAGCAAGCTGCATAAGCAGGCAGCCTAGACCACTGCAGCACTAGCACACTTCAAGCTGTTCATGCCTATGACCAGGAGAAAGAAGAGGAAAGTGCCCAATCTTGGTTTACAGATCTGTCACCTCAGTGTGTGAGTTCAGACCATAATAATGTATGGTCATTGCATTATGGTTCAACTAAAGAGTATAGTTTTAGACATTTGTGAGATAAAGTCCTCAGAATCATCAGAAATTCAGGTAGTGGATCTGGTCATTAACTTGATTTGGAAGAATAAATAGATAAATAAGTGGCCTGAAATTACAATATATAGATTCATGAGCAGTGGGAAAATGGCTTGGCAGGCTGGTCAGGGATCCAAAAGTTTTAACGAAAAAAGGAGAGTAGGGATAGTCAAGGAGATGGAAACCTAAAGGAAAGGTTTATGGATAAACCCATGAAATTGGACAAGAAATGTGATGATCTTTGCATTTCATATCAATGCCCATCAGAGATCATTTACTGTGGAAGAGGCATTAAACAGCCATGCACAGAAAATGACCATGCCAGTTGGTATCAGCCTATGTTTATCTTTGTCCACCAGTGCTGGCATGATGGGCCCATAAATAGAGTGGAAATTCTGGCAGAATTGAAGCCTAAGTACACGCACAAAAGCATAAACTTTAAGTGACCAAACCTGATCTAGATGCTATATCACAAAATGTCAAACCTACCAGCAATAGAGAGTGTTTGATCCTCCAGCGTGAGCTCCCACATAATATCATGTTAGACTAGGGAATCAACTTCTTACTGAAAGAACATGCAAGAGTTAACCCTGAATTCAGCGTCTATGCTCTGGTAAGATTCTACCTTCACATCACAAAAAGTTGCTGGCTTGATAAAATGTTGAGATAGCTTGCTGAAACACAAATGAAGAGCCCAGCTGAAGGCAATACTCTTTCAGGATGTGGTATCATCCTCCAGGATATTACATATATTGAGTCAAAAATTATTATATGGCCTTGTTGCCAGTAAAAAGAATACATGGGTCAGGAACCAAGCAGTGGAAAGAGAAATGGTCATACTCAGCATCTCTCCCAGTGAGCCACTTTGGACTCTGCAATGTTGCAAGTCCAGGAGATATAAATCAATCATGAACTCCCACTGCCACTGAGTACTTTGGACTCCTTATGTTCATGGACCAAAAGCCAATAAGTGAATCACTTTCTTAGCAGTGGCAACTAACCCTGATCATCAGGAGAAGGGAAGGACCAAGAAGGAATATGTATGCAAAAAAGATGATCCACTTGTGTGCCTCTTGGTATCACCTTGCTCAATTGTGTTGATACCATATTCAGGAAAGGATATCCTGAACAGGATATGGTAACCAGGAGGAGGTAAGGCCCCTCCAAGATGTGTGTCTGGATCACAGTTAATCCAGTAAGGAAAAATTGAGACTGGATAGTGGAGATGGGACACAATGAGTGTCAACTGAGGATCCCAGATCTGCCTAAGGGGTAGGAACTGTGGTTCTTCTGCCTAAACTCACCTTTCTAAGTTTCTGCTCAGGAAAACAGGTCCTTGAGAGGAGCTGCTTCATCACTATGTAGGGAGAAGTGGATTCAAGCTGCACAAAAGTTGAAATGTGAAAGAAGAGGGAGGGCAGTACCCAGCTCCCCTTCAAAGAAGGATGAGTGCCCAGACTTGGGAAGGGGATTGTTGGCAGTTATCTTCTAGCTAGCCGCTCCCTTGGTGTCTACCTTTCCTTCAGAAAAGCAGCAAATCACACCCTTGCCAAAGCAGCCCATGTTGGGGACTAAGCAAGGCAAGGGGTAGAGATCTAGCCATTTCGACTAGAGCCAGAAAACAAATAACAGTCTTTTCTTACTCCAGAACTTTCTACTGGGTTGACTCATTGTACTTTGACCATTTTCTCTGACATATCTTGCTTCCACCACCTTACTTTCACAGGCATCAAGTCTTATAAGTATCTTGCCCCCAAACTCTGAGTGTATGTTTCTAAAGAACACAAGCTGTAATGCTCTGAACCCATGAGACTGACAAAATCTCCAAGCCCCTGCCTCTTCTTGACTCTCCTCTTTGCTCCTTATATATTAGCAAGTACACTGAAGAAAAAAAAAAAGCAGAAAATGTCAGCTTCACCACAACAAATTTTACCTCTTTCTAATATCTTGGTTCCTCAAATCTGACCACCTTGACTGCCTTCCAATGCCTGTTTTTGTATTTTATCTAGCTATATTGGCTATTTTTGGCGGGGAGCTTGAATTAGAATGTTGTTACCATGTTGTTTCAGTCAGTTCAGGCTGCCATAACAAAATTCCTTAAGTTGAGTGGCTTAAACAACAGAAATTTATTTTCTCAGAGTTCTGGAAGCTGGAAGTCCAAGATCAGGATGCCAGCATGTTTGATTCCTCTAAGGACTCTCTTCCTGTCTTATATAGACTGACACTTTCTTCCTTGGTTCTCCTCACTTAGTGGAGTAAGATAGCAAGCTCAAGCTCTCTCTGGGGTCTCTCTCTCTCTCTTTTTTTTTGAGACATGGTCTTGATTTGTCATCCAGGCTGAAGTGCAGGTGGCACAACCATGGCTCACTGCAGCCTCACCCTCCTCCTAGGCTCAATCAGTCCTTTCACTGCAGCCTCCCAAGTAGCTGAGGTTACAGATGTGTGCCACTATGCCTGGCTGAGTTTTTGTTTTTTGGTGTTTTGTTTGTTTTAGTTTTAATAGAAATTATGTAATGTCCTTGCCAAGCTTTATATAAAGAGTATGGATGTCTCATAAACAGGTTTATAGAGAAATGCTATCTCACTATATTGCCAGGGCTGGTCTCAAACTGCTGGGCTCAAGCAATCCTCCTGCCTCAGTCTCCTAAAGTGCTGGGTTTACAGGCATGAGCCACCGCACCTGGCCTGATGTATCTTCTTGTAAGGACACTAATTCCATCATGAGGGTCCCACTCTCATGACCTCGTCTAAACCTAATCACCTCCCCAAAGCCCCATCACCAAGTACCATCACATAGGATTCACAATGGGGCTTCAACATAAGAATTTAGGGATGAGTTCAATTACAGCATGATTGCTACAATTCAATCCACAGCATATGCTATAAGTAGATAATTACAATTTTATTTTATAGTATCATAGGAAAATACCTTTAAAAATTAAAGTAATGTTTAAAAGTTCCCCAAGCTTTCCCATTTTATCTCCTTTCCAAGAAGAAATGAGTATTTTAATCATTTCACCTAAACTTTGGAGTTAATGTCAGGCTACTATAAATTATCATAAGCATTTACATGTAGATTCAATTTTGACATTGTCTGTTGATTCTCTGTGATGGTAAACAAGAACACTAGTTTACTTATACATAAAATCCTTCATCCTACCAATGTAATTCTCTCTCAAATTTTATTAAATTTATATTTCATGTTTTAATTACTGTGTCTATGTGAATATCATTATGGCTGGGTCAAGTGATACACTATCCATTTCTTAAATTTCTTACACAAATTTTCTCAAAAAAATGTTTAATTATAATTTAATTATATACCACCTCTCTTTTATTTATTATTATTTCACATCTAAATAGCCTCCTTATACTTTTAAAAACTCCCCCAAATTATCTCCGTTTAAATTGATATATGGAGAAATCTGTTGTGATAACTTATCATTTCCATTTATTTATTTTTTTTCCTGGAGGCGGCCCTCTGGAGCCTTCTGACTTCCTACTGTAGTCTTACCTGTTTGCTCACTGGGTCCTTTGCACAGGTCTCATCCTGGGCTTACTTTTCTGTCATCCTGAAAATTCTCTTCCCCTCTCTTTGGTGTGTGATCTCTTGTTTTATACTTTCATTTATATTTTTCTCACCACTTCTCCAGCCTTTGTCTGCTACCAAGTCACAAAGCCAATGTTACATATTCCAGGTTTTTGTTATGGTATTACCCTGCTAGGCATCAGTTCCTGAATCAATTAGCCTCTATCTAAAATCACCACAAATCACAAGCACTTAGCTCATGTTCTATGGGAGGTTTGGAAGGATCGGGAGATTTTTCTGTTCAGAGCTAGCTGGAGTAATACCTGCTGTGCTCGAGTGAGACTACACCTGAAAAAAAAAAAAAAAAAAATACCTGCTGTGCTCATCTGTTTTTGGCTAGCAGACTGGTCAGCCTGCAGATAGGTGGTATAAGATCACCTAATCATGGCGGGTGCGGTAGCTCACGCCTGTAATCCCAGCACTTTGGGAGGCAGACGAGGGTGGATCATGAGGTCAGGAGATCAAGACCATCTTGGCTAACATGGTGAAACCCCGTCTCTATTAAAAATACAAAAAAAATTAGCTGGGCGTGGTGGTGGGTGCCTATAGTCCCAGCTACTCGGGAGGCTGAGGCAGGAGAATGGCGTGAACCCGGGAGGCGGAGCTTGCAGTGAGCCCAGATGGCGCCACTGTACTCCAGCCTGGGCGACTGAGCAAGACTCCATCTCAAAAACAAACAAACAAAAAATCATCTAATCACATGCTTGTTTTCTGACAGATTGACAACCAAGCTGTGTTTGTTCTGCCCCATGCAGTTTTGCATCCTCTAGTAGAATGGCTCAGGTTTGTTTACATTATGGTCCAATGCTTACAAAGTGATATAGTTTGGATCTGTGTCCCTCACCCAAATCTCATGTTGAATTGTAAACCTCAATGTTGGAGGTAGGCCCTCCTGGTAGGAGGTGATTGGATCATGGGGGCAGTTTGTCATGGTTTAACACAACCCCCCCTTGACCCTGTTGTGGCGATAGTGAGTTTTCATGAGATCTGGTTGTTTAAAAGTGTGTGGCACCTCCCCCCTCTCTCTTCCTCGTGCTACAGCCACTTAAAGTGCTAGCTCCCACTTTGCTTTCCAACATGAGTAAAAGCTCCCTGAGGCCTCCCCAGAAGCAGATGCTGCTATGCTTCCTATACAGCCTGCAGAACCATGAGCCAATTAATCCTGTTTCCTTTATAAATTACCCAGTCTCAGGCGTTTCTTTATAGCAGTGCGAGAAGGAATACATGAACACACCACAAGAGCAAGCTCTAGTGCACATGAACGTTTGATGCTAGAGCTTCTCTCATATTTTTCCAAATCAAATGGGTCAAAATCAGTCTCAGAGCTATCACAGAATTAAGGGGTCATGGGAATGGAAGGGAAGAAACTTGAGCCCTATTTGCAGTCTATCACTTTCTCTTCCATAGCAGTACATTTTCCTATCTAATACAAAATTTAGGCTGAAAACTTTTGAATCATTTGTGATACTTTCTATGTATCATCAACCTATGTATTTACCTACCTATTTTTATGTATTTGTTGATTATATATTTACAAATACTTCTAAATAGCTTAAAATTTGCCACATATTGTTCTAAGTCTTATTTGATAATTTACCCTCCAATCTGAACATATCTATAAGGTACCACTATTAATATTCTCAAATAACACATAAGGAACCTATGGCCAAAGAAGTTAAGTGCATGCCCAATATCACAAGTGGAATTTGAAGCCAGAAAGTCCAGGTCTCAAGTTCGTTTCCTCATTGTGGCTCTCACATTTGGCTTTTGGCCATGCCACAGCTGCCTGCCATCACTGTATTTAGAATTTTCCTATCTATGACATGCACTTATCACTTCTTTCTTTTATGGACCACCTTCCTAATTTTTCTTAAAAAATACTTACAAACTCACCATGAACTACTTTCCTATCCACCAGTAAGCTAGTATTTTCCCTTTCTCTGAAACAGCATGACTTTTTTCAATTTCCTTACATGTGATACTCACCCATAATACTAACCTTTCCCTCAGCATCTTAACAACTAAAATACATCACAATATCTTCTCTTCCTCTCCCAATCCTTTCCATGTTCAAACCTCATGCCCCCTTTTTTTTAAATAGCCATCTGTGATGTTTCAGTTTCTTTATGTTTCCATCTCTAGGTATGTGCTGAAACTATATTAATCAATACTCCTTTTGACAGATCGTTGGTACTTCTAATAATCATGTTCTGTTTAGAAGTATAGTTTTTTCAAATACAATCTAAATTTACTTCATCATTAAAACTATTTCTTTGTTTATTATTTCTTTTTTATTGAGCATTGCAAAAAGAAATTACAGAGAAATTATGCTTTAGGGCCTCATGTTCAAAGATAACGAAACATGTTATCTTTAATACATGTGTATTATACATACAGATATATAGTACTTAAAATTGTTGAATAACAATGTAAACCAGAAGCACAGCCTTTTGAACACAATTTCCCACTAGTAGTTGGCAAGGAAAGAGTTGATTTTAAAGGATGAATCCTTTGGAGAACTACTCAAAATAATTTTAGGGAATTATTAAGATTTCTAAATTTATCTGAAGGTAAATAAAAATGTGTGATTAATTGAGAGGATAATACTATTCTAGGATTAGGGGAACACAGTGAGAAAATCTTCAAAGCTTGGTTTATGCAAATTGTAAGCAGAGTGGTGAATAGGAAAATAGGTAATAATAAGAGAGGAAAAAGGTCACATAGTGAAACGTATAGTAAGAAGCCCTAGGTATAAAAGAGAGCTCCATATAAAAGTACAGTTACAGCTATTTGTTGATCTGTAATTATTTCTGACTGGCCAATTGAATGCCTTCTGCTACAAGTAGGAGAAATAGTTTTAAAGGCATCAAAAACTGATCTAATAGAATAATCCTCATTTAAACTTCATGAGAAATGTGTTACCCTAATTTTCAGGTCTGTTTCTTTGAGAAATAAAGAAACCTCCAATCTACTTTTAGATATTCTTTTATTGTGAGCCTGTCTTAGAAAACACTGGTTAACTTCTAATTTGCCGGTTTTATAATACCATAGCTTTCTTTCTTATTCTAGCTTTGAAAGATAAACCATCACAAAGTGTAGTGTAATAGCAATAGAACCCAGCCAATAGTAAAAAAAACAACAAAACTCACCCTCTGGGAGACATGATTGAATAAGATCTGCTGCTACAACATAGCCTTCCTAATTTCTCAAATCTTACAGATAGATTATAGCAGACTTAGATTGTATCTGACTACATAATATGGTAGAATAAATATTGGGAATGCAGTTATAGTTTTGGATAAAAAAGATCCAAATGTATATTCATCCTTTTACTTAGCTAAAACAGCTCAAACAAGTAAAAATTAATTCTCTAAATGTAAATATTCTTGTGTATAAAATTTGAAAATGATAATACCTGACATTGTTAAGAGTTATAAATATGAAAATAGCTAATGCATATTAAGTGTGGTGGACACTGTGTTATGTGCCCAAATTCTCTTTCAGGATTAAAGATGTATTTGTCCAACCACTGAAGGTGCCACTATATGACAGCCCTCAGATATTAGACTTGACAAATAATTTTTCTAAACTGAAAGAACGGTCTCTGCCTTATGTAAGATGATACCCTTCCTAGGGCAGCCATCATCTAATAACTCGAAATACAGGATGTACTTACTAGAAGAATGGAAATTTTTTTATCCAGTGGCAAATATTTGATTAATGTTTGTCCCAGAGCAATTTTGGAAGTAGATGATTTATCACATGAATCTGTATCTCTAAGGGAAGAGGATCTAAAAGAGATTGTTAGTTATAGCCATCAATCGTTGTTGGCAAGATATTACGGAAAGCTTTGTTACCAAAATTGTCTGAATATATATCTTTTTCAACTCTTCTACTACTGCCATAGTGCCATTCATTTATTCTAAGCCAAAGTGAGAGATTTCAAGTCATCTTTAACTTTCCAGTGTTTGAGTTCCCTCATCTAATTCATCACCATATTCTACTTTACTTCTTCCAAAATGTCTTAGATGTTCCTTTTCCACGGAGAAATTGGTTATCATGTTAAGAAGCAGAAAGTGTGATATAAAAGGCCTGCATTTTAAACTAAGCAGATGGGATTAAAATCTAAGACCTAACCCTGTGTAGTCTTGGAAAAATCTTAAAACCTTTCTAATTTTCAGTGTTCTCATCTTATAAATGAAGATAATGACCTCTACATTTCCAATTTTAGAAAAAATTTAAAAAACAGTAATTAACATGCATGTGCTCAGTCACTGCATAACACATTATAAGTACTAAATTCATAGGAGCTATGCGTAATGGCACAATTGATGTATTCATTCTGCTGTCTAGTAAGATAGAAGCTCCTACCTAGCCAGCTTGTCTCCATTTCCTTACCACGTACTTCATATAATCATTTTACATGAAATATTCACCATTATTATAAAGAGCTTAATATATTATTTTCATTATGATAGTCCTTTGAATTCAATGAATTTTATTGGCTAACCATCTTTTCTATGCTAACTTTCCCCTAAATTAATTTTTCCTGAATCTCCAATATTACCCTCTATTCCAGTAAGAAATTCCTCCTCATTATTTCCCAATAAATTTGCTAGCTTTTTATGCACTGTGCCTTTTCTCTTTTTCTGCCTAAATCACATCAATACTTTAAAATTCAGTCAATATCTACTCTATAAGATTTCACTTGATTAAATCATGCTTTACTAATCTTTTTTCTCTCATAGTATAATGCATCTATTCAATTGCTCTCAGTTTGATATAGTTAGTTAGATACTAATCTACTTGAGGAGAGAATACTTGAATTCAATTATTTTATATTCTCTCCAGAACATGAAACAAAGCTATGTAAACATTAAATTCTAAAACAGTTCTATTGGTAGGTAGTTCATTTTTTCCTTGATGTTAAATTCACTAAGATATTTTATTTTATGTAATATTATATGTTTACTGTATTCAAAATTAACAGGTATACATAGAAATACTAGTTGATTTTTGCTTTATTTCATTTTCACATTAAAATTAGATGTATATGTAAAACTAGAGAGAAAATTATTCTGTTTAGGACATTTTCAATTTAAATGATCACAAATTATATTTTGATACTTATGCAATATTTAGGTAAAAGATAACATAAACTTTCCATTTAACTTATGTGATTTAAGCTGATACTTAAGATCTGTAAGGAGGAAAATTAGAATTTTTTTCTCATAAAATCTGAATGGATTTTTTTCCCCAACTTTTAAAAACTCAACATTTTGGAGGACAATAACTTGATTATTTGAATAATTAGGATACAAATCTATAGCAACTTTCTGGCATGTAAATTATTCTGACAATTGTAGAAATTTTTCTATCTCTATTTAGAAAATATAAACTCTTATACAACTTTGTTTATGCAACTAATTCTGTTTCTCTATTAGCAGAGTTGCTCTTGTTGACAGATCAAATAGAAAATAAAAAATAATGAACAATATGTATTTTATTTAATCTTTAACTTCTCTAAATAGCAAACATATAGGAAATTTCTATTGAGCTACAGTAATATTAAAACTTACAAAAATATTCCAGTTTATTTTCATTTCTCAACACACAATTTTACTGAAAAAATACTCATAATTATTGTGTATATTGGTAAGTGCTTTATACTTTCCAAGTGTTCTCATCTCCAGTGTATTTTTCAACCTTCAGAGTTACACTGGGAGAAAAATCAATAGAAAAATAATTGACCCCCAAAAGGTTAAATGATTGGCAGAGCACGCAACTAGTAATTGAACCTCAAAATTAAAATCAGGTAATCTGACTATTGATTTTGTGGTGCATTTTACAATAGGCAGTTGCTATTCAATTCAAAGACATTGTCATATGTGAAAAACTTACTCTTTTGTCTTTTATATTTCAAAACCACTCACAAGAAATTGAGCAAACTGTCTCACTCTGCCGAAACATTTGTGATAATTGACCATTTTTTTCTATCGTGCTTTTTAAATTAAAAAATACATATTGGATATTGTAAATCAGAATAGAAAAATCTAAGTGACAGATATATCATCTTCTTAATTTCAGCCTTTTTGAATCCTATTACATATAAGAAGAAAATTACATATTGAAAAAGTAAAGAGATTAAGGAAAGCAGATAATCATGGTAAAATTTCTGCTTCTCTGAGTTCTCCCTATAGCTCATAAGTTTTTCTTAAGTCCTAAATCAGTTTGACTCTTAGATTAGCCAGAATTCCTGACAGTGTTTTGTATATCATTGCTAATAAGCTATTTACTATTTTTGACGAAACCCTTGAAGAAATTCTTAGGAATTTTTTTTTATTGAGATGTCATTGACATATAAAAATTGTATGTATTTAAAATACATAATTTGATGTTTGGATATACATATACCTTGTGAAATGGTCACCATAATCAACCTAATTAACATATCTATTTTCTCTACATAGTTCCCAGTGTGCATGTGTGTGTGTATAAAGTGTGTGTTGAGATTTAAGGTCTATCCTCTTAGCAAATTATAAGTAAGCAAGACAAATAAAGAGAAATACTGAATGATATTACTTGTATGTGGAAAGTAGAAGAGTCAAATCTGTAGAAGCAGAAAGAGGAATGGTGGTTGTCAGGGTATGGGGGAAGAAAAGGGAAAAGGAGTGATGTTAGCCAAAGGGTGCAAATTTCCACTTATGCAAGCTGGATAATTTCTGGAGATCTAATGCATAGTATGATGATGATAGTTAACAATGCTCTATTGTGTATTTGGAAAGATGTCTTGTGGTGCAAGCTTTCTGCTTATTGTGTTTGCTATATTGATAGCCTGTTTTTATCCTCTGCAGATTGTGAAAGATTAATAGGATGACATCACTGTTATTATCTCAATTTCTATGCAAATTTCTCTCTCTCAAAGACAAAATTTTGAGTTGTCCACTCTGCCTTCTTTATAAGGTCTTCTCGATCTCTATATACTCTGTTTAATATTTATATACCTACATGCTATCTACTACAGAAAAATTAAGTTCTGTTTATGTTTTATGTATTTTTCTAAATCTACATATTAATTCTTGCATTCATATAACCAACTTACCCAGTTTATTGAAGATTTTTTTTTTGCCACTTCAAATATTTTTTCATGAGCTGGACTTCAGATTCTGCATATCAATGCAATATCTCAAGGTAGTAAAAAGTTACTTACGAAATTCTGAAGGAGAAGAGCATGATCCCTATCTATATATCCTTTTACAAACCAGAAACCAACAAAAATATATTGAGCCATTTTTGAAAATAAAATAATGATGAAATCTAGCTAGTCAAAGGGTAAATCAAAGAAACAAATTTTGAAATATAGAATCCAGGTAGAAGTATGGATGACCAAGATCTATCAATGCATTCATCAATCCATTTCACCCATTTATCTACCTATTTATCCATTCATGGATGAGCAACTAACAATCGTATAGAAACAGAGACAAGCAATTACGGACATCAGAGTTTTTCAAAGAAGAAAAAGTTATTGAGTATTTGAAAACTAGGAAATAGTTAATTTCTATATTTCACATTATTATTCTTATTGAAAAATAGATATTCTCTAATGTAGGACATGCAGTTTACAAAGATTAGTGGCTCTAGAGTTATTTTTCTATGCCTTGCAGACAAGATTGAGGAATTAATACTTAGTTGTAATGAAATAATTATACTTCCACAATATACTCCATTTTGTTTTGTTAATTGGTGCTTGTTTACATGCAAGCAAAATTAAATTCAATAAATTTTCACCAAAATTAAAATATGATTAATGTTTTCTAAAATATACTTTGAATAGATCAATTTCTCCTTTCTTTCATTTGCTTTTTTCTATTTAAAAATGTCATCTGCGTATCACATAAGTTGATGATCTTTAAATGTTAATAAAGATAATTTCTTAGTGGTGGGCTTTTTGATATTGTATACAAATTATTTTCAGGCTGGGCATGGTGGCTCATGCCTTTAATCCCTGCACTTTGGGAGGCCGAGCAGGATCACTTAAGCTCAGGAGTTCGAGATCAGCCTGGGCAACACAGTGAGACCCCATCTCCATGTTTATTTTAAAAAACAGAAAAGACAAAGAAAAAATTTATTTTGTGTTTTTATATAAGTTATTTTTAATTTGCATATACTTTATGTTATATTCAATTTAATAATGTTAAATTCGTATTTGGAAGATAAATTATAAATTCCAATAAAAATTGACAAGAGAAAGTGATTTTTAAGGGCTATATTGTAAGAAAGTATTATGGTTTATTTAAAATTTCAGCTTTTTCTTGTAGATCTCTTTGGATTTTTACATATAACAGATATTGGGAAGCCATTCTAATCAAACGAAACAAAATGACAAAAATAATTTCTTACAAAAGACTGACTCTGGTTTGATATAAATACAGTGAAGATATTAGTTTAAAGTGTAGAATGCATTGTAGAGTTGCAAGACAGAATGTTAGGAAATTATTTTATTCATTTCTCATTTATTCATCTGTTCATTCCTTTGACAAATTTGTATTTAGTCTCTATTGTAAGCCAGGCATGATTTTAGCACCTTGGTATTCATTAGTGAACAAAACACAAAGATCTCTAGTATGTTGGACATTGCATTCCATTCCCGGGGTAGTGGAGACTGAGTGTTGTATGGGGATGCTAAGTGGGCCTCTGCTACAGTAATGACATAAGCAATGGATATAAATGAAAATATAGAAAAGACAAATTAGCAACATTGCATATGACTAATTAGTTATTCAGGAAATGTGTTACTCCCAGTAAGCATGTGTGGCAGACTTGTGCTATCATTTGTGTATGAATTATCATGAATTCCACCTAAATGTAGTAATTCCCCATTGTGATTGTGTGCTTGTTTACTTACTACAGAGTTCAAAAAAGGATTTAAAGAACCTTACAGAAATATGTATATTAAAACAGGATACATCTCTGTACTCTTTTGTTTTTTTTTTTCTAAATTCCCTGGATATCAAGTTTTTCTAACAAAAGTAATCCCCTTATCAGGATCACATAACTATTCATAAAACAGAGGGGCCACTAGAAAATTGTGGTTTTTGGATCACTAAATAATTATTTTGAGGATTACATGCGTCTATAATTCTTATTCCATTGGAATTTAAGGATTGATGAGCTCAGAATCTGTTAAGGATTTAAGAGCTTTTCAAGGAATGATCTATATAAATACAGGGTTTTACACTACAATATCTTCCCTTTCTACTGCCATGTCAAGGTGGGGCTCACTCAGAGAGCAGCTTATGTGGCATTTACTCCATAAGCTGCTGATTATGTTCTTTAAAGTCTGCGAGGCTCAGTTTCTCACAGATGGTACCTGCTGTACTCACGACTTCTGAGCATGATTTGTCAGTCACCACTGGATCTCTTCATGGCCACAATTCTTTTTAGGTTCTGGGGTGACATTTGAAGTACATAATATTTGACAACTGTTACACTTACTTGATAAACAGTGTTGATGACAAAGTTTTTGTAATTTTCATTTCACTGACTCCATTTACAACTTAAAGCAGAGTTAATTTCTGTTTACATGAAGAAAATAAATGAATTGGCAAATTACAACAATTTTCTAATTAACTAAAACAAAATTAAAAACAAAAATTACCCTCAATTACCAGTAAATTTCAGAAAAAAAAGAAACAAACAAACCTGTGGATTTCTTCATTTACTTGGCTACTGTAATTTTCATAGTTTTCTTTTGTTCTTTTTTACTTTGACTTTGAGAAAATTATTCACATATTTTCTTTTTTCCCCATAACTTCATTGTGTGAAATTACTTAAGATTTGTACCAATATCCTATCACAGTAATAATGATCAATTATATACCCATGCTATGTGTTATATGTGTGTTCTGACCTCTACGGTGCAAACTAAGTAGAGAGAATACAGTGAAAAATCTAGAGGAAATGAAGTGTGGTACAATGAACTCTATGTAGGGGACAGGCATGGGATAATGTAAAGTAAGTTCCATAAGACAATAAATAAAACATTTATCTTCTGTGGAAGTTTTAAGGTTGGCTTTTTAATGCTCCATTTGTTTTAGCCTTCTCTAGGTATTACCTAGGTTATGGCTAGAGATTAGTATCTTTATTCACATGACGGTTACCTAGAGGGTCTTAAAGATCTCCTCAGCTTGACTATACTTCAGACAGCTTTCTTCCTGAGTATAGGTCCTGATTTGCTTTGTTAGGGCATTTAATTTATGCCCTAACAATTATGAATTCTTTCTCTGCCTCTTTGAGATGTCCACCTTCTCCTGACCTCTTGTCAGTTTTGCAACCCAGGGATGTCTTTCTCAAGAACCTGAGAGCCAACCCATTGAAAGTAATCATCAGAAAGATAATGTCTCTATCTCAGTCTCTGTGGGAATGTAGATGCCTAACTTCAATAAGTGCCAGGTCACAAATACAGATGACGCAATCACACTAACCACCCTCCATTCTTAGATCTTTCAGTGCTTTTCCACTGGAGGATTTGCCTGCAACGGTTGATTACATTCAGTGCTTAAAAACTCTCCTGCCTTTTTTTCTGTTAGTGGAGTTGAGTTCAGTATCTCTTTTCTATTGCAATAGTCTTAACCGCTATTGCAATAATTTAAAATAAAATCTTCTTGCCTGTTTAACTTGTCCAGTGCATTTTTTATTTTATACCAGTTTTGAGAGAAATGACTTAACTCCTGTTGTATCTGAATCTGTATGATTATGAGCTGTATTTCAATTGAGGGTGACTGTATTGTAGAGTCACTAGTGTGGTGAATTGCTTTTTAAAATGAAATAGTAATGACCACATTAAGAAACAATGAAGAAAGCTCTGCTACTTTAACCAGCACACATGTTCATGAGAAGCCTAATTCTCTTTGCTTCTGAGAGTAGAAAGACACTGCCATGGTTGCAGAGAGTTGGCCCATGATTTAATGGAGGATGGTAGAAATTCTTCATCTTTTATTGTAACTGGCTCTATGTTGCGTCATTGTATTTTGGAATCAGCATGGCTAGAGAAATCTTTAGAAAAAGAGATCCATTAAGAGCTGGAGGGCTGGGGCAGTCGTTCTAGTGCCATCTCCAGAGGGCACTTATGATATCATCTTAAAATCTCAATCCTGCTCTGTTTATATCATTCCAGTAGCATATAGTAGCACACACACAGAAAGCAGAAAATAGATGATTTTTTCTTGTGTTTATTGTCTTTTTATTAATTTTTCCCCAAATTTTGAAAAGATTTTTGTAAGCTTTCTTAGAAATTTAAATGGAGAAAATATATTTTCACAATATTTTCTACTTTAGTTCAAATGAAATAAAACATTATTGAAAATACTCAAATTATATTCATTTGGTTGAAACTTAGATCATGTATATGTGTGTTGTATAAGCACATATATCATATATTCCTCAGCATTTGCAGAGCTATCATGTACTAGCAGTAAACATTAATATTTGTCTAGAGTATGGACACAAACATATGTTGTATTTAGAGCTAGATGCCATGCTATATATGTGTTTTGACCTCTGCAGTGCAAACTTTCCTAAGTAGAGAAGACAGAGACTAAAAATATATACCATGTCTTTATATATTATATAAATTATATGTATGTGTGTATATATACATACACACATATATATTTAAATGCATTATATATAAATATACGTGAATTACAGCTGATTTGTAAAACAAACACAATTTGTGCATACTGTAATATCACATTGACAAAAAAAACTAGAAATGCAAAAAGCAGTTTCTTAAATAATTATGCTTATATTTAAATTTCTTGAATATAAGATAATCTTTTATAAATTTATATTTTACTTTTACTTGAATTTTCATCTACTTCTCTGATAGCCAGGATCAAAGTATCCAACTGGGAGCTCTGATGGACTTTAAGCCTCCAAGCCCTTTCTAGAATCAATGGAAACACTATAAAGATTTCCTTTATTTGACTCCCACTTTGTCATTGACTTTTCAGGATGTCTGTTTGAGTATAATCTAAACAAAGATTGTAGAACTGCTTAATCAATATGCCATTACTCTTCATGAATTTGGTTGATTATCCACTTACTTTATTGGATATTGGGTAGTAGTTCAACAGCACAGTTCCTGAATTGTAACACTTTGTTAAAGCCAAAAATCTGGCTAATCTTGAGTCTGAGCAAACATTAAACTTAATAGTGACTTTCTTTCACATGACTCCAGTTCTCTCAGAGATTCTACTGCTGCAATTTAAGTTTAATTAACATGAAAATACTTGGCCTTAGAAAAACTTAGCCTTCCTCCTTGAGTAAATATGATTCAAAGAACCATCAAGTGAAGTGGCAACTCAATTTAATAGGGATTAAATTTTCTGTGACTATGTAATGAAAGGTAACTAGAATTACATTTTGCTACTACAGAAATATTTAGTTTTAAATAGATAAGGAGGATAATAATTTGAGGGTCAATGGCTGAGGTAATGAAGGGCACCTCAAAACAAGAATAGTTTTTTTGAATCATTTTGTAAAGGATAGTATTAGGCTGGTTTTTCATGTGTGAGGATCAGGAATTTGCCTGCAACAGTTGATCACATTCTGTCAGTTAAAAAGCCTTACATTGATTTCAGCTGATAGAGTTCTATTAGCTCAAAAACTTATAAAATAACAAAAATAAATTGTTGCCAATATCTGATTTGACACTGTGAGATAAATCATAAGTATACATTAACATATAGTTAGTTTACGTTCAGCAATTAGAATTAATATTCAGAAATTAATGGCATTAGCACACTTTCTATAAGAGGAAACAGAGGTTTAGAATAGTTAAACAACTTGACAAAGTTTACAGAACAAATATAGAATTCAAAAACAGAAAGAGCTGACCTATAGGCTATGTTTTTTATCTTTATGCTAACCACTTGATATACCTTTTGACAGAAAGTTTTCAGAGAATTATTTCAGTATTGATTCTGGTTAGGGTCTTTCTGTGTGGAAGCTGTTTATTTGTTTCCAAAGCAGACAGATCACTTCCTTCCAACACACATTTTATGACTCTGCAAAGTTGCTATTCCCGTAAATGGACCTATCAATCATCGCAAAACCCCAGTGGAGTGCAATGACCCACTCTCTGCATCATTCACCCACAATGATTCCTGTTTTTGTGACCTGATCAGCTGATTCTTATTCTCATGCCTCATGATTCTCAAACTCTCCTCTGGCTTTGCATTTTGCTTCTCAAAACTTGCTTCAGGTTTGCTTGCCATTGGGATCCCTTTGACATGCCTCTCAATGTGATCCCTCAGTAATTGCTCTCAGATGATCTTAAATTCACCTTTCTAGGCCTACGCAATTTCACTAAAAGAGAAAGACCCTTCTTTATGACATCATGAAAAAGAAGACCAGTTTGGGCCAACCCCACTCAATAGCTCTTGCCTGAGAATTAAATGAAATACTATCTGCATGTATGCAGTTAGGATCTCTGAGGCCTAGATTGTCCTTTGGAGGTAAGCCTGTTACAATTAGTTCCTTTACAAATTTGCTGTTTCACACGCCTGTGAATATGCTGGAGTTGTGGCTCTTATCCGCTTTTCACAATATGTCTGTCATTGTTTCCTGTGGTTGGCCATAAATACTATCTGTGGCTTCAGTGGGAGAGGACTTGAAAACCTCACTGGAGATTGGCTGAAAATCACCTTTCCCCATCTGAATGACTCCATACTAGCTATGACTTTAATAGTTTGCATACTGTGGTTACTTTCTATTTTCAAAACAACTCCCTCTCCTACCCCATAATACCTACAGAACCCTAGCCATCTGACCTAACTGGAATTAGAAATGGGTTCTGATTTGAAAGATTTTTTTTTCTTTCAACTCTTTAATTTCTAATTCTAGGTAAATCACTGAGATATCTAAGTAAGGTAGAATAATAATGTAGTAAGTAAATAACAGGGAAGTAAAATATAGTAAACTTTTTTAAACGTTAAAAACAATCATATGAATACCATTTAAAACTAATAAAGTTAAAAATTGTATCTTTTCAGGTACTCAAAGGAAAAAAAATAAATGTAGAGTTATTACTATGTGCCAGGACATGTGCTAGATATTGAGAGATACAAAGCTAATAATGCACAGATTTTCTTCTCAAGAAATTTGAAATGTAATATAGGGGAAAAATTTTGAACAAATAATGACAGCGTAAGTTATGTATGTGCTATATGAGTGCGTAAAAATAGCCATAAGGACATCAAAGTACAAATAGCAACCCTGCAGGAAAGACTTCACCAAAGAATCTTTTGTTTAAAGGCGAGAATATAATTTACAGATGGCAAAGAGGGATACTGAGGCAGTTATAATAATATGTGCTAAAACTTGAGCCGTGAAACAATATTGTGTCTTTGGAAAAGACCAAAACTTGAAGAATCAGACAGTGTAAGTAAAGACACACTTGAATTCAGAAATGAAGAGATGAAATTAGTGCAAGAAACTTATCAACTCTTGGCATTTAAGGGGGAGGGATCTAATAAAAGAAATTAAGAGTTTACAGGTTCATTGAGATGGCTAGAGAAGTATATATCATGAAACTGTCCCAGGAGGTATAGACAGCCAGGGCAAACTATTTTATTGAAGCCGTGCTTCAGAAGTAAAGGAGCCACTGCTCATGTGTTGACCTTTCAATATCCACAAAGCAGTCACCAGATACTGGAAGGCTGAATCCAATCACTGAAGTTTTCCACTTACTATTCACCTTGCTGTGACTTCTACTGCCCATTGAAAGGGCAGCAAAAAGATGGATTTTACCTTTTCCATCAAATATCATAAAAAATCATTTAATTAATAGAATCTAATTTTAAGACAATTACTTTTCAGTATAAGAAGGTATCCATGACAAACAATTGAACAAACTCACAATATTCTCCACTGATCATCTTTTTCAGTATTCAGCAGCCATATATACACTTCCACATGTACTTTTACTTCTCAAATTTAGCAATAGTACTAATGTAGTATCTCCAGCATTATAAAACCACCCATTTTATAAAGAAAGTTTCACTTACCCTCTCCACAATAACAAAGATTCACAGTCCTATCAGTCACCTTTATAAACTCCAGATGAAGCTTATTCATCTTCTAGTTTGGTCAAAATCTACTTGGGATGCTATAACAAAATTATAAAGCAAATCTTTAAAGTACGTCTTTTCTTAAATAATGAAGGATAGTAGAGTAAAATTACTAAAGTGTTTATATATCTGCATATCTATGGAGCAACTGCATTCATTATTTCCACAAATGATTATGAGATCACAGGTAGTATTGATAACCTCTGGTTCTCCTAAATAAAAGACAGGTCAAACACTAGTGCTCTGCAACCTAGATGCGCGGGCGGGCCTTCTCTTGTTCTGACTTTTGTTAGTCATTCAGTGAATGAGTCAGAGCAACATATCAAATGCGTGACACTACCTTCAACATCCAGAATCTTATAAGCCATTTTATCTTTAAGTGCTGGGAAGAGCCAGGCACTGAAACTTTGTTGCTCCTTGAAGGGGTTATTTGCACCAGAACACAATATACCCAGAAAATTCATATAAATACAAAGTCTCCAAATATTTGTTTCCATATTTCATGCTCTAATTTGCAGTTAACCTATTTTTTCAAAGTTGGTTTTTTAGATACCTTATTCTAGGTGACCACAGTGGATTGATTACAGAACAATTTTGCTAACATGTTCTTAGACTACCAGTTTCTCATTTTCAGGTGGCATCAGGATTGTTCTTCAGCTCCCACATATTCAACCAGGTCAAGTAATCAATGCCTGAACTTCTAATACAACAGTGATGCAGTAAATAAAACATTTCTAAGGTGTTTTAAAGAAAAATTGATTTATTGAACAAAATTTTTTTTTTCTTTTATTGTAATTATTATTATTATTATTATTATTATTATACTTTAGGTTTTATGGTACATGTGCCCAATGTGCTGTAAGTTACATATGTATACATGTGCCATGCTGGTGCACTGCACCCACCAACTCGTCATCTAGCATTAGGTATATCTCCCAATGCTATCCCTCCCCCCTCCCCCCACCCCACAACAGTCCCTGAAGTGTGATGTTCCCCTTCCTGTGTCCATGTGTTCTCATTGTTCAATTCCCACCTATGAGTGAGAATATGCGGTGTTTGGTTTTTTGTTCTTGCGATAGTTTACTGAGAATGATGATTTCCAATTTCATCCATGTCCCTACAAAGGACGTGAACTCATCATTTTTTATGGCTGCATAGTATTCCATGGTGTAGATGTGCCACATTCTCTTAATCCAGTCTATCATTGTTGGACATTTGGGTTGGTTCCAAGTCTTTGCTATTGTGAATAATGCGGCAATAAACATACGTGTGCATGTGTCTTTATAGCAGCATGATTTATAGTCCTTTGGGTATATACCCAGTAATGGGATGGCTGGGTCGAATGGAATTTCTAGTTCTAGATCCCTGAGGAATCGCCACACTGACTTCCACAATGGTTGAACTAGTTTACAGTCCCACCAACAGTGTAAAAGTGTTCCTATTTCTCCACATCCTCTCCAGCACCTGTTGTTTCCTGACTTTTTAATGATCGCCATTCTAACTGGAGTGAGATGGTATCTCATTGTGGTTTTTATTTGCATTTCTCTGATGGCCAGTGATGGTGAGCATTTTTTCATGTGTCTTTTGGCTGCATAAATGTCTTCTTTTGAGAAGTGTCTGTTCATGTCCTTCGCCCACTTTTTGATGGGGTTGTTTGTTTTTTTCTTGTAAATTTGTTGGAGTTCATTGTAGATTCTGGATATTAGCCCTTTGTCAGATGAGTAGGTTGCGAAAATTTTCTCCCATTTTGTAGGTTGCCTGTTCACTCTGATGGTAGTTTCCTTTGCTGTGCAGAAGCTCTTTAGTTTAATTAGATCCCATTTGTCAATTTTGGCTTTTGTTGCCATTGCTTTTGGTGTTTTAGACATGAAGTCCTTGCCCATGCCTATGTCCTGAATGGTATTGCCTAGGTTTTCTTCTAGGGTTTTTATGGTTTTAGGTCTAACATTTAAGTCTTTAATCCATCTTGAATTGATTTTTGTATAAGGTGTAAGGAAGGGATCCAGTTTCAGCTTTCTACATATGGCTAGCCAGTTTTCCCAGCACCATTTATTAAATAGGGAATCCTTTCCCCATTTCTTGTTTTTCTCAGGTTTGTCAAAGATCAGATGGTTGTAGATATGTGGCATTATTTCTGACGGCTCTGTTCTGTTCCATTGATCTATATCTCTGTTTTGGTACCAGTACCATGCTGTTTTGGTTACTGTAGCCTTGTAGTATAGTTTGAAGTCAGGTAGCGTGATGCCTCCAGCTTTGTTCTTTTGGCTTAGGATTGACTTGGCGATGCGGGCTCTTTTTTGGTTCCATATGAACTTTAAAGTAGTTTTTTCCAATTCTGTGAAGAAAGTCATTGGTAGCTTGATGGGGATGGCATTGAATCTGTAAATTACCTTGGGAAGGATGGCCATTTTCATGATATTGATTCTTCCTACCCATGAGCATGGAATGTTCTTCCATTTGTTTGTATCCTCTTTTATTTCCTTGAGCAGTGGTTTGTAGTTCTCCTTGAAGAGGTCTTTCACATCCCTTGTAAGTTGGATTCCTAGGTATTTTATTCTCTTTGAAGCAATTGTGAATGGGAGTTCACTCATGATTTGGCTCTCTGTTTGTCTGTTATTGATGTATAAGAATGCTTGTGATTTTTGCACATTGATTTTGTATCCTGAGACTTTGCTGAAGTTGCTTATCAGCTTAAGGAGATTTTGGGCTGAGACAATGGGGTTTTCTAGATATACTATCATGTCATCTGCAAACAGGGACAATTTGACTTCCTCTTTTCCTAATTGAATACCCTTGATTTCCTTCTCCTGCCTAATTGCCCTGGCCAGAACTTCCAACACTATGTTGAATAGAAGTGGCGAGAGAGGGCATCCCTGTCTTGTGCCAGTTTTCAAAGGGAATGCTTTCAGTTTTTGCCCATTCAGTATGATATTGGCTGTGGGTTTGTCATAAATAGCTCTTATTATTTTGAGATACGTCCCATCAATTCCTAATTTATTGAGAGTTTTTAGCATGAAGGGTTGTTGAATTTTGTCAAAGGCCTTTTCTGCATCTATTGAGATAATCATGTGGTTTTTGTCTTTGGTTCTGTTTATATGCTGGATTACATTTATTGATTTGCGTATATTGAACCAGCCTTGCATCCCAGGGATGAAGCCCACTTGATCATGGTGGATAAGCTTTTTGATGTGCTGCTGGATTCTGTTTGCCAGTATTTTATTGAGGATTTTTGCATCAATGTTCATCAAGGATATTGGTCTAAAATTCTCTTTTTTTGTTGTGTCTCTGCCAGGCTTTGGTATCAGGATGATGCTGGCCTCATAAAATGAGTTAGGGAGGATTCCCTCTTTTTCTATTGATTGGAATAGTTTCAAAATTATGTGCAAGCAAAAATCGTGAAGAGATGAGGAAAGTAAATTCAGAAGTCTACTTTTAAGTGGCTTTAATATAAAAACAACCAATTTAATGTAGCTGCAATTCAAATCTCGAGATGCTGTAACTGCCCTAACCATTGCACAACTACCACCTGATACCCATTGATTGACAGTTCCCATGAAAATGATCTCTGGCTGAAACAATAACTGCCATTGACATACTCATGAAGCTAATTATTAGATCCTGAGAGGTTGAGTCCAGGCATTGCCACATCAGCCACTTCATCATCTGTTCTCTAAGACTTCTAATGCTAGCAGAAATAGCAGTAAGGAGATGCTACCTACCTCACTTCTACCTTCCAACTCTCAAATGAATGCATATTAATGAAAAAAAAAGCTTAACTACAATTCAGAATCCAGATTCTCAAGATTTTTTTTAATATTGCCAGCCTCTTCTATAAAGAACAATATACCAGAAGTATGGAATGCAGGCTAAGTAAATCAATCCATAATATCCTCTTTCAAACAAAGCTTTTCAGACAAAGCAAAGAGAAAGAACGCTATCTCATGACACTTAAATTTTAAGCTTCAGAATTTAGGCAATTTGGGATGGGCACAGAAGTTTTTAGGTGGAAGGGTAATATTAGATTTGATTTTTACATTTTTGTTGGAAAATTAGAGCTTGGTTTGGTAATATTGGAGATTTGGTTGGTTAAATACATGATTGGAAATAAAAAGATACCAGCTAATATGCCAGTGAAGAAAGAATGGTGACATAGTGACATAATGACAGTTTTCCCTATGGATGTGTTTGGCTATGTAAAAATAAAGTCCACAAGAAACAAAAAAATAATAAAATTTTGGATTTCTTCTCTTCCTTTAATATTCACAATTTTAAAGCTTAAAGTTTAAATATAGTACAAAGTATAGAAGAAGTTGTACAATGAAAGTAGATTATGAATTTTTGCCATGTATATAAGTTGAAATATAACACCAAAAGTAAAAACCTTAAACATAAACAAGTGAATAAATTGGTTTTCATTAAAAAATAAGAGCTATTATTCTTTGAAATATATTAACGGGATGAAGAGACAAACTAAATTACCTTGTGATCCAGTAATCCCACCTCTAAGTAAATGGCCAAAGGAACTGAAATTGATATATTGAAGAGATATCTGCACTCCAGTGTTCACTGCAACATTATTCACGATAGCCAAGCTACCAAATCAACCTGTGTCCATCAATGGAAGAATGGATTTTAAAAAGTGATACTGTCTATATAGTACTATATAGCCTTTAAAATAAAAGAAAATTCTTCCATTTGCAACAATATGAATAAACCCAAAGGACATTATGCTAAGTGAAGTAATCGAGGCACAGAAAGACCAATACTGCATTATTACACTTATATATAACATCTTACAAAGTTTAACACGTAGGCCGGGTGGGGTGGCTCATACCTGTAATCCCAGGACTTTGGGAGGCCAAGGCGGGCTGATCACCTGAGGTCGGGAGTTCAAGACCAGCCTGACCAACACAGAGAAACCATGTCTCTACTAAAAATATTAAATTAGCCGAGCATGGTGGTGCATGCCTGTAATCCTAACTACTCGGGAGGCTGAGGCAGGCGAATCACTTGAACCCAGGACACAGAGGTTGCAGTGAGCCGAGATTGCACCATTGTACTCCAGCCTGGGCAACAAGAGCAAAACTCCATCTCAAAAAAAAAAAAAAAAAGTTTAACATGTAGAAGAAGCAGAGAATTATATTCATGGTTACCAGAGGCTGGGAGGTGGGGAAGATGGGAAAATAGCACAGGATACAAAGTCACAGGATACAAAGTTCCTGGTCACAGGATACAAAGTTCCAAATTGATGGCAGGAATAAGTTTAAGAGAATCTATTGAACAGCTTGGTGACCACATTATATATTTACAATTTTTTTAAATGGTAGATTTTAAACATTCTAATCATAAAACATATAAATGGGAGAGGTAATGTTAAATTTGTATACACATATCAAAACATCACATTGTACCCCACACATATATACAATTATTTTTGTCAAATCAAAATAAAACTTTACTAAAATAAAGAAAAACTACAGACTCAGAGAAGTCACTTGAAAAATCACATATTTGATAAACGCCTTATATCCAAACTAGATAATGAAATCTCAAAACTCCATAATAATAAAGAAAGAAAAACCTAAAACAAGTAGAAAGATTCGCATAGATACCTCACAAAAAAATGTGGGTAACAAATAAGCACATAAAAATAGGCAAAGCGCACTTACTTCCCACATCATTTTACTAATCATTAGGAAAATGTAAAGTAAATCAAAACATAATATAATGAAAATCCAATTTGAATGTTTAAAATTAATAATACTGATCACACTAAATGTTCCTGAGGACATGGCATGACTCAAACTCTCACACACTGCTGTAGGAATGTAAGATGGTACAATCACTTTGGAAACCATTTTGGAAATTACATATAACTTTAAGAATACTTCTAGCATATGACCCAGTTATTTCACTCTTAATGTTTATCTCAGAAATATAAATTCTTATATCCAAGCAAAGGCTTACATAAGAATATTCATAGGAGTTTATTGCTAATACTTAAAACCCGGGAACAGCATAATGTCTATCAGCAGGCATGAAAAAGCAAACTGTGTTATATACACATAATGGAATTCTATTCAGCAATAAAAATGAATGAATTAGAATACAACAGCATAAACCTCCAAATAACTATATTGAGTAGGAGTCATAAGAAATATATACTGTATAATTCTGTTAGTGTACACGTTAGAAAATGTAAATGAATCTATAGTGATAGAAAGAAAATCAGTGGTTGTCTGGAAATGTGGGAGTAAGGAAATATGGTGTAGAGGGACTAATAGATTATAAGTGGGCACAAAAAACTTTAGGAGTTACGGGTATCCTCATAATTTTCAACAGCTCTACTGAAGCTCATGCTTCACACAACCAAGGTAATAAACATAGTCCATCACCTTCAAAAGTTTATTTGTGTCCCTTTGTGTGTGTGTGTGTGTGTGTGTGTGTGTGTGTGTGGTAAGAACACTTAATATGAGATCTACCTTAGACAATCTATACAGCAGATTTCTAGAATTTATTCAGCCTGCGAATTAAAATTTTTATCCATTGAGCAACATCCCAATCTTCCCACATCCCTGACAACCATCAATCTATTCTCTGCTTCTATGAGTTTGACTGTTTTTCATATCTCATGTCAGGTTAATCACACAAAATTTGGGTTTCCGAGACTGGGTTATTTCACTTACTATGATGTCTTCCAGGTTCATCCACATTGTCACAAATGGTAGAAATTATTTTTTAAGGCTGAACAGTATTCCATTGTGTTTGTGTGTGTGCATGTGTTTGTGTGTGGGTTTATATACACACCCCCACACCCACCCACTCACCCCCATGCACACTCACAGATACATACTACATTTTCTTTATTCATTCATCAATGGGCATTTGGGTAATTTACATATCTTGACTATTGTAAATAATACTGCAGTAAACATGGAAGTACAGATATCAAAACCACAACAAGCTATCACTTCACACTTATTAGGACAAGTCAAAAAAAACAAATATACATTTTGTATCTCTTGTACATTGTGGGAATGTAAAATGGCATAGCTACTATGGAAAATAGTATGAAAGTTCCGCAAATCACTAAAAATAGAACTGCCATATGAGCCAACAATTCCACTTCTGGATATATATTTTCAAAAGTATTGAAATCAGGATCTTGAAGAGATCATTGTTCACTGCAGATAAGCTCATTATTTTATCTGTGGTGATCATTACACAGGTGTATACGTATATGAAAATGTATAAAATTGTACACATTAAATGTGCAGTTTATTGTGTATAAATTATATTTCAAGAAAGTGGATCTAAAAATAACCAGATTCAGGAGTTATTGCTTTTTCTCTTTGATCTCATCTTCATTATTTTCTTCCTTCTACTTGCTTTGAGTATACTTTGCTCTTATTTATCTAGGTTCTTAAGGTAAAAAATTAGGTTACTGACTCAGGGCCTTTTACTTATGTAAGTATTTAATGCTATAAATTTATCTTTAAGTATTTCTTCAGCTGCTCCTCAAACATTTTGTCATATTGCATTTTAATTTTCTTACAATTCAAAATATTTTCTCAATGATTGCATAATTTTTTTCTTCAGGTCATGATTTTTAGAAGCGTAGTTTAATTTCTAAATATTTGGAATATTTTGCAGTTATCTCAGTTATTGACTTCTATTGAGTAGATTGTATTATTTTATGTTGCCCATACTTTGGCCATTAATTAAAGAGCTTTTTTTTTCTGCTTGCTTCTATATTGCTCAGTGTCTACTCCTTATATACTCTGCCAGGGGTAAGCCAATGTTCACATCATATCTCTACTTGGAGATACCCATTTCTCTTTGGATTTCAGACTATTTGGTTGTCTTTGTTTAGAGGTTTTACATCCCTAGCAACTAAATTAATGTAGGGTCCTATTGTCAAGAAAGAAGGAAATTACAGAAATATAGAGACAGCATTTGGTTCTTGTCACTCCCAATTATTTCACTAACACATTTGAAAAGGGGACCTTTAGAATATTCATTTTGAGATAACAATCCCTTCAGAACATTCAGACATTGTAAAATGTAAAGATATGTCTTTTTCTTATTTATAAGAATGCTTTCCTATGTGATGTTTTATATGAATCTATTTAAGTGCATGTTATATGTGGTTTTTAGATATGTGTATGTTAACACATTTACTATGTTTATAATGCTGGCACTAGAGTCTGATAATAACAACAAATATTACCACAATTAGGTAATTCATTTTTCCCATTCTGCTTCTTCATACTGAAGCCATTACTCATTTTTAATGGAAACTGTCATTATTTTCTTCAATATACAAATATGAAATAATCAACATTTTAATAACTCCAAGGGAGGTTAGCATCTTGTCGTTGTAGCTCCAAAGATTTTTTTCGTTGTAAACACAGAAATTATACTATTATATAAATGTGTCATTCTGCAGAGTTTGTTTCTAATGACACACTTTTAAAAATTTACTTTCTATGGTTATTTGGAGGAGAGGAGGCATATAAATTTTTAAAAAATCAAAGTAGAAGGAGATGATGAAGAACTGACCTATGGCATCAAGTGATCTATGTGGTGTATGCAACATAAAACACTAAAAGTAAAACCAGTTATTATTTTTGGCAACAAAGGTTATTCTTGTTTGTCATTCATAGGGACCAGACATCTATCTTGTTTTATTGCTAATTCAGAAAGTGTTATGTTTAGACATCTGATATATTACAAAAAAAGGTTTGTAAAACAAAAGTAATTTATTGTAATGTAAGTAGGTCATTCAGTCTATGCTGTTACAATGAGTTAAAACCTAACTGATTTATACAGCTAGACAGCTACAATAATAAACACTTCACAAAATTATATACGGTGAGTTGTTATTTCATTTAGATACTGACTGATCTTCAAAAATTCATGTAAGCTTAAAAATATACATATGATCATCATAGTAGAATTGTATCTCAAGATTGAATCTTGAAAGTATTTGACAAATATGATAGAAATATAAATGACAAAGAAGAATTAAGAATATAAGCACGGATGATTTATTTAAATATGTAAGCATGTTTCAACTTAATGAATAAACTTATATATCAAACATTTTGAATGCAAACCCAGTTAGATAATGTTTTCACTTTTGTAATCTATTACTTCTCTTTATTGTTAAGTCAAAAGCACTACAACTGAATTCTAAAACCAAATGAAATGAATTGAAAAGAACAAAAGAAATTAAATGATCAAAAGCAAAATGATTATACCAATGCTTGTTATACCCAGTAATAAAGAAAATCTTTAAAAATACATATGAACCCCCAACCCTCAAATTTAGACAGGTTATATTATATTTCCCAGTTATTTTAAAGATAGTAGAGATTTCCAAATATTTTTGTGTTGCTGATATTACTGAGATCTGACATTTCAGGCATGTGTTAAGCTTTGTGCATTCATTATCTCATTTAATTATCAAAAAAGCCTACTATATTTCATCAATTTAAATACAGTAATCATTTCTTATTCTTTTTTTCTATGAACATCTCTGAAATCAGGATTCATGTTAAAATTGATGGAATACCATAGTGTGATTGTTGGCCTTTTGTTTTTTATTAATGATGTGTAAAACAATGGTGTGGCCTACATTCTATGGCATCTTAGAGTGCTTGAAATACATTAGTGTCAATTTTGTACATAAAAAAAAAGAATATCAGAGAGGCTAATAAGCCTAATTGAAGTGAAATAACTAACAAGTTTTAGAGCCAAGATTCCAACAGAGGACTCTGTGATATCTTCACACTGATACAAGTTAATGAGTTATCCTATAATACTTTCCCACATATTATTTGTATGTAATATTTTCAATATTACAACTTATGTAATGATTACAATAATCATTTTATCATTGTTTTACCTGCAGTTAAATAGTTAATTTTAACAATAGTTACTGTTAAATGAAAACATATTTTCATTTTTATTTTCTCATTTGAATCAATAATATATCTTGTTATTAGTTCTATTCTTAGAACTTAAAAGAGTGCCAGCAATTACCTTTGATAACAATATTAAAAAGCAAAATTATTGCTGCCACTATAATGTTCGTCAACATCCTGATAATCTTTGAATGCTTGTGTGAGAAGACCTTTTTTCATAAGACATCAAGAAGTACTATGTAATTATCAGAATTTACCTGTAAACAAATCATATGTAGTCATGCCTTAACTGTGTACCAAATTCACCTGATATTGTACATGAAATGAAGATAAATAGGCAATTTATTTTATATAAATATATTTTATATATGTCTTTCATTTTCTTTATGAAGATTAAGGTAAAGGTATAATTATTATAAATATAATTAGCTTATTAATTTAACAAATATTTATTAATCATCTATTAAATTCCAAACATTTATTGCTATGGTGGCTATATTGTTAAACAAAAATGATGTCTGCCCTCAAGGATCTTCCAGCTGAAGAATGAGATTTACATTAAGTAAAGATTTTTACAAATGCACACATCAAAACAAATTCTGATATTTGCTAGATAGAGGAGAGGACATAAATGTTTGATAAGAAAGCTGTCAAGGCTCCCAAACAGGAAGAGGGGAAAGTCATGGGAGACTTCTTTAAGAAAGTAACCTTTATAGCAGCATGACTTATAGTCCTTTGGGTATATACCCAGTAATGGGATGGCTGGGTCAAATGCAATTTCTAGTTCTAGATCCCTGAGGAATCGCCACACTGACTTCCACAAGGGTTGAACTAGTTTACAGTCCCACCAACAGTGTAAAAGTGTTCCTATTTCTCCACATCCTCTCCAGCACCTGTTGTTTCCTGACTTTTTAATGATTGCCATTCTAACTGGTGTGAGAAGGTATCTCATTGTGGTTTTGATTTGCATTTCTCTCATGGCCAGTGATGGTGAGCATTTTTTCATGTGTTTTTTGGCTGCATAAATGTCTTCTTTTGAGAAGTGTCTGTTCATGTCCTTCGCCCACTTTTTGATGGGGTTGTTCGTTTTTTTCTTGTACATTTGTTGGAGTTCATTATAGATTCTGGATATTAGCCCTTTGTCAGATGAGTAGGTTGTGAAAATTTTCTCCCATTTTGTAGGTTGCCTGTTCACTCTGATGGTAGTTTCCTTTGCTGTGCAGAAGCTCTTGAGTTTAATTAGATCCCATTTGTCAATTTTGGCTTTTGTTGCCATTGCTTTTGGTGTTTTGGACATGAAGTCCTTGCCCATGCCTATGTCCTGAATGGTAATGCCTAGGTTTTCTTCTAGGGTTTTTATGGTTTTAGGTCTAACATTTAAGTCTTTAATCCATCTTGAATTGATTTTTGTGTAAGGTGTAAGGAAGGGATCCAGTTTCAGCTTTCTACATATGGCTAGCCAGTTTTCCCAGCACCATTTATTAAATAGGGAATTCTTTCCCCATTTCTTGTTTTTCTCAGGTTTGTCAAAGATCAGATAGTTGTAGATATGTGGCATTATTTCTGACGGCTCTGTTCTGTTCCATTGACCTATATCTCTGTTTTGGTACCAGTACCATGCTGTTTTGGTTACTGTAGCCTTGTAGTATAGTTTGAAGTCAGGTAGTGTGATGCCTCCAGCTTTGTTCTTTTGGCTTAGGATTGACTTGGCGATGCGGGCTCTTTTTTGGTTCCATATGAACTTTAAAGTAGTTTTTTCCAATTCTGTGAAGAAAGTCATTGGTAACTTGATGGGGATGGCAAACAATAGCAAAGACTTGGAACCAACCCAAATGTCCAACAATGATAGACTGGATTACGAAAATGTGGCACATATACACCATGGAATACTATGCAGCCATAAACAATGATGAGTTCATGTCCTTTGTAGGGACATGGATGAAATTGGAAATCATCATTCTCAGTAAACTATCGCAAGAACAAAAAACCAAACACCGCATATTCTCACTCATAGGTGGGAATTGAACAATGAGAACACATGGACACAGGAAGGGGAACATCACACTTCGGGGACTGTTGTGGGGTTGGGGGAGGGGGGAGGGATAGCATTGGGAGATATACCTAATGCTAGATGACGAGTTGGTGGGTGCAGCGCACCAGCATGGCACATGTATACATATGTAACTTACCTGCACGTTGCGCACATGTACCATAGAGCCTAAAGTATAATAATAATAATAATAGAAAAATAAATAAATAAATAAATCTGCAAAATAAAAATAAAAAGTCAAAAAAAAAAAAAAAAAGAAAGTAACCTTTGAGATGAATCCCAAAGCATGAGTAGAAATTGGCCAGTATGAGAGGAAGTGTTTTCCAGGCTGAGTGAACCACCTACATCAGGGCTCCATGACAAAAGAGTGCCTCTTACACAACACTTCAACTTCTCTTGGCCTCACCTGTTTCTTGTTCTACCTGACCTTGTAGGGAGCAGGTCTATGTGGGTTCTGACTGCCCTTATGCAAGCACAACCTAATGGTCACTCACATCATGTTAATACCACCTGTCTTGCTTCTAATTCTCCATCCCTTTGCTTCCCTTTTTATGCTCTTGGACAATACCTAAACCTTATACATGCAAAATTTTAAGTGCAGAGAATTTAACATTTTCTGGGGCAAAGCTTTCACCATTAGGAACAAGGAGGTTATGATTCAATTTCTACCCCCTTTATCTCCCACCATACATGGTCTTAAAACACATTTTAAATTGCTCCTTAATATTTGTCCCATAGGATCCAGAAATTACTCACAATTAATGGAGGCTAGCTCCATTACACACCCTGATACTCTCTCCCTTTCTACCTCCTTCCCTCTTTTTGTGCTGCTCCTGAGGCCTCCACTCCCTAATGAAGCAATTCCACAGATTCCTCTGACTTAGTTTCTGGATAGCCCATGATATAGGAGTCCTGTTCCAGGGACTGCTACTGAAGTAATGAGTGGTCAGATGGAAGAAAAAGTAGAATCCAATCCTGCTAGTTTTATAAGAAAGAGTTTTATTACATTTAATTAGGTGGTTTACATCTGGTCTTCATAAACTTACATCGCGTGGGATGTTTAGGCTTCTCATGTCCAAGCAGGGACATCTCAGGGATTCTGACTTGCTACCCAGAGGCCCAAACAGATCGTTCAATGGATGAGAAGAATTGATACTTAGGCATCCATACACTGTTTGTAATAACTGGCATGCATGACCCATCACTTAGAAAGCTATAGCTGACATGGTTTGGCTTTGTTTTCCCTACCCAAATCTTATCTTGAATTATAGTTCCCATAATCCCCACATGTCCTGAGAGGGACCCGGTGGGAGGTAATTTAATCATGGGGGTGGTTACCCTCATGCTGTTCTCATGAGATCTAATGGTTTTATAAGGGTCTTTTTCCCTTTTGCTGGACACGTCTCCTTTCTGCTGCCATGTGAAGAAGGATGTTTTTGCTTATCCTTCCACCATGATTGTAAGTTTCTTGAGGCCTCTTCAGCCATGCTGAAGTGTAAGTCAATTAAACTCTTTTCTTTTATAAATTACACAGTCTCAGGTATGTCTTCATTAGCAGCATAAGAATGGACAAATACACATGCCAACAATGAAAGCTAAAGAAACTATCTTTTCTCAGTCAGGCAATTGCTGCTGTGGTAACCAGCTCAAGAATCATTTCATTTTCTATGGCTGCATAGTAGTCCATGGTGTATATGTGCCATATTTTCTTAATCCAGTCTATAACTGATGGACATTTGGGTTAGTTCCAAGTCGGAGTTCATGTCCTTTGTAGGGACATGGATGAGGCTGGAAACCATCATTCTGAGAAAACTATGGCAAGGACAGAAAACCAAACACTGCGTGTTCTCACTCATAGGTGGGAGTTGAACAATGAGAACACTTGGACACAGGGTGGGGAACAGCACACACCGGGGCCTGTCGTGGGGTGGGGGGAGTGGGGAGAGATAGCATTAGGAGATATACCTAATGTAAATGACGAGTTAATGGTGCAGCACACCAACATGGCACATGTATACATATGTAACAAACCTGAACGTTGTGCACATGTACCCTAGAACTTAAAGTATAATGAAAAATAAATAAATAAATAAATAAATAAAAATAAAAAAAGAATCATTTCATTTATGACCATCTGTTAGAGAATGAAATGTACTTGCAGCCTTTCCCTTTCCTAGTTCCCTCAGTTTCAATAACAGGTGTTGACCAAGTATTACATATGATTGACAGAAAGCAAATTATTTCTGAAACCTGAGGACTAAGGATTTCTAAAATATATAAATATATATTGGTATGCACATATGTATATACACTTTCAGTTGGTTAGTTAGTTTGGTTAGTTAATTTGTTAGTTATATACGTGGCAGGAATGCCTTGTAGAAAATTGCCATTCTTTTCCAAGGCATCTCCCTAAGACAAGGTCATTATAAGCTGTTTAGATAAGCCCCCATCAGGCAGGGGAGAAGGTTTTCTTCCATTATTGGCTGCCAGTTTGAGGACTGATTATTCTCATCATTATAGGTTACATTTTCCTGCCTTTTTGAGTGCCTGACAATCCTTGATTGGAAACAAGACACTGTAAATTTTACATTGGCGGCTTGTGGATAGTTTCATATTCTTATAAATCTTGATCTTTCTCCTGGAATGTAGTTAGTGTTTTTGGAAAGAATTTCATCTATGTGAGTGTTGCTTTAATGACTTCTTATGTGGGTCTGGAGCAGTGCTCTGTCCCGAGTTAATTACTCCCCAGTACTCAACCCAAGTCCTATGAATCATGAGTATTTTTTGTCTGACCAGTGGAAACAGGCACTGTGCCAGCACTGGGCTTTACTTCTTTTAATCATTTTAGATGGTTCTCTTCCTGGCCTCAAGCAGTTTCCTCCTATGCATGTACAGATTAGAACATCGTGGAGCTCTTTCTTCTCTAGAACTCTGTCCTTTGAAATCTAACTCTGTTGGTCTCCCCGTCTCCTCAATCCAGGGAGTCTGCTGAGCTCCCACTCAACTCCCCTGTTCTGCATGAATCCTGAATGCTTTCTCAAGGCACTGAGCTGGAGCAATCAGAGGTCTTCCTTTGCCATTTCCCAGGGATTACTGTCCTTCAGTAGACGTCTAATGTCTTGAAAGCCATTGTTTTATATATTTTGTGGGTGGTTTTGTTGTTGTTACTCATCATCCAAGAAGATGAGTAAGTCTATTTCATGTTACCCCATTTTTTGTGGTAGTGAAAGTTCTCATGGAAATAATTGTTAATTCCTAAAAGCTCAGCCTACTTATAAAGAGTGGATTAATATGCTAGAAGAGAGGAAGCAGATCAGTATGAAGCCTATTCTAGAAGAAAAGGAAAAAGCTGATGCTAAACAGAACTAGATAGTTGGCTGAGTAAATAGAGTCAGATATAACACACACTTTAAAGGTAGATCATTGCAAAAACCATGCAAAGTAATTTTAATCTATTACATGGTCTGTTACTAATAGAAGTTATTATAAATACGATTTTATTAACACACATAGGCCAAGCTTTATATACTAAAACTATTAGTGAGATCTAATAAATAAAGGATGGAACAAAAGACCTTTTTCATTAAATAGTAAGATTCAGCATTATTAAGTGTATTTATTATAAAGGAATATTTGTCCTGTTTTTGGAGATATATGGAAAAATAAGAAAAAATGTAACTTTAAAATTTGTCTTAGAATCTTTTAAGCAAATATACCAAATTCAGAATCATACTTAAATGAGTTATAATCCAGATAATTATTCTCAAATAATAATGTATGCATTTGTAATTATGCTGGCATTTCAATTACTTTAGTAGATTTAATTTTCATGACTCTTTTTTAACCTCAAGAGAGAACTTCACTTAGATTTAGAACATGATGGGTGTGACATTAATTTATTCAATTGCATGGCTCTCCAGGTAATACCACAAGTAATAGATGGAATATGTGAAAAATTTTACAATTTGGCAATATATAGAGTATGTACAATATTTTATATCAGTCCAAGAAAAGTAATTTCAATATAACTGAAAAAGTCCTAGATATAAGAAACAAAAGATAGGTAGATATATAGATTTACAGATAAAAGAATGTGCACTTTTCTAATAAATATGCTATAAGTATACAATTGTCCTTTGATATTACTTATTTATAACTTAACAACTGATTTTTAACATACTTATGTAAACTTTTTAAAAATAACTCGTTCAAAAAAATTTTCTGGACTTCTCATAACTCAAGCTGAGCAATACAAATTCTATCACTTCTTCTATTTTCTGCTACAAGTTCTTTTCCAAGAGTTCTTTGCCTTCTTTAGATGTTTTTATGCAAATATTATCTTTGCCTTATAGTTATTCCATGTCCCACTTATCTTTTCCCAAAGAAGTTATAGGGTCACACTACTATAAACATTTCCTTGACTTATCTTATTTTGAAAAAAAATGTAATAGTAGATTATTTATTATGATTTTTTTCTGTAATTATTAGACCTATCAATATATTGGTGAATAAAAGTACATGTATATATTTTAAGTTAAAACATAATATTTAAAAACAATTATTTTTAATCCTTGCTTTAACCTACTCTTTTTCATTAACTAAACAATGAATGATCTCAATCTTATTTTAGAAGTGAATTTTCACTGAGAAAAAAATGAGATATAAAATAAAAATTTAATGTACACCTGATACAGAGTAGGAATATTAATAATTATTTTCAATATGATGCACTCAATTATCAGTGACATATATATGGCACCCAGAACTCACTGCCTCTTTCACTTCTACTTCTACTAATGTCTTTGGATATTAAGAAGTCAATTACTTAAATAATCCTTGATTATCCAGAATGATAAATTGAAAGTTTAATATACACTTCAGAATGTACATGTTCTGTCTCCTAGTGATGATTTATAATAATTATCTCTGATTCTGAAATAATGATATTAAATATTCTCCCTTTCAAATTGAATTAGTATGACTAGAATTTAGATTCTGTAGGAAAAAAGTCCCTATAAAAATCAATATGCATAAAGTTTATATGTCTTCATAGTGTATATATCAGATCTTTCATTGAACCTCAGCCATTAACTTGGCTCATGCACGTTTGTTCTGCAAAAATATGTACATTTCACCTGTGCAATATGAAGTCCCACTAGTTCTACTGAAATGTGTATGACAAGCCATTTCCATCAATATTATTTTCTGCATCATCCACAACTTCGCAATATTCTGCTAAGAACTGATGAGGTGAACATTTGTGTATATGATCTGAATTTAGAACCTGATGCCATTTTAACATGTAAACAATAGTATGTACAAGGCTGCTAATGACTTTCTTTTACTAAAATGTAACTATTTTCTCCATTGAAGAAACACTGTGTTCAATTTGAACTTTTCCAAGTTTTGTGCTGCATTTTGTAAATGCATATCACTGACAGCAGCACTGTTCATGGTACTCAAATTGTTGATAAATACACCTAAATGAAATCCCATTAGTAGCTGTCATATTCATGGTTACTAAAACTACATATCCAAGTATCTGATTATCTCATTCTGTCTTTTGTTGTAGTCATTCCTGATCATTTATATATTAAAATACATTTTTTCCCTGGTGGCATGTGCCTGTAGTCCCAACTACAAAGGAAGCTGAGGTGGGAGGATCACTTAGGCCTGGGAGGCAGAGGTTGCAGCGAGCTGATATCACAGCACTGCACTCCAGCATGGGCACCAGAGTAAGACCCTATCTCCAAAAAATAAATCAATAAATTGTTTTTCTTTTATTTCTTCTTTATACTATGGTTAGGATACTATATTAACATTTTAAACTGTATTTATAGGCAGATTATACTGCTGTATTATGAATTGTATTTCAGAACAATAAGGGGTATTACAACATGTTTTCTATGAATATAGGGTGTTGGTACCAATCAGTTACGAACCATTGCACTAGGTGATCTTATCCAATCTTACATCTTTTTACACTGTCCATATTCTCATTGTCCAAATATTGTAGATGCTAACCACATATGCCTATTTAAATGTCAATTAATCATTTAATACAAAGTTGAAATTAACTTCCTCAGTTGTAGTGCTCACTTTCAAGTGATCAATAGCCACATATGCCTATTAAGTACCATACTGGAAAGTGCAGAGTAGAACATTGCCACCATCACATATCATTGTATTTATAAATAATTGTATTAATGCTTAATTTTACACAAGTATTTTTTCAACCAGACAGCCTTCTCTGCATTCTAACTCATATATCTATTGGCCTATTTTATTTTATATATATATTTTTTTCATTTCAACTTTTATTTTAGATTTAAGGGTAGCATGTTCAGGTTCATTACATAGGTTTGCAGTGTGATGTTGAGGTTTGGGATGAGTGATCCCATCATAGCAGTGAGAATAGTATAGTACCTAATTGGTAGTTTTTCAGGCCCTGCCCCTCTTCTCTCTCCCCTTTCTAGTACTCACTGGTGTTTATTATTACCATCTTTATTTCCAAGTGTACCCTCTATTTAGCTTTCACTTGTAAGCGAGAACATGCAGTGTTTGGTTTTCTATTGCTACATTAATTCACTTAGGGTGGTGGCCTCTAGCTGCATCCATGTTGCTGCAAAGGACATGATCTCATTTTGGTATGGCTGTGTAGTATTCCATGGTGAATATGAGTGACATTTTCTTTATTCAGTCCACTGTCGATGGGCACCTAGGTGATTCCATGTCGTTGCTATTGTGAACTGTGCTGTGATAAACCTGCTAGTGCATGTGTCTTTTTGGTAGAATAGCTTATTTTCCTTTGGGTGTATAACCAGTAATGGAATTGCTGGGTTGAATGGTAGTTCTGTTTTAAGTTCTTTGAGAATTCTCCAAATTGCTTTCCACAGTGGCTGAACTAATTTACATTCCCATGAACAGTGTATAAGTGTTTCCTTTACTCTGGAGCCTCGCCAGCATCTGTTATTTTTTAATTTTTTTGATAATAGCCCTTCTGACAGGTGTGAGATGGTATCTCACTGTGGTTTTGATTTGCGTATCTCTGATTATTAGTGATGCTAAGCATTTTTTTCATATATTTGTTGGCAACTTGTATGTCTTCTTTTGATAATTGGTGGTTCATGTCTTTTGCCCACTTTTAATGGAGTTATTTTTTTTTTGCTTATTGAATTGTTAAAGTTCCTTATAGATTCTGAATATTAAACTTTTATTGGATGAATAATTTGCAAATATTTCCTTCTGTTGCTTAGGTTGTCTACTTACTCTGTTGATTGTTTTGCTGTGCAGCAGCTCTTTAGTTTAATTAGGTCCCATGGGTCAATTTTTGTCTTTGTTGCAATTGCTTTTTAGGAGTTAGCCATAATTTTTTTTTGTCAAAGCCGATGTTGAGAAGGGTATTTTCTATATTTTTCTTAGAAGATTTATGTGGTTTGAGGACTTACACTTAAATCTTTAATCCATCTTGAGTTAATCTTTGTATGTGGTAAAGGGTAGGAGTCTAATTTCATTCTTCTGCATATGGCTAGCCAGTTGTCCCAGAACCATTTATTGAATAGGGAGTACGTTCCCCAATGTTTACTTATGTCCACTTTGTTGAAAACTGGATGGTTGTAGGTCTGCAACTTTATTTCTGGGTTCTCTATTCTGTTCCATTGGTCTCTGTGGCTGTTTTTATATCAGAACCATGCTTTTTTGGTTACTGTGTAGCCTTATAGTATAGTTTGAGCTCAGGTGATGTGATCCTTCCTACTTTGTTCTTCTGGCCTATAATTTCTTTGGCTATTTGGATTCTTTTTTGGCTCCATATGAATGTTAGGATACTTTTCTCTTATTCTTTAAAAAATGACATTAGTACTTTGATAGGAATAGCACCGAATCTGTAGACTGCTTTGGGCCATATGGCCATTTTAATAAGAAGGTTTCTTCTGATCCATGAACTTGGAATGTTTTTACATTTGTCTGTGTCATCTATAATTTTTTTTATCAGTGCTTTTTAGTTTTCCTTGCAGATATTCTACCTCCTTGGTTAGATATATTCCTTGGTATTTTATTATTTTGTGGCTATTGTAAATGGGATAGCATTCTTGATTTGAATATCAGCTTGAACACTATTGGTCTATAGAAATGCTACTGATTTTTGCACACTGATTTTTGTATCTGGAAACTTTACTAAACTGGTGGATCAGTTTTAGGAGCCTTTCAGCGGAATCTCTTGAATTTTCCAGGTATAGAATCATATCACCAGCAAAGAGAGATAATTTGACTTCTTCTTTTTCTATTTGGATGCCTTTTATCTCTTTCTCTTGCCTGATTGCTCTTGCTAAATCTTCCAATAATATGTTGAATAGGAGTGGTAAGAGTAGGCATCCTTTTCTTATTCTTGTTCTTAAGGGGAATGCTACCAGCTTTTGCCTGTTCAGTACGACGGTGGCTGTGGGTTTGTCATAGATTGCTCTTATTATTTTAAGGTATGTTCTTTCACTGCCTAGTTTCTTGAGGGTTTTTATAATTCAGGGATATTGAATGTTATAGAAAGCTTTTTGTCCCGCTGTTAAGGTGATCATATGTTTTTTGTTTTTAATTCTGTTTATGTGGTGAATCACATTTATTGATTTGCGTATATTGAACCAACATTTCGTTTCAGGAATAAAGCCTACTTGAGTTAACTTTTTTATGTGCTACTGGATTCATTTTCCTAGTGTTATGTTGAGGATTTTTGTATCTATGTTTATCTATGATTTATGCTACTGTTATGCTGAGGATTTTTGCATCTATATTTATATTAGCCTGTAGCTTTCTTTTTTGTTGTTGTGCTTATCAGTTTTGGGTATTAGGGTGATGCTGCCTTAGTAGAATGCATTGGGGAATGAAAGTTCTCTGTTTTTTGGAATGCTTTTGGTGGGATTCATACAAGCTCTGTATACATCTTGCAGAATTCAGCTGTGAATCCATCAGATCCAGGGCCCTTTTTGGTTGGTAAGTATCATTATTACTGATTTAACTTCAAAACTTGATATTGATCTGTTCAGCATTTTAATTTCTTCTTTATTAAATATTGGGAGGTTGTGTGTTTCCAGGATTTTACTCATTTCCTCTATATTTTCTACTTTGTGTGCATAGGTGTTTATAATAGTCTTGAGAATCTTTTGTATTTCTGTGAGATTTGTTGTGTTATCACATTTTGTCATTTCCAATTGTGCTTATTTGGATCTTCTCTCTCTGTCTGTTAATCTAGCTAGCAGTCTACTGATCTTCTATATCTTTTTAAATAGCCAACTTTTTATCTTATTGATTCTTTGTATGGATTTTTGGGTCCCAATTTTATGTGGTTGTATCCTGATTGTATTTATTGTTTTTCTGCTAGCTTTAGGTTTGGTTTGTTCTTGTTTTCCTTGTTCCTCTAGGTGTAATGTTAGATTGTTAATATGAGATCTTTGTAACCTCTTGAGGTAGATAGGCATTTAGTGCTATGAACCTTCCTTTTAACACTGCTTTTGCTGCATCCCAGATATTTTCATATATTATGCCTCTGTTTTCATTTATTCCAAAGGATTTTTTTATTTCTCCCTTAATTTCATTGCTTACCCAAAAGTCATGCAGGAGCAAGCTGTTTAATTTCCATGTAATTGTGTGGTTTTGAGCGATTTTTTGGTATTAATTTGTATTATTATTCCATTGTTGTCTGGAAGTATGATTAACTTGATTTCAAATTTTCTTCAAAATTTTGGGATTTGCTTTATGGCTGAGTATGTGGTTGATCTTAGAGTATGTTCTGTGTGCAGATAAGACAAGTGTATATTCTGTGGTTGATGGGGGCAGTATTCTGTGGTTGTCTATCAGGTCTAATTGGTCAGGTGTTGAGTTTAAGTCCAGAATTTCTTAGTTGGTTTTCTTCCTCGATGACCTGTCTAATGCTGTTAGTAGGGTGCAGAAGTCCCTCACTATTATTGTGTGGCTATCTGACTCTTTCTGTAGGTCTGGAAGTACTTGTTTTATGAATATGGGTGCTCCAATGTTGGTTGCCTATATATTTAAGATAGTTAAGTCTTCTTGCTGAATTGAACCCTTTATCATGTCATGTCCTTCTTGGTCCTTTTTTTTACTGTTGTTGGTTTAAAGTCTGCTTTATCTGAAATAAGAATTGGAGTTTCTGTTCTTTTTTTGTTTTTCATTTGTGTGATAGATCTTTCTCCAACCATTTACTTTGAGCCTGTAGGTGTTGTGATATGTGAGATGGATCTCTTGAAGACAGCAGATGGATGGGTCTTGGTTTTTAATCCAACTTGCCACTCTGTGCCTTGTAGGGGGGGCATTTAGGCCATTTACCTTCGAGGTTACTATTGATATGTGAGGTTTTGATACTATCATGAAGTTTTCAGATGAATGCTTTGTACTTTCTTTCATGTAGTTGCTTGCAGGTTCTGTAGACTATATACTTAAGTGTGTTTTTGGGTGACAGACATTGTTCTTTTGTTTTCATGTTTATAACTCCCTTAAGGAGCTTTCATAAGACGGATCTAGTGATAATGGATTGTCCTAGTGATTGCTTCTCTGGAAAATATTTTATTTCTTCTCCACTTATGAAGCTTAATTTAGTGTACATGAAATTCTTCTTTGAAATTTCTTTTACTTGAGAATGCTAAAAATAGATCCCCAATCTCTTCTGGCTTGTAAGGTTTCTGCTGAGAATCCACTGTTAGCCTAATGGGGTGATCTCCTTGTACGTGATCTGACCTTTTTACTCTAGCTGCATTTGACAGTTTTTCTCTAGCATTGACCTCAGATAGTCTTGTAACTATATGTCTTGGTGAGGTTTATTTTGTATGTTATCTTGCAGGTGTTCTCCAGATTTCTTCTATGGATATCTATCTCTCTAGCAAAATTAGGAAAACTTTCTTGAATTGCCAAGACCAGCTCAGTCACGGAGACCCTAATGCAGTGGCACTAGAGGAATTTAAGACACACACACAGAAATATAGAGAGTGGAGTGGGAATCAGGGGGCTGACAGCCTTCAGAGCTGAGAACCATGAACAGAGTTTTATGCACATATTTATTGACAGCAAGCCAGTGATAAGCATTGTTTCTATAGATTATAGATTAACTAAAACGAGAAACAAAGGGATGGGCTCTGTCTAGTTATGTGCAGCAAGAACATGTCCTTAAGGCACAAATCGCTCATGCTATTGTTTGTGATTCAGGAACGCCTTAAGCGGTTTTCCACCCTGGCTGGACCAAGTGTTCCTTGCCCTCATTCCGGTAAACCAACAACTTTCAGCATGGGCATCATAGCCATCATAAGTATGTCGCAGTGCAGCAGAGATTGTGTTTATGGCCAGTTTTGGGGCCTGTTTAGGGCCAGATCTGGGGGCCTGTTCCCAACATTGAATTCTTCCCTCAAATATATTTTCCAAGTTAATTTTTTTTCACCCTCTCTTAGGAATTCCAATAATTTGTAGATTTGATCACTTTACATAATCTCATATTTCTTAATGACTTTTTTCATTTTTCTTAACTCTTTTTTCATTATTTTTTCTTACTTGGTTAGTTCAAAAGGCTAGTCTTCAAGCTCTGAAATTCTTTCTTTGGTTTGGTATAATCTATTAATAAAACTTTCTATTATATTTTGAAATTCCTTAAGTGAATTTTTTTACTCCAGAAGCTCTGATTTCTTTTTAAGATGTTTATCTATTCCTTTATTTCCTGAATTTATTTAAGAGTTTCATTGTGTTGATTTTCATCCTAGACTTGGGTCTCATTGAGCTTTATTGAAATTCATGCTTTAAATTATTTATCTGTCATTTCTGAATTTCCTTTTTTGTTAGGAGCTATTGCTGGATAGCTAGTGTGATCCTTCACAGTGTTACACCATTCATATTTTTCATGGTACCAGAATTCCTGCACTGGTTAATTTTCTTTGGGAGACACTGGCACTTCTAATTTTTGTACTAATTTTTATGTGAATCACATTTTAATGTTTCTCTTCCTCCTTTTCTTAGGGGATATGACTTTAAAGAATGTTATGTAGCATCTTTTGGCTTTGCTTCTATAGACCTATGCACTTCTGTTGGCATGTTTTATATTGGCCTGTGCATTTTGACCTACTAGTCAGTAGATGGCACTTATGGGTAAGAGCTGATGGTGGCCAGTGTGGGTGGGTGTAGACTTGATCCTTATTAACTTGAAGAAGCTCTTTACCACCTCAGGCAATGGGCTGATCCATAGAGTGCACAGTGGTCTGAGCTTCCTCCTCAGCGCTAGATTGAGGAACAAAGATGGACAGGTGGACCACACAGAGCCACCTGTAAATACCCCAGTGGCAAAATAAGCACAAGTACTGAGGTGGTATTTTGTGGGCAGCCATCAGTTGCCCAGACATGTAACTAGGTGTGTATCTGGGAAAAGTCCTTGGCCCCAATTCTCTGCACAGGGGGTAGGGAGTGGAAGAGCAGCCTGAACTTCTACTACTCCAAGAGCGTGAGTACCCCAAGATGCCTGGAGATCTGCCTGGACATGGAGCAGAAAGGCCCCTTACCCCTGCCCTATGCCCAGATCTCTGCACAGGAATGGTGAGATGACTCAGTTTGCCAATCTGGGTGCACAGTTGTTCTGAATGCCCAGAGATCTGCCTGGGTATAGTGTGCAGAGGGCCCCACTGCACTATGATCTATGCACAACAAGGGAGGGGTGACACAGTTTATCAAACTAGGCGAGCAGGTGCTCCAGATATCTAGAGATCTGCCTGAGTATGGGGCAAAGTGAGCCCCCTTGCATCGGAATTTTTGCACAGGAAGGGTGAAGTAACTCAGGCTAATAATCCATGGGAGTGAGTGCTTCAAATGCCTGGAGATCTGCCTAGTTGTGGTGTGAAGAGGGCCTTGCTGTGCCACAATTTATGAACCAGAAGAATGAAGTGGCTCAGGCTGCTGATCCAGGCAAGTGGGAGCTCTGAATGTCAGGAGATCTGCCTGCCTGCTTTAAATATCTCCCTGAATGACTAAAAGATCATTCCCACTCATGAGTTCTATTAGAGAAGGAATTAATAATTAGAATACATAAGGAGATAAAAGAACTCAATAGGAAATATAAATTCAATTTTAAAAAGTCAGAAGATCTGAATACATATTGCTAAAAAGAAGACATAAAGTGGAAAATAGATATGTGAAAAATGGTCAACATCACTAATCGTCAGAGAAATGAAAATCAAAACTACAATGATACTATCACACTGGTCTTTAAAGAAAACAAAAACCAAAATGATATCTCTCATTCCAGTTAAAATTGCTTACATCAAAAAGACAAGGAATAATAAATGTTGAAGAGGATGTGGAAAAGGGGAAACTTTTTTTTTGCACTGTTGGTGGGAATGTAAATTAGTGCAGCAGCTATGGAAAAAAATAGAGATTCCTTGGAAAAACTAATAATAAAACTACCAATAGATTCAGCTACTCCACTACTGAGTATATATTTAAAAGAAAGGAGATCAATATGTCAGAGAGATATCTGCACTCTCATGTTTATTGCAGCATTATTCAGAATAGCCAAAATATGGAATCAAACTAAGTGTTCATCAATAGATTAATGGAAAAAGAAAATTGAGTATATATACCCAATGAAATACGATTCAGTCATAAAAAGAATAAAATCTGTCATTTGAAGGAACATGGATAGAACTGAAGGTGATTATGTCAAATGAAATAAACCAAGTATAGTGTTTCATAGATTAGTAGGGTAACTATAGTTAACATTAATCAATTGTACATTTCAAAGTAGCTAAAAGAGAATAATTCAAATGTTCCTAGGATAAACAAAAGATAAATATTTAAGGTAATGGATATCCCAATTACCCTGCTTTGATTATATGAATGTATCAAATTACCATATGTAACATGAAAATATGTACAACTATTGTTTATCAATAAAAAAATTGACTAAAAGGTCAGTCATTATGAATAAAATTCAAGGTAAACTGGAATAAAAATAAACTATAATGAAATATTAAAATAATTTCTGTTAAAACCAAGATCTGGACAGAATTTTTCTTTATCACTATAATTACTTGTTTACTCAAATGTTCTTGTAAATACAGTGAAATTGTGTAAAATGCCATAATCACCAGAAAGAGGAAACACGTCTTGTTTTGTTGCTAATGTTCGTTTAGTTAAATAACAACTGAAATTAAAATTAAAGTATGCTAACTTGATTTTATATTTATTTTGTACTCTAATAAATGATTTTCCCCATTTTAGTAATAAATTCTTAAGGAAAGGAAATAATATATGTCACATAACAGTAATATATTTTAACCTTAGAACATTTTGCTAGAAAAAATGCTACTTATATAAAATCTAGTTGAAGAATGTAAAATTATATCTGAACTATCTGAACTATGTGAATGAAATCCATCTACTTATATACAAAAACTGTATTATTAAAATTTTTAATTATTATAAAAATAAAATATTCACTTAAACAATTTTAATTAGAATACCATCATAGTTGTTATTGATTTTAATTGGATAAAATTATTTTAATGTTTTTATAAAAGATAAAATGTCCCTAGGATAGTCAGATAAAATTAGTGGCAGATGTTTTTATTTTAACGTGCTAGAAAATGTATTAAATCATTAATTATATTGGCTGAGGTATCAAAAAAAAAGGAACAGGAGAAAGAATCTGAAAAGAGGCCTCAATATATATTTTAATTTAATATGTGGCAAAGATGATTTGAAGTCAGTTAGGAAAGGTTATAGTCTTAATAACAAGTGAAAGTACAAATTTACATTCACTGAGAAAAAGTAAAATTATATCAATAATTTCATCATATGTGAAAATGTTACATATATAGTAGATGATTAAATGTGAAAAAATATAATAAGAAAACTACATGAATGGCAAAGGTGTTAGGGAGAACTTCTTAACCAAGACAAAAAAATCAGAAGCTAAAAAAGAAAGATAGTCATATTTTATTAAGAAAATGTGAACATGAAAAAAAAAAACATGAACAGAATACATGGGTAGATAATAAATTATAAAAAATATTTGCAATGCTGAAGATAGAGTTATTATCTGTAATTTATAATTGTACTTGATAAATGACAAGAAGAGTGCTAAATGTTAGAAAATGTGCAAATTACTTGAAGAGGCAATTAATAGAAGAACAAATTCTAATGAAAAGATGCTCAAACTCATTAGTTTTCAGGGTAATGCAAAGAAAAGGAACAACGAGCTAGATCACATTTTAGGAACCAGATGTCAAAATTGAAAAACTCTTTTAACATCTTTCTGGTAGAAAATTATGTTCAAGAGTACTGTAATATATTGTCCATGCACATATAAATTGTTACAGCCTGTTAGCGAAGTATTTGGGAAATATATACAGATATATAAATTTGTATTGTTCAACCCATCAACCTCATTGATAGGAAAGCATCAATCTATAAGGACTGGGGACAATTATATTAATATTGTTTAGAGTTACAAAGAATCATGAAATGAAATGGATTTCTACTTGTAAGAGAATAATTGTGTAAATTATGATATTATTGTATATCCACACTTCATCTTATTATGCATGAATTAAAACAGTGAATTGGAGATGTACTAAGTCATTTGATATAACAAGATAAATTATAATTGAATTAAAAATGAAGACAAATATGTTGACATAAATTTTCAGCTTCACACAATTATAAAAACCCTTTATATACAAATTTAATAAAAAGAAAATAAATTACATATAAATATAATATTTGTGTTTACATATATAGAAAATTATACAACTTAGAGAAAGATATGGAAGAAAAGATGCCTATACGGATTGTCCAGCATGTCTTTGTGTGCATGTGTTGGTTGTGGGTCTAAGAGTTATCTGTGGGAAAAGGAGTAAAAAAGGAGAGCAATAAAAGCCAAATAAAATGAAACAATACAATTAATGAAAAATATTTTTTAACCTATGATATTATGAGATGCATGAATTTACAGAAATAAATGATTAAATGATTGTGTAATTAAGGTTTTTAAAGAGGAGATGATCATCAATGAGCATTTTACCAAGCTGATGAATTAGAGATGGTAGACTAAATATAGTTACCTTCAAGCAATCTATTAAATGCCATTCATAATACTACAACTCCGTAAAGAATGAGAGAAACATATAAACAAACTAGAAGTTTGACCATATTTCTAGAATACAGGTAGCAGATTGCTGTTTGTGGATAAAGAAGAGTAGTGGAAGCTACAAGCCTCTGAAGAAATAAACTAAGCTTTCCAGCCACTACAAATGATGGTGAGAAGATATGAGTACAACTCTTATGAGGACTATTTGAAGGAACCAAGGTGCTTATCCTGGAAAATAGTTCCTTAGAAATTACAATTCTGTCTATCTAGCTAAATAGTTGCCCTGTGGATTATCTTTTACTTCCAGCTTCCAAATATGCATTCTCCAGAAATATCTTACAACCAAATGGAACAAGCCTAGTCCAGAAAATATGCGTCAGAGCCATTAACTCCACAGAGGTAGAAAGTTATGTGAGAATTTGCCTTTGGAACTAGGATGCATTTGATTTCTCATAACTTTACCACTGGTATCCTATGACAATGATAATTCCAAACTTTTATTTTAGGCAAAGTAAGAGGCCAAATCAACTCCTTAGATATTCTCAAAATAGTCACATAGGTTCTTTGAAGATATTAAATAAACTTTTTATTGTAAGGATGTTTCACGTGATTACAATAACTTTAAAATTTTTATTCACAGCATTCATGCATTATACTATTAAATCATGGATATATAATATGTAACTATAATAGCATCTTTACAATTTTTTTGAGAGCAATCATGTATTTTATTTTTAAATTGTGGACAGTCATGAATTACTGAGGTAACAAAAGGTAAGGAAGAGGTTAATAGATAACATTGCCACAAGGGGAAAGTGAGAGTTAAGGCAGTTTTCTTCAATACGTCTTAGCTTTTTAGGATCTAGTTGGAAACTTCACTATAATTAAAAAAGATTATTTTTCAGTAAGGTGGAGAGAAGGGAAGAAAAAATAAATAAAAATGCTAGAAGTCAACATGCATACCTTCACCTCTGCATCTAATAATTAATAGTGCATAAATCATAACACTTAAAATAGGCAAGTTTAATTGCTACATCATGACAAATCCCATTTAAAACAGTAATTTCATATTTCCAAAAAAGTCCAAATATAGGTCAATTTAGGAAAAGGTAGGTTTTTAAAATTTCTTTCTTGCATACAAAGCAACAATTTTAAAAACGGAAAATCTGATTTCTAACGTTATTTGCAAAGTGGTTACTAGCACATGGCCTAGCCCAAGTTGATACTTAATTTATAAATAATAAATGAATTAATAAAGAAGCTGTAATAATGGTTTGCCCAATAAGATGGTGCAAATCATCATTGAAATCAATGATCAGTGTTATGTGGTGTATACCAGTATTATCGGAAATCTAATAAATTTGATTATGTGGTTATTTTTGTATTTAATCAGATAGCCACATAAAGAGTAAGAGATCATGTATCTTAACTCAATTAAAGTTGTTTTTAAATTGAATATAGCTATAGATAGTAGTTTAAAACACATTTTAAGGAAGAATGGAGTTTCTGAAGATGTTGAGCTCAACTTTTGAAATTTGCAGATGTGTGATAATATAGTAAAATAACAAACAGAAAGCTGAAGTAAAAAGGTATGAAATTGAGATTGAGAACTCATGATAAAATGATTGGGCTACATTAAATCAGGGGTGATTTATTAGAATATAAGCTATGTAAGCTGAGATAAATTGTCTATCTTGATTTTCATTTCTGCAGAAACTAGAAGAAATTCAGGCATGTATTAGGTGCAGAATACATATTTGTTGATTCGCTGAACTAAATTGCACAGACTTGCACATATGTTAGTTGGATTTCCTCAATTTCAAAAAGAAGCTAACATATATAAATATATAAACATATATCTATATTTCATATATTTCATATAAATATTTAAATATACATATATTTATTTAAATATGTGGCTTAAAATTACAGCATGCTAATATGACACATTTTCTTAATATAATTTAAATTTTAATACATTTAAATTTTATTTATCTAATTCATTATACTAATTGCATGCCTTTAATGTTACTGATTTTGTTTATGGATAAATTATATAATATGAGTCAGTTAATTTGTTTTCCTACATGTATTTTTACTCCCTTGGGCAGTGAAAGGGGTAAATGAAGTATACTAAGAAGATTTCAAGCTATGAATTCTTCAAGCTATGCATTTTAATGCATTACACATTAAAAAACAAATATTAAATGTACATACCATAAACTATCATGTTTTATCTCATGTATATTTCCATAATATAAACATTTCTCTAAGTAAATCAACAATTACTTTTTTTTCTTTGCAGCTACAGTGTTCCTGTAATAGACTCATCTCATTATTTGTAATAGTATCAGCCTTGATTTTCTACAGGTGAAGAATGTCATGACCTTAATGAATTCGGGAAGTAAGCAAAGAATGTTTAAAATTAAGAATTTGTTTTTTAAGACTTCTATTTCTAAGAATATTATTAAATTTTATAAACATTTGAGATATTCTTAAAAAGTCACCATTCTCTTAAGAAATTTTCATTTTCTGAAACAACATTAAGAATAATCTATACCTAAAGAATGTATTATTTTTCTGTCTCTATTTTTTTATCCTTCTTCTTTTAAACATTTCTTGCTTGAGGTAGTTTTATGGAGGAGGACTGAGTGGTGAGATTATATTCTTAGGAGGTTCCAGGAGCTCTCCGTAGATACTGGGTGTTCAACAACTTTTGCTGAGATGCCTGCAGTGACAATTCGGGCTGCCAACAGGTGCTTGAGCTTTACTCTCTAAACTCCCACTGCTATATTCAAATCAATGGATGCTTTCTGCTTGCTTCACTTTGTTTTAGCAAATTCTTCATCTCTAGGTACTTTTATTAATTAAATACATTTTTCTGACTACATCTAGATATTGCAGATACTGTGTTCAGTGTTAACTCACCAAGATGGGAAAGAAAAAAGAAAAAAATGTTCTAAAGACAAGAAGCATATGTACTGGCAGAAGGCAAACAAGAAAACAGACAACTATAAAACTCTGTATAAGTTAATGCAGAGTCATTCATAGTTATTTTTTGGTGGTTGTTTCATTGCTTTTTTAAAAAAGCATCTAATGGAAAATTCTGCACCAAGTTGGCAGAGAGAAGGAAGACAGAGGGCCACAAGGGTGAATATGAAAGCCTGAAACCAAAATTGAGTCTGAGACTTAAGGAATGTGTAGAGAATGAAACTGGAGAAAGAGGAAGTAGAAACTTGGATTTATATGAGGGTGAGGGGAGTAGATAGCATGAAAAGAAAGAAAAAAACTAGCATGGTATGACTATATGTTGGTGAGAGATGTTAGAAAATATGCAGTTAGGCAACGTCAGAGTATAAAGCACAGGGATATGGCAACTAGTGAGGCTGGAGAAGCAAGTAGTAAATAAATATTAAAATGGCACAATTAATTGTTTAATGTGACGTTACCTGAGTTTACATATTTAGCTATTTGTGTTACTTTTTAAATTGTCTACTTTAGCTAAATATGTATAATTTATCCTTATTTTAATCTAAATTTACTGACTAGGTGTTTTACTATCTTATATGTTTCCACATTAATAGTTTCATTTAATTTATTTCATATATGTTACCTTCTTTCCAATATGTTGCATTACATGATTTAAATAATTTCCAGTATGTTAATTAGATTGATCAAGTTACTCTACCTTTAGATGAAATACTTCACACAAATATAAAAAGTCAGTCTTGAAGTGGTTGTTTTTTCTCATCCTTTGGCATGGTTGTTAATCCTCTCTGCTCTTTCCATCTCTCACATAGGCCTACTCCCTATACATTCATTCCAAATACGAATCCTTAAACTCAAAAACCAGTAACTAAGCAGTGTACCATAGTTACAGGCAAAAAATAAAATAATACTTATTTTTAAAAATAATCTCTCCTTTTCTTAAGTTAACAATTATTCTGCTGTCAGTGATAAGATACATGGATACCTTAGCCCATTTCCCAACCTGGATACTAATGTGTGAGAAACCTTATCTGTGTTCTTATGCATTGTTAAAGAGCATTCTTTAGTAGAAAATTCACGAAATAAAATAGAGCATTTCCATAACTAATGACAACAGGACTAACTTATGAAGACAGCGGGATAAAAGAAAGAAGTTGGTGGAAATTTCATGAAGGAAAAATTTCAAAACATCTCAAGTTTATACTTTATATTTTTTTAATTAGGTAAAGTTAGATAGTATACAATTTATCAATTATGAGTATTCATTTTGGTGCATTTTAACAAATGTATACAACCACATAATCATTATCATACATTTCCATATTCCTAAAATGTTTCTTCATATCCCTTTGCAATTAGTGCACCTCTCCCTCCTCCTACCACCCACCTTCAGTGCCTGGAAGCCACAGAGCTGCCTTCTGTCACTACAATTTTGCCTGTTTTTAAGGATGTTATATAAATGGAAACGTGTACTATTTGTTACTGACATTTCATTTACCACAGACTTTTAAGGTTTGTTGGTTTTAGTGGGCTGAATGAGGGCACTCCAATATGTCCACATCCTAATGCCAGGAACCTGAAAATAGTGCCCTACATGTCAAAACAATACAAATAATGGGAAGTCCTTACCCTAGATTACCTATGTGGTCCTTAAATGCAATTACATATATCCTTAGGGAAGGCAGAGGAAGTTTAAGCCAGGCACACAGAGGAGGAGGCTATGTGAACATGGAACTAAAAGACATGTATCCACAAATCAATGCATGCTATCAGTCAGCAGAGCTACAAGAGGCAAGGAATAGATTATCCTCTAAAGCATCCAGACAGTGAGACTACTAACACCTTGATTTTGGACTTCTGGCTTCCCAAACTGTGAAAGAATACATTTTCTTGTTTTAAGCCACGAAGTTTGTGATAATTAATTGCAGCAGCCTTAGGAAACAAATACAGCTATGGTACATATAAGTCTGTTCTTTTGTATTGTTGAACAAAGTAACCTTACATAAATATACCAAAATTTCAGTAGATGTTTGGGTGTTTTCCCATTTTTTGCTGTTAATCAAACTTGCATAATAAGCCTTTCACGGACATAAGTTTTGCTACCTCTTGGAAAAGACAGTGGAATTGATATGTCATATAAGCATATGTTTAACTTTAAAAGAAACTGCTATTTTCCAAAGTGTCTATATTGTGCAATCTACTAGAAATGTGTGAGAATTTGCTCTGCACCCCTGCTAGCACCTGGCATTTTCAGGGATTTTATTAGTTTTCACATTTATTTTATTTTACTTTCTTTGAAACGTTATTGGGCGTGTTACAGTATCAGTATCTCACGTTGGTTTTAATTGCATTTTCTAATAACAAATTATATGGAGCATCATCTCATGTGACGATTTATCATCTATCTCTTTGACAAAGTATGTGTTCCCATCATTTGTCCATATATTTATTGGGTTTGGTGATTCTTTTATTTTGTTTGGGCTGCAATAACAAAGTATAACAAACTGAGTGGCTTAAGCAGGAGAAATTGATTGCCCCTCAGTTCTGGAGATTAGCGTTTGAGATCCAGCTGTCAGCAGGACTCGTTCTTTCTGGGCTATAAGGAAGAATCTACCCCACGCTTCCCCACTAGATGCTGGTGTTTTGCTGGAAATCTTTGGGGTTTCTTGGCTTGTCACTCTATTTGTCTTACGTTATGTTCTTTGTGTGTGTGTGTATCTACCTTTAAATTTTCTCTTTTTGTTTTGTTTGTTTGTTTTTGAGACAGAGTCTCTCTCTCTGTCGCCCAGGCTGGAGTGCAGTGGCACGATCCCGTCTCACTGCAAGCTCCGCCTCCCGACTTCACGCCATTCTCCTGCCTCAGCCTCCCGAGCAGCTGGGACTACAGGCGCCCGCCACCACGCCCAGCTAATTTTTTGTATTTTTAGTAGAGACGGGGTTTCACCGTGTTAGCCAGAATGGTCTCCATCTCCTGACCTCGTGATCCGCCTGCCTCAGCCTTCCCAAGTGCTGGGATTACAGGCGTGAGCCACTGCGCCTGACCAAATTTTCTCTTTTTATAAGGACACCAATCACATTGGATTAAGTCTTAATGACACTAAAGACCTCATTTCAACTGAATTACCTCTATAAAGAGCTTATTTTCACATGGAGTCACATTCTGAAATACTGGAGGTTAGGAATCCAATATAGGAATGTGGGGAGTTCACACAAACAGTGGTGAGATAAAGGAGTTCCATATTATATTAGACATGCTGAATCGGTGGTTCCTTGTGTCCAGTGGATATGCCCAGCTGATTGTATATTGGTGTATTCCTGAGTAATGAAGTATATGGTAAACAAATACTTTAAAGAGTTATCAAAGTCTATATTAAAATAGAATCTGTAAAAGTGGATAAAATTGCCAAGGGTAATGGCAAAAGGGGACAGGAGCCTGGGCCAGAAACTTGAGGTGAAATTATTTAAAGAATAATTAAATAATTATCTCATTATTTAATTATTCTTTAATAATTAAATAATGTTAAATAATTAAATAAAAATTAAATAATTTTCTTTATAACTCTATAAAGAAAACTGATAAGGGGAAGTAAAAGATATATAACAAAAAAAATATAAGATTGTTGCAGGGCTATAGTTCATTATGCCAAACACTGCTAAGAGGTTAAATGAAATTAAAACAAAAGGTATCCCTGGTTTTGGTAAGATGGAGCTGGTCGGTCAAGATAATGGAAGCACTTTCAACAAAATGGTGGGGATAGGATCCTAATTATGATGTGGTGGTAGAGTCTTTTTGCTGGAAAACGTATGGCATCATCAACTTACTGCTTAGAGATTGAGATATTATTATATCAAGGAACCCAGGGGACTCTGGGTAAGTCAAAAATTACAGAAAAACATTTCCATTTTCTGATTTTAAGAAATATATTTCTTTTTAAGCATGTTTTCATTAATTAGGTAAGCGTCAGGATTGGATTTGGGGACACACATAATCTTACTCGACAAATCTGATGTTAAAAGCAATAACAATAACAATAATAAATCATAGACATGACAGAATTTATGTGATTATTTTATGCCTTGAGTTTCCAACCTGTTTGGCCACCATGCCGCAGGAGGATAGACTTAACTGCTGGCTTCACCTACAACCTGTTTTCTCACTGTCAGCTCAACACATCAGGAACATCTAATATGATACATACGTAAGTTTCTATTGTTCCTGATTAGAATCTACACCACGATATTATCTTTAGGTTTCTTTCTCTATGGAGCTCTTCTTTCATCTGAAGTTCAATTTGTTTGTATTGTCAAACTTGCATTCATTCTATGCTACCCTCAATTAACAAATATATTTTTCGTGTTATAATATGAAATGCTTTTTCTGCTTATGTCTCCTCTCAGATCAGATTTTCTGCTTATGTCTCCTCTCAGATCAGAATTTTTTTTTTTTTTTTTTTTTTGGAGATGGAGTCTCGCTCTGTCGCCCAGGCTGGAGTGCAGTGGTGCAATCTCGGCTGACTGCAACCTTGGCCTCCCAGGTTCAAGTGATTCTCCTTCCTCAGCCTCCCGTGCAGCTTGAACTACAGGGGCACGCCACCACAACCGGCTAATTTTTTGTATTTTAGTAGAGATGAGGTTTCACCGTTTTGCCCAGGCTGGTCTCAAGCTCCTGAGCTCAGACAATCTGCCCACCTCAGCCTCCCAATCACGTTAGATTCTATTGAGATAGTCCAAACCAGATTCTTCTCCTTCAACTTCAATCTACACACACAATTCATACTAAATAAGTTACCATTGGCCCTATATTTTACCCAATCCAATTCCTAAATATTCTGTGAATCTTAGCCAGATGAAAGTAGCACACATTTATTTTTTTCTAAGTTATTATATACTGAAATTTTTAATTATCCCAAGCCAAAGTGATTACAACTTTAAAAAAAATCAGTAATATATATTACATTTGTGATTTATATCATGTAGGTAACATGAATATCTTTCTGTTACAACAAATTTGACATATTAAATTGAAAATGGCTTCATAGTTTTATAATCCATAACATATAGCTCATTGCTAGACAGTAAATACCAAATATAAACTTGTTGATTAATTTTAAAATTGAGGAAATGGATAGCATAAAATCTTTCATTAAAACACATTTCATATACATTAATGAATTTTATCTTTTGTCATTCTGAGGGGAAATGGAAGATTTTTCTTTTCAATCAAAAGGTAAGTGTCAGATAAATCGTTAGAGTTTATACAATTACCCACTAATCAAATTATTATTTATAGATTTTCACAGTGGTTACATTCACCTTACACACATTTATGGAGTGCTTACCCTGAGTCAGACATTGCACAAGAAGTATGATTAAAGTATTGAACAAGACTGACAAGTTCTTGCCATGTTGGAGCTTGCATTTTAGAGAGAGTGACAGATAATACAGTAAACAAGTGATTCAATCATGTTTAATGGGAGTTGAAGCTTCTTTAGATTCAGCAACTCATGCTGGACCTCGAGGAACCTGCCAAACTAAGAGACAGAGAGGAATATTCTACTTATGGTAAAGGACAAAGCCCCTAAGGCATCAATATTATGTATTATATTAGCAATGGTGCTCAGATTTCAGCATAATCAAAATCACATGGAGCTCTCATTAAGATCCAGTTGCTTAGTCCCACACCAAGAGTTTCTGAATCAATAGATCTTGAGTGGTACTCGAGAATTTTCATTTCTATTATTTCCCAGGTAGTGTTTATGCTACTGGTTCAGGCACCACACTTTGAGAAACACTGGGTTAAAGATATTAATAAATACCAATGAGGCTAATGTATGGAGGACAATTGTATTATACAAAAAGGATGACAGCAATTTTATAAATGGAAACAGTACACTGGAGTGAGGTCACAGGCTCACATTGACCACAATAAGAAGTTTGAATTTATTCTAAGTGCAATGGGAACACATTAAAGGGTTTTCAGCAAGGGAGTGTTATGATCTGATTTACATTTTAAAAGTATTGCTCTGCTTGCTATTAGTAAAATGTACTGTATTAGTGAAAGAGGAAATAGAGAGACTTGTATAAGGTCATTGTATTAGCCTGATAAGAGAGAATAATGTTTTGTGCAAGGAACATGTCAGCAGAAATGGATTCGGTGAAAGAACAAATGTGGGGATTGAGCAAAGGGATAAATCAAGAATGACTTTTAAGATTTTGGATTGAGTACCTGAATGCCTTTATTAAGAGAGGGATGAATAACAACAGAGAAGATCAAGAGAAGTTGCTATTACATTGTTAATGTTGCTGGGCCTTGAACCACATTTTGAATAGCACTGATGTAGAGGTTGTATAAAAGAATATAAAGATGATTGGTATCCTTGACAGGAAAAGCTTTAGTTCAAAGATGTGGATAGAAGCCTGGTTTTAATGGTCTAAAGTAAAAAAAAAAAAAAAAAAAAAAAAAAAAAAAAAAGGAGAAATGTAAGCAATTGGAGGTGACATGTGATGGCAAAACTTTTCAGATGATTTTTAGGACTAAAAAATATGGGCTATTAACTAGAGAAGATTTTAAGTTCATAGATATTTAAGTTAAGAAATACTAGAATTAATTTATGTATTTGTAGAAATCATCAGCAGAGCAAGAAGAACTGATAAGACAAAATAAAGAGGCCAGGCGCGGTGGCTCATGCCTGTAATCCCAGCACTTTGGGAGGCCAAGGCGAGTGGATCACGAGGTCAGGAGATCGAGACCATCCTGGGTAACATGGTGAAACCCCATCTCTACTAAAAATACAAAAAAAAAATTAGCCAAGCATGGTGGCGGGCGCCTGTAGTCCCAGCTACACGGGAGGCTGAGGCAGGAGAATGGCATGAACCCGGGAGGCAGAGGTAGCAGTGAGCCGAGATTGCACCACTGCACTCCAGCCTGGGCAACAGAGCAAGACTCCATCTCACAAAACAAACAAACAAACAAAAAAGAATGAAATCCCTGGAGTAATTTAGAAAAAAAGGGAGCCAAACATAAGAAGAGGACTGTTCTTAGATACGACAAAGGTCATTATTTTTCTTGTAACTAGATGCCAGATGGAGACTATAGTAGAGTATGATACTAGGTTTGTTGGTGGAATTGAGATAAAGTTACTCTATAGGGTTTCTGTTTTCTCAGTGGAATATGATGCAAGACAATCAGCTGAGAGGAGGTGAAAAGAGAGGAAGTCTTAAATCATTATCTTGGACATTAGGCATGTGAAATTATTTTAGAGTCTTCTCCGTATTTCATGGCAGTATTGACCATTTGGTGTATGGGATCGTGAATTTAAACTGAATACATGTAGCCAGCATTCAGTGTACCCAACAATTTCAAATATTAGGATGAAGGCCCAGAGAGGAGGATAACTGGCTTCAACCAGAATAAGGATTTTGCTAGTAGTAGAAGGGGAGAAATAAAAGGAAGAGTTGAAATGTTTGGAAGGGAATAATTACATTATTATACCAGGGAATATAATCAGGCAAGGTGAAAAGTGATGGCTAGAATAAATAATGAATTGTAAAAGATAACTCAACGAATGAGTGATCTGCAGACAATTGAACAATTATGAGGATAGGCATGGAAACCACGATGGAGGGAGAATGGATATCAGAAACAAGTTAGCCCTAAAGAGAGCAGAAAAAAAGAAAAGAAAGAAACAACAGAGAAAATCAAGGGAAAACTCATTTCTTCCCTTGATTTTCCATATAATTTACCATACCATATAATTTAAAAGCAATAAATATATGTGAATATTTCTTTTGTAAGGAGATAAATTGTTTCTTATGGGAGACAGTCTTTTGCAGAAAATTCTTTGGTTCTGTATTTCTTGTTCAGCTACTGGAATTATCTCTTCTGTTACTTTTCTTGAAAGATAAGAAGTAACAATCATTGAGGAAAAATAATGGGTAACCTGAAAAGATTCTCTTATCTATAAAAATAAAACCAAACAAAACACTCCATTACTCGTGAAAAATAAACACACAGCATCTTGGTAAACTCTACTATATCAATAAAGTTTCCTTTTACTCTTTGATGTTTTTCTTTTCCTTTTTCTTTACTGAGTATTTTCTGTTCTTTTTCTTTTCTAATTGTATCTCATTGTCAGTTAATTTTCTCACTTAACTGGTGCCTTATATAGACTTACTCCCTAAATATGTATGATGATCCCATATCTTCTTAATTGCTTAGTACCAAACTAAACGTATATGACTTGTTTTATGCACATTATTTCCATGTCCACTTTCAGTCGTTGACTCTCCTACCTTGGCTCACAAGGTGAGCCAAAAAGTTTTGATTCCCAGAAACGATTCAAGTAGTGTTTGTGATTCTCGTTATAGAAATCTTTCACCTCCTTTGCAAGCTGGGTTCCTAGGTATTTTATTCTTTCTGCAGCTATTGTGAATGGGATTGTGTTCTTGATTTGGCGCTAAGCATGGACATTATTGGTGTATAGAAATGCTACTGATTTATGTACATTGATTTTGTATCATGAAAATTTACTGAAGTCATTTATCAGATGTAGACACCTTCTGGCAGAGTCTATGGAGTTTTCTAGGTATAGAATCATGTTATCTGTGAAGAGAGATAGTTTGACTCCCTTTCTTCCTATTTGCATGTCTTTTATTTCTTTCTCTTCCCAATTGTTCAGGCTGAGACTTCAGTACTATGTTGAATAGAAGTTGTGAGAGTGGGCATCCAGTTCTCAGAGGGAATGCTTCTAGCTTTTGCGCATTCAGTATGATGTTGGCTAAAAAGACACATGCACTCATATGTTCACTGCAGCACTGTTCACAAGAGCAAAGACATGGAATCAACCACGATGCCCATCAATGGTGGATTAAAGCAAATGTGATATATGTACACCATGGAATACTACATAGCCATTAAAAGAACAAAATTACGTTCTTTGTAGCAAAATGGATACAATTTGAGGCCATTATTCTAAACAAACTAATGTAGGAACGTGAAACCAAGTACCACATATTCTCACTTATAAGCAGGAGCTAAACATTGAATACACATGGACACAACAATGGACACAACAGACACTGGAGATCTCTTGAGAAGAGAGGGTGGAATGGGGGCTTGGGTTGAAAGGATATCTATTTGTACTATGCTCACTACCTGGGCGATGGGATAATTGGTAAACCAAGCTTCAGTGGCATGCAATTTACCCATGTAACAAACTCACATATGTACCTCTGGAACCTATAATACAAGTAGAAGAAGAAAAAAAAGAAGAAAGAAAAAGGATCTCAAAGTAGTCATGGAAGTTCCCAACTCAATAAATTAGAAAAAGAAGAGTAAAATAAAACTAAGCAAATAGAAGAAAGGATACCATAAAGGTAAAAGCAAAAATCAATGAAATTGAAAACAGACAATAAATAGAAAAAACTAATAAAACCAAAAGCTGGTTCTTTGAAAATACATGTTTTAAAAAAATTATAAAACTCTAACAAAACTGACAAAAATAAAGAGGACATAAGTAATCAATATCAAGAAATCAAAATGGAGCCTGCAGCCTTTGAAAGCATAATAAGGTATTAATAACAAAGAATTTGACATGCATAAATTCAGCAGCTTAGATAAAATATAACAATTATAGAAACACCATGAGTTACCAAAACTAGGAAAAGATGAGATAAATAAACTGAATAGTCTGTAATCATTAAAGAAATATGTTTTTAAAAGACACCAAAATTAGTATATAAAGGTCTGTATGGTTTCTCTGTAGAATTTCACTGAATGTTAAAAAAAATTAACACCAAATCTATACAATTTTATCTAGAAAATAGCAGAGAATAGAACACTTCTGAACTTATTTTATGAGGAAAGTATTATCTTGGTAACAAAACATTCGTGAACCACCCCACAAAAGAAAGTTATAAGTCAACATATCTAATAAACTTACGTAAAAATCCTCAAAATATTAGCAAATCTAATCTACCAATTCATAAAATAATGATGGATTTACAAATGAAATCTATTTCTGTATGCAAACTAAGCTTAATATTTTAAAAGTGTTCAATGTAGCCTACCATATCAAAAGGCTAAAGAAAAAAATTATATGATCATATCAATGAAGTCAAAAAAAAATTTAACAAAATGCAACTCTGATTTATGACAAAAATTTGTACACTGGAAATAGAGAAGAACATCTCAGCTTGATAAAGACCATTTATACAATAATTAAACAAAAATCATGTATCTATTATCATATTTGATGATAAAATTCTGAGAGCTTTCCGTCTAAAAAAACAGAACAAGACAAAGATGTCCACTAACTATTCTTATTCAACATGTTACTGAAAATTCTAGCCAGTGCAATAAGGCAACAAAAAGCAATAATGATCATACATATTTGAAAAAAGAAATAAAGTTACTTCTATTTTCATATGGCATGACTCTATATGAAGAAATTTCCAAAGAATATAGAAAAATTTCTAAAGATAAGAAGTGATTTCAGTGAGGTTACATGATACAATATCAACATGTAAAAATCAATTAAGATCCCTTATTCTATCAACAAATAAGTGAAAACTGAAAATAAAAATACAACCCTATTAACCATTACTCCAAGTGAATAAAATCTTTCATTTTCATACAAAATAAAATCTTGTATCTAGAATGACAGAGCACTTGTATCTAAGAAAGTATGTATAGGATATAATGATAAAGATTACAAATGCTCATGAAAGACATTGAAGAAGGAGATCATTGGAAAGATATATGCTCATAGAATTGAAGATTCAACATAGTAAAGGATGGATTCTCTTCAGATCGCTTTCAAAATCTCAGCAATAATTTTTGCAGACATATACAAACTTATTCTAAATTTTATGCCGAAAGGTAAATGTCCTTGAATAACCAAAACAATTTTGAAAAATAGTAAGTGGAAGTAATCACTCTTCTCAGTGTTAAGGTATACTATATAGAGATAGCATTTAGGACTGTGTGGTATCAGTAGAGGAACAGACACAGAAATTAATGTAACAGAACAGAAAACCCAGAAATAACCAACATAATTGTGCGCAATTAATTTTTGACAAAAGAGCAAAAACAACTCAAATGAAAAGGACCATCCTCTTCAACAAATTGGGCTTTCTAGGCAAAATATCCAATTGGATATTTTATATAAGTAATTGGACATTCATAAATTCAAATTGGACATTTAACTTTAACAAAAGTGTCACAACTTATACAGAAACTAATTCAAAGAGGATTGTGGGCTTAAATGTAAACATAAAGTTATAAAACCTCTAGAAAAAAAATGAGAAAATCTTTGGTAACTGGGACTTGGAAAAGAGTTCTGAGATTTGACATCAACATACACTCCATAAAAGAAAAAAATTGATAAATTGGATTTCATCAAAATTAAAAAGACTGTTTCCATGAAACAAGCTGTTGATATAATTACAAATGATATATTGAAAGAAAATATTTGCAAACTTATATCTGACAGAGGACTTGTATCTAGAATTTTTTAAAACTCTTAAAACTCAACAATATAAAAAATCCAATTAGGAATATGCAAATGAAATGAGCAAACATTTTACCGGAAGATACACAGATACCAAATAAGTACATTAAAAGATAATTAAAATTATCCATTAATAAAATATGAATTCAAACCTCAATGAAATATCACTATATAAGAATGACTAAAATAAATAATAGTGACAACATGAAATCCTGGCAAGGATACCGAGAAAGTCAACCACTCATACATTGCTGGTGGGTAGCATTGTAAAACGGTACAGCTGCTCTCAAAAACAGTTTGGCAGTTTCTTTAAAAAGTACACATGAAACCACCATATGACCTAGGCCCTTTGAGCACTGATCTCAGGGAAATGAAATTTATGTTTACATAAAAACCTTTTATGAATGTTTATACTGGCTTTATTCCTTTATAAAATTATTTTAGTATGCATTATGATATGTGAATTCTATCACTAATTATGACAATCGAGGGGCATGTTTCTATTATCATTTTGATAAATTATCATTTTGATATGTAAGCCAAGGATCAGACTGAGTCACTTCAAGTGTCACAGACAATAGGTTGAATTATGGAGACCAGGAGAACTTTCAATGCTCTTTCCGTTATATCTTACCCCTCCTCATAGAATCTACTGTAATAAAAACGAGAAGAGAAATATCAGCAAATTATATCACTTCTTTAAAGATTCAGTCGCAACAGTTAATATGTTGCAACAACATAGCAAATTTTGCAAATTCAAAGGCATTATTTATTACAATTACATATGGATAGAAAAGACTGAATCATCATATGACTGAAAATGTTCAATAAAATATAGTAGCTCTGCTGCCGTGAAGAAATCTGGCATGCCGGAAAAAACAGGAAAGCCTAATGAAAAAGCACATCAAAATGTCGTCCAGGTGACCTCAACTCAGCCTATTTAATGTATCCCTGTATTGACACATATGTAATTTCCTAGTGTTGCTGATGATTGTCTTGTGTTTATGTAACTCTCTTTCAAAGGAGGTCAGAGCTCTTTAGACTTAAGTTACTCATAAGAGTCAGCACATATTTACGCATGCTCTAATAGAACGGGTGTCTTCTGAAAAATAATATTTATTATTATAACCCTCACTCTTCTGCCATCTTTGATAAATCTGACAAACACAATATGATTCCCAGAAAAGGAATCAATACAGTTTTCTTGTCCAATACTTCTCTTTTTATAAATTGTGGTAAAACCACTCTGGAAGGGGAAAAGATGAGTCTCACAAAATTGGTTGACTTGTGAAAAAGTTTGAAAAAATGATCAGAAATGCATTTATCAATGTTTACAATGCACCTATCATTTAGCCTGACAAACTTAACAGTTAATTAATATAACTGAACCAAAGAAGCCAGTAAATAAGTTCAGATTTCCCAGTTTCTTTAGAAATCACACAATCATAATAGATCTCGATAAATACATACTGTTCCACAGGGATTTTTTTTTAAGAATAGATTAACTGTGGCCACAGAGTATACTACGAGCTCTTAAGAAAAAGTGTGGTAAAAATTTAATAGCGACATGTATTATTGTGATTATTATACTTATTCTGAAGTTCTTGAGTAGAAGATTGAAGAAAGTATATATGATGGAACATTTACCACTCTAGCAATTTTACTGGAACACGGAGGTCTCTTTTTAAAGGGCCTTAAAAATGGAACTTATGAAAAGATGAGTTCAAGGAATGTCATTCTTTCGAAATACATTTCCTCAAGTTGCCATTTCATAAGTAAATTAGTTTTACTCACTTGTTCCATCCCCCTCCATTTTATATTGAAGTACTGTAAACCTGTAAGCTAATGGTCACCAGTTACATAAATGATAAAATGAGAGACCATTAGGTGACAAGCAAGGAGCAGGAGTAGCAGCAGGTAAATAATGTCAGCCATTATACTCTATTTGCTGTTCCCAAAGTGTAACCTCCTAAGAGGACTTTGGAAATATGTTACCGTTTGGGAGGTTAATCACATACTAAAAGCAATCCTTGGCAGAAAACATGATTTTGGCACTACAGCTTTTTATGTTTCAAAAATCTCAAAAGTATTATAAATTCAAGTTGAAATTACACAGAGCTATGGTTTACCATTATCATTGGATCTGTTCATTTCTAAGCTGGTCCATTTTCAATGTGACAGAGGCAGCAATCCTCGCATTTTTGAAACATTCTGTTGCCTATCAATTTGCCATTAATGGCTAATTCTTAGTTACCGTGGTTTACCCAGGAAACATGGCTTCATATTTTCCTGACTATGCCTTCATTGACTTTTTAAATTTTATTTACTTTTATTTTAAGTTCCAGGATACAGGTGCAGGATGTGCTGTTTGGTTACATAGGTAAACGTGTGCTGTGGTGGTTTGCTGCACATAACAACCCATCATCTAGATATTAAGCCCCCATGCTTTAGCTATTTATTCTGATGCTCTCCCTCCCCACAGCCCCCCTGACAGGCCCCAGTGTGTGTTGTTCCCCCACCTGTGTCCATGTGTTCTCATTGTTCAGCTCCCACTGTAAGTGAGAACATGCAGTGTATAGCTTTCTGTTCCTGTGTTAGTTTCCTGAGGATAATGCCTTCCAGCTCCATCCGTATTCCTGCAAAGGACATGATCTTGTTCTTTTTCGTGGTTGTGTAGTACTCCATGGTGTATATGTACCACATTTTCTTTATCCAGTCCATCAGTGATAGGCACTGGGATTGATTCTATGTCTGCTATTTTGAATAGTGCCACAGTGAACATATGTGGGTATATATCTTTATAACAGAATGATTTATATTCCTTTTGTATATACCAGTAATGGGATCACTGAGTCAAATGGTATTTCTGCCTCTAGGTTTTGAAGAATATCCACACTGTCTTCCACAATGGTTGAACTAATTTACATTCCCACCAACAGTGTGAAAGCATTCCTATTTCTCCATAGCCTCACCAGGATCTGTTTTTTCTTGACAATTTAATAATTGGCACTCTGACTGGTATGTGATGGTATCTCATTGTGGTTTTGATTTTAATTACTGTAATGATCTGTGATGTTGAGCTTTTTTTCATATGTTTGTTGGCCACATAAACGTCTTCTTTTGAGAAGTGTCTCTTCATGTCTTTTGCCCAGTTTTTAATGGGGTTGTTTGTATTTTTCTTGTAAAATTGCTTAAGTTCCTTGTAGATTCTGGGTATTAGACCTTTGTCAGATGGATAGATTGCAAACTTTTTCTCCCATTTTGTAGGTTGTCTGTTCACTCTGATGATAGTTTCTTTTGCTGTGCAGAAGCTCTATAGTTTAATTAGATCCCATTTGTCAATTTTTGCTTTTGTTGCAACTGCTTTTGACGTTTTCATCATGAAATCTTTGCCATGTCTATGTCCTGAATGGTATTGCCTAAATTCTGTTCTAGGGCTTTTATAGTTTTGGGTTTTACTTTAAATATTTAATCTTTCTTGAGTGCATTTTTGTATGAAGTGTAAGGAAGAGGTCTAATTTCAATTTTCTGCATATGGCTAGCCAGTTTCCCCAGCACCATTTATTAAATAAGAAATCCCTTCCCCATTGCTTGTTTTTGTCAGGTTTGTAGAAGACCAGATGTGCAGTCTTATTTCTGATATATTTATCCTGGTCTATATGTCTGTTTTTGTACCAGTACCATAATGTTTTGGTTACCGCAGCCTTGTAGTATAGTTTGAAGTTGGGTAACATGATGCCTCCAGCTGTGTTCTTTTTGTTTAGGATTGTCTTGGCTATACAGACTCTTTTTTGGTTCCATATGAAATTTAAAGTAGTTTCTTCTAGTTCTTTGAGGAATGTCAATGGTAGTTTGATGGGAATAGCATTGAATCTATAAATTACTTTGGGCAGTATGGACATTTTCACAATATTGATTCTACCTATCCATGAAGATGGAATGTTTTTCCGTTTGTTTGTGTCCTCTCTTATTTCCTTGAGCAGTGGTTTGTAGTTCTTGAAGAGGTCCTTCACTTCCCTTGTTAGCTGTATTCCTAGGTATTTTATTCTCTTTGTAGCAATTGTGAATGGGAGTTCATTCATGATTTGGCTCTCTGCTTGTCTATTGTTGGTGTAGAAATGCTTGTGATTTTTACACAGTGATTTTGTATCCTGAGATTTGGCTGAAGTTGCTTATCAGCTTAAGGAGCTTTTAGTTTGAGAAGATGGGGTTTTCTAGATATAGGATCATGTTATCTACACAAAGAGATTTTGACTTCTCTTTTCTTATTTGAACATCCTATATTTCTTTCTCTTGTCTGATTGCCCTGGCCAGAACTTCCAATGCTAGGCTGAATAGGAGTAGTAAGAGAGGGCATCCTTGTCTTGTGCCAGTTTTCGAGGGGAATGCTTCCAGCTTTTGCCCATTCAGTATGATATTGGCTGTGGGTTTGCCATAAATGGCTCTTATTTTGAGATGTGTTCCATCAATACCTTGTTTACTGAGAGTTTTTAACATGAAGGGATGTTGAATTTTATTGAAGATCTTTTGTGCATCTATTGAGATAATCATATGGCTTTTGTCTTTAGTTCTGTTTATGTGATGAATCATGTTTATTGACTTGCATACACTGATCCAGTCTTGCATCCCAGGGATGAAACCAACTTGACCTTGGTGGATAAACTTTTTGATCTGCTGATGGATTCGGTTTGCCAGTATTTTATTGAGGATATTAAGGTACACTGCATGTTCCTCATGCAATAGATTTCTATTTTTTTGGTATATCTCTTCCAGAGTTTGGTATTGTGATGATACTGGCCTCATAAAATGAGTTAGGGAAAAAGTCCACCTTTCCAATCGTTTGGAATAGTTTGAGAAGAAATGGCACCAGCTCCTCTTTGTACTTCTGGTAAAATTCAGCTGTAAATCTGTCTGATCATGGGCTTTTGTTTTTTTTTTGTTTTGTTTTGTTTTTTTTTTTTGCTTGGTAGGCTATTTATTACTTCCTCAATTTCAGAACTTTTATTGGTCTATTCAGGGATTTAGCTTCTTCCTGGTTAATCTTGGGAGGGTGTACGTGTCCAGGAATTTATCCATTTTTTTCTATATTTTCTAGCTTATTTGCATAGATGCGTTTATAGTATTCTCAGATGGTTGTTCATATTTCTGTGGGGTCAGTGGTGATATCCCCTCTATCATTTTATTGTGTCCGTTTGATCCTTCTCTATTTTCTTCTTTATTAGTCTAGCTAGTGGTCTATTTTATTAATTTTTTCCAAAAAAACATTTTTCCAAAAAAGCTCCTGGATTCATTGATTATTTTTGAGCAGGTTTTCAGGTTTCTGTCTTCTTCAGTTCTGCTCTGATCTTGGTTATTTATTGTTTTCTGATAGTTCTTGTGTTTGTTTGCTCTTGGTTCTCTAGTTCTTTTAATTGCTATGTTACAGTTTTGATTTGAGGTCTTTCCAGCTTTTTGATGTGGGCATTTAGTGCTATAAATTTCCCTCTTAACACTGCTTTAGCTGCATCCCAGAGATTCTAGTACATTGTCTCTTTGTTCTCGTTGGTTTCTAAGAAGTTCTTGATTCCTGCCTTAATTTCATTATGTATTCAGGAGTCATTTAGAAGCAGATTGTTCAGTTTTCATGTAGTTGTGTGGTTTGAGTTAATTTCTTAATGTTGAGTTCTAATTTGATTGAACTGTGGTCTGAGCAACTGTTTGTTAAGATTTCAATTCTTTTTGCATTTGCTGAGGATTGTTTTACTTCCAAATATGTAAACAACTTTAGAGTAAGTGCCATGTGGTGTTAGGAAGAACGTATATTCTGTTGTTTTGGGGTGGAGAGTTCTGCAGTTACCTATCAGGTCCACTTGATCCAGAGCTGAGTTCAAGTTCTGAATATCCTTGTTAATTTTCTGTCTCTATGATCTTTCTAAAATTGACAGTGGGCTGTTAAATTTTCCCACTATTATTGTGTGGGAGTCTAAGTCTCTTTGTAGGTAAATAAGAATATGTTTTATGAATCTGGGTACTTCTGTATTGGGTGCAAATATATTTAGGATAGTTAGCTCTGCTTGTTGAATTAATCCCTCTACCATTATTTAATGCACTTCTTTGTCTTTTTTAATCTTTTTTGGTTTAAAGTCTGTTCTGTCAGAAACTAGGATTGTAACCCCATTTTTTCTGCTTTTTATTTGCTTGGTAAATTTTCACCCATCCCCTTATTTTGAGTCTTTGTGTTTTTGCACATGAGATAGGTCTCTTGAATATAGCACAGTGATGGGTCTTGACTATTTATCCAGCTTGCCATTCTGTGTCTTTTAATTGGGGCATTTAGCTCATTTACATTTAAGTTTAACATTTTTAGGTGTGAATTTGATACTGTCATCATGATGCTAGATGGTTATTTTGCAGACTTGTTGATGTAGTTGCTTCATAGTGTCATTTGGTCTGTGTAATTCAGTGTTTTTGCAGTGGCTGATAACAGCTTTTCCTTCCCATATTTAGTGCTTCTTTCAAGAGCTCTTGCAAGGCAGACCTGATGGTGACAAATTTTGTCAACATTTGCTTGTCTGAAATGGATGTTATTTCTCCTTTGCTCATGAAACTTAGTTTGATTGGATATGAAATTCTGGGTTGGAAATTATTTTTTTAAAGAATATTGAATATTGGCACCCAATCTCTTCTGGCATGTAGGGTATCTGCTGAGAGGCCCGCTGTTAATCTAATGAGCTTCCTTTTGTGGGTAACCTGGCCTTTATCTCTGGCTACCCTTAACAATTTTTTTTTTCTACATTTTGATCTTGGAGAATCTGATGATTATGTGTCTTGGGGTTGATCTTCTCATAGAGTATCTTACTGGGGTTCTCTCCATTTCCTGAATTTGAATGTTGTCCTGTCTTCTTAGGTTGGGGAACTTCTGGATGATATCCTAAGTCTGTTTTCCAATTTGGTTCCATTCTCCCCGTCTCTTTCAGGTACCTCAGTCAGTCATAGTTGTGGTCTTTTTACATAATCCCATAGTTCTCAGAGGTTTTGTTTGTTCCTTTTCATTATTTTTTCTCTAATCTTGTCCGCCTGTCTTATTTCAGCAAGATAGTATTCAAGCTCTTAATTTCCTTCCTCTGCTTAGTCAATTCAGTTATCGATACATGTAGTTGCATTGTGAAGTTATTATGTTGTGTTTTTCAGCTTCATCAGGTCATTTATGTTCCTCTCTAAACTGGTTATTCTGGTTAAGAGCAATCGTAATGTTTCATCATAATTCTTAGCTTCTTCGCATTGAGTTAGAACATGCTCCTTTAGCTCGGCAAAATTTGTTATTACCTTCTGAATCCTACGTTTGTCAATTCATCCATCCCAGCCTCAGTCCAGTTCCATGCCCCTGCTGGAGAAGTGGTGCGATAATTTGCAGGAGAAAGGCACTCTGGCTTTTTGAATTTTCAGTGTTTTTTTGTCAATTCTTTTTCATCTTTGGGAGTTTATATACCTTTGATCTTTGAGTCTGCTGGCCTTTGGATGGGGTTTTTGTGGGGAATCTTTTGCTGATACTCAATATTAGTTCATTTTCACACTGCTGATAAAAACATATTTGAGACTGGGAAGAAAAAGAGGTTTAATTGGACTTATAGTTCCACATAGCTGGGGAGGCCTCAGAATCACGGCAGGAGGCAAAAGCCACTTCTTACATGGTGGTGACAAGAGAAAAATGAGGAAGAAGCAAAAGCAGAAACCCCTGATAAACCCATCAGATCTCATGAGACTTATTCACTATCATGAGAATAGAGTGGGAAAGACTGGCGCCCATGATTCAATTACCTCCTTCTGGGTCCCTGCCACAACACCTGGGAATTCTGGGAGATGCAATTCAAGTTGAGATTTGGGTGGGGACAGAACCAAACCATATCATTACTGTTGTTGTTGCTTTCTGTTTGCTTGTTTTGTTTTTAACAGTCAGGCCCCTATTCCACAGGGCTGTAGCAGTTTGCTGGGGGTCTACTCCAGACCTAGTTGCCTCAGTTTTCCCTGTACCTCAAGGTGTCTCCTGTGGTGGTTGCAAAACAGCAAGGATGACTGTCTGCTCCATCTTCAGGGATCTCTGTCCCTGAGGGGCACTGGCCTTATACCAGCAGGAATATGCCTGTATAAGGTGGTCTGGCAACCCCTGTTGTGGGGTTTTACCCTGTCAGGATGCAAGAGATCTGGTACTTGCTTAATGAAGCACTCTGGCTGCTCCTTGGCAGAGGAGGTGTGCTGGACTGGGGGGAGTCCCACTCACCTGGGCTGCCCGGATTCCTCAGAGACAGCAGGAGTAAAAAGTAAATTTACTGCTCCTCAGAGACCATGGCTGCCCCTCCCATCAGGGGCTCAGTCCCAAGGAGCTCAGAGTTCTTTCCCTAATCCCCTGGCTAGAGTTGCTGAAATTCCTGCAGGGAGGCCCTGCACAGTGAGGAGGGATGGGTCAGGGCCTGGCCTAAAGAGGCAGTCTGGCCATTATCTGCTACAGCTGCTGTGATGTGATTTGGGGAATTCCTCTTGGGTCCAAATCATTCAGTCACCCTGGCACCAGCAGGGGAAAAACAGCAGACTGTGGCTCCAGAAATGGCAGCTGTCCCTCCACCCTGGAGCTCAGTTGTCTTAGACAGCAGTCAGGTGCAATGATTGCGGCCACCCCTCCCTCTGGGAACTCCGTAGTCTTGGGCAGTCTCCATCCGAGTAGCTGCTGAGAATCAGCACTGCTCTGTGCTTGGGACCCAAGGTCCTGCTGGTGTGGGCTCAAAAAGGGGATTTCCTGATCTGCAGATTGCACAGATCTGTGGGAAAAGCATGGTTTCCCAGGCAGGGTAGCATGATCACTCACTGCTTCCCTTGGCTGGGAGTGGGTACCCAGTGTGGCTCCCAGGTGGGTTGTCACACCATCCTACATTTCCTCACTCTCCATGGGTCATGCCAATCACCTAGTCAGTTCCAGTGAGAGACCTGGACATCTCAGTTGCTGGTGCAGGACTCATTCGCCACTTTGGTTCTTGGTGAGAGGCTCCTACTGCAGGTGTTTCTAGTCAGCCAACTTGGCCCCTGATATATCCATATACTTCTTTAAAAAACAAGGATCATATTTTCCCTGTCATACATACCACAACTCACTGCACCATCACAAAGTAGTATTAAGTTTAGCAAACTCCAATCTGTAGAAAAAGAGACACATTTATTGTTTTTGACACTGTAATTAATAGAAATAAAGAAAAGAATGTTACATTTTGAAGCAGAAATAAAAATAAAGATGACCTAAGTCAGGCTATTGCTATTATTACTAGGGAGAGAAATTTGAACATTTCAAATGAGAACAAAGGTTCAAGATAAGGAAATGAGGAGATGATGACTTAAAAAAATTTACTTCAATTTATTCTCTGCTTTCAGGTCAAGATTAGTGGAAATAAATAACTCTAACAACATTTCCAATATAGGATAATATTACTTAAGATGTTTTGGGAAAAGAGAGTGTATATCCTTAAAAAAAAAAAACTAGCTGGGTCCTATCACTTACTGAGAAGTATCTATATCCAAGATATTTGCTACTCTGCAGGATTTATCAATTCAAATGTACACATTTCATACTTACATCATAAAACATAGAGGTTTAAATGACTAATATTTGACAGGTTTAAAACAAATAAAATTAAGGAAACCGAAGTAGTTATCATTTCTGCATTTCCTGTGGAGTAACTTGTTACTACCATGTTGTGCTTAAAGACACATAGAAGAATGAGAATCCCACACTCCCTAAATATTCAGATCTCAATTTTCAAGGGACAGCAGAAATTACAGTAGTATCTTACCATATCTGGAAATAATTTACATGGCTTTAAAGTCTTACAATAGTCAGATGAAGTGCAAGCCTCTTTTCAATAGATCACAAGACCACATATTAGTTTAATCATATTTAGTAATCTCAGGATTGAAATTCAACAATTTTGGGAAGAGGGAATGAAAGGAAGAAATGCATGCTTAGCAAGAAAATATAGACATTCAATTTGCCTTTATTTTCCAACATATCTAGCTGAGAAGCTAATGGATATCTGTCTGTGTATATATTTATATATACATCCTAAAAATAAAATAAAAATACCAGGACTAAATTGATCCAGAAACTCTAATTCTAAGCTGATACATGGATCTCTATATCATCAGACATATTTTGTCAATCTTTGACTTGTATTTATTAAAATAAGCTATAAAGGAGATATGACTAAGTAATCTTAGAATTCTGAGAGGCCAACCTGGATTTGAAGTGAAAAGGCCATGAAAATGTGACTTATTAGGACTATTTTATCCAAAATTACATTTAAAATGAGTTTTCCGTTTCTTTGTTCCTGTCTTTCAGTAAACATATGTAGTACCTTCCATGTGTAGAACACTGTGCTGTCCACTGATTATAAAATATCTTCCCTCATTGAGTTTATACTGTAATGATTGATATAGAAGAGTTAAGACAAGGTTAAAACACAGGGTGATAGGTGTTAAAATAAAGATAGTACAGAATTAAGGTATTATGGCTGGACACCTAAGGTAACATATAAGCTCCAATCTGAAAGATGAGCTGGTGTTAAATAGGTGATAAGAATGGTTGCTTTCACGTTTTTGTTAGAAGGAAGATAATATATAATGGGCTGTTAGAAATGTGGTGAATTCCTGGCTGGGCGTGGTGCCTCACGCCTGTAATCCCAGCACTTTGGGAGGCCGAGGTGGGCGGTTCACAAGGTCAGGAGATCAAGACCATCCTGGCCAACATGGTGAAAACCCGTCTCTACTAAAATACAGAAAATTAGCCTGGCATGGTGGCATGCACCTGTAGTCTCAGCTACTTGGGAGGCTGAGGCAGGGGATTCACTTGAACCCGGGAGGCAGAGGTTGCAGTGAGCCGAGATTGCACCAGTGCACTCCAGCCTGGTGACAGAGCAAAACTCCGTCTCCAAAAAAAAAACCAAAATGTGGAGAATTCCTAACTTAAAAAGTTCATAATAGGAAGGGGCATGGAGAAGTGGTAAGCAGAGGGCTAACCATACCATGCCTTGTAATTGTGATAGGTGCTTTAGATATTTTCCTAAAAATAATGTGGGCCTGTGAAAGTTTTTTAAGCAGTGAAGTAATATAATGACATTTGTTGTTGTTGTTGAAAGATAATTCCTTTTACAGTGGAAGAAATTTGGAAGAGTAAAAAACAAAACCATTTACATATTAGTAATATTAAAGTAATTTAAGAGACAGATAATGTTTGCCTCAGGAGAAGGACAGTGGGTGACAGGAAAAAAAGAACATAATTGATTCATATTTTAGAGGTATATTTGGAATGAGCCTGGGATGAACTGGATGTAGGATATGAGAGTGGAGAGAGAAAAGGGTGATGCCCAGGTTTCTGGTCTCAGATATTATTGATGTAAGATTTATATAAAACATTATTGATATTGATATAAAATTACCACTGTGAGTTAGTCATAATAACTATAAGCATATTTTGAAGATTTAATAAGTGTACAGAATATTAGCATTTTATATCAATTAGATTCAGAATATTCTTCTGATGTGTCCAGTTATAGAAATAATAGTCATCTTTATTTAACACAATACAAATTGGCTATCAACTACACATACATACACACAAAAATTACTTCCAATAGAACAGCAGGAAATTATTTTCTTGAGTGCCGTAAATAAAAGAAATTTCTTTTCTCTGCAAACAATTTTTATTTTTTTATTTTTTATTTTTTATTTTATTTTTCATTTTTTATTATTATTACTATTATTATTATTATACTTTAGGCTCTATGGTACATGTGCGCAACGTGCAGGTAAGTTACATATGTATACATGTGCCATGCTGGTGCGCTGCACCCACCAACTCGTCATCTAGCATTAGGTATATCTCCCAATGCTATCCCTCCCCCTCCCCCCACCCCACAACAGTCCCTGAAGTCTGATGTTCCCCTTCCTGTGTCCATGTGTTTTCATTGTTCAGTTCCCACCTATGAGTGAGAATATGCGGTGTTTGGTTTTTTGTTCTTTCTCTGCAAACAATTTTAAGTCAACCAAATTGTTAAGAAGAGATAAACCTATATTTATAAATATAGTTAGACTTTTATTTTGACTTTAAACTCACTCTTGGAATTTTTTTCTGAGAGGATTTTCAAAGAATAAGTAAATATAATTTGTTTATTATTCTTAAGAATAAATTCAATACCAACTACTCTTTTTTATTTTTACATGACATCTCATTGCACGTATCATATAATGTAGCAAATAAATGACCAGATTATGTGTCTGTGTTCCCCATTACATTGTAAGTTCCACTAGGGCAGAGCTGGCCTCATTCACCTTTGCATTTTCAATATCAAGCACAGCTCCAGGTACTAATAGATTTTCAATGTACAAGTATTGAAAGAAACTTAAATGGATAAAATGTACTATATTCTTTCTGTTTTAAATTCACCTATCATATTAATAATTATCAGACCAATATTTCTACTTAGAAATCCCAAGTAATACAATAACGACTCAAATTCTAATAATGAATCATCATATGAAATCATAATAGCATCTTAGAAGGAACAAAACTCAGAAGTCATCTAGTCCAACCACCACTCAGTACACAAATTGCTTTTCTAGTGATAGACAGAATAATAGGCAACTTCACACACTGCTGAGTAAGATCCACTACTTAATTTTGTTTTCTAATATTTAGCCAAAACTCTTCACCCATATAAATTTTACTCAGAAGTATGATCAAGTTTTCTACTCTCTTTCATACAGAGCTCTTTTCCTCCCTCCAAATCTTCACATTTTATTGGCATATTGACATTTAATCAACTAAAACTCTTATTTTTTTCATATTTGGTACAGTCAATGCAAGTATAGTGTATTCAAAACATAAACAAGTGTGTGCATGTATCTGTCTGTGTGTGTTTTCAAAACACAAACAAGTGTGTGCATGTATCTGTCTGTGTGTGTTTTCAAAGAAATCACATATAGGTCTATTAAACGTTTCTGTTTTCTGTCATGCAACATTAACTGTGCCTCTCTCTTTAACAGAATTTTAGAAGTTGCTACACACTTCTAATTTTTTAGATTTTACAGTGTCTAGATTCTAATTACTGATAAAGGTGATATACAAAACAGAACAAAATCAGAGCTCCCCCAGGTTAATGATAATCTATCATGTTTGGGTACAAGTTATATACCCAACTATATTATCCTAGTTTTTGTCTTTTATCTTTGGAAATACAGCAATAGATGTTGTCACCCTGCCAAATTGAGAAACATTTACATTTGTGATTTTTCTTTACTTTCCCATTTGAAAAAGCAAATAATTCAGATATGTCAATTGAGAGGTGAATGTAAGATCACTGTAAAATCTCTTTCTTTGCAGGGTATCATAAGTGGATAGTTGTAAAAGTTGTAATCTGTTATGTTTAGATTACAAGGATCTTCAGATTAATTTGCCTTGGAATATTTTTCTGTATTTGAATATTTTCGTGTTCATTTAGGTGGGAAATTACTCCCAGCTGGATGTCTCTCAGTATGTATTGGACTTTCTGCCATTCTCCACACAGTACATGTGATGTGTATCTTCATCTTACACCCCTCATCCATATGCTTTGCAAATTTTTGACAATCCCCTATAGTATTTCCAAGATAGCAAACTAAATCTCTATAATTAATTGTGAAACTTTTCCAAAACTATTGCATAAATTCTGGAACCAACTTTTTCCCTCTGTCTCATGGTAGAAAGGGAAAATTGATGCATTTCAATTACCAAGGGTAGCCAACACAAAATGTCATTGAATTTATCTATCTCTGATTATAAATGGGAATTTCCCTGGTTTTTATTTTGAATTCTGTAGACCCACAGAGCAATGTTCCCTCTGTGCAAGTCAGCACACACCCTTAAACAAATGCATACACACATACACATTCACACACTTATGTACCCATACACATACATAACACCTCTGTATCATTTATACTATTCATAGTTACTCACTGGGCATATACGTGTGTCAGTGGAACAAGAAAGAGTCTTTCTTTCTAGAAAATTACTTAGGAAAAGTATTTTAGGTACTGTTGAAATCAGCTATTTTGCTTTACAGTTGTATGTACTGTTTCCTTAATGATCTGTTACTTCTCATTCCCTCACGATATAAAGCTTTAGGACAAACTTGCTGGGAAAACACAGATGGGTAGCCAATGTTCTAAAGGTACACAACACCTTTGGCATCACTGGATACATTCAATCAGCTTACCCATCATCTAACGTTAGGTTAATATAAAATGTCTTTGATAGAAATACCAGAAATTGCTGGAAATGTATTATCTCTTCTGTGTATGAGTAAGACTTAGAAAAAGAGACAATGAAAAGATTAAAGAAAAAGATGAAGATGCATGATGTCTAGTTCTCAAAGACTGTGAAAGACAAGCACAAACAACTCCATGATACTATAAAAATAAGTCTTGGTGGGGCTAAGAGATCAAAATTCCAAAGTTCTCACATTACAGAAGAGAAACTGGTCATCATAGGGATTCACTATGACAGAAACTATCAGTGGCAATTTCTTGACTTTAAACAAGCTTTATTATATGATGATTGCTCATTTTATTTTTGTGAGTAGTACACATGTTATGTGAAGTTAGAGCACGCTGAAAAGCACATGAGCAAATAAGCACTGATGTCTAACTAGCGGTTGATAAAACCTTAACACCTCCAGACTTTAGATAGATACTTTTCCTTTTATATAAACCCTAAGTGATAATACTGCCCAGAAAAGGATTTATTCTAGTCCATCAGCATTAAAGAAGGCTCAATGTAGCATAAATAAATGTGGATAAATATCAAACATATTATTGCTACTACCAGCTATGCTTCACAGTGTAAGCAAAAGCTTTCTTCTACTTTTTAAGTGCCTATATTTAATGTATTTACTGTTTGATTTTATATTTAGACATTTTCCAACGGAAATTTATGGCTTAAAATGTTTTGTAGATTAAAATTCTACTTGTCATTATGAAGAGTAGCAAATGACCAACTGAAGTAATGTTAGAATAGAAGAAAACAAGAAAAAAATGCAAGTCTCACCTGCTGAAAAAAAATGTAATCTTAATGTGAGTTCTGATGCTAGACAGGTGCGCAAATGTAAAAAAAAAATTGCATATATGGAAATTATGTGCCAAATTCTCATCTGATGTGGTTTGGCTGTGTCCCAACCCAAATCTCATCTTGAATTGTCGCTCCCACAATCCCCATATGTCATGGGAGGGACCTAGTGGGAGGTAATTGAATCATGGGAATGGGTTTTTCCTGTGCTGTTCTTATGATAGTGAATAAGTCTTGTGAGATCTGATGGTTTTATACAGGGCAGTTCCCCTGCACATGCTTTCTTGCCTGCCACCATGTAAGACACACCTTTGTGCCTCCTTCCTTTCTGCCATGATTGTGATTCCTTCCCAGCCATGTGGAACTGTGAGTCCATTAAACCTCTTTTTCTTTATAAATTAGCCAGCAGCAGGTATTTCTTCATAGCAGTATGAAAATGAACTAATACAATAAATTGCTACCAGTAGAGTGGGGTACTGCTATTAAGATAACCAAACATGTGGAAGTGACTCTGGAACTGCATAATAGGCAGAGATTGGAACAGTTTGGAGGGCTCAGAAGAAGATAGGAAGACATGGGAAAGTTTAAAGTTTCCCAGAGACTTATTGAATGGTTTGGACTAAAAAGTCCAGGCTGAGGTCATTTCACATGGAGATGAGAAACTTATTAGGAACTGGAGCAAAGGCGATTCTTGCTATGCTTTAGAAAAGAGAATGGCAGAATTGTGGCCCTGCCATAGAGATCTGTGGGACTTTGAACTTCAGAGAGATGATTTAGGGCATCTGGTGGAAGAAATTTCTAAGCAGCAAAGCATTCAAGGTGTGACTTGAGTGCTCTTAAAAGCATTCAGTTTTATTCATTCACAAACATACAGTTTGGAAATTGGAATTTATGTTTAAAAGGGAAGGAGAGCATAAAAGTTTGAAAAATTTGCAGCCTGACAATGTGATAGAAAAGAGGAACCAACTTCCTGAGGAGAAATTCAAGCCTGCTGCAGAAATTTGCATAAGTAACAAAGAGCCAAATGTTAATCACCAAGACAATGGGAGAAAATGTCTTCAGGGCATGTCACGGTCTTCACGGCAGCCCCTCCCATCACAGGCCCAGAAGCATAGGAGGAAAAAACAGTTTCAAGGGCTGGGCCAGGCCCAGGGTCCTACTGGTTTGTGCAGTCTTGGGACTTCGTGCCCTGTGTCCCAGCCATGGCTAAAAGGAGCCAATGTACAGCTCAGGCTGTTGCTTCAAGATGGTGCAAGCCCCAAGCCTTGGTGGCTTAGACGTGGTGTTGGGCCTGTGGGTGCACAGATGTCAAGAATTGAGGTTTAGGAACCTCCCCCTAGATTTCAGAGGATGTATAGAAATTCCAGAATGTCCAGGAGAGGTGTGCTGCAAGGGCAGAGCCTTCATGAGGAACCTCTGCTAGGACACAGCAGAAGGGAAATGTGTGGTTGGAGCCCCTACACAGAGTCCCCACAGGGGTACTGCCTAGTGAAGCTGTGAGAAGAGGACCACTGTCCTCCAGACCCCAGCCCTAGAATGGTAGATTTATCAACAGCTTGCACCACGCACCTGGAAAAGCTGCAACCACTTAATGCCAGTCCATGAAAGCAGCCAGGAGGGAGGCTGTGCCCTGCAAAACCACAGGGGTGGAGCTGCCCAAGACCATGGGAACCCATCTCTTGCATCAGCATGACCTGGATGTGAGACATGAAGTCAAAGGAGATCATTCTGGAGCTTTAAGATTTGACTGCCCAGCTGGATTTTGGACTTGCATGGGGCCTGTAGTTCATTGGTTTTGGCAATTTCTCCCATTTGGAATGGGTGTATTTACCCAATGCCTGTAACTCCATTGTATCTAGGAAGTAACAAACTTGCTTTTGATTTTACAGGCTCATAAGCAGAAGGGACTTGCCTTGTCTCAGAAGATACTTTGGACTGTGGACTTCTGAGTTAATGCTGAAATGAATTCACTTTGGGGGATTTTTGGGAAGGCATGATTGGTTTTGAAATGTTAGGATATGAGATTTGGAAGGGGCCAGGGCTGAATGATATGGTTTGGCTGTGTCCCCAACCCAAATCTCATCTTGAATTATAGTTCCCGTAATCTCCGCATGTCATGGGAGGGACCTGGTAAGAGGTCGAGTCATGTGGTGGGTTTTTCCCATGCTGTTCTCATGATAGTGAATATGAGATCTGATGGTTTTATAAAGGGCAGTTCCCCTCCACATGCTCTCTTGCCTGCTACCATGTAAGACGTGTATTTGCTCCTCCTTTTCCTTCCACCATGATTGTGAGGCCTCACCAGACATGTGGAACTGTGAGTCCATTAAACCTCTTTCTCCTTATAAATTTCCCAGTCTCAGGTATTTATTTATAGCAGTATGAAAATGCATTAATACATCATCCCATGGGTTTTTCCAGCTAGTGTATATGAGAAGAATCTAGCTTAAATAGAACATACGTTATTCAAGAAACGAGGCAAAGACAGATCATGAATGCTTACTATATTCCTTCATTAGCAATTATATATTTGCATATTAGCTGAAGATAGTTAGATCATGATGATTATCAAACATCCTGAGAATATCAAGGTGATACATAATATGCTGACTAACAATATTCACAAAGTTTATAATAATAAAAAAAATGGCTGGTGACTTTGGCATTTTTAGTTTCCTATTGTAATCTATTTAAAAGCTTTTATTTGATAATTAGATGTGCTTCTGCAATGAAAAATTAAGGTATATAAGTGACAGAGAGTCCATTAAGAGAAAATTCTCTGAGAGAAAGAAAAACTGACAACTATTGAAGAACCAGAAATTACCGTCTGAAAAAAAAAAATGCTTGATAACATTTGAATTACTTAGCCTTGAATGGAAACAATAAGATAACTTAATAACTTCCTTTGGGGACAGAAAATATTTTTATAAAGATAACTTTCATGCTTGCTACAAATAAATACTAATCTTCTGCTTGAATGAATTTTTGATGGTCGGAGATGTGTGGAAATGGACAGTAGCAAAGACATTATCACAACAGAATAAATGTAAAAAGTGCTTACTCAAGAGCAATTGAGAACAGAGTTGTTTGTGATCTCAGTTATTCCGAATACATGAACATGGGAATCATTTAACATCTTAGAGATTCCTTACCAATAAATTCATGGTATTGATGAGATGCTGCTTAAGACAACTTTTGATTTTAAAAATATATTCCTCTGATCCAGTTGATATGGCTTGGCTGTGTCCCCACCCAAATCTTGTCTTGAATTCCCATGTGTTGTGGGAGGGACACGGTGGGAGGTAATTGAATCATGGGGGCAGGTCTTTCCTGTGCTTTTCTCATGATAGTGAATAAGTCTCATGAGATCTGATGGTTTTAAAAAGGGGAATTTCCCTGCACAAGCTCTCTTTTCTTGTCTGTCACCATGTGAGACATGCCTTTGACCTTCTGCCATGATTGTGAGGCGTCCCCACCCACGTGGAACTGTAAGTCCATTAAACTTCTTTCTTTCGTAAATTCCCCAGTCTCCAGTATGTCTTTATCAGCAGTGTGAAAACAGACTAATACAGTAAATTGGTACCAGCGCAGTAGGGCACTGATGAAAAGATACCTGAAAATGTGGAAGTGACTTTGGAACTGGGTAACAGGCAGAGGTTGGAACAGTTTGGAGGGCTCAGAAGAAGATGGGAAAATGTGGGAAATGTGGAAACTTCCTAGAGACTTGTTGAATGGCTTTGACCAAAATGCTGCTAATGATATGGACAACAACATCCAGGCCGAGGTGGTCTCAGATGGAGATGAGAAACTTGTTGGGGCCTGGAACAAAGGTGACTCTTGTTATGTTTTAACAAGGAGACGGGCAGCATTTTGCCCATGCCAGTCTCCTTGGGTATCTTGCGGAAGAAATTTCTAAATATCTCCTAGGGTATCTTGTGGAAGAAATTTCTAAGCAGCAGAGCATTCGAGGAGTGAGTTGGGTGCTGCTAAAGGCATGAAAAGAAAATCCCATTTTCTGAGGAGAAATTCAAGCTGGTTGCGTAAATTTGTTTAAGTAACGAGGAGCCGAACATTAATCACCAAGACAATGGGGAAAATGACTCCAGAGCATGACAGAGACTTTTGTGGCAGCCCCTCCCATCACAGGCTTGGAGGTTTAGGAAGAAAATGTGGTTTTGTGGGCCGGGCCCAGGGTCTCTCTGCTGTGTGCAGTCTAAAGACTTGGTGCCCTGCATCCTAGCCGCACTAGCCGTGGCTGAAAGGGGCCAGTGGAGAGCTCAGGCTGTGGCTTCAGAGTGTGCCAGCCCCAAGCCTTGGCGGCTTCCAAGTGATGTTGAGCCTGCGAGTCCACAGATGTCAAGAATTGAGATTTGGGGCCAGGCGCAGTGGCTCATGCCTGTTATCCCAGCACTTTGGGAGGCTGAGGCCGGCGAATCACCTGAGGTTGGGAGTTTGAGACCAGCCTGATCAACATGGAGAATCCCTGTCTCTATTAAAAATAGAAAAATTAGACAGATGTGGTGGTGCATGCCTGTAATACCAGCTGCTCGGGAGGCTGAGGCAGGAGAATCTGTTGAACCTGGGAGGCGGAGGTTGCGGTGAGCTGAGGACATGCCATTGCACTCCAGCCTGAGCAATGAGACCGAAACTCAGTCTCAAAAAAAAAAAAACAAAAAAAAAAAAAAAAAAAAAAAAAACTGACACTTGGGAACCTCCTCCTGGATTTCAGTGGATGTATGGAAACACCTGATGCCCAGGCAGATGTTTGCTGCAGGTGTGACTCTCATGGAGCAATTCTACTAGGGCAGTGCAGAAGGGAAATGTGGGGTTGGAGCCCCCAAACAGATTCCCTACTCTGCCACCACCAGGCAGAGCTGCGAGAAGAGGGCCACTGTCCTCCAGAACCCGGAATGGCAGATCCATCGACGGCTTGCACCGTGCACCTGGAAAAGCTGCAGACACTCAACACCAGCCCATAAAAGCAGTCAGGAAAGGAGGCAGCACCCTGCAAAACCACAGGGGCAGAGCTGCCCAAGACAGTGAATAGGAACCCATCTCTTGCATGAGCGTGACCTGGATGTGAGACATGGAGTCAAAGGAGACGTTTTGGAGCTTTAAGATTTGACTGCCTTGCTGGATTTTGGACTTGCATGGAGCATGTAGCTCCTTGGTTTTGGCCAATTTCTCTCATTTGGAATGGTTGTATTTACCCAATGCCTGTATCCCCATTGTATCTAGGAAGTAACTAACTTACTTTTGATTTTACAAGCTCATAGGTGGAAGAGACTTGCCTTGTCTCAGATGAGACTTTGGACTGTGGACTTTTGAGTTAGTGCTGAAATGAGTTAAGACTTTGAGGGACTGTTGGGAAGGCTTGATTGGCTTTGAAATGTGAGGACATGAGATTTGGAAGAGGCCAGGGGCTGAATGATATTGTTTGGCTTTGTTTCCACCCAAATCTCATCTTGAATTCCTACCTGTTGTGGGAGGGACCCGGTGGGAGGTAATTGAATCATGGGGGCAGGTGTTTCCTGTGCTGTTGTTGTGATAGTGAATAAGTCTCTCTAGATTTGATGGTTTTAAAAAGGGGAATTTCCCTGCACGAACTCTCTTCTCTTGTCTGCTGCCATGTGAGACATGTTTTTGACCTTCTGCCATGATTGTGAGGACTCCCCAGGCAGGTGGAACTGTAAATCCATTAAATCTCTTTCTTTCTTAAATTCCCCAATTGCAGGTATGTCTTTATCAGCAGTGTGAAAACAGATGAATACACCAATGGACCCTAGTATGCATGCAATCAAGATGCTGTAAGTTCTATAGTCACTGTGAAAAGAGCTAAATATGAGATGACCTAAACTTTGTGTAATCATTTTTCTGCAAATATTTACTAAATATTAAGCATATAATAGTCCCAATGCAAAACCAAAGTTAAAAAAATTGATCAAATAGAACTCTTCCACACTCCATAATCTAGGAATAACTAATGACCTCGGATTCTTTACACATCTATATATATTCCAGATTAGGCATGTATAGTTTGCTATGTAGAATTATACATAGGTCCACTGACAAGTTACATCAGTTTTAACAAAACACTTTTAAAATATTTGGTAAGTTAATTTTTATGTGTAGACAAATAAAATGTATTGTTATGCACACACACATACCCAGGAACATTTTAAAAATCGTGATTTCTCTGAAATTATTATTGAGAATGATGGGACAAAACTGAGGGATGTGCCATATTCTGGAAGCTACTACATAAGAAGTGAAATCTGCATTTGAATCAATTTTATTTTGTCCCTGTTATACAGGATTAGGAATGTTTATATACTTCTGCCACTCTGTATTTCTTTAGCTATTTAAAAATAAATGATCTGTAATAATTTTGTCTTCAAATTTATCTTTACCTTCCCTTAATTTATATGAAGGATTTATGTTGTGATAAACATCTACTGCCAAGATGTCATATAAAATTTGAATTCATCTGGATTCTTTCACTATTCTGGGTACAAATCACAAGTCCATAAAATTATGATCTCTCAGGCCTAATGGAGCTAAGCACCACTCTTTCCAGCCCTCAGGAAAAGTATCTGTTTTGCCGTATAATTGAGTTACAATATAAGAAGGAATTTGCTACTATATTTCCAATTAACTAAAAAACATCTTATTCAATGTGTATAGTTTTTAGCAAAGATTCAGAAGATAACATAATATCAAAGTAATCTCATTATATTCTGTCCACCAGATCACTCCCTGTTACATTACACCAGGAACACAATATTGTAGGTCTCAGCTTTTAAGGAATATTCTGGCATTGACTTAAATGGCTGCAACATTAAGCATAATACTAACAGCAGTGATAACAGCAATGAAGAGGAAAAACGTGATCTCCAAGCAACTGGTGGCATAAGTGGCATAGAAATAACCACTATGAGTGCAGCAGAAGGTTTTGAGAACTCAGCATCAATTCAGTATGCTATGGTGGGCCAGGTAATTCAGTCTAAGAAAATAGATTATCTATTTAGTGGATGATACTTATAATAACATCAGTGTTTTCAACCTACTTTTTATTGTTTGAGTAAAGTGGCAAGAGGCAGAAGACACAAGAAAGTAGAAAGCAGAAAACAAAACAAAAAAGTTGAAATTTAGAAAGCTGAAAATCCTCAGAAACTAAACTAAACAGAAGAACAAATGGTAGAAGTCTGGAGAAGACAGTGCTGGAAGCATCTGTGGGAAAAAATTTGAGTGGTATCTTTAAAACTGCACTGATATCTATGATAAACGGATATTATAGATAAAAGCAAACGTGAGCTACAGCAGATAAGAAAATCACCAGTAATGACACAAAAGAGAGGAAAAATTTACATTCTGTAGGGGAATAAAAGTTCACATTCACTCCTCAATATGTGATAGGACTTGGGTGTTACTCAGAACACATGAGCAGAGAAGGAGATCAACTGCGTGTGGAGGTGTATCCTGCTGTTCACATGAGGATTATTCATGGACTACAGTCATTTCTAACCTGGCCCAAATTTAGAATCACCTGAAAAACATTTAGAAAATGTGAATGCTTGTTTCTCAACTCCAAAGGTTCAAATACAATTGGACAACTGTGTTCTCCATGTAATTCCAACATATAGCCAGATTGGGAACCAGTAGGGTAAACCATCTCATCCTATGTACTAAAGATTTGGATGCATCTCTATAGCCACAAACACAGCATGCCATGATAAATTAAGAAGATACAAAATGTAGGAGTGTGTGGTACATTTTTAAAAAGGCATCCATTTAAAACATTTAAATGTATGCAGGGTGTTTCCCTCTTCCAATTTTCTTTCAACAACAGATTTTGGATGACTAGCTTAATTGTAATTTAAATACTATTTGCATGCATTATTTATATTCATCTAGCTATTTTGCCTTTGGAATTATCATTTTACTTGCGGATTGAAAAAGTTTGAAAAATTGAGTTCATATTTAAAAGTAAATATTAAGAGCAAAGCAAAGTTTAAACTTGGTTGTAAAGTTTATCTTCCATTTGTTAAACTTTGTTAGACATTTGTATCTTATATGAATTAATGGTAATTAATTATCTTAATATTATTCTCTTTTCAATAACCTTGTTTATTTTAGAATAGTTTCATATTTATAAAAAGTCCTGGAAATGAGTTATATACCCCAAGCCCAGTTTCCCTTATTATTAATATGATATATTTGTCACAATTAAAATACAAATATTGATACATTATTATTATTAATTGAAGTCCATAAGTTACTCTGTTTTCCTTAATTTTTACTTGTCATCACTTCTCTGTTTCAGGATCCTATCCAGGATGCCCTATTACATTTAGTTTTAGTATCTCTGTTGGCCTCTCTGCAGTCATTGTTCACAGACTTCCTGCTTTTGATGATCTCAACAGTTTTGAGGATTATTGATCAGTTATTTTGAGGAATGTCTTCACTAGGGTTTGATTGCTATCATGATTAGATTTGTGTTATGGATTTTGGGGAGGAAGAGCAGATAGGTAAAGCACCATTCTCATCACATCATATCAAGGGTAACTAGTATAAACATGACTTATCACTGTTGAAGTTGACCTAGCTTGAGGTAGTGTTTGTCACTTTTCACCATTGTAAGTTACTCTTCTCCCCTCTTCTCTTTCTGTACTGTACTATTTCAAAGAAATTTGCTATGGGCAAGCAAACCCAAATAAACAAAGAAAAAATAGAAAAACATAATGGTAGGAGAATGCCAAAGGGACGTCAAACCCCATTGCAAGAACTCCTAATGACCAATGCAGGAAACACTCGAATAAGAAAATTAATGAAGTAGTATTGGATTATAACCTAGAATACAAAACAAATATCAGTCTGTCCATACTGACACAAATAAGTAATGGAATAAATAAGTAAATAGGGATGACAGAAAAATCTGTTGAACAGAAGAATTCCAAAGAATTTATGCAGCTGCAGTATTCTCAGGAGTTGGGGCTTAAGTTCCTCTCCATTTAATTGTGAGCTGCACATCATTTTGCTATTTTTAAAAACTTCTTATTAAGGCACAATTTTCTAGTTTAGCAGTCTGTAAATACAGTTCTATCGCTAAAATCTAACTTTAAATGCATTAGTAGTTCAAATGCTCATAGATATTTGCTTTTAAAAAGCATATGAATATGTCTGGAGGCACTGGTTAAATACTCATAAAACACATCTTAGTTTCTATAACATTTTCACCCATCTAAAAATAGACTTAGGAATCTTAGGGAGTTTAAAATATGTAGCAAACATAACAAGAAAATGTCGATTTATCAATAGATTTCTACCTTGTATGTAAAATATTGAACAGACATCAAAAGTAATAAAACTGTTTTTATTTGGAGAGGTTTTTTATTACAGAAGTCTATTTGTAATAGAAACATTTAAATAAAATGTCATTTAATTAAATAAATTGAAGTTCTCATCTAAATTATTTGACTAGCTAACAATAATTCCTATAACTAAACGCTTTCGATGCTAGGTAAGCAGCCATATTCCATGGAAAATTGCATAATTTTAGAACTAGAATTTAGAGCCAATTCTCTCTTCTCTTGATCTAATACCAATGTGTTTTCCTTTTTATTGGACTTTATTTTAACATTCAGCTTACAAAATAAAATATTAGCATCATTTTTTGTGTAGAAAATGTAAGAAACAATATTTTTATTGTATTTTTAAAAGTTTTTGGCCAGGCACAGTGGCTCATGCCTGTAATCCCGGCACTTTGGGAGGCCGAGGCAGGCAGATCACGATGTCAGGAGTTCGAGACCAGTCTGACCAACATGGTGAAACCCTGTCTCTGCTAAAAATACTAAAATTAGCCAGGCATGGTGGTGTGCGCCTGTAATCCCAGCTACTTCGGAGGCTGAGGCAGGAGAATCGCTTAAACCTGGGAGGCGGAGGTAGCAGTGAGCTGAGATTGCGCCACTGCAGTCCAGCCTAGGCGACAGAGTGAGACTCTGTCTCAAAAACACGAAAAGTTTTTAATTACGTGTAACACTTTATTGAATGTATTGCACTGAAGGATGGAAGCAAAAAGCAATTTTATTATTTCTCACTAGCTAATACTTCATTAAACATATTCCTTGGGCTAAATTTTGCTACTGTGAAATAAAATCTTAGAAACATTTCAGAGTTGTTTTAGTCATTTTCAAATAATAAAAGACTATTTTTTGCACATATAAAAAATTCAAGCCAGTATAATATCAAAGTTCCAAAATTTCATATTTAATATAGTTTATTTTTCTCCTCCTTCAAATTAAGCTGAGAAACTTACACTGGAGAAGTAGCACGTGGTCAGTTTCTACTCCCATTTTCATTCATTGACTCCTTCCTTAAACTTTCTAGATCCTGTTTCAGGCAACCATAATTTTGAAAGAGAAAACATTCAGAAAGGAAAATAAAAGTAAGAGTTTACCTTAGTAATATGGATTTAATCTGGTCATATTATGCATTATGGGGAGTTTACTGCACACACACATTCTGTCTTTCATGGATGTTTATGTGGGTTCTTAGGAGATCCTTATTCCTTGAACTTCAAGAACAAGTGAAAACCCTTGGGATTTAAAGATGTCCCTCTTAGCCTTAATTTCTGATCCCAGTATTTCTGTTAAGATCTTCTAAACTTTCAGGAGAGTCTTTTAGATATTGTCCCTCTCAAAGTAATGCGGTCGCAATAAACATATGTGTGCATGTTTATTGTCACTGCATTACTTTGAGAGGGACAATATCTAAAAGGTTCCCCTGAAAGTATACGTATGTAACAAACCTGCACGTTGTGCAAATGTACCCTAGAACTTAAAGTATAATACAGAAAAAAAAAAAAAAAAAAAGAAGTGGAAAAAAAAAAGTAATGCATTCCAGCTTCCTTCCATGAGGCCCAGAACTGGCCTAGAGAGCTTTACACATCCTTTGGCCATGAAACTCTGCCCGTTCTGGCCATTCCAAAAGTAGTCACTTCCCATTCTGCTGTTGGAACTGACCAGCCATAACCTCTTTCATTTAGACTCTTCCAGCACGAATCGGGCTACTCTGCATATCCCTCCAGAGTAGAGGTTTGAAGCTAAGCTCTTGGAGTATTTGTTTTCAATCTCTCCTCATGTGATCAGATGAGCCGTTAATAATCCCTCCCTTCTGGTTTTGGGGTGAGAAATGCAGAATTCACAGCACACATCAACTCTCTCTTAAGGAGATAAATGATGGGTTAGTACTGGTAGAACACATTTTGGCTTGCTTTTGTGTAAATGCTGCAGAAGTGGTCTGGGACTTTGCTTTGAGAAATGAAAGTATTGCCTAATGTTTTCAGCCACAGTAACATCTTGTTCTTATACAAATAGTAAAATATATAAATATATGTTATTGTATGACATTACGGAGCAGTTCTATAAGGTTTGCATATATATCTTATACAATGGTACTATACATATACAATAGTATATTAAATAAGAAAATGTTTCAGCAGCAACTAATGGTGTATTTTTTTCAAGAAATTCAACTTTACAAATAAATAAGTCTAGAGATAAAAGCAATAGAATTCACTAAAGATATGTCTCTAATGTAGGTCAGTAAAACAGTATTGGCAGTGACGTATTTATTTTGGCCAACGTTAAGGTTTATATGAATCACTACATTGTACTTGATCAGGTTTATTTGCTAATTTATAATATATTTAGGGTATGCATATATGTTTCTGAGTGTGGGAACTTGTGGAAAGAAAGATATTAATATAGGAATGTGCACAAAAGCTCTTCCTCAGTCTGTTATTGAAAACCTGGTTTTTACTAAATTCCTGGGTCTTTGTAGTATATAATCAGGGTAACTGGAGTAAGCAGAAGGATTGAGATGTTCCAGACCACCTTGATCTTCAATGGGGCATACAGTCATTGGTGGAAGCAATCTTACAAGTCAGAGAGAAAGAGGGAAATACAAGAAAGTGCCAGCCCTGAGCTGGCACCTGCAGAAAATTTCAGAATGCTTGAGTTGGCCTTAAAAACTCTGGAACATCTATTGTGGATGTGAGCTGTTATGAGAAAGAAATGAGGTAAGAGCCGGGGTGGGGTGTGGGGGGTGGGGGGGTGGGAATTATAAGCTCTGCTTATGTTGTCAAGGGAATTACAGGGTGCATTTTTAGGAGTCTTAAATAAAGACAAATTAATTTTACATTACAGAAATATACTATTTTTTAAATGTCAGATTTTTTATGTGATCCTTGTGCCAGACCAGCCACATAAAAGCTAAGTTTAAGTTGGATTATATTTTATACCTACTTCTTCCTTTTTTTCTCTATTTCTATAACTTTTCTATAATGAAGAACATTATAAACTTAGACCTATATAAAATAAATAAGCAAATGTGTAAATAAATCACTCTCTGTTTTTTCCTATAAAACATTAGATATTAATTTCTTTCAAAGCATAATTTTACAAATATATAACCAGTTTTTCAAAATTAAAAACTGATCTTCTTTCCTTTGTCAGTGGGTGACAATTTTAGAAGAAAGCTTGGTGAAATCAACTGTCACTTAAAGTTAGTTTTCTGAGCCTATGAAGAGCTTCCACATATCAGATTTTAGATTGCTTTAACTATTGCCCAGTGTAATCAATTGAAGAGGGAACTGATTCAACCTCCTTTTTCAAGAAAAAGAAAAAAATAGAGCTAAGGCTCCTACTCCTTAGATTTTGAAAGGTAAATGCTGAAATAGAGTTATAAAAGTTTCCAATTTTCTTTCTTTGCCTAAATGTGTTGAATCAGACCCCTCTTCAATTGATTGTACAGCAGCTCTGAAAAGGTGTGCCAATTGCAAGGGATTTTTTTTTTCTTTTAAAGATGCTCTGCAAGTCAGTCTGCTCCTTATCTTCAAACCACAATCAAGAGTTAAGGAAATTATTATCTCAGCCCAATTCTTCTTACATTATCTTTTCATTCCTCATTTTCAATAGTTCCTTCTTGGCTTATTTTTTTTTTACCTCGAACACCACAACTATTACCCTGTTTATAATGTGTAAGATACATAATAAATATAATTCCTAACATAATTCTTTGTACATGTCTAAATATAAATAAATGCATTTTCAGACTATCAACCCAGGTATTAAATCTTTTAATATTTTATATCTAAATTTATATATTTAAAGTGCATATTATTGAGTTGCATCTATCAGTTATTAAGTTGCATATATCATTGCTATTTTCTCATGTTTCTTAATATACACTGCTTTTAATCACTTGAATTTCTATACAATTTATATTTCATTAGAAATATATTAATGATATTTTTGTAATCAAAATATAGGAACTTTATTATCTTTCTATTAAGAAAATAAATGATAAGGAGTTCATTTTTTCAACCTTCTTCAAGCGAAATGTTATAAAATGATCTCTTTAATTTTCTTGCATGCATTATCATCATTCAACACTTACACAGCATGTATTTTCTAACCAACCACTGCTTTAATAACTAACTTTTTGGGAAATCTCCCAGATACACAGGGACTTATGAAATTACTAATAGAAGTTGTACAGTTTTGACTTTGCTTATTTAGATCTGTTCTGTGTCATCATTTATATCTTTTCATCTTTGCTGTACTTTACCCATTAGTTTGAGCAATAAAGGTTCATGTATCCTTTTCATTGTGCCTGACTGTTGAAGTTTAGATACTTTCAAGCACACAGTTTTTTCAGTCATCCCATTTAAAAGATACAACTAAGCATTCACACATATTTTTAAAAAATTATTTATTACTAAGAATGATGTAAATGAGAATAAGAAAGTTAACCATTTATGATCATTGTAGGACCTGGTGTATAGTTTACACAAAAGTTTATGTAAAGCTTACGTGATAGTGAAATGGCAGACATATTCCTGTGTAATTACTAAAAGCAACAGTTTTAGAAAGGGGTCAGAAATCTAGCACTTTTTAATACTAGATGAAGCTCTCTCTATAAAAAATTTTACAAACATTTTTATTAATCCAAAGACAAAATGATGGCACCAAACAAATTTGCATTCTTAGTTTTATTTTGTTAAACTGTTTTTGAGTAATAAAGTCCGGTTTCCAAGAATCCGATACACAGATTAATAATGTGTATAACTTCAACAAAAACATGCTCTATTTATACCTCTATTTTAGTAAAATGCTGAATATTATTAGTCAATATTATCTCTCCATGTATGCTTGTGTTTCATTAATTCTAACCTATGTGATTTCTGTGTGATCACAATGGTTAAGAAATGAACTTTCTAACAATATATTATATTTACAACAATTTCTAAGAGAGTAGATTTTGTGTCTTCACCACAAAGAAAAGTATATGAGGTAATGCATTTATTAATTAGTTCAATTTAGCATTCCACAATGTGTACATATTTCACAAATGTTGTACCTAATAAATATATACAATTTTTAATTGCAAAGTGAAAAAAATAAAAAATAAATAATAAATTTAAACCTGTTATGATAGAATGATTCAGAAAGTAAGCTCAATTTAATTAAGCACATGGCAAAAATGAAGAAATTCCTGAAAAGCCTTATTATATTCAATTTCAGAATGAAAATTAGACCTTCTAAGAAGAAATGAAAGAAACTGGAGTTGGAATGGGTTAGTATGGAGAAGATAAGCATAAAAAGAGAAAATTAAAACAGCAATACTGCTTTAAATTAAAAGGAAGGGTGATTAAGGTGTATATTTTATTACAAAGTACTTCATGTTTATTATAGAAAACAAAAGGTATATATAAACAAAAAGAAGACAAAAATACAAACAATCCAACTTTCACATAACAAGCAACTTTGTCTCAACTGATTATCTCACCATAAATATAGGTTTAACAACTTCAGTAACACTAGATATTTTCATTTTAAAATATTTACCAATTTTATAGCTGAAATGGTATCTCACTGGTATTTTGATTTAAATTATTTGAATAATAAATTACTTTTTTCTCATTAAAAAACAAATGCATTTTCTATAGTAATATCTAGAATGTACATCCAAATCTCCAAATATTGGAGTAGAGCTGATCTTGGCAGATAATAGCAATTTTTCAGGCCTTATGGGAATCCAACATTGTTTACCGGTATAAGTAATAATAACACTAACAAAATAATAGAATTTAAGTAGAACTAGATACATATTAAAATGTGTCTTATTTGGATTTCTGAATTTGGTTATGTCCTCAAAACCCCCTGCTTTCTTTCTATGTCCTGACCAAGAAACACAGAATGCTTTGACCGCTCTGTGACTTAGATAGCTGCATGTTTTACCCAGAGGGCTGAACCCAAGCTGGAGCCTTAAACATATCTAGGCCCTGATAAAGGTGTCTAAGCTGTTGCTCTAAACACTGAAGGAGATTGGCCCCACTGGTTCTGAGTCAAATTCCTTAAACCCTCATATAAATTCTTGTCCCCAACCACTTCACTATGGACATACCTAGGTAGAACATCCATCATGAAGATGCTACATCTCGCTGTACAAGTTAGTCATCTTAATATATGCTTTGGACTTATGACACTGGTATTTAGTCTGTCTTTCTTTGTAATCCCAACTGGCCCCATCTCAGGAGAGTTTGGGGCACTCTTATGTGGGAACTCCCTTGCTACAGCCTTTGGAGCAACTCCAGCAGTGGGTTCAGGGAGAGAAAGCAGGGTAGCATAAGGTGGTGCTGTAAATAGTTTGGATGGAAAGGATCCATTAGCTAAGATTTAAAAAACATTCTCGATGTAAGAATTTCTTGTTAATGTTTGAATACAGCCATAAATGAAAGGTCATATAGGAGAAGACAAAAACAAAATAAGGTATATTATTTGTATATTAAATTTAAGTGATATCAGAATAGCCGACTTAGTAGAATACATTTGAATTAAAAGAAAGTTGCAGGTCAAATTTGTGATCTCCTTGAAAGATTAATTCGGTAAGTAGTATTTGGTTAGTTGCAATCAGTGCTGCTAATAACGTTTTGTAGGCTGCTTTCCTATGACTTTCCACCAGATAAAGGTGAGAGTGAATGAATTTTCATTCCATATATTTAAGATTCACTTGCAAGAGAGAAAGTTTGCTACATTTTGCATATAGCAATAAAAATAGCAATAATTCCTGGGGCTGACAGTGTTTTACTGATTTAATATTTATGCTCTTCCTACTTAATTTAATTTTATATTCTAAGAGTCATTGTAAATTAATTCATATTCTCACCTCGTGAACTCTGGCATATTAGAATGAGCCCTTAGTAGTTTTATTTGCATACAGAGAAATGTTTAAGATGACTTTAGTCTTATAGTTGGATACCAGGATGCCAGACTAAAGAATCTAAAACAAAATAATGACTTAAAAAGTACCTTCATATCCATTTATGGACTACTTTATATGGAGTATGCTGTTAGTTTACGAATTTGTTGGAGAGAATTGTGTTGTCTGTGACACATTCAGAATTAAGAGTTGGGGATATTTTAATACTATAATTTGAAAGTACTACAGTCATATTTCTCTGTCTTGCCCTTGAGAGAACTTGTCTCAAGTTCCTCATAAGAAAAGTCTTTAAGAAAACTGAATTGATAAAGAACATTCCTTGCATGTAGAGTAGACATTTTAGAGTCGGTGGGGAAGGGTCAGCCATTTTCTCACTTTGCTTGCTAAAGGGATGAGATGTGAACATACGAGAGAAATGATGCTGCTGAATAAAGCTATGTTTGGTTAGAATTCAGAGAGCAACACCGACAGAGCAGAAAATCAAAACTGGCTACCAAGCAGATGTCTCCCATAAAAGATTCTGGCTGATGAAGGAGGGGCTGAGAGGTCTTAGAAAACAGCCTCTTCAGGATGGAGACTCAATTAAAAAACTGTTTCTCAGCTTAACAGTCACTCTTGCTCTTTGGTTCCCCTCCTTAAACTACTGAGAAGTAGGTAATCAAGAGTTATATATAAACACATTTATTATGCACTGACTATGTGACACTGGAGATATATAAAAATAAATATGTACAATAAATATATTTGTAAAAATAAAATATAATTACCAAATTTGAGGATAATGGGAGATAAATGCTACAAACGCAATACAAATATACAATGTGCTTGCATGACAGTAGAGTTATTAGAGGTATCAGAGTAATATAGAAAAACTTATTCTAATGAAGTAATCATAACAGATTATTAATAATAATATAATCATAACAGATTATGTTATTATTCATGGCTATCCCCTAATGACTCAATAGGGGTGGTGATATTTGAGTCATTAGAAAATAGTAGTGAATAATAATAATTGCTTATGTATATATTAGTGCCATATGCTAGTTTTTGTTCCAAATGCTTCACATATGTAACTAATAAAGTCTTCATAACTACTGTATGAAATGGATTCAACCATTAAACCCATCTATAAGTGAAGACATTGAGGCCCATACAAGGCTTTAAAATATTCAGAGATGTTTAAGAAAGAGAGCTCTGGATTTTCAGTGAGATTTAGCCTCTTATTAACAGTATGGCTTACTTAATATGGTTGCTGTAAATATTAAATGAAATGTTAGATATAAAGGCCTTAAAGCAAGTCCTGATATATTGTAAAATGTTTAAAAATATTAGATATTTTTATTATTCTTATTATTAATTTTATGTTCTTGTTTTTTTGTTTGTTTGGACTTGAACAATGGATAGCCGTTTGTCAAACAGTGAGGGCAGTAATTGCTACACAAAGTTGCATGGTATGAGAAAGGGAAAGTATGGAGCACAGAAAGAATGGAAAGGGAGGCAGGTTAGTAGAAATGTGCAAAGCATCTGAAAAGCTGTGGAAACATTTGTATTTATTCCAGTAGGAAAGGGAGAGGAAAGTAAGAGACTTAAATAGAATTGGCATAATTATTTCTCTGTTTAAAAGCTTAATTACAATAACATGTTAAAGAGTGAATGAAATGGTGATAGAGATTAAAGAAAGATAAGTTATTTAGGAGATTGTTGAAATGATTTATGTGCAGATGGAGTGCCTGGACTACAAAAATTTCATGAATATAGATTAGTAACAGCCCAGAAAACCTCAAAGGTGAAGTCCAAAGTTTCTTGTTTAAATGATTGGCTTAAATGGTGATGATACCTTTAAATTTGAGAAACAAAATAATGGAAGCCACTTTTCAAGGGAGAAAATTTGTATTTTAGATACATTGAGATATCAACATAAGATTAGCAAGTGAAGATTCCAAGCAGGGTTAGAATTGGTGGTCATAGATTTGGAAGGCATACACAAGTATAACAGAGTTGAAGACACTATAGTAAATAGCAATGAAATAAAAGCAGAAAAAAAATACTGTGAACACAAAAGAAACTTAAAAATAGGAGAAGGGAAAGTAAAGAAAGATGAACCATTTATGGTTACAGCAAGGGCAATTTACATACAAGTAAGAAAAATTTAATTAAAACAGAGAGTTCCTAATGATTTGGAAAATGTTTCCCAAACATGGGATTGGGTAGTTATTGCAAATGGCCATTAAATTTTCTCTCAGTTTCTTGACAGCTAAAACATAAAAGAATAAGATTGGCCATATTGACTTCATGGTTTGAAATCATGGCAGTAAATTCGAAGACTGGTATTATCATATGAGGGCTTATGCAAACATAATTTAATACTATGCCAGACAATGTATATAATAGATTTTTTTTCCAAAAACAATGACCATGTCCTATATAAACATGTGACAAAAGCCAAATTATTATGTGTACAACAGAAATAAACATGTTCCTAGTCCAATAATGTCTTCAAATAGAGAGACTGATTATGAAAGAATAAAAAGAATAAAATATCTCAGAGCAAATATAAAATAGGTAAATATGCAAACACTTTTTAGGCATTGAAATTTTGGGGAGAATTAGAAAAATGATATTTTGAAATAATAAATGTTCTACATGAATAAAATCAAAATTAAAAAATTTATAGGCATCTTTTTATCCCCTGACATCATTTTTTATAATTTAGATCATTTAGATTTTTGGATAATTATTATAATATTTGAAAACCCTGCAAAACAAAACCGAGAGTGTATGCAACTTTTAGAGAACTTAATTCTAATAGCTTTAAACAATCAATGGCTGGGCAGGGTGGCTCACCCTGTAACCCCAGCACTTTGGGAAGCCGAGGCAGGCAAATCATGAGGTTAGGAGATTGAGACCATCCTAACCAACATGATGAAACCCCCTGTCTACTAAAAATACAAAAATTAGCTGGGCATGGGGCGCGTGCCTGTAATCCCAGCTACTCGGGAGGCTGAGGTAGGAGAATCGCTTGAACCAGGGAGTCAGAGGCTGCAGTGAGCCGAGATCGTGCCACTGCACTCCAGCCTGGCGACAGAGCAAGACTCTGTCTCAAAATAAATAAATAAATAAATAAATAAATAAATAAATAAATAAATAAATAAAAAAGTGGTGCCACACGTAATCACTAAATTGGTTTAAGTTTTAAATATCCTTCTTGCAAATTATTAACTTTATTTAGAATATAAAAGTTAGACTATTAAGTATACGACTAAGCATTTTTTACTTTCTCAAAAGCCTAAAAAGATGAGGCAGATAAATTGCTTTTTTTTCCCCATAAGAATCTTCCTGTTGTTGTGGGTTTTGGGGAAATAAATAGTATAAAAAAATGAAGAAATTTTGACTATTTGGCAGTTTCCAAATAGTATGTTGATAAATAAAAGGGTATATTTTCATTTGTCAGAGTATTTTTTTTTCTTTTTTCTTTTTTTTTTTTTTGAGACGGAGTCTCGCTCTGTCGCCCAGGCTGGAGTGCAGTAGCATAATCTTGGCTCACTGCAACCTCTGCCTCCTGGGTTCAAGCAATTATTCTGCCTCAGCCTCCCGAATAGCTGGGACTACAGGTGCAAACCACCATGCCTAGCTAATTTTTGTGTTATTAGTAGAGACGGGGTTTCACCATATTGGCCAAGCTGGTCTCGAACTTCTGACCTCATGATCTGCCTGCCTCGGCCTCCCAAAGTGCTGGGATTACAGGCGTGAGCCACCGCACCTGGGCCCAGAGTATTTTTTTTTAATAAAAATACTTATTTTAAAATCTAAAAATGTAAACAAAGATGGACACAGAGACGGGGTTTGAGACAGTATTTTCAGAAACTGGTATAGAACTGCAAAGCTTCTCTGATTTGAGCTTGCAGTGTTCAAGTAGTTAATAGTTTTATAAAAGCTTCATTTTTCCTTTTGTGTTTTATTTTACATTTAATATCTATAAAATGACAAGTGATCATTATAACTAGTGAGGCTGTCAATATGTTATCATCCTAATCTTTAGGAAATTCTCAAATAGAGTCTGAAATTCTTGATATTCCATGATGTAATAATGTTTCCTTCTTATGTGTGACTAATACATTTTGACATTTTATCAAAGGATGGTGGGCCAGTATTTCTTCAATATTCTGTGTAAGATGGGTTCTAAGTACTATGAGAAATGAGAAAAATTATCTAACACATTGCTTGGTGAAAATTGTTTTATGAATAGATATACTTTTGTCTATTACTGGTAATTTTTTCATATATAGATTATAAAATTTATTATACTTTTATCTCAAAGCCAGAGTTGTAGTTTAAGTTTTCAAGGCCTACCATTTTTAAACAAGGAAGGTAAGAAACAGAAAATTCCAGGTAAAAGGGGACAATAAATTCACCAATCTTTCTTTCTCTCCCTTTATTTCCTTCTTTTTCTTTCTTTCTTTTCTTTCTTTCTTTCTTTTTCTTTCTTTCTTTCTCTTTCTTTCCTTCCTTCTTTTCCTTCCTTCTTTCTTTCCTTTCTTCTTTCTTCCTTCCTTTCCTTCCCTCCTTTCTTTTTTCTCTTTCTTTCTCTCTCTTTCTCCTCTTTCTTTGTCTTTTTTCCTTTTTCCTTCCTTATTTCTTTCATTTTTTTATTTCTTTCTCTCTCCCTATTACCTATCTCCCTCCTTTGCTTCCTACATTCCTCCCTCCCTTCCTTCCTTCTCTCTTACTCTCTCTCTCTCTCCTTTTTTTCCTGAAATGGAAAGCTGGTAGAGTTTGTAGAAGCTCAGCTCTAAATCCTAATATGAATGAACATATTTACCAAGTCCGAAGCCAAAGAAAATTTGGATGACTGAAAACAACCACTTTGAGGGAGAAGTTGAATATTGTTTGGCAACTGCATTGGACAGGAAATGGAGAGCATATTAATCCCTATGGCAGGGTCTCTTTCATGGTATTAGAATCATTGAAGGCCTGACTCAGAGAGGAAAGATGTCCAAGTGGTTCGGTAAGTGCCAATTGCATGTGTGAAATAAAAGTTATCAATGTTCTTTCAGCACCTCTCCATTCCATTCCCTGAGGTAGTCACTGGGTAGTAAATGTTAATAGCCTAGTCTTTTTCTTTCTACACATTTTCCAAAATAATAAAATACGTGCGCGTATGTATGTATGTGATAAATATTATGTATTTCTAACACTCTTTTTTATATTTATAATACTTTTTGTTCACTTTAACAAAAAGAATACTATAAAGATTATGCTGCAATTTGCAATTTTTAAGAAACCTTTTCTAAGAACAATTTTAGAGCTATTGCAAAGAAAGTACAGAGAGTTCCCAAACATCTCACACCTAGTTTCCCCTATTAACATCTTACAGTAGTATAGTACATTTGTCACAGCTAATGAATCATAATTGATATATTAATATTAACTAAAGTCCACACTTTATTCAAATGTCTTCAGTTTTTCTCCAACGTCTCTTTTCTGTTGCATGACGCCATCAAGCATAAATACAAGACATTTAGTACTCACATCTCCTCAATTTCCTATTGCCTGTGAAAGTTTCAGATTTTCTTTCTTTTCAATGACATTGCCAGTTTTGAGCATTACTTGTCAAGCATTTTGTAGAATGTTCCTCGAATGAGATTGTATTATTTGTTTCTCATGATAACAGATTTCTGGTATGCTAGGGAAGTGTTACAGAGCAGGGTGTGCAAGACCAAACAATCTGAGCTTGAATTCTGGGTCTGCTAATACATAATTATTCAAGCATTAATAAGTTACTTAACCTCTCTTGCCTCAATTTCTATAAGGGGGATGACAATATTTCATATATGGTAAGTTTAGTTTGGGGACTAAATGACTTAGTGTTATATAAGAGTTTGCTAAATAAATAAATGATACTTAAATATAAAAATGAAGAACTTGACATTACTTGAGAGTTGTTCAAGATATGAGTTTTTGCCTGTAGATATTACAATAAAATAAAATATTAAAACCCAGAATATATAAAAAAAATCAGGAAATGCAGTAAAATATTAAGTAAAAAAGACTTCAAAACTGAATACATGTATTATATGTGTGTGTGTTTTGTATGTTATACAATTATTTCAAGAAAGGGAGTTTTGTAAATCATAAGCTTATAGTTGAATAAACATACATATTATATAAATATAAATATATAACAGAAAATAAAAATAATTGTAGGTACATTCTGTCAAAGATACAAATAAAATAGTTGTGGATCTCTCATACAGTATTGGTTGGAAGATGATGTAGTTTGCTTGTTCTGGAAAATAGTTTGCCAGTTTCTTAAGAAACCAAACCTACACTTACCATACATCCAGGACCACACTAAGAAGCATTTATCCCAGGAACATGAAAACTTATATTCACACAAAAATCTGTACATGAATGCTCATAGCAGCTTTATTTGTAATACTCCAAACGGAAAATAACCAAAATGTCCTTCACTGGGTGAATGATGAAATCAACTATAGTATATTCATAACATGAAATACAACTCAGCAATAAGAAGGGATAAACTATGGATACATATAATGATTTAAATGTATGCCAAAGGCCTTCTACTGGTTGGGTGCAGTGGCTCACACATGTAATCCCAGCACATTTGTAGGCCAAGATTGGAAGATCTCTTAAGCCCAGGAGTTCAAAACCAGCCTCAGCAACACAGTGAGACCCCATATGCACACAAAAAATTTTTTTTTAAATAGCTGGGTGTAGAGACAGGAGCCTGTAGTCCCAGCTATTCAAGAGGCTGAAGTGGGAGAATCCCTTGAGCCCAAGAGTTCTAAGTGGCAGTGCTCTAAGGTCATGCCACTACACTCCAGCCTGAGCAACAAAGAGATCCTATCTCTAAAAAAGTAATTTTTTAAAGAGGCATTGTATTGAATAGCGAAAGGTGGGACCAGTCTTAAAGGGTTATGCACTATATGCTTCCATTTTTATAGCCTTCTAAAAATGACATTATAAAGATGGAGAAAGGTTAGTGGTTGCCAAGCTTTAGGCATGATTGGGGAGAGGGAGGGGCATGAGACTGTAAAGGAGCAGCATGCAGATCTGTGTGATGATTGAACTGTTCTACATCTTCGCTGTGACAGTAGTTACACATATTTACATGTGTAAATATGTGTAACATGTGAGAAGATGGCATAGATCATTACACACACAAGTTAGTGTATGAAAAACGAGTAAAATCTGAGTGAAGTTTATGGATTTTTACCAGTGTTCATTTCCTTATTTGATGTGGTACTGTAGCTGTTTAAAGTGTTACCTTTAGGTACATTAGACTTCTTTATTATTTTTGCAACTTCCTTTGAATGTAAAATTACTTTTTACTTCAAAACAAAAAGCTTTAGAAGATGTAAAAAATAGACAAGGTAATACGTAGTTATATAAGCATTTCAATCAGATTATGAATGTTTTCCTATTTTTACAATTGACATGTAACTATTTTATAACCTGAAAAAATATACATCTCTGTATATATATATATATGTATGTGTATGCAATATATATATATTTAGATATTATAGATACACAAATAACATATATGTACTGATACATACGCGTGTATGTGTGTATGTGTGTATGTCATTGTCCCTTTACTTTTTATAAACTCTTTCCAGAGTTCAAGTAAACTTTTAAATCATTTTTGAGTCCCTGCCCATTTATTAGCATGGTTCCTGATCCATAGAAAATTCTGTTGCCATTGAAAAATATCTATATTTGATGAATTCTTGAGACTGAAAGAATAAATTTAGAACCAAGTGATAAAAGCTTCTGGTAAACAGATAAATATTATAAGGTGTTTCCAAAAATACGATCTTTAGTGAAGAATGGACAACCTAAAGAGTTTGTATAAAGTCCCGAATGCAATTGTCCCAGGAATTTATGGCAGGCAGACTGAATGGGAGTTTGGACCCAAAGAGCTAAGTTGTCTTCCAACCCAGTGATTCTTATGAAACAAAGAGCTTTGAACTCAGACCAAATGCTCTATTTTCAAAGCTCTATTTCTCATGAATCATGAACTAGTCAGAATTATTTTAAGCTAGTTTCCATTGAATTTAGCTAATATGCATTCAGTGCCTATGATGTGCTCATCAATACCCTAAACACCATAGAGGAATACAATAAACAAAGACAAAAGACTGTCCTCAAGTTGATTGGAGAAATAAAGAGAGACATAGTAAATGTGTAATAATATGTAATATTGTAAGAATAGAATCTCAATGAGCAGTATAAAAAAATAAAACTGCCCACTCCCAGAGTGATACCTCAAAATCTTAGTCATTGCAGGGTCAGCATTTCCAATACTCATCCAATGAGTACTCACTCCACAGAAATTTTAAGATGTTCAACATGTTGACAATTGGAAATTTTCAGATAATTTAACAAACTGGGTGTTGCATATTTTATATTCTGTTCATATACTACTTTTTTCTTATGTAATCCAAAACTAAAGTAAGATAAATGTGTTTTAGTCTTATTTTGTATTTTCCAAACAAGCTCATATTAATTTTTCTTTTTTCTAACATATAGTGGCAAAACCCTCTCTTATTTTCTCATACAGACTGAAATATAATTTAAAATAGATAAATGTAAATAATGTCGCATGAAATTCTAATTCATGTCTGTGAATATGACAAAATAATAATTGTTGAGCAATGTTTCTGATTTTTTATATAGTAAAACTGGCATTTATTAAATAGTTGCCCAAGGTTTGTTTAATTTGACAGGTTTTTATATTTCATATTTATTTTTCTGAATTCCGATCAAAAATGAGAAGTGGTATACTGTCAATTAAGTTATCAAGTAAAAATTTAAAGTTTATATATGTACATTTGAGCATTTGTTTTGAACTTGTAATTAAGTAGATACATTTGACTACACAAAATTTTGGAGTGCCTTTTCATACAAATAAATTGACATACTTCAATTGCATTTCCATACCATGATTCATTATGTTGTTTTCTGTGAAATTTACTCTAATCTCCCAACTACAGTATTTATAAGAGTGTGTCAGCCTCTCACCAGCAGTGAGTGTCGCTAAGGCAGCGCTTTTGTTGTCATGGCAGTGATGGATCATCAATGTTCGGTAGAAGACCTGTAATTTGCAAATTGAATGGCAGGCGGCATTGAAAATGCACTGCAGTGGCCTTTTCTAGGTAAGTTGGAAGCTTGTGGTATGAGAGTTCTTTCTCTCTAAGTCGTGTTTTATTTTAGTCTTCACACCAGTTTGACATTTAGATTCAGAGAGTATAAATGAAATATTTAGGTTTTGAACTTAAAATAAATTCTTTGTGTAATAGAGCAGTAAATATTTTACTTTTCTAAAGGATGCTAAAACTCATTTAATCAGGTTACAGTTTTGTGCTCATCTTTCCCCAGTGCAAGCCTTGGTCTCTTCCAGTTGAAATCTGTATCATTGTCTTTCTCTGTTTGATATATATGAAGGATTGAACAAAAGAAGAAAAAGAAAAAAAAACAGCATCTCTTAAGAAGTAGCATCTATTTTTGTCATTACCGTTCTTTTTCATAGGCAAAGTCAATTATTCTCTAGCCTGAAATTCAGCTTTCCTCTATTCTGTGACTATTCAGTTGTCAAGATACAGCATTCAAGATACAAAGTCCTCATGAATCTTCTATTGACCAAATAGCCTAACTAAATCTCTCTTCCCTAAACTTCTACAATGTTTCTAGTATTAAACTATAGGTTAATAAAGTGCAGGATCCATAACTGTTTTGCCCAGTGGGGAAATTGCATAGCAAATACATAGTTACCATTCATTAAATGTGTGTTGTATCATTAATTAAATAAAATCCAAATTACCATTACAGTTACATTATCAAACTGCTGGTTGAACTTAATCATGCATATTTAGCTATTTAATTTTCTCATGCGTGTGCCTTCCTCAAATAGATGATGAGTCACCACGAGTGAGGAGAACTTTTCTATACATATATGCATTATGTATAGCAAATTAAATATCCTATATTTAATATATTTCCTAGAGTCTCCACAGTGCTACACATAAATAGCAGAATAGATACTACATAGCTGATGCATGGTAAATATTTAATAACAAAAATAGTTGCATACACTGTTATAAAACATTAACAAACAAAAGAAATCATGTAATAAAAGAAAACATTAATTCTAAACTGCTACATTAATTTGCATTGGCAAAACATGATATTTCCCCAAGCGGCTTCTCTGATTTGACAGATTTGTCCCTGATTTGAGTGGAACATTTCTGTAAAGTAGGACGTGTGAGTCCTATTTTAAATTGCTTTGTCATAGACCCTGGAGCAGTCATAATTTTTACTTACTCTAGTTTCTCCAGCTCTAAATGCGAGTAGCAATTCCTGTCATCTGTACAACTTATAGCCATGCAATGATCTTAATATACTGAATCTTGTTAGCTAAGACCTTAGGTGTTGCCAGAAGTCATTCAGCATTTACAGGACAACAGCTTTGTGTCATTTTCTGTTAGGGTCCTTGGCTGAGAAGTTAGCATAAACTAACCTACCACTCATTTACTCATTCAACTAATAGATATTGAGTACCATTGCTTGACCTGCTGTGGAAACAAATGACTCTAATATAATTCTAGTAGGTAATATATTGTAGGTACATAAAACGTGCAATACATGCACAGAGGAAGCAGCTACACAATTCTTCTGGGGGAAATTACAGGGGATACTGTAACCATGGTGTATTCCTGTTTCAGAAAAGCATTATAACTGTATTCGTGATGGGTTGGTTGTAATCTTGTGGAACGTAAATTGGATAATAACAGAGAAAGGGAAATTGAGACCTGGTTTAACACCCTCATGTAAAGAAGTAGCCAGTGGCAATCTCCAGCAGGTTACTACAGGGATCTATGCTTGTCTCTGGTTTATTGTTTTTTTATTTTTTATTTAGTGAGAAAAAAAAGTGTGCTTATTAAATTTGTAGGTGACACAAACCTAGGGAATATTACAAATATTGTTGGGACAGAATCAACACTAAACATCCCCCTAAAAGCCTAAAACAAAAAGCTAAAATCAACAAAATGAAATTTAACAGAGATAAATATGATGCCCTGCAGTGCCAAAAAAGGAAAAAAAAAAATAAGAAAAAGCAAAACCTCAACTCAAATAAATATAGGACTGAAAATATCTGAAATATTTGCAGCTAAATCACTGTGGGTGAGTTAGATGAAGAAAAGCTTAATTTGGCTCTAAGCTTTGATATGTCCCTGAAAATATTACAGGTACGTTATTATCTGTACAGATGGATATATAATGCCCTGGACAAGGGATAGAGTATTTATTCTCTATCCTATATTTGCATATTGTATATCTATCAATTTACATTTGGTAAGCTACATTCTAAAAACATCTCTGACAAATTATAGGAAGGCACTAAAGAAAGATGAAAAGGATGAGGGAGTAATTTAGAAATCACGGTGCCTCAGGTGAAGTTGATGGTTGGTGATATGTTTCAAAACTGTGTTAAACAGAATACAATGAGAGGACGTGGGTATTTCTAACAGGAAGAAGAGAGGATTAAAGTAGAACATGACAACTTCAAATATTTGAAAGGCTATTATGTTGCAGAGGTGATTTGTTAAGTACCATTACAAAAGACAGGATGGACAGAAGATGGAAAGAGAATTGGTTAAGATGTTGACTCAATATAAAATGTCTGAAAGATTTTTATCTGTTTTATTCACTGCAGTCCCTTGGCTTTTACAACAAATCTTAGCAGGTTTAAGGAACACAACAAATATTTTTGAATACATTAATGAATGAATAGGTAGTAAAGTATAAAGTCTAATCTGTTGAAATACAGAATAAAGTTTCTCAACAGGTAGCAGATGAGATGCCTGCTAAGCATAACTAGTGTCAGAAAAAGGCGATTGAAATGATTCTACTCTACAAAAAGAAATAAAATTCCATAGAAAGGTTTGAAAATTGTTTTTATAAACTTGTCTTAAAACTAGTATTTTCAAAGTGGAAATTCTGTATGATAGTCAACAAATTTTAAATTGTAGAAAATGTGAGTTAACTTAGAATGCATCAAGTTTTGACAGATTTTGGGTGTGTATGCAATTTTTTAACAAAGTTTTATAATAGCATAACATGATATTTTTCAATTCCTGTTTGACAATATTATTATAAAGAAAATCATTCTTGAGAGAGTAGTATACTCCATCAATTACTACAGGTTCCTGTTTTGTTTCTTTGATATTCAAGTTGTTCTCTTTGGAAATGTTCAGCATGTCATAAATATTTGATGATTTTGCTTCAAAATTGATTGGCTTAAATAGCCAGATGCTTATTTGTAAAGATTTTGCATGCAATTCAAACATTCTTCATCACATCTTTTTTTTTGTATAAAATCCTACCTCTTTTGAAATATTTGAATTTAATTTTGCGTCAATTTCCACTGTATTCCACACTATGATCTATGCATATACCATTTGATAACAAGAAACTTAGTTTGATACAGAGGTTACATTATGCTGAAGACGTTTGGTTGGTTGGATAAAATTTTATACGTGTAAGTGATGTAAAAAGTGATTAGTTATATATAATATGCAAATATATGCAATATTTATTATTTGCAATATATATGCAAATAATGTATTTTATGGTGCTATGATGAATTTTACTTCCCCACACAACTTTAGATTGAAGGAACACAAAAAATATTTGCAAAGGGAGAATGTGATTCCCTCTCTTAAGATTAAAGCTAGTTAATCATTAATCAGGAGGAAATATTTGTATTCAGTGGGATTTTTAACTTAATTATATATAATATTCTTTCAGACTTTAAGTTTGACCTTAAAATATACACATACATGCCATTCTTAAGGCAGTCTTACCATTTGATCCTAGTATAGTGTGTTGTATGACACGAACATCTATTAATTTACAGTTATCCAGTTACTTCCATTATTTTAGAGTTAATCTACCATGTTCAAATAGTTTTATATTCTGATTCTGATACAGAACTTATTGGCTACACCTATCAAATTTATGCCATTAAAATTCTGGGCAAGTAAGACTAAAGACAAATTAATTAAACCCATTTGGAAATGTTCCTGCTAACTTATATCAATCTACATTTTAAACCAGCAAGTTTTACAATGACTACTTGATACATCTCTGCATTCTTCTTGAAAACCATGAAGAGAGACTTTGGTATACAACTCAATCCAATTGTGATGCACTGTTTAACTTAGGATTTTTTAAAGGGTGAATTGGCTTCTCTCCTGTGTAAATATATGCCACTTGCTAATGGTCAATGTTTTTATTTCTAAGATGTACAAATCATCTATTGAACCATCTATGCTAGAAACTTTAGCTTCTTACATGGAGAAACATTTGCTAGTCTTTCATTTTTCACTGATTGTCTTGTTCTTCCTGGTTTCACAAATGTTGTCAACATCAGTTTTGTAGCACTTTTGCAAATTCTTCCAACTCCTACATACTTCAACTGGGCTCAGTGATTTGAATTTATACAGGTAAGCTAAATTACTCTTGCTATATCTTCATTTATATTATGTTTCTATTCTCTTTGAACAATATTCTCTATGTTCTCCACATCAATTTTTGATGGATAAAAGTGAAATATAAATTAGAAGCTTTGATTTAGCTCATGAATTCCAGTTATCTATCACAAGTGGGTTTACATACAATATATGATATGTTAGCATATGTGTTAGGATATGTGCTAATATATGCAGAAAAAAATACTTTAAAAAATTTTCTTCACTGTTTTACAGAAACCTAAACAGCTCTGGACCAGTAAGTACTTTTTTCTCTCTTGTTTTAAATACTAAGTTTTTGGCTTCTTAAAGTCAAAATCCAAATCTATATACATCGTATCATCTGGCATGTAGACTACACTGGGTTATGTCAGTTGAAGAAAAAATGAAAAATGAATTAATTAATGTCACAGGGTAATTTGTTAAAAATAAAAGCTAATAAGTATAGTCAGGTAGTAATCTTTATCCCAGTTTAAAATTAGGACTGGTAAAGCAGTTGCCATTCTCCTCTGTTATAAACACTTTGGCTGCTTAATGGGATGAACACTAATAGGCAATTATCTCAAAGAACTGGAAATTAGAAGTAGCTAGGAGAAAAGTATTGAACTCTTTCCAGAGTTTTTATTCATCTCCCATTTGGATGGTTTTTTGGTGGTTGTTTGTTTTCTTATTTTAATTTTTGTATTGGGGAGATGATTCCTCTAGAGTGAAGGCCTGAGGACCAGAGGAGAGAAGGTGACTTGACTCTTTTCAACTCGAAGGAAATTTCTAATGAAGTCCTGCAGTCTTTGTTTCCTTTCCATAGGATACGATTCAGAATGTTGATGCCTTTTGTCATTATTTACATACAGGGATAATAATAATAGAATTAGCTATTATTTGTGGAACACCTATGTTTCAGACATAATGACTATCTTTAACAGCTACTATATATATGCAAAAAAGGTTAATATTTTCTTCATTTTATAAATTGAAAAAAGAAATATTAGAGAAATTAAGTAACACGAAACCATCTTCCAATTATGAAATGCTGGCATCAGTATTTTTATCAGGTCAGGTTTCAAAACCTGTTTTTTCCGCTACAGCACATTGTCCTTCTAAGCCTCCAGTGCTAAGATTTAAATAAAAATTGAACTACCCCTGGGTAAATTTTGGAAGCAAAGGCAATTCTTCCCTTACACCATGATTTTCCACATATTTTCTAGGACTTACTATTTAAGAACTGAATTGAATTAATCGCCTCTATCAGGAAACTTGCTGCTACTTTATACGAATTCGTTGTATGTTAGGACTATATGTTTATTTCTGTGGAGTATCAAGACATTCCCATTTGAAAAAGACATACCTTTAAACATTTTATTTATTACTGTTGGCAGTCAGACCTGTAGCCAACTGCCTGTGCTGTCTTTTTGTTTCATTTATAATAAGACAGAAAGGACAATGGCGCGCCTGGGCAGACTCCCACATTTCAGGCTTCTGTTCTGTGCACAGCTTTTCTATTGCCATTTTGGAGAAAGAAAGGGACCTGTGAAAATAGTTGTGACAGCAGATGTGATTTTCATGTGGTGCCAGCATCTTTTTTTCCTTCATAGAGTTAAGTAATATCCAAAGTTGGTACTAAAAATACAAAGAGTATTGTGCCAATATAGAATGCACCATTCCTAAAATTCCTTCACTTCTATTGCAAAACGAGCTTTTTTGAATTAGAATTAAAAAACAAAACACATTTGATTAGAAAACAATATTTGCATCTATAGCAAAGTGAGTGAAAATTTCATTCCAAAAGAGAGAATGCTGTAAACAGAGCACAGCAGTTCCCCCATTATATGTGGTTTCAATTTTCCTGATTTCATTTACCCATGATCAACCAGAGTCTGAAAATATTACAAACAATAAGATATTTTGAGAAGGACCACATTCATATTTTTATTACAGTTATTGTTATAAATGTTCTATTTTATTATAAGTTATTGTTAATGTCTTAATGTGCCTAATTTATAAATTAAACTAAACCATAGGTAGCTATGTAGAGAAAAATCATAGTATTTATAGGTTTTGGTACTATTTGTGATTTGGTATTAACTTGGGGGTCTTAGGACATATCCTTTGTAGATATGGAAACTACTGTAATCATCTATGACTTCATTCTCAGTGTATCTTTTTCTCGTTGGCCACAAGGAAAATTTCTACCAGGTTGGTTTTGGTTTCTTTCAATTCAGCAATCATTTATTGGCTATATTATATAAAAATCACTGTGCTGAAAGTGGTGAGGATTAAGACTCAGATGGTAATACACCCTCCTCTCAAAGAAGGACACAGCTTATGTTGTAAAATAGAACTTGAATATCCATATTATACGGCAGTACGTACAATGCATTATAATACAAGTTCATCTCTCAAGGAGCACCTTGGATAGAGAATTGAGAGGACTCTATTTTTAAAATGTATTCTTTGAAGTATGGGTGAAATTTAACCAGCATAAGAATATAGAGCTGGGAAAAGTTACAAATACATTTATATATAGGGGTTAGGGGCGAGAAAACTAGTTGAATACTTCGGCAGCTAAGAAAAAACGTGAGAGAGGAGTGAACAGAAGATGAAATTGGAAGAATGAGTTTGTACTACTGCAGACAAGTTTGAATGTCGGACTGAATTGTTTCTTATTTAATAATTAATAGATATTAAATATTTCAGAACAGGTTACATAATTATGCTGTATTTGATGAAATACCAATAATAACTAACCTGGCAGTCGAGCAATCCAATTAAGAAAGTGAGCCTTAAGGCCATTTTACCTCTGTTCATATATTCACTCTCCTACCTGGTAGCTGTGTAATCTGGGGAAATTGCTATTCCTTTTCATTTCCTTTTCTGTGTTTTATAAAATTAAGAGGATAATAATTATATACCTATCTCACAGTACTGTTGTGAGAACCAAATGTAATAATATATGAAAAGAATTAACACAGGATTAGACACAGACAAAGTACTCCAAAAACGTTGGCTGCAATTGCTACCTTGTATGTAATGCTTTACTAGGTTTTCTAAATATATTTAAGTAATGTGAATGGGAGCTATTTAGGAAGGAGTTGAGGCATGGGAGGAGTTAACTGAAAAGGTCTAAGGTAACTCAAAAGGAAGACATACACAATGAAATCAGATCAGAGGGGTTATGGCCAAGGTAGCTGAGGCTGCCCTGAAAGACCACCCAGTTCAGTAGGTGTGATGCAGTCAAGGCTGAATCCAATGAATTGATGCCTCTTAGAATGCACAGAAGATAAGTTAGTGGGATGTGTGTTGAATGCAAGATAGTGAGTTCATTTTCACTATCAGTGACAAATTTACAATGTCCACATTACACTGTAGTTTCTGGTTTCAAAGTTTTCATACAACGAAATGTTTTATATAAGCTGTCTTAGGAAAATAATTTCTAATTTGAATTTCACCTATCTCTCTTCATGTAGTACTGTCACTATTTTATTTGGAAGTAATAATAAATGAGTAAGATGTGTTAGATTGTATCGCAGAGAATAAAACGGAAAGAAAGAATAGATACCCTCTAAACTGGAAAATGTGAATTAAAAGCAATAATTAATAGAAAAACAAAAGGAAAGGACAGAAATAGTAATTTTAAATTGGCAGTAGTATTTGGTACCTGTAGTTTCTGGTTTCAAAGTTTTCATACAACAAAATGTTTTATATAAGCTGTCTTAGAAAAATAATTTCTAATTTGAATTTCACCTATCTCTCTTCATGTAGTACTGTCACTATTTTATTTGGAGGTAATAATAAATGAGTAAGATGTGTTAGATTGTATCGCAGAGAATAAAATGGAAAGAAAGAATAGATACCCTCTAAACTGGAAAATGTGAATTAAAAGCAATAATTAATAGAAAAACAAAAGGTGCATTGCTTTGAAAATTTTGATATCAAATTATGTACTTTATTGAATATGATCCTTACCAAAATACTATGAGATAGGCCATATACATTTCAGGGACAGAAGGTATTCAATAAACTACATTCTTGATCCCTGCCAATATTTGGAAAAAAGTGAGAGATGGACACAGAAATCAGACAGATTTCATTCATTCATCAACAAATATTCATTTAGCTCCTACTCATACTTGACATTCTTGAAGACACAGGTCATAAGCCAGTGAATAAAACAAAAATCTCTACGTAATGAAACTTATAGCCAAAAGATGGGAGAATAATGTCACATGTGACAGACATGGACATGTACCATTCAAAACCTAGCAGGGTTTTAAGACAAAACAAGCAGGGTGTGGTGGCTCACGCCCATGATCCCATCACTTTGGGAGGCTGAGGCTGGCAGATCACTTGAGGCTAGGAGTTTGAGACCAGCCTGGCCAACGTGGCAAAACTCCATCTCTACTAAAAATACAAAAATTAGCCAGGCGTGGTGGCACAGGCCTGTAATCCCAGCTACTGGGGAGGCTGAGGTAGGAGAATCACTTGAACCCAGGAGGAGGAGGTCGCCGTGAGCTGAGATCATGCCACTGCACTCCAGCCTGGGTGAATCAGTGAGACTCTGTCTCAAAAAAACAAACAAACCAAAAAAGGAACATTCTGCATACACATTGCCCAGCTATTAGAACTGTGGTTGTATGGCAATACCTGGCTTTAATTTATTCAGGCCTGGGTATGCTTCAGCTTTGAAACCAAGTTCACACTCTGCAGAGCAGACCTCGGTCATTGCCTAAGAAAAGACCTAGCCGTTTCTGCCCAATGTATGTCTTCTCTAACGGACTCACTTTGGGTTTTCAGAGACTGTCTCTTCGATATACTGATTTCCTTTCTTTGAGTATATACCTAGGAATAGGATTGCTGGATCATGTAGTAGTTCTATTTTTAGTTTTTGAGGAGACTCCAAACTCTTCTTCAGAGTGGTTGTACTAATTTGCATTCCCTCCAACAGTGTTCAAGGATTCCCTTTTCTCCACAGCCTCTCCAGCATTTGCCATTGCATGTCTCTTGGATAAAAGAATTTTAACTGGGATGAGATGATATCTTGTAGTTTTGATTTGCACTTTGATGGTTAATATTGTTGAGTACCTTTTCATATACCTGTTTTCCATTTGTATGTCTTTTGATAAATATCTATTAAGATATTTTGCCCATTTTTAAATTGGATTATTAATTTTTTTTTCTTGTGGAGTTGTTTGAGCTCCTTATATATTCTGGTTATTATTCCCTTGTCAGACAGATAGTTTGCAAATATTTTCTCCCATTTTGTGGGTTGTCTTTTCTCTCTGTTGATTGTTTCCATTGCTGTGCAGAAGCTTCTTAATTTGATGTGATCCCATTTGCCCACTTTTGCTTTGATTGCCTGTGTTTGTGGGGTATTATTCAAGAACTCTTTGCCCACTCCAATGTCCTGGAGAGCTTCTCCAATGCTTTCTTTTAGTAGTTGCATAGTTTGGGGTCTTAGATTTAAGTTGTGAATCCATTTTTACCTGATTTTTGTATGTGGTGAGAAATAGAAGTCTAGTTTCATTCTTCTGCATATGGATATCTTGTTTTCTCAACACTATTGATTGAAGAGACTGTGCTTTCTCCAATGTATGTTCTTGGCACTTTTGTCGAAAATGAATTCACTGTGCATGTATAGATTTATTATACTCCATTGGTCTATGTTTCTGTTTTTATGCCAGTACCATGCTGTTTTGGTTACTGTAGCTCTGTACTATAATTTGAAGTCAAGTAATGTGATTCCTCCAGTTTTGTTCTTTTTGCCCAGGATAACTTTGGCTCCTCTGAGTCTTTTATTGTTCTATATAAATTTTAAGATTATTTTCCTATTTTTGAGAAGAATGTCATTGGTATTTCAATAGCAATTGCACTGAATCTGTAGATTGCTTTAGGTAATATGGACACTTCAACAATATTGATCCAATTAATGAATATGGAATATCTTTCCATTTTCTGTGTGTCCTTATCAACTTCTTTTATCGAGTATTTTACTGCTTTCTTGTAGAGATCTTTCACTTCTTTGGTTAAGTTTATTCCTAGATATTTTATTTTATTAGTAGTGATTGTAGATGGGATTATTTTCTTGATTTCTTTTTCAGATTGTTCACTATCGGCATATAAAATTGCTACTTTTTTTTGTAATTTGAGTTTGTATCCTGCAAGTTTACTGAATTTGTTTAACAGTTCTAACAGCTTTTTGGTGGTGTCTTTAGTTTTTTCAAATATAAGTTCATATCATCTGCAAACAAGGATAATGTGACTTTTCTTTTCCAGTTTGGATGTCCTTTATTCTTTTCACCTGCCTGATTGCTCCAGCTAGCACTTCTAGTACTATGTTGAATAACAGTGGAAAGTGGGCATCCTTGTGTTCCAGATCATAGAGGAAATGCTTTCCATCTTTGTCATTCAATGTAATATTAGCTGTGGGTCTGTTGTATATGACTTTTATTTGCTGAGGTATGTTCCTTCTATACCAGATTTTCTGAGGTTTTCATCATGAGGGGATGCTGAATTATATCAAATGTTGTCTTAGAATCAATTAAAATGATAATACAGTTATTGCCTTTCATTCTGTTGATATGATGTATCACGTTGATGGATTTGCATAGGTTGACTCATCTTTGAATGCCTGGGATAAATCCTGCTTGGTCATAATGAATGATCTTTTTAATGTGTTCTTGAATTCGGTTTGCTAGTATTTTGATGAGAATTTTTGCATCAGTGTTCATCAGGGATTCTGCACAGTAGAATCTTTCTTTCTTCCTTTCTTCCTTTCTTCCTTTCTTTCTTTCTTTCTTTCTTTCATGACTTTGTCTGGTTTTTGTGTCAGGGTGATATTGGCCTCATAGAATGGATTTGGAAATATTCCCTCATCCTGTATTTTTCAGACTAGTTTGAGTAAGATTGGTATTACTTCTTGAAAAGTTTGGTAAATTTTGCAAAATAAGCCATTTTGCAAATACTGGGATTTTCTTTGCTGGGAGACTTTATTTTCTGGCTTCAATCTCAGTTCTTGCTATTGATCTGTTCAGGTTTTAGATGTCTTCGTTGTTCAATTTTAAGAGGTTGCATTGTCTAGGAATGTATCCCTGTTTTCTACAGTTTCCACTTTATTGGCATATAGTTGCTCATAGTGGCCTCTAATAATCCTTCGAATTTCTGCAGTATTGGTTGAAATGTCTCCTTTTTCATCTCTGATTTTATTTATTTGGGTCTTCTCTCTTTCTGTGTTTCTAAAGGTTTGATGATTTTATTTAACTTTTCAAAAAAGCAACTTTTCCTTTTATTGGTTGTTTATATTTTTATTTCAGTTTCCTTTATTCATGCTCTGAGCTTTTTTATTTCTTTTCTTCTACTAATTCTGAGTTTTGCTCCTGCTTTTCTAGTTTATTAATATTCATTGTTATGTTGTTTACTTGAAGTTTTTTTCTACTTTTCTGATGTAAGTGCTTATTGCCGTTAACTTTCTCCTTAGAACAGCTTTTGCTATATTCCATATGTTTTGGTATGTTACCTTTCCATTATGATTTGTTTCAAGAAATTTTTTAATTTCCTTCTTATTTTCTTCATTAACCCACTACCTATTCAGTGTGTATTGTTTAATTTTCATATGTTTGTATTTTCCAAAATTCCTCTTATTGATTTCTAGTTTTATTCCATTGTGGTAAGAGAAATTACTTGAAATACTTTTAATTTTTTGAATACAGTAAGGCCACTTTTGTGGCCTTACATATGGGCTATCCTTGAGAATGATCCATGTTGTGAGGAGAAGAATGTGTATTCTGCAGCTGTTGGATGACATGTTCTGTAAATATCTACTAGGTCTATTTGGTCTATTGTACAGATTAAACCCAATGTTTCTTTGTTGATTTTCTGTCTGGAAGATCTGTCCAATCCTGAAAGTGAGATGTTGAAGTCTCCAGCTATTATTGTATTAGAGTCTCTCTCTCTCTTTAGCTCTAATAATATTTGATATATATCTGGGTGCTCCAGTGTTGGGTGCACATATATTTTCAAATTGTTATATCCTTTTGCTGAATTGACCCATTTATCAGTATATCATGACCTTGTCTCTTTTTATAATTTTTGTCTTGAAATATATTTTGTCTGATTTAAGTATAGCTTTCTTGTTCTTTTCTAGTTTCCATTTGCATGAAATATGTTTTTCCATCCCTTTATTTTCAGGCTAGGTGTGTCTTTGTAGGTGAGGTATGTTTCTTATAGGCAACAGATTATTGGATTATTTAAAAAAAATTCAACCACTCTATGTCTTCTGTTTGGGGGATTTAGTTCATTTACATTCCATATTACTATTAAGGACTTCTGCCATTTTGTTATTTGTTTTCTGGTTGTTTTGTGGTCTTCCTTCTTTCCTTCCTTCCGTTCCTGTTACTGAGGGTGATTTTCTCGGGTTCTGTGTTTTAATTTATTGCTTTTAATTTTTTGTATATCTGTTGTGTGTTTGGATTCGAATTTACCATGAGGCTTGCAAATAATGTCTTATAATCTATTGTTTTAAACCGAAGACAACACTGATTGCATAAACAAAGAGAAAACTAACAAAAACTCTCTACACTTTAACTTTATTCCCCAGCTTTTTAACTTTTTGTTGTTTCTATTTATCTTATTACATATACTATGTCTTGAAAAGTTGTAGTTATTATTTTTGATATGTTCATCTTTTAGTCTTTCTACTCAAGGTAGGAGTAGTTTATACACTGTCATTACAGTGTTCTAATATTCTGTTTTTCCATGTACTTACTATCATCAGTAAGTTGTATAACTTCAGATAATTTCTTATTGCTCATTAATGTCGTTTTTCTTCAGATTGAAGAACTCCCTTTAGCATTTCTTGTAGGACAGGTCTGGTGTTAACAATATCCCTCAGCTTTGGTTTGTCTTGGAAAGTCTTTATTTCTCTTTCATGTTTGAAGGAATTTTTGGCTGGTTATACTATCCCAGGATAAAAGCTTTTTTGTTTGTTTGTTTCCCTTCAGAACTTTAAATGTCTCATGCCACTCTCTCCTGGCCTGTAAGGTTTCCACTGAGAAGTCGGCTACCAAACATACTGAAGCCTCTTTGTATGTTATTTCTTTCATTCGTCTTTCTGCTTTTAGTATCCTTTCTTTATTCTTTACTTTTAGAAGTTTGATTATTACATGTCTTGAGATAGTCTTATTTGGGTTAAATTTACTAGGTGTTCTATACCCTTCTTGTACTTGAATATTGATATCTTTCTCTAGGTTTGGAAATTTCTGTTATTTTCTTTTTGAATAAACCTTCCACCCCATCTCTGTACTTTCTCTTTAAGGCCAGTTACTCAGATTTGTCCTTTTGTGGGTATTTTCTAGATCTTGGAGGCATGTTTCATTCTTCTTTGTTCTCTTTTCTTCTGTGTCCTCTGACTGTACGTTTTCAAATAGCCTGTCTTTAAGCTCTCTAATTATTTCTTTTGCTTGTCAATTTTGCTGTTAAGAGACTCTGATGCATTCTTCAGTATGTCAGTTGCATTTTCAGCTCCAGAATTTCTGCTTTCTTCTTTTCAATTATTTTGATCTCTGTTAAATTTATCTTACAGGGTTCTGAATACCTTCTCTATGTTATCTTGAATTTTATTGAGCTTCCTTAACACAGCTATTTTGCATTCTTTCTGTGAAAGGTCACATATATCTGTCTCTGTAGGACTGGTCACTAGTGCCTTATTTATTTCATTTGTTAAGGTCATATTTTCCTGGATTGTTTTGCCTTTGTTGGTATTTGTTAACGTCTTGAGATTGAAAAGTTTGGTGTTTGTTGTAGTGTTTGGAATCTGGGCTTATTTGTAGCCATCCTTCTTGGGAAGGCTTTCCAAATATTCAAAGCGACATAGGTGTTATAATCTAAGTCTTTGGTCATTGCAGCCATATCTGCATTAGGGGACACCCCAAGCTCCATAATGCTGTGACTCTTGCAGACTAGAAGAGATGTTCTTGGTTTTCCTGGGTTAGATCTGGGAGAATTCCCTTTACTACCAGGAAGATATTCTTTTTCTTCTCCCTCACTTTTCCCCAAACAAACAGTCTCTCTGTCTGTATTGAGCTGCTTGGAGCTGGGGATGTGTTACATAAGCATTCCTGTGGTCACTACCACTGGGATTGTGCCGGGTCAGACCTAAGCCAACACAGTCCTGGATCTCACACAGACCCTATGGTGACCACTGCCTGGCTACTGCCTATGTTCACTCAAGGCCTACAGGTTCTACAATCAGCAGGTGGTTAATCTAGCCAGGCTTCTGTCCTTCCCTTCAGGGTGGCAACTTCACGAAAATTTCAGGAAGGTCCATAGATGCCATCAAGGAGCCAGGATCTGGAGTTGGCTATTTAGGAATCTACCTGTGCTCCATTCTACTGCAGATGAGTTGGCACCCAAGCCATAAGACAAAGATTTTCCTGCTCTTCCCTCCCCTTCCCACAAGCAGAGGGGTCTCTCCCCGTTGGCCACCACTGTCCCAGACACTCAGTGAGTACTGCTGCTGGCAGCTGCCAATATTCATTCAAGGCCCAAGGTCTCTTAAGCCTGTGGTGAATGATGTTAGTCCTGAGTCTCTCCATACAGGGCAGTGGGCTGATTGAGAGCAGGTCCATAAATGCCATCCAAGAGCCAAGGCCCAGAATGTAGTAGAGCACCAAGTGGGACCCCAGGAGCCCACTTGGTGCTCTACTACACTAGGGCTGAGATGGCACCCAAAACTCAATACAAAATCCCCTCTACTCTTCCGTCTCCTTTCCTCTAGCAGGTTCTCTCCTCATAGCCACCACAGCTGGGGATGTGCTGGCTCACACCTGAAGCCAGCATGGCTCTGAGTCTCACCTAAGGCCTGTGCTAAGTACTGCCTGGCCCCTACTGCTGATTATTCAGGGCCCAAGGGCTCTTTAGTCAGTAGATAATGAATCCTACTAGGACTAGATTTTCATTTCAAGTCTGCCAGTTACCTTCTGGCCCAGGGTGTGTCTAGAAATGTCATTCATGACTAGGGCTTGGAATCGGGGCCTCAGGTCTCTGTCCGGTGCCCTATTTTATTGTGGCTCAGCTCATATCCAAATTGCAAGACAAAGTCCTCTTTACTCTCTCTCTTCTCTCTTCAAACAGAGGGAAGGAATCTCTCCTGGAGTTGCAAGTTGTGCTTCCTGGGGTTTGGGGAGGGGTGATGCAAACATACCCTTGGCTGCCCCAGCTGGTGTGAGTCACATGCACTCCAATCTGGCTCTAAGCTCAGGGCAGTACCAGGGCTTGCCCAGGAATTGCAATCCTTGTGGACTTTCAAGTCCTTTCAAGTTTATTTAGAACCCCAGAGCACTTTAATCCATGGTGGTGTAGCTTGCAGGACCTCGGGTTCCAACTACTGGGATAAGCTATTGGCTTCTGGCTAAGACTGGTCTAAATGCTTCCTCCTTGGGTGCTGGCTCAGTTCTGCCCTGTGCTGCTTTCTGCTGTGACAGGACAGCACTGAGTTGCAATGTGAAGTCACACAATGACCATGCTCTCCCTCCCCCAAGCACACTAATTGTCTCTCTGTGCCATGGAGCCGCTGCTAGGGGATGGGGCAGGGGTGTTGTAGGTGAGTCAAGACTATCTTCCCTTCCCTCTTCATTGCCTGTTTCCTTAACATGATGTTAAAACCAGGTACTGTGATCACTCATCTGATTTTTGGTGCTTTTTCGTGTGGATAGTTGTTCAATTTGGTGTTCCTGCATGGAGAATGATCAGTGGAAGGTTCGATTTGGTCATCTTGCCCTACCTCCTTACTCCTTGTTATACTCTTAATTCTGTGATAACATCCTTTTCCTGGAGTGTTATTACAACTGTTGATAAACAGATAAAGATCTTACTATTATAAGAGGAAAAGTCTATTAGTGAACGTAGCTTCAGATCTGAGGCCAAAGAGGCCTCTTAATCTGTGAAATATAAAGTCTTTTTGTTGTTGTTGTTGTTGTTCTTTTTATTATTATTATTACTATACTTTAAGTTTTAGGATACATGTGCACAACGTGCAGGTTTGTTACATATGTATACAGGTGCCATGTTGGTGTGCTACACCCATTAACTCGTCATTTAGCATTAAGTATATCTCCTAATGCTATCCCTCCCCCCTCCCCCCACCCCACAACAGGCCCTGGTGTGTGATGTTCCCCTTCCTGTGTCCATGTGTTCTCATTGTTCAATTCCCACCTATGAGTGAGAACAGGCAGTGTTTGGTTTTTTGTCCTTGCAATAGTTTGCTGAGAATGATGGTTTCAAGCTTCATCCATGTCCCTACAAAGGACATGGACTCATCATTTTTTATGGCTGCATAGTATTCCATGGTGTATATGTGCCACATTTTCTTAATCCAGTCTATCATTGTTGGACATTTGGGTTGGTTCCAAGTCTTTGCTATTGTGAATAGTGCCACAATAAACATACATGTGCATGTGTCTTTATAGCAGCATGATTTATAATCCTTTGAGTATATACCCAGTAATGGGATGGCTGGGTCAAATGGTATTTCTAGTTCTAGATCCCTGAAGAATCGCCACACCAACTTCCACAATGGTTGAACTAGTTTACAGTCCCACCAACAGTGTAAAAGTGTTCCTATTTCTCCACATCCTCTCCAGCACCTGTTGTTTCCTGACATTTTAATGATCGCCATTCTAACTGGTGTGAGATGGTATCTCATTGTGGTTTTGGTTTGCATTTCTCTGATGGCCAGTGATGATGAGCATTTTTTCATGTGTTTTTTGGCTGCATAAATGTCTTCTTTTGAGAAGTGTCTGTTCGTATCCTTCACCCACTTTTTGATGGGGTTGTTTGTTTTTTTCTTGTAAATTTGTTTGAGTTCATTGTAGATTCTGGATATTAGCCCTTTGTCAGATGAGTAGATTGCAAAAATTTTCTCCCATTCTGTAGGTTGCCTGTTCACTCTGATGGTAGTTTCTTTTGCTGTGCAGAAGCTCTTTAGTTTAATCAGATCCCATTTGTCAATTTTGGCTTTTGTTGCCATTGCTTTTGGTGTTTTAGACATGAAGTCCTTGCCCATGCCTATGTCCTGAATGGTAATGCCTAGGTTTTCTTCTAGGGTTTTTATGGTTCTGGGTCTAACATGTAAGTTTTTAATCCAACTTGAATTAATTTTTGTATAAAGTGTAAGGAAGGGATCCAGTTTCAGCTTTCTCCATATGGCTAGCCAGTTTTCCCAGCACAGTTTATTAAATAGGGAATCCTTTCCCCATTGCTTGTTTTTGTCAGGTTTGTCAAAGATCAGATAGTTGTAGATATGCAGCATTATTCCTGAGGGCTCTGTTCTGTTCCATTGGTCTATAGTTCTCTTTTGGTATCAGTACTGTAGCCTTGTAGTATAGTTTGAAGTCAGGTAGTGTGATGTCTCCAGCTTTGTTCTTGTGGCTTAGGATTGACTTGGCGATGAGGGCTCTTTTTTGGTTCCATATGAACTTTAAAGTAGTTTTTTCCAATTCTGTGAAGAAAGTCATTGGTAGCTTGATAGGGATGGCACTGAATCTATAAATTACCTTGGGCAGTATGGCCATTATCATGATATTGATTCTTCCTACCCATGAGCATGGAATGCTCTTCCATTTGTTTGTATCCTCTTTTATTTCATTGAGCAGTGGTTTGTAGTTCTCCTTGAAGAGGTCCTTCACATCCCTTGTAAGTTGGATTCCTAGGTATTTTATTCTCTTTGAAGCAATTGTGAATGGGATTTCACTCATGAATTCACTCTCTGTTTGTCTGTTATTGGTGTATAAGAATGCTTGTGATTTTTGTACATTGATTTTGTATCCTGAGACTTTGCTGAAGTTGCTTATCAGCTTAAGGAGATTTGGGGCTGAGATGATGGGATTTTCTAGATATACAATCATGTCATCTGCAAACAGGGACAATTTGACTTTCTCTTTTCCTAATTGAATGCCCTTTATTTCCTTCTCCTGCCTGATTGCCCTGGCCAGAACTTCCAACACTATGTTGAATAGGAGTGGTGAGAGAGGGCATCCCTGTCTTGTGCCAGTTTTCAAAGGGAATGTTTCCAGTTTTTTCCCATTCAGTATGATATTGGCTGTGGGTTTGTCATAGATAGCTCTTATTATTTTGAGATATGTCCCATCAATACCTAATTTATGAAGAGTTTTTAGCATGAAGAGTTGTTAAATTTTGTCAAAGGCCTTTTCTGCATCTATTGAGATAATCATGTGTTTTCTGTCTTTGGTTCTGTTTATACGCTGGATTACATTTATTGATTTTCGTATGTTGAACCAGCCCTGCATCCCAGGGATGAAGCCCACTTGATCATAGTGGATAAGCTTTTAGATGTGTTGCTGGATTTGGTTTGCCAGTATTTTATCGAGGATTTTTGCATCAATGTTCATCAAGGATATTGGTCTAAAATTCTCTTTTTTGGTTGTGTCTCTGCCCGGCTTTGGTATCAGGATGATGCTGGCCTCATAAAATTAGTTAGGGAGGAGTCCCTCTTTTTCTATTGATTGGAATAGTTTCAGAAGGAATGGTACCAGCTCCTCCTTGTACCTCTGGTAGAATTCGGCTGTGAATCCATCTGATCCTGGACTTTTTTTGGTTGGTAAGCTATTAATTATTGCCTCAATTTCAGAGCCTGTTATTGGTCTATTCAGAGATTCAACTTCTTCCTGGTTTAGTCTTGGGAGGATGTATGTGTCGCGGAATTTGTCCATTTCTTCTAGATTTTCTACTTTATTTGCATAGAGGTGTTTATAGTATTCTCTGAAGGTAGTTTGTATTTCTGTGGGATTGGTGGTGATATCCCCTTTGTCATTTTTTATTGCATCTATTTGATTCTTCTCTCTTTTTTTCTTTATTAGTCTTGCTAGCGGTTTATCAATTTTGTTGATCTTTTCAGAAAACCAGCTCCTGGATTCATTGATTTTTTGAAGGGATTTTTGTGTCTCTATTTCCTTCAGTTCTGCTCTGATCTTAGTTATTTCTTGCCTTCTGCTAGCTTTTGAATGTGTTTGCTCTTACTTCTCTAGTTCTTTTAATTGTGATGTTAGGGTGTCAGTTTTAGATCTTTCCTGCTTTCTCTTGTGGGCATTTAGTGCTATAAATTTCCCTCTACACACTGCTTTGAATGTGTCCCAGAGATTCTGGTATGTTGTGTCTTGGTTCTCGTTGGTTTCAAAGAACATCTTTATTTCTGCTTTCATTTCGTTATGTACCCAGTAGTCATTCAGGAGCAGATTGTTCAGTTTCCATGTAGTTGAGCGGTTTTGAGTGAGTTTCTTAATCCTGGTTCTAGTTTGATTGCACTGTGGTCTGAGAGACAGTTTGTTGTAATTTCTGTTCTTTTACATTTGCTGAGGAGTGCTTTACTTCCAACTATGTGGTCAATTTTGGAATAGGTGTGGTGTGGTGCTGAAAAGAATGTATATTCTGTTAATTTGTGGTGGAGAGTTCTGTAGATGTCTATTAGGTCCACTTGGTGCAAGAGCTGAGTTCAATTCCTGGATATCCTTGTTAACTTTCTGTCTCGTTGATCTGTCTAATGTTGACAGTGGGGTGTTAAACATCTTATCTACATAGTCACAGGCAATATGGAGAATTGCAGGGAGGTCTCTTACTGTAGTATAGAGAATACACACTCTGTAGTGTATAGACTAATAAAATAAATATAACCCCAAGCTTACCACCCAGAAAAGTCACTCCTCTTTCACAGGTATCAGCGAGTAAGGCATGGGGAGAGAAGAAGTATTCTACTCCAGCTGAAATGTTTCCACTTGGAAACATTATGTCATGGAAAAGGAAACTGTCCATTTATAGATATAACAAGTATTACAGCTCCCATTTCAAAGATAACAAAACTAAAGTTCAGAAATGTTAAGTAGCTTAACAAAGATTATACAAGAAGGACATTATGGAGCCTGGGCTCAGACTTTTTAAATCTGAGTAAACACGTTAGAACATCTTCTATGTACCTGAATATCTTCCATGAGTATAGAGTAATAGAGTATAGAGAGATATGGGGTATAATATATAGTGAAGTCAGTCAGCACCTTTGCCTTTAAGATATTTTAATCAAATTGGGGAGTACAAAATTTAGGATAATTTCAGCACAGTTCTATCTATATGATATTTGAATGAGAATTCCAGGAGCAGACTGAGACAATGCACTTCTGTGTCAAAAGTAGGTTGGTTATGGTCATAGGCAGCTTCCCAGATGAGGTGATAGCTAAGTTGAATCTTGAAGGATAGTAAAAACTAGCCAGCTTTGTGGGGTAGAGGATGAATGACGGAAGGCAATTCTGAGTAGAAGGAGTTATGGTGCAAAGATAGGAGACAACATGAAAAAGTTGAAGGATGGCAAATGGTTCCAAATGCCTGGGGTAAGTAGCACAAATGAGGGAGTGTTAAGATACGAGACTGTGAATATATTGGCTTTTACTTAGTCAAGAATCTACTACCTGCCAGCACAGTATTGTGTGCAGGGAGAAAAACAGCAATGAATAAGATAGATGGTGTTTGGGTGCTCAAATGACACCATCTAATAAACACTCTGATAGGAGAAGGGTGTGCTGCTCTAGAAGTACAGGAAGCAGCACCTACTTTGACCTGAGATGGACATGGTTATGTAAATAGCTTCCAAGCAAAGGAACATCCAACTTCAGGAATGACATATAAGCAGGGTTTTACCCGAACAAAAGTAGAGGAATAAAATTCTAAGAAGGGGAAATGGGATGCACAAAATAAAAAGGCAGAACAAGGAGAGGACAATTTGTAAATTGAAAAACACTGGAGAACGGAATCTGAAGCAAAGACATTGATTCAGCCAAAAAAAATGATGATATTCTAAGAAAAAAACATGTATAGTCTATCATCACTTTAATAACTGTTACTTTTATAGCATCACTTCTAACACCTGTGATTCCTTGGGAATTATTTTTTAACACTGCAGGCCAAAAAGACATCAGAAGGGTCAATCACATGACTATACATATAGCTGTTGAGAGGCTGCTAACTTGCCCCAAAATTCAACACCGATCATAAAAACTCTGTACATTTCATGACTGTATTTTCATCCCATTGACTGTAGGCTTTTCTCTTGTCAAAATAAAAATGTCCGTACGACTCTAACATTTGCCTTTGCTGGTATGAATACCATAGCAGGTATAAACTATTCATATTCGATGGAATTAGAATAGAAATTTAAAACTTGTCATGGAGCACCTGTTCTGCAGTGTCAGAGCTGACTCAAATTTTACTTCTATTCACAAAATAGGACCAATAATAAGGCTTGTACATGGGGGTTTTGCAAATCAAATTATAAGCAAGAGGACCTCAAAACGAACCTCTGAGATAAAGGTTTTTTTTCCTGTGTTTTCTTTTTTATTTTTTATTTTTTTTGACGTCTGTGATCTTTTATTTTTTTATTTTTTCTTTTTTTTAATTATTATGATTATTATTATTATTATTATACTTTAGGTTTTATGGTACATGTGCGCAATGTGCAGGTAAGTTACATATGTATACATGTGCCATGCTGGTGCGCTGCACCCACCAACTCGTCATCTAGCATTAGGTATATCTCCCAATGCTATCCCTCCCCCCTCCCCCCACCCCACAACAGTCCCCGAAGTGTGATGTTCCCCTTCCTGTGTCCATGTGTTCTCATTGTTCAATTCCCACCTATGAGTGAGAATATGCAGTGTTTGGTTTTTTGTTCTTGCAATAGTTTACTGAGAATGATGATTTCCAATTTCATCCATGTCCCTACAAAGGACATGAACTCATTTTTTATGGCTGCATAGTATTCCATGGTGTATATGTGCCACATTTTCTTAATCCAGTCTATCATTGTTGGACATTTGGGTTGGTTCCAAGTCTTTGCTATTGTGAATAATGCGGCAATAAAGTTAGAATGGCAATCATTAAAAAATCAGGAAACAACAGGTGCTGGAGAGGATGTGGAGAAATAGGAACACTTTTACACTGTTGGTGGGACTGTAAACTAGTTCAACCCTTGTGGAAGTCAGTGTGGCGATTCCTCAGGGTTCTAGAACTAGAAATTCCATTCGACCCAGCCATCCCATTACTGGGTATATACCCAAAGGACTATAAATCATGCTGCTATAAAGACACATGCACACGTATGTTTATTTCCTGTGTTTTCAATATGCTTCCTTATAGATTTAGATGGAAAACTTGTTTCAATGTTTCACCTAAGTAATATATGCTTTTTTGATACCTCAGAATCAAGTTTCATACACATTTAGTATGTATTTATTTTGTTGTTTTAACACTTATATAACTTCTTATCGATATGTGAAGGAGAAAGAATTGCTTTCCTGTTTTACAACAGTTTATATGTTGCTATGTTATAATGTGACATGCTTAAATGGGGATCTCAAATCTCATAAGTAAAATAATCTGTGAGGTAAAACAAAAATTTAACAATAGAAAAAGGAAATAAAATATGATTTAAGAAAATAAAGTAACAGCTTCAAAATATTTTGAAAAAACAACTCTACATTTTAGAGAAAAACATTACAAAGAATGGAATCGTCAGCATTAAATATTTGCTCAAAATCAGCCATCCTTAATTTTTAATGAAGCTAACAGTAGCAGCAATCCAGCCTCTTGTTTTGTTTTGTTTACGTGATGTGGTTATTTCGCCATTATTTTGACAAGTGGAGTTCAGAGGGAGTTCACTCAGAGATACCACATCCTTTGGAAGATGCAAGGCTGGCACTGGAAGCCACTGGGGACTCTGCTTCACAGTCTAGATATGAACATGCTTAAAACAATTTGGAATTTTCTATTTCGTGTCCTGCCCCTAGCTATCTTATTTGTTGGAATCTGTGATCAGATTACAGAAAGACTACACTTTAACCTATGTTTAATCTAAACTAAATAGATATCAGAAGCCATGTTAAGAAATTCAATTTTGTTGCTTTTAAGAGCCAGGTGGAGGGTGGTGTTTTATTTTGGTATATTAACTGTTGCTGAGAAACATAAGTTGTTTTCAATACAGTTTATATCAGTGAAGGGCAAATGTAAGTTGTTCCTTCATTTCAAGGGGATGCTTTCTATAAAATTTCCTCTACAGATACCAGCACCTCTATGGACAAGAGGTCAGAAAGAATTCTCACAAAATGCGTGTTGGAGAAAATCTTAGGGGAAAAATAAGACTCCTAAACAGTATTTCGAAGTTTCAGACATTGCAGCCTTGTCCTTTTGTATACAGTGGTTACATTTTTTTTTTTTTTTGTAATAGTAAAGTGCAGCTTGTCATTCTATTCTTTTCAATTATTGTTCTTTTTATTGCTATTTGAAGCCAGTAACTTTACAATCCATTCTAAGCTCATCTTTAATAAGCATTTACAGTTGAACAGACTCGGGTTATTCTCTTTATTACTTCCAAGCTTCATAAGGTCTAAGCAGTTTCATAAGACTTTCCTATGCACCATAAAGATGAAGCAACACATACGAGACGTCATGATGCTTTTTAAAAATTATGTGCATGCCTCACTTTTGTTGTATAGATGACAAGACCACCTTTAATTTGACTTGTATATTATTTTAAAATTACTTAGAGCAACTTGACTTTTTTTAAAAACCAAAGAATATTTTTGAGGAGTTCTAGGAAGACAACTTCTTCACTAATCTTGAGATGTCTCAGGTCTTACAAGAAAACAGAAAGGCCACAGGTTTTTTTTTTTTTTTTTTTTCACATTGCTTAAAGGAAAATCAAATAACCCATGTAACAAATGAAAACAAAGATAGGAAAAAAACATAAAATTGCACAAAAGACTGCTACACCTCTAAGATGAAATCTTTTCCATTTTAAACTGCTGGCAAAATTTTATTTAATTTCTTTGAGGAAGTAATTGAAGTAAAATGTTAATAAAATTTAATTAACTGCACAATAAACTCTCTTTACTGTCTACATGATATGGTTTTTTTCTTGTTTCAAACAAGGAAGAGCAATTAATCTTTCCTTTTGAAACAAAGAGGTACACAAGAACTCTGAAAAATTGTATGCTATGGGGTTGGAGAAATTGTTGGCTTTGTTTTTGTTTTTTGGTTAAGGGGACCAAATGTATTCTAAATTGACACTTGCAAGATGCTTCTGTTTGGACTATTGGAAGCCAATTCATGTCTGCTGTTCTTGAGAGTACATAAAACTAACATTGTTATGTAGTTTCACTGACAGAGGTGCACTCATGCAAAGCAAGATGGATGGAATGTCGGTTTTCTCTATCATGGGATCCCCATTTAGTGACCCAGATGAGGACTGAGCGAACTTGTCACACACGCATGACAGGGCCAGATACGACTTTTTAAATAAAGCTCCAAATCTCATATAGATTTGAAGTTGCTGCTAGAGCACAAAATTTGTCATAAAAGACTTGTCAGTACAGAGTTCATTAAGGTAAAGGATGATAGTACTTTATCTGGACACAATTGAGCTCTCCTCTGGCAGCCTAATCTTTAGTTAAAACAGAGTTGTATTTCGTTGCGTTTCTTCTCTTTAAAGACTTTTAAAAATGATTTCATTAAGCTTTTCATTGTTATTTACTCCAAACTCAAAAGTTTCTTGTAAAATTTTCCCCTAATTTTACTTTTTTTTTCTTTGATTAACTTGGACATGTGTTTATGATGTCCACTCACAGTCACTTGGGACTTGCCTGAGTGTTTAGGTGAGGTGTTAAGCTTCTCAGGGCAGAACTGTAATGCTTAGGTGAAAGACCAGGCTCTTAATCACTGGCTTTGCAACTGCCCCACTAGAAATTCTATGGCTTCCATTGAATTTTCTTTTATTTACGGTCCAGAGATCAATAAAAGTATTCACTATCACAAGACTGTCCAGGACTTAAGATAGATCCAAACGTGACAATGTCATGAAAGGCTTAATTCCCAATTACAAGTAGCTTTGTCAGAAGCAGTTTCTATGTTTGTGAATATATCATTTTGATAGCAATTTACTATGAACTTCAGCATAATTTTAATAATACATCTTCCTGAAAGAACTTTAAAGATGTTTTCATCTATTTGCACCACCCCTACCCACTCACCATTCTAATTCAAGGAATATTCCCATGAGGTTATTAGGGGCACAACTCCTATTATCCTCATTTTACATGTGCGAAAAACAAAAGAAAGGCAAAGTAAAGTTAGTATATTCTTGTTTAGGATAGTAAGAAATGGTCACTGATTTACCTTCTACTGATTTCCAGCTTAATGTACTTAGCCTGAACTGAGATAAAATATCAAATCAGTATCAGGAACATGCTGATGCTCCATCCAGTCCTCTTTTAGAACTAAAGAACTTCTCCCTCAGCTGCTAGGAGTGTTGCCAGATGTCAGGCCTCCGTTGACAGCCTTTTCCAGGAATTGTTTGCAACCTAACAGAGTTGCTATTCCTCTTTTCTGTGTAACCAACACCCAGTGAATGTTCTCTTTAAGGGATATAAAGGCTTAGACAGTTGGCCCAAATTCAGTACATCTTTGAAGGATCACCTCAGCTTCAGAACTTATCAGAAGACCAACTGAGGTTCCAGTTGAGAATGCATTACAGAACACTTTCTCGCCTTGCCCAATCAATTCTACTTTCTTCCCTTTTTCCTAGAGGCTTTGATTCCGAGAGCAGTCTGGAATACACTTCCTGCATCCACATTTTTGTCTTTGAGTCTGCCCCCAAGAAATGTGACCAGTGACATGATATTTAAAGTATATTAGGAAAACAAACCCACCAATCTTTAACACTTCAACTTTTTCCTGTTAATATATCTGATGTATGTTGAAATATTTTTCTTCTGTTACATTGTATTCAAATAGCTTTTGACACAAAAAATATAAGGGTCTTGTTATTAAATATGCTAATAAAAATAATAAAATAAATTTGTATGTTGGCAAATAATAAGGTTTTTGCCTTATGTCATTTTGAGTGTGAATTAATTTTTATGTCAGTAAAGTAATTATATTAAGGGCACATTTGAAAAGATCAAGTAGCCTCACTAGGTACACAGAATAACCATCCAAGTTTTGCTCTAAAACCATGGTTCTCACCTTGTGCACATGATCCCCAAATGGAATGTTTCCTTCTATCTGAGAGTCATTACAAAATGTTTATTGAATCATAGTATCATCCATGCTTTTTAATTTTAATGCAATGCATCTGTTTTCTATCGCTATGTAACAAACTATCACAAACACACAGACTTAAGATATAATTTTACTTTATTTTAGTTTATTATTTTTCTCTTTGTTACATTTTTATCTCACAGTTTCCATGAGTCAAGAGCTAGGCTTCTCTGGGTCTTCTGCTCAGGCTCTCAGGAAAGTTGAATTCAAGGTGTCAGACATGTTGTGTTCTCATCTGGAGGCTCAGTTAGGGAAGGATCAGTTTCCAAGCTCCCACATGTTGTCAGGAGAACTCATTTCCTTGAAGCTGTAGAATTCATTTAAAGTTGCTACTTCAAAGCCAGAAAAAGGAAGAGAGAAAGAGAGAAACAGACACTGGTGTTTTCCTTCCAATTTCTACCTTTAGACCACTGTCAAAAGAGCTCACCTGATTAGGGCAGGCCCACCCACATTGGTCTTTTTATTAACTTAAAGTCAACTAATTGATTAGTTATGTCATCAAAATCCCTTCACCTTTGTCATGTTCTATTGGTTAGAAGTAGGTTCCATGTCCCACCACACTCAAGGGGAGAGAATTGCACATAAATGTGGGCCATGAGAGTTATCTCAAGAATTGTGCCAACTGCATGTAGTAAAAATATGTCTATTACAAAATCAGGTAGCATGATTTTTGAAGTTAAAAAAAATTCACATAGGTAAGTATAATTTTACATAGAAGGTATAGAAAATATGTACATTTCAGCTTAGGAAGAATCCCAAGATTGGTGTCTTACTGCCCTAACATTGGAGTCCAAATAATTATTAGTCCATGGTTTCTTTGCCTGACTCTTTGGCTTTGTGTTTTAATTCTTATGAGTGTCTATTCCCAGTCAGGCAAAGCCCCAAATTTGCTTCCTTGAGTAACACATTTCATTTTACTTCTGGGACTCAAATTTATCCAATGTCTCTAATCTCTCTTATTCAGATGACTAACTGCTTTGCGTAATTTTTGGCTTAGAGTTAATTATTCTTTCCTCAGGAAGACTGGCAATGTTTCTTTTTTTCTTCAAAATGACAGTATATGTGCACTTATGGTTCCCTGAACAAAATGCATGCCTCTTGTGTTGCACTGGAGAGTTTGAGCACATTATATACAATCCATTATAGTTAGGATTGACCATGTGACTTACTTTGACCAATGGAAAGTTTCTGGATGTAAAAGAAGCAGAAGCCTTTGCACTGGCCTCTGGACCTTCTGTCAATTCACCATAAGGAGAATTTTTCTTGAGTAGCCACTGGTCTAATGTGGATAAGAGAAAATTGAAGTAGGCCTGAACCTAACCCACACTATGAAGCCAGTGCTGGTTGACTTGCATCTTGAAGTATATCCACCCAGCAGAGCCTAGCCAAGACTGGCTTAACTATAATCAGTTCTAGTCAGGCCAGGTGTGTCATTCAAGTCACTGAGTTTTGCAGTGGTCTGTTAGGTAGCATCATCACAGAAATGGTTGCATAAAACATTACTAGATTACTAGATGTATATAAATTTGCATATAGCTACATGAGGTTTATGTAATATGTTCAATAAATCATCATATGGGAAAAAGAATATTTAATAATTACTAATTTACTATTCTAACCCTAGCACTAAGTGGTAATTCTTTTATTTATAATACACATGACTTGATAAATAGAATACTTTCTCCTCAATAAATTCTATTAAACTATGAAATCTGAACGTAAGTCTTACCTTCTCTGTTAATCTTCCACTGACAAAGATTTTTTCCTAGAAACTCCTTTGGACCTTTGTAAGATTTATGACTTTTCTAAGTGTTTTAGGTTTAAGTGTGTTATATTTGTTCAGTCGAGCTGAGTTTCCTCCTGTGTTTGTGGTTAACCATGGCATTAGGGCTAGTGTTGTCATTTGCTATGCTTGTTCTCTAGTAGGGCACTACTGCAATGAGTGCTATTCATTCATTTGTTAAATATTTATGGAGAGCCTTCTATAGAAAAGGCACCATGTCAAATTCAGTGTTATCACTTACTCTTCAATGATAGAACTGCTCCACTGAAAATCTTCTAGTTAATGATCCTAGAGCAATCTTTACTGTAAAGTAGGAATCATTATTGGCTATGATAAAACATTTATAAATATTATTCATGTTCTACAAAATAGTTTAATATAAATATGTAATAAAGTTATAAAAATTCTAAAAGTTGCTATTGGCATAGCCAGTAATAATATTGAAATAACAAAATAATTAACAAATAGTTTCAATTATAACAAAAAATAACATGTTTGATGTACATGCTTTACTTCAAGGACTATTAAAGGTAATTTATATGCATTTGCCTATTTAATCCTTTCAAAACTTTGTGATATTAATATTCTCTCCATAGAGGCCAATAAAGATGCTTAGGAGAACAAAATGAATAAATTGTGGAGCCAAATTCAAATCTTAATATAGAACAAGAAACAAAGATAAGCACATATATATAATGCATGTATTATAAAGTTGACAACATGTCAAAATTTGGATTTTAGAATCAGGCCCCTTATTTTCAAGTTTCATGTTTTCTACTCATTTTCAGTGTGCCATGAGAAGTTAAGTCAATTAACCTCAGTTTCCTCATTTATCAAATGAGAAGAATTGTAGTACCTATTTAAGAGTTTATGTGCAAATTATGTAAGATGCAAAACTCTTAGAACAGTGCCTGGAAAATAAAACAAAAGTTTTGAATAGATGCCTGTGGTTAACATCACTTGATGATCTTCACAAAATTGATTGGGTGAATCAATAGTCTTTATAGACAAAATTAACATGCATGCCCGTGTGAGAAATTAATCAATCACAAAGGAATGCTTGCCAATCTAATGACTGTTCAGTATCACAATTGCTCAGTGTGGGACTTAAAACAGGACTGTGTTGTCTGGTCATATAATCTCATACCTATGACACGTTTCTCTTGTCACCTTCTTGTTCTACTTCAGTTTCAGTTTTTCTCATGGATAATTGTTGTGCTGAAAATAATAAACTTACTGCGTGCCAGACCCTGTACCAGTTGTAGTCCTAAATCACTTTATGCGGTGGCATCATCACTCCATTTTGTAGATAGAAAACTGAGACAAAAGTAATAAAATGATTTACCCAAGGCACATCAGTGGAAGTAGCATAAATGGATCTGGATAGAATCTGTTGTGCTTATTTTTTTTAAGAAGTTCATCCTTAAGCAAGGTTCTTCAAAGTAAATTTTTAAATTAACTAACTTTATTTTTAAAGCAGTTTTAGATTTATAAAAAATTGAGCAGAAAGTACAGAGAGTTCTTCCACACCTGCCTTCTTCCCCTCACCTGTCAACCCACACCAACAGACTTCTTTATTATTAATATCTTACATTAGAGTTGTACATTTGTTACAATTTATAAACCAGTACTGATATACTAGTATTAACTGTAGTCCATGGTGTTCTTTTGATAAATGTATAATAACATGTATCCAATATTACAGTACCATAAAAAATAGTTTCATCACCCTAAAAAGCCCCTGTGCTCTACGTAGTCACTCTTCCATCTTTCCAAAACACTGGCAACCGTTGATATTTTTACTGTTTTCCCTACTCCAAATGTCATATAATTGGGATCATGCAGTATGCAGCCTTTTCAGATTTACTTCTTTCACTTAGCAACATACATTTAAGTTTCTTCCTTGTCTTTTGATGACTTCATATTATATTTCTTTTCACCACTAAATAATATGCCGTGGCATGGATATATCACAGTTTGTTCATTCATCTATTGTTGGGAGCATCTTGGTTTTTGCCAAATTCAGGCAATTATAAATAAAAAGGTTATAAACATTTGTGTGAAGGTTTTTGAGAAAATCAATTTCCATCCCATTGGAATACTCAGGAGCATGATTCTTGGATTGTGTGGTGAGAGTATATTTAGCTTTGTAAGAAACTACCAATATGTCTCCAAAAGAGCTGTACCATTTTGTATTCCCACCAGCAATGAATGAGAGTTCTTGTTGTTGCACATCCCCACCAACATTTGCCATTCTCAGTGCTTCACATTTCAGCCATTTAATGGATAGTCATATAACATTCCTTTAATTTACAACTCCCTAATGACATATGATGTTGAGAATCTTTTCATATACTTATTTCTCATCTGTGTATCTTTTTTGGTAAATTGTTCATATATTTTCTCCATTGTATTAGTGCATACTCACGCTGCAAATAAAGACATACCCAAAACTGGCAATTTACAAAGGAAAGAGATTTAATTGACTCACAGTTCAGCATGACTGGAGAGGCCTCAGGAAACTTACAATCACGGCAGAAGGGGAAGCAAACACATCCTTCTTCACATGGTGGCAGCAAGGAGAAGTGCAGAGTGAAGTGAAGGGAAAGCCCCTTGTAAAATCATCAGATCTCATGAGAACTCACTCACTATCATGAGAACAGCATGGAGGTAACCACCCCCATGATTCAATTACCTCCCACTAGGTCCCTCCCATGACACGTGGGGATTTTGAGAAACACATTTCCAGATAAGATTTGAGTGGAGACAGAGTCAAATCATACCATCCATTACAAATTTTTGTGTTTGTTTTCTTGTTGAGTTTTGAGTGTTCTTTGTAAATTTTTCATAACAGTCATTTATCAGTTATGTGTTTTGCAAGAATTTTCTTTCAGTCTGTGGTTTGTCTTATTATTCTCCTGACACGGTCTTTTGCAGAGAGTGGATTTTTAGTTTTGATTAAGTCCAAATTATCATTTTATTTTTCTTTCTTGGATTGTGCTTTTGAATGTATTGAAAGAGTCATCATCATACCCAAGGTTTCTTAGATTTTCTTCTGTTCTACCTTCCGAATAGAACATAGAATCTTTATAGTTTTGCATTTTAAATTCAGGCCTGTAATCTATTTTGAGTGAATTTTTCTGAAAAGTTTAAAGTTTCTTATCAGATTTATTACTTGCATGTGCACGTTCAGTTACTCCAGCACCATTTGTTGAAAATATTATATTTTCTCCATTGAATTTCCTTTTCTTTTTTAAAACCGAATTTTCTATCATATACACACGCTGTAATTCACACTCAACCGCATCCAAAATACTTTCTAAATTGTTGGACATCCATCCAGATATTTTTGTGTGATGCAGTAACAAAAATGAAATAACAGATGGATTTGTAAAATGTGAGACTACTATTAATTCTCTAATATACACCCATGCATCGCTCCATCACTTATCCTTAGGGATACTTTCTGAGAAATGTGTCCATAGGCAAATTTATTTTTGTGTGAACATCATAGAGTGTACTAACAGAAACCTAGATGTTACAGCCTAATAAATACCTAGATGCTATGGTACAACCTATTACCCCTAGGCTACAAACCTGTATAGCATGTAGGCAATTGTAACACAGTGGTATTTGTGTATCTAATCATATCTAAACATAGAAAAGCTACAATAAAAAGATGGCATTATAATATTATGGGACCCCTGTCATATATTTAGTCCATTGCTGGTGAAAATGTCCTTATGCAATGCATAATTGTATAGTATTGTGTCAATTAATAACCACATGAAATGAATGAAGGTGCATCTCTATCCCAATATTAACTTAAAATGAATTCTGGAAGTATCAATTTTGCATGAATTTTTGATAATAAAAAATTCCAATAAATATACTTTAGTTATATAACATATATTATGTTTATAACATATATAATATCTATATGCAAATGATATGTATGATTATAATTTTACTCCACATTTATGACATATTTATTCAGTGTTTACTTAGCTTCTATGGTGTGTAAGGTGCTCTGCTAAAAATGCAGGTTGAGGAGATAAAATTTAAAGGAAGAAAATATTGTTTCCCTATGAAGTTTTATATACTGGTAACGAAGACAGACATTGATAAAAATCACACATACATATCTAAGGTATATAAATTTTTAAAACAATAAATAAGGAATGCAAAAATGCAATTTTCTTAATTTTTCTATGTTTATATGTATTTCTCTATAAATTCTCCATTGGTTCTAATGCACAAAAATAAGCAACTCATATCTGGATATATCTGGTTAATGAAATGTCATATATAGTCCTAAATTAATTTCAAACTTTTAGGTCCTATTTTCTCCCCTTTGAATAGATGCTTAGACAGTGTCATGGGAAAGCTGCATTCTCATTCCTTGACATCAGTCATTGCAAATGGTCCTTGATTTGTCTCACCAGTCCTGAGAGCCAGTGAGATATAACCATGTATACGTTTGATCTCCAGCTTGATGTACTCTTATGTTTTGTGGAGATTCTTGAAGGTCCATCTACCTGAGCACCAACGAACACTGGGACAAATGAAAGAGGGAAAGCATAAAACGAAATTCATGTAATAACCTACTTACCAGTCCCTGTTATATAGCTATAGAAGGTAAGAGCCTGGGATGTAAAAAAGAGAAGGTCTAGAGGCATGTAACACAGGAAGTAATTCTTCACTGTGGGACCAAGGGATTAAGAGACAAAGAAAGGCTTCCCTAGGAAATTTTTGATTGAAGTGCAATCTGAAGAATAAGTAAGTTTCATCTAGTCCAAAAAGGAGGAGATGGGAAGGAAATATATACAATTCTATGTGGGGAGAAGCATCACACATGCAAAGGAAGAAAGAAAAGTACATAGGTTTAGAATTGAGATTTTGTAACGAGTATAGAGTGGTATTTGAGCAAGCTGAAATTGAAAATGACTTTATATTTCATTTAGAGACCTTAAAAAAAGACAGACACTTTTAATCAAATAAGTATTTTGGACTCCTTGACTTTTCATCAAGAACTATTATATTATATATGAATAATCAGTTCTCAGTTTTAACTCTATGATGTTGACAAATAAATTTTGATAGTATTCTCTTGTGGAAGGTTGATACAGGTCTTTCTTAAAGCATGATATTTAGCCTTCAAGTTATTAATGACTTTCTGAAATTGTTATTCAAAGGCATCAGCTTATGAGGTCCTTGATTGTATACCTTGTGATATGGTTTGGCTGTGTCCCCATTCAAATCTCATCTTTCATTGTAGCTCCCATAATTCCTACATGTTGTGAGAGGGACAGGGTGGGAGATAATTGAATCACAGGATGGGTTTACCCCATACTGTTCTCATGGTAGTGAATAAGTGTCACTAGATCTGATGGTTTTATAAGGGGTTTTGTTTTTTGCTTGGCTCTCATTTTCTCTTTTTGCCTGCTACCATGTAAGACATGCCTTTTGCCTTCCCCAGGCATGTGGAACTGTGAGTCCATTAAACCTCTTTTTCTTTATAAATTACCCACTCTCAGGCATGTCTTTATCAGTAGTATGAAAATGGAATAATACAGTAAGTTGATACTTGGTAGTAGGGTACTACTGTGAAGATAACCAAAAATAGGGAAACAACTTTGGAATTGGGTAACAGGCAGAGGTTGGAACCATTTGGAAGGCTCAGACGTGGATAGAAAAATGTGGGAAAGTTTGGAACTTCCTAGTGACTTGTTGAATAGCTTTGACCAAAATGCTGGCAGTACTTTACCCCTGCCCTAGAAATCTGTGGAACTTTGAACTTGAGAGAGATGACTTAGGGTATCTGGTGGAAAAATTTCTAAGGAGCAATGCATTCAAAAAGTGACAAAGCATAGAAGTTTGGAAAATTTGCAGCCTGATGATGCTAAAGAAAAGAAAACTCATTTTCTGGGAAAAAAAATCAAGCCCTCTGCAGAAATTTGTATAAGTAAAGAGCAGCCAAATGTTAATCACCATGACAATGGTGAAAATTTCTCCAGGGCACTTCAGAGACCTTTGCTGGGGTTGGGGGGCCAGTGATATGGTTTGGCTGTGTCTCCATTCAAATCTCATCTTTAATTGTAGCTTTCATAATTCCCACGTTTTGGGAGGGACCCGGTAAGAGATAATGAATCATGGGGGCGGTTTCCCACATACTGTTCTCCTGGTAGTAAATAAGGCTCATGAGATCTGATGGTTTTATAAGGGGTTTCCCTTTCTGCTTGGCTCTCATTTTATTTCTTGCTCACTGCCATGTAAGATGTGACTTTTGCCTTCTGGTATGAGCTTGAAGCCTCCCCGGCCAGCTGGAACTGTGCTCCCATTAAACCTCTTTTCCTTTGTAATTTACCCAGTCTCAGGTATGTCTTTATTAGTAGCTTGAAAATGGACGAATACACCCTGTAACCAAGAAAAAGTAACACTTGCTGGATCATTCAATCCTTTTGTACATAATTATGTTAAGTTGGCCCCAAAAGACTCATAATTATGACACAAGCAACTCATCAACATCAAAATGTTTTGGGTGTCTGGTAAAAACAAACAAACAAACAAACAAAATCATCCCATTGACTATGATTTATTTAACTTCTAACAATATTTATTTATTTATTTATTTATTTATTTTATTAGAGACAGGGTCATGTTCTGCCACCCAGGCTGGAGTGCAGTGGTGTGATCATGGGTTACTGTAGCCTCAAACTCCTGGGCTCAAGCCATCATGCCACCTCAGCCTCCTGAGTCCCTGGGACCACAGGTGCCTGCCACCATGCCCAGCTAATTCTTTTTCTGGTAGAGATCATGGCCTCACTACATTGCCCAGGCTGGTCTTGAACTCGTAGCTTCAACCGATCTTCCATCTTGGCCTTCTAAAATGCTTGGGTTGCAGGTATGAGCCACTGTGACCAGCACCATCTAAAAACAGATCCATCAACAATAGTTTGTGCATTTTCTAAGACTAGTGAAGTACGTTGACATTGAGGATTACATTCTTTCCCTTAAAATGTTAACTATAATGTCATTGGTCAAAAGGTAACCATCAACAAAAAACTTTGTTGGTTTAAGCATCCTACTGGGCAGTTTTTATAAAATTAATGCTTTGCTATTGTGTATTTGTAAACATAACTGAGATGGGTTAAGAAAACTTCCAGAAAATATAAAGTTTTATTCCAAGAAGGGTACTGTGCACTAGAAGACTATAGCTTTTAAAAAGTGTAAATATAAGTATTCCCTTGTAACTCCTAATTACCTTAATTTGAATTTAACGCTTTCCTTGGTGTCCTCATTCCTGCTAAAGTTTCTTCGAAGCTGAAGTGTATCATAATTAACAGTCTTATTCATGCATTTCATGTGTTTTCATTGTGGGAATAAGGACCTAAAATTCCTAATTAGATGAACACAGTCTTTGAAAGTGGTGAATTTGGAATGACTCTTCTATTTGAGGTGGCACTATTATTTCTAATAATAACATTAGCTATAATCACCATATTACTCAATACTAACATGTGACTCTTTTTCAACATCAAATAGCTTAACTTTTCCAATTTTCCTTCTATATGAAAACATTTGTATTTTCCTGCCAACCATATTAGACCATGTATTTATAATATCACTCTTCTAGGACTGATGCCTGCATGCTATTATCATCTTGTGTCCTTGTCCCTAATAAATGTTTCCCTGTGGGAGCCACATAGCACTCAAAGCTGCCTGCAGTCTTTCCAGGAGGCAAATAATTAGCCATGGAAATAATTCCATTCCAAAGGGAATTCAAATTAGCTACAATTCTCATGCATTTCTCCTTGATGTGAATGAATATCATGTAAGTTAAGCCAAACTGCTTCTATTTGGATTTAGTTCTGAGACTTCTCTTATTGTGGATAGAAAACCTCTAGCCACTGAGAATGGTCTTAATCTGGGATGAGATGTCTTCATCTAGATTCCGTGATTTTTGTCTTAAAAACCATACTACATTAACTACATACATTAAACTTTCAAAGACAGAGCACATCTGACTACCTAACTCATGGACTCATTGTGGATTTAATTTTATTTGCTAAGTAGTCAAATTAAACACACAAATAAAAATTACAAATGTATGTATATTCTCAAATGTGAGTTGATGGTTGCCTGTCTTACCTGTGGCCTAATTTGATATCAAAATCTGTTAATTTTGCCCACCTCAGGATAAACACACATACACACACACGTATAAATTCTACTGGCTAAATTAATCCTTTCTCTTATGAACTCCTTACATATGGTAGCACGTATTGTAGCTGTTTTGTACTTTCCTCTAAAGGTGACAGATTGGGTATTTATTACTGTTATTACTAGATTTGCAGTGCTTGGCCAAATCTTCAAGAATCCACTGGTTTCATTTTTTTTTAATTTCTTCCCTTTAAATTGTTATTCTTTTTTCTAAATCTCTAATTAAAATTTCCTATCCTCTGCTACCTGTGCAACACATACTTCACTTCCTTGACTTCTGCCATTGAATTCCGACATTCCCCTGTTTTGGGTCCTATATCGCATGTGTGACTAAATTTTCCCTTGCATCACTAGCTTCTCTGTTGGGAATAAACTCAGTTTATGGTGCGTTCTGATGCCCCGTGTCTTTCTGAAGCTTCTTCTCTCCATTCGTGTTGTAGAAGAAATTATTTATCTAACCTACAAGAAAATCTAGTTTTTGGATAGGAAACATCTAAGTTCTGTGTAGTTCCACAAAGAAGACAGTTCTCATCAAGAAAGTAAGAAAAAACTTTATTTATATGCTCTCTGTTTCTTTGAATCAAAGTAGCCATATATCAAAGGCTGTTGGCTGACATAGAATCAGAGAAACACCACCTCAGCACTTTTATCTTTAACTCGTTACTGCTCACTAAATAAGAGTTGTGTAATTATAAGTCATAACAATATAGATAATCATACATATAGAGGAGTAAAATAAATTAAGTTAAACTTTATAAAAATGAGGCAATGGACCTAAAACTCATTATGTTCTGCTAGGCTTTGAGTAGCTTTCTTTTGGTTTGATTTAAATGAGTTTGTGTCTCTTAGATGAACCCACAGGCCAAATAGTGCTAGGTGTCTCAATAACCACCATAGGAAGTTTATGAAACAAATTTCAAGGTAAGAGTTGTAATTACCACAAAAAAAAAAAATGGCTATCAGTAAAGACTGTCTTTTCAATGGAAATGTCTTACTTCCTGTCTTTCTTTTTCTCTCTCTTCCCCACCTGCCACATAAGTGTGGCAATCATTAATGCTGTTCACAATACCTCCAGCGCTCTTTAGTCTAAGCACATGCAGCACAGAGTGGCTCACCTCCATGCCCTTTGAAGTTACAGGGGTTGTGAGTCTTGCTTTGGCCATGCCTGACTTCTGGACATCACCACAAGAAGCAAATGGAATGATTTGCCATGTAACTTTTTTCTCTGTTAGTGCAACTAGAAACAGAACCACTCAAAATGATAGCTTTTCCATGAGTCCAGGCCATGGAGTGATGACAATGACTTGGAGCAGAGGCCCCAACTGAACTTCAGTGGTTAAAGATAAACGTTAAAAAAAGACAATTAAATCATGAGGCAAATGAGAAATTTTCAATAATATGGAACATTAAAATCTTTGTATTTTGTCGCTCTCTCTCTCTCTCTCTTTCTAAATATACATATATTTATTATATATGTATGTGTATATATATAATAAATATCACATATACCACAATCACATATACCCACATATATACACAGAGATGTCACAGGAATATCATATATAGTATCTATACTAAGTATAGTAATGTTGTGGCTTTTTTGCTGCTATAGTTCAGTGAGCAGGAGGGAGTGGCACCCAGTGGCTTCTCCTCTCTGGTTGTTGGGCGAGCAGGAGGGACTATTACAGCTCTTTTACTTCCTCCACCTGTAGCTTGGAGAGCAGGAGCTCTTTCACTCCCACAGTTCAGTGAGTTCTGGGTTCTTGTCTAATGACCAAGAGGAATAAGGTACATGGACACCGGAGAGTGAGTAAGGCAGGGTAAACTGTTATTGAGTGACAGAAAGAAAGCTCTCTGCAACAAGAGGATGTCCGAAAGTGGGTAGCCATCTGTGAGGCTAAGTTTGGGGTTTTTATGGGCTTAGAGTAGGGGAGTGCATGCTGATTGGTCCATGGGTGGCCTTGGAAAAAGCACCATTCAATTGGTTAAAAGGCATCATTCCAAACGAACCAATAAAGAGATAGTGGGTAAGATGGGGATAGAAGTTCTCACTCTAGTTGTGGAATCAATCTGGATCTGGCAACTCGGTTTTCAGGCTTTAAATTGTCCTTCGCTTGAAAGTCGGGCTTCACTGGGAACCCATCCCTGTCTGCCTAGGAATTTGCCTGTCTCTTGTCAGTATCAGTAATATAATAAAAAGCTCTTTCAGATAATAGAAATATTTTTCCAAGGAAATAAATATTATTCTCTAATGTAAAAAAAGGAAGGTATTGCATCATAGAATGTATTCTCTTATAATTTAATGATTACTTATTTGTGTCTTTGTTTTAACCTATTGGACTTTTTTCAAATATTTGTGACAATAAACAATATCTGATAAGCATCCCAGCTTCAGAATATTTTCATAAAACATCATTATTTTCTACAGAGCATAAGTTTCTGTGTGTAGAATTTCTGAGTCATGCATATAAAAAATTGTGTCTCATATGTAAAAATAAACTTATTTTTTTAGTGTAACAATTTACCCTTTACTAACTGAATGAGTTTTTACATTTTTCTGCATTCTTACTGAAAATAATAATTAGTTTTTTTAACTGTTTGCCAATTTTACTAATAATTTTAGATTACTGAATTCATTTGTTTTTATTTAATAACACTGCCTGTATATGCATTTTTATATTTTTATTGATTATATATTTATATATTTATATATTTTGTCTACTAGATGTAGCACCAATATAGACATGTGTTCTAGTTTGGCCAATATAGTTATGTGTATCACCATTCTTCTGGGGTGAGTCAGTGAGAGGAAAACTTTCTTGCTTCAGAAAATAAAATATTGAACTTCCCTGGATGTGAATATATTGAATCATATAAATCTGTATGCTGATATAACATACACATTCAACCTCTCCCTTTAGGCTATAAAACTGAGATATAATGTAAATTGTGTTATCAGTAAGATATCTTTAACTGTCTCCAGGAGATTTTCTGAAGACAAAAGTAGTTTATATTTATGATAGCTGTTAAGATAATATCATATTTTTATTTGATCAAAACTAATATTAAATTTGTCAAAGAAAACTGAATTTGAACTCTTCATAATATATTATATTTGTGTTAATTTTTTGTATTTAAATTTTAGTAATGCCAACTATTTTCTCCAAAGAGAATACAACAGCAACTATAAAACTCCAGTGGTATCATCTAATAAACTGCAAATCAAGTCATTTTCACTATACCAGTAGAGGTAGGAACAAATCAGTTATTAGAATAACTGATTTCCGACAATGGTTTTTAGATTTCTAGGTTGTGATTATTTAATTCATGTTTTATCTATGAATATAATTTGAACTAGAGCATTTGAGTTTGAGAAAAATAAAATAAAAATTGAGATACGTTTCAGTTATTACAGATGTGTTTTCAAAACTGTTTGGAAAAGATAAATGAAACAAAGGTTGAGGTAATTAAAAACTTGATTTGAAACATGAATAGAATTAAAAGGGTAGGAGTTGCTTATATAATATAAAATATAACCAGACCTCAGATCTGAATCTTCATCAAAGATCACAGTCCAGAAATCAAAGTTAAAGTCAAAACTATTTTCTTGAATTAATTAAATGTGATTAGTGGGAGATAGAGACATATATAAATTAGATAGATAGATAATAAATTATAGAGATATACATAGAAATATCATAGACAGATGATAGATAGATAGATAGATAGATAGATAGATGATAGAAATAATTTTTCTTTTTCAGCCACTTCCTTTACTCAGCACGATTACTCTTTTACTTCTGTTATACTTCACCCCCCTGAAAACCACTGCTTCAGCTGTCAGCCAGCATTATCTCTTTGCCTTTTTTTAATCCGCCTTGCTTCTGTCCTATAACACTTGAAATAATTTGACTCTTAGGACAACATCTGCATTAGAGTTAAGGTATGAGAAGAAAGTAATTGGGCCAGTCAAAATCCTCTTTTGCAGGTGGATCACAGAGGCCATTAATAATGGCTGTTCTATTTCAGAAAATAATCCCTTAAGTGGGAGTGAAAGTGAGATTGTTACTTTATACCCAAGGAAATTTCTCAGTATTGCCAATATAAAAAGGTGGAATAAATATTTTATATTCTACCTTTAGAGTCCAACGTGCTCTTTTATTGAGGACAATGAATCAGACTTGGCAATATGAGAGCAAATAACTTTTCTAGAGGAAGAACAAACTGCTAAGCAAATCAGAAACTGGAATTTTAGGAAACTTAGTTAAATCATTGCTATATTAGCACTTAGGTTTTAAAACATCTATGAGAGAATGATATATAAGAAATAAAATAGAAATATAGAAAAATAATTAACGATTGGGGAAGATACCCTCATGGGTGTACTAGTCTTAATAGAATAAGCTATGCTGAAGTAACAAGCAACTTGTAACTCTCAACAAACTAACAAAAGTGTCTTTCTCACTCACACAGAATCTACTACAGACTGAGCCAATCCTGGGCATCTGATCTCAAGGTGCTGACTCAGAGATCCAGAATGCTTCTTTCACAGCTGCATAGCCTTCCCAAAGAAAGTCTGAAGGGCATTTCTTTTTTTCATTATAGACATGAAGTGCATTTATTCTGCTCACATGTCCATGGCCTGAGTAATTACTTGGTCTCATCTAAATGGAAAAATATGATAAAATATAGTTTTCTATGTGTAAAGGATGGAGGAATATAAAACAATTTGGAGTAAGTATACAGCACAGTAGCTACCTACCAAGATGGGATTCTATTGCTTAATTATAATATAGGTTCATACAAGTATAAAAATCTCAATTTACATTTGTATGCTAAAATATCTATAGCAACTTCTGAATGAAGGAATTCTTTGTGGCTTCTTTTATCTCTCTTGAGATGTTTGTGCATGATATTTTAAATTTTTGAATCTTAAGCATAACGTGCACGTAATTAAAGTGTGCCTAAGTTTTATGTGCATATAAGCATATGTGTGTATATGTATAGAGAGACAAGAGAGGGAAATAAAAAGAGAAAATACCCTTATTTTCTTCTCTCTGTTTAATTTACTAAATATGAATGCAAACAAATGTTTTGCGTACCTTTATTTGTTATATTCTGGAAAATTGCCTTTTCAAATACATAGTGGTCTATAAAAAAACTGATTTTTTTTGTTTTTTTTACAATCAATAGCCTACTCAATTCATTGATTTATCTAGCTAATATTTATATATGCCTTTTTTTTTTTTAGACAGAGTCTCGCTGTGCCGCCTAGGCTGGAGTACAGTGGCACATTCTTGGCTCACTGAAACATCTGCCTCCCGGATTCACGCCATTCTCCTGCCTCAGCCTCCCAAGTAGCTGGGACTACAGGCGCTTGCCACCACGACCAGCTAATTTTTTGTATTTTTAGTAGAGACGGGGTTTCACCGTGTTAGCCAGGATGGTCTTGATCTCCTGACCTCGTGATCCACCTGCCTTGGCCTCCCAAAGTGCTGGGATTACAGGCGTGAGCCACCGTGCCGGGCCACATGTCTTCTTTTTGCTAGGCACTGTTCCAACACTGAGGGTTTCACAGTGGAGACAAAATTGCTATGGAATTTACATTTATAGCAAGAGAAAGACAAAAAATAAATGAGAAAAAAATCAATAAAATAGAATGCTCAAAGTGTGAATGAAAGAAGTAAAACCGGTAACAGAAGTGCAAGGGTGGTAGAGGGAGGAAATTTAATGTTAAATAGTTTGACAAGAGAAAGTCTTTCCATTAAATTGATTTCTGAGTAAAGAATTTATAAGGAAGTCTGAAATGTAGATGTCTCTAGGGAGACTATTCCAGCAGAGAAACCAACAAGAAAAAGAAATATCCTGAAGCTGAACACAGGCGAATGTTCCGGGAATAGGAATGAAGCCAGTGAGCCCAGAGGGGAGAAAGTCTAGAGTTAGAGATCAGCGAGGTCAAGAATGTGGCAATGTGTTCTCTGAGATCTTTCAAGCCAGAGCAGTGAGTTTGACTTTTCATGAAGGAAAGTCATGGGAGTGTTTAAAGCAGAAAAAGAGATAATATATAGTCTACTGAGTCACTCTGGCTGCCGTGTGGAAATATATGTTAAAGAGGGCCAAGAACAGAAGTAAGTAGATCATTTTGAGGCAAGTATCAATATAAGAGATGATGCTCACTCCAACTAGAATAGTAGCAACAGAGATGGTGAGAAATTGTCAGGTTATTGATCCATTTTGAAGGGAAAGGCAAAAGAATTTGCTGATAGAACAAATTTGTAATGTGAAAGTAAGAATGGAATTCCCCTTTACCTAGAAGAGAAAGAATTTGAGGAGAGGTTTGAGACATAAAATCAAGAGGCATTCTTTATATATTGTTTAGAGGCCTCATAAAATAAGTAGGTGAAGGTGTTAAAAAAACAACTGTGTGTTTAGGAGTATGCAGTTTCAGTAAGAGAGAGTTTCCCTGAGACTAAAATAATGTCCATTCATGCTTCTTTTGTATTTATTATATCCTAGGAACTGTTTTGTCTACTATATGTATGAGTTTTTAATTTACACAAAATTCCCATAGGTACTATTATTATCAACATTTTACAATGAGAAGGCTAAGACATAAAGAAATTAAGTATTTGTTCCAAAGACAAAGAGTTACTAACTGATAAAGCAAATGTCTGTCTATTAACCCTGCTTATTGTCACTCTTGGTAATTAATTATCATATAGCTAACATTTAAAGCCATGAAATCACATGAAATCCCCAGGGGAGAGTCAGGGAGAATGGAAGAGTTCCAAAGAGGGGTGGAAAAATAACATTTTATGAGAAAGAAAACAAGCCAGGTTGTGCTGTCTTGGAAGCAAAGACAGTATTTCAAGAAGGATTTGATCACGTGTATAAAATTATGCTGATAGGCTAAATTAGAAAGGCTTCAGGTTGGCTTTGGGGCTTAACTGCATGGAGGATTTGGGGAACCTTGATGAAATCAGCCCAGTGAAGGGACAAGTGTGAACTTCAGAGAGACAAAAAGTGACGACAAGAAATAGAGATAATTTTTGAAGAGTTATTTTGGAAGCAGAACAATGGCAAAGAAGGGTGGTTGGATCAAAAAAGGATTTTTTGTTTGCATACATTTTAAGTTAGAAGAATATGGCACTGTCTCTGCACTTTCCTGACGTAGAGTATATAAGCACAAGTGTAAAGAGGTGTTTGGAGTAGAGAAAATTATCATGCTATTTAGTTTATTAATTCAGTGAATGAGAAGAACTCATTAGCTTAGGGTAAGTCGAAGTTTGGAGCTACAGGAAGATAAATGAATAGGAGAGATAGTATATATCTACTGTCAATGAATAGAGTCAAACTATATAAAATATTTTAAGAGATTTATTCTGAGCCAAATATGAGTGATCATGGTCCGTGGAGGTCCTGAGAACATGTGCCCAAGGTGGTAGAGGTACAGCTTGGTTTTATATATTTTAAGGAGGCATGAGACATCAATCAAACACATTTAAGAAATACATTGGTTTGGTTCAGAAAGGCGGGACAACTCAAAGTGGGGGCTTCCAGCTATAGGTAAATTTAAACATTTTCTGGTTGACAGTTGAGTTTATCTGAAGACCTGGGATCAATAGAAAGGAAATGTTCAGGTTAAGATAAAGGTTATGGGACATGAAGTTTTATTGTGCAGAAGAATATCTCACATAGCAGACTTCAGAGAGAGAGCAGGTGGTACAATGTTTCTTATTGGACCTAAAAGGGTGCCTGGCTCTTAGTTGGTTATCTCATGGATCTGGAAAGGAAGAAAGGAAAACAACAGGGAGAGGGGATTCTCTATAGAAGTGAATTTTTCCCACAAGAGACTTTACAGGGCAATTTCAAGACATGGCAGAGAAACATGTTTTGGAGTAAAATATTTTGATTTTCCTCCTTGTGTTGCCAGAGTCAGACTGGAAAGTAAGTCATGATATACAGAGTTAAATAAAACCCATCTGATGAGAATTTATGGTTTGTAGGGCTTAACTCCTCAGACCCATTAGATGGGAATTTGGGCAAGATTTAAAAAAAAAGTCAGACCTTAGTCCTCACTACTGTGAAAGTTAGGCCACATTAGGATCAATTTCACTCATAATAGGAGAAATGCAAATTAATACTACTCAGAGATGTCATTTACACCTGCAGATGGGCCCCATCACAAGAGCATGACCATACATTACTTTTGGGGAGATCTATCTTACATTGACATTGGGAATAAATAATGGTACAACCCCAGTAGAGATAAATTTAACAATATCTAGAAAACATATATGTTCACTTAGCTTTTGACCCAGCAAGCCCACTTCTATGAAGCATTGTCAAAAATGTAAGAAGGCTTGGGTCTAAGGTTATTTACTGTGGTATAATTTGTAATTACGAAAGTTTGGAAATAATTCAGGTGTCTATGAGTGCGGGACTAGTTGAATAACTTATAGTTCATCCACATACTGAAACATTCTGTAGCTTTAAAAATGAAGAAAGAACATCTATGCACCAACTGGAAATAATCTGCAGGATGGAATATAAAATGAAAAAGGAAAAGTGCAGAACAATAAGTAATGCATGCCACTTTTTCTATAAGAAAGAGGAAGAGAAATGTGTATATGTATTAACGTGTTCACTCATATGCATATATATTTGCTAAAATAAGTTTTAGAAAAGTAAATAAAAATTAATACAAATGCTTTCTATAGTGGTAGGGAAAGACAAGGATGGAAGGCAGAGATATAATTAGAACCCTCATAATAATTCTTTTTATGTAGTATTGAATTTGATAATTTATGCATATTTTATATATTCAAAAAATAAAATTTTTATCAAAGGGAATAAAGGCAGACAGTAAAAGAAAAGGTGAATTAAAACAGAGGATGCTGCTGAAGTTTGGAATTTTTTTTAAAAATTCTGCTAAGTAGGTAAAAATATTTTAATGAAGTTTTAATTTGCATTTCTGCTTTTTGGCAAAATTGAGCATCTTCTTGTAGGCATAAGACTCTTTTTAACTTTTTTAAAAAATGTGATGTGATTATTTGTTCCTTTTTGCCCATGTTCTGTTATGTGTTGTTCTTGATTTTTAGGAATTCTTTTTATATCAGGGATGCTAACCTTTTCTCTGTGCTATAAAGTGCAAGAATTTTTTTCATCAGTTCATTTGATTTATAACTTTGATCATTTTTTGTTATACAAAGTAATTATATAGTGTTAAAGTGTATCAAAATTTATTTTATTGTTTTAGAATTTTGAGTGTTAGGAAGTTTTTCCTAACTTCCTGTAAATATTATAGGAATAAATAAGATAACATAATTATTCCTATAAATAATTATGTTATCTTCTAGTCTCTCTACGGTTTCTCTCTCTCTCCTACCTTTCTTCAAACATTGTGCCATAGCAAAAATTGTACTGTCTAAAATTACACAGACAAGGAAGACTTATTCCAGGCTATTGCAACAGGGCAAGAGGTTCAACTTTACTAAAACAAATGGACGAAGAGTTTCTAAGAATTGAGGTAGAGATGGCATAGGGCAAGAGGATCACAGGCTGTTTGTATTTGCTAATTGGTCCTACCCTCCGCCCCCTGCACCACCCCACCCCACCCGCCGACACCTACAAAAAGTAAACTGTCTTGTATATTCATGACAGGAGGTAGTTTTGCAATTTAGAGCAAGGGGATCACAGAGGTCAAGCTCCTACTCTCCCAAGACATTGGGAGGTAGAGATTCCATCTTTCTTGATGATTACATTTCAAAGAGATGGCTGCCAGGTATTTGAGGAAAAAAAAAGTCCTGATTGCTAAAGCTACGTAAAGGTTTTCTAAAAGATTTTCACATCAAATGGGCAGAGAAAAATATTATAATTAAAAGTTTTCTAAAGTAAGTGTTCTAAGAACTTGGTGGGCAGGGGCCTAGAGCCAGGAAGTCTGGCTAAAGTTTATTCTTGCTTAGGGAAACATGAGGGGCCTCTAAGTCACTTCCTTTCTTCCAGGCTACTTACCTTTCTTCTCTTTGTCATTTAGACAGGTGGTATATAATCCTTTCATAATTTATCTTGATATACAGATAGATGACGTTTGACTGCTGCAACTGGTGCTCATCTGGGATCTAGAGGCAGTTATCTGAGGATCTGTATTAATGGAAACTTTTTCACAATCTCCATGAAATAAACAGCTACTTGCACACATGATTTCTTTCATACTACAGTACTGATTTTTCACAAATAAAAGAAAAAGAAATAATACTTTATAAGAACAACAGCAATAAAAAAGAAACAATCTCCCTTATTTTTATTTGAATGAATATTTTTTGTGAAAAGTTGTTTTGTATTCAGGTGGCTATGTAATCCTCTAATTTCTCTAGAAGTTTTCAGAATAATTTCGTACCTTCTTTCATTATAGGTTTCCAAATGCATAACAGGGATGAGTGAGCTTGTGAGTTTCTTTAATATTTATTTGAAAATTTAGTGATATAGAGTTATAATTGATCAATATTACCTTCTCTGAGGCGTAATTCAGAGACTAAATGCTATACATTAATTGTGGATTTGTTAGAATAAAATCCTCTGGATAACACAGAGAAGCAAGAGATGTATTATATAAGGCTATCCCAAAAGTAAAAACCTTTAAAGAATGCAACAATTGAATGAACATAGTTTTCAAGCTTTTAATTTGCTTTTCTCTCCTTGAAAGCGTTCCTGGCCTTGATATATCAAACCATCATCGCCCCATCTACCACTGTATGTTTTATCAAAAGCTCAGCACAAATTCATAAATAATTTAAATGCAGAATTTATTTTTAAATTGCTTAGAAATACAATTGCTGAGAAGTTATGATACAATGCTTTATATCTACCCAACTATTTTTTAATGTTTTAAGCATCACTCAAAAAATCAGAAATACAATAACTTTTATGTTTCATATTGAGTTGACTTTACCTGAATAAAAGGGGCAAGCCCTTATCCTTCAGCAAGCTGATTTGAAGAGAGGGCTCAGAAAACAATACTCAGAGATAGAATGATATGGCTCCCTGAATGTTTGCTGCCTTTAAACTCTAATCAATGTATAGAAATTAAATCACTGCCATGCCTTTCTCTAGACTAATATTAATAGTCAGACAAAATAGAAATAACAAGAGGCATTACACAAAATTATATAACTATTGTATTTGTTTTATTTTATCTACAAATAAAAACAGCTAGTATTCATATAATGTGAAAAGCTGTTGTTTTTCTGTGTGTTTTAATGCTTTATAAAAGCAACAAAGAAAAACATTTCAGGGCTGTAAAAAACACCTTTTTTAGTGTTTAGAAATTACATATATTTTGGCCGGGTGCGGTGGCTCACACTGGTAATCCCAGCACTTTGGGAGGGAGGTCAAGGCGGGCAGATCACCTGAGGTCAGAATTTCCAGAACAGCCTGGCCAACATGGTGAAACCCCTTCTCTATTAAAAATACAAAAACTAGCCGGGCATGATGGCAGATGCCTGGAATCCCAGCTACTCGGGAGGCGGAGGCAGGAGAATCACTTGAACCTAGGAGGTCGAGGTTGCAGCGAGCCAAGATTGTGGCATTTCACCCCAGCCTGGGAGACAAAGCAAGACTACGTCTCAAACAAAAAAAAAAAAAAAAAAAAAAAAAGAAGAAGAAGAAGTTACATATATTTTAAAGATACATAAGCCCACATAAGGGAGTACCTATAGGCCAATGATGAATAATTTGAGCATCAAAAATAATGATAAATACCATTGAACAAACACTGACTATATAAAAAGTTATGATATTAACTCAAAAAAGTAGAAAAAAAAGACCAAAAACAAACTTATAAACTATCAAAACAAAGCATTAATTTTTTTTTGCCTTTCCAAATAGTCTTCGTTGACGAGGGGAAAATCTTTACTGAAGAATTATAACTAATAAATGTAGGATAAATAATAGAACTAGAAAGCCACTGTTATCAACGGTAATGAAATGATTGAATCAGGCAAAGAATAAGGACTATAAAATTATGACATGAAAGGTTTAAAGAAAATCTTCCAGTGGAGCTATTTGCAGTCCTAACCACTAAAAATAGATTTTGCTCCTCTGGATGTGGTGCTAAATATGAAGCACCCAGAACAACCTATGAAGGAAGTTTGCCAAAACTTCTCTGAATCTCATCACATTTTAAAGATAACTTATTATTTATATAAAGTGAAATGACCCCTTGACAAATTGAAGTAGAAAGTATGACATGGGATATTTTAAAAGAAAACATAAATTTATTTGCAATAAATTTATGACAGAAAATGAATATGTATACCTTGTTAGAATCTAAATTTGAGCAAATTACTTGTAAAAATGTATTTTAAAGACTATCAATAATATTTAATTGTTGGCTATTTCTTCTAAGATACCATTTCCAATGTAGGACTCTGGTTCCCGTGACCAGAAGCTCTGTTACAGACCTTATTCCCAAAGAATTCTGTTTGTCTGTTTCAACCTGTTTAGAAGCTACCTGAAGGACTGACACAAGTCATTTGTCTTTGGTTTTTCTAACTTGAAGCTCACACTGGACCAAAAAGCAGGGGACATTTCCCAAAAACATTGTAAGGCCAATGAACAAACTGCAGCCACCTGGGGCGACATTACGGTTGAAGCATACAATAGAACATCAAAAGCCTTGGAGGAAAAATTTGGGGAGAGGATTTCTTTGCAAAATTAGGCTATTCAAAAATGCCTGTTTATATGGGGAATAGAGAAAGCCACCTGCACGCCCAGAGCATAATATATGCACACAAAAGTCCTGAGAAGACTCTAAGCTTTCAACTTTGTGTGATCTCTAGTCTCAGTGACAGCAGAGTTGTAAACCGCCTTACTAAGTGTTGAAGGCCCCAGCACATACTATGAGCAAAGACTGAGATTATGTTTGTTGTTTTGTTTTTGCTTTCTTTTCCTCTTCTCTGTCTCTCTCTGTCTCTTTCTCTCTCTCTCTTATTTTAATTTTTCCTCTTGTGTTGCTCAGAGAGAAATCTGTTAAAAACACTAGTTGAACACACACTAAAGAAACAGAGACATCAGAGACCACACATGACAGAAAATACAGACTATATGACAAAAAAGACTTTATAAAAGTTACTAAACAAGTAACCATCTATACCTTATGAAAATAAACAACAAAAAACCCTAAAGAAGGGAAAGAATCTGACTTCTGAAGCTACCACATTATTCAGTATTCAAAATGCCCAATAAAAACAAACAACAAAATCAAAGGCATACAAAGAAAGAAGAAAGTGTTGCCACTTTGCAAAAGAAATGAACAGAAACTAACGTTGAGAAAGTATAGACATTGGACTTACTAGACTAACACTTTAAATCACCTGCCTTAAATATTCTCAAAGAGCTAAAAGAAGCCATAGATAAAGAGCTAAAGAAAACCCAGAGAACAATGTATTAACAAATAGAGAATATTAATAAAGAGACCAAACTTTAAAAGAAATTGAACAGAAATTCTACAGATAAATATTTTAATAACTAAAATGTAAAAACATGCTAGAGGGTTTTGGTAGTAGAAATGAGTAGTCAGAAAGAAGTATCAGAGAAGTTGAAGACAGGAAAAATTTAAGTTAATGAGTCTGAGCAGAAGAAAGAAAAAGGAATGAACAAAGTAAACACACTAGGTGACCTGTGGGGCACTATCAAGCATGCCAATATATGCATAATGAGAATCTCAGAGGAAAAAATGGAGAGAAGTGGGAAGAAATAATACTTGAAGAAGTAATGACTGAAAATGTCTCAGATATTTAAAAAGACATGAATTTACACATCAAGAAGTTCAGTGAGGTACACGAAGAATAAACATAAAGATATTAACATGGTGACACATTATAAACAGATTGTGAAAAGCCAAGGACAAAGATGGAACCTTGAAGGAATCAAGAGAGAAGAAATTCATCACGTGAAAGTCATCATCAATAAGATTAAGGCCGATTTCTCAACAGAAGTTATGGAGGCTGGAAAAGAGTGAGAAGACATTTTTAGAGTGCCAAAAGAATGAAAAAAACTCACCCCAAAATTCTGTATTCACCAAAAGTATTCTATATCTGACAAAATAATCCTCCAACGTAAAGGAAAAAGGCCTTTCTAAATAAGCAAAAGCTAATAAACTTCATTTGCTAACAGAATTGCCCTGTAAAAAATATTAAAATGTGTCCTTTAGCTAAATATAAATGTCAGTATTATCACATTTCTAGTTTGCAACTCCTCTTTCTATTTCCTACATATTTTGAGAGACAAATATATAAAAGACCGTTTATAAATTTATATTAATGGATACAGATTATATAAAGATATGATTTGTGACAACAAAATTGTGGGATAGATTTGTATAAGAGCACAGTTTTTGAATGCTATTGAAGCTAAGTTGGTATCTATTTAAAGTAGATTGTTTATGAATTTAGAATTTTAATAGTAATCCCTAAGAAAATATCTAAAAATTGTTTGCAAAAGGAAATAAGAAGAAAATCAAAATGGTATGATAAAATCTATTAAACATGATAAAAGAAGGCAGTGATGTAGGAAATGACGAAGAAGGGATAACAGAAAAAAACAAATAACAAAATGGCAGAAACCCCTTGTTATCAGTAATTACTTTAAATGTAAGTGGATTAAACTCTCCAATCATAATACAGAGAAAGGCAGAGTTGATATAAATAATGGTCTTTTAAATTTAGATCCAAAATCACAAATAATTTGAAAGTGAAAAAATGGAAGAAAAAAAGATACTCCTTGCAAATAGTAATCAAACGCAAACTGAGTTGGTTATATTAATACAATACAAAATAGACTTTAAGTCAAAAGATATTTCAAGAAATCATAAGAGTATATATTGACAAAAAATGAATCCATCAAGAAAATATGACAATTATAAATGTATATGCACCAAACGACAGAACTCCTGAAACATATAGAGCAAACATTGACAGAATTGGAGGGAACAATAAGCATTTCTACTAAGAAAATGGGGAATTTAATACACTGCTTTTAATAATGGGTAGATAGAAGATGAATAATAGAGAATGTGAGAAATTCTGTAAACTAGTGAGACCCAACAGCCATATTATATACAGAGCACTCTCCCAGTACAGCAGAGAGTACATTCTTCTATCGTGCACATTATACAGTCTCCAGAATATTTTAGGCCTTAAAATAAATTTCAAGGAATTTGAAAATATTTAAATCACGTAAAGCATAAAAGCAAAAACACAACATATAGAAACATGGAAGGCAGTGAAAGCAGTTCTGAAGGGAAATTTAAAGCACTAAATATTAAATTCAAAACTAAGAAGATATACCTCAAATCAATAACTCAACTTTACACCATGGTTACTAGAAAAATAAGAGAAAACTAAACCCGAATCTAGCAGAATGATGGAATATTAATGATTAGAGCTGAAACAAATAAAATAGAGAATAGAAACAGAATGAAACACAAAATTGGCTCTTTGAAAAGGTCAAAAAATTCGCAAAACTTTGGCTTTAAATACAAAGTAAAAAGAGAGAATACACAAATAACTAAAACCAGAAATGAAAGTGAGGCCATCCCTATTTATCCTTATAGAAATAAAAGGATTGTAAAAAACAATATGAACAAATGTACACCAAACTTGGTGACCAAAGAGCAATAGACAAATGTTTAGAAACACACAATCTACAAAAACTGGATTATGAAAAAACAGAAAATCTGAAGACCTGTGAGAAGAAATTAGATTTAACCAGCAATAGAAATAGTAATAATAATAACTTTCAGCAATGAAAAGTCCAAGATCAGATGGTTTCACTCACGATTTCTGCAAAACATCTAAAGATGTAACACTAATCTTCTTCAATCTCTTTTTAAAAATTAAAGAGGAATCACACATACTAACACATTCTATGATGCCATTATGACCTATACCAAACACAGACAAAGATATTTCAAGAAAAAAAGACAACCAACCAATAGCTCTTGTGAATTTCATGCCAACATCCTTAACAGAATACTGGCAAATGGAATTTAATAGCATATTTTAAGTATTATACACCATGAAACAAGTGGGACTTATCCCAGTAATACAAGGATTGTTCAAATAGAGAAAATCAATCTAAGTAATACATACATTAACAGAACTAAGGAACATTTTTAAAAGAAAAAATATTTGATAGATTACAACACTTTTTCATGATAGAAAAAAAACTCAGTAACGTAGCAATAGGAAGGAATTGTCTTAACATGATACAGGACATTGATGAAAAACTCACAGCTTACGTTATGCACAAAGGCGAAATGTGGAAAGCTTTGCCCCTAAGATCAGGAATAAGATAAGAATAACCTTTTTCACCATAACATTCAACATCATATTAGAGGTTTGCCATATATATATATATATATATATATATATATATATATATATATATGAAAGTAGGCAAGAAAAAGAAAAAAATAGCATCCCAATTAGAAACAATTTAAGCTGTTTCTACTAGAGATGACATAATTTTATACACAGAAAATCCCAGAGAAAAAAACAAAATACTATTAGAGCTAATAAATGAGGTCAGTTACAGAATAGTTTTGCAAAACACAGTTAATGACAATGTAACAGTCACCACAAAATTTTATTAGGATATAGTGAGATAGTAATGGACTCCTCTTTCTTATAGTGACTATTCTGAAAGAGGAGTCTGGCTGAACTGTTTTATTTTCTTTTAAGGATATGAGAGCCTGAAACTGTGCAAGGACCTGACAGTCATCTTATAGGAGGGAAGCTGAAGCATCCCAGGAGTCCTCCTTGCCCCAGCTTCACATATACCATCAACCAAATTTATTTCAACCAATTAGGAGATTCCTGGATTTGCTGCCAGTGTCGTGGAATTGCAGCCAACCAGACATAGGATAGTCTCATTAACATTTACTGGAGCAGGTAGTAACCTCCACTAGATTTGAACATGTAAGGATTTGGATTCCATAGTTCATCTCCCAGAACTTGCAGCAGGTTAGACCATCAGGCTCATCACAATAGTTTCCTTCATCACACACACAAAAAAAAAGGTCCCAGTTTTTCAATGAATGCATTAATCACTCTTAGATCTCATTCTTTGCTTTTTTTTTTTTTTTTTGCCACAATCCACCTTCCACTGTCACACTAACTATGCAATACTGGTTCTCGAATATCCTTGCTTCCCTCCTTGTCACACTCATATAATTTAAAATTAGGACCTAAAGTGATATTGTTAAAACATAAGTTTGATCATGTGAATCCTTTTCTCTAAAACCTCTGTTATTCCCCTATCACACTCAGTGTCAAAGCAAAAGTACTTACAATGGACTACAAGGTCCTGAAAAAACATGGTCCTGTTACCTCTCTGAACTCATCTCTTTGTAATTTCTCCCTGGCTCACTGTTTCTAGCCGCGCTGCTGTGTTCTGCGTTGGCATTTGCACTTTGTTTTCCCTCTGCAGGAAACGCTTTTCCCCAAATATACATAGGGCTCACTTCCTTAGACCTTTAAGTCTTTGTCCTAATTTTCTTATAATTTCAAGTGTCCAAACATGGTACAATTTATCATCAGAAATAGTAATAAAACCATCATGCATTGCTGATGGGAGTGTAAAATAGAATAGTTTCTTAGAAAGTGAAACATACAATTACCATATTAACCCACCTGTTGCATTCAAGGTATTTACCCAAGAGAAATAAAAATGAATGTCCACAAACAGACTTCTGAATGTTTAAGGCAATATATTCACAAATGTTAAAAACTGAAACAACCTAAACATAAACTGGTGTATAAATAAGCACAATATAGTATATTCATGCAATGAAATATTCACCACTTAATTGGAACAAACTAGGAATACATTCAAAGGCATGGATAAACCTTGAAAACATTATGCTAACTGAAAGAAGCCAGAAATAAGAGTGTAAATATTGTATAATATCATTTACACGAAACAGAAAAAAGCCTATGGAGAAAAAAGGCAGATAGGTGGTTGCTTGTGACTGGAAGTTATAGTGAGATTGACTGTAAGTGGCCACAAAATAATGTTTTGGTATGATGGAAATATTTTAAAAGTGGATTTTGATGATGATTATCCAACTCTATAAGTTTACAAAAATCTTCGAACTTAAAATGGCTTAATCGTATGATATGAAGTTGTATGGTATGAATTGCATGGTATGAAATAATGCTATTTAAAAATAAATAAAGAGAAATAGTGATAATAAGTTATAATATTTGTATAAAAAGAATTCATAATGATACTGAAAAGAAGGAAAAAAGGCTACTCTTTGTAGAAGAACATCACGATGTACAATAAATTATAGAATTAGAAAATATTTTGTAACCTTTATGTAATGATCCATTCAGGGAAGGATAACCAATGTATGTTAAAATACATTCAGTCAAACGGTGATAGAAAACCGGGAACACACATGACTTAAATACCCACAAACACTTCCTAGTTACAATGTGGAGTGGTAGCTTTAAAGGGTTAATTATGGTGCATCTTATCTTAAACAAAAATGAATGGGGAAAAATGAGCCCAGTAAAAATTTCCTTCTGATGTAATGTATTGAAAAGTTTACAATATTACTTATATACTATCTTAACCAAAATGTTTAATAAATAATGATGAAATAATTAGACAAGTCCAGATTACTGGGGTATTATATAATACTCCTATTAACAGATAGACTTCAAAATGTTATTGTCATGAAAAAATACAATTTTAAAAGGAGCTACAATTTTAAAAGGAGTATTGCTGTTCTAGATCAAAATGGGACAAAGAGATATATCTTTATTCTTAATACAATGTGGGATCCTTGATATAATAGAATTTAAATGACCACAAATTCTTTGTACCTCCTTCCAACAAGAGGCAGAACAAATTCCCTTTTCTTTGAACCTAGGTTGGATTTCTGAATTGCTTTGAATCATAAACTGAAGCAGAAGTGAAGCATAGCCATTCTCAGCCAAGACTTTAAGAGTCTAGGAATTTCTGTCTTTGCTCTTGGATCCCATCTGCCATCATATAAGAAAGTTCGGGCTAGACTTCTGAATAACTAGTAACCATATGGATATTCCAGCCTCGGTCCGTCTCTGAGTTGACTGTAGCTATGTGAGTGACCCCAGACTACATCATGTGTAGCAAATGGACCAACCAGCTGAGGCTTGCCCAAACTCCGGACCAACAGAGTCATAAGAAATAATAAACCATTGGTGTTTCAAGCAACTGTATTGCTTTGTTTTAATGTAGCAAGTGATAATGAACATCTCATCATATCCTACACCAAGCAACAAACAAAACACAGCTGTCAATAATAATGTTGTGACACTAGGTTACATTGAATATTGGCTGAATATAGTAAAATGTTATTTAAAATTTAAGGAGCATAATTATTGATATGTAGGAGTATATTCTTGTATTTAGGGGGTAGGGACTTGAAGATTTAGAAATAAAGAGTATTACTCTCTGTTACTTATTCTCTAATACTTCATCTGGGAAACAAAAGCATATATATATTTATATATATATATATATGCTTTGAACATATATATATATATATAGTCCTGCCAACACACAAGGCATACTTATTCATATATATATATATATATATATATATTCAGAGAAAATGATAAGCAAATGTGAGAAAATGTTAAAAATTATTAATTTTAGGTGAAGATTGTGAGAATATTCATTGTACTATTCTTTCAACTAAAGTTTAAACAAAATTAAAATAAAAAATGAGAAAATATGAATGAACAAATGAATATATTCCAGCGTTAGAAAACTGTAATCTCTTTATCAGTGACATTTTATCTTACATCACTTTTTAAATTTAATCTGTTCTCACCAATCACTCCATATTCCCCTTTCCTGATTTTTTAAAAATAAATCTGACAAACTGTATGTTTTTATATATTATTATAAATGCATTTAGTTACCATACATTTATATATCATCTGTATTCCTCATTCCTGCCAGATTATAAACTTTATGAGAGCAGAGATATAAGAACAAAGATTTTTGTTTACTCTTACTCAATCCCAAGGGCTTAGCAGCTGGTATATAAGATGCACTCAGTGTTTATTGAATTCATGCAACTTGACCTTAAAAATTAGTCTATTTTATAGTAATAGTGCCATTATATTATTAGAATAATAATTTATTCTAATATATCATAGGGTTATACAATAAATAATATTTATTTCCAAATGTCTACCTTAAGAATCATCTAAAGTACTTTACATATATAATTTATTAATATTAAGAGCACTCAAAGATAAGCTTCATTCCCATTTTCAAAGGAAGAAATTTAGACTTGGAAATTTTAAGTGGCTCAAAGTCATACATATAAGAGAAAGATTTTTAAGCACTAGTTTTCTTTCTTCCAAACAGGCAGTGTTCTCAGTTTTTATTTAGAGCATGCTTTGTCCGGATGAAAATTCTCATCTTTTTTGAAATACATAGCTTCGGGTGAGATTCATTAAGATAGGTGATGGGAAGAATCAGGCTGATTATGTAGAATCTAATTTCTAAAATACAATAGCATGTGAGGATTGGTAATACATTATTAGTCTTTACACATTTCTGCGTTTTAATTCAATTTTATTAAAATATGATGAGTCAATAAAAGAATCAGAGTTTTAGAGCAAAAGAGTATGACTTTAATCAAGCAACATTATATACAGCCCATCTGATGTCCACTGAAGTTAGATATGACATGTTACATATTCAGTAGAGTCATTGAAATTCACATGAACAAAACAATTACAAATAAAGAATCCAAGATGACAAGTTAAGAAGCAAATAACAGAATTAATTGAGAGGAAGTCTGCTATTCGAAATACTTTTTCAGCAAGAGAGATTAGTTCCTGAAAAAAGCAAGCAATATATTTGAAAAAATAAAAAGGTCTTAATTATTGGAATCTAGACAGTCATCTGAACCAAATAATCTGAAGAATTGGCTGAGAGCAACTTAGCTAATTGAAAAATTAACCTTTAATTTTAATCAGCAAATGTTAATTTGTTATTCAAACTCATTAAATTTATGTTGCAATTCTAAAACAACCTACCAATTTATAGACATAATAAATATATATTCAGATGATGTTTTACCTCATGCCAACACAAAAGATATACTTATTCATATATATAATGTTTACCTATGAATGAAGATAATGCCAGTACTTTATGACAGTGACAGACATTATCCATTTATCAGTCTTACAGTAACAAATGATAAAAATTCTAACCAGAGTCAAGATGAAATTATACAGCTACTTAAATAGTTCATCGAAATTACCTTGCCAGATGCCATGTATTTGTTTGGTCAAATAAATGATGTACTAGAATATACAGTGGTTCTATACATGATTGTGAAGAGAAATTCAGAATTAGTGTGCTGTGGAAGGAGTAAAAATTATTGTAATAGTAGACATATGACTAAATGGAAGATAGAAAATTAACATACAAAAACCAGTTGTGCACTAACAACAAACTATCTAAAAAAGAAATTAAGGGCCGGGCATAGTGGCTCACGCCTGTAGTCCCAGCTACTTGGGAGGCTGAGGCAGGAGAATCGCTTGAACCCAGGAGATGGAAGTTGCAGTGAGATGGGATCGTGCCACTGCACTCCAGCCTAGGTGACAGAGCAAGAGTTCGTCTCAAAAAAAAAAAAGAGAGAGAGAGAGATTAAGAAAATCAATTATATTTATAATTGCATGAAAAATATTTAATGAATTTAACCAAGGAGATAAAATATCTGTACACTAAAAACTATAAGACATTGATGAAAGAATTGAAGAAGACACAAATAAGTGAAGAGATGTTCCACATTCATGGAATCAAAGACTTAATATTGTTGAAATGTCCATAACATCCAAGTGACCTACAGAATCAATACAATCTCCATCAAAATTCCTTTTCTCTAGAAATAGAAAAACTCTTCTGAAGTTTGCATGGACCCACAAAAGACCCCAAATGGCAAAAGCAATCTTAAGGAAAAGAAGAAAAAAACCTGGAGGCATCACACTCCCTGATTTCAAGCTATCCTATAAAGCTATATTAACTTAAAAAGTATGATATTGGCATAAGAACAGAAATGTAGACCAATGGAACACAATAGAGAGGCCAGAAAGGAATTCAAGCATATATGTACAAATAATGTTTGTCAAGGATATTAAATTCCATATGGTACCCTAGATAGAATCCTGCAACAGAGAAAGAACATTAGGTAAAAACTAAGAAAATTTGAACAAACTATGTATTTTAGGTAATAATAACTTACCAAAATAAATCAATAGTGACAAATGTGACACACTAATGTTAGATATGAACAATAGGGAAAACTGGGTGTGGGGTACATAAGAACATATATACAACACAGTGTTTGTGTGTGTGTGTGTGTGTGTATCTATCTATATCTATCTATATATCTATATCTATCTATATCTATCTCTATATATCTCTATATACACACATATGTATATCGTGGAATACTACTCAACCACAAAATAGAATAAAATTATGTCTATTGCAAGCAACATGGATGGAACTAGAGGCCATATCCTAAGTGAAATGATTCAGAAACAGTCAAAAATCACTTGGCCTCACTTCTGAGTAGCAGCTAAATAATAGGTACACATGGACATACAAAGTGGAATAATGGACACTGGAGACTCTGAAAGGTGGGAGGCTGAGAGGGGTATGAGAGATGAAATACTACCTACAAGGCACCATGTTCAGTATTCGGGTGAAGACTGCAGTAAAAGCCCAGGCTTCACCACTACATGATATAGCCATATAACACAACTGCACTGGTACCCCTAAATCTATTAAAAAAATTGTAAAAGACAAAAACAAAAAAAAATTTCCATCACCTTGTCAGGTGTATATGTCTGTGGTTGTTGATATCTTTGATGTATTTTTACTTGTTAAGAATTGCAAGTGCATCTTAGGGAAAATACAACTGAAATATTAAAATACAGAATAATTTTAAAAGAGATATTATTAAAAGATTATACAAAGATTTTGATACTTAGAGTAAACACACAATTTCTCTGTTGCCATATTAGAAAGAAAATAGCACTTTCTCCAGATGTTGTTATGAAACCAACCTAGCATTAACTGATGAAAAAAAAAGTGGAGGAAGCATATTTTAATAAAGTCTTAAAAATATAGGCATTCTTTGGTAGCTCACAAACCTTTTGCTCCCTGATCTGGTACAGAGAACATGCTATAGGGTTACAATCTCTGATTTGAATGTTTAAATATAATAATGAAATATTATTACTGAAGTACAATTATATTAATCTGAAGTGTGGTCATATTTTTCTTTCTTAAATAAGTATTTTTTCAATTGAAGGAAAGCTAGGCATACGGTATAACAATATTTTGGTAAAAAATTATTATAGTTAATATGTTTTGTAAATGCTTGGAAATAAAATTCTCTGTCCCTTTACATTTAAGCCACAATATTTATGTCATAGGATCCATGTTATTTGCAATAATAGCAACAATATTTACAGCAAGATAAAAATTGGGGCCCAAAATATGGTTCATGCTTTATTCTAATACATTATTACTATTGATACCTAGGTGTCTTTAGCATATTAATTATAATTTTTTAAAATATGGTTTTCTCATGTGCTATATGGTGGTAATAGTGTCTGCTTTCTACACTTCATAGAGTGTTATGAAGTAAAATGAGATCATGTATGTGAATGTTTGTGAATTATGAACTGAAAAAGCACTAAATTTATTTTTTTTCCTTTTGGACTGTGTTTTCCTTTATAGTGAAAGGAAGAAATTGAAATTCAGAAGTGTAAACAATTATGAAAATAATAATAAGTAGTTCTCAATTTACATTACAGAATTTAAATTCCTGAGTCCAAGCTGTCACATTCTCCTGAGTGTTTGATTTAGTTGAATGGCAGGAATTTGATATCCAGTGTGACACCTTCTATCTTTATATAACCAAGCAAATATTTATTGACTTATTGCAAATGATATCTAGACTCTTGATACTTAAAAATTAACATGTTTTGGCCAGGTGTGGTGGCTCATGTCTGTAATCCCAGCACTTTGGGAGGCCGAGGCAGGTGGATTACCTGAGGTCAAGAGTTGGAGACCAGCTTGGCCAACATGGTGAAACCCTGTCTCTACTGAAAAATACAAAAATTAGCTGGGCATGGTGGCAGACGCCTGTAATCCCAGCTACTCAGGAGGCCGAGGCTGGAGAATGACTTGAACACCGGAGTTGGAGGTTGCAGTGAGCCAAGATCGCGCCATTGCACTCTAGCCTGGGCAACAAGAGTGAAACTCCTTCTCAAAAAAAAAAAAAAGAAAGAAAAAAAAAAGAAAAAAGAAAATGTGTTTTACTTTAAAAGAAGGCACTAGTATTTACTATGAACTTGGATGTGCAATATCTGCAATAAAGCATATACAGTAAAAACAGATAAGTAAATAGGTAGATATAGGTAAACGAAAGAAAGAAGGACAACCATACACATTTGTATTTTCTTACACATGTGCGTACTGATTGTGCACATCTGCATGGATAATTATGTACTAGGAATAAGTAAGTTGCTCTGTATTTGTGAGCTTCATTCCTAATTTATTATTGATAAAAGTAGGCCTTCGGGAAAAAAAATTATTTGGCATTTTAGATGCCTACTGAGAAAATGAGGATGAAAGAATCTATTTACAGTAAAGAAGGGGGACGTAAAAACTAATTAGTAATTATAGCTTATAAACATTTACAAATTAAATCTTCTTTGTAGACTTAATGTCTTATGATAAAAAATGTTCAGTCAGATGTTCCTTTTAAATACTGTTAAATAAGAATATTTCAGTACCACATTCAGATTCCATTGTTTTAAAATAATTTAAGATCTATCTGTAGCAAGATTTTCATCTAGAGATTTTTGATAGTTAACCAAATGATTGGGTATCCTCTATCTATTTTGTAAAGTGCTAGGCCTGGTGTCGATAGTCATTGAGACAGTTTCTCGTAGTGTATGAATGATTCATTTGAAGGAGGTTAAGTGCTTTGGGAAACTTTATTAACTTTTCCAGGAGCCAAGGGTATCATTTAACAAATGGTACTGCCTCTTCCCATCAAAAATGGCCCATTACACCCAAGTCATGTATCATATGTCAGGTAAATATAGTACTTATTTTGTTGATTGAGCCAGAAAGATTAAGAACCTTTCCAAAAGAGGACAAAATGAAGCAGTAAAGAACTGGGACCAAAAAACGAGGCGATTGCCACCCTGTAGTGCTTAGTAAGTCATTAGCTCACATTCCCTTCACATTAGCACACTTCACTTCAGCATGGTACCATATCTCACAGCATTTATCAATCCACAAAGAGAATCAAAGCAGTTAGAACTGTGCTCTTCAGTGTCGATCAGAAAAGCCAATTACAACTTCTATTAAATCCCTGTCTAAGTCGGTGAAGTGCAAAGCAAGCAAAAAAGTCACTTCTCCAGGGTATGCCTTTTCAGCAAGATTTGACAACTTACAAAGAATTATCTGAAACAGATGATCACGATCATTATGTGTCTATCATACAAGTGTTAAACGGCTGTGTACTACATACATACTATAAGAATGAGGAAGACATTTTTAAGAATATTGGCTTAAAATGATTTTAGTAGCCTCATAACCTCATAAGCTGATACTTTAGACAATCTTGTCTTTTAACTTAACCTAGCAAACAAAAGTACAGCTTAAGAATTGTTTTACCATTTTAACTTCTGTACTATATTAATCTATATTGTAATAAATTGATTTTCAACAAAAATTAATTTTTATGTTAAAACCCATATACTTCAGAAACTCTAGAATTCCACAACTTCTGATACAAGAGTCTAAATAATATAAAACCAAATATTTACATTTGTCATTTAAATTATACAACAAACGGAGACATGGAAACTAAACAATAATCTAATTAGTTTGATGTTGTAACTTACTGTAAGAAAGGCAATGACTTTGTATGTCAATTTTATTATTGTTGAACAGGTTTACATAATATACTTCTAGGAAGTAAAATTCAGTCTATCAGTTGTATTTTCTATAGATACCATAAGTAGCATGATTTTGAGTTTATGAATTACAAAATCCTGATTCTGACAGTTTTTTAGTAGATAGTAATTAATAAAGTGACAACTGGCAAATAGAAACAATAGAAATCTTGATATTTAAGTTGAATTTCAATTTCACTTCTAAAGATCAATAGTCTGCTTTCCTATTAAATTCATTGCTTTTTATGACTTTGAAGAAGATCTCTTATAGTCATGTCAAATTTTGCTATTTGGGGCAAAGACCATGCCAGAATTTATAGGACAAAAAGTATGTCATAATGGTCTTGATAGTAAGTTATAAAATTTTAATGAGTATAAATACGTAACAACTCAGACATGAGTCTAGAAAAATTTTATCAAACCAACTTATCACTCTCTCATACCAAAAGAGAATCTTTTAAGTTATAGGCTTTGTATCAGTTGTAATTAAAATATCATTGTAGAACTATTTATGAGAAATTTTAATCAGAAACAATTAAATCCTCTCACATAGATACAGAGTTCCACAGTCAAATAAAAAATCAGATGTGTCATATACTCGTGTGCTCTGTCAGCTTGGAAGCCTTAAGGGAAATGACAACCCGGTAGCAAAGAACACACTTAGTAGCCAGATCTTGGTTTCCAATGTCATTCTCCATAAAAGAAACCAGCGACATTTGTAGAAATGGCTGATTCTATGGTGGAGCAAGAAATACACATGAGTGTGGAGCATTTTGCAGTGCCAGAGTAAGGACATGCTGGGAAAAAAAGAAAAAGAACCAAAATACATTAACGAAGATATGTCAAAAGATCACAGGAGCCAAAAACAGCTCTCAATGGCCAATGCTGAACATTTTGAGCAACAAAATCAACTAGTATTTGATTATAATCCAACATTTAAACACACACACACACACACACATCCTGATATAAGTTAAATTTGGAATAAATTAATGGGAGAAAAGAGACAAATTCCCCATGAAGAAGAAGTTAAAATAATTAGTGTAGATATTCTACCATCAAGAATGAAGAATATAACTACACACTTCTAAGATGTAGGCTGCACATAGAGACCTGCAAAAATACAATATGAAAAGAAGGCAGAAAAAAAATAAGAATGACTTTACAATGGATAAACTTGACAACACAATCTCAGTCAGGTAATCAAGGTCAACATCAACTGTCAGAAATCATGTTGATAAAATGTACCTGGGACAAAGTGTGATGAAAAAATGGCACTTTACCTCTGTGGTCTTTCCTATAAAGTGTAATCTCAGTCTTATCATGAGAAAAACATGAAATAAATTTCAATAGGAGGGTGACTACAAAGTAGGTGACATTCCTTAAAACTGTAAAGGTCATCAAAGACAAGAAAAGTCTAGGAAACTGCCACAGCAAGGAGGAGCCTAAGCAGACAAGACAACTGAATGTAATGTGGTATTTTGGATAGTCTTCCGGAATAGAAAAAGGACATTATGTAAAAACTAAGGAGGCCAGGCACAGTGGCTCATGCCTATAATCCCAGCACTTTGGGAGGCCAAGGCGGGCAGATCACCTGAGGTCAGGAGCCTGAGACCAGCCTGGCCAACATGGTGAAACTCTGTCTCTACTAAAAATACAAAAATTAGCTGGCGTGGTGGTGGGCACCTGTAATCCCAACTACTCAGGAGGCTGAGACAGGAGAATCGCTTGAACCCGGGAGGTGAAGATTGCAGTGAGCTGAGATCGTGCCACTGCACTCCAGCCTGGGTGACAGAGCGAGACTCTGTCTCAACAACAACAACAACAACAGCAACAAAAACTGAGGAAATATGGGGAACTTATGGATGTTGAATATTTATGTATCAATAATAGTTTCTGAATTATGCCAAGGTATCATACTAAAGTGAGATGTTAATGATAGGGAAAACTAGGTGTAGAGTATATGGGAAATCTTTGTACTATATTGTCCAAATTTTTTTTTAATCTAAAACTGTTTTTAAAAATAAAGTCTATCAAAGATGGAGAAATGATAATGTGTGAAAATGTTCAGCCCATGTACTTCATAAATATAAGTTCATGAGCTGGACATAGTGGCTTGCACCTGTAATACCAACTACTCCAGAGGCTAAGGCAGGAGGATCACTTAAAGCCCAGAAGTTCAAGACCAGCTTGAGCAACATAGCACAGACCCCCACCTCCAGAACAATTTTTTGGGGGCTGGGGGAGAGGAGAGAGTCTCACTCTATCGCCAGGGTGGAGTGCAGTGGCGTGATCTTGACTCACTGCAACTTCCACCTCCTGGGTTCGAGTGATTCTCATGTCTCAGCCTCCCGAATAGCTGGAACTACAGGTGCGTGCCACGACATCCAACTAATTTGTGTACCTTTATTAGAGAGGGGTTTTTGCCGTGTTAGCCGGGCTGCTCTATAACTCCTGACCTCAAGTGATCCACCTGCCTCAGCCTCCAAAAATGCTGGGATTACAGCTGTGAACCACCATGCTCAACCTAAAACAATTTTGTAAAAACAATTATCCAGACATGGCATCAGATGCCTGGAGTCACAGCTACTCTGGAGGCTGAAAGGGGAGGATCACTTGAGCCCAAAAGTTCAAGGCTGCCGTGAGCTTATGATCATGCCACTGCACTCCAACTCTAGTGACAGAGCAAGACCCCATCTCAGAAAAAAAGAAAAAAGTTCATGGGACTAAAGAGTTTTTATATTATGCCTTCAATAATTTCAGTGGGTATCCAATAGTTACCACAAAAAATATAAGAGTTTGGGCTTGATAAATACTGTAACTCAATATTTTTTTGTATTCTACAGAAATGGAATTATTTTCATCAATGTATCAATTAAGGTCTGCACACATTTAATTAACTCCACCCTATATCTAATCTCATTTAAATAGTAGTTAAGACTTATAAAGTGAAAGAAACTAGTAACTAGGGAATTGGAGGAAGGCAGTAGATCAGATGTTTTGACATAACTATAGAAATCTTGGAGATAAATAGCAGAACTGTCCTTTTAGCAGAAACACGTGGCAGCTGACAGTAGAGACAATCATTTTATTCAGCAGATAACAAAAACAGGAGTTGGAAGGCAGCACAAATCAGGTAAGAAACTATCTGGATGTAATATAATTAACTCTACTTATAGAATTTCTGCACTGTTCACCTCTTCCCTCTTTGAATTGCAACTGCTTTATTTTGTTTATGCTAAAACTTGAGGAATATTTTCTATAAAATGATAATAGTTATATGCTTTAGTAAAACTAGGGTTTCTAGTGTGGCTGACAGGGTCACAGAGTAATGCCAACATTTTCTACCTGGAGGTGGGAGGAGCTCAGTGTGCATGCTGCTTGTTTCTCTCTCATGTAATGTAGATTCTGTCCAGTGAGCACCCACATGTGCATATGCAGTGTACAGTCAAACCTTACTTTCAGCTAAGAATCTTGATGAGGAAATAAATTTATAAAATAACAACTTCAGCGAACGATTTAGATGAATCAACATGGTTCTTCATTCAGAATAATTTAAATAGAATATAAGGACCAAATAATGCATGACATTGAAATAAAACAAAACAAACAAATGAAAACACAACAGTCCAGCTGATCTTCAAGGAAACCCAGATAAGACAAGCCCAAAAAATAACCTTAGAATTCCCTGTTTTCCTAATTAGTTTACTCAGAGATCTGAGGAGATACTGGGGAGACTGGGAAACCTTCACTGTCCTACTAGTCGTAATAACTACTAGTGTTTACTGTACGGAGCAGTATTTGGCAGTGCAGTCATGAGTCGCTTAACAATAGGGTTACGTTCTGAGAAAGGGACCCTTGAGGAAACTGTCCTCGTGGGAACAACATGGGGTGCACTTACATAAACCTAGATGAGACAGCCTACTACACACCTGGGCTACATGGTATAGACTATTGCTCCTAGGCTACAAACCTGTACCACATATTAGCGTACTGAATATTGTAGGCAACTGTCACACAGTGGTAGGTATATGTGTATCTAAATATGGAAAAGATAAAGAAAAAGTATTGTATAAAAAATGGAACACTGTAGTAGGGTATTTACTATGAATGGAAGCTGCAGGGCTGAACGTTGCCTTGGTAGAATCAATGAGTGAGTGGTGGAGTGGTGGCTAAATATGAAGGCCTATGACATGACTATACACTACTGTAGACTTTATAAACACTGTAGACCTGAGCTACATTAAATTTTTTAAATGATTTCTTATTTTTTCAATAATAAATCAAATTGTAAATTTTTTATTTTGTAAACTTTAAATTTTTTTACACTGACTCTTTTGTAATAGCACTTAGCTTAAAACACAAACACACTGCATGGCTGTACAAGAGTATTCTATTTTACACCTTTCACCTGTAAGTTGTTCTTCCCTTTAACTTTTTAAAATTTTGTTTTAAATCCTTTTTGTCAAAAACTAAAACTAAAACACACAAATTAGCCAAGGTTTACAAAAAATTGGGATCATCAATATCGCTATCTTCTACCCCCACATCTTGTCCCACTGGAAGGTCTTCGGGACAATAACATACATAGAACTGTTGTCTCCTATGAAAACAATGCCTCCTGGCCAGGCATGGTGGCTTACGCCTGTAATCCAAGCACTCTGGGAGGCCAAGACAGGCAGATCATGAGGTCAGGAGTTCTAGACCAGCCTAGCCAACATGGTGAAACCCTGTCTGTACTGAAAATACAAAAATTAGCTAGGTGTGGTGGTGCACGCCTGTAATCCCTGTTACTCAGGAGGCTGAGGCAGGAGAATTGCTTGAACCCAGGATGCACAGTTTGCAGTGAGATGAGATCATGCCCCTACACCCCAGCCTGGGCAACAGAGCAAGAATCTGTCTAAAAAAAAACAAAAAAAAGAAAGAAAGAAAAGAAAAGAAAAAAGAAAAAACAAAAAATAAATCCCTTCTTCTATGATATTTCCTGAAGGATCTGCTTAAGGTTGGTTAGCAGTTAACTATTTTTTAATATAAGTCAAAGGGGTATACACTAAAATAACAATAAAAATTATACTATCGTAAATATGTAAAACAGTAATATAATCATTTATTATTATTATCAAGTATTACGTGTTGTACATAACTGTATGTGCTGTACTTTTATATGACTAACAGTTGAGTAAGTTTGTTTACACCAGCATCACCACAAACACATAAGTAATGCATTGTGTGATGACATTACATCAGCCATGATGTCACTAGGCTATAGGAATTTTTCAGCTTCATTACAATCTTATGGGACCACCATCATTTATGCAGTACATCTTGACCAAAACATCATTATGAGAAATATGATTGTACATAGAAAATTACATAAATGTTTACTCTTTGACTCAGAAATCATATTTCTAGGGCTTTCCTCTCAAAAACATATAAGAAAAATATAGTGACACAATCATAAGACTGTTATATTACTTGTAATAGCAAAAAAATGGAACCAACACTATCCCCCTTAATAGCAGACATTTTAAATAAGCTGGATAAATTCCTTACAAAAATACATGGGACATTAAAGAGCAGTCAGAAAGAGCTCTCTACCCTTCTCTGTATTAGTCTCCAGAACATTTCATTGTTAAGAAAAAATCCAGCAAGTTTAAGAAGAATATACAGTATGTAAATATTATGTAATAAATTGAGAATGTGATATATAAGGGTATATATGTAAGTTTGTGTTTGTATAGGTGTGTATTCGTTTTTCAGAAGAAATCCTTAAAGGATAACAAAAACATTTACAAATGGTTTCCAACAAGAAAAGGAAAAAAACATGAGGATAGTCACAGAGATGGAAGCTAGGTCTCTCAATTTTATAATTTTGACTTTGGAACCAAATAAATGTTGACCTAATTAAAATGATTTTAAAAGAAAACAAACAATCCCCCAGAACAACTTTCAACACCAAATTTGCCCACATGTATATTCAGTTGGTATCATATTAATACAGAGAAGAATTAATTCCACTGGTTTTTAAACACATAATTTTGACAGTATTTTTTTTAGTAAGAGATATCTTAAGAGGGAAAAAAGAATCCTACAGAAATTTAAACTGATATTTCAATTGTATAAAAAAGAACATAATAAATTATGTTAAGGTAATTAGGAAGCAAAATTTTCAGTGTAAGAAAAAATACAAATATAAAATGAACAAAATTAAGTTAAAATCATATAATATTTAATTTGATTTAGAAACATTACTATAAACTTGCTTTATTTTTCTCTGTCTTAAAAAATATATTTCCAGTTTTTATTCCCAGCTTTCCTTCCAAGCACCAACATGCTTTCAGCATAGGTCATTACAAGAAACAGTTCAGAGTAAATAAAATTCTGAATATCATGAAGATGGTGGACTAGAAGCAGCTCAAGTGCACCACTCCTATGGAGAGAAAAATAAAAGAGCTAGTGAACACTGACCCTACAAGCTGATCCGCTAAGAAACTTCATCAAGATCTATGAAGGCAGCAAGGGGACACAGAGCAGACAAGAGCAAAGCTGCGCAGCAGCCCATCTGGGGCCAACGCAGAGCCAGGAGGAGATCCCAGCACAGGAAAGGGTGAGTGAGTGAAAGCCTCACAGGGATTCACACTCTCCACGGGGACCTGCGCAAGCCTGGGAACAGGAGAATACCCCTGAACCACCATGCTGCTAAACTGAGGAAGAAAGCCACCTGGAGTTTTTGCAGAGGCAACTCTCAAGTCCAGGAAGACTTCTACAAGCCGTGGACTCTGAAACAGACTGGCACCAGTGTCATAGCCCCAATAGAAGTTGCAGTCACAGTGCCTGGGAGCAGTAAGATTGCTTCACCTCCAATAGCCCTAGGTGCCAGCTTTAGACCCAGCAGTCCCACTTCTGCCTGAACTCAGTCTGTGGCTGCAGCCTCCTGTTGCCCCAGGAAAAACCCAGACAGCAGGACAGGCAACTCCACCTGCGGCTAGAGCCACAGGTGCTAGAGCTTCCAGCCTAGAGGACTTGCTTCTGCCTGAATTCTGCTGAGGGACACAGGTTCCTGTTGTCCTGCGAAACACCTGGAGTGCAGGATGTCTGTGCCTCTCCTAGCCATGTGAGGCACGCCTGCTTCCAGCCCAGCTGTCCTACTTCTACCTGAACTATGTGAGAAGGCAAAACACTGTGTTCTCCTGGGAAGCAACCTTAACAGCAAATTTGGCGACCCTATCCATGCCGCAGCTCCAAGCCAACTGAGATTTGCTGGCTTGGGTGGTGCCCAAGCAGAGGGGAGCCCTTACTCTTGGATCAGTGAGAGAGGTGAGATGCCCAGCTTTGCAGGCTGGTGAAGGAGCAGGCTGTGCCTCCCTTTGCAGGGCCAATCTGGCAAGCATACAGCCTGTCTGCCAACCACGGCCCCTGCATGAGGGAGCCCTGTGGAACAGAACACTCGACAAAAGCAACGCGGGCATGGAACCAGTGGTCAGAGCGAGCTCCTCCAAGTCCCAGGAGTGGACTAGGTAAGAGGGCCATCTCTTTCCCTCTCCACCACAGAGCACTACTTCCAGCTGCACCAAAACACAAAAGAGCTATGCAGCAGGATAAGAGTTAAGCTGCTGGCTAACACTCTTAAGCACCACCCACTGGACTGCAGCCCAAAATACAACACCAAAATATTTTGCCAGTATATAGTGCCTTTAAAAATTAAGGCAAATGCTTCCCCCAGCACCTCACCCCAGCCTACACATGTGCAAGTCACCATGTCGCCGTGGGTGCTGGCACACATGAGCAAGCACAGATCCCACTGCCATCGCCCTGACAAAATGCTTTGGCTGGCACCCCCCATCAGAGTGTTGCTGCCAACGGACCAGGAAAACCTCAGCCCCTTAAGCGCAGCAGATTCCTAACCTCGCGGGGCCAGAGAATAAAGCCAGATACCTGGTACCAACCTTCCAGAGTTAGAGCATGCAGCCCAGGAATGCTGAGCTGAGCCCTCTGAAATCTTCCAGAATCAAAGCCAGCTGACTGAACCCATGTTACACCACAATCAAACCCCCAAGGACATCAAAGAAGATAAAAGCAAAAATACCCATCCAAAGGAGAGCACCTTCAAAGACTGAAGGAACATCAGCCCACACAGATGAGAAAAGACCAGGGCAAGAACTCTGACAACTCAAAAAGCCAGAGTGTCTTCTTAACTCTAAACAACTGCACTAGTTCTCCAGCAATGGTTCTTAACTAGGTTAAAACGGCTGAAATGACAGACCTAGAATTCAGAATAAGCATGGGAACGAAGATCATTGAGAATTAGGAGAAAGTCAAAACTCACTTAAAGAATCCAAGAAATACAACAAAACATTACAGGAGATGAAAGATGATAAAGTCATTTTAAGAAAGAATCAAACTGATTATAGAGCTTCAAAACAAACTAAAATAATTTCATAATACAATTAGCAAGCATTAACAACAGAATAGACCAAGCTGAGGAAAGAATCTCAGAGCTTGAAGACTGGTTCTCCAAATTAACTCGGTCAGAGAAAAACAAAGAAAAATAATTAAAAAGAATGAAGGATTCTTCCAAGAAATACAGGATTATGTAAAGAGACCAAATCTACCACTAGCTGGCATCCCTGAAAGAGAAAGAAAAAGCAAGCAACTTGGAAAACATATTTGAGGATCTCATCCATGGAAATGTCCCCAACCTTGCTAGAGAGACCAGCATTCAAATTCAGGAAAGGCAGCAAACCCCTGCAAGATAATAAACAAGAAGGACATTGCTAAGAAAGAAAAAATATTAAAGGTAGATAGATAGAAGAGGTAGGTTTTAAAGAGACCCCTGAAACTATTGCTATGGAATAAAAGATGAAATGCTCCTGATTACTGTAAATACAAAGTTGCATGCAGGATTGTGTAAAGACAATGCCAGGTTGGATTGCCAGAATGAGCCAACAGCGCATGATGTGCTTCCCCCCTGCAGAGAGCCTGTGAACGGACATGCAGTCAGGGAGGTTTCACATCACCAAGATTCTTATCCCAGAAAAGCAGATGCTCATAGCTCTGGGAATGGAATGCGACCCTTGTGGGGAGCCTATAAATGGACGCATGGTGGGCGCCTGTCCATATGGATAAGAAAAGGCTATAAATGCCCTCATCTTGCCATGGCTCTTCTAGGCCTCTTTAGGGTTAAGGCATACTCCCTTCTGAGAATTTCTGGTCTAACCAGTTGTCTAGCTTCACGTCCTGTTTCTATGGATTGTTTGCAACCAGCTTTTGCTGCAACTGTTACTGCTGATTAATATCTTGCTAATCATAGGTTATGAAAGACTATGTTTCTGTTTCAAGGCTCTGTTAGAAATTACTGATGCACACACTATATTGTAAATTCTTATCTCTGTATACTGTACTTCTGCATATAGATGTTCTGTTAAAGAATTACTTCATCCCCATGTGACTATCTCACCTCATAATCAAATGACCCTAAATCCCTCACTAACCTACCCCCGCCCTCACTAAACTTAACAATAAATTCTGGTATATCCAGTGCATTGGCGGCATCGCAGGACCAGAAGGTGGTGAACCCCCTGGACCCAGCTTTCACTATCTTGTGTGTGTCTATTTTTTCTTGACCTGCCGATCCACCTGGGAGCAAAGAAAGAGCCCCATTGCATTGTGGGTTGCTGGCCAGATCCCACAATAGTAGGTCACCTACAAAGGGAACCCCATCAAGACCTTTTAGCAGAAACCCCAGAAGCTGGAAAAGATTGAGGGTCTATATTCAATATTCTTAAAAATAAAATGAAACAAAACTGTAAGCAAGAATTTAATATCCAGTCAGACTAAGATTTATAAGTGAAAGAGAAATAATATATTTTTCAAACAAGCAAATGCTACAGGAATTCATTATCACCAGACCTGCTTTACAAAAGGACCTTATGAGAGTGCTAAATATGGAAACAAAAGACTATTACCAGCTACCGCCAAAACACCTTAAGTTCATGGACCATTTACACTATGAAGCAACCACACAATCAAGTCTGCATAATAGCCAGCTGACAACACCTTCAAAGAATTAAATCCACACATATCAATCCTAAACTTGAATATAAATGGGCTAAATGCCCCAATTAGAAGGCACAGAGTGGCGAGTTGGATAAAGAAACAAGACACAATTGTATGCTATCTACAAGAGCTCTATTTCACATGAATGACGCCTATGGGCTAAAAGTATAGGGATAGAGAAAAATATACCAGGCAAACAGAAAACAAAAAATAAAATAATGTGGGGGTTGCTATTCTAATTTTAGACAAAACAAAATTTAAACCAACAGCAATCAAAAAAGACAAAGAAGGACATTACATAATGGTAAAGGGTTTAATGCAACAAGAAAACGTTACTATCTTAAACATATATGCACCCAGCACAGGAGCATCCATATTCAAAAAGGAAGTTCTGAGAGACCTACAAAAAAACTCAACACTTGACCAATGAACCTAAGAGACATCTACAGAACTCTCCAAACAAAACTAACAGAATGTACATTCTTATCACTGGCACATGGCATATACTCTAAAATTGACCACACAATTGGCCATAGATCAATTCTCAGCAAATTCACAGAAACTAAAAACATACCAATCACATTCTTGAACTACATCACAATAAAACTAGAAATCAGTACTAAGGCGGTCATTTCTTAATTACATGGAAATTAAACAACCTGCTCTTGAATAACTTCTGAGTAAACAATGAAATTAAGGCCAAAATTAATAAATTATCTAATGAGAACAATGACGTAATATACCAGAATCTCTGTTAAAGCAGTGTTAAGAGAAAATTTTATAGTGCTGAATGACCACATCAAAAGTTAGAAAGATCTCAAATTAACAACTTAACATCACATATAAAGGAACTAGAAAAACAAGAGTAACTCAGTTCTAAAGATAACACAAGACAAGAAATTACCTAAATCAGAGATGAACTGAAAGGAAAATGAGATGTGAAAAACCACACACAAGATCAACAAAATAATAAGTTGTTTGTTGAAAGAATAAAAAAAATGGATGAACTGCTAGCTAGACTAATAAAGAAAAAAAGAGACAAGATCCAAATAAACACAATAAGAAATGACAAAAGGGACATTACCACCAACCCTTAAGAAATACAAAAAACCCTCAGAGACTATTAGTACCACATCTATGCACACAAACTGGAAAACCTACAGGAAACAAATAAATTCCTGGAAACATATGACCTCCCATTACTGAACCAGAAAAAAATTGAAATGCTGAACAGACCAATAATGAGTTTCAAAGTTTAATCAGTAATAAAAACCATACTAACTTCCTGGTGTGGCAGCTCACACTTGTAATCCCAGAACTTTGAGGAGCCAAAGCTACAGGATCACTTGCGGTCAGGAGCTCAAGACCAGCCTGGCCAACATGCTGAAACCTCGTCTCTACTAAAAATACAACGATCAGCCAGGCATCATGGCAGGTGCCTGTAATCCCAGCTACTCAGGAGGCTGAGGCAGGAGAATTGCTTGAACCCGGGAGGTGGAGGTTGCAGTGAGCCAAGATCACACCACTGCACTCCAGCCTGGGCAACAGAGAAAGACTCTGTCTCAAAAAAAATAAAAATAAAAAGCCTACCAACTAGAAAAAGACCAGGACCATACATAGTCACAGGCAAATTCTACCAGATATAAAAGAAGAGCTGGTACCATTCCTACCAAAACTATTCCAAAAAGTTGAGGAAGGATTCCTCCCTAACTCCTTCTATGAGGTGAGCATTAATCTGATACCAAAACCTGGCAGAGACCCAACAAAAAAAGAAAACTTCATGCCAATATTTTTGATGAGCATATATGCAAAAATCCTCAACAAAACACTAGCAAAGCTAATCCAACAGCACATTAAAAAGCTAATCCACCCTTACAGAGTAGGCCTTATCCCTGGAATGCAAGGTTGTTTCCACATACGTAAATCAGTAAATGTGATTCATCACATAAACAGAACTAAAAGCCAAAATCATATGATCATCTCAATAGATGCAAAAAAGTATTTCAGTAAAATTCAACATTTCTTCAGGTTTAAAACTCTCAACAAACTAGGTGTTGAAGGAACACACCTCAAAATAATAAGAGCCATCTGTGACATTCCCACAGCTAACATCACACAAAATGGGCAAAAGCTGAAAGCATTCCTCTTCAGAAATGGAACAAGACAGGGGTAACCACTCTTACCTCTCCTAATCAATATAATACTGGAAGTCCTGGCCAGAGCAATCAAGCAAGAGAAAGAAATAAAAGGCATCCAAATACGAAGAGAGGAAGTGAAATTATCTCCTTTTGTAGTTGATATAATTTTAAACATAGAAAACCCCAGCATATCTGCCCAAAATTAACAACTTCAGCAAAGTTTCAGAGTACAAACTCAATGTGCAAAAATTAGTAGCATTTCTATATACCAACAACACCCAAGGCTGAGTGCCAAATCAAGAATGCAATCCCACTGATAATAGTCACAAAAAAGAATAAAATTCCTAGGAATACAGCTAACCAAGGAAGTAAAAGATCTAGAAGTCAGTAATGACACAAACAAATGGAAAAACATTCTGTGCTCTTGGATAGAAAGGATCGATATTGTTAAAATGGCCATACTGCCCAAAGTGATCTTACAGATTCAACGCTATTTTTATCAAACTACCAATGACATTCTTTACAGATCAGAAAAAAAAAACTAAAATTCATATGGAACCAAAAGTGAACTCAAATAGACAAAGTAATCATAAGCAAAGAGAACAAAGCCAGAAGCATCACATTACCTGATTTCAAACTATACTATAAGGCTACAGTAACCCAAACAGCCTGGCACTGTTACAAAAACAGACACATAGATCCATGGAACAGAATACAGAACCCAGAAATAAAGCCGCACGTGTAAAGACATCTGATCTTCAACAAAGTCAATAAAAATAAGCAATAGGGAAAGGACCCCCTATTCAATAAATGATGCTGGGATAGCTGGCTAGCTGTATGCAGAAGATGGAAACTGGACCCCTTCCATACACCACATACAAAAATAAACTCAATATGGATTAAAAACATAAGCGTAAAACCAAGAAGTATTAAAAACCCTTGAAGAAAACCTAGGAAATACCACTCTGAACATATGCCCTGGCAAAGATTTCCTGACAAAGACTCCAAAAGCATGAGCAACACAAAAGTTGACAAATGATATCTAATTAAACTAAAGAGCTTCTGCACATTAAAAGAAGCTATCAACAGAGTAAACAGACAACCCACAGAATGGGAGAAAAAATTTTAAACTATACATCCAACAAAGATCTAATATCCAGAACCTATGAGAAAATAAAATTAACAAGCAAAAACCAAACAACTCTATTAAAAAGCGGACACAGGACATGAATACGCACTTTTCAAAAGAAGACATACATGTGGTCAGCAAGCATATGATAAAACTCTCAACATCACTAATTAGAGAAATGCAAATCAAAAACACAATGAGATACCATCTCACACCAGTCAGAATGGCTATCGTTACAAAGTCAAAAGTTCACAGATGCTGGCAAGGTTGAGGAGAAAAGGAAACGCTTATACACTGATGGTGGGAATGTAAATTATTTCACCCCCTGTGGAAAGCAGTTTGGTAATTTTTCAAAGAACTTAAAACAGAACTACCATTTGACCCAGCCATTTTACTATTATGTACCCAAAAGAATATAAATCATTCTGCCATAAAGACACATGCACTCGTATGCTTATCACAGCACTATTTACAATAGCAAAGACACAGGCATCTAGATGCTCATTAATTACAGACTGGATAAATAAAATATTGTACATATATACCATGGAATACTACACAGCCATAAAAAAGAACAAAATCCTGTCCTTTTCAGCAACATGGACAAAGCTGGAGGCCATTATCCTGAGCCAAATAACACAAGAACAGAAAACCAAATACCATGTTTTCACTTATAAGTAGAAGTTAAACACTGAGTACTCATGGACACAGGAGAAAATAAACACCAGGTCCACCCTAAGGGTGAACGTTGGGAGAAAGGTAAGGATCAAAAAATTACCTGATACTATGTTTATTACCTGTACACCAAAAGATCTACACCAAACCCCTATGACATACAACTTACCTATATAACAGATCTGCACATGTACCCCTGAAACTAAAATCACAGTTTAAAAAAAGAACAAAACAAAAACCAACATATTTCCTAGTTATTTTCATTGATTATATATAAAATCATGAAAAACTTAATAGCAATGAACACCCTTAGTGAACAAATTGTGGTTGCTGAATATTGTTTACCGTGCAATAAACTAAAGCTTTTTAGAGAAAGGGTTGATTCCAGATCTGTGGAAGGAAATATGCATAATAAACTTCAGACATGTTGTTGCAACTAAAAGCAAAGAAGCTAATATTCTGGTGTTATGTGAAAGGGACATAGGAACTAATATGAGGGACCTAAAGATAAAATAATTTGAGCATCAGAAAGATTAATAAATGTAATGGATTGAAATACATCAAATAAGTAAAACATCAATGAGTTTATAATGATACTCTCATTTGTTGATTGTTAAGGCACCAACTCATTATTTTAAAAATTGATGAATTAAGAGAAAGAAGCATTTATCATGCTCTTCCTTTATAGATTGTATTTAATATATCCAAGTAGTCGGTCTGGGAAATTTCTTCTTTCACATCCAAGGAGGGTGTCTGAAAAATTTCTTCATCAATAATTTCTTATAGCTATTAAATGCAGAAGAAATAAGAGAATTAGAGTACCATTTTGCCATACCTCAGGAAATAATGAGCCATGTTCAGCCATGGCTGGCTGTTAAAACCATTAGTTGAAAGTTTGAAGTGGACCTTATAATAGATGAATCAGGTGACAGTGGGAAGGCAGATGGTATTAGCAGATCAATCAGGCTGACACTTGAAATCACTGATTAATTTTAGCATCACAAAAAAATAAGATGATCATTTAGCCTTCTGACTTAAGAAGAAGTACATGACACTATGCAGGATAATTTTATCAACACAAAGGCAAAAAATAGCCTCTATATCTATTTTAGTCTTTGTAGCTAACTATCAATTTAGAGCACATTTGATGAATAAGGAAACATAATGAACAGTAACTTCAGAATGTGATTATCAAATTTCAAAATATTAAATATTTCAACAAATGAAAATGACACAGATTTTCAAAAAATAAATGGCAAAAATTAAAATAGAAGAGAGCAACTATTATAGAGTTAAAGAGTCTTATGAGACGTATATCCTGAATGCAAGTGTAACCTTGTTTCATCCCTAAATCAAGTGAAGAAAAATAGACAGACGTTTTTGAGACAAATGCAAACTGAGAATGACCTGGTTATTTGGTTCACAAAACTATTAAGACATTGTTGTTAGTATTGTTGAGTGTGATTACATTTTTGCTTATTTAAGTCTACCTGTTAAAGATACTTACAAAAGTAATTTTCTGTGAAATGCTAAATGTGCCTTTTTAGAGCTTTCTTTAAATAGCCCAGAAAACCCCCAAAACAACAACAAATGAGGGATTGAGAAACAGAATTAAAAAAACAGCAAAATATTCAAGCCAGGGAATGGAATAACAGAGTAAAATTTATTACTCATTCTTCTTTTGATAGAAAATAAAACAAAATCTAAATAAACAATACAAGTGATCCTCAGACAAACACAGTTTCATGGCACAAGAGATAACCTTAACATTTTCTAATTAGTTTCCTCAGACAGATGCCCAAAGGTATTTTATCTGTAAAAGAATTGCTAGAAATCAGGGGAAACACCATGAATGCAGGAATAATTGATTTAATAGGAAGCTTGAAAGATAAAATTAAGAAAAGTAAGAACACAATGCAAAAAGAAAACAACAGAAAACATGAAGTTAAGATCACGGAGGTCAAAATCCAGGAGTTATATCTACAAAGTGCAACAAACATTATTGGTGGCCCACCCAAAAAGCTGTTTGATTATTTTCATCTAATTAATCAAAAAAATAATAGAAGGAACTGGTTGGCTCAATAAGAAGTTTTTAAGTTGTTGACAAAGGGCAAAGTAGCATATATGAAGAAAGAACCAGATGTAGATATAGACAGATAACAGTTTAGAACACCAAGGATAAAGATAGAATCACAAATTATTATGAAAAGAAAATTTAAAAGTTTACCTATAAAATTTTAAGGATCAGATTTACTTTCGACCTTTTATTCATAACACAGAATGCTATGAGAAACTGGAGTGATGCCTCCAAATATGAGAAAAAATAATTTTCCATCTAGAATTCTATATCTAGTCAAATCATCATTCAAATTCAAGAACACAATTAAGGTTTTCTTACACATAGAGATCCTGAAGAATGTTACTTCCTCTGAATTCTTGATTTTAAAATGTGAAAATATATTTCAAGGAAATGAAAAAAAAATCAAGAAAGTGTGAAAATGGACAAACTTAGAAGTACAATAACAAGAAATTCTAAGGTGACAGCCATATAGCTAGAAATGACTACAAAAAAAATTCCAAATTCGTGTGGAGAATTAAAGCATTCTAAGAAAATTATATCCAAGGATCATGATTAAGACCTGGGGTCAAACCTATGACATATTGAAAGAGGCATATTTTCCTCACTCAACAACCACACACACACACACACACACACACACACACACACTATTTTCCTCACTCAACAACCACACACACACACACACACACAGACACACACTTCCCAGACAGAAACCATAACAATAAGTAAAGAGTCTGAATATGAAGCAAAAGCAAATATGTTATTACTTTAAGAAATTGTTGAAATGCAGAGAAAGATCATTTGTGCCAGGTATCCCCATTTTGTACCCCTTCCCCAAATTGATCTTTTTCTGTTTTTTTTCTTCTTTTCTCTATCCTGTTCTGTAACACAGAAAGCCAACCTCATGTATTGCATTATCTGGGGCTTTTGCTGATTAACTTCCAGCTGAATTTAGTTAAGAGACACCAGCAGGACATGGAGACAGGAGAAAGGGTGGGGGCTATTCTTTTTTCCCCATTCTCAATTCCATGGGCTATAACTTCTGGAAGAAGCTACCCCTCCCATAAAAATAGTTCCAGTCAGGCTGCTCCTTCTCCACGGCTCCAGCTAATATTACTAACGTTACCACTTAAGCAACACTATTTCCACCCATTGCCCCTCCAAGACTAGAATGGGAACAGCTTCCCAATAGTCTCTGGGAACTTCAACATTATTTTTTGCTTCCCTTAACCTAGTTCACAATTCTCTAGATCATATCTTCATTAAATATTCTTTATTCATCTTACTTAAATTTGTTTCTTGTTTGACCATTGAATAGTACAAAGGTTAGTATCAAGGGTGGCCCCAAGAAAGAGTTCTTCAAGATAAAACTTTGGCCCTGAATTATTCATGTATTTTATGCACGCTCAGTGACTTCCTTGCTGAAGAAAAAATGGCTCACCAGTATCTTTGACACGTAGAATCCCGGTTATTCAAATTATCACCACTGGTGGGGAGGATGGGATCACACTTAGAGGGCAAGACTTTGGTTGACCAAGTGGCATATATTTGCTGTAACATTGAAACTATTACAAAGCAGGTAGGATGCACTAGCTCTTTTTGACTGTTAGAGCACTAGCTCTTTCTGTTAGAAAGAAATTTAAAATAATTTTAACAAGTTACACTCCAAATCTAAGACAAGGGTAGAGAAGCAAATGTCTTCTATGCCAGTATTAAAAGAAAAAAAATCTCCTTCTTTTTAGAACAGGTAGACAGACATGGCTGAAGATAAAATCCCAAACATAATTTTGAGTGTAATGAAATTCTAATGCCAATTAAAGGCACACCTCACTAAAGTTAACATGCTAAAGTTAAGATATTGATTTTGAAAGATTAGTATCCTCGGATTTATAGTCGAGACATTTGATTAGAAACAGATTAAATTTAATTTCCAAATCATCTTTAAAATTCTACGCATATGGAAGCAATCTCTCATTCCCTTTCTGAAGAAACATGCTCACCCCAGCATAAAGATATTTCAAGGATTTCATCAGGAGCATTGACTCACAATGTGAGTGCCCATTCTACTCAAGACATATTTTATCACTTCTCTTTGCCTCAGAAGTCCTAATGAAAGCTAATTCCATCATGGCCCAGAGTGAAAACTGCAATGTCAGTTCTGAGAGGATGTAGACTACACTAAGAATTGTGGGATCTAGACAGATTGCAGGAGTCTAGTGTGGAAATGGGTTTTATAGTGATTTGATCCAGAAAGATTAAATATGAGATTGGGTCACATAATCAGTTGGGACTTGGGATTTACTGTGTAAGCATGTGGGAATGATTCTAAAAGCTTGTTTAGTTAGGTTATTGAAGCTTAAATTCAAAAGTAGCCCAACAGTTAATGAGCTTGAGATGCCAGAACTTTCTTAGGAATATTAATCCCTCAGCGAAGGACCAGAAAAATCCTTGGAAATCTTTGAGGTGGCTGATTTATTTAAGATGAAGTGGAGAGATGATGCCTTGGAACTGATTTCCATCAACCCCTGAAACAGCAATGGGCAGGTAGAATTACTTAGTTTCAGAAATTATCGGTTGGGCCACAGTTACCTTTGTAGGCCAAAGCGGCAGAAAGGCAACTGCAGTGCTCTGGCAATCAGGTTTACAGGTCAGTGGCTAAATCATGAGTCTCTAGGAATCAGAAATTCAGGGCCTCCTTTGCAGCTGCCAAATATAAGATGTTTCACAAAGGCCTTGATTGAGATGATGCTCATTCTCAGTAATAATGTGTGAAATTAAAATAATATCTCATTCATAAGCATTATACTGTCAAAATTTTGAAATTATGCAATTTCAAGCTTTAGTAAATTTGTGGAAGGGAGTTGTACACTCTCACATATTGACAATTGAAACATAAATCTGTATCATATATTTAAAGGAATAATGTGATAACATTTCTATAACTTAAAGATATATCTAAAGTTAAAGATACACATATATATACACACACACATATATAGATACTTGTGGATATGAGCAGAATTTTATAGCAGCCAACAAATAAAAGGAAATAACTTAAGTATCTATGTCTGTTTGCATAAACAATTATTATGTATTGAGTCTAACAAGTTTATACAGCAATTGAACTGAAAAATACAAAATCTACATGTTTCATGGTAAACTAATAACAACATGCTTACTTTTTTTAGTAAAACCCGGATTTTTAAATTATACAGAAGATATTACACGCATGTACATTTTAAGAAGTAAAAGCAGTAATGATTGTTTATCCATACTTGTATTTGTACTAAAAGTATAAAATACATTGATGCGACTGATGAACATCAACTACAGGACAGTTCCTTTGTCTGGGTAGGCAGAGAGGGGTAGAAGTTGGGAGATGGATTCAAATGTTATCAATAACTTTTTCTTTAAGAATCGTCAGAAGTAAATAAAAATTTAATGTTTGGTGAATCTAGTTAGCAGTAAATGGATGTCTTTTATGTATGTTGTTTCATGTGTCCTACCTTTTCCCTTTCAACTAAAGCCACACTATTTCAATTCTCTTTACACACCCCTATACCACTGATGAAGCCTCTTAATTGATAATGTGCTGCTTATTCCTTTCTCTCTCACCCATCCAAAACCATGTCACCAAATTTTCATTTAGGAGGATAAACCATTTCCTTTTATGGTCTAACACAAAATATTGGTGGTAGCACTCGTGATTTTTGTTTTTGTTGTTGTTGTTGTTTTTGAGACAGTCTCTCTCTGTCGCCCAGGCTGGAGTGCAATGGCGCGATCTCGGCTCACTGCAAGCTCCGCCTCCCGGGTTCACGCCATTCTCCTGCCTCAGCCTCCCGAGTAGGTAGGACTGCAGGCGCCCGCCACCACGCCCGGCTAATTTTTTCGTATTTTTTTAGTACAGACGGGGTTTCACCGAGTTAGCCAGGATAGTCTCCATCTCCTGACCTCGTGATCCACCCGCCTGGTCCTCCCAAAGTGCTGGGATTACAGGCGTGAGCAACCGCGCCCGGCCAGCACTAGTGATTTTAACAGAGAAATCTGATCTATAATTAGTATTTTTAAAATATTTCCTTGTTTCAACCGAGCATTTATTAAGAAGACAACTAGTATTGAAAAGAATCTTGAAAACATAGGCTTGTATCTCCTTCATAAGTTGTTTTATTAATATCCTCATTTCTACTTAAATCTCTGCAGTTTGAGACTCGGGAGGAAGAAAAAGATCAGGAAGAAAGAGTATGAGATGCTGTCTGGGGTGTGTGTGTATGTGTGTGTGTGTTTATTAAAGACAGAAACTTAAAGCAATTGGGTCTTGTCCACTAGAAAGGCAGACAGCAGTTCTTTGAGTTAAAGTTAACTTTGGGTAATGGGATCAAAGTATTTTCTCAACCTCATAATATGACATAGTGAGTAGTCTATCTTCTGGTTAAAAACCTACCTGTGATTTTTTTAGCCTTGACCATAGGCAATGACAAAGGCTTTACCTGGCAGGCTTCATAAGAGGAAGCTGGCCTCCCAACACCAGCCTTGGGGTACAGCCAGGGCATTTCAGTCTCTGAAGGGAGTTCAAGTCAAGGACTTGGGCCCTTTCCTACCATGCTCTTTACACGTATTCACATTCCTAGGTCTTTTGATCTGAAACCTAACACCTAGGTCGGCTTCAGGCCCATTGGCTGAGGCCTCCATATCAACGGGAAGGAGGGGAAAACCTTAGAGGCACTTTCCCCATTTTCACTCATTACTCAGTAATTTTCCACCCCTTACTCCCCCACCCTCAACTACAGGGTCTATGAAACTGTCAGAGCCTTTGTTTTTGGTCTCCCTCAACACTTAGAAAGACACCATGTCTGTACTGATCTTTCTGACTTTCCCCTGGTGTGCCTTTCAATGGGGCAAAATTGAATAGAGGGAGTCTGCATTATCCTCAGTTTTAGCCTCTTGCTTATACCATAGCAATGAGTGAGTAAAGGCTTAACTCTTTTATCTTTTGGCTTGTTGCTTTAAGTGGCTACTCTGTCACATGACAGTTCAGCATGCTCTCTCTCTCTCTCTGTCTCTCTCACCCACCACACACACACACACACACACACACACACACACACACAAACACAGCTCAGCTGAGCTCCTGACACATAGAGGTCAGCAGGGTAAAGGGGAGGAGCATCTATTATCCTCATCGTCAGGGCCTCCCTCCTCATTTTTCTTCTTTGCACTCAGTCCCCTTAAGATAACATTCATATTGTTTTCTATTATTTCCTCACACTATTAACTTGTGGGCTCTTTCTTAAATCTCTAATTTGCAGGATAAACTTTGGAATATTTTGATCAAGTTCCCTTTCTCCTGCCATTTTATATTATTTACTAAAATTTCTGTATATTTTATTTCCTATATCTTCTAACAAGCGTACAAAACTTTTCATCTGTATTTTAGAGTAACTTGTGCTTTCCCGAAAAATAATCCCCAACCATAATCAATAATACCCTTGTAGTCCAAAACCTGAAATGGAATCCTTACGTGATTTCGTGCATGGGAAAACAGGTCCCTGAATAATGGGGATTTTCCCGAGAAAATGTTATTCATTCTATTTGTGGATTTCTTACAGAATTAACTGAAAAATTCTCTACCTAAAATTTAAGGAATGCTATCATGTGATCCCATTCTACCTTGTAAGTTTTTCCTTATAATTGTACATTACATGTAATTTAGGCTCCAGCGAAACAATTACAACTGGACTCTATTTTTTTCCAATCTTTAACCAGTTGAATTATAACTGAACGTTAGGACATGACTCAAAGATCTTCTTTCAATACATGTTTTCTCTTTCAGCATGAAATCTCACAAAATATGTATATGTTTTATATTTATCATCTAAATTGTGTCTGTTATTTTGGTGTTTATTAAATTCTCTCTACTGGATTTTAATATCCATTATGACAGAAACTGGATCTTGCTTTTCTACCCCCTGTATAGTCAAACACAATGCCTATCACATTGCAGGTGTTCAGCATATATTTTTTGAGGTGCAAAGGAAGTACTAGTGATAAAGGAATTATCGTTTCAAGGGGAAAAATTAACAGTAGTATATCTCAAACGGCATTTTTTTGCATAACATGGCTTAAGTTTTGTAGGTAAAGGGCGATTGTTATAATAAATAGCTTATGAAATGTTAAGGAAAATCCAAACTATGAAACGCAGAATTCCAAAATGAATTAATACACAAATTAAAGCTCATAGTTAAATCTAGTGATTACTATTTGTATTTGGTCAAAATGGAAGAAAATGTTTTCAATATGTTTTATGGATTAAACATATCATGTAGTCACTATTATATACAAGACACTTATATTTTTATAATTTTTCTTTAATCAAATGCACCTTCATCCTCAGATGGCTTGTTTTTGAAAAGTCAAATATTGAATGAAGATATAGGTATCTAGGATCTTAGAACTCTGGCAGATGGTAGGTAATTTATGATTGTGTGGATGGGTGACCATTTGTCAGAGTAATGATACTCTGTAAAATCACAACATGAAAAAAACTGAAGAGAGGTAGTGGATGCGTTCAAGAATAAAAGCTTTTATAACTGCTATTCTCTAACAGTGCATGGAAAAAAAAGAATTTGAGCATGAACATGCCATTTTGGTTGTCTCTAGGTTAGGCACCAAAAGGACTTCTGCAGAGTACGAAGATTAGCCTGAAAATAGATATGGTCTGGTTCAAGGGTTTCCAATTCTATTTTCAATGGCTTTGTTCTTTCCAGTTCTCTCTTATCTGGTCCAGCTGTTCTCTGCCTTCCTTCTTTGTTCTTGGCTCCTCCCCCAATTAGAGAGAGGTCATTGGATAACAGGCAACCTGGGCAAATCAGTATGGATCCTTTATGGTTTCCCAGGAAACCTTTCATGTCCTCTGATTTCAGGAAAAACTTTTCTGTGGAGTATTTTAAAAGATAATTTGAAGTCTATTTTCTCATGTCTGAAGTCTGAGACATTTACAACAGTCTCTCACAGTAAAGTTTCATTAAGTGTTAGGTATTAAGACATTAGTTAATAGTCTTGAAGAATTGCATTAATAGCATTCCACAAGAGCTAAGTATGTAGATTTGTATAAGAAGGAAGGCATTAACAGGAGCAAAACTAATTTACACATTCTTATGTAGAATCAAGTTGAGAGTACAGCAATCTTTCACACAGGAAGAAACATTTATTAAAATGGAATACAGAATTTTACTTACCAGTAAATAGCAACATATTCATTCTCCCACATATTTTCAACCTTACTTCAAAACATCTTTCAGATCTACACCAACTTAACAGGAAACAATTGATAATTATTGTTCACAATTTCTATGCTTTTTCATACTCGAAATAAAGCTAAATAGAAACTTCATGGATTAATTCGGTAAATATACTCTTAATCCCACAAAGCTATAACTCTTAGTGGATAAGTTATTATTTTGTATATTCTTCTCATATTTGAAATATTCCATTTTATTTAAAGGTATATGTTATGCCTCAAGTGTCTGAGACATATCAAACATTTTCCTGAAAATAAATACACAATATGCAAATGATAAAATGGAATTTAATTCAGCTTGTGTGTTCTATGCTTGTGTAGTCATTAGGCATATGAAATAGAGAACTCATTCTCAATGTTTAAGAACTTTCGATCTAGTTAGGAAGACAATTCATACAGTTGAGAAACAATTATTTTCAAATTTTGCTTAATCAATCAATACAGTATTGGAGAAAAACCTCAGGGTCTTACTACTCTGATGATAGTTTCTTTCGGTGTGCAGAAGCTCTTTAGTTTAATTAGATCCCATTTGTCAATTTTGGCTTTTGTTGGCATTGCTTTTGGTGTTTTACACATGAAGTTTTTGCCCATGCCTATGTCCTGAATGGTATTGCCCAGGTTTTCTTCTAAGATTTTTATGATCCTAGGTCTTACATTTAAGTCTTTGATCTCTCTTGAGTTGATTTTTTTTGTAAGGTGTAAGGAACGGATCCAGTTTCAGTTTCTCCATATGGCTAGCCAGTTTTCCCGACACCATTTATTAAATATGGAATCTTTTCCCCATTGCTTGTGTGTGTCTTGTCAAAAATCAGATGGTTGTAGATGTGTGGTATTATTTCTGAGGCCTCTGTTCTGTTGCATTGTTCTATATATCTGTTTTTGTACCAGTACCATGCTGCAAAGCTGGAGCCATCACACTACCTGACAACTTGTTTTAAAGTTAAATACACTTAGGAAATCCAAAAATTCCATTTTCTATGTATCTATCTAGCAGAAATGAATACATCTATCCACACACAGAAAATATATAAATGTTTATAGCAGCATTATTTACAACACATAAACAAAAAGTGTAAACAACCCATATTTTCATCAACAGATAAAAATATAGACAAAATGAAATATATGCATAAAGATACTAGGTGGTAAGGTGTGTTTAAAAATTAAATGATAAAATCAAGCTTTTATATAATAGTTTTACAAGTTCACAAGTTTTGATTAAGAATAAATGTAAAGTTTTACTTTGGTTCAAATTAAATTTCATTAAGTCAGGATCGGAAAGAATAAACTTAACTCCAAATCATTTGAAAACTACGTTAAACCTGGAAATTATGTAACAGGAACAATGAAAGTCACAGCAGATAATTATTAGAAACTAATAAATTTTATTAAAGAAATATATTTCTTAAAGAAGATAAACATTTTAAAGGTTAAAAAAGTTTTTATTTAGAAGAGAAGTCACCTAATTTCAGAATTGTTTTATTAAAAAAAAAGAGGATCAATTGCTTTATGTTAGAGAAAGGCAAAGTTCAGTTCAGTATGAAGAAGAATTTTCTGTCAATTTGTACTAGCTAGACAAGAGAATAGAGTGTTCAAAAAAAAAATGTAAGAAATGATAAAGAAGAAATTCCTCACTGGGTTTTATTAAGATCTATCCAAGTACTATATATTATTTTATAATTTGATTTTTATTATGCATTTTATGTACTTCTAAATAAAAACCTGCAAACACCTAAATAAGATACTGACAGTACCAGCTTATAAATATCTTGTATTTAGATCTCTTCATTATTATTATGAACATTAATTTTGGTATCAGGGTCCATAGAATGATACCTTTAGGAGCTGGTAAGGTATTTAATAGTATTTGCAGTACACAGACTGATCTCTAATTGATGGTGCACCTCTCTTATCTCCTACTTCTTTATTATAGCTCAATGTGTTAAGCTATCAGGAAAGCTTCTAATCTGCTGTCAGATGCAACAAGCCAGACAACCAATCTTGCTAAATCAATAAACTTAACTATGCATGCAGTTCTGAGTCAGTAGTTTCCCATCTGAGTGAGGTCAATTAAAGTGAGCAAACTTTAGGACAGGTACTTGATAAGCTAAGCAATTTTTGTACATATTTGTGATTGTGATCTAAATCGGATGTCATTCAAAAGCTTTTATGGATGTTGACTGATAATGATGGAAGAAGAGAAATTCTCATAAAGTGTGTGTTTGTATTGGACTTAGAAATAATTGCAGTTTTCATTTTGATTTGTTTAATTTTGGTGGAGTGGAGTGAGAAAGGTATTTTAAGCAAGTAGGAAACACTTGATAAGAGGAAAGAAGAAACAGTGAAAAAAGCAGAAAGATTATTTAAGTAGGAAAAAAAGACAAGATAGATTAGGTGATGAGTTCAAATTATTGGAAGCCTTTTTGTACGAGGTGGAACAAAAGTTTGAGCAACATTAATACATGTAGAATTTTTTCGAGTCATATGTACGCAAATACATAAACACCATTTTCATTCTTCTTCTTGTGTTTCCCATTTAACAAGATAATATGTGAGTGAGGCTAAACATTTTTAACATTCAAAATTGAAATCAATAGTCCAGCCATTATTATTAACTTATAAATGTGCTCATACTAGTGGTGTAAACTGGTTATAAAAGTATTTCTCTTGAATAATTAGTCTTCTTAACTCATTTACATCTAGTGAGAAAGCATCATTTACATTTACTTAAGATCACTTTTCTTTTTTTCTCCTTCTGAAATGAAAATCAATCGTGCACAATTAATAAAAATATTGGCTCAAACTGCATGGCAATGTTTGGTTATCAGGTAATTAAATACTTCAGAATGTACACGTATTAATACTTTGGTCAAAATAAAAGAGGCATCATCTAAATACACCTCGTTCAATATCTGGGTTTCAAGAAACCGGTTTCAGAAACACTGCTTACTTAAGTGAGAGGATCAATAGTGTTGAGATGTTTTTCTTTCTCAATTGCTAAGCTATCTTTGATGTTGGAGTCTTCTCAGATCTTTTGTTTTGCTGAAAGAGATAATAAACTAAGCATAGTACCGGAGTTTCTGCAAAGGTTTCTTCAATTTCCATTGCCCCAGGCAACCCATGAGAGAAACTACAGTATGTGAAGGCAAGGAACAAGCAAGAGAGAAAGAAAAGTTTTGGGGAGTCAAGAGACAGTGAGAAGGGCATTCATCTCTTAAATATTGAGACAGAGAACAGTTTTTTTGTTTGTTTGTTTGTTTTGTTTTTTTTGAGACAGAGTCTCTCTCTGTTGGCCAGGCTGGAGTGCAGTGGCGTGATCTCGGCTCACTGCAACCTCCGCCTCCCGGATTCAAGCGATTCTCCTGTCTCAGTCTCCAGAGTAGCTGGAACTACAGGCGCCCGCCACCACTCCCAGTTAATTTTTTGTATTTTTAGTAGAGACGGGGTTTCACCGTGTTAGCCAGGACGGTCTCAATCTCCTGACCTCGTGATCCGCCCGCCTCGGCCTCCCAAAGTGCTGGGATTACAAGCGTGAGGACAGTTTTAAGCACTACTGCAGGGCTTATATATTTAATTAAATTCCTTTGTTTGTTGGTTGGTTTTAAAAGGTTTTAGTTTTATTTTTTACTTTTTGTTTTTTTCCTTTTGGGGAGTTTGACTTGGGTCTTAAAATTTGACGTGATAGTGAAAGACTTATAGAAGCCCGGTTTTACACAGGTTATATATATTTTTTTCGATTACATAAACTGTGACCTACGTCTGTTTATTCAATTACAAATAAACGTCTTTACTTAGCTTATGTTGTCCTTGGTGTCCCACAAATTGCCTTCCACCCCATTGCTCATGAGTCAGATCCACATTTTTGTGCACTCATCTGACTGTGGTTCTCTTGCTCTCGTTTCATACAGAACACTCAGCAGGTACTAGGACTTATTACACTGTTCTAGTAAATACAAATACCTTATTGTAACATCTTCACTGCTTTTTTAAAGTTACCATTCCATCCTGATTTACTATCTGTTTCATGTCTTTCTGTGTCACAAGAAACACCATTTGTCATCTAAATTCTCTCTTTTACCTTAAGCTAAAGCCACAAGCAATACCATATATGATAACATTTTTCCTTCTCCTTAAGCCCAAATCATAACATTTCCTAACCACAGACATATGCATACCAATATCATCTCAATGACATTTAAAATACCTAGTGTTCAGAGTTTATGCTTCATTCATTTTTGTAATTTACACCATAGCTAGTTCAGTGCATGGTAAATAGAAATGCTCAATTGGTACTTATCTAGTTAAAAAAAATGAAAATTTTCTACTTTGGATGAAATAACAATATAATAATAGGCTTTTTTGCATTATGCACTATTAATATCTCTGTTTAGTCTCTTCATAAGGGAATTTTTTCAGTAGTTTATGATATTACATATCCAATTTTAAAATATTTAAAATTTCCAGAATTTTAACTGGAATCTTCTAGTAAAGACTTTTAAAATCCACTCTTATTCTTATAACAAAACAGTTAAAAAGAAAAGAAAACCTTTATATTCAAAAGTAAATAGTGGCCAAAAGTGGTGGCTCATGCCTGTAATCCCAGCATTTTGGGAGGTCGAGACAGGTGGATCAGTTGAGGTCAGGAGTTCAAGACCAGCCTGCCCAACATGGTGAAACCCTGTCTCTAGTAAAAATACAAAAATTAGCTGGGTATGCTGGTGCACACCTGTAATCCCAGCTACTCAGGAAGCTAAAGCAGGAGAATCGCTTGAACCCAGGAGGCGCAGGTTGCAGTGAGCCCGAGATTGCTTCACTGTACTCCAGCCTGGGTGACAGAGCAAGTCTCCTTCTAAATAAATAAATAAATACAGTCAAATTATAAAACATATCTGCTAACCCTGTGAAAACTGCACAAAGCACAGGTCACTATCAAAGGGCTGCAGCTATTTCCTGAGATCTCAGTTAAATTGCCCTAATTCTTTGCCATAGGCTCTTTGCTCTGGGACACTACCAGGGTTAGAAGAAAAGGAATATGGTGACTGTCAGATCTTAACTAAAGGGTCAATGACCAAGGAAGGACATAGGTTGTTTGAAAAATTTAGGTGATAGCTACAATATACGTATCCATACATAATGAGTGAGAGACAACAGACACAAACGAGAAGGTTATGTGCCTCCAACTTGTCAAAATTCCGCTGGTTCTTCAATTCATAGTTAACTAGTCCTTAATAACTTAGATTAATCACAAAGCAATTCATAGGAGCTGTGCATGGATGTAAGAGAAAAAGGAGGAAATCAACATAGGCAGAAAACAGCCAGAACACAGAATAAAAGAAGAATGACTCGAGGAAATATAGAATGATCTCAAAGAACTTGTCATACTCTTAAATAAATTATAGCTGATGCAGTCCTACTTTTGTAAAGTATAAGGAAGATACATGGTTTTACAGAATAGGTAGTCAGTAAAAAGGAGGATTGGAAAGTGAGCCTATCTTCAGAAAGAAAGGATAAATACAAATAGAAATATCAGCACATTTCAGAAATGCTTATTTCATGAAGTATAATAAACAAGCTTTCCAAAAATATCTTACAAAAATGGTGTATAAGACAGAAGGGGTAACAAAAGAAAATTGAAAACAATAAAATCAAAATGAACAGATTGAATATAAAAGATGTGCAGGGGCAAAAAGAGATAAATTCATACCTACTATTGTTCCTGAAAAGGTTTTAAAAATACAAGATTGGAATTTCTTTTTCTTTTGTTAGTAATACTTCTTATTTCTGGAAGTATACTTTAGGAATGAGTATCATTTCAAAAACTAAAGTGTCATTTAATTTTTTTGTTAAAATAAAAATATTATTGAACTATTATTTTAAGGATTTTAATTTTCTTTTAAGTCTTAATATAGAGAAATTTTTAGAATCTAGTCTTTGTTTTTTACAGTGCTTATTTTTGGACAGTTGGAGTCTAGATAATTTTAAGCCTTCTTCATTTTCTTTATTACTTGAAAAGTGTGAAGAATTTAACATTTTTTAAACAAATAAGTAGTAATTCATTTAAAATGCAATTGCCATTTTAACAAGTACTCCCTTAAGAGACAGGCACTTATTTTCTGCTAAGATCTCAAGAATATTTTAAGTTTTTACTTAAACCTTCTAGGTGATTTAGTAGGAGACTTTAAGACTTAAAACTTTTTCTAGTTAGTTGTTGAATCTTGTCATACTTATACCCTACATTTAAAAAAATTACTAAAGTATTGCTAAGCAATTTAAAATCCACAGACATTTTAAATTGTCATTTTTTCCTACATAATAATATATAATAATAAAGAATAAGTATATACAACTGTATCATATGGACAAATATACAAAATAAACAAAAACACCAATCCTACTGAAACTATTACAAAAGATCAAAAAGGAGGGAATCACTCCTAAATCATCCTAGGAAACCAGTATTACCCCGATGCCAAAGCCAGGAAAGACATTAAAAAACAAACACAAAAACTGCAGTCCAATATCCTTGATTAATGTAGATGTAAAAATGCTCATCAAAAATCTAGCAAACCAAATCCAACAGCACCAAAAAGATAATTCACCTTAATCAAGTGGATTTCATCCCAGAGATTCAAGGGTGATTCAACATACACAAGTAAATAAATGTGATTCAATTCATCTCATAAACAGAATTAAAACAAAACCATATGATAATCTTAATATACACAGAAAAAACATCTGATGAGATCTAGCATCCCCTTTATGATACAAACTCTCAACAAACTAGGCATGGAAGGAAGAGACCTCAAAATAGTAAAAGCCATACACAACAAACCCAAAGCCAACATCCTACTGAATGGGTAACCATTGAAAGCATTCACCCTGAAAACTAGAACAAGTCAAGGATGTTCACTTTGACCACCTCAATTCGACATTAGTTCTGTAAGACTTAGCCAGAACAATCAAGCAAGAGAAAGAAATGAGGGCATCCAAACTGGAAAAGAGGAAGTCGCACTATCTCTGCTTGCTGATGATGCTTAGACAACCCTGAAGACTACTCCAAGAGACTCCTAGATTTGATAAATGAATTCAGTAAAGTCTCAGCTTTTAAAATCAACATATACAAATCAATACCAGTGTTATACACCAAAAACAAGCAAGCTGAGAATCAAATCAAAAACTCAATCACGTTTACAATAGCTGCAAAAATAAAATAAAATAAAATACCTAGAAATATATTTAGCTAAGGAGATGAAAGATCTCTACAAGGAGAACTACAAAACTCTCATGAAAGAAATCATAGATGGCACAAACAGAAAAACCTCCCCATGCTCATGAATTGGAAGAATCAATACTGTGAAAATGATCATACTGCCTAAAGCAATCTACTCTCTCAGTGCAATTCCCGTCAAAATACCAATGCCATTTTTCACAGAATTAGAAAAAAAAAATCCTGAAAAAATCCCAAAACTCATATGGAACCAAGAAAGAGCTCAAATAGCCAAAACAATCCTAAACAAAAAGAACAAGTCTGGAGGTATAACATTACCCGACTTCAAGTAAACAAAGGCCAGAGTAATGAAAACAGCATGGTACTGGTATAAAAACAAACACATAGACCAAGATAACAGAACAGAGAACTCAGAAATTCAGCCAATACTTACAAGTAACTGATCTTAAAGCAGATAAAAACATATTCTGGGGAAAGGACATACTATTCAATAAACATTGGGGGGAAGATTGGATAGCCACATGTACAAGAAAGAAACTGGATCCCTGTCTCTCACCATACACACAAATTAACGCAAGGTAGATGAACAACTTATATCTAAGACCTGAAACCATATAAATTCTAGGAGAAAATCTAGAAAAAACTCTTCTGGACATCAGCCTAGGCAAAGAATTTATGACCAAGACCCCCAAAGCAAATGCAACAACAAAAAAATAAATGGGACCTAATTAAACTAAAAAACTTCTGAACAGCAAAAGGAAAAATCAACAGAGTAAACAGACAACTTAAAGAATGGGAGAAAATATTTGCAAATTCTAAGTCTCACAAAGGATTAATATCTAGAATCTCTAAGGAATTCAAAAAAATCAGCAAGAAAAAGAACAAATAATCCCATTAGAAAGTGAGCAAATCACATGAACAGACATTTCTCAAAATAAGATATATAAATGACCAAAACCATATTGACCAATTTTCAAAAATATATTGAAAAAACGCTCAATATCACTCATCATCAGGGAAATGCAAATTAAAACTGCAATATGTCACCTTACCCCAGCCAGAAGTCATTATTAGAAAATCAAAAAATAATAGACGTGGCTGCAGGTGTGGTGAAGAGGGAACATGTATACACTGCTCTGTGAATGTAAATTAGCGGGAATGTAAATTAATACTACGTCTATGGAAAACAGTTTCAAAATTTCACAGAGAACTGAAAGATCTACCACTCAGTCCAGCTCTGCCACTACTAAGTTAGTGGAAAAGAAGTTAAAAAGACACCTGCGTGTTTGTGTTTATTTCAGCACAAGTCCAACAGCACATCAGACCTTTACTTCACCATATGGTTCTTGTTCAGTGATTGTGCCAGTGTGTGACTGCTTTTGACAGTCTTATGGAGTCAAAAGTGACTCTATCTTGGATGCTAATCCAGCATGTTGACTTCTCATTAGCTCAGTCTCATCTATGCCTCCTGACTTGTATTTTATTTCCTGTCCTCAGTATAAGAACATGTGAACTTTGATGTTATGGGACAAGTTATAGACTATGACACATAAAGTATTTTGCCTGTTTTAGCATTGTCTTTAATTGTCTCTATAGAGCAGATACACACTTTCGCTATGGCAGATAAGCCTTGTGCCTGGAGAGTAATGGAGCAGGGAGCCTGGAGAGTAATGGAGCGGGGGGTGTCTTGCAGCCACCCAACACCATGCTTCTTTTCATAAGTTCCCCAAATAAATCACGCTATAGCAACAAATTGGGTTTGTCTGCTTCATCCTTTGTTTTCTCGGCTCATTCTGAGTTTGGGGGCTGTTTTGCATGTATGGCCCTTTCATAAAATAGCCTTTCACAAGAGGAGTAAAAGGCTCTTAGGTGGGTGCCGCTCTTGTGCTTCACAGACACACTGCTCTGTGAACATGTGGGTGTGGAGGACACACTTTCCATGCAAGCTTTACTGTTATGTATAAGTTAATTCTGCCTAAAAATAAAGGAAACTAACCTTTCCTTTGTGGCTTTTTGTGGAAAGCAACCACAAAGCAATTCAAGTTTAATTAAACTGAAAAAAGCCAAAAATGATTTTTTTTTAATATTCTAGAACCATGTTCATCTTTGTTTTCTTCTATTTTATTAAAGCATTCACTTTTATATTTGAAGTGGAAAATAATTCTCAGCTATCAAAGTCATAATCAGAAATAGTGGTGTATTCTTTGGATAAGCCCACGTTCAAATGGCCTAAATTAGTCATCCTAGAGTTCTAAGAAATCTCCATTTATTATTCTTTCTTTGCTGTTATTCTGTCCATTAAGCATCTCCATATATAATTTTTGAGAATGTGCCCTCCCTTGTGAATATTCCAGTCTAATTTTGCAAGTTACATTTTGAAAATAATAGAAAATTCCTACAAATAGTAAAAACGTATTTTTTCTTAATGCCATTTTAAAGATTTCTTCCCCCCTTAATTAGTCAGAGACTGTCTGTATTAATTTTCCAGAACTAAATTCAAAATGGGATTTAAAACTATTGAAGTACACTTTCTACCAACTACCAGTCCATTAGTCATGTATATGCCATTATATATTTTCCAGTAAAAATCTCTCTACTGACAATCATATTGAATAAAACCATACCAATAATGAGGAGTACGGTTTCTTAAAGTAGAAAAAATATCTTGATACAAGAACACATCACTTTGCCATTTTCAATCATCTATTTCCTGACTCTTACTAAACTTTAATTATAATAGAGTTAGATATTCCTCAAGGCTCACCAATGCCATTTGAATGAAAAATTCATTAAAGAAATTTCTAAAATGTCACTTGCTTTCAAACTTCAATTCATGTGCTGTGGAGTTAACAGAAGTAAGTCATTTCAAAATACATACTGTAGTAACTTTTGCAAATACAGTTATTGCCAATTTCTACTAATTCTCAATTTTATAGTCTGATAATTTATAGTTCTACTTTGAAAAAAATATTACTTTTATCAATCGTATTTTCATTAAAATATATCTTAAAGCTTAATGTATATTCAAGTAAACTATGAATATGTCAGCATATTCTCCAAATATGTTAAATTTGAAGTCTACTGAAAATTTCACTGCTATTATAACGTATGAAATGATTGAAGAAGGGTGTATAGTAAGGAGTGGTCAGAAATAATGTGTATAAATATAGATGAACTGAAATTTAACCAATGAAAGGCAAATAGAATTCTTGAAATGCAACTTATTTGGAAACATGATTTTTAAAACAAATTATATTAATTCCCTAATAATTATATTGTATTCATAGTTTGTAAAGCACTAATGATATTTGAATGTACCCAGGGGAAACTATCTCTTTTTAAATTGTGTAATTGTATTATTAAATACTTTATCCTTTGCTTCTTACATTCTATAGAAATTTAAGACTTTAGTTCCTGTATGGGGTTTTGTTTCCCATTTACTTCTTAAAGTAATCTTTCTCCTATATAACATCTTTCATTTCCAACCTGCATTGTGTATAAGTATCATTTCCAACTACTCCATTAACCTTGATCCCTTCTAATCTGTCACCAGGCATACTTCCAGGGAGTTATTTCACTGGTACACTTCTTAAATGTCTAATGTGACACTTAATCACATTTTACGAGGTTAAACAAAATCTCCACTTTGTACTTACTCAGTTAATTTTCAGGATATCCAATGGGGCTGGATAATTCAAGTTTATAGATAAGTATTTATACATAAGTTAACTTATTTAGTTCTCTTCACATGTTAATTATAATATTCTGTCGTGTTATATTTAGCCCAAAATTTTTAAATGACCATATCTAAAAGAAAAATAAACAAACAAAAAATTCCTGAAGTATAAACATAATTAGCAGCTAATTTCCTCATTTCAAAAATTTTTCAACCAATTGTTTTTGTCCAGAGAAGGAATAATTTGTGTCCGTTTCCCCTTCCTTCCTTCCTTCCTTTTTCTTTGTCTTTCTTTCTTTTCTTTTTCTTTCCGTCTTTCTCTTTCTGTCTTTATTTTTTTCTTTTTTCGTTCTTTCATTCTTTCGTTCTTCTCCCTTTTGTTCTCTCTCCCTTCCTTTCTTTCTTCCTTCCTTTCTCTCTCTTTCTTTCTTTCTTTCTTTCTCTTTCTTTCATCCTTTCTTTCTTTCATCTTTCATGCCTGTCACTGCTTTTTACTGCTATGGTTTGAATGTTTTTACCCCTCCAAAAATTCATGTTAAAACTTAAACCTCAATGCAACAGTGAGGCCTCATGGGAGGTGTCAGGTTTTTAGGGGCTCCACTCTCATGAATATATATTCACGCAGCTTTAAAAATTCTTGTGGGAGTGAGTTCACTCTCTTCTGCTCTTCTGCCATGTGAGGGCAGAGTTCCTCCCCTCCAGAGGATGCAGCATTCAAATAAAACAAACAGAGAGCTATGGCCCTAAGCTACTGGTGACTTGATCTTGGACTTCCCCGCATTCATAATCTTGTGAGCCAATTCCCTTAATAAATTGCATCTTATCTATCTGTCTGTCTATGTATGTATGTACGTACGTATGTATGTATGTATGTATCTATCCTATTGGTTCTGTTTCTCAGAAGAACTCTAATACTTTTAGTAACTTACATTAATTTCATCTCTAAGGTAAGTTTTATATTCATTTCTTTATCAGAATATGTTACTTTAGTGGCACACCTTGATTATTTGTTTGTTTATTTATTTATTTATTTATTTATTTGAGACAGAGTCTTGCTCTGTTGCCCAGGCTGGTGTGCAATGGCACGATCTCTGCTCACTGCAACCTCTGCCTCCCAGGTTCAAATGATTCTCCTGCCTCAGCCTCCTGAGTAGCAGGGGTTACAGGCGTGCGTCACCATGCCCGGCTAATTTTTGTATTTTTAGTAGAGATGGGGTTTCACCATACTGGCCAGACTGGTCTCAAACTCCTGACCTCGTGATCCGCCCGCCTCAACCTCCCAAAGTGCTGGAGTGAGCCACCATGCCCAGCTAGACCTTGATTTTTATAGGAAGACTTCTGTTTTAGAATTATTTTTGTGGTGATCTTAATTAATTTTATCTTTCTTCATTTTTTTAAATTTTTTATTTCCATAGGTTCTTGGGGAGTAGGTGGTGATTTGTGAGATTTTAGTGCACCCATCACCGAAGCGGTATACACTGCACACAATTTGTAGTCTTTTATCCCTCTCCCCCTTCCCACCTGAGTCCCAAAGTCCATTGTGTCATTCTTATGCCTTTGCATCTTTCTTAATCTTAATCTTTCTTAATTCTATGGGTGCATTCTCCACATTCTCCAACCAGTCATGATTCATTCAAACACAAACCATCATCAATTCATAATGCATATATCAATACTGAATCATGCTGAATGAGGGTAACAAAGATTAAAGATATATGATCATTACCTTTAAGATAAATATTGTTAGAGAGAGTACTATGCTTACTGTCTGGGTGACAGGAATGACTCTCAGAAGAACTCTCTCTCTGCTCTCTGAGGCCCAAACTTCATACCATGCAATATACCCTAATAAGTAACTTGGATATGTACCCTTGAATCTAAAATAAAAATGGAAATAAGACATTAAATTAAATAAAAAATACAACACAATGAAATAATCACTAAGTAATTACGGGATCTATGGCAGAAATATACATAGGGTACAATGGACAGAAGAGTTCATTCTACCTTCTAATTTGGATGACAGTGGGTACAGGAAATGTTACCTGATTTGCAGTCATGAAAATTGAAAACATAAAAAACAATTAAATATTTATCAGTTTAACTCTTATGTATTAACAAGCCAAGGCTGAAGTAGTTTTTAGATTATTCAGTATAAGAAATTATCTGAGCCATTCACTACACATATATGGTTATGCAGAGAAACAGACACACACAATTATATAAATATATATGATTGGAAACTCATAGAATGTTGTTTTTCAACCCATAAACAAAAACACATTTTTAAAAAGACCACGTTATTGCTACAATACTTGGGTTAAGTGGACTGTGTTTCCACGAATCAAAGGATTCAGGGAATTCTCTCTTTTCTTTATTGTCTGGCACACACAAATCCCTCAAAATGTTTTGGTGAATAGCACTTAAATGTTTTAAACTTACATCCTACTGAGTCTTCTTCATATATACTTATTTATGTATATTAGTATTAATTAAACAAGGATAATGTATCTAGAATATGCTATACAGCTACATTATCAGAATATTATCCAACCTGTTACTTCACTCACTCTGAGGAAAAAGTCCTAAACCTCTCACATGTATTTCATCTCTTTTATTTTAACATCCAGTATAATACATGTGTCTGTTCATGCCTTATCCCGAACATTTGTATAGAAAAATAAAATATTTTAATATGCAACATAATTCAAATTAACTTTAAGAGTTAAATAAAACAAAAGCAAAAGCCAAGCTCCCTAACTGAAGCAAAAGTTACTGTTTCTTCATTAAATAAAGAATATTAAAATTTAAATGTGTGAGTTATTTGTGTAGACGCATATTATCTACTTGTAATAATGTAGCAAAGTGGTTTTAAATAAACTAATTGATATTTATAATGAGAGAACATAAAATTGTGCAGGAAAATTTAATGTCTCCGATATATAAAATATTTCAGAAATATTGTCTTTGCTATAATTTTGTTGCAGCTATGTTTATTGTATTTTTATTTTTACACATTCAGGAACTGGAACGTTTAAAGAAATAGTTTACATATTCTAATTTTGATCTCAGATTCATTCAGTTAATTTTCTTCATCAGCCTGCTTTTATATATCATCTTTTAAATATACTAAAGTAAATTTTGTGATTAAAATTGTGTTCTAAAAATGACAACTTACCAATATATAAATACACACTTTTGGGGGTAACCAAACTTTCAAAGTTTAGAGTTTTTCATAAATTTTTTCTTTCAGTTTTCAGTAATGTTTGTATATTATTTCAAATAAACCAAAATCACAAATAAAAGCCCTAACTAGAAAAGAAATTTCAATAGTGCTGTTAACCATTTTTCACAAACCAATATTCAACATGTATGAAATATTTTTGTCTCTGCATGTTAACAAAAGGAACTGAACCCAAAATCAGAGACTCCATATGAAACCACACCTAACCACCCCAAAAGTTTATGTTTAGCATTCAGATAAACCCGGAGACAGGGCAGCCTAAAAGAAGAGAAACAGATGTTTTTACATTATTTCTGTGTTCTGTGCTTTTCATGCACGGTGTGATTTAGATTTCTTCCAAGCCATTTACGTGGACCTACTTTTAACTGTATTTTTGATACGTCTGAAATTAGGTGCTTTTTTCTCATAAAAATAAAAATTGCATTTTTAATGGAACTGTGGACAGTGACCTTGACAAAGAATTTTGTAGTTCTCTTGGCACACATATGTGAAAAATTTCACACTGTTAACATGTCCAATAAAACAAAATTATTCTTTGAGGCAAATTCCAATTTGCATTTTTATTATGTAGAAAAAAGTGAGGTAAAACAATTCAAGATAACTTATCTTTAGACATAGTTGAAACAAGCTTTTTGCTGTTGAATAAATATAATTACAGCAAATTTTGTTGCTTTAGCTTTTAAACTGTGTTATATGGAAAACTTGAATTTAGAAGTACTATTGTTATGATGTTCTTTTGAATTATGAGTGAAGAGTAACTGTAAATTATAAACCTCACCAACATTAGAGTGACTCAGGTTTTCTAGCTTGCTAACTACTCAAAAGAAGGGAGCATAAGTTGCTAAATAATTTGATATAGCTGAATTTACTAAAACAATCACTTAGTGAAGGAGATTCAATGACCAAAAATAGAAAACCTAGCTTCCCAAAAGTCCTTATATAACACTAACATGTATTTTGGTCCTGGAAAAATATAATTTGATATACATTATTTTATTTTCACACAAGAGGCTGATTTGTATGAGGAAATTTTACTTCACCAAAACGTTTTTTATCATGTCTTTTATGGAAAATCAAGTACCAATTTGTGTAAATTATATTATACTATAAATAAAAACCCATGAGCTTGAAGTACATTGTGATAGAATTTTCAAATTTTTTTTTTATTTTCTTTTTTTTTTCTTTTATTATTATTATTATTATACTTTAGGTTTTATGGTACATGTGCGCAATGTGCAGGTAAGTTACATATGTATACATGTGCCATGCTGGTGCGCTGCACCCACTAACTCGTCATCTAGCATTAGGTGTATCTCCCAATGCTGTCCCTCCCCCCTCGCCCCACCCCACAACAGTCCCCGAAGTGTGATGTTCCCCTTCCTGTGTCCATGTGTTCTCATTGTTCAATTCCCACCTATGAGTGAGAATATGCGGTGTTTGGTTTTTTGTTCTTGCGATAGTTTACTGAGAATGATGATTTCCAATTTCATCCAAAGTGCTATCTCACTCACCCCAAACAAAAAATCATTTTCTTATGTCTGTGAAATTATCTTACAGTCTATTTAAAACAATAAATCATAATAATTTTTTGGAATAACAAAGTGTAACTATTATAGCATTATGCATGAGCAGTACAATTTTCTTCATGGAGTCTCATAAAGAATTATACATTGTCATTATACTTAGTAATTATGTTGGAAAAATATAATTACACATTATAATGCATTTCCAGTATTATAAGTAATTGAACAAAAAACAATTCTATGAATAATTCATGTAATTGTTTTTAGAAAAGCATCTGTTATCAAAAAATTGTTAGAGACTTTAAGAGGAACAAAGAACTAAGTAGGGCTTCTATTAAAACTACATTTTCATAGTTTTGCAGAGGAAATTATATATTATAACATATGTATATATTATATGATATATATAAAATGTATGTATATAGAATATGTTACATATGTATATATTGTATATATGTTATATTTTATATATATTATATATCATATATATGTCATATAACTTAAGAATGGATATTCTTAACTGATACAGAAATCTTGCTTCCACATCAATATGTGAAGTGTGACAATGTCCTTGGCAAAGAGAACATATAGAAAATGCACATAAATTACATTAGCCCTGTGAGACCTATATTTAGATAGATTTTTCATTGCTATGGAAAAGATGCTTTCATCTTTCATATTCTTTGACTTTCACAGATTACTATTCATAAAAAATTAAATATGAAGTGTATCTAGACTTTTCACTACTTGACTTAATTTCTACGTATCCATTTTTGTGACTCAACTGTATTCATTATGTGTGTTTCTGGTGATTTTCAATCATTCAGTAATTGGAATATATTCTAACTCATTTTCAGTTAAATTGGATAGTTTCCAGAACATGTCTAGCAATTTTAGAAATTTGAAGCCTCATTTGATTATAACAGTTAGCACATATTGACTGCCACCTATGTCCCAGATAGTGCCTTTTACATATATTACATCACTTATATTCTTACAAAATCTTAAGGGATAGTTAACCTTAGACAGCCTATTTTTTAGATGAGAAAACCTAAGCTTAGAGAGATTAATTACTTGCTAAATTAACTTGCAAATGAAGAAACCAAGTTGGAACTCAGATGGTCTAATATGAGAAGATAGTATTTTAATGACTATATTACTATATGACCTCAGGTTTTATCAAGTATTCATGAATTGATTGTGAAAATAACCAAATTAGTTAACAATAACTATTATAAAATATTAGACTGTAGCTACATTGTTTTAACTATATTATTAATTTAAAGATCTGTGTAGTGCAATTATAGGTGGGTAGGTAGATAGACAGATGGCTTGGCAGATTTCTTGACAAACCTTTCTTATGCACCAAACAGTCTAAATTTAAAAATCTTAATAAAAACAGATATTACATTTGGAAGTTTCTTTACCCTGTGAACTTTTCATGATGCACACCCATGGCCTCTTTCCATTCTATTGACTCCAAATATTATCCCTGTTCACTTTGAGGCTCTAATACAGTAATTTTCCAATTACCTCATTAGGGGTCAAAAATCTCCACTTCTTTCATAATAGAGTGGAAATGGCATGACCTTCAAATTAGGCGAATCCAAATTCAATTTTGTATTCTGCTACTACTAATTGTATACACATAAAGAATTGTTTAAAGTTCATCCATATGTAAATGTAAGGCAACCTCTACATCGTTTAATTTAGTCATTTAAAAAATGTTGATAATACCAATATCATGTCAAACCATGTATATAAAATCTATGTGGGGATATATTGAGTGCTCAAGAGGTATCAGCTAATAAATAAGCAATTTTCAATTGATTTTAAAAAGCATCAGATATGTCCTCAGATATGTTTAAATGGGCACATTTTCTTTGGTAGTAAAATGAAGTGTGCTATATAATTTTCCAAATAACAAAAACATCTAGTAAAATTATACATATAATCACTCAGGGTTGAGATTTTGAGATGATTAAATGAAATAACATTGTTAAATATGTAAAGACAAGTAAGATATTTTATGAAATGTCTCCCTCTCCCTCCCATCAAAGAAAAATCTAAATAGTTCATTTGAGCATAGATCCCTAGAAAAACATTTGCAATTATGAAATATACTTAATTACCCTTGTAGAACTCCTTTTAAAAGAAAATTGGTCTTGAGATAGAAGAAAAGATATCTATGTCAATGGAGAAAATTGAAAATCATGAAACCTAGAGAATGAAGAAAAGGGGAAAAAGTTACCTTAAAAGAATGTGTGCATACAAAATAGAATTTACTTTATGCTACTAAGTGAAAAAAAACGAGTTTTCCATTCATCTTCATTGGATACCATTCCAGATATTTATATTTAGCTATCAATCTCTCTTTAGCTTTAGTGGAAAATCTTCATAGTGTGATTCAATTGCATTTAGTTTCTGCTTGTGTTCACCACATAACAAGCCACAGATTAATACTTTTATACTGTCAAGATCTCTCTATCTAATGGACAGTGGCAATAAAACTTTCCACATAAATTATTATTTTTTTTTAGTCTGTGCAAACGGAAAAGTCCTGGCTTTAAAATATAAATTAACAACATCTGTTCTGGAGTAAATCCTATTATATTACAATGAAGAGTCACAGATTGACCACCAAATTTTAGCGTGATCAGCCCTGACAAATACTGAACCCAGGTTAGTAAGAATATTTTTTTAATCTACCATTATTGACAAGCGATCAATGAGAGTCAGAGCTCCAACTATTGAAGCAAAATCACATGCTTGCTACCTGAAATGTTCCTCATTTCCAGGATTTGTAGCAATATATCCTTGCATTAGTGAATTCAACAGCCTGGGCCTTCATGAAGCAAACTCCTAATTTAGTCAGGATAAGGACAAACAATTTTGGGGGTTTCAGTGCAAAATGAAAATTCTGCGCCCCTTGTTTAAAAATTATTAGGAATTTCAAGATGGTGACAGTAGGGCATTAAGCCAGGTACAGAAGTCTGTGTGAATGTACATGTTGTAAACTCATAAAGCTGGCCCTGGATTTACTTCACATCATGATGGTTACGTTAAGAACTGTGCCAGAAATGAGATCTGTAGTTATGTTGTAGTAGATTTAATAAATTAAATTTTAAACAGCTAGTTGGTCCTAGATTAGGTTCCTGGATAGCAATCCAACATTCAAACCAGGACTGTGGCAATATGCAAAAAGAGAGAGAGAGAAAGTTGTATTTGCATAATCATTTAATTAATGTCACTCTCAAAGTCATGCTTTTACTTGAAATATATGAGGAAAAATGAATGTTAATTAAATTACCTAAGTTATTATGTACTTTTAGAGTCCAGGATTCACTTATTACATATTATTTAAGTAAACTTAAGCCTACTTTCATAATCCACTTTAATATTTTAACTGTTTTATTATCATTGTTGCTAGTATTTAAACTTTCTCCTAATGCTCTGTGTAATAGCTTACAACATGCTTGTCACTTTGGACCTGCTGTATACACATAGATGGAAAGATAGATGGATAGACAGGTCTGATAGATAGATAGATAGATAGATAGATAGATAGATAGATAGATAGATAGATGATAGATAGATCTGACAGTTGGTAGATACATGATAGATAGATAGATGATTGATAGATGACAGATAAATATTTAATCCAAGCTAAATTTAATCCAGCTCTTGAGATCAAGATGGGAGAGCCTTAAATATCTAATCCTATGAGAAACTCTACACCTCCAAAAGACTTTTTTCTCTTCTTTTAGGATCCCCTCTGACTATTTTACTCTGTAGCACACTGGCCTATCCTTGTAGGTCTGTACTGAGACCACCCCATCACAGAAATGTAGCATTAACGTGATTTCCACTTGTGTCCATAATAGAATTACTGAGATTTATTTACTCTGCACCATAAACAACAATTAGACAAAATATTGGGGAAAAGCTTTCAAATACTGAGCAACAGGGAATGCAGGCCAGAGATCCCTGAGAGAAGGGAAAATGAATTGAGTTTACTAGGCCCAAAGTACAGGAAGAGGGAAATTGATCAGGATTCAACAGTCCCCTTGAGCTGGAGGAATTTCCCTCCAGGTCCCTGCCTTTCCTGTAGGCCTTGCCTGCTGCTTGTTACTTGATGCCAAGTCGGTGGTGTTGGGGGGCTTTTCAATTCTTGATTACACTTCTCAGTAAGCTGGTAAGTCTGACCCCCAGAGGTGCAGTTTTTTTTGAGGGTTTCTTTCCAGTTTTTTAAAAAATATTTTAATTGACACATAATAATTGTACAGATTCATAGGACACATAATAAGGTGATAAATATAATGTATACTGATCAGATCAGGGTAATTAGCATATCCATCATCTCAAACATTTATCACTTCTTTGTGTTGGAAGCAGTCACTAGCCTCTTTCTAATTATTTAAAGCTATATATTATTGTTAACTAGAGTCACCCTACAGTGCTATAGAACACTAGGACTCATTCCTCCTATCTAGATGTAATTTTGTGTCCTTTAATAAATCTCTCCTTGTCCCTCCCTTCTCCCAACCCTTCCCAGCTTCTGATATCCTCTGTTCTACCTTTCACTTCCATGAGATCAATTTTATTTTATTTTTTTAGCTTCCACATATGAGTAAGAACGTGCAATATTCAACTTTATTTCACGGTGCAGAGTTTGCACTGTGGGAGTACACTCTTCCCCAACTCCTCTCCCCCTCCACCTGCAATAGCGGTTTACGTTTTGGTACCACAGCAGCATCCTGGGACAGAAAGCTTTTCTACCTCTCCCTCATGAGTGCAAGCCATTTGCCTCTCCCTCCTCTAGAAACCATACCTGCCTTCCTCTGGGTAGGTTTCCAGTACCTATCCCAGCAGTTTAAAGTTCTTGTTTCTTAGAAGAGAAAGGTCTGGGAAATGGGTTTTGTGCCCTCTTCAGCCATAGCTGAGCATTTCCTAAACGTCCTTGCTGTTATGTAGCTCGCTCTCTCCAGCACAGCTCCCAATCTTGTGAACACCCTGGGAGGAAAGCTGACAAGTGAGTGCAGTCCCCCTTATATTGTGGTTCTCAGTTTATCTAAACAGTCTTGCTGGCCCATGGTCAGCCTATAGACCTTCGTTAGAATCGTAACTGACTTCTCTTTATCTCCTTTTAATGGAGATCACCCTAGTTCCCCACTCTGGCAAAAGGTGGAATGCTTTCTGTGCCCCTCCCTGCTTTCTGTGAGGGGCTTGATCCTCCCTGAAATTTATTTTACTCCATTGTCCTCAACCTCAGCTATTTGATAGGCTCAAGAAAAGTTCTGATTTTGTCAATTACTCAAATTTTTTGTTTGATTATAGAGTGGGAACTATGTACTCTCTCATCTTCTTATATTCTATGCAGAAATAGAACTTCTGTCAATGTATTTTGATCGGTTTTCTTTCTAAAGTTTCCTTCCCTTACTGTTGTCACTGTTCCCTTTGATTTTTATTTATTTTTCTCTTTTTTCTCCTTTTTTTTTTTTTTTTGCTTTGATATGTGTCTTTTCCGTAGGGACTTTTTTCAAATTTCTGGTGCCCTTTATTGAATTATCTGTGGTCAATGTTAAGTGTATTCAGTGGTGGGTCCTGTAGTGGAAAGTTTTTTTCAGGAATACCCCAATGTCTATATTACTTATCCTATACAGATATATTCATCTCTCTTTTTGGCAGTTTGTATATTTGTAACAAGAGTCAAGTGTTCTATGAGCCAAGGATGAAAAAGAGTGGAGGTTCCATTATTTAATCACCTTGCTTTTAGAGCTTCTCAGGTCCAGAATATCTCTAAATAATTCTTTATTAACCTTTACGAGATAGAGAGCTTTTCATCTTGTACCATCCTAGGACAGACACAGCATCCTGGCTGTACTGGATAAGGAAGCAGATGATGCAGGTGTTCTTTAAAAAGCAATTAAATATTTTTCTGTTTTCAGCTCTACCTTCCAATCCCCAGTTCAGAAAGAAATGTTGCCTCAAATTTCCAAGTTGTCCTGGGGTTCTGCTTTGTGAATGGGATTTGATCCTTCTGGTCTTGCCTTTTAGACATGTAGCAGAATGAAGACAGCCAAAGCCTCATTGTATTAGTCCATTTTCACACTGCTGATAAAGACATACCCAAGACTGGGCAATTTACAAAAGAAAGAGGTTTATTGGACTTACAGTTCCACGTGGCTGGGGGAGGCCTTACACTCATGGTGGAAGGTGAAAGGCACATCTCACGTGGCAGCCCACAAGAGAAGAGAGCTTGTGCAGAAAAACTCCCCTTTTTAAAACCATCAGATCTTGTGAGACTTATTCACTATCATGAGAACAACATGGGAAAAGCCTGCCCCCACAATTCAATTAACTCCCACCTGGTCCCTCTGACAACACATAAGAATTCAAGATGAGATTTGGCTGGGGACACAGCCAAACCGTATCATTCTGCCTCTGGCCCCTCCCAAATCTTATATTCTCACATTTCAAAACCAATCATGCCTTCCCAATGGCCCCCAAAAGTCTTAACTCATTTCAGCCTTAACCCAAAAGTCCACAGTCCAAAGTATCATTCGAGACAAGACAAGTCCCTTTCGCCTATAAGCCTGTAAAATCAAAAGCAAGTTAGTTACTTCCTAGATACAATGGAGATACAGGCACTGGGTAGATACAGCCATTCCAAATGGGAGAAATTGGCCAAAACAAAGGGGTTACAGGCCACATGCAAGTCCAAAATCCAGCAAGGCAGTCAAATCTTAAAGCTCCAAAATGATCTCTTTGACTCCATGTCTCACATCCAGGTCACACTGATGCAAAAGGTCTGTTCCCATAGTCTTGGTCAGCTCTACACCTGTGGCTTTGCAGGATACAGTCTCCCTCCTGGCTGCTTTCATGGGCTGGTGCTGAGTGTCTGTGGCTTTTGCAGGCACATGGTGTGAGCTGTTGGTGGATCTACCATTCTGGGTTCTGGAGGACAGTGGCCCTCTTCTCACAGCTCCACTAGCTTGTGCCCCAGTAGGGACTCTGTGTGGGGACTCCAACCCCAAATTTCTCTCCTCCACTGCCTTAGTAGGGGTTCTCCATGAGAGCCCTGCCTCTGCAGCAAATTTCTGCCTGCACATGCAGGCATTTTCATAAATATTCTGAAATCTAGGCAGAGGTTCCCAAACCTCAATTCTTGACTTCTGTGCACTGGCAGGCTCAACAGCATGTTGAAGATACCAAGGCTTGAGGCTTTCACCCTCTGAAGCCATGGCCTGAGCTGTACCTTGGCCACTTTCAGCCACAGCTGGAGTGGCTTGCATGCAGAGCACCAAGTCCCTAGGCTGCACACAGCATGGAGACACCGGGCCCAGCCCACGAAATGACTTTTTCCTCCTAGGCCTCTGGGCCTGTGATGGGAGGGGCTGTTGTGAAGACCCCTGACATGCCCTGGAGATATTTTCCCCATTGTCTTGGGGATTAACATCCAGCTCCTTGTTACTTTTGCAAATTTTTGCAGTCAGCTTGAATTTCTACTCAGAAAATGGGATTTTCTTTTCTATTGCATTGTCAGGCTGCAAATTTTCCGAACTTTTATGGTCTGTTTCCCCTTTAAAATGGAATGCCTTTAACAGCACACAAGTCACCTCTTGAATGCTTTATTGCTTAGAAATTTCTTCTTCCACCAGATTTCCTAAAACATCTCTCTCAAGTTCAAAGTTCCACAAATCTCTAGGGCAAGGCAAAATGCCAACAGTCTCTTTGTTAAAACATAACAAGAGTCACCTTTGCTCCAGTTCCCAAAAAGTTCCTCATCTAGACCTGAGACTACATCAGACTGGACCTTATTGTTCATATCACTATCAGCATTTTTCATCAAAGCCATTAACGTCTCTAGGAAGTTCCAAAGTTTCCCACATTTTCCTGTCTTCTTTTGACCCCTCCAAACTGTTCCAACCTTTGCCTATTACCCAGTTTCACAGTTGTTTCCACATGTTTGGGTATCTTCAGCAACACCTCACTCCACTGTTACCAATTTCCATTTTCACGTTGCTGATGAAGACATACCCAAGACTGGGCAATTTACAAAACAAAGAGGTTTATTGGACTTACAGTTCCATGTGGCTGGGGAGGCCTCACACTCATGGTGGAAGGTGAAAGGCACATCTCACATAGTGGCAGACAAGAGAAGAAAGCTTATGGAGGAAAACTCCCCTTTTTGAAACCATCAGATCTTGTGAGACTTATTCACTATCACTAGAACAGCCCAAGAATGACCTGCCCCCATGATTCACTCACCTCTCACCAGGTCCTTCCCACAACATGTGGGAATTCAAGATGAGATTTGGGTGGGGACACGGCCAAACCATATCACTCATCATTTACTTCTTTGATAACCACTATTGACCTTTCATAATTCCATTGAAATTTCTTATTCAATAGTCTGTCTTCTTCTTCTATCTGTCTTTCTAGGTATGTACTTTATACTATTTTTCAGTTATTTCACTTCAGATTATGAAAGGTGTCAAATACACATTCATATACATGCACATATGCTTACCAAATTTAACCAGATTGGCCACAGTCAGACTATTATTTGAAGATCTTTACATACTCTCTTTTATCATATCCAAATATATACTATTTGGCCTCTAATCTATATTGCAAATTTTTCCTAATTAATCTACTGACATAAGAGCATCCTCAATTTTTTATCAAAGTAATAGTCAAAATCAGCCAGGTAACATTTTTTTTTGAGCACCACCACCACCACCATCATTACCAACATTATCATCATCATCATTATTGAAAATCATCTAGAACTGTGTTCTATATGCCAGGCACTTTCTTATTTATATATAGGCATTATAATTGGAAACTAGGAAGAATACAATGATATAATTAATGTTAGCACTGAAATTTAAAAGAAAATGAAACTAAGGTTTTGAGTAGTAGAGCCAATTTAAATATAGGCAGCCTAACAAGAGCACCCACTCTTTACCGCTATGCTATCAGTGGCACTATAAAACTATTATTAATTAGACACGAATAACATATCTTTGGTATACTAGTAAGTGTCATTATTAGTTAGTTTCCCCTCCAATGTTGTGACTTACACATGGTTTGTCGGACTTCTACTAAGCCTTCTCCATCAGTCCACAGAAACAGTTATTCCAAAGTTACTAGCATTAATTAAATAACCAAACCTTGAAAATTAAAGATTTGTATTTTAGGGCTATTGGAATATGGGAGCAGAAATCATTTTCTGCTATAAAGTCTCTGTTTTCACAGAATGCCTGATACTAAATATATGTTCATTGCATGTAAACAACTATTAGCAATATATAACTACTTTTACTATTTTATACTTGACAAATCTTTGTGTGGTGGCCAACTTGTTCCAGTTTGCATTGGTCTTTCCCAGTTTTAGCATGGAAAGTCTCCTATTCTAGAAATACCTCTGTCTGAAGCAAACTGGGATGACTGATTGCCATGTATCTTTATCACATTTTCTGAGAATTTATAAGCATAGAGGTAAGAATACAAGTAAAGAAATTCTACATGGAGGTTTGAAAAGCCACAAGACTTCAAAGCTTTAGAATAAAATAATCATGTCTATTTGAAGGCATGAGATTAGAAAATCATGAGATACACTTTCACAGTGCCTTTTTAATTTGGGTTTTATTTTGTTTTTGAGATAGGGTCTCACTCTGTCACTCAGGCTAGACTTCAGTGGCATGATCATAGCTCACTGTAATCTCAAACTCCTGGGTTCAAGGGACCCTCCTTCCTTAGTCTCCTGAGTAGCTAGGAATAGAGGCACACACCACCCTGCCCAGCTAATTTTTTTTTTAAGACAGGGTCTGGCTGTGTTGTCCAGTCTGATTCTCAGCTACTGGCCTCAAGTGATCCTTCTGCCTCAGCCTCCCAAAGCAATGGGATTACAGAAGTGAGCCACCATGCCAGGCCTCAGAATACCTTTTTATTTCTTTATTTTGGTAACAGTATTAAAAATCTTCTAGAATTATTAAACATTTTCACATTTGGAGTTTACAGGAATAGAAGATGTCTATATCAGAAAGTGAAACATTTTTCCTTTGGAAGAAGAAACATTTTAGGGTGGAAATATCTAAAGTTAAAGTGCAGTTTGGGGGATGTGGGTATACAGAATAGAAGTGGACAAAATGGGCAGGAGAATGACAGTGGTAGAAGTACCAAGAAGATAATTGCATAGATAATAAAAGATAGTAAGATAGTAATGTCTGCTGAGTAGTGTCTTGCAGGTTTGGTTGACGGTCCAGATTTTCTTGGATATATAAAAGCAGGGTAAGCTTATAAAATGATGAATGCACTCCTTTAAGAAGAACAAAGTAGCAAATAGTTCTGCAATAGACATACACATGTGTATATACCCAACAATGGGATTGCTGGATCAAATGGTATTTCTGGTTCTAGATCATTCAGGAATTGCCACACTGTCTTCCACAATGGTTGAACCAATTTACATTCCTACCAACATTATAAAAGCATTCCTATTTCTTCACAGCCTCGCCAGCATCTACTGTTTCTTGAATTTTTAATAATCTCCACTCTGACTGGTGTGAAATGGTATCTCATTGTGGTTTTGATGTAAATTTCTCTAATAATCAGTGATGTTGAGCTTTTTTATATATATTTTTTGTCCACATAAATAAATAGCAAAGACATGGAACTGACTCAAATGCCCATAAATGGCAGACTGGATAAAGAAAATATGGTACATATACACCATGGAATACTATGCAGCCATAAAAAAATAAGATTATGTCCTTTGCAGTGACATGGATGAAGCTGGAAGTCATCCTCAGCAAACTAACACAGGAACAGGAAACCAAACATTGCATGTTCTCACTCACAAGTGGAAGTTGAACTCATGGACACAGGGAGGGAACAACACACACCAAGACCTGTTGGGAGTTGGGGGTCAAGGGGAGGGAGAGCATTAGGACAAATACCTAATGCATGCAATGCTTAAAACCTAGAAGATGGATTGATTGGTAGGTGTAGCAAACCACCATGGCACATGTATACCTATGTAACAAACCTGCACGTTCTGCACATGTATCCCAGAACTTAAAGTGAAATTAAAAATAAATAAATAAAAATATGAAATAATTTTAAAAAGAAAAAAAAAAGAAGAGCATCATACCCAAATATGCTCCCCTACAAATAGGGAGATTAGCTAGAAAACAATGACTTATAAATTTGGTTCTTCTAGACTATGGGTAGTTTTGAAAAAGGAGAAGAGGAATTAACCATACTTGTAGGTTAAATAGGCCTGGGAGAAGAGGAGACAAATTCTCACTACACTCATCTTCTCTTATTCCCTCGTGATAGCCATTTTTCTTCTTATGGTGAAACCTCTTCTGCAAGGCCCATGCTTGCAAAATCGTTGTACTGAACAATTTGTTTCACAAATAATAACAGGGAAAATTATGCTAAATGTATGCTGTTAAAGAAAAAACAAACCTATACACTTGGATAAGTATGTTTCTGAGCTCTTGGTCTCACTTCTCATATGTCTGCACTCATTCAATTTTAATTTTTTAAAACTTTTTGGTCTCTCTGAATAATGACTGTTCTCAGTTTTAAACATTCATGCAAGGATCTGAACTCAGCAATACTTTATACAAACCAGCCAAATGAAAGTAGCCAAATGAAAAAGGCACATGAGATAAATAATGCTCAGAATTTGTTTCCGTGTTTTCAGTTTCTCCATTCATTTATTGGTAATGGGTTTTGGTTTAATATTGCAGATGAGGTATCATTAGGAGAAACGCTTTCTTCATTGAGTTCTATTATTTCTTTTTTAACTTGTTAAATATGCATGGGAGAGTCTTATTTTTAGCTATGTACCTCTCTGGATCTTGAGAACTGAGTATGTCTAATCTAACCATTAACTCAATATAAACAAATTTCATCACAAGAAAATAAGAGAATATTCCCTGTATTTCATTATAATACCCTATAACCAGTAGCCTATTGGCTCTGCATATTTTCATTTTCTAAACTAATTTAGTCATTATTTTTTCCCTTTTTCTCCTAATATCCTTATGGAATATAATGATACATATGTTTTGTTTACTATTCTATGTCTTTGCATTTCTTTTTGTCACAATATCCTTGTTTAGGCATTATTTTATATTATTCTATAGATGGAATCATTTAATTCAGTAACTATTTTTGCAAAAAATTTAAATGTTAAGAATTAAAAAAATAGCATTGTATTTAGATGGAAAGCTTGGTACTGTGTCTCATTCTGTTCACAGTAGTTAACAGGTGTGAATTGCCTCTTCAGAAGCATAAATTTCCTGCTGTGCAGCCCTTTGTTCACTTCATGCTGCTTTCTAGCTCTATTATGACTACCAAAATACCTGATTCTGCCTTAATGTAATTTTAAATGCTTTCTTGCTTTGAATAATGTTTATCTGTAAGGCCCTTCCTGAAATGAAAGTGAATGCAGTAAAGCAAGAGAATACCACATACTGTATATAACATTAATTCTCGAAAGATTACATGACAAATACACACATAAACATACATAAATTATATATAAATATATTCACATATGTGTATGTGTGTACAATATTCCTTCAGTCTTTCTAAAATCAGATATGTGTGTATTTGTGTATGTATACATTCATTGAATAGAAAGTTTGGTTCAACACTGCAGATATAATATCTATCTCATTAACCTCTCTATTTTAGAATTTTAGAGATTCACATAAGATGGAAGAAAATTATTTCTGGAAATTTATAGATGCTTAGTGCCAATAGTAGACATATGTACTGATAAATATAAGCTATTAATAAGGTTACTAAATGACACTTCTCAGGAAAATAAGTACTGTTCTATGAATCAGTGAGCTTTGTGAGTCACTTTCTGTATCCTTTCTAGGCCATAGACTTCAACCAGGAAGTGCTATTCAGGAAAGGCCTCAGTTTAAAAAGATATCACTCTACCACCAAAACAAGCCTACGGGAGAGTGTATCTGTTAAAGACGAAATTATTCTGACATTTGTCAAAATGATAAGAAAGACTATTCAGGATTATTGTGATAGGTGTCAATGATATAACAATAGGGGAGGGAGAATAAGCTAAAATCCAAAAACAAAAAGTAAAAGTGGGACTTTATAGTTAAAGCCAAGTGAGGGGTCAATTGATAAAAAATTACTGTGGAAGGGCTGGGTGCAGTGGCTCACGCCTGTAATCCCAGAACTTTGGGAGGCCAAGGCTGGCGATCATCCTGGCTAACACGGCGAAACTGGGTCTATACTAAAAATACAAAAAAATTAGCCAGGCGTGGTGGCGGGCACCTGTAGTCCCAGCTACTAGGGAGGCAGAGGCAGGAGAATGGCGTGAATCCGGGAGGCGGAGCTTGCAGTGAGCCGAGATCGCGCCACTGCACTCTAGCGTGGGCGACAGAGCGAGACTCCATTTCAAAACAAAAAACAAAATAAAACAAACAAACACAAATTTACCGTGGAAGACATCCATTCTAGGGGAATTCAAGCTAAACTGACCTAATAGTATTCTTGTTGAAGGCAGCCAGGCTAATCAGTTATCACCTAGGAGATAGTGGGGGATTAAGGAATTTGATCAGCTATTGAGGGTGGGAGGATTCTCTCTACACTGACTTAGCAGGATTGTTGATAAAACTAGACACTGCAAGGATGGACATGGAAGCCCAAGGATGAGGTCTAGTTGAAAAGAGGGCTCAGAGGGACCTGACTAAGGTTTGGCCAAGGAATGAGTCTTTGTTGTAACATCATGGTGGAGCAGAAGATACAATCGCATCACTACTTGTGAAGATGCAGAAGCAGCACGCAACAAACAATGGCCTTTTTTGAGTACTGTTAAAGCAAACTAAATATGCCTGAGAAGGACTCCGTAAGTCTATATTTGAATCCTTGTGGATGAACTGCAACCTAACTTAATAGGTAGACAAGATTGAAAACCTAACTTAGGAGTATGTGCCTGTAACAACGGCTGAGTTTTGGCCAATCCCAGCAACCATTCTTCAACCAGTTTTCAAACTGTGTTCAAATAAGCCAAATGCCAAGCTGTAACCAATCCAGCTGTTTCTACACTTCACTTCCGATTTCTGTACCTTACTTTACTTTTTTTGTCTATAAATCTGGTCTGACCACGAAACACCCCTGGAGTTTCTGAATCTGCTGTGATTCTTGGGGCTGCCCGATTCGCGAATCGTTCATTGCTCTCAAGCTCCTTTAAATTTAATTCAACTGAAGTTTTTCTATTAACAGTACTAGTGGCAGAGGTGGCATCAGCTTCCATCCCACCTGGGGTTTCAGTGACAGTGTTAGGCAGAACTACAGCTTATGTGAAAGCTGGAGGGGAGCTCTAGACAGGGTGGTACTAGTGTGGTAAGGCAGCTCAGGCATAGCAAGCATAAAGAGAGAGCCTAGAGAGAGCAGCAAGAGTGCAAGAGTGGAGAGCATAAGCAGCAACTAGGATGGATGAGAAAAGCAGATAAGTCAAATCTTGGTATGCACACAGACATTTAACGCACAAAAAAAACCTTAAATGTGAATCTAAAATGCTGTTTTTTCATAAGTAGGGGTTTATGAGATAGTGATATCTTATTAAATTGACCTTTTTTATACCCATGGACTGTTGAAGCCTAGGGACTTTCAGCTACCAAAATAATAATTCAGAACAAACAAAAGCCATAAATATATACACAATAGAAATGTTAATAAAATAAAAATAAGTTTATCTATTATGTATCTTCAACTTCCACTTATTAGAATCTAAATTGTAAATGATAAAGGTAATGAGGTCATCAAAGACAATGGCAAATTTAAGTGAGATGATTAAAGTTTGCACAAAATGCAAAGACAAATAATAATTTGACAAATTTAAGTGAGATAATTAAAATTTGCGCAAAATGCAAAGACAAATAAATAATTAGAATGCAAGATCTTTCCTCCTCAATTAAGTCTTACAACATTTTCAACTGCAGTATATGGTCCAACTGATCAATAGAGGATATAACAAAAGATAACAACTTTGCATTCATTCACTCCTCTCTCAATTATGTGTGTGCTTGTGTGATGAGAAGAATGCACAGCCACATCCAGCTATCAGAAATCCCTGAGTCAATACCTGAGTGTGCTTTGGCAGATTAATGGCTAAGAGCAGATTTCAAATATTGGCAGAGGGAATCCTTTTCTCTGAAGTTGTAACTGAACAAGAGCAGAGCAGAACACGTGACACATTGTGACCCCAGTAAACTCACCTCTGACAAAAGCAGGTCCAGGTTGGGGGTGGACTATCCTGCAAGTCTTCTTCATTTGGGGCCTTGATGCTGCTGCTGCAACTGAATACCCTGAAAGCTGTTGCTCCACTTCTCTTTGCTTGACTTCTTCTGATGTGCATGAAACAATCAACATGCAAAATTTTACTGAGCGCTTATTCTGTGCCTCGGAATAACTCAATCCCAATGGGAACATAAAGAAAATGAAAGGCCCCACTCCTTAATGGAACTTTTGGTTAAGTTAGAGGCAGAAAATTAAGACACATGATCAGTAAACAAACCACAGTAAAATTTTAATACCAAAGCACGAATGTATTAAATATAGAACTTGACAGCTCAAGTTATAAACTTACTTGCAGTCTTAGCTCTGCAGTTACCATGTGATTTGGTGCAATTCTTACTGTATCTGATTCTCAGTGACCTCACCAGTTAGATGAGGGGATTTGATTATATGGTTTTATAGGTGTCTTCCTTTCAAGCTTTACAATCTATGAAATTAATTCCAATGCATCAAAAGAAACAAGTTGTTTTACTTAATTATTCTGAATTTTCAGTTCTCTTCAGGTTTAGAACCACATATCAACATAAATACTTGAAAAAATACAACATTAAAACAAGTTGGAGGCAATATATTCTATATACTTCTCTAAATCTACCACTCAATTAGAATATTGCAAGCAAGGAGAATTTCTGAAGTAAGGAAATTTCTTTAACTTTGATCAAGGGTTTTCAAATCATATAATTATGTGTAAGCATTTTTGCTCCATGACATATATATATAAAATATGTTTGACATGTATGTCATATATACATGCATTTTAAAATAATATATTTGATAGCTGTGAAACACACTAAGAAATTCTTATATTTTTATCTCAATCTCATTGATAATATTTCTTAAGTGACAATTTATTTTTTTTTGTTTCCATTCTTACTCAGGGTATTAGATAGGACCACATCATTGAATATTAACATAGCACAACTGTAAAGGAACTGCCTATACAGCACTTTTAATGAAATTTAGCATTATCCCTGGACAATTACATCGCAGATATGTCGTCTATTCACATTTAACTAAATAATTTATGACATTTGGTATGATCTGCCTCCAAATGATAATGTCATGTACATATTTTAAAACATGGTATTGTTATGATCACAAAGTTGGAAGATTTAGATTCAATAAGTGGGATATGTCATCTCACAGAAGGAAAAACCTTCATTCATAACATTACTCTGGGAGTACCATGGAGAACTTGCAGTACTAGATAATATAACCAGTAATTGGGTTTTTCTATTCTTATAGTCCTCTTTGGAATGAAGCATTTTTCTCTATTTATGATTTGAAATACCATTTTATATTTTTTATCCCTTGAAATCACATACTTAGAAAATGAAAACTCATATTAAATAATTATTTACCCTAAACTTCCTCTAAACTTAGCCCTCAAATAATTAATCTTTACAGTCTGAACCAATATTTTAACCATTTAGTTTCAGTAAAGGGAAATAAAAAGTCTGTATCCTTTCATTTTAACTAAGAAATATCTTGATAGATTAAGTGGTTGTATTTATAAATAAATATTAATAAATGGTTCTTATGTAGGCTGCCAATTGAACTTAAGTTCAAAAACCTGAGTTTTCTAAATGGCTCTGAAGGACATTCTAGAAGGTATACACATAAAATTGACCTCAGTGAATATACAGTAGTTTCAGTATTCTAACTCTTATGTTTGGCTTTAACAAATTGAACTAATACAGCCATCCAGCATTTTAAAGTAATAACCTAAGTTACTAGTTGCTGTAAAAGCTTGGAGGTTGCAGTCAAATTGCTTGGATTAAACTTTCTAGCATCACTACTTATTTGATATACACAGTTGAGAAATTTACTTTATTTCTCTTTTTCTTAGTTACCTCACCTATGCTATAGGATTATTAATAGCACCAAGTTGATAGAATTTTTGTGAAGATAAAATTATTTAGTGCACTCAAAATGCTGAATGTGTAACATGTTAGAAATAATAATAATAATCATTAGCAATAACTGTTGATATTATTTTCCACCATTCAGTATCAGTTATGAGTGAACAGAGAGGCTGAAAGTAAAAAATTAATTTGCACATTAATACCTAGAGTTTCTAATCATAGCAGAGCCAGAGGTTGCACCATTCTCCTTAATGTAATATCCTTGTTTGTAATGGGATAGCTAAAGACTTACACCTGCTTTCAAGAATTACTATAAATCTCCATTAATCTAGACAGTGTGGTATTGGTATAAGGACATATACAAATCAACTCAAGAAAAAAGAGTATCAATAGGCGTATATGCACATATATGTATTTAACTGATTTTTTACAAAATTACCAGGGTGATGCAATGTAGAAAGCACAGTCTTTTCAGCAAATTGTGCAGGAACAGCTGGCTATCCATATGGAAAAGAAGTGAACCTTGACTCTTACCTCGAACTATAACTAACTTCAAATAGACCATGGACATAAACATAGAAGCTAAAACTATAAAATTTTAGAAGAACATATAAAATAAAATTTATGTGACTTTGGAAAAATTAATGATTTTTTTCAGACAAGACACAAAAAATGCTAAAAAAAAAAAAAAAAGATACGTTGGGCCTAACTAAGTTAAAACCTTCTCTTCTAGAAAAAGATAAAATAGGAGACGAAAGAGCAAGGGCAAGATAAAATGGAGAAAATATTTGCAATGCAAATATATGACAAGTAGTAGTATTTAGAATATATAAAGAATAACTCAAAATTATAAGATGACCCAATAAAATGGGCAAAGCTTTGAACAGGCATTTAACAACAGAAGACATACAAATGGCTAACATGCCTATGAAGACACTCAACATTGTTAATTATCAGGGAGTACCAATTAAATTAACAATAAGAGCCAGATGTGGTGGCTCAAGCCTATAATCCTAATACCTTGGGAGGCAGAGGTAGAAGGATCATTTGAGCCCAGGAGATTGAGACCAGCCTGGGCAACACAGGGAGACCCTATCTTGAAAGAAGAAGGGAGAGGAGAGGAGGGGAGAGGAGAGAGAGAAGGAAGGAAGGGATGGAGGGAGGGAGAGAGGGAAAGAAAGAGGGAAGGAAGGAAGGAAGGAAGGAAGGAAGGAAGGAAGGAAGGAAGGGAGGGAGGGAGGGAGGGAGGGAAGAGAAGAGAGAAAGAGAGAGAGAAAGAAAGACAGAAAGAAAGAAAAGAAAGAAAGAAGGAAAGAAAGAAGGAAAGACAAAGGAAGAAAGGAAGAAAAGAAAGAAAGAAAGAAAGAGAAAGAGAAAGAAAGAAAGAAAAAGAAAAAAGAGAAAGAAAGAAAGAAAAGAAAAGCATTAGCCAGGCATGGTGGTGCACACCTGTAATCCCAGTTACTTGAGAGGCTGAGGTGGGAAGACTGCTTGACCCTAGGAGATGGAAGCTGTAGTGAGCTATGATTGCCCAACTGCACTTCAGCCTGGATGACAGAGTGAGACTTTGTTTCAAAAGAAAAAAAATAACATAAAATAAAATAACAATGAGATAGATATTATTTCATTCCCACTAGAATGGCTAAGAAAATAAAAGATTGACAATACCAAATGTTGGTGAAAATGTAGAGCAATTAGTGTGGTATTGTAAAATGATGTAACTACTTTTGCAAATAGTTTGGTTATTTCTTATAAATTTAAGCATTGTTTACAGTATGGCCCAGCACTTTCATTGCTAGGTCTTTACACAAAAACAGAAAATACTTGTCTACACCAGGAATGCTCAAAACAGCTTTACTGGTGAGTCAAAACAAGAAATAAAACAAATGCTCATCAAATGGTTATTGATAAACACATTATATTATACATTAAATTTATTTAATGAATACTATTCACCAAAAAAAAAGAATAATCTACTGATAAATACAGAATCATGGATGAATTCCCAAAACATGCTGAGTGAAAGAAGCTAGACAGAATGATATGTACATGTATGGTTCTATATATTGAAGTTGTGTAACAGGTAAATCTATAGTAAGAGAAATCAAATCAGTGGTTGCTTTGGACATGCGTAGAAGGTGGTGTGTGATTACCTGCAAAGAACTATGAGGGGATTTTCTGCAGAAATATTTAATATCATGATTAGGATGATAATGGTGTATATATTTGGAGAAAAAAGAGTCATTAAACCGTACACTCAAAGTATTACATTTAATTAGAAGAAAAATTCAACAGTTAATATATCACAATAAAATGGATTTTTTAAGTCAGTGTGTCCTTTGAATTCTTGAATTGATTTTGGGTGAGAAAACCAGCAATTCACATTAGTTTCCCAACCTAGCAAAAATAGGAATCAATGAGGTTTCTTTAACTGTTCTTGTTCCAATTCTGTTGTTAAATTCCCACCTTGAATCGGAGACTGTGTCTACATTTGGTAGATTAATAGGACAGTCAAATAGAAACCAAGCAGGCTAAACCAGTCATGATGGACATGAAAAATCAATTAGTTGCCCTGGTTGCATATGTTTTTCACTAAAAATAAGAATATTTATATAACAAGTAAAGATGCATTGAATAATATAACAAAGTTATAATAGTCTTGAATTGTAATAATACTTAATACCATTTGAAATTATGTTTTAGGTGTTGTATTAGTTACTTCTACTTTACATAGGAAAACACTCGAAATAAATCTCCAGAAATCTCCTCTATTTTACCATGGGATGAACAAATACAGTCCTCAACCTAATTATAAAACTCAGAAACAGCCCTTCTTTTCATTTTTATGATCCAAAAATCAAGTGCAGCATAATAAAAGCATACACATTCAGTTTGATAAAGTAGCATGGGTGTATCCTTGATAAAGGTGAAGAGAACACTTACACACATGCACAGACATATGCACACACATACATCCACACTACCATGACTTATCCAGACAGCAACTAAGAAACATCTTTATATATTGTAACTAAGAGCTTGAAATTTAAATGCAGTTAGTTGTATTATTATTATTATTATTATTATTATTATTGAGATGGAATCTTGCTCTGTCACCAGGCCAGAGTGCAATGGCGTGATCTTGGCTCACTGCAACCTCTGCTTCCCAGGTTCAAGCGATTCTTCTGCCTCAGCCTCCCGAGTAGCTGGGACTACAGGCACGTGCCACCACACCCAGCTAATTTTTGTATTTTTAGTGGACACAGGGTTTCACCACGTTGGCCAGGATGGTCTCGATCTCTTGACCTTGTGATCTGCCCGCCTCGACCTCCCAAAGTGCTGCGATTACAGGCGCGAGCCACTGTGTCCGGCAGTTGTATTATTAGTGATAGCATTTTGACTGCTTTTCTTAGTGAATACTTAACAAATATTCCTCTTTTCTAACCTGCAGAAATTTCCTGATAGAAGCCTATGTGCTGATGTTGGTGTGACAAACTATATATAAAAATTAAAAATTATTATTCAGACAATATAAAAATTATAATGATGACATAAGATTCTCTTAAGTGACATTTTAAGTTGTATGTTTTATAAATGAACTGCAAGTATCGTGGGAAAGGGGTATTCTAGGGTTTCTCAATGAATTTTCTATAAGAAACTTTCAGAAGCTAGTAATCTAAACCATCCTTACCCTACATGCTGGTTCAGCTGGAAATGTTAATCATATTTCTATTTGTCAGAAATTGGAAGCACAAAGACCATAAAATTTCTCCTATAAAGATGATTTAATCAATGTTAAACATTCTTCTTTTCATTACTATGCATTTATTTGGGGGAAGCAATGCTTGAACGGGAGGAGAAACCATATGACAACCAGCAATTTGTGAACAAGAAGAAGGGCCTACTTCACTGATCCATAGCATGAACAGTCTTGGAGTCATAACAAGCACGCAGAAGAAACAATACATACCTCCATCTTCAGCTTATACTCTCACAGGCTCACACACTCACTCTCACACAACACTGACAGAAACAACACACAAGCACCAAGGAAGCAATACAAATGCAACACACACAAGCAACACTCATGTGCAGTTCACGTGCACATACCCACATGCACAAGCACACACAATGGGCCATCATAATCTACATATCCATGGCAAACAGCAAGTGTTCAAGACTTAGTTCCTTAAGAAATGAATTGATTAAAGGGAAAAATGAAGAAGACAAAGCTGTATAGTTGTGGATATTGCAAACATTGCCCTGCTCCTCACAAAGTTATTTTCCTTTTAGATTGAAATATATCACAAGACTGAACAACTGACAAGTTCCTTTCCTAATGATAATAAATAATGTAATATATAGCACATGCAGTTAATCTTTATGTTCCTTATTGTATCCTCAGGCTTATCATAGTATGTGGGCCACAATAAGTTCAAGAGGTACTTGCTACATAAATAAATTAATGAATAAATATATTGATTGAATGAAATAATGGAAAAATTGCATATCATTTTGTGGTCCTGAACAGAAGCATCATATAAATACTATTTCTATAAAGAGAGATGAATGCTGTCTCTATTCTAAGTAATAGAGAATCAGAGAACATATAGTTTAGCCACTGTGCCAAATCTTTCCCCCAAAATAGTTGGTTTTTACCTAATTAATTAAAAATAGCTGTTATTTTTATTCCTTTAAAATATCTCTCAATTTTGCCAACTATTTCCTTTCCTTCTACTCTAGTGAAGAGTCTTATTATTCCATACCATTAAATGTTTGCTCAGGGGTCTCCTCATCTCTGGATTTTAACAAGTTTGAATCCTCATCTTGCATAAAAGTGCCAGGCTAGCCTTCTGAAGGCAAGGATTTGGACAATTTACTACCCTGCTCAAGCAGCGTCAATTTCCCAACTCCTGTATCAGAATAATTTCCAGACTCCTTATCTTTGTATTCAGGCTCCCTCTAGGTGTGGGTGCACACTATCTTTCCAGGTCATCTACCTCTGCATTTCTCTTGCTTCCCCTAAGCAAGTCTACTTACTATCCCTGTAGCACACATTGCACTTTTCCATTTAAACATTTCTGCTCACATTGATTCCCTCTCTAAACTGCTGTTCTCTATGCTCCATTCCTTCCCCTCATCTCATCAAGCTCCAGCACGTAGCATGTTTATGCCACAAAGACTTCCGTGATGAGACGTGAAAATAATCTTCCTTTCTTCTGAGCAACCATAGATCCAATGATCTCTAACTCATTTCCTAAATTATATTCACAATACAATACTAGTTTTATGAGGTAACAAATATTACTAGTAAATGTCTAATAATGTTTGGAAACACTGGTAGAAATTCATTGAAAAAGTTTCATTTCAACAGTGCTTCCAGCAGGGTTAGATAGAATGGAGCATGGATCAGAGAACCCATGTTGTACAAAGCATCTAATGGAACTGGCATTCTGACAAACACATTGTGGAAAAACACTTGACTATGACAATTTTATAACATGTATCTGTGGCCCAAATTATCCTTTTGTTTTTTACCTTATAGGCATTTTAATTTTGTAGCTGAACATTTTCCCTTCCCTGCATTTTTTTTATTTTTAGCTTGCCATTATTGTTGCAACCTTATTCCTAATACCATATTATTATTTTACTTTTATTTCTTACTATGTCATGCTTGCTACATATTTCCAATTTATTTTATCTTGGTATATGCCCTAAGTTACTCTAAACTACTGAATTAATTTCCTATTGTTGCTGTTACTTAGAACAGACTTGCTGGCCTAAGACAACACAAATTTATGACCTTATCATTCTGGAGGACAGAAATCTGAAATGGGTCTCACAGGACTAATATCAAGGTGTCAGTAGTGTATATATTTTTTTTCTGAGGATTCCATGGGAGAATCCATCCTCTTGCTTTTTTCTAGCTTCCAAAAGGTGCCCTCATTCCTTGGCAACTAGTCCCTTTCCATTTCCAAAGCCAGTAATGATTAGTTCAATCTTTCTCACTCTGACTCTGGCTCTTCTGCCCCTCCCCTTTCACTTTATAAGGGCCCCGTGATTATATTAGTCCCATCAGGCAATCCAGGATGATTACCCTATCTCAAGATCAGATGATTAGCAAACAATTCTATCTGCAGCTTTAATTCCCCTTTGCCTTTCAACATAACCTATTCACTGGTTCTGGGAATTTGGATGTAGACATCTTTGGAGGCCCATTAATCTGCCCACAGCAGATACTTAAAACTATTTTGGACTAATGTGTCATATACAAATGTATAAAATATAAGTAAAAATAACAACAGTGTTCTTTGAGGCAGATAAATTACTTCTTATATATAAGTAAACAAGAAGCATAACATTTTTCTACATAATGTATCCCTCCATGCTGAAAGCAATTTTTATTTTTGAGACAGAGTCTCAATCTGTTGTGGGAGTGCAATGGTGCAATCTCGGCTCACTGCAAACTCCACCTTCCAGGTTCAAGCAATTCTCCTGCCTCAGCCTCCCAAGTAGCTGTGATTACAGGCCACCTGCCACCATGCCTGACTACTTTTTGTGTTATTAGTAGAGACAGGGTTTCACCATGTTGGCCAGGCTGGTCTCAAACTCCTGACCTCAAGCGATCCACCCTCCTCAGCCTCCCAAAGTGCTGGGATTACAGGCATAAGCCACCACACCCAGCCAATATCTAAAGCAGATTTCCAGTAAAAATGTGTTAAATGACAGCCAACCTACAAGCAAATAAATGCACATATTTACAAACAATGGTATTACAAAATGCTTTGATAATATGCCATATAATATTTTTCTATGTGCAGGTTTTCTTTTCTGTTTAATACAATTTTCATATACACTTGAGGTAAACACTTTGTGCAGTGCTTATCAGTTCTAGCACTCACAAAGACAAATGCATGTACTAAAGCTACACTTCCAGAACATCTAGAAACCCAGAGAGCAAGGATAGTTGCTAGAGAAAACAAAATTCCTAAAGATTTTAGTGTGACATGGGAAGAATGTATAATATATAAATGTGACATTAGTATATAGCATATAATAAAAGTGCTACTGTTATTTAGTGTTGGAACTTCAAATATTTAGAAATTTGATTTTAATTAAAAATAGCACGATTAGAATACATTAGATGGCTACTATTGTTTTCTAATCCTTTGTAGCAATTTGAATAAACCACAATAAACACATCTCATGACTCAAGATTTATATTTGCTAATGTTATTTGAAAAAAATATATAATATAAATAATAATAAAAGAATGAAACCCTGTATTCTCTGTTTTTATAACTGACTGTAAAACTCTATGGCAGGAATTCAGAGTGGGAGAATGTGAAATAATAGATTTCTGTAAAGCAGTTGTTCTCAAAAGTGGCTGTCATTAGAATCTATGAGGACTTTTAAAAAGCTCAATGCCTAGGTCACATCTCAAAGGAATTAAATCAGAATCAGATTTCAGGGCATACCTTGCACTAATGAAATCAGACTCAGTTTCCAATTAGCTGGCAGAATCAAGAACTACTAACTTAGAGACACATTAGAATTCCAGCAGCAGTGACAATATATGAAATCTGTGGACAAATCTTCAACTACTAATTTGTTCTCTATATTTACCTTAAATAGAATTGCTAGAAGTTTAAAAACTAACCCCATAGGTGACAGAGATTAATTTCTTCTTCACCCTTCTTTAATTTTTTGAATCTTCTTCTCTTTACTACAGAATCATGCCTGAAGTTTCCATTTCAAAATTCAACAATTGATTTAACATGTTCTTACAATTTAGCAAGGTAATCAGAAGATCTTAATTTACTAGTGTGTCTGTAAACAGCTGCATTGGGGATTAAATAGCTAAATTTCAAAATCCAAGGAAGAGAGCAAGTAGAAAATTTTAATCACAGACATTGACATTTCTACCTAACTTTTGTTGAGAACTCACATTATGCATCACTCAATTTTATAAGATGGGAATTATTACTATTATTTTTTTCATTGTATGTATTTATTTTAGGAGATGGTGACATGGTTTGGCTGTGTCCCCACCCAAATCTCATCTTGAATTGTAGCTCCCAGAATCCCCACATGCAGTGGGAGGGATCTTGTGGGAGGTAAATGAATCATGGGGTGGATTTTTCCCACACAGTTCTTGTGATAGTAAATATGTCTCATGAGATCTGATGGTGAGATAAAGGGAAGTTCCCCTGCACATTGTCTCTTTTGCCAGATGCCATGTAAGACATGAGTTTGCTCATCATTTCCCTTCCGCCATGATTGTGAGGCCTCCCCAGACATGTGGAACTATGAGTCAAGTAAACCTCTTTCCTCTATAAATTACCCAGTCTTAGGAATGTCTTTATTAGGAGCATGAGAACAGATTAATACAGTAAATTGGTACCAGGTACTGGGGTGCTGCTGTAAAGATAACCAAAAATGTAGAAGCAACTTCGAAACTGGCTAACAGGCAGAGGTTGAAACAGTTAGGAGGGCTGAGAAAAAGATTGGATATGGGTCAGAAGACAAGAAGACGTGGGAAATTTCAGAACTTCCTAAAGACTTGTTGAATGGCTTTGACTAAATGCTGATAGTGATATGAAAATAAAGTACAGGTTGAGGTGGTCTCAGATGGAGATGAGAAACTTGTTGGAACTGGATCAACGTTCACTCTTGTTATGCAAAGGGACTGGTAGTATTTTGCCATTGCCCTAGAAATCTGTGAAACTTTGAACTTAAGAGAGATGACTTAGAGTATCTGGCAGAAGAAATTTCTAAGCAACAAAGAATCCAAGGGGAACCAGAGCATAAAAGTTTGAAAAATTTGCAACCTGATGATGCAGTAGAAAAGAAAAACCCATTTTCTGGGGAAAAATTCAAGCCAACAGCTGAAATTTGCAAAAGTAACAAGGAACAGAATGTTAATCACCAATAAAATGGGAAAAATGTCTCCAGGGCATGTTACAGACCTTCACAGCAGCCCCTCCCATCACAGGCCCAGAGGCCTAGGAGGGAAAAATGGTTTCATGTGTAGGGTTCAGGGACCCCTGCTGTGTGCAGCCTAGGGACTGGGGCTCTAGCAATGGCTAAAGGGGGCCAAGGTGCAACTCAGGCCATGGCTTCAGAGAGTGTAAGCCCCAAGTCTTGACAGCTTCCATGTGGTGTTGAGCCTGTGGCTACACAGAAGTCAAGAATTGAGGTTTGGGAAGCTGTATCTGGATTTCAGAGGATGTATGCAAATGTCTGGATGTTCAGGCAGTTTTCTGCATGGGTAGAGCCCTCATGAAAAACCTCTGCTAGGGCAGTGTGGAAGGGAAATGTGTGGTGGGAGCCCCCACACACAGTCCTACTGGGGCACTCTCTATTGGAGCTGCGAGAGGAGGCCACCATCCTCCAGCCCCCAGAATGGTAGATCTGCCGCCAACTTGCAATGTGCATCTGGAAAAGCTGCACACTCAATGCCAGCCCATGAAAGCAGACAGGAAGGGGGCTATACCCTGCAAAGCCACAGATCTGGAGCTGTTCAAGACCGTGGAAATCCACCTCTTGCATCAGCATGCCCTGGATATGAGACATGAAGTCAAAGGAGATCATTTTGGAGCTTTAAGATTTGACTGTCCTTCTGGATTTTGGATTTGCATGGGGCTGTAGCCCCTTTGTTTTGGCCAAATTGTCCTACATGGAATGGGTATATTTACCCAATGTCTATACCCCCATTGTATCTGGGAAGTAACTAACTTGCTTTTGATTTTATAGGCTTATAGGTGGAATAGACTTGCCTTATTTCAGATGAGACTTTGGACTGTGAACTTTTGAGTTAATGCTAAAATGAGTTAAGACTTTGGGGGACTGTTTTGAAAGGATTATTGGTTTTGAAATGTGATGATGTGAGCTTTGGGAGGGGCCAGAGGTGGAATGATAAGGTTTGTCTGTGTCCTCACCCAAATATCATCTTGAATTGTAGCTCCCATAATCTCCACATGTAGTGGAAGGGACCTTGTGGGAGGTAATTGAATCATGAGGGCAGGTTTTTCCCATGCTGGTCTCATGATAGTGAATAAGTCTCGCAGGACCTGATGGTTTAATAAAGGGAGTCCCCTGCACACACTCTCTTTTGCCTGTTTCCATGCAAGACATGAGTTTGCTCCTCATTCCCCTTCCAACATGATTGTGAGGACTCTCCAGTCATGTGAAACTGTGAGTCAATTAAACCTCTTTCCTTTATAAACTACTCAGTCTTGGGAATGTTTTCATTAGCAGAATGAGAATGGACTAATACAGATGGGTAAAGTGAAGTAAAGAAAATATAAGACTAAGCATAGGTAATACAGCTTCCAAATCTGATTAGGATCATGAACCAACTCAATCTGGATCCAGAGCTTGCACTTTTAACTGCTCTTCTACAGAAAAATGTAGAATATGACAATACAACCAAGCATTTTTGAGCAGGAACAGAGACACTCTCAGGTAGCAGTTTACCTAGATGCTGTTCTCTTTCTGCTAAAAATTAAAAGAGCTTTTCACCAGACCTGCAGAGGAACACAGTATTCCCCAAACATTAAGAAGCAGCTGTAGGAAGCATTTTGTAAACATATGGTATTTGTATAATTAATGTTTAAGTAGAGAATTAGCTTACAGTTACAGAATTCCAGTTAGAAAACCTGAAATTTTTAGACCTGAACTCATAATGCCCTTTATTCTCTCCAAAACCACCTATCCCAATTGTATCTTGCCCAGTGAATAGCAACTAAAAAACTGGTTATTCAATTTATCTTCTGGAAAATAACCTTGAAAAGTGCTTTGTTTTCGCCTAGCTCCCCACATTCCATCCCTTAGGTGTTTCTCCTACTTCCATTGCCACCGCAGAGGCTTAGAACCTGCAACACTGTGATAGCTGTCTAATTACTCCCTAAGTCTAGCCTGTCTACCATTTTCCTGACAGATGACCGTTCTTAAAATAGAAATCTAAGCATGCCTTTCCTTTGCTTAAAATACTTCTTAAATTTTAGACTGAAATACTACAATTACCTTTAAGATAAACTCCAATCTTCTAAACTACACTTCAAGATGTTTTTATAATTTAGCCTCTACCTATATCTCCAATCTCATTTCTCATTTTAATTATAATGCTGGAGCCAAATAACTGCACTTCTTTACTTTTGAGATGTATGTATGTGCTTCCCATCATCACAGAATCTTAGAAAATTTTATTTATCCTGGGTATATCCTATTTTCTTTTTGAGAATTCACGCAAGTATTACTTCTTTTAGGAATGTCTTACTGCAATTTCCAGCTACAATGTAATACAATTTTTTTCCTGTTTGACAGCAAATTCTAAGTTAACTGCCATAAATGGCAATATTCAGAAAAGAAGCAATTATTATTATATTCAAAAGAACTGAATAGTGCCAGTACTTTTATCATAAGTTTAGAAGATTTTAGAAGATCAGTTAGGAAATAGTCTAGTCTAAATTTTTTCTGCCATTCATTCTCCATGTTTGTTATGTTTTCTTCTTAAATTTTCATGAATAAAGTAAATATTGTTTTATTCAATATCACCATGTCATTTAAATACAATTTTTAGAACATGATAATGCAGGTATCTATTTACCATGGTAATAGCATTGATAACCTGATATGGGCCCAGATATTGACTATGTCATTTATAGTTTTAATAGTTATATTTTACAAAGCAAGGAGAACAAGACTGAAATAAGAATATTGCTTGAAAAGATTACATATAGATATTATAATCATATGTAATTCAATAAATAATTCAGACATAATATTTCTTTCTTTTCCTTTTTTTTTTTTCTTTTCTTGAGATGGGGTCTCACTCTGTGGCCCAGACTAGAATGCAGTGTTGGGATCTTGGCTCATTGCAACCTCCGCCTCCTGGGTTCAAGCGATTCTCCTGCCTCAGCCTCCCAAGTAGCTGGGACTACAGGCATGCGTCACCACAGTTGGCTAATTTTTGTATTGTTAGTAGCGACAGGGTTTCACTATGTTGGCCAGGCTGGTCTTGAACTCCTGACCTCAAGCAATACACCTGCCTCGGCCTCCCAAAGTGCTGGGATTAAAAGCATGAGCCACTGCACCCGGCCAGAAATAATATTTCTAATAAAGTTACATGATGGCCAGTGAACTGTTCCACATGAGCATACAGCCATGATAGGTTTAGAGCAAACTAGAAGCCTGAGCATGCAGTGAGTGTTTACTATTGCTGTTCGATAAAGTTTACAATAAAATAAATTTGAATCATTTACTATATAATTTTACTCCATTATAATGAAGCATACTAGTAGACTGTTTGCAAAAATAATAATTCATAATATCGATTTTTTTTGTTTTTTAATTCTTCTTGTTTTATCTGCAACATGAAGAATATGCATCACTATTGAACATAAATTTTAATCATTACAGAATACAGTAAATGACAAGAACCTTGAACTAGTAAATGGCTGTGTTCTGTGTTTCTCTTGACCAGGATATTCTATATCTTAATGATGACAATTGTTTTCTAAGTACATGCTGTGAATGTGACTCCACTAGCTCCCTTACCCTGTCCCTATTTGGCTCCTGCAAAAGCAAAAGATTCATTGATTATTCTTCTGCATTCCTGTTTCGATCAGAATTTTATTCTAAGGTATGTAGGATGTTTTTTAAACAAACATAAGACTTAAAATAAAATATATGTAATTACTATATGTTATTATAAAGTGGGAGGGCCAGTGAGATAAGATGACAGAACTCAAAAGAAAGTGTAGGAAGCTGGGAATGGGTTTTACTGCATCACGCAGAATGCTCCCAAGAAGTATCACCAAATCTCCATATTAAAGAATACACTGAACCCAGATGAGTGCTGATATTCAAGGCCATAGCAATTTGCAGGTAGAGTTTTTGCAGGAATAATTTGAAGTTTATATAAAATATAATTTGGGGAGCATTTCTATGGTTCTTGTTCGTTGTTCCACTTTGCAGCATGACTAACACAAATGACTAGAAAACAAGCAGGAAGTCCTACTTCCTAGGCAAAAATCCCAACAAAGAGCCTAAAACCTATTCTGAAAGCAAACAGCATCCCAAGTACATAAACTGAGCCAACAAAAAGGATTATGGAGAAGACTATACTTTAGTGGGCACATAAACATCAGAGAGCTGGGCTATATACACATAGCTGTGCTTATCTATATATGTCATATAGGGTCTTACCTTCTGTAAATGAACAGTTTTACAAAATGGTATGATAAATGAAGAGAAAAAGAAAGACGAAAATAAAAAGAAAGTGGAAGTAGATAGGAAAGAAGGCAGGAATGGAGGGAGAAAAAAGGTAGAAAGGAAGCTTTGTTAAAAGACTTCCGACTTGCAAAAAGGGTGAAGAGAGTGGATAATGGTGATATATGACATTTCAATGAAAAACTTTGCTGTCACTTTTTTTATTAAAGAGTGATAATACACTTCCTCATTTGTGCAAAGGGAAAAAAAAGAATGGAAAAAGCTAACTCCTGTTCTGACCATGAGAGCGTATATACTTGAGTGTGACTGATGCCTTGGAAAAGGCATGGGGTAATGAGAGTTACGATATTGATTAGAAGAAGCAGAAGGAATTGGCTGGACAATGGCAGTGAAAAGCAATAAGGCAGTGCTGAAAAACTACCAAAAGCTTCATTCATTTATTAATCTATTCATTCATTCATCCAATTGTACAAAGTAATAGGGCAGGCATGGTCACTTTCCTCAAGGAGTCAGTGTCAGAAGGAGACATGAAAGAAATCAACCCTAAAGTAATCAGTTTCATTTTGTGAATCTACAATGGTAAAGTACATATACAAAAGAGACAAAATGACTCGGGATTAGGAAAATACATGTTTCCTCAGGTTCTCGATGAAAAGCTGAATATCTTCACCACGGTTGTGTTCTAAGAACAGGGATACATGGTGAAAATAAAAGTCTAAAAATAAAATATCTGACAACCAGTGCTGGTGGCAGAGTGAGGATTTTCCTAAACTCATAGAGTTCAGAGAATATAAACAGCTTGGCTCCTCCTTCAAAACATATGAACCAAGTCCTTACAGTCTTGAAATAACTGAAACTCATAAACCTACATAAATAACAATTATGCATAATCAAACAGGTTTAACTTCAGAAATGAAGTGAATCACTGGGCAACTACAACAAGCTAGCAATTTTGAGACCAGCTGTTTCTCATAAAAGTGCAACTGTAATTTGGATAACAGAACATAGGCAGAATGAAGACACTGTGTTTCCCTTTGAGTAATTGCTTTTGTTACTAACAGAAAAGAACACATTCTCTTATTCTGAAGTAGCATTACAATATGTGGCAGCCTCTAACTAAATCAGAGAGGGATAGTTAAGAGGATATATAACAATTTGATGTATTAACTTCTAGAAGACCATTGTACCTGAGGAAGCCAATAAATAATATTTTGAAAGGTAAGGGCACATATAATTAATGTAACTGAAAAGATAAAATAACCAATTCTCGTACTGCTACACCTAAACTTTCAAGCTTGCATCTATAAATATGAAGCAGAGTGTAGTTGTTTATGCAAGTGTCAGAGTTTCTTGAAGGATCAGTTTTAGTTATTAATAAATCGTAACATATGAGAGGGATATAATGTAATATCTAGGCTAAGAAATTGTATAGCCGTAAGAACTCTCACCTGCCTTGGAAAGTAAATAGCTCTGGGGAGCCATATGCGGCCAAAGGAATCCACAACTTTTCTTACTCTATACATAATTTCAGCATTTAACCTTGTATTGGTTGATCTATCTGGTTGTGTGTGTCTTTTATTTATATCATACTATGGAGCTTAGCAAGAGTAAGAACTATATCTTCTCTATGTTGCCATCTATAGCTCACAGCACTTAGTATCCAGCAGGTGCTCAAGTAATATTATTGATAGTTATGCCATAATGATGTGTATTTGACCTTGCGTGCCTCAGGTAAATCACAATATTTTGCTTTTTGTTTATGTTTTCTTCTTTTCTTCAAACAGTTTCTCCCAGAGAAAGTCAGGATTATCAGTTGGGTTTCCACATCGACCTATGCCTAAAGTTGACACTGCATGTTTAATAGTTTGTTTGCAAATACTTGTGGGTCAAGCACTAGCCTCCCATGTTTCTGTGGGTGAAAAGATGAATAGGCTATGACCACAAAGAGCTTAAAGTTCAAAAGGGTTAGTTGTCTATTAATCTCGATGACACTCAAAATCCAGTAAATTTTGAAGGGCGATGTATGTGAATGACAAGGAGGGTATTCCAGGTAATAGTGTCACAACACACAAATGAAAGAAGTGAGTCTGTCTTACAAACAGTGGACTCAGCTTAAATATACACTACGGTACACATGTATTCTAACTATTCTAAATAACTTTATTTAGAATAGTAACAGATTCAGGTTTTTATACAGGAAATAACTACAGCCTTGGCGTTTGGGAAACTTGGTTCTCATTCTGACTCCCCACATCTAGCTGCGTATCTAGTTCTATGTTTACTCATCTGTGATAAGCAGTGGGCTAACAAACTCTCAGTTCTTTTCAGTTTTAATATTATATGTTTATGATTCGATTAGGTAGCTGATGGGGGGTGGCAGGTGAACAATGGCATCAATCTTCAGTGGCAGACAGAAAAGTAACATTAAAAATATAAAACCTGACCGGGCATGGTGGCTCATGCCTGTAATCCCAGCACTTTGGGAGGTCGAGGTGGGTGGGCCACTTGAGGTCAGGAGTTTGAGATCAACCTGGCCAAAATAACAAAACCCCATCTCTACTAAAGAAAAAAAAAAAATTTGCCGGATGTGGTGGCACCCACCTGTAATCCCAGCTAATCAGAAGGCTGAGGCAGGAGAATCTCTTGAAGCCAGGTGGCAGAGGTTGCAGTGAGCCAGGACCACTCCACTGCACTCCAGCTTGGGTGACAGAGCAAAGCCCCATCTAAATAAAAACAAAATCAAAATAAAATCTGAAGTGAAAGAATTGATTTTGAAGGAAACCTCTTGGTTTTTTCCATCTTTATGTGTATACTGTGATTTTTATGTTCTGACAGAAAACTCAAGTGAAAAATTTTAGAGGACAATGGAGAAAATGGACTTGACACTTCAGAGAGAAAACTTACGACAAGAGTGGATTTGGAAGTCTTCTGCATAAAGGTGACAGTTGGTGCTTTGAAAGTGAATGATATCACAGAGAGTAAAATTTTTACAGAAGGAAAAAAAGCAGTCCAATGACAAAGCTTTTGCCAAGATTCATGTGTAGGCAGTGTCAAAAGAAGAAGAAGCAGAAAAGGTGACAGCTATTTCAGTGAAGAACTTTATAAGCGTAAGTCAGAATTTTTTTTAATGTTAAGAAAAAATGGTAATTCTTCATATGCATATTTACTAGCCTTTATTAAATGATCGTAAGAACCATGCAAGGGTAATATTACTGAGCCAATTACTATGAGGAATGTCAGTGGTAGAGATATAGTGGAGTATTAGACATTGCCATTTTTCTCCTAGCTTGAAAATGACGGATTCATGATTCAGAATTAGACATTTTTAATGCCAGGAGCCATGTTCTCTTAGTTATTACTTTAATAAGATCAAGAAAGATGAAGAATCAAAAAAATCCCACTCAATTTGATGTTTGGGAAAGTGTTGTGTATCTTTCAGAGAACACAAGTCAAATTTCAAAGAAGTGCCAAATTTAGAAGATGTGGTGACAAGCTACACACAAAAGAGGAAGCCTACATCCCCAAAACAGGAATAAGGTCATAAGCTAATATTTTATGAGTAATAAAGAAAACACACTTAAAGGGTGGAAACTTGAGAGTGTAGAAAAATCAAAGGGACACATGTCATGTAATAATGTGATCTGAGCTAAAGTTTAGGAAGAAAAAAGAAAAAAGAGCACACAATTAAATAAACTAGAAATAAGGCTGTTTACACATTGTTCAAAACTATAAAATCACAGTCTGCCTGGATTCAGACCCTAGTTATGTCATTCACTAGCTGTTTGGCTTTAGGAAGCTTACTTATTTCTCTATGCCTGAATTTCCTCATCTGAAAAATGTATAAAAGAGCAATATCTAAAACACAGCCTTGTTGTAATGATTACATGAAAGATGCATGCCAGAGAGTTGTAAGCACAAAGAAAATAGTACCTACTACGAGAGGTAATTCAAGGACACATAGAGCTTGACATTTGAAACACAAATAATGACACTGGATTTAGTTAAAAGGATAAAGATATAGAAACAGTTTAAGGAAAGAACAAACTGTAAGAGAGGGATAATGGCCATCCATCTACTAAAGACTCGCTGAAACCTCTGATTTATTCATCTCCCCAAAGAAAGATTATCCATTTCCCTGATCAGGGCCTGAGTTATTGATTCACTCACATTTACTAACAGGCAGTATTACGGGGCATTAAAAATAAATTAATTTCCATATGCAATTTCTTGTATTTGTTGCCCCGCATGAAGCAAGTGGTACATAGCCTCTCAGCCTGTCACATACAGGCTCTTTTAGCTTTTTCTTTTCTGTTTCCTCTCTACCAGCTGAGGCAGTGTAGGGCAAGAAGACAGAAATGTCAGAAGGTTTGGCTAGGGCCTTTATGGCGAAGGGATGTCCTGTCTTAGACTCCTGCCCTTAGCTAAGTACTTCAAAGTAACTTTACCAATATTCTGTGTAATTGAAAATTAGACACAAGTCTAACTGTTAATATATTGGTATTTATTTGTTATTCTTTGTGTGTTATATACACAATAGCAATAATTAAGGAATTTTTATGTCCTTTCCCCAATAGCACATGAAGCCATCAATACTCTAACCAGTTACTAGTTTCTTCCTTGCTCAAACTCATCTTTTCTATTTGAAATGAGATCATAGATTGAGAGAAACAGAAGTGGAGATATGAATGGCTGCTTCAGGAGAGAAAAGAAAGTGTGAGAAATATATTACAGAGAACCAAGAATAATAATATAAAGAAATGTGTTAAAGGAGGGTTGAGCAACTAACTCTGAGAAACCAACTGAGCTTTTCTTGGATGAAAGTATAGTACAGCATGATTTTATAGCTTTATCAAACAATGTTAGGTTATACCAGATAGAAAGTGCAATAGAAACAGAAGCTGTCAAACAAATAAATTTCTTTCACTATTGATATGTCTTCTTTCCTGGCCCCATGCAAAATCCTTGAAGAGAAAGCCCGTGATTCACATCTCCAGCTTGGAACTCTTCTTTCTCCTCCAGACACAAATGTCTATGTACTAGACATAACTATTTGGATTTCTAAAACATCTCTAATTCACCACAACTAACAGTATACTACAGGTATTGTCCCCATTTCTTCAAATCAGTGGTTTCTTGCAGTTTTCTCCACTTCTCTAGAAAGTAGCTGAACATTTCTAGTTTTTCAAGTCCAAACCCTTTGTGCTGTCCATAACCTCTCCCTCCCTTCCCCACTCTTTCTCATCCCTGTCTTTGTCTCTATATCTGTGTCTCTCTGTATTCTTTATTTCTATCGATGTCTTCTCTATTGCTTTCTTCAATACGTTTATCAACACATCCTATTGTACACTATACATGCAATTTTTGTACTTTGCACCCCTCATTCCCCTACTTTTCTAGGCCATCATTATTTTTCACATGGATTAGCAAAATAGCTTCCAATCAGACTCCTGGCTTCTTTACCTGGACACTATTTTCAATACAACAGGATGAAGAGATATTTTTAAACATAAGCTTATCTTTTCACTTCTTTACTCAAAACCTTGCAGGGGCTTTTAATATCATCCAGAGAAAAAGCCACTATCCTTACAATTACCTTGGTGGATTAAAATAAATACTTATTGTTTTTACTTGCTTATCTGTGCTTTCACTGTGTGTGGTGGTGGAGGGGGACAGGTGATTGGGAGTCAAATTTTTCTATTGATCTTGGCTGGACTTCATCAGACTTGGCTCCAGGCCCCAGATTTGTTCACATCTACTTGACGTATCTCTCCTTTTTCTGTGACAAGCGATCTACATAAACCATGTTCTTTTTATGATGATGGCAGAAGCACAAGAATGAGAACAAAATCATGTAATGCATATTAAAGCTTAAACTTGAAGATATATAATGTCATTTCTGCTCACATTGCATTGACCAGCTCATATGACTGTACTGGCAAAGGATGTGGAAAGAAGAAGTAATAAGGAATTAGAAATAATCGTTCAAACTATCACAACCTATAAAGACATACTTGATCTGGCTACTCATTTCCTCTATGACATCATCTTTTACATTTCTCCTCATTCAATGTACTTCAGTCACATTTGTCTCCTTTCCATTCCTTATATGTGCCAGGCAAGATCAGCCAACAAAAAAATATGTAATTGCTTTTTTCTCTGCCTATGATGCTCTTCGTGCACATATCTACATAGCTAATTTGTTCATTTCCCTCAAGTCTTTACCCAAAAGTCTCCCTTTCAAGTGAGGCTTTCCCTGACCACCTACTTAAACTTTTCATATTTACTCTGCATTTTGTATTCTTTTATACTCTGCATTTTGTATTATTTGCATTTTGTATTCTTTTGTATTGTTTTCCCTTTTTTGTATTCTTTTTCCTTTAATACCCATTACTAAGTAATCTACCATTTTTTTTACTTATCATGTTCATTGTCTTTCTACCCCGTTAAGATATGTGCTTCATAAGAGTGCTAATTTCTTTATGCTTTGTTCAGCACATGCCAAAGTCTTGGAATAAATATTTATGAATGAATGAATGAAGATGGATATCAAAGTCAACATTGAGTCCCCTAGCTGGCCCTTTCCTCCTACACATGAATTGATAGGCAATCTAAACAAGACATTGTACTCCCCAAATCATATCAGGGACCTCTCTTAAATTTGATGCTAGCTGGGTGTAGTGGCAGGCACCTGTAATCCCAGCCACTCAAGAGGCTGAGGCAGGAGAATCGCTTGAACGCGGGAGATGGAGGTTGTAGTGAGCTGAGATGGCACCACTGCACTCCAGCCTGGGCGACAGAGGCAGACTCTGTCTCAAAGAAAAAAAACAAAACAAAACAAAAAAAACTTGACACTCGGTTCTTGCTGTCAGCCAGCTCATTTGTAGATGGTTCCATTGTAGATGTTTCAATCTAGTTAGTTAGGCATCATTGTGTTCTTATCAACCAAATACTTCAAACATCCTTGATCCAAGTATTCCTTTCTCACAATCTATAGCTTTGCCACATTCAACCTTATTCTCATATTTATTTCTTAGAACTCCAGTTAAGTAAAATCATGAAATCCCTTTGTGGGATTATATCTGGGTATTCTCTTAGTCAAGAAGCAGAGTTGGCTGGGTGCGGTGGCTCGCGCCTGTAATCACAGCACTTTGGGAGGCTGAGGTGGGTGAATCATGAGGTCAGGAGTTTGAGACCCAGCCTGACCAACATGTCTCTACTAAAAATAAAGAAAAAAAAAAACAAAAGTTAGCCGGGGGTGGTGGTGCACGCCTATAATCCCAGCTACTCAGGAGGCTGAGGCAGGAGAATTGCTTGAACCCAGGAGGCGGGGGTTGCAGTGAGCCAAGATTGTGCCACTGGACTCCAGCTTGGGTAACAGAGCAAGACTCCATCTCAAAAAAAAAAGAAGCAGAGTTAGGCTATTAATTGTTTTAGATAACAATTTAAACACGTTATTTGTTATTTTTCATGAGCACTGTGCACATTTATGCATTTTTTTCATATTGCTGTGGTTATGCTATATTTCTACACCCATTTATGTCATCTATTATTTAAGAAATTCACATGTCATATTAGCAGAATTAACATTCAAATGGACTTTTTCTTTAGAAGATCAAGCAAAGAAACACTTTTGGAGGAAAAAGAGAAAATGAGCTATGCTCATAGTATCAGGGAATAACAACTGTGATTTCTAATTTTGGTGTAAACTTTGGTAGATCACTAAACCATTCTTTATTGAAATACACTCGAAGTATTACGTTAAAGTTCTTTAAGAGGAAAAGTTAAAATCTTAATGGTGACACCAAAGTAAGTGTAGTGTGTGTTTGTTTGCTTTCATAAGAGTTAGGAGAGGTAAATAACTCATACTCCATATTAGAAGTTACTTTGTTTTCTATTATAAGAGATGAGAATTACAATCTATTATTAGAGATGGGAAGTACAATCAAGTTTAAGAAAAAATGAGGCTCAGTTTTTATCATTTAAATGTGTTTTGAAAAGAAAATCGAATCATGTTTTTGCTTAATGGCAATGGTATGTTCTGAGAAATGCATTGTTAGGCAATTTTATCCTTGTGCAAACATCAAAGAGTGGACTTACACAAAACTAGATGGAATAACCTACCACGCATCTAGGTTATATGGTCTAGGCCATTACTTCTAGGTTACAAACCTGTACAGCAAGTTACAGTACTGAGCACTGTAGGTAACTAACACAACAGTTTTTGTATATCTAAACATATCTAAACATAGAAAAGGTACAGTAGGCAGAGTGCGGTGGCTCATGCCTGTAATCCCAGCACTTTGGGAGGCCGAGGAGGGCAGATTATGAGGTCAGGAGATCGAGACCATCCTGGCCAACATGGTGAAACCCCGTCTCTACTAAGAACACAAAAAATTAGCTGGGCATGGTGGCGTGTGACTGTAGTCCCAGCTACTCAGGAGGCTGAGGCAGGAGAATCACTTGAATCCAGGAGGCGGAGGTTGCAGTGAGCTGAGATTGCGCCACTGCACTCCAGTCCGGCAACAGAGCAAGACTCAGTCTCAAAAAAAAAAAAAAAAGAAAGAAAGAAAAGGTACACCAAAAATACGGTATAAAAATAAAAGGAGACACCTCTATAAGACATTTACCATGAATGGAGCTTTCACTAGTAGAGTTTCTCTGGGTGAGTCAGTGCGTGAGCTGTAAGTGAATGTGAAGGCCTCAGACATTCCTGTACACTACTGTAGACTTTATAAATATTATACACTTAGCCTACATTAAATTTATTTTTAAAATTTTCTTTCTTTAATAAGAAGTCAGCCTTAGTTTACCGTAACTTTGTCACTTTATAAACTTGCTATATTTTTTAACTTTTTGACTTTTGTGTAATAACGCTTAGCTTAAAACATGAACCCATTATTATGCTATTATTTATAATTTTTTTTAAAATTTTTAAAACCTGTTCATTGTTAAAAATTAAAACACAAACACACACCTTAGTCTAGGCCTACATAGGGTCAGGATTATCACTATCCCTGTCTTCCACCTCCACATCTTATCCCACTGGAAAGTCTTGAGGGGCAATAACAGGGATGGCACTATCTCCTATGATAACAATGCCTGCTTCTGGAATATCTCCTGTAGAACCTGCTTGAGGCTATTTTACAGTCAATTTTTATGTTTAATAAGCAGAAGGAGTGCATTCTAAAATAATGTTTAAAAGTGTAGTACAATAAATACATAAACCAGTAACATAATAGTTTATTATCATTATCAAGTATTATGCCCTAGACATAATTGTATGTGCTATACTTTTATATGACTGGCAGCATAGTAGGTTTGTTTACACCAGCATTACCACAAACATGTGAGTGATGCCTTGTACTATGACATGACATTATGGTGGCTATGACATAACCAGGCGATGGGAATTTTTCAGCTCTATTACAATCTTATGGGACCACTGTCGTATACACAGTCCATCATTGACTGAAATGTTGTTATCCAGTGCATGACTGTTTCACTAAAAATATCATATTTATCACAGATCATAAAATTTATTTACTGTTATAAGGTCATGTTCTTTTTTTTTCTTTTTTTTTTGTCATCTTATTTATTTGCCTAACTTGCTACCTGTCAGATTTGTCTACTGTTAATTAGAATTGTATATAGTTTTTTTTAAATCTTTCATTTTCCACAATATCTTTTTTCTATTTTCTTTTTAATTTTCTTAATAAAGTCAACAATATGACCCTTTAGGGACATAGTTTCTCCAAATAAACACATTCAATTTATTTTCATTATTCAATGTACTTTTCAAATTTCACCTATTATTCAACATTCAGATTACTTCCATAATTTTTTATTTAATTTTGTGTAACTTTCTTATTTAGCAATATTTCATTGTGATTTATTGCATATAGCAAGAACAGAAAATAAAACAAAGACAAACTAAAAAGAAAGTCAGTTAAGTTCTATGTAAATAAGTAAAATAGGGTGATGTTATATCAAGTAACACATAGCTCTTTCAGATTGGTAAGCCAATTTAAAGTTTTCATTAAAAGGGTAATATTTCTGGCTAGATCTGAATAATAAAATCGCATTGATATAAATCAATTGGAGAATATTTCAAGGAATGGTACAAAGGCCCCAAGGTAACAACAAATTTTGGCATATTTAAGAAGCAACAAGAAAGTCAGTTTACGTCAAGGAGACGAAATGCCTGAAGAAAGTGAAAGCAATTCATGTATGGCTTTGTAAATCTAAGAAAAAAAGTTATTTTATTTTGCAATTAGAAAACTGGAAAGTGACATGTTCTGATTGACTCGTTGTTGTTTGGAGAATGTGTGCATTCATTTATTCAACAAATATGTATTGAGCATCTTCTATGCACCAGACACTATTTTAGATACTGAAGATACATCAAAAAATAAAATGTGTAAATATATCTGCCCTCTCTGCATTTGCATTATAGCGGAGGGAATATGAACAATAAACAATAAGCTAAAGATAAGTAAATTATAGGATATGTAAAGAGATTGGAAGTACTAGGGAGAAAAGAAAAAGCAGAAGATGGAGGAGGGATGAAGAATGCCAGAGAATAGGAAGGATGAGTTAAATTTTAAATAGGTTAGTCAGAGCAGGCAAGATTGAAAATAGATTTAAACAAAGGCTTGAGAAGAAAGGAAAGAGTTTGAGACCATGTAATCTAACTTCATTACTATTATAATTGAGAAAAATATCAACCAAAGAACCAGTATTTTTCCTATTTTCACCTCCTTTTACCATGTTTATCTCATGCTTGTGGCTTGAAACTTGATCTTTAACCTCTGTAGTTATTATTTCAAGACAATATTTAGACTTTATTTTGTTGACACAAAAAATTCTGATCGAAATTAATTTTAGGTAACATTCTAAGCAAATATCTTTTTACATTTTTTTGTTTCTCCCATCATCTCAACATTATTCTTCAACTTTCAGTAATTATAATAAATGTAATTATCAAAATATCTGCAACAGAAGTGTGATGGTTAATTTCTTGTGTCAGCTTAATTAGAACAAAGCAGATATTCAGTTAGACAGTATTCTGGATATTTCTGTGAAAGTATTTTTAAATGAGATCAATATTTAAATCAGTAGACTTTAAGGAAAGCAGATTTTCCTCCATAAAATGTGTGCACCTCATTAAATCAGTTGAAAGCCTTAAGCAAAAGAAGACTGACTTCCCCAGAGCAAGAAAGAATTCCATCAGCACACTGCCTTTGCATTGAAGCTGCAGCGCCAACTCCACCCTGGTCTCCAGCCTACCAGCCCACTCTACAGATTTGGACTTGCCAGGCTTCACAATCATGTGAGTGAAGTCCTTAAAAGAGCCTCTCTTTCTTTCTTCTATTGGTTCTGTTTCTCTAGATAGCACTGACTAACATAAAAGATATATTCTGTCAGAATTCCTCCTAATAAAATCTCAGAAGATAAAATAGTCCTGTAAAATGCCAATAATGGAAGTTGTAACACCAGAATAAACGAATATAAAAATTGAGAGAAGCAGACAAGGAACTCTGTGGGAAATGCATATGCTGAACTAAGAGATTATAAACAATTACTTTTTAAATGTAAAATAAATTATATATATTTCAAAATATAATACCAGCATTATGATATCGTAGAAAAATTAACGAAACTAGTTTTTAGACCAAGAAATGGACTCAATGGCGATAGAAAAAGAAGAGACAGTTACAGACGCAAAGGCATTAGGGTTTCTGCCAAGAATTAGTCTCCCATTAACCTGTGTGTTACCTTTGCAGATGTGATTTTATTCCATGGCATTGTCTCCTAATTGCTGTTGATTTGGTCAAGGAACATACTTGATCCAAGCTGAGACAGATTATCTCCCTGGAGAAATTTGAAGTAGGAATAAGAGGCAGCTAGTTAATGTATCAGAGGCTGGAATAGAGTTTTTAAAACTTAGAAAATTTAAATCTGGCCCATCTTGATCATGTGCATAGTAGACTACTAAAAACAGTTCAGGTGGTTGAAAGTTGAGAGAGGGAGGAGAGATAGGAGAGAAGAGTTGGAGAGGAAAAGAAAGAATTGAATCGAGTCTATAGATACGAGCAGAGCTGAGCAAAGGAAAGAAATCCCTGCCTGGGTCTTAAGGAATCTATAATTTCTGGTACCAAATCCTTGGGAGACTGGCTCTTTTTGAAACGTGTGAATAGTGGTATAACTTAGTCTAGATTGAAGTGTGCTTCCATTTCTTTAGACTTAAAAGATGCTTGCTAAAACAGGCTGAAGAGAACCATATGACAGAAAGGAGTTGTGTTCAGATGAAAGATGAGGTAACATGTATACATAAAAAGGACCAGAAAAAATAAAAACAAATAATAAATAGCCAAATAAATGTGCCTTCCTGGCATGTTAGAAAAATTGAATGAGGGTATTATAATGACATGACTTTTTTTTACCTGTTATATTGATGTGTACAATTTAAGCTGTGATCACTGGTTTATAACCGATCAGTATTTAGAAGTAACAGGGCTGCTGAAATTTTGATATTATCTTACAAGGACTGAGTTATAATTAAGCTTAAGGTTTAGTCTTCAAAACTAAGAAACTTGTTAGGCCTGTCATCAAGACTCATCCTTAAATAACCCTTGTTAGTAGTCCCAACGAGTCATCCGAAAAACACAATTGACATGCAAGTTGGAACCTCACAATTGCTGAAGGAAGCTGAGCAATAAGACTAAGACTGACAGTTTCTCAGGACAAAATTTGTTAGGTCTAGGCATATGTTTCTGGTCTAGAAGTTTATACTGACATACTTTAGAAGGAATACTTTAGAAGGAATAGAGTGCTAACAACGTAGCATCAACTTACTTAAGAGTCTAATCCTGCAGGAACACTGTACCTGTTGGCTAGGGGGCCCCCAAATCTTAGATTTCGATTAAAAAAAGAACTATGGTTTCTGAATAATAGTGCCTAATCTGAAAAACCATAATACGTCCCAGAAATCCCATCACTCTAGTCTTGTAAATAATATTTTCTAGATAATGCTTCTCAAATCCACACGGAACATAGACATTATTTATCAGACCAAGGAAATTTACATTTTAAAGCTGAACTTATGGACATGCTTACATCAACCTAAGGCTTTATAAAGAAAATTTATATCCATGTGTGTGCCTGCACAAGTTCTATAGAACTTCTCATTCTATCTAATCTAATCTGATCTAATTCTGAATATCTTGCAAATTGTACAGCAAATGCCTTAACTGCTTTTCTTTTTTAATTAATAGTCTTAATGACTACAATGAATTAACAAAAATATTGATGATTTCCATTATGCATTTGGGTTGTGATTGCTGAAATATCTATCAGAAATAGATAGATTTGTATCTTAACTTCTCAGTAATTCTAGGAAACTCTTTTCCAGTCCTCCCTCCTCCAGACACATGTACAAGAATAAGCCTCTCCACTCCCCAAAAAATTACTATTAAATATTACTCTTTCTTTCTTTTCCTCTTTTTTTCTGTTTCTCTTGCTGTTTCTATTCATTTTGTCTAGAATTGTTTTCTTATTATTGTATGTCACTTTCAATTGAGAATAACTCCTTGAGGACTCTGCTTTTTTTATGCTTCATGCCAGCCACAGTGACCTAACATCCCTTTACATCCATATCTATACAACCTAAGTAGAATTGGAATTGACCATCAGATTCAGTGTATTCAGGTCGTGGCAGCCTGTCAAAAATGCCCTACAAGTAATGCGGCTTGTATTTCAAGAGTTCTGCCAATCACACAAACTACAAATGAATCTTTCAGACACAGCTATTTCTAAAGCTGTTTACAAAGAGGCATAGACTGTGTCTTGATGATCACACATGGTTAAAAGCTCTCATTTTGAGATGGAAACATGTGCAATGCTCTATGAATCATTATTATTCATGATAGTAATAATAGCACTACCATCCAATGAAACAATAGCAATAATGGCTTTGGTTTATTCTTTGCAACTTAAAGTGACTCATTCAATTCTCAGAATAGCTAATAAATACTTGTAAAATACATGTTAATTTAGTCTACTAATAAAAAATGCTATGTAAGTGTACCATAATCATATAACAATACCAGTGCTGTGTTCACAAGTTAATGAATAATGAACTACTTTTAAAAATGACCTCAATCTTAATTTTTAAAATTGGGTTTAGAGGTTTTTTACTTCTTTTAATTCATATAAGAAAAGGGCAAAACTAAAAATTAGTTTTATACTCAAGTGCAATGCATTAAAAATTGAATTTTCACACTTTGGAATTGGGGACTTAACTGCTATTGAAAATAGCATTAATATGATAATGATATGCTAAAAGAAAATATTTCATTAGGTATTTCTTCTAGCTTAACTGCATATGATTTTCTTTACTTTTACTGCCCATTATGCATAGGTGATAGCCTCAAATCCTTTTAATGAATCAGTGATACAGTGGTCACTATATTGTTCCAAACATATTGACAATCCGAGCCATCACGAAACTTATATACACTCTCTGAGTCTTTGGCAGAAACAAAGATGAAAAAGACATTGCCAAGAAGCTTATAGTCAAGAGAAAGAGAGAGGAGTATAAAATCATTCAGATGCACAGCATATTTGAACCCTTTCCATCAAAGAGGCCCCATTTATAACCTGAAACATTTTGTGACATCTCTTCCCCTTCTCCTAAAATTTGTTTACACCTCAAGGCTACCCTGGAGTCATCACTGTCCAGACATGGACTCCTGTCCTCTTTTGTTTTCTCTCTTATCTTACTTACATCTTTTTTATTCCTCAAATTAACAGCAGCTGCTCTCTTAGGAAGCAATAGTCCTTCTTTTTCAAAAAGTAAAAATTCAGAGGAAGTTATCGGACAAATGCAGACTTGTCTTTGGCAGATGGGATAAAAAAAAAGACAGGAAAACTTTATGCTAAATGATATTGCTATGTTCCACATGAATAACTTTAATATAACGGTCAAGAGTGAGCATTCTGGGGCCTGGAATGCCTAGGTCCAAGCAGTTGCTCCAAAAATTACACTTTGAATAAACTTGGACACATTTTTAATACTGTACAGTTTTTTGTGCATATGTGTGTATATATAAATTTAATTTACTAATTGAATGAATGAATATAATATAATGAATATGGATAAAATAAATGTAATTAATTTAATGATATATTAATATATGTCATTAGTTGATATGAATTAAATATAACAATGATGAATATAATAATAATATCTAATTCATGACTATTCTACAACTTAGATAAGTAATTGTTTGTTAATCCTCAGTATAGTGTTGATCACACAGTAACTGTTCAGTAAATATTTGCTGTAATTTTTAATTACTATTGTTACCCTGGCTTAGTTCCTAAATTTATTTTCGGACTAGCTAACAAACAATTGAAAATTATTGTTTCAATTTTTTCATAAATGCCATTTTAATGCCATTTTTTAATGAATTTGATGATGACAAAAATACATTAGGCATTTAAATAGTCAAATTAGTTACCTTTTTTGATAAGCTTTTGTTTTCTAAATATGTAATAACATTTCATAGTGAAAGTCTGTCATATACAAGATGACATGTATAAAATATTACTTCTATAAGTTAAAATCCAAAAAATGAATATATCAATATCATTTTACACTGACTGCACTTCAGAGTCAAAAGGAGAGCTTAAGGACAGATGACCAGGCCCTGTCACCATATAGTCTGATTCAGTTGGTCTGAAGACAACTTTGGCATATGTATTTTTTTTACCCTTCTTAAATATTACCACCATATAGCCAAAGTAAAATAATCCACGAGCATATAATTATTTCATAGAATTTCAGCCCTGAAAGTGGCTTTAAAAATTGTATGCTCTAAATTTCTCAATAACACAGACTCAGCATATATTTGAATATCTCTAATGATAGAAAGATTACTGCTCAAGCAGCCCATTCTCTGTAAGCTGGAATAAAAAATCCTTATTTTGAGCAAAAATTAAGGCATATATTCAATGTTGACCAATAAAAATATTTTTGCTTTTTCATATGTTGATATTTCAAGTATATAAAACAATGAACAATGTTCATTGTTCTGCTGTGCCTAACCACATTTTCCTCACAAGGCCAAGCTTCCCAAACCCTTCCTAGTAATACTTAGTTGCACTTAGTCCACATCACCATTTTCCTTTATCAGTGTGTCACTCAAAACTCAACACAGAGTAAGGTGTGATTCTCATTCTTATGTGTTATCTGTCTACTAAAGCAGTGGAAAGGTATATTAATTTTAAGGTACTTATAACCCCATTTTATAATTTTTACATACATCCTGCTACTAAATAAAATGTTGACCATATTAGTTAGGGATTGCTGTGTGCCAAATAACTCCTAAAACTAAGCAGCTAGAAACATTTGTTTTAAAAACATTTGTATGTAATGACAAAAATATTGACTATATCTCACAATTTCTGAAGATCAGGATCCTCCAAGTGACTTCAGTTCTTTGTCATGTGGGCCTTCCTATAGGGCTGCCTCATGACATGGCAGCTGGCTTCCTCCAGAGTAAGTGATGCAAGAAAAAACCAGCACCCAAGACTGGACTTGCTGTTTTTAAAGAGCTTAATAACAGAAGTGGCTTACCATCACTGCTGTCATCTTATAGTGATTAGAGGAAAGTAATTAAGCCTGACACTCATGAGGAGGGGAATTAAGCTTTACTACTTAAATAGGTGAGTATCAAAGAATTTGTGCTTATAATTTTAAAACTATTACCACAATGATGTTGAATTGGTACAACTTATTTCTATATACACAACTAAAACACTCTATTTTTCCTTTAAAAGTATTTTTACAAGGCTATTGAGACCTTTATTTGATTCATATCCTTAATCTATTTTCTTTTCTTTATAACACATTACTTGCATATTTTATAATTATACTTTGTATATTATTATCCAAGCTATGAATAAAACTCTTGAGATATACCCAAACATGACACTGTGACAGGGTACTAATCAAGCCCTGTGAGTTGATAATAATGCATGGTGCAACATTTATCACTATCACTTACAAACTTACCCCACATAACTTCACTATCTTAATTTTTTTTTTTTTTTTTTTTTTTTGAGACAGAGTTTTGCTCTGTCACCCAGGATGGAGTGCAATCTTCGCTCACTGCAACCTCTGCCTCCCGGGTTCAAGTGATTCTCCTGCTTCAGCCTCCCGAGTAGCTGGGATTACAGGTGCTCACCACCATGCCAGGATAATTTTTGTATTTTTAGTAGACACAGGCTTTCACCATGTTGGCTAGGCTGGTCTCGAACTCCTGACCTCAAGTGATTCACACACCTCGTCCTCCCAAAATGCTGGGATTACAGGTGTAAGCCACCACGCCTGGCCCATTATCTTCATTTTTAAAAGGATAGCATGTGGCACTTAAAATATTGCTCATGTTTACAAATAGTATGTTCACCGGGTTGTCTTTAGCTTTCGTTCAAAGATATCATAGAACATTTCTACTAAACCAATTATTGCTTTTTTGTTATAAAACATCTGTGGCAATCAATTCAGAAATGCACCTTCATGCCTGATCACTTTCAACTTTCTATCATCTCTCCCATGTTCCATGATTTCTCAAGACACCCCCAGGATGTTTGATGGATTACTTAATAATTCTCTGTATAAATTGAAACATAATATCTGGCAGAGAATAAGTCTATTTAAAGCCAATGAGTCTATTTTTGAAAATATTGTGTGTTTGCATGCGATGGCTGTTTCTGCAGATTTTCTCTCAACTTTCTTCTCCCTTTTATAAGATGTTTCTTTGTTTTTAATTATCACCAAGTGATGAATTATCACATGAAGGCCAAGCTAGCACGGGACTTGAAATAAGTAAAAATGATGTTTTTTCCACTATAACTTTATATCATCAAATCACCAAATCAGATAGCAAGTCTTATCAGATAGGTAATGAGGATAATTTTTTTTCCGGAAAAATATTATAAAGCGTGACTTTTAGCTTTTAAAAGTTAAGTCTTTCTAGGTATCTAAGGGTAAGTAGTCAACATATAAACCATTCTATTTTGAAATACCTAGAATGGTCAACTTTTTTTAAGAGTCAGTTTCCAATTTCCCAAAGTAAACCATAAGGTCCAGATACCAAGAGAAAACTTTATTCAAAGATTTTCCAAATATGTTTATATTGCAATACATTAATATATCCTCATTGTCGAGATGGGTGTGTGTGTGTGTGTGTCTGTGTGTGTGTAACAGATGACATCATTCACAGGTTGGTATGAAGGTTCTTTTGATGTTTCTCTCCAACAGTTCATCTCAGAATATTATTTTTATTTTTATAGATTCTTGGTATACTAAAGTATGTAGCACTAGAAAATTATAATTTGCCATCCCTCTCTATGATAAAGTATTCTTGCTATCCTGGTACTAGAGTACAGCTTTAAGTCATCCTCAGCAATAGTTAACATCAGTGCAAAAAAAAAAAAAAAATTAAAAGCAGAAAAACCAACCACACAAATAAAATACGATCATATGAGTCTATAAGAGAATAAACAGCAATAAAAAGACACGAATTTAAATTTTAGCTTTATTCTTTCCCCATAAAACACTATAAAATATTCTAAGATAGAAAAGAATTCATATTGTACAGCTAAGGCAAATTTGAGACACTCGATGCATATACTAAATTTTCTTTGATCAATTTTAAGTGCTTCAATTTTTAGTCCCTTTAATTAGAAGTTAGGCAATATCCAGTAGCAAAAATTGAAAACACTGTTTCCTGATCTAAAGAGTTCCTTATTTACTGTTCATGTTTGCTCCAAATGTATTTTTCTCATACTGATCATCTGTAATTCAAACAAGTTCTAACGGAGGGATTGCTCTTCTTAGACCAGGCACCACCATTGGAAAAACTCAAGCTAGCAAACCTGCTGAATAGGCAATTACTTATTAACATGTCCCAGCAAACAGTTTTCATAAAAAGAATCTTAATGGATGTCATAAGAGAGGCTAATGATAACACAAGACTGACAATTCCAGTGTACATATATTATCTGGGAAGAAATATTTATTTTTTGTAATATCCATTGGGAATTATATTCACATTAGAAGTCTCCAAAACAAACAAACAAACAACAGGAAGCATGGGGTTTAACCTGTCAGTAAAATTTTCCTGAGAATAAATGAACTGTGAGTTGCCTTTTATATAATAGTATGCGGGAAGTCCAGAATCTGGGAAGTAAATTTATTTAGCGGTTCTTATATTTAAGAATTCAAATTTGAATACAGAATTGTAAGGAAAAGATGATTACATTCCTTCAAGAAACTCCCAGTGCTGGATGAACTGTCCCTCTGAAGTGGTTTCATATAGCATCTTGTAATTATTTACACCTGTTATCACTATAATATGGTTTTCTCTCTTCTCATTGCAGGTTCTTGAGTGCAGAAAAGGTTCAGTACTATATCCCCAGTACTAATGACCATATTTGACAAGTAAGAGGCATCAATGAAAACATTTGTTGGCTGGGCACGGTGGCTCACACCTATAATCCCAGCACTTTGGGAGGTTGAGGAGGGTGGATCACTCTCAGTCAGGAGTTTGAAACCAGCCTGGCCAACATAGTGAAACTCCATCTCTACTTAAAAAAAATACAAAACTTAGCTGGGCATGGTGGTGTGTGGCTGTAATCCTAGATACTGAAGAGACTGAGACCTAGAAATCATTTGAACCCAGGTGGCGGAGGTTGCAGTGAGCCGAGATGGAGCCACTTCACTCCAGGCTGAGTGACAGAGTGAGACTCTATCACAAAACAAAACAAACAAACAAAAAAGAGAAGACATTTAACCAAATAAATGAGTGATGAGGATCATCTTTACCACAAACAACCAAATAGATCAACATTACTTAGTGTACTGGGGGTAGATTATTGAATCTTTTATTTTTAATAAATGTATTTTCAATTTATTTCCAACAGCTAGCTTAGAGGTGATTTTCATGAAGATGTCAAAAGCATAAAAGATGTGACAAGCAGATAAAACTGAAGTTGACATTTTGAGAATTTGTAGACAAAAGAGATTAAATGAAAATGAAAAATCAGAGGACAAGCATTACATAAAGAAGCTAATGAATCACTTGAATTTTACATGAACAGTTAGTAAAATTTTGTTATTAGCAATCATGTTACTGTGGCACTATGTTATTTAGGAACTCTAAAGATACTGTTACCAAAACATCAGGGGTTTTGTCTAGGTCCTGCTGCTCCCAATGACTGAGACCATGAATACTGCCAAGGAAGAGAGCTTTAATCAGGTGCTGCAGCGCAGCCCAGGAGATGGGAGCTCGGTTTCAAATCCATTTCCCTGAGCACTAAAGCTAGGGGTTTATCTAGCAGGGAAGAAATTTAACAGCGTGCAAGAAAACTGAAACTAGGGAAGGGCGAGGAGCAATCATGATGAATGAGGGGTCTGGCATCTCGTTGTCTGCATGCCATGATCTGGTGAATTTCAGTTCTTTGATACTTTGAGAGGTCTGAAGGTCATTTCCTGAGGTAGGAACTCAGATAAAACAAATGTAAGTTTCAAGCTTTGAGACCGGGAGGGTCAATTTCTATGTTTATTTAAAAAAAAAAAAAAAAAAAAAAACTCCTACCAATGGGACTATTGGGTTGCTTTCAGTGCTACATATCCAGATCATGTCCTGAAACAAAAACTACTCCATGGATAATCTACAGAGCAAAAAGTCAGGCAAATAAATATTCGGGTAAGTGCTTTAGACCAGAGGTCCTCAACCCCCAGGCCATGGACCTGCCAAGCTGCACAGCAAGAGGTGAGGGGCAGGCAAGTGAGCGAAGCTTCATCTGTATTTACAGCTGCTCTCCATTGCTCACATTACCACCTGAGCTCCACCTCCTATCACATCAGCAGTGGCATTAGATTCTCATAGTGTGTCCAGAATTGGTGGGTTCTTGGTCTCACTGACTTCAAGAATGAAGCTCCGGACCCTCATGGTGAATGTTGCAGTTATTAAAGGCAGCGTGTCCAGAGTTTGTTCCTTCTGATGTTCAGATGTGTTTGGAGTTTCTTCCTTCTGGTGGGTTCATGGTCTCACTGGCTCAGGAGTGAAGCTGCAGACCTTCGCGGTGAGTGTTACAGCTCATAAAGGCAGTGCGGATCCAAAGAGTGAGCAGCAGCAAGATTTATTGCAAAGAACAAAAGTACAAACCTTCCACAGTGTGGAACGGCACCCAAGCAGGTTGCCACTGCTAGCTGGGGCAGCCTGCTTTTATTCCCGTATCTGGTCCCACCCACATCCTGCTGATTGGTCCATTTTATAGAGAGCTGATTGGTCTGTTTTAACAGGGAGCTGATTGGTGTGTTTACAATCCCTTAGCTAGACACGAAAGTCCTCCAAGTCCCCACAGAGCACTGATTGGTGTATTTACAAACCTTGAGCTAGAGACAGGTGCTGATTGGTGTGTTTACAAACTTTGAGCTAGACACACAGTGCTGACTGGTGTGTTTACAATGCCTTAGCTAGACATAAAGGTTCTCCAAGTCCCCACCAGATTAGCTAGATACAAAGTGCTGATTGGTGTGTTCACAAACCTTGAGCTAGACAGAGTGCTGATTGGTGTATTTACAATCCCTTAGCTAGACATAAAGGTTCTCCAAGTCCCCAGTAGACTCAGGAGTCCAGCTGGCTTCACCTAGTGGATTCTGCACCCGGGCGCAGGTGGAGCTCCCCGCCAGTCTCTTGCTGGGCGCAGGCACTCCTCAGCCCTTGGGCGGTTGAGGGGACCGGGCACCGTGGAGCAGGGGGCAGCGCTCATCATGGAGGCTCGGGCCGCGCAGGAGCCCACGGCAGGGGTGGGGAGGCTCAGGCATAGCGGGCTGCAGGTCCCCAGCCCTGTGCTGTGGGGAGGCAGCTGAGGCCTGGCGAGAATTCCAGCGCAGCGCCAGTGGGCTGGCATTGCTGCGGGACCCGGCACACCTTCTGCAGCTGCTGGCCTGGGTGCTAAGCCCCTCACTACCTGGGCCGGCGGTGCCAGCCTGCCGCTCCGAGTGCGGGGCCCGCCGAGGCCACGCCCACCCGGAACTCGCGCTGGCCCGCAAGCGCCACGTGCAGTTCCCGTTCCGGCGGTGCCTCTCCCTCCACACCTCCCAGCAAGCTGAGGGAGCCGGCTCTGGCCTCGGCCAGCCCAGAGAGAGACTCCCACAGTGCAGCGGCGGGCTGGAGGGCCCTCAAGCGCGGCCAGAGTGGGCACCGAGGCCGAGGAGGCGCCGAGAGCGAGCCAGGGCTGTGAGGCTGCCAGCACGCTGTCACCTCTCAATAGGAGCACAAACCCTATTGTGAACTGCGCCTGTGAGGAGTCTAGGTTATCTGCTCCTTATGAGACTCGAATGCCTGATGATCTGTCATTGTCTCTCATCACCCCTAGATGGGACCATCTGGTTGAAGGAAAACAAGCTCAGGGCTTCCACTGATACTACATTATGGTGAGTTTTATAATTATTTCATTATATATTGCAATGTAATAATAAAGAAATAAAGTGCATAGTAAATGTAATGTGCTTGAATCATCCGGAAACCATCCCCCACTGGCACCCGGGTCTGTGGATAAATTGTCTTACATGAAACTGGTCCCTGGTGCCAGGTTGGGGACTGCTGCTTTAGACCAAACATCCTCATAGAAACTTTTTCACTGTGACCCAGCAAACATATTTTTTGGCTAGATAGGCAGACCTAAGGCATTATTTTTCTAAAGAATATGGAGATGCCACTTCTTCCTTAAATATAGAAAAAGTCCCTATTCCTTTTTATTACGTAGCCCTATCACAGTATAAAAAGAAAATTATGTGGTATAATCTAAGGCAATGGGTTTCAACTGGGGGTAATTTTGCCCCCTAGAAGGACATTTGGCAACACCTGGAGACATTTTTGATTGTCACAACTGGGATGATGCAGGTAGCTGCCAAAAAAAAAATGTTGCTATTAAATATTTTACAATGCATAGAATAATCCCCTACATTCAACAACCAAGTATCTGGTCCAAAATGCTAATAGTGCTAAGGTTGAGAAATCTTGTTTAAAAGTAAATGTCAGAATTAGCTAATTATGTAAATTATATAGTTTTTAGTATTATTAATAAAAGAGCTATTATTATTAATCTATATCTATAAACGATAATATAAATAATATTTTCTCATCCTCTGCCTGGAGCATGTAGCTGCTTACCTTATCTAAGTGGTTTAAATCAAACTAGTTAAGTCAGCTGTACTACGAAGACATGCTTCAAAGGTGGTGCCACTACACCTACAGCTGCATACTTGTTAAATTGTCATCCTGCCAAGGCCTTCTTTTGCAAATAAAACAAAAATCTGTTTTTGACTTTAGTTCCCTGCCAACAATATAATCTTGATTAAACCAGCAGTTTTTTTTTTTTCTCTTCAAAATAAGACTGAATGTTTCTATGCAGTTGGGAGTGATTCACCTTAGGAATTAGTCATCAAAAAATACATATTATAAGCTCTCTAAGGTTAAAGAGTAGTGTTAAATATATAGCAGCTTGCAGTACCACCCACCTTGTTGTTAGTAAAGACAGAAAGACGTTTAAAAAGCATGAGGCAATAAACACCACCTGCTTTTAAAGTGCAAGGATCCTGACATTTGCACTCCTGTTTGTATTTAAAGTCTGATATTCACATTGAATTATGTTGGTATTTGAAAACACAGTGACTTTTTATATAGTGTATCAACTGCAAAATGTAAAGAAATCAGATATTTTCTCTATATTTTCATACACCTGGTAAATACCTGCAAGATTAAATACCAAAATAGTAAATCTAGTTTTCTCTGAATGACAGAATTATGGATGATTTTTTTAACATTACATTTTCAAATAATTAGTAGATTTAGTGTAATATAAATTTGTGTAATAAAATTTAATAAAATAATTAGGAACAATCTTTTAAAAAGCATGATGCATCCAGTAAACTCAAAGCATTAAGATGATTAATTATGAAATCAAAGTTGATTAGAATATATACTTTTAATGTGCTTATTTTACTTGAAAAATATAATGACTATTTATTCCGGTCTTCCTCTCTCTATACTCCATACTGCCCTACAACTCCAGCCCCACATGTTTTTAGTGTTGCACAGCTGCATTCCGTGTATAACAATTTATGTAGCTAGTCTTGTATTGTTAGACATTTTGGTTGTTTCAAAAATTTTTCCTCACATATAAAGCTTCAAAGACCATCCTACTACACGTATCTTTGTATGTTTGCCTGATCATTTCTTTAGGATAAATTCCTGAGAGGTAGTTTTGAAAGGCTGTTGGTACGCAGTGCCAAATAACCCTCCTGAAATGTTTACTATTTCTGAGATTTAAATCCCATTGTCTGTTCTATGATAGGACCTCCTGTTCCTCATCATTACAAAGATACATATAATTTTTTATGTTTTGACTGGGATATCATCATGTTATTCTTATATATATGGATAAAACCTCTGGCTTTACATCATCTCAAAATATTTTATTCAAATGAAGAATAGAATTATGTGTTTACCTCCAAGTATAGTTTGTAAATTCAATGAGGATAGCAGCTGTGGCTTTCAATGACATAGCCTTGACAAATACACCATTCTCCAGGTTCCTCTGGTTTTCTTCAGATATCCTTCTTTTATCCCACCTCTCTTGCTTTTGTATAGGATTTTAAATGACAGTCAGGATGGTAGAACATTACTCATGGATTCAAATGAATAGATGCACTCTGCATGAAATAAAATGTCTAAGGATTCGGTAATATTTTCTAATGAGGATGATTAATAAATAATAAAAGCAAAAAGACATTATGCTTTGATATTTTTAAATGTGCCTTTTATTTGTGAAAGATGAAATAAAACTGGTAGTTATCTGAAAAAATAAGCCATAAAAAGTAAAATAAAATTTACAAAAAAAGACAAGAAAAACTAAAAATAGCTACACGTTTCTAATAGTAAATGTAAATACACTACTACATTCTAAAAGACAGATTTTTTAAAACAAATGTAACTTTTCATTTTTTGCATTTCTAAACATGGAGTGATGATAGATAAATAAGCATTGTTTATGAATGCTCAAACTTTTCAACCTCCTGTACACTTGATTTTCACATAATCCTATTATGTAGTAATCTGATTCCTCTATTAGACTAATTTACCTAATAGTCTATGCCACTGTCATTGTTACATGTTGTTTAAACATTGCTTCAAACACACAACAATTTTGTAGGGTAGGTTGCCAAGCTTGTTTCATTCTATCACAGCAGTACTGTGCACTTTTAACAAATCTTTAGGAATATTCAGCATTCATTTTTTAAAAATAAGGCAGGGGAGCCATATCCGTATCAACATAACAACACATACTCAATAATCATTATCATATTTATACTCTGATTTAATTTAATAAAGTCATTTTACATGCTTTAACTCATTGAATCATCGAAACAGCCCTGGCAAGCGAATGGCTTGCTCTATTATATTTTGTCTATATCCAGATAAAGAAAACAAGCTGAAAGTTCTAGAATGAGATACACAAGTTGTCACAGTCACAAATAATGAATTCAGCATCATATAAATGTTTCTACTTAGATAAATCCCATCCTATCCTGTTTACTTCTTTGTACATTAAAAAAAATCTACATTACAACTTTCTGTTACTACTTCTAGTTTTTATAACCAATTACATATGGAAGATAAAATAATGTATATGATAATTGCTTTTATGTTTTAACATAATAATCGGTTACATCATCTTTTCCCCATCACTATAATTATTTTAACATTTTCTATGTAATTGGAATAATTAAGTATGGCATAAGCCATCTAATGTGCTCAAGAGTCTTGTCATGTTCATTTGACATGAAATTGATCCAGTAAGTTGATGATCACTCCATACTAAGTGTCACTGTGAATAGAGAATTTGTTGTTTCATGGTTGACATCAATGGGATTAATGACATCAATATGATTCATTGTTTTATCAATATGATGTAAACAATGAGTTGATTCACTCAAATAAACAAAAAATGTCAAGCTACTTTTTCGTCAACTACTACAAACCTTCAATTGACTGAACTATTGTCTTTTCAAACAATTGCTTTCAAGTCTTATAAAGCACAGCCTAATTTGAGCTTTTTTTACTTTAAACACCCTGTTAGTACCTAATATATGTTTTAATGCATGCTTGTACTACAAAATTTTTATTCAATTAAACCCGTACAACTTACTTTTAAACATTGTGAATTTTTTATATTTCCTATTTTTAGTGGCATGTCATTATCTCAATAACATAATGTCTTTGTAAAAGAAAGTGTGTATATACATACATATATATGCATATATACATATGTGTGTATGTAGATAAAACATACATGTAAAATATTCTTTTGAGGGAGAATATGATCATTTGCCTATCACACACATTCTAAAAAACAATTTTATTTAAGTACAAGTTATGAAACATATAAATATTTTTCTAAAAAGATGAGACAGTATTTTTTTCAGCATTTTAGTTGCTTATAAGAAATATGGGCAATCCCTGAGGGCAAGGAACTTGAGGAAAAGATACATACACAACAATAGTCAATTATAGAACAGAGATTTAGATTTCATGGTAAAACCATATTGCAGCTTCTCACAAGTATTCCGTCTACAAATACACATCTATGTTTTGTTTTCCTCTTCACTCACTTCAGGATTGAAAGAAAGGTCATCTGAATTAAATTTTTAAAAGGATAAAATGAATGCCATTGACATTAGGAAAGGCTCTCCAATAATTGAAATTTTAAACACGGAAAGTGTAGGGTGCTATCAAGAACGTTTAGATATGCAAAAGAATAGAACTATTTTTAAAATATTTTTTAAAACCCCAGTTAAACACATATTTAAGATTATCAGCCATTTTACATGTATTGTTATCTATTTATTTTCTTTATTAATATATTTGACTTACACTCATCCTGCTAATGCATTTATTTCTAACTTTATTGATTTAAATTACCAGTTTCATCCAGCGATTCTGATATTCTATATTATAGCCTTTTATTCTGCAGTGAGATCCAATGATGTTCACTTAAAGCCACCTGTCAGGCCATCTCATTCCACTCTCAGTGGCTCTGTGTTATATGTTTTTATGCATGGTCTACAGGAAAGAGTTGCGTTAATGTGAAGTACATCTTAGGTATTACTTAATTGCTTTGCCATAGACTTCTCTGTTTCTGGCATGACTGCTGAAATCAAAGAGGGAGAATACGACAGACAATGCAACTTTTTCACTAACATAAATAGATGTGGTCTCAAATACCACCTGTTATTCTCAGATTACCAATTTTTATTCATTTTATTGAAAAATAGCAACTTAACTCTTATATTACATTGTCTTAAATATACCCACTTGTGTCCAGAAAGTTCCTCTGTTATTTCAACATATGCTTTAGGGACTAGAAGCGCTGATTTCAGCATTTAAACCATGATTACTCAATACACCTATTCGTCATATTCTCAGTGCTTCTCTCTGACAGAATGTTATTGACAAATGCCACCTACTGTATAATTCACTTTGCTGCACAGTGAGCACAAAGAGATACTAAACAGTGAATAATTCATCTTAAACCTTTTTGTATTGCCTTGTTCACTAGAAAACTTGACTATAGAGAAGATTATGGTGTGGTCTGTTGAAATTGCACTCAATCAATGATAATTCCATTACACAGCTGACAACTACACAGAGATTCAAAAGTCTTAGTAACATCCAAGATTGCATTTTTGTGAGAGTGTGTTTATATTTCTACAAATAGTTCAGAATGATCCAAAATATTTGTCTTTCTAATTTAGAGAAAGCTAATTTTGTGCAGCAGCAAAATAGAAACCATTGAAGTTTATCTCAGAAGTGATTATGTCGTATTGAAAAAGCTTCTGAAGTAGAGCTGTAGAATTTTTTTCTTAAGAAAAAGAAATTGTAAGAAGTACAAAGACAATAAAGAATGTAATAAATACTTGCTAAAGCAGATGATTCAAGCAAGAGCATATGTAGCCTATTAGAACTCTAATAATTATTATATACAGGTTTGCAGTTTCATGTAAAAAGGATTACTTGCACAAAGTTTAGGAGTGGAGACTGACAGAATCTGAAATAGAACAAATGCCCCTTCATCCCCTAGTTCACCGTATTCTGTTTGCTTCTTACTGTCACTTGTCTCAAATAGACCTAGAATTCTCATGGTGAGATTCTGAAAACCCACACAAAACAAGTAAGGCTAACTTTATAGGTAGTTTCTACTTTTTTTTTTTTTTTTTTTTTTTTTGGTAAAGCCATGCATCACTTTACATCTGTAACTGATTCAGTTTTTACTCTGACTCATATGACTATAATCTTGGTACTAGTGTCAAAGATAAACCAGAATAGTACCACAGTTTAAGAACAAATGCAATGGGGGAGTTAGAAAAGCATTTTCGTAAAATTAATATTTTTCTGTTAAGACTCAAGGGTGACTGATTTACTCAACATGCCTCCATAGAAAACTAATACAAAAAGCCCACAAAATGCTGAACTATTGGAGTGTAATATTCATTTAAAAGAACTTTTAACAAGATATCCCAGATAATCAGTTATATATTTTGTACCTAAAATTAGGATTCATTTAGGATGATTTCATCCAAATAGCATGATGTGGAAAATAATACAAATAGTTAGAATAACTATCAAGGTAGTTTGCTCTTCCCATTGTTTTGCTTGAAAAAAATATCAATTTTCCTTGCATAATTATGTTTAATGTATGCTGAAGACTAGGAAATCAAATATATTTTATGTACATTCAGGATACATCTAAAATAAAACATTTTAATAAATGTTAGATGTTTGAAAATAGCTGAGATTAAGCTTTACAATGATTTTTCAGGTTATCTATAATTTGATCCTTTTTTTTGGCTATAACTGCTTTTTAAAGATTGTACTTTTATTTTTAAAAAGTAACTTACCTGACTTGCTTTGACCAGTCTTTAAGTATAGGTCTCAGGACAAGTGCTTCTTTGGGACACCATAAGAAATCAGGAAAAAATGACATTTTTACATTTTAAAGTTCATTCTATAACAATTTGAGCAACATGATGGATTGTTTGGCTTTTCAGTATAATACAATCAGGTAAATATTTTTTGTAACAATTCAAAAAATTTTATTCATAAGCATATTTCTGGATTTTACTACTTTTCAGATTTTATGCAGTGATAAAATAGAAATGTTAATCACAAAAATGCAATATTGTACATTTGTCAAAACTCAAGGAATGAGCAACACAAGATGTGTACCCTAACTTAAACTATGGACTTTAGCTAATAATGATGTATCAATATTGGTACATCAGTTGTCAAAAATGTACCACATTAATGTAAGAAATTAATAATGGGAAAACTGTGTGCAGAAGGGGAGGAGGTAAATGGGCATCCTGTATCTTTTTCCCCATTTCTCTGAAACCTAAAACCATCCTAAAAAATAAAATCTATCACTAAAAATTGCAATATTCTGTTTTAAGAAAATAAAATATCATGAATATTATTTTCACCTTACATTGCTACATATTTTAATAAACCAATGTGTCACCACTAGTTTTTTTTTCCTTATTATTTATTTATTTATTTATTTGAGGTGGAGTCTCACTCTGTCGCCCAGGCTGGAGGGCAGTGGTGCGATCTCGGCTCACTGCAAGCTCCGCCTCCCAGGTTCATGCCATTCTCCTTCCTCAGCCTCCGGAGTAGCTGGGACTGCAGGCACCTACCACCACGCCCAGCTAATTTTTTTTTTTATTATTATTTTTAGTAGAGACGGGGTTTCACCATGTTCGCCAAGATGGTCTTGATCTCCTGACCTGGTGATCCGCCCACCTCAGCCTACCACTAGTTTTTGACATTATTTTTTAACAAGAGAGTGAAAAATACTTCATTTGAATTCTTAAATGATCTTTCTTAGTGTTAAATGCATTATAATTTTTTCATATAAGAATGATAACCTATATGTTTATTTGCCTGATTTAATAATTTCATAATGCATACATATGTCAAAACATGTATACCGTAAATATATATAATTTTATATGTCAATTATAACAGTAAAGCTGGAGGAACATAAGTCAATTATTAGGAATTTGACCTAGAAAAAAAAAAGCTATCCTCTGATTAATTTTTAAAAGCAGTATTTTCAATAACCAAGAATATATTACCAAGAAAGATCATATATATTGATTTTTAAAAAATCAATTTCTTCTAACTCATGCCCAAATACTAATATATAGTTTCTGCGTTGCTATACTTAAACATATGTGATATAAAATAGAGTCAGTGATGGTGTTTACATAATGGTTGAGCCAATTTGATCAACCTAGTGAGTGAAAAACAGATGTCAATGCAATCATCAGTGACATCATTTATGTGCACTGATAATGATGGCTATTGCTTCAGACCTTCTCATTTGTGATAGGGCTTCTGGTCTCCCTTGGATATGTGCCTCTGTAGCCCAGGCTGGCTTACCTGATCTGATTACTTCCTAATATCTGAAGTGTTCTTAAGCAGCACACATTTTGCCTTGGCAGGAATGCAATAACTGCATTTCTGCTGCTTTTGTTACTCCTTTTTCCATTTCTCTTCCTAATTCTATTTGGTTTATCTGTAAAATGCAGGAACTATTGAATACTGCAACCCATCTATGTAGTTATACTGAAACTTGTCCTCTGGACTAGGGATATGCAAACTTGTTTGATCATCAGAATCCTGTAGAGATTTGTAAAGAAATGTAGATTCTGTGCCCTACCCAAAACCAAATGAATCAATTATTTTTAAAGGTGAGACTTTTCTAAGTTTTTTCTAAAACTTCTATTTTAGTAAATACCTATAGATCAGGGGTCTCCAACACCCAGGCCATGGCCTGTTAGGAACCAGGCCGCACAACAGGAGGTGAGCAGTGGCTGAGGGAGTTCCGCCTCCTGTCAGATCAGTGGTGGCATTAGATTCTCAAAGGAGCGTGAACCCTATTGTGAACTGCGCATGCAAAGGATCTAGGCTGCACACTCCTTATGAGATTCTAACTAATACCTGATGATCTGAGGTGGAACAGTTTCATCCCCAAACCATCCCCCAACCTCCAGAAAAATTGTATTCCAAGAACCAGGTCCCTAGTGTCAAAAAGGCTGGGGACCACTGCTACAGATGATTACAATTAGAAACCATTACCAAGAATGTGATCTGGCAGAGGATGAGGGGTGTGTGTGTGTGTGTGTGTGTGTGTGATTACTATTCTAACATTCTATCCCATTAGGTAAATGTTCTTTCTTCTATGATTATTTGTTGACTTTTAACATAAATATTTCCAGGGAAAGTAACAGCCTTCTAATCTGCTGAACTAGGCTTCATCCATTTTGTTATTGCATAGTCCTACAGTTCAGTATTAATTAGTATTATTGTGACTTGATCAAATATGCATAACAGTGAATGTACAGAACAGTCCTGTAGGTCATGTCTTCCAATCCTTACAGAGTGCATGAGACAAGCAGAGAGAGGCTAACTTGAATGGCTTCAGAAATGTTCAACTCAGGTAAATGCATTCTCTCGAACTTCCTATTAACAATTAAATTTTTTTAGAGATTTTATGCATAAATATTGAGTTTTCTTAGGCAATGTAGTCTTTCTTATTCTCCAACAAACTTTCTATACCCATAATTGTTTTCTGTAAATTGGATCATCAGTGACTAACATGAAAGTGAAAAAAAAGTCAAAGCAATCTCTTTACAAGTTCAAGGAATGAGACATAAAATAATGAGTTATGAATATTGAACTCTCTCTTTTGGTACCCGTAGCACCAATTTAGCTCTTTTCCAATGAGCCCAGACAAAGTCTCTGAATCTTCTGCACTCCAATACTACAAAGATTGTTATAGAAGTTGAAATCACCTTGTCATTATCATTCTGACAGAAAATCAAGGTAACGCCAATTGAGAAGAAAATTAGAAGTTAAAAAAGCTTTTTAAGTATCAATGATTGAAATTTTAACATGTCCAAAGCACTGTGCTAATTTGTTCACAAGTATTTTAAAATCTCTCACATATAAGTAAGTGTCAGGAGGTTCTCTAGCATCGAAAATGCTGGAAGTTGTTTTTATCTGAACAGTTAATGTACATCATACATTCAATACATTAGGCAATTATTACATTTACAATAGGTTTGTATGTTGCCAGTCAACGGGTTCATTTTTTCTTTAAATTGAAGAACACGTGTAATAGAAAAACAAAGTTTAAAATATTTATTGTAGTGAATAACTTGTCAACTTCTTACACAGTCTGAATGAACTGAATAGTCACTGAGTTGAACTGAATAGTCACTTAAAACTAGATAAGCAAACTAGATAAGCAAAAAATATTTGCTTATCTAGTTTTAAAAAAAGAGAAATTAATCACCATTAACATGTATAAAATTAATTCTAGAAATCTGTCAGCCCACCTGATGAATATCTTGGGATTTTTTTTTTTGTCTTAAGACCCTTCTGCACACCTAATGAACAGTCATGTACTAATGATAGACTCCACATTCAACAGGAATATTCAATAATAAACATAAACTGAGTACTAAGGAAAAAAAAAGAGGGAAAAAGAAAAAGCAAGTGTAGAAATCCAATACGTAATGGGGTCACAAAACCCATAGGTACAATGCATAATGACCATAGTGTCAGCAGCTCCAAACCCTCTATTCTGATGAATAGAAAAAGCCAATCACATGCCGTTTCCCAAAGCGATCCCAAGCAGTGTACATGGAGCAATAGCTGTAAAATGGAGTCCCAATACACTTATTCAAACATGCAAATTAACAGCATTGAAAAGCAATGTACAGTAATCAGGCCCCATTTAGTATTGTAACATCAGCTGGGACACAATAGCTGTCTGTGTATTCTGTAGACAGTTTGTATTGGTAATAGCCACCGTGTGAGTAATTAAGCACTTTAAACAAGTCAGCCATTTAAGCTGTCCTACAAGGTAGAAGTGAAAAGCAAAGCTGGAACAAAGAGCAATAATAAGGAGCCATTAGCCTTGATAACACTGGTCCACCCAAAAGCATATGTTCCTCAAATGAGAGCAGATTGTGGGTTTCACCTGCACTTCGGATATTTGCTTTACTAGTGCTTTACGCATTTAAATAACAGATCTCAATATGTTTTTGTGTAACTAAAAACAGTTATAATGGTTATCGTTTTCTAATTCATTTTTTAAAATATTTAACTACATTTTTAAAAACTAATTAAAAAATAGTCATCTAGTTACTGCTTCTAGATGACTTGAAGGCTTGGTCCATATCTCTAACTGTAGAGATAACCTTTTAAAATGTGTAAATTGATGTTCCCTAGCAATTCATACCCACATGTGATAAGGCCAGTGTTTTAGGAGTCTACAGTTCCCAGTGTAGCCATACACATGTGCTTTGGAAAATCAAACTTAATCTGTTTCAACTTCTGGAGTATGTAACTGGGATAGCTTGGGGAAAACAATATTTTTATCTAATTTTCAGATACTTCAAAAGAGCACATTTAAAGAGTCTAAGTCAGGTACTTCTTTCCAAGTGAGGAGATTGTACAACCAAATTTTCTAATTCATTTCTGATGATAAAATTATGTACTCTTCTTTGCAATGGAAGTAAAAGAAGTACACTTGCTTCAATATTTGAAGATAGTTATTCTATTTATCCTCTGCCTTCACTCCTCAAGACTAAATAATTTAAATCCCTTAAGTTTTTCTATATAAATCTGTTTTTAAAGTGCTTCATCATTTTTGTGTCTGTCCTCTGAACTCTTTCTAATTTATTCATATCTTGGAGCTGCATTGATATTTTAGTATGCCCTTTGCCTCACAGAGATCCTGCCAGGTCACTATGGTAAGTGTTCCCTCTAATTTTTTCTAACCATGCGTAGGCTGGGTGACAAGGGAGCTGCTGAGAGGGTTGAGTAAGGTCAGAGTGTCAGCGGGGTTACCAACTCACCTGGATATGATAGCTGGGACAAGAATGTGGACCAGTAGACCCTCCTGAGGGTTCAGACCTGGTATGAATGATGTATGGGATTTTCTCACAGACACTTCTGAGTTACCCCCAAGAGAGTGAAACTTTACCAACTGTTGTATGGAGAGGACTTCACAGATGTCAACCATCACAAAAATTATTTAATGTATCTTTAACCTTACTATTAAACATTCAGCCTCCTGCTAAGCAGCCAGAAATTTAGCTTTGAAGATTTTACTTGTAATACATAACAGTTGGAGACTTTTCAGATGTCTTCCAACAGAAGCAAGAGCATGCTCGTTAATTTTAGTTCTTCTAATGCCCTCTTCTGCTGTTTGATGAGTCAGGCTGAAAGTAATAGGGGTAGTTTCACATTATTTCTCTCAATTGCCTTGAACTTCAAGATTTACTGTCTTCTTCCTGTCAATTTGTAGTCCAAAGTAGTTGAGCAAATAATATTAAAGCAAGTAGTCTAGACTATAGATAGCCTAATGTTGTATCATATTAGGGAAAGCAAGTAAACAGGATACAGAAGAGGTAAGTTATCAAAACAGATGAATTAGAGAAGAAACATGTGAGGGTACTATTAGGAGTAAATGGAGAAAAAGCATAGCAAGGTTCCAGTGAGGAAGGAGCCAAGACAGCAGGCAGGAGGCAATCTGTGACTCATTAAGCTTTAGGAATTGGGGAAAGTACTCAGATAGAATACAAATTTTAAGGAAAAAAGTGCACAGTGAAGCAATGGGGTGGATATGTGGATTGTAGTGTACAGAATGATTGAAAATCAGACTGAACACTATTGCATGACACATTAGGGATGTTATGTCACTGACCAAGAATATTAAAAAGCAAGATGTTAGAGGGATCAGTTGGAAAATGTTCAAAGGTTGCCACTTAATGAGAAGGAACTGCCCCTTGTCTGTGATGGTACAAATTCTCTTTCAATGCATTTGCTACCTGGTACAGGGCCAATCAGTTTCCGGCAATCAATTTAGAACTTTTTGTAGTAATACAAGTGAAACTGCATGCTGTTGGTAACTTGCACACATTAATATAGCTGGAGAAAGGCTCAGATATTCCCTTTTATAATACAAATTAAAAGTATATAATATATATTTCTTTTATCTGGGTCCCATATTTTCAATAATATTGTCATGTTACCTGAGAATATGATGAATGTAATGGAAAAAAAAATGAAGTAAAATTGTATGTAAAGAAACAGGCTGGGTGAGGTGGCTCATCCCCTTAATCCCAGTACTTTGTGGGGCCAGGGTGGGCGGATCACCTGAGATCAGAAGTTCAAGAACAGCCTGGCCAACATGGTGAAACCTTGTCTCTATATAAAAATATGAAAAAAAAAATTAGCTGGGTGCAGTGGTGCACACCTGTAATCCCAGCTACTTGGGAGGCTGAGGCTGAAGAATCACTTGAACCTGGGAAGTGGAGGCTGCAGTGAGCCAAGATGGTGCCACTGCACTCCGGCCTGGGTGACAGAGCAAAACTCTGTCTCAAAAAATAAAATAAAATTGTATATAAAGAAACAAAATAATCTAATAGCAAGGGATTGTATCGGGGTCAGAGATATTTCCTATCACTAGGAAATAAAAGTCAAAACAATTGTGTAATAGCAATTATAAAGGCCTTGCTCAGCGTTAGATTAAAACTTGCTATCCCACTTGACTCATTTTATAAGATAATTAAATTAGATTCAAACAATTGATCTAAACATTTTTTGGTGAAAAAATGTTTGGTGTCATTTGCCCCTCTTTTGTTTCCAATTATTTTTAATGCATACTTTGATTTTTCTACATTATATCTAATTTCATCCTAAACATAAAAACCTAATCATACCTGTTTCTTTCTACTAATGGGAAAGAAAAACTTTTGAATGAGATATTTTTCTTTTACAAGGCAATTTCTAGTTTCTTAACCAACACAGGACATCTTAATTAGAGTAGATGGCAACATTACTTTCATGCTGAAAGCTGTGCTAAAAGCTGTGATCTCTATTAGTCCATAAAAATTACTGGGCAGCATGTGAGTTTCTAATAAAACCAAAATGATTTGAAAAAAATTAAAACAATTGGAATGAAATATGTTTCAATATTCATTCTATGATAAAAATATTAAAATTCTAATGACTAGTGAATTGTGATATTCAATATAATTTCTTCATGATGGCATCTCTGCTTCCTGTGAAATATTTATCTTGTTGCTATCCTTAAGTCATGTAAGCACACTATAATAAAAGTTCACTAGCTTTCATAAGAAAAATAATAATTTATTTGTTTGTGACTATTTGTAATTCAAGGAAGATTCGGAATTAAGATACACAGAGCTACACTTTTTTTTTTAACTAATTGTTTTGAGATCAAAGCAAAATAATGCTCTCCAATAGAGAAACAAGGACTATTCTCCTTTAAAGGGGGAGAGAAGTTAGTCTGAAGTTCTGAACCAGAAGAATTAACTTTTACTTCACCCAAGATTAAAGTGAACTACTTAATGGGGGAATTTCAGACAAACTGAGAGCAAAATAGGCTTTATAATTTAATATAATTTATCTGGTAGAAATGTTATTATGGCTGTATGAAACAGTTTCATCTGATAGTCATTATTTAAATACGTGATCATTTATTAGATTGTATTTGTTTACAAATATGTTTATCAGAGTTTTGAAGAAGAGTTTAGACTGTAAAGCGCTCTGAAATTCTAGCTTTTTGCATGAGCACACAAGTGTTTTCCTGGTTTCCCTTCTGCCTGTTCCTAGTCTGTTTGACTCTGTCTCCAATGTTGATTCAGTTTTGTCCATGCAAACTCTCTGCATGTATTGGAATATCTCATATTGTTTGTCTGTCAATGCCTTTACACATACTGTTCCATCTGTATAAAAAACATTTATTTCTTCCTCCTTCATTTAGAATATATTTATTCATATTTGACAGAACTGTCACCTCCTCCCATAATCCTTCCCAGAGTCCTAGGATACTATGACTTGCAAGGTTATTATAGCGTTCGCTACACACCACTGTAAGCCACTATCATTGTGATTGAAACTATTATTATTATTGCTTCCTCATTTCAGTGTCATCCTTGAAGATCAAGGATGTAATATTTATCCTTGACTCTATGGAAAGTAGCACACAGTTTTATTGAGTAAATAAATGAATAATTAAAGCCATATGCCTAACTTCCCCAACAGTCAAATGACAACGTAAGTTGAAAGCATATTACTATGAAATATAGTAAAATATTTATATTATTTATTTATTTATTCTTAGGATAACTGTTTGGCATCTTCTTGATAGTTTGCAAGTAGAAAAATAACAGTGAGAATCAACTGTTCAAATAAACTCTTGCCTACTTCTTACCACATATGCACAATGTATATAGTAATGTATAAGATTATCAGATATCTCACCAGAATGATGTAAATTGTAAATGAAGTTTAAAAATCTTGAGAATATGAAATGCACAGTTCATCCCCATTCATTGGTAGGAAGGTGGAGCATATTCATTTTTAATTCTAAATATAACCCTAGGACATCTAGAAATATAGAATTAAACTAAAGTATGAGTTATAAAAAAAGGAATGATGTTAATTATAAAACTTAACATGTGTATGTTGAAACTTAATCACCAATGTGATAGTATTATGAGGTGGGGCCTTTAGGATGCTATTAAGTCAAGATGGCAGAGCCCTTATATATGAGATTAGGGCCCTTAGAAAAGGACTTGAGAGTGGGTTTGCTCTCTGCTTCTCTTCTGCCTTAATGAAGGGAACACAACATTCGTTCCCTTCTCTTTGCCCTTCTGTCCCTTTCACCATGTATTTCTCCCCTCTGGAGGATGCAGCAACAAGGTGCCATCTTGAAAACACAGAGCAGTCCTCTATGCTTACTAGTAAAAAATGCAATACACATACTCACACTATGCATCTAAAGGAAAATGGATGCAGAAAGAAATGTGCTATTTGTTTTAATCAGCACTGGAAATACAGACATGTTTTAATCAACACAGGAAACATAGACACACAGTACCTCTAGTGAAAATTCCATTTTTTCTTTTTCTTTTTCTTTCTTTTTTTTTTTTTTTTGGAGATGGAGTCTTGCTCTATTTTGAGGCTGGAGTGCAGTGGTGTGATCTCGGCTCACTGTAACCTTTTCCTCCCGGGTTCAAGCCTCAGCCTCCCAAGTAGCTGGGATTACAGGCGCTTGCCACCACACCCGGCTGATTTTTGCATTTTTGGTAGAGACGGAGTTTCACCATGCTGCCCAGGGTGGTCTTGAACTCCTGAGCTCAGGCAATCCACTCGCCTCGGCCTTCCAAAGTGCTAGGATTACAGGCATGAGCCACCATGTCCGGCAGAAAATTCTTAAAGCAACTGAAACTTACCCACTTTTTATAAACTTTACCAAAAATACAGTTGTTTTAAACCTGACTAGAAAATCTATAGTGTGACCTTTATACCTTTTTTACACGTGCATATATAACCTAACACAAATAAGCAGATTATTTTATCAACAAAATCATTTTTTGATTATCTGCTTATTACATATTCATGAACAGTGCATACATAAAAATACCAGCTAAGGATGGCTAGCTGTATTTGTTGTTTCAAGTTGGTTAACATCCTTTTATCAATATTTAAAAATATATTCTAACCTCCTTGGAATAGCCTTTGAAATTTCTTCTCTGTACAAGTTCCTATTCATATTTGTGACAACTCTTACTTCTCTCTCCTAATTCTCCCTCCCAGAAATAGGAGGAATTTTGAAAAGAAAATGCAGGTAACAGTTTTTATCCACCATTCATTCACCTAACTTGTCAATGTTTTTTGTTGTGTTGTTGCTTTTTATTTTTTAATTTTGTGGGTATGTAGTAGGTGTATATATTTATGAAATTCATGAGATGTTTTGAGGCAGGCATGCAATGTGAAATAAACCCATCATGGAGAATGCAGGGTATCCATCCCCTCAAGCATTTGCTCTTTTGAGTTACAAAAAATCCAATTATACTCTTTATTTTAAAAAGTAAATTAAGTTATTATTGACTATAGTCACTGTGTCATGCTACCAAATAGTATAGGTTTTATTCATTCTTTCTATTTTTTTCTATCCATTAAGCATCCCTACCTCCGTTCCAGCCCTCCACTAACCTTCCCAGTGTCTGGCAACCCTCTTTCTACTATCTATGTCCATGAGTTTAATTGTTTTGATTTTTAGACTCCACAAATAAGTGAAAACATGCAACGTTTGTCTTTCTGTGCCTGGCTTATTTCACTTAACATAATATCCAGATCCATCCATGTTGTTGCAAATGAGTGCATCTCATTCTTTTCAGTGACTGAATAGTACACCATTGTGTATAACGACTACATTTTCTTGATTTGCTCATCTGTTGATAGACATTAAGGTTGCCTCCAAATCTTAGCTATTGTAAACAGTGCTGCAACAAACATAGGAATGCAGATATCTCTTCAATATACTGATTTCCTTTCTTTCAGGTATATACTCAGCAGTGGGATTGCTGGATCCTATGGTAGCTCAATTTTTGTTTTTTTGAGGAACCTCCAAACTCTTCTCCATAGTGGTGGTAATCATTTGTATTGCCAAACAGCAGCGTATAAGGCTTCTCTTTTCTCCACATCCTTGCCAGCATTTGTTATTGCCTGCCTTTTGGATATAAACCATTTTAACTGGGGTGAGATGATATCTCATTGCAGTTTTGATCTGCATTTCTCTGATGATCAGTGATGTTGAACACCTTTTCAATATGCCCATTTGCCACTTGTATGTCTACTGAGATATGTCTATTCAAATCTTTTGCCCCTTTTTTGATCAGATTATTAGATGTTTTCCTATAGAGTTGTTTGAGCTCCTTATATTATCTGGTTATTCATCCCTGGCCACATAGGTAGTTTGCAAATATTTTACCCCCTTCTGTGGGTTGTCTCTTACTTTGTTGATTGTATCTTTTGCTGTGCAGAAGTTTTTTAACTTGACGTGATCCCATTCATCCATTTTTGCTTTGGTTGTCTGTCTAATGGGGTATTGCTCAATAAATATTTGCCCAGACCGATGGCCTGGAGATTTTCCACGATGTTTTCTTGTAGTACTTTTATGGTTTGAGGTCTCAGATTTAAGTTTTTAATAAATTTTGAGTTGATTTCTGTGTGTGGCAAGAAATAGGGGTCTAGTTTCATTCTTCATATGGATATTCAATTTTTCTGGCACCATTTATTGAAGAAACTGCCTTTTCCCCAGTGTATGTTCTTGGCACCTTTGTAAAAAATGAGTTTGCTGCAGATGTGTGGATTTGTTTCTGGATTCTCTGTTCTGTTACATTGGTCTATGTGTCTTTTTTTTATGTCAGTACCATACTATTTGTTTACTGTAGCTCAGTAGTAGAATTGAAGTCAAGTATTGAAGTCAAGTCAAGTAGTATAATTGAAGTCAATTATACTACTGTAGCTCAGTAGTATAATTGAAGTGAAGTAATTTGATTCTTCCAAATTACTTCCAAGTAATTTGTTCTTTTTGCTTAAGATAGCTTTGGTTATTCTAGGTCTTTTGTGGTTCCATATAAATTTTAGGATTGCTGTTTCTATGTCTCTGAAGAATTTTGTTGGTATCTTGATAGGGATTGCATTGAATCTGTAGATTGCTTTGGGCAGTATGGATATTTATCAATATTGATTCTTCCAGTCCATGAACATGGAATATTTTTCCATTTTTTGGTGTCCTCTTCAATTTCTTTCATCAGTATCTTATAGTTTTCATTATGGAAATCTTGCACTTATTTGGTTAATTCCTAGGTATTTAATTTTTTGTGTGGCTATTGTAAATGGGATTTCTTATTTTATTTATTTATCAGATTGTTCACTATTGGCATATTGAAATGCCACTGATTTTTTTATGTTGATTTTGTGTCTTGCAACTTTCCTGAGTTTGTTGATCAGTTCTAATTGTTTTCTTATGAAGTCTTAAGGCTTTTCCTAATATAAGATCATATTGTTTTCAAACAAGGATCATTTGATTTCTTCCTCTTCAATTTAGATGCCCTTTATATCTTTTTCTTGTCTGATTCCTCTAGCTAGGACTTCCAGAACTATGCTGAATAACAGTGGTGACAGTGGGCATCTTTCCTATTTTCCAAATCTCAGAGGAAAGGGTTTCAGTTTTTCCCCATTCAGTATGATACTACCTGTGGATCTGTCATATGTGGCCTTTATGTTGAGGTATGTTCTTTCTATCCCCAGTTTTTTAAGGGTTTTTGTCATGAAGAGATGTTGAATTTTATGCTTTTTCAGCATCAATTGAAATATAATTATATGCTTTGTATCCTTTATTCTGTTGATATCATATATCACATTGATTTGCATATAGTGAACCACCTTGCATCCTATGGATAAATCCCACTGGTCATGAAGAATGATCTTTTTAATGTATTTGTTGAATTCAGTTTGCTAATATTTTCTTCAGGATTTTTGTATCAATATTCATCAGCGATATTGGCCTGGAGTTTTCCTTTTTTGATGTGTCTTTGTCTGGTTTTGGTGTCAGGGTAATACTGGCCTCATACAATGAGTTTGGAAGTATTCCCTCCTGCTCTATTTTTCAGAGTAGTTTGAGTAGGATTGGTATTAGTTCTTTAAATATTTGGTAAAATTCAGTGGTGAAACCATCAGGTCCCAGGCTTTTCTTTACTGGGAAACTTTTTATTACAGTGTCCGTCTCATTACTTAATACTGGTCTGTTCGGGTTTTGGATTTCTTCCTGGTTCGATCTTGGTAAGTTGTATGTGTTGAGGAATTTGTCCATTTCTTCTAGATTTTCCAACTTATTGGCACATAGTTGTCATGGTAGCTGCTAATGATCCTTTGAATTTCTGAAGTATCAATTGTAACATCTCCTTTTTCATTTCTGATTTTCTTTGTTTTTTTTTTCTTAGTTATTCTAGGTAAAATTTAGTCAATTTTGTTTAACTTTTCTGAAAACAACCTTTTGTTTCACTGATCTTTTGTATTTTTTTCATTTCAATTTCATTTATTTCTGCTCTGTTCTTTAGCATTTCTTTTCTTCTACTAATTTTGGGTTTGATTTGCTCTTGCTTTTCTAGTTCTTTAAGATGCATCATTAGATTGCTTATTTGAAATTTTTCCTCTATTTTGATGTAGGCACTACAGCTATAAACTTCTTAGTAATGCTTTTGCCATATCTCATAGGTTTTGGGAGGTTGTATTTCCATTATAATTTGTTTCAAGAAATTTTTAAATTTTCTTAATTTCTTCATTGACCCACAGGTCATTCAGGAGCATATTGTTTCATTTGCATTATTTATATAGTTTCTAAAGTTCCTGTTGTTATTGATTCTAGTTTTATTTCATTGTGGTTAGAAAATACGCTTGATAATATTTTATTTTTTTGAATGTTGTAAGTCTTGTTTTGTGACCTAATATATGGTCTGTCCTTGAGAATAATCCATGGTCTGAGAAAAAAACGTGTATTCTGCAGCTTTTGGATGAAATGTCCTATAAATATCTATTTGATACATTTGGTCTACAGTGCAGATTAAGTCTGATGTTTCTTTGTTGATTTTCTGTCTGGAAGATCTGCTCATGCTGAAAGTAAAGGGTTGAAGTCTCCAGCTACTATTGTCTTGGGGCCTATCTCTCTCCTTAGCTCCAATAATATTTGCTTTATATATCTGGGTGCTCCAGTGTTGTGTGCATATTTATTTAAAATTGTTAAATCCTCTTGCTGAATTGACTCCTTTATCGTTATATAGTGACCTTTGTTTCTTCTTACAGTTTTTGTCTTAAAATCTGTTTTGTCTGATGTAAGTATAGTGATTCCTGCTCTTTTTTTGGTTTCCATTGGCATGGAATATCTTTTTCCATCCCTTTATTTTCAGTTTATGTGTGTCTTTAAAGGTGTAGCGTGTTTCTTGTAGGCAGCAGATCAATGGGTCTTGTTTTATCATCCATTCAACCAGTGTGTCTTTTGATTGGAGAGTTTAGTGTATTTACTTTCCATGTTATTATTGGTTAGTAAGAACTTCTATCATTTTGTTATTTGTTTTCTTGTTGTTTTGTGGTCTTTTCTTTCTTATTTCTTTCCTTCCCGTCTTGCTCGAGTGAAGGCGATTTTCTCTGGTGACATGACCTAGGTCCTTGCTTTGTGTGTGTGCATATCCATTTAATGTTTTTTGGTTTGAGATTACTATGAGGCTTGCAAGTGCTATCTTATAACACGTTATTTTACCGTAATAACAGCTTAACACTATTTGCATAAATAAACAAGCAAAAACCAATAAAAACTCTATGCCATAACTTGGTGCCACTGCTTTTTAACTTTTTGTTGTTTCTATTTGTATCTTATTATACTATCATGAACATTTCTTGTACTTATTATTTTTTATTGGTTTATTGTTTAGTCTTTCTATTTGGGATAATAATAGTTTACACACCAAATTTACAGTATTACAATATTCTGTTTCTTTCTGTGTACTTACCATTACCAGTGAGTTTTGTACCTTTGGGTGATTATTTATGGATTATTAATGTTCTTTTCTTTCTGATTGAAGTATTTCCTTTAGTATTTCTTGTAGGACAGGACTGATAGTGATAAAATCCCTCAGCTTTTGTTCATCTGGAAAATTCTGTATTTCTCCTTCATGTTTGAAGGATATTTTCACTGATATACTATTCTAGGGTAATTTTTTTTTTCTTTAGCAGTTTAAATATGTCACACCAGTTTGTCCTGGCCTGTAAGGTTTCCACTGAAAGGTCTGCTGCCAGATGTATTTGAGCTCTATTGTGTGTTATTTCCTTCTTTTCTTGTGCTACCTTAGATTGATGAAAAAGTAATTGCAGTTTTTGCCATTATTTTTAATGGCAAATAAGTAAAGAATTCTTTCTTTATCCTTGACCTTTGGGAGTTTAATTATTAAATGGCTTGAGTTTGTGTTCTTTGGGGTAAACCTGCTTCGTGTTGTATAACCTTTGTGTACTTTGATATTGGTTTCTTCCTCTGGGTTTGGGAAGTTCTCTGTTATTATCCCTTTGAATAAACCTTCTACTCCAATGTCTTTTTCCACCTCCTCTTTAAGGCCATTATCTCTTAGATTTGCCCTTTCGAGGCTATCTTTTAGATTCTATGGATATATTTCATTGTCTTCTGTTCTTTTTTCTTTTGTCTCCTCTGACTGTGTATTTTCAAATAGCCTGCCTTCAATCTCACTAATTCTTTCTTCTGCTTGACCAACTCTACTATTAAAAGACACTGATATATTCTTCAGCATGCCTATTGCATTTTTTCAGCTCCAGGTTTTCTACTTGATTCTTTTTAATTATTTCAATCTCTTTGTTAAATCTATCTGATAGAATTCTGAATTCCTTCTCTGTGTTATCTTGAATTTCTTTGAGTTTCCTCAATGTAGTTATTTTGAATTCTCTGCCTGAAAGGTCACATATCTCTGTTTCTCCAGGATTAGTCCCTGGTGACTTACTTAGTGCATTTGGTGAGGTCATGTTTTTCTGGATGGTGTTGATGCTAGTAAGTGCTCTTCAGTGTCTGAGCATTAAAGAGTTAGGTATTTATTATAATCTTCACTGTCTGGGCTTATTTGTAGCCATCCTTCTTGGGAAGGCTTTCCAGATATTTGAAAGAACTTGGTTGTTGTGATCTAAGCTGTATCTGCTTCAGGGGGCACCCCAAGTCCTGTAACTGTAGTTCTTGCAGACTCATAAAGGTACTGCCTTGATGGTCTTAAATAAGATTGAGGAGAATTCTTTGGATTACCAGGCAGAGACCCTTGTTCTCTTCCCTTAACTTCTCCCAAACATACAGTCTCTTTCTCTCTCTCTCTCTATTTTAAGCCACCTAAAGTTGGAGGTGAAGTAACACAAGCACTCCTGTTGCCACCACCACTATGATGGCACTGAGTCAGAAGTGGAGTCAGTACAGTGCTAGGTCTTGCCCAAGGCCTGCTGTAACCACTCCCTAGCTGCTGCCTATGTTCACTCAAGATACTGGGGCGCTACCATCAGCAGGTTGCAAAGCCAGCCAGACCTGCATCTTTCCCTTCAGGGCAGTGAGGTCCCCCAGGCCCTGATTGGGTCAAGGAGTGCCATAGAGGGGTCAGGGACCCATGTCTAAAGCCTTTAGAAGTCTACCTGGTGAGCTGGGTGTTGTGGCTTACGCATGTAATCGCATCACTTTGGGAGGCCAAGGCAGGTGTATCACTTGAATCCAGGAATTCAAGACCAGCCTGGGCAATGTGGAAAAACCCTGTCTCTACTACAACAAATACAAAAAAATGTTAGCCAGGTGTGGTGGCACATGCCTGTAGTCCCAGCTACTAAGGAGGTCGAGGTGCAAGGAGAGTTTCAGTCCAGGAGGTTGAGGCAGCAGTGAGCCATGGTTGTGTCACTGCACTCCAGCCTGGGAAACAGAACAACATCCTGTCTTTAATTAAATAAATAAGTAAATAAGTAGTCTACCTGGTATTCTATTGTATTGCAGCTGAGCTGGCACTCAAACCACAGGGTACAGTCCTTCCCACTCTTTCCTTGCATTTCCAAAGGCAGAGGAGCCTCACCACCACTCTACCACCACCCCAGGCCACAAGTAATATTGCCAGACAACCACTGACGTTGCCATAAGGCCCACAGGCTCTTAAGTCAGCTTGTTGTGAGTGCTGCCTGGGCTGGGACTCACTTTTCAGGGCAGTGGTCTCCCCTCTGTCCCATGGCAGGTCCAGAAATGCTATCCAAGTATCATGTCCGGGAATTGGGAACCCCAAGGGTCCCATGATGCTCTACCCCTCTGTGGTAGTGTTGGAACCTAAGGTGCAAGACAAAGTCCCCTTTACTTTCCCCTCTTTCAGCAATATGAAATGAAAACCAAGTACTATGAGTGCTCACCTGATTTTTGGTTCTTATGAAGGTGTTTTTTCTTAATAATAATAATTATATTTAATAATAATTAAATAAATTAAATAATTATTTAATAATAATTAAATAAATAATTATTTAATAATAATTAAATAAATTAAATAATTATTTAATAATAAATAAATTAAATAATTATTTAATAATAATTAAATCAAATAATTATTTAATAATAATTAAATCAAATAATTATTTAATAATAATTAAATAAATTAAATAATTATATTTAATAATTAATAATAACTTATTAATAAGTTAATACTTATTAACTGAGTGTTTTTGCTGGGGAGATGATCAGTGGAGCCTTCTATTTCACCATGTTGCTCTGCCTCCTCCTCAATTGTCAATGTTTTGTTAAAGTATAAATGTACATAGAGATCAACTTTTTGGCTGAATGCCAAATGAATGAATCTAAAAATTAATATTTATATAAAACCCAGGATGAAGACAGATCTCATCATACAACAAACTCAGAGACTGAAGTATAAAGTTAATGTCATGCAAAACTTAACAATTACTAACATTGATAATCTATTACTAACACAGTAGTAGTTGATTGCTTTTTTTAAAAAAAATGACATAACAGAGAGACAATAATTTCTCAGATCTAATAGATTCTGGAATGCTTCTTTCTTTCCTATACTGAATGTTCACAATTCTAAAAGAATGATGATTTTTTATCTGAGGTCATTTATGAAATGAATTATGTTTTTGGTTAGCTCTGCTTACATGGGATACTGCTTATGGTTATGTTATCACCAAAGCATTATGATCTCCTTTGTCTTTCACAGTATGTGATTTACAAAAAGGCTGTTTTCTTTAAAGATAGTAATACATAGCAATTCCCACAAAATTTATATTATCTAATAAATATCCTCACATCAAAATGGATGACATATCCTTCCCAAATATGTTGAGCTAATATATTCTAACATTTGTATAAATTGTCAACCTAATTTTCGGTAGATATTTGTATGAACTGTCAGCCTTGAGAATATTTTTCAATATTCTCAACTCCTTTTAAGTTAATTACTAATATTTTTGGTACAGAAAATTATCAGTGATTGATGTCATAATTAATTATTGCAACATTTTACTGCTCTATTATGAAATATACATTTATACCTCAATGATAGAATTTCAATATACAGTGCACACTGAAAGGTTATTTTTTACTCTATCGTGAATCCTTACCTATATTTGAAATGGATATTCATCAGATATTACAATAAATTTGAATGATGACATGATTTGTTTTTATCACTGGCATTGTTATGCGAGTTCAGTGATAAGTATTAATTCTAAAGTATCAGTCTATTGTTGACCCTGCAAGTGTTCAAGTAGGCAGTCAAAGGTTAAGACCACAGTTAAAGAATCATAGTTGCCAATCAATATCTCCAGTATCTTAGTCACTAGACAATGAGCAAAACATTTACTTTAGGATGTACTTTAAGGGAAAAAGGCAGAAAGTCAAGCAGTAGCCATGTAACTACCTCTACTCTAACATTTCTTAATCACACATACTGTTGTCTTATCTTCACTCTTGTTTTATACTTTTATCTAGCAGAAAGAAATCTCTACCTGTTTACTTACTAATGTGTTCCAAAGACATGCCCTTCTTTGGGTATGTATGTTTAAATATATTTCTCTCTTTTGTGTACCATTACTGTGATTCTTTCTGCCAAATCATTTCATTTATTTCAAATAAAAATAAGCTTAAATTACCTCAAACACATAAACTATTTTCTTTGAATTGTTTACTTATAAAATTAATTTTATAACTTTCAGTTTCTTAATTTGGTTGAAAAGTTCTACCATCTTTTGATTTCATACAGTCTTCCAAAGTCAATTCTAGGGTATTTTCATTAACATGTTTTCAATTTATAATCTATTTGCAACTTAACTCAGTATTTTGCATGCAATGGTTTACCAAACTTTTTTCTTCCAGAATATCACCACAAGAATTTATTGAATAAATCATTCATTCTTTGCCATTCAGCTGAAATATTGCCTCTATTGTTTATTCGATTCTCACATTTTCTTTTCTATTTGTGATCCCTCTATTTCATTAATCTACATGTTTATTCCTATGCAATAACTAAATCAATTTTATTAGAGTGGCTGTATAGTTTTGTATGATACATAGCAAAGCAATCCCCTATTTTCTCCCTTTTTATATATCTCTTGGAATTATCACAAGCTTAAACATTTCTTAGTCATAACTAATATTTCTATTATATGAAAAAACCCTTCTGAGAATAGAGATTTATTGTCATGTGTTTACATCTTATTTTTAATTCTCTATAAGATTACATGTATTATTCTATAGTTTATATTTCTTATTAAACTTATACCTATATATTTTATACTTCTTTTGCTACTATAAATGAACTAAAGTCTTACTTTATACAAAATTGGCTTGTATCCCTGTATACTTTACAATACATTTTATTGTTAATTGTAATTTTTACTTGTATCTTTTGAGTTTTCTTGGTATACTATCATGACATCTGCAATTAAAAAAAACTAAAACATATTTTCCTTTTCAATGTTTCTACAAAGTCTTTCATTTTCTTACTGAACTTGACTTTTATTGCAATCAATTTGAAACTTACTTTATATCAGATGAAATTCTAATTTTATTATAGCTGAATTAAAATTAAAGTATAATATCAAGAATATGTCTCTGTCCATCTCCTTATATTTAATTAACATGTTTTTTATTGATTTTTCTAATTACAATGATTTTTTACTGTATTTTTCAGAGAACAGGCTTAATTCTATTTAAGTAGATTCTTTCTCAGCTTCCCTTGCAGCTGTAACCAAAAAGGTAACTTGGAGTCTAGCAATCAGAAGCACCTTTATAAGAATAAAATTTAGAAGTGGTTAATATGAAGTAATGGCTCCTTGTAGGGAAACTGATCTTAGAAATGCAATGGCTCTGTTTTGTCAATGCTGGCAGGGGAAGTGCTTCTGACAATTCTGAATTTCATAGATGATTAGAAGCAGTGGCAGTGTAGTTTTCTGTTAAAAAGACTTCTCAGTGGTTAACATGATTCCTGGTAGGTAGGCTTTGTGCTCTGGCTCTCTTTTCCAGAGATGGCCATACTACGACTCATTCTTAATAAATCTGTTTCCTGTTTAAACTAGCCAGAAAGGATGTTGTTGCTCACACACCCCAAACTGTGCAGTGTGCTTGGTCACAACACAGGCTGCAGACAACTCTGAAGAATATGTGAAATGGGGATTGATTTTTCTGAAATTGTTTGGATTGGAAGCCGTAAGGATCCAATTTATACCAGGGCAGGGGAACATAATAGTCCTTGACTGCAGTGGGCATTCAGTAAATTTTTACCATGCTTATGAAAACCATGGTTTTGGCTAACTGAATAGCTAGTAACACAGATCATTGTGAAGAAGACAAGAAATACATATGAACCACTGAATTGAACAAATTCTTCTAATAGTGCTGAGGAGCTTAAAATAAATAAGCTCAGAGTTTGAACTTTGTGTTTTCAAAATGGTCAGACTGGCTTAAAATAGCTTTTTCCATCTTGTAATTGTAGGGATAATGCAACTAAAACTTGAATCCATTGTAGGAACCTGTGTGTTGCTGATCTGCGGTAGTTGAATCCAGAATTTCATGAGGTCTCTATATAAAAATTAAGGTTTTTTCTGTGAAAAACTGGGGCATAAGTTTGGAATTTGGCCAAGTGAGAAAGTAGGTGACTCAAATAATTCCCAAATCCCTTAGGCCTCTCCTCTTCTATTTTGTGAGGCTGTTTTGCCTTTGAATCCCTATAATGACTTTCCCTAAGGCAGATATCTTACAAGGAAAAGTCAATTCTCATATGCCATTTTTTTTTCTAGTCCTCATTTCCTTTAGCTCCTGGGGGCCAATTACATGATGAAACCTTGAACAAGACTTATATGTCAAATAGAATTATAAGCATGTTTTTTTTTTATATCTGCCCTGACCTTGGAAATATACATGAGAATGAATACAATGAATTCAGAACCAGGAAGAAAGAATCAGGACTATAGATTGGTCTAAATTTTCTACTATCTGTACACTTGCCAGAGTCTCTGGATTCAGTAAGTAATTTTGAGTAGCTACAAATGGTTCTAATTTCTGCTGTCCTTGTAAACTGACACATTCTCAATGGTGTTCTAAATTAAATGAAGTTGAGATGCTCACAATTCTGAGCATTATGTGTTATTATGTAAAAAGAGGACTCAAAAGACAGAGAAAGGAATGTTGGAGTAGAAGACTTTGTGTACTCTGTCTACTTGTCCCTATCCATGAATTTGAGAATACCTGTGGGATAGCCTCTTCCCGAAGTAAGTGGGAAATCTATACATCTGTGAAAAGGGTACTCACTAACTTGAAAAATTCTGAAAGGATGGTCCTCTGAGGGCCTTGAATGCAAGTAGGAAACTCAGCCCTCAAACAAGCCTCCTTCATTTTACTGTGGCTATTGAGATACTGGGGCAACAGAGGCCAGCAGCAATATTTAATTGTCAGAGAAAATAAAAAAGTTATTAATAAAATAGTTATGGTTAGAGTAAAAACCAAATATTTTTACCCACAGGGATGTTTGGCAATTACTAGTCAATGTACAGTAAAAAATAGATAGATAGTTCATTAGGTCCCGAAGAGCTGTATTAAAAAAAATACAGGTCATATAACCAGAGTTCCAACATGAGCTACTGCGCTAAAACCATTTCCCTTACCAGGACACTGTAATTCCAGATAGCTTCCCCACTCTGTCCTTGCCCTCCCCACCCCCCAGTGAGAAAGAATCTCAGAATAGAATAGCTGCATTTTTCCATCACCTCTCCTCTTCCTTCCTTCAAACAACTCTTAGGTTTTGCTAATTTTTTTAACTTTCTGTTACAGAATATTATTAGAATTTTCCTCATGATAAGTTATATCTATGCCAAGAATCCTTATTTCACATTTAAAAACATATTCTCAGGTTAGCAGTGTAGTCAATTTAGGATCACTCTTTTACTTAAATTCTTATTTTATTGTAGCTTTTGATTTTGAGGCAAGAATTAACATTTACCTGATACAGAATTTGTCTTAGGGGACTAACTCAGATTGTAATGATAATTATTTAGGTGTATTTTAAATGTCTAAAGAATCAGTACCTTCTCTAAACAAAAATAAGTTAAGAAACTAGGAAAAAAAGATCTTATAAAAATTTTAATAGGATTTAAATCTATTATAAAATATACGTTATTGGTAATCTTCAAACTCCTTTGTAAGAAAAATCAACTCTGTAAGTAACAACCATGCTTTTTTTTTTTTGTTTTGGTTTGGTTTGGTTTTTTGCTGGAACTAAGAGAGTGTGTGATGGCTTTAAAAATTTCAGGTGCCTATGGAATCTTGAAAATAGGAAATAGGAACCAAAGTGGTTTTATAGAGTTTCCTCTGGGGTAGTGGGGATGACGACGGAGCAGTTAGAAGTCAGGACACGGGAAAGACTAGGGAGAAGATAAGGTCTAGTAAGAATTTTGTATACGTAGGAAACACTACCAACTATGTATTGTGAACTCCTGATTCCTCAAAAACAACACAAAATAAAACAAAACAGACATGATTTGTGTTATTGTGGAAAACAACAAATAGGCTGATGTTATTTAGTAGGTAGTGCTCACAGATTAGGGCTCAGTTTGCATTGGGGTTATGCATGTCTTTACAAACATTGTGTATTCACAAAATGTCATGTTTATATTGATATCTGTTTAATCATGCAAGCCCTCTCACTTATAATAAGACAGTTTTAAAATTTTAAGGATATAAAACACAGTGTCACTAAAATAATTAATAATATTATGAATTGGAATTTAAGTATTCATTTCTATCTTGGAAGTAATCTTAAATGTACATTTTCTGTTATTTCAGTGTCTTATAGATAATGCAAAGTGTTTTAAAAATTAACTAAAAAGAAATCAAGAAGTATCCATATATTCCACATAAGGTTTCCTGACTCACCGATGTAGGACTTGCCCAAAATGGTTTTGTAATCCATCAGTCTTTTAAAAGAGGTTTTGCATAACTATAAATTTTCTGTCCTACTATTAACAACAACAAAAAAATGTGGCTATACAGATTCAGTGCATTCATTAGACTAGAACAGGGAATGGAAAAATTTGTTAGGCAAAGTTAATTAGTGCCCCTTGGTGTTTTGTGATAAGGGCACAGAGAGAAGTTTGTGACTCTACGTTAAAAAAAAAGTCTGAAAAAGAATGGTAGGCTTGTAGCAAGCTAGCATAACAGATTGAAGAGAAAGGGCTAGAACAGTAGCTATCTATGTTTCCAGGTTTGATAAACTTTTCTGTCGTCTGGAAGGTATGCCTAGGAGGTAGCTGTGCTCAAGTCTTCTTGACGAGAGCAGTCCAAGAGTCCTGCCTGCTGGGGTATCCACCCACTGAGGCCGGTAGGATTGCATACAGCAGAGCTGAGGCGCAGACTGGAGATATAGTGTATGCCCATCTTTTGCCCCACGGGAAGATGCCAGGAATGTTTCTCAGCCTTGGGAGAGAAGGGAACCTCCAAAGGACCCACAAAATGATCACATTAAATGGGAGTGAGGAGTATGAGCTGCTGAACACTTAACAAGCTGGAGGCACTTTTTTTTTTTTTACAACTTTTTAATTATTACTTCAAAATGCAGTTATACACAAAGAACAATGAAAATTAATTTAAATGTACAAATATTAAAATACTATCTTCACACCCACTGCAATGTACAGGATTCATATATATATATATATATGTATGTATGTATATTAAAGCAAATCCAAACTGATTGAGTGACATCCTGCACAGCCAGTTATAGATATGTTTATGTTGTTTTAAAGCACTTATGAATATGATTATGAGAAGAATTCCATGGTGGTGTGATGAAGCTAAGAAACCAGAGTAGCGTACAGAAGCTGTAACGCTACCTGGGTCCATTTCTGCTTCCTGCTTGGCAACCCCAGTGCTTCACCCTTGGATCTTCTCTAGCTAGCTCTGCTGTTGGGCAGAGAGTTCAACCTTGGGAGTTTCATGCAAAATTCTACTACATTTTCAAATAGAAATTATGAGTTGCTTCCAAGGAAAATTGAGCCTGTCTCCTTATGCTCTCTGCAGAACCAGGTACTGCACCACTCAAGGTGACCAGGTGAATGGGTCAAAAAGGAAATTGTTGGGTTTTTTTGTTTGTTTGCTTTTGTATAACCACCCTAATCTCTTTCTCTAACCATCAAGAATCCAGAAGCTCTCTAGAACAGAGGTGGTAGGTGGAGCTCAGATGGTAAAAGCTCAGACTAGCTTCCATTTTGCACTGCTAACCTGCAGAATATTATATTGGGCTTTTTTGGGGATGAGAAATACTTTAAATTAGATAAAATAAAATCTTTGATATTATTTTATACTCGGCTTTCTCGTGCCCGAATTTGAATGTTTTATGCCAAAAAGTCAAATGGAAACTATGGTGCACATGATATATCATCCAGCAACAAGTTAAAATGCAGTATTGTAGAAAAGCTGATGTTTGAATATTGTTGCAACCCTCACATTCATGCAACTTAAACAAGTGATACTTATTCCCATTTTCTTTCAAAATATTCAGCGTAGGAAATATTCAAAAATCCATTAAAATATAAATTTAATGATCTTTGGAGTCCGAAAAACACGGTGCTGGATACCAGAATGCAAAAGGAAGGAAAAGTGAAGTGGGGGCAGAATGGCATAAAGAAGTAGTTAATTAAAATCTTCATGGTATAATTGCCTTCAGGGCTAATTAATTTTGTCTTGAGGTAAGGGTAAATAAATTGGAGTTTATTCTTGTGTGTTTCTGCATAGGTATAAGGAGGTTTTGGGACATAATTGTAATATATTTTTTTTTCCAAATATGTCAAAGGATTACATGGCTAAAGGTGATAGAAAACAGGGTGCTCCATTTGGAATTAAAGGAAAACTGAAAGTCATTGCTGCTTCTCTCTAAATCTTCTGAATTTATGTGTGAGCATTTTCAGAATTATAAACAATGGGAGAATTCAGCTTCTGAATGTAATATGAAAATTAACGTGCTCATGGGTTTGGGGAATTTATATGAGGATTCTCATATAAAGGAGGATATAATTTATTGGAGAAATTTGAAAAGGAGCTATATATATATAATATGTATACACACACATTTTTGCCTGCAATTCTGTGGTGATTTGTAGGTATTATATGTGTATAAGTACTTAATAGCCAAACTGCAAAGTAGCTTTGTTATGATATTGAGGATTATTATTGTGAAATTTTCTTTTTCTATATTTTTTTCTTTAGAGAATATAAGGAAATTTTGCAAGAATCATTGGAAATTCTTTCCAAAGGAGTTAGAGGACAGCTGAACATAATGTCAGTGTGTACTAACAAGTAGAATATTTTGCAAACAATATCAATAAATGTATGGCATTAATTTCCCATTACTACAGTGTAATGGATCCTAAATAGTTTGAGTTTTAACTTTTTATGTGGAGAACACCCAATTGGGTGAGAGTTATTTAATGGCATTTTTGGTACACTTTCCCCTATTTGAGTTTTTTCTTCAATTTTTGAGTACTACTATTGCGAAACTACCTATAATTTACTGTCTATATTTTAGAGTCAGGAAGTAAATATATAAGTAGACACTAAAACTTTCAAAAAATATTGTTGTCACTGATATAGTTTGCCTCCTTTCCTCTATAATCAATTAAATAGGTTTCAAACCTCGTTGCTCATTGGAATCATTTGGGGAGTTCTTACAGATTCCTCAACTTCATATAAATGGTCTGGGATGAGGCCAGAGGAATGAGTGTGTTTAAAAACCTCTCCAGGTGTTCCTAACTTGTGACCATTACATTAGAATAAGACTTCAAGCTTTACTGTTACTATTGTTCACAGTTATTATTCTCTAGAATTCACCTTTCTGCAATAAAGAATTTTCCTGTAACCTTTATAATATTTAATCTACTTGTTTTTGTTATGAATTTTTAAACTATCCCTAAAAAATAGTTTGAGCATACTTTGAAAAGTAAAATAATGGATATCACAATGGAGGAAAAACTGCATTATATGAAATGTTCTGATTCAGTTCATATGGAGTATGAAGAAAAGATTTTGAAAGAGTGTTGGAAGATACTATAAAACTGACCTAACTGGCCTGGCAAGGATTAAAGATGAATTGCCTGGGATAAGTAAATGAATTTGGCAGTACTGAAGAAAAATATGAAAGAGAAGAAAAAGGTAGGGTTAAGAAAAGAGGCAACTATTTCCAAATAATATATTTGTGCCTGTGTCCTATTTCAAATTCTACTTTGTAAAATTTCTTCCAGTTTTAGGTTGGGTATGTGGAGCCCTACATTTCCTTTGTGTGAAGAAGGCTGGATCTTTCTTTTCTTTGCACATTGTCTGTATTACTGTGTTTCTATGTGTCTATGACAATCATCAGAACTTGTATTCAAAAACCAGTTCCAGGAATCTCATTCCAAGTTTTAATCAGAATCAATGCACATATAAATACCATCACCACATTTTTTTGGTGCTGTGTTTTTTACTTACATAATTTTAGCTATGACACATTTTAACCTTCTTTGAAGCTCAAAGTGGGTATGATGTTTGATTCTTCGTAATTTAGAGAAAATCATCTGGAAAATTTTTTAAAAGGCTTGCTTCCATTATAAGAGATACTCAGAGTTATAAGAATGGCAAGGCAAGGAAGACCAGGATATCATGAACAAAATGTGCTAGGTTATAATTTCTTATGAGTAAAAATGGGCAAGGCATGGACAGATTGGTGGCACTGTGTATTAAGCTATGACCTGAATGGTGCCTGATAGCCTTGCTTAAAATATAAATTGAATAGGCAGTGGGAAAACACCAAAGTGCCTGTGCAGGGTGATGGCTGAACCCATGAAAGGAAACTAAATGGATAAAAGTTCATTGAACTACTTAACTGAATAACAAACGTCATACCTGGTAAATTCCTTCTCCAGTAGGTCAGAAGAAATGATTTCAACTATCATATAAAGCACAAGATAAGAATATTAACAGAATAAACAGGCTCTCAAGTCAGTAAACTTAACACATTTTTAAAGTGTTTCTAAATATTTTTAAAGACTATAACCCATTACTCATCTTTTCTTAACAAGGAAGTTTGGTAAATCTGTCCACATTAAGAAAAAATTTCTGATTAAAAAAATACATTTGCTTGATAGATCTTCCTCCATCCCTTTGTTTTGAGCCTATGTGTGTCTCTGCACGTGAGATGAGTTTCCTGAATACAGCACACTGATGGGTCTTGACTCTTTATCCAATTTGCCAGTCTGTGCCTTTTAATTGGAGCATTTAGCCCATTTACATTTAAGGTTAGTATTGTTATGTGTGAATTTGATCTTGTCATTATGATGTTAGCTGGTTATTTTGCTCGTTAGTTGATGCAGTTTCTTCCTAGCCTTGATGGTCTTTACAATTTGGCATGTGTTTGCAGTGGCTGGTACCATTTGTTCCTTTCCAAGTTTAGTGCTTCCTTCAGGAGCTCTTTTAGGGCAGGCCTGGTGGTGACAGAATCTCTCAGCATTTGCTTGTCTGTAAAGTATTTTATTTCTCCTTCACTTATGAAGCTTAGTTTGGCTAGATATGAAATTCTGGGTTGAAAATTCTTTTCTTTAAGAATGTTGAATATTGGCCCCCATTCTCTTCTGGCTTGTAGAGTTTCTGCTGAGAGATCAGCTGTTAGTCTAATGGGCTTCCCTTTGTGGGTAACCCGACCTTTCTCTCTGGCTGCCCTTAACATTTTTTCCTTCATTTCAACTTTAGTGAATCTGACAATTATGTGTCTTGGAGTTGCTCTTTCGAGGAGTATCTTTGTGGCATTCTCTTGATTTCCTGAATTTGAATGTTGGCCTGCCTTGCTAGATTGGGGAAGTTCTCCTGGATAATATCCTGCAGTGTTTTCCAACTTGGTTCCATTCTCCCCATCACTTTCAGGTACACCAATCAGACATAGATTTGGTCTTTTCACATAGTCCCATATTTCTTGGAGGCTTTGTTCATTTCTTTTTATTCTTTTTTCTCTAAACTTCTCTTCACGCTTCATTTCATTCATTTCGTCTTCCATCACTGATACCCTTTCTTCCAGTTGGTCACATTGGTTACTGAGGCTTGTGCATTCGTCATGTAGTTCTCCTGCCATGGTTTTCAGCTCCATCAGGTCCTTTAAGGACTTCTCTGCATTGGTTATTCTAGTTATCCATTTGTCTAATTTTTTTTCAGAGTTTTTAACTTCTTTACCATTGGTTTGAACTTCCTCCTTTAGCTCGGAGTAGTTTGATCTTCTGAAGCCTTCCTCTCTCAACTCGTCAAAGTCATTCTCCATCTAGCTTTGTTCTGTTGCTGGTGAGGAGCTGGGTTCCTTTGGAGGAGGAGAGGCACTCTGATTTTTAGAGTTTCCAGTTTTTCTGCTCTGTTTTTTCCCCATCTTTGTGATTTTATCTACCTTTGGTCTTTGATGATGGTGACGTACAGATGGGTTTTTGGTATTGATGTCCTTTCCGTTTGTTAGTTTTCCTTCTAACAGTCAGGACCCTCAGCTGCAGGTCTGTTGGAGTTTACTGGAGGTCCACTCCAGACCCTGTTTGCCTGGGTATCAGCAGCGGTGGCTGCAGAACAGCAGATATTGGTGAACCGCAAATGCTGCTGCCTGATCATTCCTCTGGAAGTTTTGTCTCAGAGGAGTATCCAGCCGTGTGAGGTGTCAGTCCGCCCCTACTGGAGGGTGCCTGCTAGTTAGGCTACTCGGGGGTCAGGGACCCACTTGAGGAGGCAGTCTGTCCGTTCTCAGATCTCAAGCTGCATGCTGGGAGAACCACTACTCTCTTCAAAGCTGTCAGACAGGGACATTTAAGTCTGCAGAGGTTATTGCTGTCTTTTGTTTGTCTGTGCCCTGCCCCCAGAGGTGGAGCCTACAGAGGCAGGCAGGCCTCATTGAGCTGTGGTGGGCTCCACCCAGTTCGAGCTTCCTGGCCACTTTGTTTACCTACTCAAGCCTGAGCAAAGGCGGGCGCCCCTCCCCAAGCCTTGCTGCCACCTTGCAGTTTGATCTCAGACTGCTGTACTAGCAATGAGCGAGACTCTGTGGGCATAGGACCCTCCGAGCCAGGTGCAGGATATAATCTCCTGGTGTGCCATTTGATAAGCCTGTTGGAAAACCACAGTATTAGGGTGGGAGTGACCCGATTTTCCAGGTGCTGTCTGTCACCCCTTTCTTTGACTAGGAAAGGGAATTCCCTAACCCCTTCTGCTTCCTGGGTGAGGCGATGCCTCGCCCTGCTTCGGCTCATGCACAGTGCGCTGCATCCACTGTCCTGCACCCACTGTCCTGCACCCACTGTCCAGCACTCCCCAGTGAGATGAACCCAGTACCTCAGTTGGAAATGCAGAAATCACCCGTCTTCTGCATCGCTCACACTGGGAGCTGTAGACTGGAGCTATTCCTATTCAGTCATCTTGGCTCAACAAGTGGGCAAAGGATATGAACAGACACTTCTCAAAAGAAGACATTTATGCAGCCAAAAAACACATGAAAAAATGCTCATCATCACCGGCCATCAGAGAAATGCAAATCAAAACCACAATGAGATACCACCTCATGCCAGTTAGAATGGCGATCATTAAAAAGTCAGGAAACAACAGGTGCTGGAGAGGATGTGGAGAAATAGGAACACTTTTACACTGTAGGTGGGACTGTAAACTAGTTCAACCATTGTGGAAGTCAGTGTGGCGATTCCTCAGGGATCTAGAACTAGAAATACCGTTTGACCCAGCCATCCCATTACTGGGTATATACCCAAAGGATTATAAATTATGCTGCTATAAAGACACATGCACACGTATGTTTATTGTGGCACTATTCACAATAGCAAAGACTTGGAACCAATCCAAATGTCCAACAATGATAGACTGGATTAAGAAAATGTGGCACATATGCACCATAGAATACTATGCAGCCATAAAAATGATTTGTTCTTGTCCTATGTAGGGACATGGATGAAGCTTGAAACCATCATTCTCAGCAAACTATCACAAGGACAAAAAACCAAACACCGCATGTTCTCACTCACAGGTGGGAATTGAACAATGAGAATACATGGACACAGGAAGGGGAACATCACACACCGGGGCCTGTTGTGGGGTGGGGGGAGGGGGAGGGATAGCATTAGGAGATATACCTAATGCTAAATGACGAGTTAATGGGTGTAGCACACCAACATGGCAAATGTATACATATGTTAACAAACCTGCACATTGTGCACATGTAGCCTAAAACTTAAAGTATAATAATAAAAAAAAAAATACAAAGTCCACCAGAAAATAGCAAACTGGAAAAAATATGGTTAAAATATAGTGACAGCTAAAGAGTTGTTTTTTCACATATAAGAACTAACAACAATCAATATATAACAGACATCAAATGGAGATTCATAGAAGAAATGGCACAGAAACATCAAGAGTTCAAAATCACCAATAAAAAAAAGCAACTTAACATTTTATTTACTTATTTATGTATTTATTTATCTATCAGATGGAGTCTCACTCTATCATCCAGGCTGGAGTGCAGTGTCACAATCTCAGCTCACTGTAATCTCTGCCTCGCGGGTTCAAGCAATTCTTCCTCAGCCTCCTGAGTTGCTGGGATTACAGGAGTATGCCACCATCCCTGGCTAATTTTTGCAGTTTTAGTAGAGATGGGGTTTCACTATGTTGGCCCACCTGTTTTCGAATTCCTGACCTCAAATGATCCGCCTGCCTTTAATTTATCATTTTAAGGAAGATTGAAAGTATTTATAATTCCAAATGTTGTGTGGTAAATAAAAAGAATGTTTAGTTGTAATAATGAAAATGTGTGTACTTTGAAATTTCACATTGTGTTTTGCAACTTATTTTATAACATTTTATATGATTAAAAGTTTTTACTTTTATGTAGTTTATTACTTAATTGTGTCTATCAGGATAATTTATTTACAAGAGTTATTTCATCGCAGTATCATGCATTTTTCTATTTTTAATAGTACTCTTTGCTATATGTTTCAGGTTAGGATTACAATATCTTAAATCCCCTTCCCCCTCAAATAAACATACTCTTTAAAATCTTAATTCAGGAATAAAAAATCCTCTCTTGAAAATAACTTTGTCAAAATACTTGGATAAAATGTTATCTGTTTTTTATCCTTTTTTTTTAAATTTTACTTTAAGTTCAGCCTATGCAGAACATGCAGGTTTGTTACATAGGTATACATGTGCCATGGTGGTTTACTGCACCTATCAACCCCTCACCTAGGTTTAGCATTAGCTATTTGTCCTTATGCTCTCCCTTCCCTCACCCTGACCCCCAACAGACCCTGGTGTGTGTTGTTCCCCTCCTTGTGTCCATGTGTTCTCATTGTTCAGCTCCCACTTATGAATGAGAACATGCGGTGTTTGGTTTTCTGTTCCTGTGTGTGTTTGCTGAGGATGATGGCTTCCAGCTTTTCTTGCTAATAATAAAGGAAACATTTGATGGGTGCTGCTATAGTTTGGATATTTGTTTCCTACAAATCTCATGTTGAAATATGCCTCTAATGTTGGAAGTGGGGCCTGGTGGGAGATGATAGGGTCATGAGGGTGGATCTCTCATGAATGGCTTGGTGCTCTCCTCATGGTAATAAGTGAGCACTCACACTATCAGTTCATGTGAGAACTGGTTGTTTAAAGAACCTGGTACCTCATTCCTTCTCTCTTGTACCTTCTTTCACTACGTGACATGCCTTCTCACCCTTTGCCTTTCACCATGATTGTAAGCTTCCTGAGGCCCTCACCAGAAGCAGATGTCAGCACTATCGTTCTTATACATTCTGCAGAATGGTGAGCCAAATAAACCCGTTTCCTGTACAGATTACCCAGTCTCAGGTCTTTATAGCAATGTAAAATGGACTAACACAGGTGGCAGTGATTATTGAAACAGCATTCAGTTAAGATAAGCAGTTCAGTCCTCAAATTCTGCTTTAATAAATATACACCCTGTGCAAGTGCATCTTGACATGCCGAAGCTTATGATTTGAGTAGCGGATGTGAGAAAAAAAAATTGGTCATCATTCAAAATCAAAAACACAATAGGGAAATACACACATTATAAGGTTCAGTTAATTTGCTAATGACTAGCTCTGCTTGATTGTTTGAACATAGTGAACAAGAAAGTTTATGGTGTGTAGACCAGAAAAGAAATCTAAGGTAAAGACTCTTTAATCACTCACCTTGAAAAGCTGTTAAATTTATGAAAAATGTTTACTTACATTCTGATGAGTCCAACTTTAAGAAATGTGAAAATTATCCAATCCTAGCAATTTTGTTAGAATAGTCTTGGTCAACATTAAAAAGTAGGTAATTCCGATATATATACCAATGGAACAGAACAGAGGCCTCAGAAATAATGCCACACATATACAACCATCTGATCTTTGACAAACCTGACAAAAACAAGCAATGGGGAAAGGATTCCCTATTTAATAAATGGTGTTGGGAAAACTGGCTAGCCACATGCAGAAAACTGAAACTGGACCCCTTCGTTACATCTTATATAAAAATTAACTCAAGATGGATTAAAGACTTAAACGTAAGACCTAAAAACATAAAAACCCTAGAAGAAAACTCAGGCAATACCATTCAGGAACATAGGCATGGGCAAAGACTTAATGACTAAAACACCAAAAGCTAAGATTTCATAACTAAAACACCAAAAGCAATGGCAGCAAAAGCCAAAATTGACAAATGGGTCTAATTAAACTAAAGAGCTTCTGTACAATAAAAGAAACTATCATCAGAGTGAACAGGAAATCTACAGAATGGGAGAAAATTTTTGCAATCTATCCATCTGACAAAGGGCTAATATCCAGAATCTATAAGAAACTTAAATTTACAAAAAAAAAAAAACATCAAAAAGTGGGCAAAGGATATGAACAGACACTTCTCAAAAGAAGACAATTATGTGGCCAACAAACATCTGAAAAAAAGTTTATCATTGCTGGTCATTAGAGAAACACAAATCAAAACCACAGTGAGATACCATCTCACGCCAGTTAGAATGGCAATCATTAAAAAGTTAGGAAACAATAGATGCTGGGGAGGGTGTGGAGAAATAGGAACGCTTTTACACTGTTGGTGGGAGTGTTAATTAGTTCAACCATTGTGGAAGACAGTGTGGCAATTTCTCAAGGATCTAGAACCAAAAATACCATTTGACCCAGCAATCCCATTACTGGGTATATACCCAAAGGATTATAAATCATTCTCCTGTAAAGACACATGCACAAGTATGTTTACTGTAACACTGTTCACAATAGCAAAGACTTGGAACCAACCCAAATGCCCATCAATGATAGACTGGATAATGAAAATGTAGCACATGTACATCATGGAATACTATGCAGCCATAAAAAAAGATGATCCATGTCCTTTGCAGGGACATGGATGAAGCTGGAAACCATCATTCTCAGCAAACTAACACAGGAACAGAAAACCAAACAATGCATTTTTCTCACTCCTAAGTGGGAGTTGAACAGTGAGAACACATTGACACAGGGAGAGGAACATCACACACTGGGGCCTGTCAAGGGGTGAGGGCCTAGGAGAGGAATAGCATCAAGCGAAATACCTAATGTCGATGACGGTGTGATGGGTGCAGCAAACCACCACGGCACATGTATGCCTACGTTCTGCACATGTATCTCAGAACTTCAAGTATAATTTTTTTTAAAGTTACCTATTAAAGAAAACAAAACAAAATTAAGTAGGTAATTTTTTTTTTTACCTATCTTCTTTTGACTTTATTGTCTTTTTCTTATTTCTCACAAGTCCTGTAGTCATGCTAAAGGAAAAATTTGATGAATTCATCTATACATCCTAAGATATTAAGGTCACTCTGTGGTATTCTCACTTTCTAAGGGTTCCCCTTAGGAGAAGAGAGAGAAAGAGGCAGGGAGAGAGAGAGAGATTAAATTTACTATATATGGGAATGATTTTTTCATTAATGGGATTTAGATACTTTAGGATAGATATCAAAAATTATTCTACAATGAACCTGTTCTCTCTCTTGGTGCTGGTCTACCCGCCACTCTGCTAAGGTTCCTGTTTCCCAGTGCAGTAAATGGTTATCATCACCCTTCCTGTTATATAAACTAGACATCTGAAAGTCACTCTTTTTTTTTGAGATGGAGTTTCTCTCTGTCGCCCAAGCTGGAGTGCAGTGGCACGATCTTGGCTCACTGCAAACTCCGCCTCCCAGATTCATGCCATTCTCCTGCCTCAGCCTCCCGAGTAGCTGGGACTACAGACGCTCGCCACCACGCCTAGCTAATTTTGTTGTATTTTTGGTAGAGATGGGGTTTAACTATGTTAGCCAGGATGGTCTCGATCTCCCGACCTCATGATCTGCCCGCCTTCGCCTCCCAAAGTGCTGGGATTACAGGCGTGAGCCACCATCAGGCCAGGCTTGATGTCAGTCACTCTTGACATCTCTCTCCACTGTGTCAAATCCAACTCCAAGTTGTATTGATTTTTATCATCCAAATATGTCTTACATAATTTCATTTCCATCCATCTCCACTCCCTCCACCCTTGTCCAGGTTACATTTTTTTTTCTCGATTTACTGAATAAACAAGTTCAGACTATTTTCAAGAGCCAATGGGCAAATTTAGCACAACAATTTGAGGTAATGTTCTGAAAGGAAAAAAAAAATCTTAGAGAAGCAAAGATTCAAACTCTCCAAGTATGAATATTTGCCTAGCCTCTTAGAGGAGCTAATCCCTTAGTACTAGGCTTCTTTTTATGATATTAAAAAAAGAAATATTTCTGGTTATAATTTGATAAATCTAATAAAACTAAACTTTTTATTTTGTATCTACCTAAAGCATCAACTAATCATAGTAGAGATGGGTTTTTTAAATCTAATTAAGTTTGCTCAAAGCCTTCTAAGAGAATTTATGATGCACAAAATATTTGTCTAGTAGCAAGCAATTTGGCAGCATTTCTAACTGTTTTGCAAAGATATTTTTACCCAAGTGATTAAGAGATGTTTTATTTGGTACGCTGCCCCATCCCTGTGGCCAGGTATAATCTCTGAAAATTTCATGGTTTAATCCTGTGTTCAGTTACATAAAATCTCATTTTAGAACTTATGATTTGAATTGCCTCAGAGTAATAATATTGAGCACAATATATATGAGTATACTATTGTATAATGTATATATGTATTAGTATATAAGACTATACTTTTGAAATTTGCATGTGTGTGTTTGTGTGTGTTGGTGCATTTACTACTTTCTTTTTCAATCCCCAAAGTAGCTCTCTGGCATAGGTAGGTAAGATGATAGGGATTATTATAACTCCATATTTATGTATGAAAAAATTAAGATTTTGAGAAGTGTCTTGATTTGCCCTAGATCATAGAAAATGTAAAGGCCAAACCACTCAGAAATAAACAAAAATCCATGTGAGCTCAGAATTGCTAATAAAATTCAATATAGGCCATTCTTGGGGCTTAGTGATTTTGTAAAAGCCTTTAAATAAAGTCTCTGAAATCTTAAATTAAAAAATACAGGTACTAACAGAACAAATCAAGACAACTTCTACTTTGCTCTTCAGAATACATTTTGAAATATGTTTTTCTACATATAACTTTTTAATGTGTGTGTGTGTGTTATGAATTATACAAATCACGGGCTAGTGGAGCTAACATTAACTTCTAATCTAGATATCTTAAACATCTCTACTAATATGTCACAGTTTAATGATAAATCTGTATTTGGTACTCCTTTTGGGTCTACTAATACCATCGTTAGTTTCTTATGCAAGTCAAGAACCACAAAACTAGGCAGGACAGAGTAGAGCAGGCTACCTTGTAAGAAGAGATATTGAGAATGTCCAATTGATGACTAAAATAAGTTACTTTTAAATCAGTTTGATTTGATTTGATAAAATATACACAGTTTGTGCCAGGTGCCATGACGAGTAAACAATAAACAAAATATAATTGTTTCCATAAGTAAACTATAATGCACGAGAAAGACAGCAAACATAAGATGAAATGAATTAAGTAGAATAACAGGGTTTAAGAAATTCATGAAAGTTCTATGAAATAAAAAAAATCATTTCTAACTAAGGAAGTAGTTAGAGTTTAGGGTGGAATTTGAATTGTGCTAAAGGTTGTGTATAAAATTTTCCAAGACAAAATGGATGATAAAAATATTGTAAATTAGGGGATTATGAGTCAATGATTATTTTGAAGACCTCTAAACATGGTTTTATGATTTAATTTTACAATATGTAGAAGTTCGGTGAAACTTAAGCCTAGAGAGTTAATTTGGGAAAGAGGAAAAGGCTTTGAATATGATGCTAAGGAATTAAGATGTTTCAGCCAAGATTAGGGATTGAGAAAGGGTTGAGATTTGCATGCCAACTCTGATTGATTGATAGTGACTGCACAGACTGTGCTGTTGAGAGGCCTTCTGAGCACCAGTGTGAGCTTAGGAATATGTTTGATCAGTAATCTCTTCCAAAAGAGGGATGGAGAAGGAATTTGCACCATGGCTAATCAATTAGTTTATTCAAAAGCCTGAATTAGGCAGGGGACGAGCATGAAATTGTTTTATTTTCTCCTCATCGTTGCCTTTAACCATTCCATATCAATTTTCCCTTCCCTACTCTTACAGACATCTAAGTAAATCTTAGAGCCTTCCAGTAACTTTCCATTATAAGAACTTTGAGATTTTGTTCTCATTCTGATTTTAAAAAAAGGAAGCGCTTATACACTGCTGATGGGAATGTAAATTAGTTCAGCCCTTGTGGAAAGCAGGTTGGAGATTTCTCAAAGAATTTAAAACAGAACTACCATTCAACTGGGCAATCCCATTACTGGGTATATGCCCAAAGGAATACAAGTTTTTCTACCATAAAGGCACATGTACACATATGTTTATTGCAGCACTATTCACAATAGCAAAAACATGGAATCATCCTAGATGCCCACCAATGATGGCCTGGTTGAAGAAAATGTGGTACATATGCACCATGGGATACTACATAGCCTTAAGAAAAGAATGGAATCCTATCCTTTACAGTAACATGGATGGAGCTGGAAGCCAATATTCTAAGCAAATTAACACAGGAAGAGAAAAACAAATACCACACGCTGTCACTCCTAAGTGGGAGCTAAACATTGAGCACACACGGACATGAAGAAGGGAACAATAGACACTAGGGCCTACTTGAGGATAGAGGGTAGGAAGAAAGTCAAGAAAAAACTATCGGGTACTATGCTTATTAACTAGGTTACAAAATAATCTGTACATCAGACCCCTGTGACAAGAAATTTACTCATGTAACAAAGTGGCACATGTACCCCCTGTACCTAAAATAAAAGTTGGAAAGAAAAAAAAATTAGTTCCGGTCAAAAATCACTAATTTTTTATGCAATTCAACGTACTTCTGCGTGTTTTCTCTTCTCTGATGGTCAGTCCCTTTGAATTGTCTTGACAAGATTGTTCAAGCCTGCTAACTTTTCTGGCCCACAGTTTTTGTTCCACAGAGGACGGACTTGCCACAATGAATACTGCCTGATGTAGCCTGTCCCAGTGCTGACCCTCTCTCCACGAGTCTACTTTCTCTTAGGAACTTGTTTACCCCGTTGCTTAAATAAGATAAGGGTAAATCTGGTTTGCTGCCTACTATTTTTTGTTTGAATTACTTTATCAGAAGCCCTTAAACAGGGATTTCGGGGCAAATAGATCATGAAGAAGGTGAAGGCGTGGGAATGGGTTGTGACACAGTGAAGGGAAGTAGCTCACAGGGGTGGTTTATCAAGCCAGTCGCTACTGTGATCAATGAGCCATAGTCCCTCACACAGGGGATACTCTAGGAGCCAGTGGAAACCCTTACTTCAGACCTAGTTGCTGCCAGGGACGTATGTGAATGTATAGAGCAATTTCTATCCATTATTATTGAGCACAGTTCATTGTGAGGGTGTGTTCATTCCCAGATCCTTGTGACTGGCTGGCTACACAAGTGACGAAGCAAGGTAAGAGTAAGAAAAAGGTCTCAGACAAAGGAATGCAGGTGCTAGAAATAACACATCTAGTTGGTACCCTCTAAAGTGATAATGGGAAGGGCATATGGATGGGGCACCAGCAACATCTGCTATACTGCTTGACCTCAAAGCCTATGAGGGACTCCCTTGTAGGCCCCTTTTCTTGGCTTGAGGAGTATTGCTCATTAGGAAAGAGGAGCAAGACCACAGATATCTCCCCTGAATCCAATAACTCCCAAAATGTGGCCAGTTCCAACAATTCTTGTCTTTGAATGTCTAGTCTTTTGCTCACATTGACTGATGAGGTGACAGGCACAGGATACTTTTGGCCAAATATCATAATGAATTGAAGACTTGATTTCTAATGTGGGAGGTCCTTAGCATCTATAAAAATATGTACTTATGCCACAGCTTTTTGTAGTCCTCAAACATATTTTCACATTTTTCGCTCTTACTGTTTTATCAAAATAGGTTTTCATCATATTCATAGTCAAATAATATAGCTTCAAAGAAGTACGTTTGTTACCAATACCTTATTTGCAGGATTTCACAATGGTAGATAAAATCTCAAGTAGAAGAAATACAGATCTAAGTATAGAGAAGACAAATCTTTAAAAACCTTAGTGTAAAAAATTTCTTTATTGCTTGATATTTTACCAAAAGTGACACCAGGAAAAATATAAGTGCTCCCATGAATTCTATCTTGTATGTTTTTCTTCTTGTTTTGCAGTAATTATAATGCTCACAGTAACTTAAGTATGGAATTTAAAAGTTACTTACCCAGAATTATTTTCAATTTAAAAATGGAAATGACATCCAGGAGCTTTAATGACTTCAGTGTTCCAGTTTACCTAGAGAAATTTTAGTTAAATGTTTTATTTAAGTTCTGTCAGCTGGGTATTTTTATATCTAACTCTTACTTTTGTCCAATTCCTCTTTATTCAGTTCCTGTTGTTATGTCTTACATGATTGTCTCCCATGCTAAATTTTAAATTTCATTAAGAGCAAAGATTGTCTTTCTAATATTAGATTATCAGCTTCCCCACCAACACCCCCAAATTCCAGTACTCACAAAATGCTTTGCATAAAAGCTCTCTCTTTATACATTACTTTCAGCAAAAAAATTAAAAATATCATCTGAAAGTTTGAAATACCGTTCGTAAAGGGATCTGTCTTATCCTCATTCCCTTTTGCCCTTGAAACATTTGTGGAACATACAGTAAAACAAGCAACTAATTATTATTAAACTGAAGGCTATTCATTATAATCATTCCAATGTAGACATTGTACACTATTCTGTATGCATGCCCTTGTAAGTGGGCTTAATTTTGTGCTCTTAAAATGATTAAAAGAAAAAATACTTTGGCATATAAAAGTTCAGCTCCTTTCCTATCAATAATATATTTAATTGTGCAGATCCTAAAGGGAGATGGTGGTGGCCAAAAATAGATGCTTTTGCTGGCACCTGTAACCTGCATTTAGCCCAATCAGGCCTATAATCCTGAGGGATTCCTAAAAAAGAGGAAGAGCTTTCATTTAGCCTGATATATTTAATTTTAATCAATTTTGTAATCAAATACTAGTAATGTTTTTCATCAAATACTAGTAATTTTATTAAGGTTTTAAAATGCTATAGAGTGTTTGAAATGATGTCCTACTTTAGTACATTGTCTTTTGTGTTTCTTTTTTTTTTTTTTTTGCTACCTAATCATTTTACTTTTAAAAGAATAATTTAGGACTTCATAAAAAAATTTTGTATTGCAAAGAACCATGAGTAGAAATCAGAAACTCATAGGATGATCGGCTAAAAGCAGGAACTAGGCTGCTTGAAAAGAAATAATAGTAATTAATAATAATAATAATAATAATAATAAAAGAGCTAACACCATTGAATCCTATTCTGTTCTGGGGATTTTTTAAGTGCATGACATACAGTCTCTCACTAAATCTTCCAAACAAATTTATAATGCAGATTCTATAATTCTTTTCATTTTACAGGGGTATTAAGAGTCTCTGCAGTTCAGTAACTTGGCTGATGTCCCTCAGCTGGTGAGCAATAGAGCTGAGATCTCAGCCTAGGTGATGTGATGGCAGAGCCTCTTTTCTAAAACAGACTGCTAAATTATTTCAAAGAAAGACACGTTACTGTAAAACTCTATGCTTGAATTTCTATTAGAAAAGAGAAAAGTAAATATTGCATGTGTTTATTTTAAACAAATACGGTTTGTTGTGTAACAAGTATATTTTAATCCCATGGCTGAAAATTAGATTGCCTACAATATTTGTCTTACTCGTTACTGAATTAAAATGTTTCTTTTCTTACTGTTAATTCAGGGATACAATGCTTCCATCTCTATGCCAGATTTGGCTCTTGGATTAATTCTACCAGCCCAGGGACTTCTAGCTTTATAAGGCAACAGCACCCAGCCTTAGAAATAACTTCCTCACCTAGTAGATTGCTGTGGCTACTTGCTAAAGAGACAACTGAACATTTGGATATTGCAAAGTTTTGGACCCTATGTAATATCTCCAAGTTTCAAAGGACAATAAAAACACAGGGTTGGCGTATTAAGCATCCTCACATGTCTTATTCTAGGAAAGTCATCTGAGCATCTACTAAGTGAGTCTCTGTTTTCTTTTTCTGTCCTCCACCTTGTTCCCTCCTTCTTGTTCTCCCTCCCTATCTACAATTCTTTCTGTTTCATTTCTTCTCTCTCTAACACCTAGATATCTTTTCTATTTCTTTTTCTTCACTATTATGGTTCAACAACACTTACTACTTTAAGAGGTGGAAGAATGAAACATATTTTGTTCCATCCCTCAAAAAAGAGCTAAGCATAAATTTTAATACATGTATTTCTGCCCCTTGATTGCTAAAGTTCCATGAAAATTAGTCCATGGGGTAGAAAAGAAAAAGCTCTCTAATCTCAAAATGTTTGTGCTATTTTCCAAACCTACACGATACAAAAGGTTTTACACGTATTAGTGTTATATGTTCAAAGGTTTAAATGGTATCCAAAACAGTACATGCAATTAGAGATAAAATTTTTCTTGATACTGTATGGATCTGTTATAGTTATCTGATGCATAATACATCACAATGGATTTAAAAAAATAGCAATTTCTTACCTCTCTTGGTTTCTGTAAGTCAGCAGTTTAGACAAAGGAAGCAGGGATCACTTATCTCTCCTCCATGATGACTGGGAGTCAGATGTCTGATGTGAAGCCCTGTTTGGGGCTGCAATCATTTGAGGACTCACATGTCTGGTGGCTTATGCTGGCTGGGGACCTTAGTTCTTCTCCATGCTTGCAGGCCTTCCAAGAGGTCTGTCTCTGTAGTTTCTCGTAGCTTCTTCTCAGCATGGTGGCTGAATGCGAAGGTGAATATCCAGACAGGAGCAGGAGGAACCACATTACCATGTGTACTCCAGCCTCAGAAAGCACATAGCATCTGCCCACCATGTGCTTGTGGGTGAGGCAGCCACAAGTCTCATTCAAGTTCACAGAAAGGGCAAATGGGTTCCTCATCTGGATGGGAAGGGGGCAAGGTTCTGGAGGAGCATGGGAGACCAGAAATATTGGTGTGCAATTTTGAAAAATGCAATGTGTCCAAGGATTTTTTTATGGTCTTCATGCATACATAAACTATACACAGCAACATGTTAACATTGTTTTTCTTTTGTAGGTGGAATTCATGCTTTGAAATATATTTTATTTTTATTTTAGCATATACATTCAAAGATAATGACCATGAATTACCTTGTTAATAAAAAAGAGAAAGATAAAAGAAAACAGCAGATGCTTCCTTCTCCTCTTTAAGCTACAGGAAAAGAAAAAAAAAAGCAAACAAAACTCAGGACCAAGAAAGAAGCTCTTGCAACAACTGAATATCACTCTCTAATTTTCTCCCATAATATTTTTGTATTGTACTGCTGCTAGAATCAGCATCAGTTTCCTTATAACCATTGCCCCAAACGTTTCCAAAGCATCTGAGGTATTATTTCACACCTATCTACCTCCACCTCCATCTTTAGGGAAGGGAAGGAAGGAAGGTTCCAAATGCAGAAGATTCAGGAACTAAGTACAATATGTAAGCTTGACCTTGATAGTTTCTATTGAAGTATCTCAGAAAAAACTTTGTAAATATTTTGGAGAATAAATATATGCAAAAAATACCAAAGACAAATGTACTAACCTACTTTTTCATTATTCTGAGTCATCTAATATCACTTTAAGGTTTTTTAAATTTTTGTTTATTGTTTTCAAAAGTTTCTGTGTCATTGACCAGTGATCACTCTCATGACTTATACAATAAATTTAATATATGTAACATATCTTCTAATTTCTTTGTAGCCTGAAATTGATCATCTCATCCTAAAAAGGATGCCAGCTATTAGCATCTGTATAGTACTTTTCTTATGTAGAAAATGGTTTTATACATGTATGCAATTTTTTCTTTCAGAAATTGCATCAAAAGAAAAGTAATGCGGGGTTAACCTTCTTTGTCTTCAGAAGAAGGAAAAGACCTTAAGTTGCTTGCCCAGTAGTTACAGTAGATAAAACTTAAAAAAACCAAGACATTCTAATTGTACTAAAGAAGAAAGGATTATTTTAGACCTAAAATAGCTTTGTTTTCCCCTTTGTTCAAGATGTACTGGCCAGGGGTGAAAGCATAAAAGGCAATATGTTTACATATTCTAGATGCGTAATCCCAAGAACGAATACTCTTGAGAGGGTATCTCAATACCTTTTCTCATGTTATGCATGTCATTGCCATTAAAAAGTCTTTTTTTTCCAGTCTCATGCTTGACTGATTCAAAGAATCTTGGAATGTGGACACATGTCATGTAACTATCCCCTCTCATACTCTTTGCACGTTGAAGTAAGGCAAAACACTCCATATTAATTCAGATGAATATTGCTAGTGGAAATTAACAGACTGCTTAAACTACTTCTTACCTTCAAAACTGCCCTGGCTGAGAGAGTGGTACCCTTGGATCACTAATTAACCGTAATCATTATTAGTGTGGCTATTGCTTTAAAACTATTTCTAAGCTTACCAGTTATTTTCAGGTTCTGTGTTCCCCTTCTCCTGCCCACTTGATTGGTTTTAAATTGCAACTGTCGACTGCAGCTTTCTATAGCACTTACTCATGACTGCTCCAGCTTTCAACTTTCTCTTTCCATTCAAACAGCTAAATTGGAAGTGTGTAGTGCTTGATTTATATTTAGATGTATTTTTTAAATGAAGAGTTAAAAGTTAAAAGTCTGCACAGCTGCAGGAAACATTATTGAAAGTCCTTTAAAACCATTATGTAGACTCACTCAAATGGCCGCTACAAATGCACATTATAAAATCGGCCTTTTAGCTATTAGCATTTCATTTGAGTTTGTACTATTTTCCCTTGCTATTGTCAGTATTTAATGGTAATCATTTAGTATCATAAAGCTAGACATGTTTCTCTACATAAGAATAATAATGGCACGTGTAGAAAAATAAGTGGGCAAGGAAGAAAATTTTAAAATGCAGCGGAGGATTGGGATTAAGGAGTGCATCAAAATTAGTTTGTAGCAATATTGGAACAAACTGGCTCAAACAGTAAGTACATTTATCATTTTAAGAAAGTGAAAGTCCATACAGAGTGTGAGATTCAGGGTGGATCGCTGTAGTGTCTTATGGGTGACATCATGGATCTAGACTTGTCCTTTGTCTCCCAGTTCTGTCACCTTCAGTATCCGTTTTGTTCAGGGCTGGTTATCTTAGTGGGAGTAACAAGGTGGCCAAGCAAAGCTGCTTGGCCGCTTGTTGCCATTCTCATATTCAGCAAGAGAGGGAGGAAGTAAGGTGTGGAGATGGAGAAAGGCTGAGAAAGAGAAGAGAAGGGTTGCAGAAAAGAGAAGAGAGAAGAGAGAGGCTGGCGGACAGAGGGAAAAGAGAAGGAAGGGGAGACACAGGGAGAGGGAGAGCATGACAACTAGAGAGGCACTCTCAAAAATCACTTTGGGCCAGTAACTTTGAGGTAGTAGATCAGGAATCCTGTACTGATTAGCTCAATCAGATATTCTAACCAGTCACTGGTGAGAATGATGGCCAACCATAATTGGAACAGACCATCAGATAAGAATCTTTCCCTGGAGCTGCAAATTAACTCAGCTTCTCCTGAGGCTCTTGGAGTTCATGAGACTTCAGTAGATTCCTGGACAAGTTTAAGGTCCTTTTAGAAAGAAAGAGGATGAAATAGATATTGCATGAGAGCCAAAGGCATCTGCTATGTGTAGGTAGGTTTAGAAATCATGAAGTAAGAGTTAGCCGTGAACAGAAGAACTTGACCTTTTTTCCAATGTTCAGTTCGTACTTATGAATATCTCATTGAAAAGAATTCAAATAAATTATAGATTATAAAACAAGGTACAGTAAAGTGAGTATATTTTAAACCATTCTTACTTCTTTCTTTTTCTCTTATTCAAGACCCTTGGGGGAAGTGTTGCAATTTACTACTTTTATTGAAAGAGAATATCAGAATATTTCTTTTTCCTCCAGGAAGAACTGCAACTACTATATTATTATTTTCCCATTCTGCCCTATGAAATATAATTCCAATATTGTCATAAAATAAATATATTAATTCATGTAACCTATACTTGGTAAACGCCTGCTATGGACAGGGTATACTAAGTAGATGTCTTGCAAACTATAAAAATGAGACTGAAAGAGGTTTGTTCCCCAAGCTGTTTATGGTATAATCAAAGAGACAGGACACTTGCATAGATAACTGCAGTGCCAGGTAGAAAATACATGCCATTAGAGAAGCACAGATAGTGGGCAATGGGAAATGAGTCTTTTTCCCTGGAAGATTATCAGTTATGTGAATATTCCAAAGCAAATCTCAATTTCCAGTTCTTGTAGAAATTATTACTAGCTCTTCTTACTTTATCATTACTTATGTCATTTTCAGCAACTCCGCTCACTCTTATCATATGCTAGTTTTACCTGCTTTGGAGTCACAGTAGAAGGACTTTTACAACAAAGCATTTAATTACTTCTTTGCCTCTGGGGATGTTATAAGCTAAGATATTAAGCTAAGATGGTGCCTATATGCTCAGCCTCAAAAATAGTCCTCACCTCTACTCTGTCTGTAACCTCTGAAATAAACAGTAGTCCGTTAATGCGGTAAAGTGATCCAATCACTATTTAAAGACTTGGTCAGTGATTTTTTTTGTTTGTTTAAAATTCTAATGTTGTATATTTCAAAATAGATAGAACAGTGATTTTTTTAAAAATTTGCAACAGTCCTAAGTTGTGGAAAGTTTAGAATAAACTTACTCAAAATTTTGACTGGAGTTACTCATGAATTATAACACTATATGCTGGTTTGAACTAGTGTAAACAATTATGGTACATACAGAATGAAATTCTCAGAGAGGAAGTAATAAACAGCAAGGTAGTTAGTGAAAGTAGGCACTTTTTCAGCTACTGCAAATTGAGATCATTTTGAATATGTTTTTATAATTCATTTTGAGTGTGTTTGATTATTTGAAGTACTGTAAAATCATAAAACAGACAAAAAAGATTTGATCTTCAATCCTAATTCTACCACTTACTAGCTATATTACATTAATAATTGTATTTATTATCTGTCTGAATTTTATTCTCATCTGTAAAATGGGAGGGTTCAACCACTCAATTCCTAATATCTTCCTTTCATGTCTAAATTTTACAGTGAAATATTAGAACATTATCAAATATAAACGTAGATCACAAAACTGTGTGAAAATTATGTTCACATTATTTTTATTTATCTGCATAGGAATTTTCATATATTAATATGGGTAATTGAGACTTGGCTGCTTTCAATTTGGCAATAATAATGTATTTACATAGGAAGAAATTAAGTGGTTTTCAGCTTTTTCAATGTGTCAGTTCCTGGGAACGTTGCCTGCACTGTCATTTAATTTTCAAGTAACCCTTCAAGGTAGATATTGCAATCTCATCAGGAAAGATGAACAATAAAGCACAGAGTTAAAAGTATTTGTCCAAGGTCATGCAACTAGTAAATTGTGGATGTGGGATATGAAGCCAGATCTGTCTATGCTTGTTTCCTGACATTCAAATGATCTGCATAATTTGTTGAGAAGGCCCTGTTGATCATACAGCATTTTTAATGGAAGTTAAAAATATATATATTCCCTTTTTAAGAATCATATATTTATAAATCATACAAAAAATGATACCTGCTAAAAGTTGAACAATTTTAGATTGCCCAAAGAATTTAAGAAGGATAGATTTGGATAGTGTAGAATAATCAGTCTTCTACTTCCTTTGTAGAAAGGAAGAAATTTCTCCACTCTAAGGCTCCAGAGAATGCTTTGAAGTGTGCTGCTAGGTATAATGGGGAAAATCTGGCCATAGCTTCCATTTATATAAAGAGAGTTTTTATTTTAAAGGCACTTTCACATGCATTATGTAAATATTCAGTAATGAATATTTAATCCAAAGGCATCTGAGCCTCATCTGTATTTTTATGGGGCATAATTTAAGCAACTTTTAGTCTCCCAATATCTCTGCCCTCTGAAGAACCCCACTTATAATAGCCCGTTAAAAACCAGATTTAATAAATGCCCAATATCAATTCACCTTGCATAGAAATAAAACACTTCATTCCAAAATACAACTTGTTTCAAATAGTTTTCATAGAGTCAGTGGGCAGCATGGTAGTGCAGTGGAAACAATGCACTGCAGGACACAGAGCAACCTAGTCTGTGAGGCTAAAATTGCTCAAGATTAAAATTAAAACAATAAACTTCAGCTTAGATGTGTCTTCATTACTAAAGCATTGGGTCATTTACTTTAACAATGCCAACTTACTTTCACTCTCACATTCCGTTTAATTAGTAAAGGAAGTAATATGCAAGAGCACACCTCATGGTGTCCCATTACCTTGGAGAGATGTTTTTTCTGTTCCTAAAAATAACATGTCCAACTCGTAAACTCTCTGTAGAATGAAAAGGTATCTCAATGGAAAGACAACATACAAAGACCAAATTAAAATGGCTACCAGCTTCTTAAAAAAATGTGCTTGGAATTAGAATAAATGTATGGCATACATTTTATATGTAACCATGTGTAAAAAAATGCATAGTTTCAAGCAGTTATATAAAAGCCATGTTGTCCAGGAATACTGACCAGATGGTGAAGGAAATCTGAAGAACAATACTCAGTAATTACTTCTAAATAAAAAAAGAAATCAAGCTTTATTACGTGTCATTCAAATTTTCATATAATAATGTTGAAATTGTACCCTTACAAAAGGTATCTTTAGTTATAGCATTTCTATCCTGTGATTTTCCTTGAAACTAACAGAAACAGTATATATTCAGTTTGGTAAACTGTCAGATTAGTTAATGCCAGTGGATGGAAGGATTTAGCATATATTTTACTTCCAAGTATTTTGAAATTGTAGTGGAAAGGAAATCTGACATGTATTAGATGTGTTTACCAAACCCCTAGTGTGACCTGGCAGATTGGCAGTCATTATATAGCATTTTAAAAATAAATAATCTTAAGGGTAGTACACAATTTATTTCGGTTAACACAATGGAGAGTTTAAACAGTAGATTGTATAAGTAGGACTCATTAAGTGCAATCATAAAGAAAGTTTACTTGTCTTCCTTGTTTATTCAGGGGTATACTTTTCCCCCTGCCCCCGGATCATAACACAGATAGGCCCATATATATGCTATTCACACATAGGTAATAGAGTGTTCTGTGATCACATTAAGTCAGCAAACAAGCTGTGCTACATAGAAATTGGAATGTCCAGTCCAGTTTAGTTTTATTTCCCCCCCAACTCCCTCAGCTAGAGTCTGCTTCATGCAGGAAGCCTAAGGCCAGGGATGGGGCTTGGTTGACATCCTTCTCCACTGCTTCTCCGTCAGGTTGTTAACTCCATTTCTTCTTGGCCCCTTTGTTTTTGGAGTGAAGAGCAGGGAAGAGAAATAAAGGGAACAGGAAAGCATTGGATTTGGGGCCTCATAGATGTTTAAACCTGATCTGCCATTTGCTTTCAGTCTCTTGATGCATTTGATGCACACACTCTTCCAGTACAATTCATACCTTTTCTGTTGCTCCTGTGGGGCCAGAAATTTCTGTAGCCTTTCTTTGTAAAGTCACAAGGTGAAGCTCATTCAGACTTTTTGGTGCTTTTGACACAAATGTGGCCAGTGGAAACATGCACTCATATTTTTCCTTTGCTAACTCTGATAGTGCAGGCGGCTTGCAGAGCAGCCACCTTTCCTCAGCATGTCCTTAGCAGCATTCCAGTATCTGTGCCACACTTCCAGTTTCTCAGGTTTGATTTAGACCACTATTCATTGTATCACCACTCATCTCAAAGATCAAGAGACACATATTAAGTTCCCCAAGTATTTTCTTGAAGCCCTACTCTTAACTTGAAAAGACAAGTGACATAAATCTCATCCCCTTCCCACTTAGTGAGAAGCTGGAGGTGGCTGGGAGAATGAACATTACACTATATCTTTAAGAAATTTTCTATCTCCAAATATGCCCCAATCTCCACCCTCTGGGTAATTTTTTTATACCCTGGATTTCAGTGAAAGTTTTAAGAGTCACCTTATTAGTTTTCAGCCTCCAACGTTTAAATTTCTATAGGGTACACTGCTCTGGAATTAACTTCTATTGTCCTCATGTCTGAGCCAAAAGTGAGAGAGGAAGAATACCATTGTAACATCCTATTACAGGTGTTCCAGTACTTTTCTCCTCGAAGCTGTCTGCACAACACTGTTATGCAGAAATTGCTTGAAAAAATGATAATACAGACTCTGATTTGCCCCACAGAGTATTAGGAAGAGAATATTTAGAAACTAATTACACACTGGCATTTTAAAAATCATCTCAATATTTAGTTTTTGGTAGATAAAGCATAAGTACTGGCCACAAATGCAGTCATTGCTTTAACCTCTGCATTGATGATATCCAGCTAGATCCTTCCCCTCAGTGATACAAAAATCCCAACTAACTGCATACATTTTAATTTGTGCTAAATTTGCAAGAAAAACTTAACTTGTTTTACATGTTTTTCTACATAATACTAAATTGGAAAATTGAAAGAAGAAATTAAAAATATGTCATTGCAGAAATATCTGCATTTATAGCTAATTTCCAATTTGTGTTCAGATGCTTCACACTGAATCAATACATTAGCATTTTTCTCCCCTCAAGGATAGCAAAGAGACAAAACGGCAAAATTCAAGGGAGTACTTTAGTATTTTACATCATGAGAAAAGAATTATGTGTAAATATCCCTACATAACCAGTTGGATTTTCATCATGAACCTTTGGTCAAGATTTTATATTGATTATTCACTGCTTTATTAACAATCTTCTCAGAGATTGGACGAGATTGTTCATTAAATGCTCTATAGGAAGTTGTACTGTTGAAGAAATACTTGAAAATTGCCAACAGTGCAGTCTCAAGGAGAAAGTAGAGGTGAGAATATCTGAAAAACATTGTAGAAACATGGGAAGAGTCAGTACAATACCTATTAGGCTTACAATGAAAACAGAAAGAAATACAAAGAAGGCAAAATCTGTAACATACTTGTGTTTTCTTCTGTACAATAAATAAATGTCATCAATGGCTATAAAATTTGTAAATGTGGCTGGGCGCGGTGGCTTACGCCTGTAATCCCAGCACTTTGGGAGGCCAAGGCAGGTGGATCACGAGGTCAGGAGATCGAGACCATCCTGGCTAACAAGGTGAAACCCCATCTCTACTAAAAATACAAAAATTAGCTGGGCATGGTGGTAGGCGCCTGTAGTCCTAGCTACTCAGGAGGCTGAAGCAGGAGAATGGCGTGAACCCAGGAGGCAGAGCTTGTAGTGAACTAAGATTGTGCCACTGCACTCCAGCCTGGGCAACAGAGCGAGACTCCGCCTCAAAAAAAAAAAAAGTTATAAAGGTGATACAGATTTCTTATACTATTAGACCCAAGGCATTTGTGTCTTGATATAGTCCAATCATATCCTAAAATTTTCAGAAAAAGACAAACAAGTATAAGGCCAAAATTAAATTATTTTTCAGGCTAAGTTTCAAAAGGCAAAAGTGTATCTCCCAGTTCTCCAACTTCTAATTCCCGGGCAAATCTATAGGATTATGTTCCTGGGGAAAGCTCAGCAGTTCTAGATTATTAGAATCATCACTTCCTGGAAGGAAAAGGAAGTACTGCCTATACTGCCTGCCTTAGTCCCTAAAACAATTCTCCTTTCCATAATTACAAGGTCAGCTCCCTTTTCTCACTCCTGAATTGCAATCTCTCTACTCAGGTCAGCCTGGCAGCAGCAGAAGCTACTATTAACTGAATGTTTATATATACTAGATAGTATATAAACTGTTTAATGTACATTTTCTAACTAAGATCTACTTTACACTTTTAGGAGTAGGTTTTATAATTCCCATTAATATGTAAGGAAAATCAAGAATGAGGGATTAAATTTCTTTCTCAAATTATTTTAGCTCATAAGTAAAAGATTCAACAGACAAATCAAGGGTGCATTTACTCATACGCTTTTTTGTGCTACGTGATGCTGCCTGCCTAAATGGCTTTATATAAATGTGATACTGTATATAAGATGCTAAGCATGGTACCAGCCATATAGGCCAGAAACAGAACCTCTTCTGACTCATGGAACTAGATTTCCTTTCTTGTTATATGGCCAGGTGACAAAAGGTTCCTGGCCTATAATCCTGCTATATTATCTTTCCCAAATAGCTTTTTGTATGTAATTTTTGCTGCCTAAGTAAATAAGTCCATATACATATATACCTACACACACATACACACACACAGACACATATGTAACTGACCATTTACTCTTGGTAAGCACTAAAATAAGCATCTAAATATGATTAACGCAGAATTCCTGTCTCTAAGAGCCTATGGTTTAGCTTGAAGACAAGATGGATTGCAACACAACCGGGTAAGTGCAGTGACAGAGAGATGAAAAAACAATATTTGGGTGTACAAGGATAGAATGATTTCCTCCTCTGTCTGTAGAAATTGGAGAATGAAGAGGCATTTTTGCACAGCAGATATTTCCTCCATGTTGTTACTTATATCACAATCAATCAAATTTATTACTCTATTTTTATTACTTGCATATCCAAGTAATCCATTCATTTAAGCAGCTACACCAGTAAGCATTCTTGCCATCTTGCAAGCATCTAATAAATAAGCCTTGAATGACTAAGCAAATGGGTGGGACTATGGCTTGGTTTTGTTTGAGAAGGGAAAGCCTACAATGATCTAGTTACTAACCTTAAGAAACTTAAGAGCAAAATATAAGCAAACAAATAAAAACAATGAAATGCAGAAAGTGATAAATATCATAAGTACTATGAAAGTGGCATAAGAAATAGAAGTGAGTCTTCGGGGACTGTTGTGGGGTGGGGGGAGGGGGGAAGGATAGCATTGGGAGATATACCTAATGCTAGATGATGAGTTGGTGGGTGCAGCACACCAGCATGGCACATGTATACGTATGTAACTTACCTGCACATTGCGCACATGTACCATAAAACCTAAAGTATAATAATAATAATAATAATAATAAAAGAAAAAAAAAAGAAATAGAAGTGAGTGTCCTGTTTTAAGTCACAATAGTTTTCATTGAACTGAAAGGCTGTGTTAAAGTGAGCAACTCCCTCTTTTACTGTCTTGATTCTCCTCTGCTGCATAATCGATGATATAGCCAGCTTATTGTTATTCAGATAGGTACCAAAAATTAATGTTTGGAATCAGAGTCATTTCTCAAATGAGATTGAAAGAGGTTTGTAACGGCCATTACCTCATCAGCATTTAGCGTGTCTTCTGAAGGACAGGAGAGTATGGAAGAGAGGAATCAGATTTAGGAAAAGTGGAGATAAAAGAAAGCCCAAAGAAAAGGAATTTTTTTCATTATACTGTGGACTTTAATGGATCTCTGTTGTCAGTCTAATTTGTAAAGATCAATGGCTTCTGCTGAACTGCAGTCTAGGCTTCCCTATCTCCTTTTAATTCATCTACTCAGCACATGCTTTCCATTTTGAAAGATAAGAGCATGAGGGAGTTTTTAGATATTTTTACTAGTCTTTTTTTTTTCTTTGAGCTATTAAATAACCTAAAATGTATATGGTAATGAAAGCTTCTTATCAAGGAATAGAATTTGAAAGCCATCAGTTGAAATACCGTCAAAACACAGGCAAACTACTGTTTATCAGAGTGCCGTTAAGTTGTGTTTACAAGTTGCCAAACATGTGAAGGAAAACTTAGAAGTGGAGCCAAATTTTCAGAAATTTCTTAATAGCTAGCTGTAAAAACTATATCCCAACTGATTCAATTTTCACAATTTATCCAGATGGATTTTGTGTTTTAAAAAAAAAGCGAGCTGGGCGTGCTGGCTCACGCCTGTAATCCCAGCACTTTGGGAGGCCGAGGTAGGCGGATCACAAGGTCAGGAGTACAAGACCAGCCTGGCCAACATGGTGCAACCCCGTCTCTACTAAAAATACAAAAATTAGCTGAGCATGGTGGTGGATGCCTGTAATCCCAGCTACTCGGGAGGCTAAGGCAGGAAAATCGCTTCAACCTGGGAGGCAGAGGCTGCAGTGAGCCAAGATCACGCCATTGCACTCCAGCCTGAAAAACTGTCTCAAAAAAAAAAAAAAAAGCCTTAAAATTCTTTGTACAAACAAATTTTAGATATTTCATAGGATGCATTAGTCATAATACACGGCATAGATGATATGCTTCTTTTTTTAATAGTTCATACCTATTTATATATTGTTTCCCTATTTCCATAAAAAGCACCTCATTCTCAAAAAGAGAGTGATATTACAAATCAGTGCTATGTTATTGAAAACTTTTGGAATATAGAATGTGTTCTAATATATGGTCACAGATACTTACTTTACACAATATTGAGAGGCACAGCTTATAATATTAACACTGAAATCCTAAACAACCTTCAAACATGGAAAGAATCAATTACCTTTTGCATAATGTACTATGAAGGTTGAGGAAGTTGGCTAATACATTTTAAAAGACTTTTCAATAATACATTTTGAAATGAAAGGGTTTCCTGTTTGTCTCAGTTAAACTGAAATCTAATTGACCACAATATTCCATTTCTCAAATATCTTAGTTAACTGAGATTTGCTCTGTGATTTGCTTTCACAGAATTTTGGTGTCTAAAGAAAAAAATAGCATAGAGGATGAAAAAGCATGTGACATGAGTCAGGTAGACCTGGGTTTGAAAGTTGTCTTTGTAATGGTCCAGCCCATTGCCACAGTATAGTAGAAAAGGATCTGAAAGAAATATGCTGAAATGTTTTACTTTCCTATAATGTTGCCTTGTAGCTGAAAGAACCCAACAGAGTTCAACATCTAGGGCAGTAAACCCAAAAGTGTCATTAGGAGCCACATTTACACTTTTGTTGCAAAAACTGATTGGACCCATGTCCCCTGGGCAAACAGCAAAGGTCTCCAAGACAACAAACCCCAATCAAAGCTACAATGGAACACAGGTTCACTTCCCATTCTACCCTTCATCAGTTCACATTCTGCTTTAAAAATCAACCATGAATGAGACATATATAGATAATAAAAACAATGAGAAAAGGATCTTAAGCACAAGACCTTTGAAAAGAGTAAAAATTGAAAACCATAACAAATTATTTGAAAGTACAAGAGAAGTTATAATGGGAGTGTTCAACGAAATAGTGCTCCTTAGTCTAAAAACAGTTACAGAAAATAGGACCTTTTAAAGTAAGCTCATAGCTCAGAGACGAGAAAAGGAGGTTTAAGGAAGTAATTATAAGACAAAAGGAGGTGAAATCAATCTGCAACTACTGAAACCAAAACAGAAAGATGAAACTAAAGATTTTACAGAAATGAAAGCATCATTCAATGCTTTCAGAAAATGACAACACGGACAAGGAAAGCTGAATCAACGTGAGGAGATTATAGCCATGAGGGAACATCATGGTTATCAGGCAAGTTAGAAGAGAGGACGGAAAAATAGGGATCAAGAAAGTAAAATAGGGATCAACGATCCTGACAGGAACATATAACAAAATTAAAGTAAATTCAGTGTATAAAGTATTCATCTTACCTGAAATTTGAAAAAGAAAAAGCTTAAATTTTCTAATTAAAAAGGGAAACAATTCCCCAAGGAGAAATCTTATAGTGAAATAATTAAGATTATTCAGGTGAAGCTATTGAATTTCAAGAGTAGAGAAGGTAAAAAAAAAATTAAATTCAGGTAGAAATGGGTAGAAATTAAGAATGACATTAGATTCTCTCATAGAAATAATCAGTAGCAGAATATACTGGAGATATATCTCAGTAGTTTGTAGATTTAAAAAATGAGTTATTTTGTGCTCAGAAACAAAGGAAAAGACAGGAAACGTTCTCAATAGGCATAAATTGGAATGGGTGTCATTAGACAGGATGATCTGCTTTTAAAAATGTCTTAGGGCTTAATTAGAAAGCTACTAACTCCAGATTGTGACATCATATAAGAAGTGGGAAAACCTTATCTACTGGAGATAGAATTTGGGATGAATGGAAGGATACGGGTTAAGGCAAAAACTATCCAGCCAACTTTAATTTTGGCAAACATTTTAGAAGCTTCTGAACACATGGACATTAGATCAGAGAAAAGAAATCTTCGACAGATTGGCAGAAAGTTGCTATATGGTATAGGTGGACTTTTTTAATGGGTCAGTTGAGCCAAGAAACTGAGTTTCCTGGGTATAACTTTTTTCAGGTGAACCTCTTTTAATTTAAACACTCAGAAGACGAAATATGAATGTACTTATTGTCTTATTAGAGTTCTAAATAAAATAATTTTATAAGTAAGTTACTGGTTTTCACCCATGCTCTCTTAAGAGAGAAAATCATTATAAAATCATGATTTTTTTTTTGTTCTATACAATAAAGTTTACTGAAACATTAAAAAAAAACCACCAGGAATAATAAACATAAGAAAAACCCATGAGGGCTGGAGAAGGGTAGGAATGTTGAAGGAAGAAAACTTTCAGAAGTGAAATGGGGGGATAACTAAAAGAGTTCAGCACCTAAAGAGATTATTTAAATAAAATAATCCAGAAATGGAGAAGCTGTGTTTAAATGACTCATAAAATGACCCACGGAAGCAATTCAGTTATGAAGTGGAGCTTAACATGATTGGAAGTATGTTTAATAGAATAGAATGTAAATTAACAAAGGAGGAGCAGTGTGATAAAATGTGGCTGTGAGAATTTTTCTAGTTTCTAGAGCCAGAAATCAATAACTACAAGATGAAATATGCAGTTAAAAGATACATGATAACATTGGCACCACTTTCAGTAGTTTTCTTAATTTTAGAGGGACATTTTTAAGTATCATAATATTGGGTGTGTGCATGGATGGGTAAACATTTAAATTCAACAATGCCTTTCCTTATACCTCATTGGTGGCAGTTGAGTTTTATTGAAATTAGTGCTTTTTATAAAATGGTGTGTAAAATATAGTCCAAATTTTATATTATCACAGCAATCTCTTTTTCTATATGTATATGTTTATAAGAAAAAAGAGAATTTTAGACCAATATCCTTGATGAACATTGATGCAAAAATCCTCAATAAAATACTGGCAAACAGAATCCAGCAGCACATCAAAAAGCTTATCCACCATGATCAAGTGGGCTTCATCCCTGGGATGCAAGGCTGGTTCAATATATGCAAATCAATAAATGTAATCCAGCATATAAACAGAACCAAAGTCAAAAACCACATGATTATCTCAATAGATGCAGAAAAGGCCTTTGACAAAATTCAACAACCCTTCATGCTAAAAACTCTCAATAAATTAGGTATTGATGGGACGTATCTCAAAATAATAAGAGCTATTTATGACAAACCCACAGCCAATATCATACTGAATGGGCAAAAACTGGAAGCATTCCCTTTGAAAACTGGCACAAGACAGGGATGCCCTCTCTCACCACTTCTATTCAACATAGTGTTGGAAGTTCTGGCCAGGGCAATTAGGCAAGAGAAGGAAATCAAGGGTATTCAATTAGGAAAAGAGGAAGTCAAATTGTCCCTGTTTGCAGATGACATGATAGTATATCTAGAAAACCCCATTGTCTCAACCCAAAATCTCCTTAAGCTGATAAGCAACTTCAGCAAAGTCTCAGGATACAAAATCAATGTACAAAAATCACAAGCATTCTTATACATCAATAACAGACAAACAGAGAGCCAAATCATGAGTGAACTCCCATTCACAATTGCTTCAAAGAGAATAAAATACCTAGGAATCCAACTTACAAGGGATGTGAAGGACGTCTTCAAGGAGAACTACAAACCACTGCTCAAGGAAATAAAAGAGGATACAAACAAATGGAAGAACATTCCATGCTCATGGGTAGGAAGAATCAATATCATGAAAATGGCCATCCTTCCCAAGGTAATTTACAGATTCAATGCCATCCCCATCAAGTTACCAATGACTTTCTTCACAGAATTGGAAAAAACTACTTTAAAGTTCATATGGAACCAAAAAAGAGCCCGCATCACCAAGTCAATCCTAAGCCAAAAGAACAAAGCTGGAGGCATCACACTACCTGACTTCAAACTATACTACAAGGCTACAGTAACCAGCATGGTACTGGTACCAAAACAGAGATATAGATCAATGGAACAGAACAGAGCCGTCAGAAATAATGCCACATATCTACAACTCTCTGATCTTTGACAAACCTGAGAAAAACAAGCAATGGGGAAAGGATTCCCTATTTAATAAATGGTGCTGGGAAAACTGGCTAGCCATATGTAGAAAGCTGAAACTGGATCCCTTCCTTACACCTTATACAAAAATCAATTCAAGATGGATTAAAGACTTAAATGTTAGACCTAAAACCATAAAAACCCTAGAAGAAAACCTAGGCAATACCATTCAGGACATAGGCATGGGCAAGGACTTCATGTCTAAAACACCAAAAGCAATGGCAACAAAAGCCAAAATTGACAAATGGGATCTAATTAAACTCAAGAGCTTCTGCACAGCAAAGGAAACTACCATCAGAGTGAACAGGCAACCTACAGAATGGGAGAAAATTTTCGCAACCTACTCATCTGACAAAGGGCTAATATCCAGAATCTACAATGAACTCCAACAAATTTACAAGAAAAAAACAAACAACCCCATCAAAAAGTAGGCAAAGGACATGAACAGACACTTCTCAAAAGAAGACATTTATGCAGCCAAAAAACACATGAAAAAATGCTCACCATCACTGGCCATCAGAGAAATGCAAATCAAAACCACAATGAGATACCATCTCACACCAGTTAGAATGGCAATCATTAAAAAGTCAGGAAACAACAGGTGCTGGAGAGGATGTGGAGAAATAGGAACACTTTTACACTGTTGGTGGGACTGTAAACTAGTTCAACCCTTGTGGAAGTCAGTGTGGCGATTCCTCAGGGATCTAGAACTAGAAATTCCATTCGACCCAGCCATCCCATTACTGAGTATATACCCAAAGGACTATAAATCATGCTGCTATAAAGACACATGCACACGTATGTTTATTGCGGCATTATTCACAATAGCAAAGACTTAGAACCAACCCAAATGTCCAACAATGATAGACTGGATTAAGAAAATGTGGCACATATACACCATGGAATACTATGCAGCCATAAAAAATGATGAGTTCACGTCCTTTGTAGGGACATGGATGAAATTGGAAATCATCATTCTCAGTAAACTATTGCAAGAACAAAAAACCAAACACCGCATATTCTCACTCATAGGTGGGAATTGAACAATGAGAACACATGGACACAGGAAGGGGAACATCACACTTCGGAGACTGTTGTGGGGTGGGGGGAGGGGGGAGGGATAGCATTGGGAGATATACCTAATGCTAGATGACGAGTTGGTGGGTGCAGCGCACCAGCATGGCACATGTATACATATGTAACTTACCTGCACGTTGCGCACATGTACCATAGAGCCTAAAGTATAATAATAATGATAATAATAATAATAATAAAAAGAAAAAAAAAGAAATATTAGAAATTATGCTTAGCAGATGTTTGCCTAGGAGGTCAGATATTTTATGATAGTATTTCTATTCTTTGTATTTTTCTGAGTTCTTATAATGATCACATATAGAGAAAAATGCTTTCATTTTAGTCTTCAAAAATATCAGCGTATTTCTTTCATCTCTAATATTCTAATATTCTATTATTTTGTATTATCTTAAAAGAACTTTCCAAAAGTTCTTAATTATCATTTGTTTAGAAATGATTTATATCAAATTTATATGTAAATTTTGATTATATATTTGAATATATTTGATTTATATTTGCATTTAAAATTACTTATATCCACATATACAAAGTCTGGTTAGAACCAGACTTTTCAGAGGCTGTTCTGGAAGAAAGATAGTAATAATTAAACTAAACAGCAGGCTATTTTTTCTGTTTTAACTCAAACTTTTCTACAGATATTGAAACTAAAACAATATTAAACACACATCACTACTTCACATACCTGAGTCCCTAAAATATCTTCCTAGGCACATTCTCCAATCTATCACCACCTCTACCTGCTACATCAAGCAAGAACTATACAACATTCTTTCTTCTCATCTCTTAAAATCTCTGTTTTCCAGACGACCAAGGTTGCATCATGCTGGTATATAACCAAAATCAATATGGGCTCCACACATTCCACCTTAGACTTTTTTTGCTCCGTGAGTCTGAGTTGCTCTGGTGATTGAAAGCCTTTAGGTTATTTTAAACCAGAAGGGATTAATGGTGCTCTACACTCCCATGTAAATAATTACCAATGGACAAATACTGGTCAGACTGTTGGCATGGGAGTCAGCACTCTTCCTCCCTGTTTCTTTTTCCTTTCAAGTAGGGACACATCCATTAGTATAACATTCTCAGTTCCTCTTCATCCATCCAATAACTCCTCCCTGAAAAGAAGAATGACATGTGATTAGTAAGTTTGGAAGAAAAAACTTGTCATGTAGAAAACTAAGCCTTTTGGTTTTTTGTTCTTCTTGAGAGAGGCTGTCTGTAGGGAAGCCTTCTGTGCTTATCCAGAGTAGCTTCTGGCTGTGAAAGGAAGAAGTGAAGATTTCCCAGTCATTCCATTACTGCTGGTTGAATAAGACTGTCTAACTCTGTGGTCCAGTAGCAGGAAGGCCAAGAGAAGCTACTTTACAAACGAATGATTACAAGCTAATGATTTGCATGTGCTACAATTATCAGTTTCTTAATAAAGATGATATTTTATCATTTGCCTGATGCTATGTATCTCTCAATTAATTTAGAAACTTTGAAGAGATATAGCATTGCACTTCTTACTGGAGTCCATCAAAGAGTGTTGTAAGTAGTAGAACAACATCATAAAATAGTAAAATTTCCAATCCTTAGGGTGTAAGATACTATGAAAGAGTGGTTTCAAATTTTAAATTTGCCTCTTAAATCTCTTTAAATGCAGTGTTTTGCATGCTGTAAACATTAATTCAGATACGTATTTAGTTGATAAATGTTATATTAAGGGCAAAGGGAAAATTATTATTATTACTATCATTACATTATATTGAACTTCAGAAAAAGAGCTTTTTTAAAAAATACAGTTCTTAAAAATACACTGTTCTTTCTTTCAATTCAAAGATTCATATTCTTAAGTTGAAATTTCTGACATAATGAGAGCATATCATAATTTGTTAGCATTATTCTGTTTCTTAGTAATATTAAAATAATGTTCTTATATTCAATAGAGTCTTAGATTTGGTGAAATATGATATAATAACTTTAAAAAATCTGCTTTAGACTATTTTGAAAAAAAAATGCCAACTTTTAAAATCTTTTTTTCTTAGTATCTCTACATGTATAGAAATAAGCCATTTGAAATGTGTTGCTGAAATAAAATCAAAAGAAACTGCTAAAAGATTTTACTTCTTTTTTTCTGAGATTTTATGTTGAAGAAATAGCCACATCTCTAGGAGTTAAAGACCTCTGAAAATAGGTACAGAAATAAGACTTTGGGATGTCCTGAAACTTCATTTGACCTGGGCTAGTCAGAAGTTGGAGATGCCTAGAAATGCCATCTGGTAAAAGAAGTCACTGTGCTTTCACAGCAATGTGCAGTTACTGGCCTGCTACCTGACAAATGCAGAAGACAATGGATGTGAATGGGGTCAGGGCAAGAGTCGTGTTCATTTTACAGCAGACTCCTGCTATATGCCTGGCAGCACTACACAAAAGTCCACCAGATAGCTTACAAAAATTCCAATCTTCACAAAAGAGCTGGGAATGGCCACAGAGGCCACAGAGGGAATGGCCTTTAGAAGACTAAAAATGAAAAGTATGATGGTCCACACGTGGCCCTCACCCTAGACAGCTATTGGAAGTAAAGCACATTTGTTAGGACTTGACATAATGAAGGGATGTTTACCCCTGCAATGGGGAAAATACTGCTGGGCCTCCTTATCTGTGCAAATGTCTTCATATAGTTTAAGTCTTACATGCTTTATATATATTAAAGATGTTCCTCTCCTTTGCTTTTATCTATAAGACCTTTCCATCAATCACAATAAGTGACATTACACTAAGTTCTGCATTTTAGTTAAAAATAAGGTAGTTACTTCCTTAAGAATAATTTTTGTAGAACCATTTAAGGAAGAATATAAATCTTGTAAAATAGTTTACTGTGCTTTTCTCCTTAAAAGGGAGCTTCCTTCTCTATATTAAATTGACAATAAAATGGAGAATAACTGGAGAGTAACTAACTTTAGCAAACTTGTAGTGACATTACTTTGCATCACATGCATAAATTGAGATGTAATTCCCTTCAGAATCATTAACAGACTAGATAATAAATCATGTGTGGTGGAACCCAGTTTTACTGCAGTTCAGTAGTGAGCTAAAGTCATAACCTTGCACACTCCCAGCAATTGTATTAACTATAGCAATACAAAGTCTGATATATATCATAGTCACTAGGAGTGAATTTGTCTCCTATTTTAAAATGATGGATCTATAAAGTATTTTAAAATATATATTTATTTTTGTTTTTAGATTAGGTAGCCATTTACATGCTTTTTATGTTAAAATACGTAAGGTCATTTAGCCTAAGGAAAAAAATAAATAATTGCGAGTTGTACTGTGTTAGAAGTAGATGGTCACTTCTTTTCAAGCATTAAGTGACATTAAAAATTATAGTCAATATAACTATAATATCGTCAAAAACATTAACATTTTTCGTTAGAACAAAATGTGCTACTTATTCTCGGTTATTCAGCAAAATGTGGTTTTTCATATGTGGATAAATTAACTTCTTAAAATATTCAACTGAAAATAAAGAAGGCCAATCCATTTCCTTAATGGATGAAACCTGGCCCTGTTGCTCAGTGGTAGCCACTTTTAAAAGAGACAAAAAGTCTCCTTGGCAGTGGCCATTATACAGAGTGTTATTTACACCACCTGAAAGCCATCGCGATACAAGATGGTTAGGTTTTTTTGTAAGAAATTGATTTCACCATAAAAATATCAGTTGTAAAAAAAAAAAAAGGAAAATCCCTTTCTGTGAGATGCGACATGAAATTTTCTCACTCTACTGTTCTGTCTCTTCTCCCCATTAACAAGGATACATTTTATTTAAATTTTAATAAATTTTATTTAAATAAAATGGAGTAAATTTTATTTAAATACAATGAGATAGTAAGTACATATAACAGATTGAATACTCTTACTTTTCAACTCTGAAATTTTCCTTTGTTATCATCAATATACTATTTTTATCTAAGAGAAAAGTACGTAAATGACATTTGGTGATTTTTTTTAAAACTTCCTGGCAAAGCAGTACAGCTTCTTCACACTCAATGTGGTTGAGAATTTATTATCTTTTGCTCCTCTAATCCCATCCTAGGAAACATATTGTAGAGCATATATCTAGTACTATGTAAAAATAAAAGTCCTAGGAAGTACCTATGTAAAATTTTCCTCTTTCTCACTCATGATTTTGAAATCAATACTAGTATTCAAATATTGTTTTTCATCATAATCAAATATCATAAATTATATATTATTAATATTCAACCCTTCCAAATACACTCAGCAATCCTAAAACTGTAATCATTGCAGTGCATTAGCTTCCATTCTGGAATTTCTCATCTTCTTGTTTTATTTTGTCATTTAAATGATCTCAGGTAAGAAAAGCTATTTTTAATAAATGGGAAAGAAATGAAATTCTAGGTTAAGTGATATTCACAGATGACAGTTTCTTGGAGTTTGAAATTTTAACCTTGAAGATTAGACCATGTTCAAGCAACAGTGAAAGCTGATGATACATATGATACATTGTAATTTATAATTTTGTTAAGCACACATTTGAATTGCCTGCAGTTAGGTAGGTATCCAAAAGTGAGTCATTTAGCAAGTATGTCAGATTCATTTAAGGTTCAGCATCAACTTCTCTACACAGTTTTCATATTTTTCTTTTCTTATAATATGCTGGTGATAGGAATCAGTGCTATTTGTCCTCTTAGTTACCCTGTGATCCCTGGGTACTCTAGAAATGACAGAGATAACCTGACACGCAGACTCCTATGAACATTTTTTGACCTCTTGCCATTGTGGGTATAGGGAATGCAAAGGACATAAAGTTTTCATATTAGAAAATTCCTTTTATGTTCTCTAGTCTCCAAAATGATAGCCATCAAATTAACAGTTATTAATAGATGTTTAGTGTTCCAAACAATTTCTTTCTCAGTCTCTTCTTAACACACTATTAAATACAGCTAACCCTATTAATGTTCTAGAATGCACCTGAGTATTTCTGGCATCTTTCTATCAAAGTGAGGTAATAGTATTTAAAAATTTGTAAAAGGTAAAGTTTGCATATCTATTTTGTTACCTAATACCATCATCTACAGGAAAAAAAAGAAACCTATAAACATATTTCAAAAATACTTTAGCCATTGCCTAAGTTCTTATTAAGTGAGAGATAAAACTTTAGTGAAGCATAAAATGGCAGTGAATTTATGGTGTGGGAATATGTTCAAGAAAAAGCTATCCATATCTTTTCTTAATTCCCTGCCAGGTCATAGATTTTCTGAAGTCAAGATATGTTATTATCTTTTAGAATATCCACGATACCTCTGACACCAAAGTGGTGTTAGTATAGTGGACCCTTGGTGGTTTTTATTCCCCATCTTTCTACTCCTCCCCACTTCTTCAAAGGCATGTATAAATGAATAGTCTTTAGTACAGTATTCTATCTATAAAGTCAATTTATATAGCAATTGACACATCTGCTAGCAATATAGGAGTGTTTTTGTTTTACCACATCCTCTTCAATCCTAAGAATTGTCAGGATTTTTCTTTTTTATGTTTTAAATTTTAGTTATTCCAGTGGGTGTTTAGTTTAATATTATTCTGAATTTCAAAGGTTTACCATTTGGACATTCTCCCACATGAATTGATTTTTAAGTATTTTTTGCATTTTTAATTGGACTGTATTTTTTCTTATTGATATTCAGAATTATTTATATATTCTTAATAGAATTATTTTATTGAATATACATATTACAGATCTACTCTGCCACTCTGGCTTTCCTTTTGACTCTTCCAGGAGAATCTATGAACCAAAGTTTTATTTTCAATACATTCTAATGTATAAGTCTTTTATTTAGTGCTTTTGGTCACAGTTAATAAATCTTTAATATCTCAAAGTAACAAAGATAGATTCTATGTGCTGCGGAAGCTTTATTGTTTTAACTTTCTAGTTCTGGTTTACAATCAATCTTTAATAGGCATAATTGTAGAGTAAATGTTTATTTTTTCCAATTTTCTTGTTTTTTCTTTTATTCCCATAGAAATTTCCAATTATTTATCACAACAACATTCATTAAATGGTGCTTTGTCCACTATACATACAGTTGTGTCATCCTGGTCACAATTCAGATGATTGTATATGACTGAGAATTTCTGTACAAATGATTCTCTTCCATTGGTCTATTCGTCTAATCTTCTGCCAACAACACACTATTTTAGTAATCTTCACACACCATAGTATGCGTTAACATTTTAAAATGTTAATTTTTTATTGTCCTTGATTCTAACAACCTCACACTTAATCTAATGGTTTTTCTGTAGATTGTATGTATACTTTGTTAAAATAACATTATTTGTGAACAATAACAATTGTCTTTCTGCATTGTCAATTTTCACTTTTATTTACTTTCTTTACATTATTTTACTAGCTAATAGTAGAATGTTTAAAGGTGGAAATAGACTACAACTCTAATCCATTGCTGATATCTAGGAAAATATCTGCAAATATTTCAACATTAACTATGAAGTTGGCTTCAGGCATATTATGATACCATTTGTTAGGATGAGAAAATTTTCTTCAGTTATTAGTTTGGTGAGAGTTTTTGTATTTTTTATTTAAAACGGTCTGACTTTTGTCAATGCCTTTTCAAAATCTGTTGAAATTTTTGTATATATATATTTTTTATTCCCTCAAATATTTGAAATAACTCACCAATTTGTAGAGTTTTTTATTTACATAAATATATTTAATGCATCTAAATAAAACATTTGTCTATTAATTTCTAATTGAAATTGGTAAGTTTGCTTTTGAAGAGTTATGACTTTTTAAAATTGTTATATTTATTAGAAAATGCTTTTATAATATCTTAAAATATTTGAATGTTGTAAGTCTGTAGTGGCCTTCCTTTTTTTCTTATTTCTGGTAATTTATTACCTTCAATCTTGTAGAATTTTGCTAGCAGTTTATCACTTTTATACATCTTTCTAAAAGAATCTGCTTTCTAACATTTTTTCTAGTGTCTAAAATCTATTTTTTTATTATTTCATATATTCTTTCCTATTTTTCATTATTTTTCTAATGTAATGGATTCTTATATTGGATATTATTTTTATAATTGTTTTTCTTTTCTAATGTATACATTTAAAGCTATACTATTTCTTTAAGTATAAATTTGTTTTTATTCCACAAGTTTTGATATTCTCTATTAATCAGTTCAAAACATTTTTCTAATTTTTACTGTGATTTTTATTTTCTTTGGCAGATATGTTACAAAGAAACGTATTGTTGCTAAACATTTGGGACTATTCTATTTAACTTCTGTCATATGTTTTTTAATGTAATTTCTGTGAAGTTTGAAAATTTACATTGCAAGACTTCTTACTATTAAAGTGTTTGAGGCCAGGTGCAGTGTCTCACGACTGTAATCCGAGCACTTTGGGAGACCGAGGCGGGTGGATCATGAGGTCTGAAGTTCGAGACCAGTCTGGCCAACATGGTGAAACCCCCGTCTCTACTAAATACAAAAATTAGCTGGGCGTAGTGGTGTGCGTATGTAGTCCCAGCTACTCGGGAGGCTGAGGCAGAAGAATCGCTTGAACCCGGGAGGCGGAGGTTGCAGGGAGCTGAGATCGCTCCGCTGCACCCCACCCTGGGCAACAAAGTGAGACTCCGTCTCAAACAAACAAACAAAAAAAGTGTTAAAGAGATACTCCGTCTCAAAAAAAAAAAAAAAAGGTGTTTGAGACTTGCTTCATGAACCAGCATCTGGTCAATTTTGATAAATGTTTTTTGTGCACTTGAAAAGAATGTTTATTTTGCAGTTGTGTGCAGTGTTCCATATAAGTCAATTAGATCAAGTGTATTCATGGTATCATGCAAAACTTGTAATTCTTAATGATTTTTTGATCTTGTTCTATTAGCTGTTAAGAGTAAACTGTTACATTTTCTCATTATGATTGTAAGTTTGTCAATGTTTCATTTTATTTTATTTGCTTTATATATTTTAATCTATAGCATTAGAAACATATTTGGCATTTATATATTTCCTGGTTTTAGTAACTTTTGACATTCATTTTGGATTTATATCAGTCTCTAAAGAATCTCATTTTAATTTTTTTCTATTATTTTTGAACTAGATGTTTAAATATTTACCCATTTTGTATGACACTCGACTAAAAAGCTTCTACATAGCAAAGACAACAACAAATAAAAGAGACAATCTATGGAATGAGAGAATATATTTGCAAACCATATATCGAATAAGGGATTAATATCCAAATATATAAGAAACTCAAAGAACTCAATAGTAAGAAAACAAATAATCCAAATAACAATTGAGCAAAGGGCTTGAATAGATGTTTCTCAAAGTAAGACATACAAATGAACAAGTTTATGAAAAAAAAAGTTCAACATACTAGCAATCAGGGAAATATAAATTGAAACCACAATGAAATGTCACCTCTCACCTGTTAGAATGACCATTAACAAAAAGGCAAATGATAAGAGTTTGTCAGGATGTGGAGAAAAGGGAACACTTGTACTCTGTTACTGGGCATGTAAATTAGTATGGCCATGATGGAAAACAGTATGGAGATTCCTCAAAGCATTAAAAATAGAATTACTATATGATCCACCAATCTCACTACTGGGTATATATCCAAAGGAAATAAAATCAGTACGTAGAAGAGATATCTGCACCCTCACAAACTCATAAGAACAGAGAGTACAATGATGTTTGCCAGAGGCTTGGGTTGGGGCATGTGGGGAGATATTTGTCAACACAAAATTTCAGTTAAGAGGAATAAGTTTAAGAGATCTGTCATACTTCATGGTGACTAAAGTTAAAAACAATATATTGTATATTTGAAAACTGCTAACAGAGTAGATTTTGAGTGTTCTTACCATGCACAAAAATGCTAAGTATGTAAAGTAATGCATATATTAAGTAACTTGATTTAGCCATTTCACAATGTATATGTACATCAAAACATCATGTTGTGCACCATAAATATATGTACAATTGTTACTTGTTCATTAAGATTTTAAAAAAATAAATATTTACCCATTTTAGTTTCTCATTTTAATATTGAGATCTCCAAGATGTTTATATATTCTAAAAATAAGCCTTTTGTTAGGTGTATAATATATATTTTTCTAACTATTACTTTATTTATGTTACTGTGCTTAAGTACAAATGGAAAGACGCAACCAAGAAGTTCTGCTTTATTTCAGAAAATGTTTCCAGTCAATTCCAATGATATGCTGACAAATAACTAAGAACGCTGACATATTTGGGTCCAAACTGAAAGAAAGAATGGGTTCTTCTGCTGCAGTTCATCTCCAGCAATAACACAGAACAATGGTGCACCGCAGTTCATCTCCAGCAATAACACAGAACAATGGCGAGTACAAGCAATGCTAACTCTGGAACAGAACTGGCACTGATTGGATAATCGGCTCTCTTTTCTGAAGCTAGAATATCAGGTGAAATAAATGGCTTTAAAAAATATTTAAATATATATGTATATAAACATATACATGTATATATATCTATACACACACGGAAGCAATATAACATAGGGTATATATTATATAATTATATAATTTTTCACTATTCTATGAATTACTTTTCATTAATAAAGTCTTTTAGTATGTCGAGTATTTTTTCTTGATATATTTGTTTTGTGTAAGAAGTCTTTATATATTTGTTTGAGTGTGTCTTTCTATATATAGTCATTAGTATATATAATTATTTATATATGTGTATATTCTTTTTTTTTTTTTTTTAAGACAGAGTCCCCCTCTATTGCCCAGGCTGGAGTGTAATGGTGCAATCTGGGCTCACTGCAACCTCTGCCTCCTAGGTTCAAGTGATTCTCCTGCCTCAGCCTCTTGAGTAGCTGGGATTACAGGCACCTGCCATCAGGCCAGCTAATTTTTGTATTTTTAGTAGAGAAAGGGTTTCACCATGTTGGCCAGGCTGGTCTTGAAACCCTGACTTCAGTGATCCACCTGCCTTGGCCTCCCAAAGTGCTGGGATTACAGGCGTGAGCCACTGCGCCCGGCCTATTGTGTATATTCTATTCTATATAAGGGAGTGTCTATTTCTGGACAAATGTTTTCTTTTCCATTACCCTACAATTTTGTCCTTATGCCAACTGTTCACTATTTTGATTATTGTAACTATACAGTAAATCTTAACTATGCAGTGTAATGTTCTCTAATTTGCTTTTTAAAAACAATGTTGTCCACTTTAAAAAATTTTATTTTTTATGTAATTTTGTCTAACGGTGTGTCAAATAGTATGAAGAAGCCTCCTGAAATTTGATTGATCCTATAACAATATTGGTATTTTCAATCCAGGAACATAGTTTTTCTATTTACTTAGATCTTTTAAAAGTTCTCTCAATATTATTGTATAGTTTAGGTGTATGGATTTGTATAAACTAGATTAAGTCTGTCCTATAATATTTTATATTTTGCTGTATTTTAGAAATTTTATTTTCCAAATTTTCTTGCTAATATATAATAAATGCTAGGATTTTATGTAGATTTTGCATTATATGATTTTAAAGTTGTTGCTTATTAGTTCTATTTCTTCTTCTTCTTCATTATTATTATTATTAGACGCCTGGTCGCACAGGCTGGTGTGCAGTGGTACAATCACAGCTCACTGCAGCCTCCACCTGACCTCTTGAGTTCATGATCCTCCCATCTACTTCCTCCTGAATAGCTAGCACTACAGGCGCCCACTACACTTGAATGTTTTTTAATTTTTTGTAGAGATGAGGTCTCACTGTATCACCCAGGCTGGTCTCAAACTCTTGGGCTCAAGCAATCTTCCTGCCTGTCCCAGCCTATCGAAGTGTTGAGATTAGAAGCATGAGCCACCACCTCTGGACTTTTTCTTATAATTTTTAAAGATTTTGTGAATACACTATGATGTCATCCTCAAGTAAGGAAAATGCTAATTCTTACTTTCAAATCCCTATGCTTTGTTGTTGTTATTGTCTTATTGCAATGTCCAGGAATTACAGCATGTTTTTGAACAGTGAGAATAAACACATTTATTATACTCTCATTTTTAAAGAGTAAACATTCAATATTTCAAATTAAGAATTACCTCAGTAAAGGTGTTTTTATAGTTGTTCTTCATCAGGTTGAGGAAGATACTATGTATTCCTACTTTGCTAAGACTGTTTTGTGAATGGCTTTTGTATTCTGGCAATGATTTTTCTACATCTCCTGAGATTATCATATGCATTTTTTCATGTATTCTGGTCATCTTATGAATTACATTGATCAGTCTTCAAATAATTAAATATAAGGTACAAATCCCTGTAGATATTAATATGCTACCATTTTGTATGTTGCTGAGATGAATATGATTTGCTAATATTTTAAGAATTTTTACATCCATATTCATGTTCATGATGGATATTATTCTGTAATTTTTACTTCTTTTTCAGTTTCATTTCCTTTTTCTTGTTATTTGTTAGGTTTCAGTATGGAGAAAATCTTGGCTTTCTAAAATGAGTGGGGGTATGTTAATTCATTTCATATTTTTGCAGGAGTTTGTGTTAAATTAGGATTATTTCTACTTACATTATTAATAGAATTCACCAATGAAGTAATCTGCTTCTGGAGTTTTGCTTGAAGGGAATTTATTAATTATGAATTCAATTTGTTTTTTTCTGTGTGTTCTAGATTTGGTAGTATTGGATTTCAAAAAAATCACATTTTCTCTAAGTTATGGAATATATTGATTTCAACTATTTTCTGCTTTATTTTCCTATTCTACATATGTCTGCCATTATTTTTCTTATTCCCTTCTTTCTACTTATTTTGGCTTTAATTTGTGCTGTTTTTAAGACTTTGAGCTATGGGGTTTTCTGATTTTTGAGCTTTCTTCTTTTTCTATTGTAAGCATCTCAAGCTCTATATTTACATCCTCGATCTGCCTGGCTGCTTCCTACAAATTTCAATGTCTAGCACTTTAATTACCATTTTGTGTAAAATATTTTATAATTTATCTTGTAATTTCTTCTTGGATCCACAGGTTATTTAAAAACATAGCGTTTGATTTATATTTTGTGTGGTCCTAAATTCAGGCCGATTAGTAAATAGTTCATGTGCATTTGAAAATGATTGCATTTCACACTTAAGGAGTAGTATTCCATAAATGTCAATGAGATCAAATTAATTGGCAGTCTTGTCTAAATATCTTATGTCATTATTGATTTTCTGATTCTTTTCTCTTTCAATTACTCCAAGAGAAGTGTTGAAGTCTCTAACTATATCTGTGGTCTATTTCTCATCTTTGCTTTCACATTTTGCTTCCTGTGTTTCAAAGCTGTGTTGTTATTTACAGGCACATATAGAACTGTGTGTTTGGGAAATTCTGCAATTTGGAACAATGTGGATGAACCTGAAGGGCATTAGGATAAGTGAAATAAACCAGGGACATCAAGACAAATACCACATAACCTTGCATATATGTGAAATCTAAAATAATCAAACTCGCATAAGCAGAGGGTAGAATGGTGGCCTCCAAAGGCTGGAGGAAGCAGAAAATGGGGAGCTATTGGTCAAGGGTACAAAGTTTCAGTTATGCAAGATTATTAAGTTCTAGAGATCTAATGTACAGCATGTGACTATAGTTAACAGCACAGAATTTGCGCACTTGAAATTTGCAAAAAGGGTAGATCTCAAGTGTTCTCACCACATACAGAGAATGGTAACTATGTGAGGTGATGCACGCTTTAATTAGCTTGATTGTAGTGATCATATTGCAAGGTATATTTATATCAAAACATCAAGTTGTACACATTAAATATGTACAGTTTTGCCAATCCTACCTCACTCGGCTAAAAAGCAAACAATAAAAGAACCATGTGTCTTTATGAGAAAACGACTGTCAACTGTGTTTCTATTATGCAGTTTTTTGTTTTGTTTTGTTTTGTTTTGTTTTTGAGACAGGGTGTCACTGTGTCACCCAGGCTGGAGTGCAGTGACGTATCTCAGGTCACTGCAACCTCCACCTCCCGGGTTCAAGTGATTCTCCTGCCTCACCCTCCTGAGTAGCTGGAACTACAGGCCTGAGCCACCATGCCCAGCTAATTTTTGTATTTTTAGTAGAGACAAGGTTTCACCGTGTTGGCCAGGCTGGTCTTGAACTCCTGACCTCAAGTGATACCCTGCCTTGGACTCCCAAAGTGCTGGGATTACAGGTATGAGTTGCTGCACCCAGCCTGATTTTTGTTTTTAATCAAGAGTGTGTTGCCTGATGTTAATATAGCTACACCAGTTTTCTTTGTATTGGCATTTTATACTTTTCCTTATATATTTACTCTGTACCTCTCTGTGTCTTTTTATTTAATGTTAATTTATTGAAAAAAGCATATAGTTGATTTTTTAAAAATCTACTCTGATAATTTCAGCATTCAATTGATGTATTTGATTCACTTATTTTAAATGGAAAAGTTAACAAAGAAGGTTACTTTCCTGTTGACAATCTGGCTATTTATTTTCTATTTGTTTCAACTATTTTTTGTTTCTTCTTTTGTTCTGCTTTGTATTTGGATTTAAGAATTGTAATATTCTACTTTATCTCATCTGTCACTATTTTTGCTTTATTTTTAGTTGTTTATACTGTTTTCTAAATTATGCATTTCCAATACATTCAAATCTATCTTCAAAAGGCATTATACATTTTTGTTTAAGAATCTCAAACAATGTACACACATTTTCACATCCATTTTTTGTACTATTATTTTAGATTTTCAGATTTTAGATTTATAGAATTACGTATGCTATGAAACATCGCTATTATTTTCATTTTAGACATTCTCTTATTAAAAATCCATACATTCACCATCTCTACACTTTTTATCCATTGTATAGTCTGAGTCTATGTTTTGGGTGTGGGTGTGTTTGTGTGTGTGTGTGTGTGTGTGTGTTTTACTTGTATTTCCTTTACATTTCTTGTGAAAGTTTTCTTGTGGTGAATTTTTAAAATTTCTGTCTATGTGAAGATATCAATGACTTACCTTCATTTTCCATGCTTTTTAATGTAAATAAATGTTTCTCTTGATATGATATTTTTCTTGATGTAAAATTACAGGTTGATTTTTTCTTTCAGCTTATCAAGGTGTCATTGCATTGTTTTGTGACACATTATTTCCTTTTTTTAATTGACAATTACAATTGTATGCATTCACCACGTACACCATTTTGTTCTGAAGTATATATGCATTGTGGAATGACATCATCTATCTAATGAACACATGCATTGTTCACATAGTTATAATTTTTGTGGTGAGCATCTGCTCTCCTAGCATTTTTCAAGAATATAATATATTGTTCACTATAGTCACCATGTTTTAAAATAGATCTCTTGAACGTATTTTTCCTATCTAATGGAAGTTATGTATCCTTGCCAACGTCTCCCACATACCACCCCCCACCATTGATCCTACCACCACCATTTTACTCCCTTCTACAAGATCACAGAAACACAAATACCACATGATCGCACTCATACATAGAATCTAAAAAACTGGCACACATTCTTTCTGAAGAGGTGTCAATGGTGATATTTATATTTATAAAGTTGCAATGCATCTTTTTCTTTATCTAGGTGCTTTTAACATTTCTCTTTACTTTTGGTTGGCAGAAATGTCTTTATATGGTATCTTTGGCATGGTTTCCTTTGTATTTAACTTCCTTAAATATCATTAAACCCTTTAGATCTATAGTAATAAGTTGTACCAAATCTGAAATATCTTATTTATCATTTCTTAACATATTTTTCACACACATACCCATTCCTTTTGGGTTCTACAGACCACTGAGTCTCCATTTATTTTCAGCCTTCTTTCTTCTTGGGCCTTAGTTCAAAGAGTGTCTATGAGTATGGTTTTTTTTTTTTTTTTTTTTTTTCTTTCTTTCTTTTATTATTATTATTATTATTATCATTATTATACTTTAGGTTTTATGGTACATGTGCGAGTATGGTTTTAAGTTCACTGACCTTTTATCTGCAGTGGTCATTTTGCATATAATCCTATTATTATCAAATGCTTTACTTTTTTATCTCTATATATTTTTTTATATTTCCAATTGTCACTGTTTCCATGTTCTTTTTAAGATTTTTAATATATTCATAATACCTGTTTCAATATGCTTGTCCACTAATTTCATCATTTCTATCATTTCTGGGTATGTTTTTATTCACTGATATGTCTCCTGATTGCAGATTACATTTTATGACTTCTTTACATGTCTGTTAATAGTTGTTTGGGGCTGAACATTGTGGCTTGTGCTTTTGATTCTTTGTCATCTCTGGAAGACAGTTAATTATCTTGTGGATTCTCCTGATTCTTTTGAGGCTTGTTTTATAACCTTTGTTAGACTGGCTCTGGAGTAGCCTCTTATCTACATAAGATGAGATGTAGCCCTGCTTATAAGTTGTAGTCTTTCTGCGGTCTCTATCGAATGCTTGAGGTGTTTGACAAAGTCTCTCCTCTCGACTAGTCAGGGCTCACATGTTTCTCTGCCTGGTAATTATTCAATTTATAGATTATCTGTTGTTTTGTTACTTGCCAGTTGTTCTTTGCTGGCCTCAAGGGGTCTTAATCTATATAAATCAGATTTATTATTCAGTCAAAATTTCAAGGAGACTTATGCATGTTTCTGGAGCTCTTTTTCTGCGTAGGTCCATCATTTTGGGTACTTAGCCCCCAAAATTCCAGACACCTCAGTTTTGCCACATCCAATCTTACATCTCAGTGAAACCACTTGGCTATACTTGAGTTCGTATTTTCTAAGCTGTGTTATAGAAATTTCCTACGAGGAGAACGGTAGGATCTCTAGGGCATATGCCATTAAGCTGCCTTCTCTCAGGGATTGCAGTTTTATATTGCCTTTTTCTACCGTTGGATACAGTGATTGCATATAGATTTTCCAATTTTCTAGCTGTTTATGCCTGTAAGACTAACCTGGCAGAGTTACACTATATGGCAGAAGGAGAAATTCATTAAGTATATTGTATTATGATGTTTTCCCCATTAGTAGACTATTTTACACTGTTTATCATTGTGTCAGCTACATTAAAGATGAAGACTTGTATTCCTGAGTTTTTGAGTCAGTTATTAGTCCTACCATTTCTCATGTAATGAAAATAGCTTAGAACACTGTCTCCATTTGATGTTTACCCACATTCTGTGTTTTGATTATGATGTATTTTGATATTACACATAATATAAATCTCACTACATATAACTATTGTTTTACACAGGTGATCATTTTTTACATTGAAAAAGATGTTCATTCTTTAATGTGCTCTTCTTTGTTATTTCTTTCTTATTATGCTTCCATCTTATACCTAAAGCAATATTTTAAGATGACTCTTAGTGAAAATTTGATAATTTTTTTCAGGGTTTCTTTTCTTCTGAAGTTATTATTGTTTCTTTTCACACGTTTTGGAGGCATATTTTAGCAGGCTATTGATTTCTGGGTATTGGCAATGTTTTAATGTAGGATCCCTACTAATGTCATTCAGTTTTCTTTTGTTTAATATTATTTCTGTGGAAAAATCAGATGCCAATCTTATTATTGCTCCCTTAAAGGTACTGTGTCTTTTTTCATTTTTCTTCTGACTACTTTCAAGATATTCTTTCTATCTTCGGTTTTCTTTCATTTAAAGATTTTTAGATTTGCTAAGCATCTTCATCTCTGAATTGATGTCTTTCCATCAATTTGAAACGTTATTACCTGATACCTCCTGAAACATTTCCTCATTTCTTCCTCTCTTTTCCCTCAACACTTTCATTACACTAACCATAATACCTCATCATCATGTTCTCGGTTCATCTGAATGAATATGCTATATGTTAGCTACTGCTCTATCTACCAATTCAACAATCCTTTCGTCTCTAACATATGCTTTCTTCCTAAAAAAAATTATAACTAAAATTTCCTATATTATAATTGAAATCAAAAAGTAAAATGTTTTAAATTAACTTACTTCTTGATTTCTGTTATAATATATTTTCAATTTTAGAATTTCCACCTAATTATTTTCCATAAATTTCAAATACTTGGTAAAATATTTTGATAACATTCTCCCCCATTTAACTTATTTTTCTATACTTATGAAGAATTTTTTTCAAAATACATATCTGATATCTTCAGTATCATGAGCATCTCTGTTTCAGTCTTTTAAATCTCTTTTTTCTCCTAGATTTTCAATCATTTATTCCTGTTTCTTGGTATGCCTATTTATATTTAATTGATATTCAGACGTTATTTATTAAAATCTATTTTGAGGTACTTTTATGTCACTTTGCTTCATAGAGGATGTGATTTCTAAGAGGTGGTAGAGAAGTGTCATGTTGCCTTAATAAAATTAGGTAAGAAGATTATTTAAGACTAGGTTTGAATTTTTGTGAATACTCCTGTATTACTTTTTTCTCTTTCTAGGTTATAGCATTTTAGGAGTCTCAACTTTAATTCCAAAATTTAACTCTCCATTTCTGCGACTGGTAAGTGCTCTATTGATCTCTTTCTTGTCTCTTAGCTATCGCTTTCTGGTTACTTTCTCATCCTCCAATACTATTTAACATAGGACTTAGCAATACCTTCTGAAGATCAGCAATGGATAATGTCAAACTCATTTCAATATGCTCCCTTTCACACTGAGATTTGATCCCTTATTTCTTCAATCTTTGGCTATTTTTGTTGCTTTCCAATGCTGTTTGAAGAATAACTTTATAAAAGATTTGTTTAAGGTTGTTTTTAGTTAGGATGATTATTCTGATGAAATGCTCTATCATATTCAGAAACGGAAGTGGGATGTTTATTCTTTAGCTGTATTAACAAGTTATATATCCTCCAAATGCAAATCCATTATCATCATCTTTAATGTATACCTCATTTAAGAGATGAATTATTTAAATGTTGGTCTCTAAATTGATGAATCTAAAATTTAATCTATACTGAGTTGGAGACAGGAGGAGTATGGCCCGCAAATTAGTTTGTTGAAGGATAATGTTATTAGAAAACACCAAAACTGTGGTCATAAAATTACTTTGTTCCCTTAGATGATTATTGCCTCTAAATCTTAAATAGGTCCAGTTCGAAAGCTGGGTTTTCATCAACAAATTGTATAATGATTCCATTTTAATCTTTAAAGTTATACATGTATTATAATACATAGACCATCTATAAGGGAGTGTATCTATATAATTTATTAGGAAAAGAGAAAAAACATTTTTAGATTTTGTACTTATTTTTTTCAAAAAAACTATTATCAGTTTGTGTAGAAAAACATTTAAAAATTGCTGTAAGATAAAACACTTAAAAAATGTTGTGAACTTGAGACCTTAGTCTACAGGAGATAAATTCTACTAGATTTTGGCATCCTGGAAAAAAAACCAAAAGCTGTAGTCTTACACAGCATGTTAAATTAAAATAGTGATATACCATCTAAATCACAATTACTCTCATTGTTCTGTACTGACAACAAAAAACCATGTATATCTTTTATTCTTGATTAGTTTCATCTAATATTTAGACTATATAAATAAGAATCTGTATCCTTTCAAAAACCAAGTCTATAAAAGAACATTTTAATTAGGTAGTTTTATTGATCAATTGGAGAAATATTTTAGGCACTAAGTAAGATGCTGAATTTATTTTCTGAACTGGTGTATCCTCTCAATTTTTATTTACTTGAATTGTAAGGACTATTGAGAAAATGAAGGTTTGTTACAGGGCTACTATTAATTTGGTCTGATTACCATTGAATCTTATAATCAGCTTCATATTTTAGCATGAATAACATGCAATTTTGCAGCTTGGGAAAAAACATTTGGTTTTTACATCTTTATCAACATCAACCCAAGGCTGCAAGTTACTTATTAAACAGCACAATTTGGTTTATATTCAGCTCATAAAATATAAGTTTATCATTTTTCTATTTAAGATGATTGACTTTCAGGGGAAAACACTATAATGTTGATATTGTATAATTCATTAATTAAAAATAAGCAACTATATTCACTACAGATTCTGCAACCATAGTTTGCCAAAAACTTTTGCAATTTTCATTTTGTAATAATAAACTCCACCTGTACTCATATTAGGAAGGCAATATTTATGGATTCCCTCTGTGGCAGATAACAGATTTAATATTTCCATATATCTTTAGGAAGAAGCTAGAAAGCCTGGTTTTCCATACATGGCAATCATCTTTTTTAACTGGCAGCATTTGTGACAGAATAAACTCCATTAACTTGTTCTATTAGTGCTCTGTGCAGTCAGCAAGATCAATGCTGCATAGAATGATGAAATGACTAACAGACTTCCTCAGAGCCCTGCCGAGTGCTTTCTGCCACCCAGAATATATAATTACTGCTCACATAAACAGGTAGAATTTGCTATTTTATTGCTCAGGCAATTCCTGGAAATTCAAGGATGTTCTTAATGGGAGGAATAAAAATAAAATCTTTTCTCTGTGTACATGCAGAGTCATTTATATTATGTTCTATTTTATTATGAATCTTTCATATTAAAAATAAAACTGTAGGGTAAAATCTAATCCTTTTCCCCCTTATTAGCTAATATGATGACCAAACAACTTGGCACACTTAAAGAGCTTCAAATATAAAAGATATTCTGACCAGATGCCTCCCCAATGCCCATTAGTTACTTGTCGACAGCAGAACACAAGGTGAGCAAAAAAAACAGCATAAATGGGAGCTAATGAAGCCAGCAGACATGAGAATACTTTACAGAATATAAGTAAACAGGAGACAGGTATCACACCATTAAAAATAATCCAAGTGGCATGTTTTGAAACAGGTATCTTTCTCTGCAGATGGCACAGCTGCTAGTACTTATCTGAAGAGGGGTATTCTCTTCTAGAATAACTTGTGCAACAAGGAACATTAGCCACTTCAGAAATATAAATGCTTTTTTTTATTCTCTACCTCCATTTTCTGCTTCCTGCCTTCTCTCCTCTAAAACCCTCCCCTGCCTTGCCCATTTGAGATGAAAGCTAGCTTCAGAGCTGACTAGCTGCATGGGCCTGCCAATATAAACCTTGAGTACATTACATTTTAGTCTAACAAAATATAGGAAGCATGAAGCTAAGCAATCACAAAGGAAATGATTGAAAGGAAGAGTCAGAATAGATGTAGAATGAGGGGAAGCATGAAAAAAATCAACATTAAAATCAAATCTAAGTCACTTTTTGCTGGCAAGAATGAGTTTATAATTTGCAGATTGAATATAACAAAGAAGAAAAGTATTTTTCATAACAATGATTTATATATTCAGCCTTTTGTAAGAAAAGAATTCCTTTTGTATTACAGCTGTATCTCTTCTTGCCCTTATATTTAAAGTTCTTTCTGCATTTCCATTATAAGCCCCTAGATTGAGTGTTTTGTAACTTGGCCACAAAAATTCGCTGCAGACAGAAATTTTAAATTCAAAACATTATTTTTATGGTGGATATTCTAGACTATTAACATTATTCATTTGTCTATTTTTGAGTTAACAGAACTATATAACCTGTTTAAATGTTCTGGTTATAGAGAATTGTTAATGCTTTCCTACTTGAGCCTTTTCCTGAAATAAAATTTAAAAATTAAATGAGGTAATATTTTCTTCTGAATTGGTAATTTCATGTTCATAACATCCATATTATCAGTAAGTCTTAGAAGTTACCTTTGGCTCCACAGAGCCACTGAATCGTAGAGTGATAAAGAACTTAAAAGTCATTTAATTTGGTTAGAATATAATAATTACTCCAGGCAATAAGGAAAGTATATGAGCTTACTTCACAACATAGTTACAGAAATCAACTTACGTTTTGTTCAGAATGAAGTCAAGGTTTTTGTCCATGCACAATAGATGAAGGCCATCATTTTCCCAAGGTAAGTTCAAATGTCATAGTGTGTCTAATCTGATTTTCATTGGACTTCAGAGGAATGCCAAAAGAGAGAGCATGTTGTATTTACATATCACTATATTTTATATCAAGCTCTTTGTCATCCTTTGTATTTTTTTTCTTAGACGGCTCTTAGAAATGTCTTCATGAGATTTGATACAAACTGTGATCTAAAATATAGTATATTTGATTAATTTTGTGTCTCAAGATATTTTATAGTATAAGAACATTAAGCAAAGTGTCAAAGACTGTTTATTTCTATAATTGGAATAAAGGAATGGATACTCTTTGGTCACATATAGGACAAATTATTCTAGATCCTGGAAATATAAACATGAATAAAACATGATCTTATCCTTTAAGTAATTCATACTCCAACAGAGGAGAAATACAAATATTGATCATACAGATAGAATGTGACACATCTTATGACAGATATATGTACTTGGTGCTGTAAGAGCACAGAATAGGAGTGTTTTATTTATTGTGGGGGTCCTAAAATCGTCTCCCAAAGAAGTACATTTTTCTCCAAATATTTGAGATAAAAAATTGTTAATATGGCAAAACTTTTTTTTAAGTGAACCAAAGGCATTTCCAACACACACAAAAAGAGCATATAGAGATACTCACTGGAGGTATAAGATACTGAATATTAAAAACTACAATAAGTAAAAGACTGAAGAAGAATAAATAACATGACAAGGACTCAAGTAAGATAAAATTATAGAGATAAAAATAGTTGGGTGGGGTAGGTAATGCAGGGCTTTTCTACCATGCTTAAAATTTGATACTTAGACAAAAAGTGATGTATAACTGTTGAAACTTTTAGACAGTACATCTGTTGTGAGCAAATATGTCTTGACTAGGATATTCTGGTGCCAAAGCTATCCCAGTTAAGAGACAACTCAAATAGCTCTTAGTCTAGGATGTTTTCACTAAGTGTAGAGAAAAGGAATAAACAAGTCATAATTAGAAATAAAAGCAAATAAGTGTTGATAAATAGAATGGAGGTGTCACCAAATGAGATTGACGTAGGATATTTTCAGTGCCTCTTTGCCAGCCAGAGTCCTCTGCAGCCAGCAACACCCATGCCCAGGCGTCACTCAGGCCCAGGCTTGCAGTAGAATGTGACCAGCCTTCTCAGCCCACTGGGCCTGCTCTTGGCTTGTGCTCTAGCCTGGATCTCATGTTTGCCATGGGATCCAGGCTCAGCCTCCAGCTGGGTCGGGCATGCCCCAGCCTGACTGTGTTACAGCTTATTAGTTCCTGCTGCCACACTCTGGCCTGTGGCTCTGGAGCTGGCTCAGCCCTGCCGCTGTTTCCTGTCATTTTGTGGGGGCTGCCTGGTGCTGACAGAGGGTGGAGGGCCATAGTGTTACAGCCTTTTTTGTAACTACATTCAGTGGTTCCCAAGTTCTTGTCCCACATCCAAGAAGAATGAGGTTGTTCTGGCAATCGAAGGGTAAAAAGGGCAGAGAAAATTTTTATTAAGTGATGGAACAGCTCTCAGTGTAGAGGGAGCTCAAAGTTGGTGGTCCCCCACCTAAAGGTGGGTATTCCCCACCACCTGAAGGAAGGTAGTCCCCCAGTGTGGATGAGTCCAGGGCTTTTATGGGTTCAGAATGGAGGTATGTGTGCTGATTGGTTTGGGAGTATGCAAAAAAGGCTAACTCAAAGGCTCCACTCAAAGGTGGATACTACAGTGAGTGCAAAGAAACCAATTAGGAAAGGGTATGTAAATGTAAAATAGGTGAAGGATGGGGATCTATCAGAGGAAAACACGCCAAATGGGAAAAGAGGTTCTCAATCCGGTCCATGGATGTATCTGAGACTTGTAGCGTGGCTTTCGAGCTTTAAACTGTCTTTGGTTTGAAGGTGGGGTTTCACCAGGGACCCTCCCAGGTCTGCTTAGGGATTTGTTTGCCTCCTGCCACTATCAAGATCAAGAAGAGGAGAAAATATAATGAGTTTATTTGAAGGCATTTGGAATTTGAGATGATCTGATGATACCTAAGGGTAGACAATTATCACATTTTCAATGTAGGAATTTCATGTAAATTATTAGCTGGAGCTATAAAATTATGAAAAGAGAACTGGTGTGTAGATAGTACCAGCAACTTGAGGAATGTCGTATTTTAAGTTGTGAATTGAGAAGGAGTGGTTTATTTAAAGACACTGAGAAGGCAAAGTCAGAAATGGAACAATGTAAATTTTTGATTGTATAAACTTAAAGAGTAGAATGTTATAAGGTGAGGTTAATACATAAAATGCAAAAGACATAGATGAGAATATAAATGCTGCAAAGTCTAGTTGATTTGTTGATGAAGAGGTCAAGAGTGAAACTGATTCACTGGAGTTGTTAAGGGTAGAAACACAGCTACAGTAGGTTGAAGACTGAATGGGAAGTGAGAAAATGGAGCTTGAAGTACCAGAAATACAGGACCAGGTCTATCTTGTTTTTCCTAGTATCCCCAGGCATTGCACAGAACCTGACATAAAGAAGGTTTTCAATAACTGTGTGTTGACAGATAGACAGAGATTGACTGATCCATCACAATTCTTACCAGAAAATGAGCTGAAAAGAAAAGAAATTGAGCTATAGCCAGAGGGGAATGTAATATTCAGAAATTTTATTTTCTTGTATTTCTGTGTAGAAATTGAAAAGCAGTTTCCAGTATTAAAAATAAAGACTAAAATATATAAGACATTGGTAGAGAGCTACATTATGAAACAAGGTGTAAGAGATGAGAGCCTATAATATTGAAAGTAAAGTTGTGGCAGTCTTATTTACTTAGCCTGGAGGGAAGAAATTACGCTGGGGGTGATACAGATAAGGGAATAGGTGGGCTGTTTCTCAGTATATAATATAGATATTATATTTCTTAATATAGAAAGCAAAACAACTTTCTGAAAGTAAAAATAGGGGGTGGCTAAGACTATGAGAATAGTTGTAAGAATTATAGATAACAGGCAAAAAAATGATATGCAGCACTGAAGTTCAATCTAAGGTTAGAAATATCAATTTAGAATATCACCCACTCACAAAGCTGAGTAATTTCAAGGATTAGATATACCAGAGGAGAGGACTGATTATAGATAATTCTAGGATTAGGTATTTTAGGTAAAAGAGGAATGAAAACTAATGTGCAAGGTAATGAAGCAGTTCTGATGATCCTCGTCTGTGATGCTCAAGTAGAGGAATAAAGCCAGGAGAAGAAAACCTTTGGCCTTGTGGGAAGGGAATTATCAACAAACTGAAGATTTTGAGGAGGTTAAAGAACAACTGTTAATGAACCGAAGGTATGAGATGGAAGGGATAAGCAATTACATCAGGAAGTGATATTCGCATTTTATCCATCTGAGGTGGAGAAATATGTTAACCCACAGGCTGTGGCTATGAAGAGTCAGTGGCTAAAATATACTTGAGTGAAAATTACTGGAATTGGGTGGCTCAAGTTGCTTTTTAAGCCAAGATGTTAGAGAGAGGTTCTCTACATAGTTATTACCCCAAGTGGTGTCACAGCTGGAAATGGAAAAGAAGATAGTAAGTTATGTGCAAAGTGTTTATGGTCCACCAGAGCAGTCATTGATAGTGATAAAGTCACTTAGGAAGCATGGAAGTGGAACTCCAGGGATAGGAAAGATACTGGAACAAACAAACAAAAATGAACAACAGCAATAACAAAAACCTCTGACCAGAGATATTTAGGGTTAAGGAGTCATTTCAGTTTGAAAATAGGACGAATTGCACAAATCTAAATGCAATTTCAACATTACAATAAAAATCTCAATTTTTTGATTTCTTTTAGTTTAAAACCCTATTAAGTGTGCACTTTGTATCAGTTCATGTGTTATTTGCCATAGATATATAGGTGATTAAGCAAATGTAGACTTGTGGAGCTGACAGACTACTAGGAGCTCATGGTTTATCAGATCTCATAAATGGAAATGGTTGTCCATATAAATGAATTAATACACATCAACTCTACCGTAGTTTTTATCCATAATTTACAATGATTGTTTACTGAGAATCTGCTAATGGCAGCCATTGGTATATGAAGTGGGATCAAACTGTATTCCTTTTTGCTTAAGGGCATAATAATTCATTTGTAAGTAAAGTGGAAGAATAATATGACGTTACATAAATGGTAAAGACAATATGGGCTTCAGGAGTGCAAACAGAAACCAGGCCATGTTATCTTATTTTCCTGTAAACCTCAAGGAGTTCGCCCTCAATGATCACCACTGCTACTTTTTTTTTTTTAAGTAAGTGGAGTGAAAGACTCCTCTTATGTCCTCAGACATGCTAGAGGGCATTTATAGAAAACAGAGCAGCATCTGAGTTTTCTCATTCCCTGTTGGATCTGCCTAAGAGAATAAAGATAATTATGATGATGAGCTGTATCATTATTGTTTTAATTTATTGAAAGCTAATGATGCACTCAGCACAGTAGTAAGTAACTAAAAGGAAATGGTCCCCACCAGCCTCAGGACAGAGGCAGAATACAATAACAAATAGCAATATAGAAGGGGAGGGCAAATTCAATATTCAGTGGCATTTTAGGAACACAAAATTTGGAATAGATTGCTTAAGCTGAGACTTAACAAATAAATAGCAGATAAACAAGAAAAAAAGTGTGGTGAAGGTAGAGCTCTGTGATTGGTGGAAGGATAAATAGCACTTCAATGGTCTTCACTGGTGGTTAGATAATATGGGACCAAATCAAGGACATTCATAACTTCAAATATGTAGCCCATCATCACACCATATCTCACATCATATATGCCTGGCTTTGATTTAAAATTTATGATTGCTACTATGAAAATGAACCACCCTGAATATTAAATGACCCAGAAGTTCTCAGTGAGACAACAGGAAAAGTTAGACAATAAATTAGTAACCACTATTAGATGACCCAGAAGTCCTCTGTGAGACAATAGGGAAAGTTAGACAATAAATTAATAACTACAAGGGAAGTGGGAGGTATGGGTGCTATAGGAACAAGAGGACTTAACCAACTCTGGAGGGGTTACAGACATGTGTAATTGTATGGTTCTACCATGTAGATTGGAATACAGGGAAAATTGATACAGGGAGAGAGTAAGATAGAGAAGGACAAAGCCAGTAAGAGAGAGAGTAGCACAGAAGCGGGACCCGAGAGTGGAAACTGCTTCAGATATAAAGGTTTTTTAGGCTTTGTCTCTTATTTTTTTCCTGAAGCCCATATACACTTCTACCTTTGTTTCCATTAGCCAGCCCAATATACTTACAAATACATCTTTTTCATTTGTAATGGTTTTGTTAGTTACAAAGAATTCTAATCCTTAGTGATGCACCAATATTTAATGACACCAGAAGATAGTTAAAGTCTAACATATTCATAATATTTAAGAAAGGCAAATGACAGTAAAAATGATTCAGTGGGAAAAGATATGGAGCTATTATGTGATGCAGTCTGGAAAAATTAGAGTTGATATGGATTGTGATATATTTATTTATTTAATAGATTTAGGGATAAAAGTACAATTGTGTTACATGGATATATTGCGTAGTGGTGAAGTCTGCGCTTTTAGTGTACTCATCACCCAAATAATGTTCATGGTACCCAATAGGTAGTATTTCATCCCTCACCACCCTCCCACCCTCCTATCGTATGGAGTCTCCAGTGCCTGTTAGTCCACTCTGTATATTCATGTGTACCCATTGTTTAGTTCCCACTTATAAGTGAGACACATGGTTTTGGGGCTTCTGTTTCTGAGTTATTTCCCTTAGGATAATGGTCTTCAGTTCCATCCATGTTCCTGCAAAATACATGATTTTACTGTTTTCTCTGGCAGAGTAGTATTCCATGATGTGTATATGTATATGTGTATACACTTTTTTTAATCCAGTCATCCACTGATGGATGTGTAGGTTGACTACCTGACTTTGTTATTGTGAATAGTGTTGCTATAAACATACAAGGGCCGTTGTCTTTTTTATATAATTATTTCTTTTCCTTTCAGTAGAGACCCAGTAGTGGGATTGCTGGATCAAAGAGTTGCTCTAGTTTTACTTATTTGAGAAATCTTTATACCATTTTCCATAGAAGCTGTACCAATTTACATTCCTACTAACAGTGTATAAGCATTTTCTTTTCCTACAATCCTTGCCAACATCTGTTGCTTTTTGACTTTTTGGTAATACCCATTCTGAAGGGTGTAAGATGGTATCTCATTATGGTTTTAATTTGCATTTCTCTGATGATTAATGATGTTGAGCACTTCCTCATACGTTTGTTGGCCTTTTGTGTATCTTCTTTTAAATAATGTCTTTTCATGTCCTTTACCTGTTTTAATAGGGTTATTTGTTTTTTTCTTGCTGATTAATTTGAGTTCCTTGTAGATTCTGGGCCTTTTGTTGGATGAAAAACTTGCAAATATTTTTTCTCATTCTGTAGGTTGTCTATTTAATATGTTAACTATTTATTTTGCTGTGCAAAAGTATTTTAGTTTAAGTTCAATTTGTCTATTTTTGTTTTTGTTGCATTTCCTTTTGAAAACTTAGTCATAAATTATTTGCTGAGGCCAATGTCCAGGAGAGTTATTTCTAGATATTCTTCTAGAATTTTTGTAATTTCAGATCTTATGTTTAGGTTGTAACCTATCTTGACTTAATTGTTATATATGGCAAGAAGTATGGGTCTACTTTCATTCTTCTGCTTACAGCTCTTTAATTTTTCCAGCACCATTTATTGAAAATGGTGTCCTTTACCCAGTGTATATTTCTGCCGAATTGTCAAAGATTAGTTGGTTGTAGGTATGTAGCTTTATTTCAGGGGTCACTATTCTGTTCCACTGATCTATGTGTCTATTTTTTTTTTAACCAGTACCATACTGTTTTGGTTACTATAGCCTTGCAGCATAGTTTTCAGTCAGATAATGTGACACCTTCAGCTTTATTGTTTTTGCTTAGGGTTGCTTTGGTTCTTCAGGCACTTTTTTGATTCTATATAAATTTTAAAATTGTTTCTTCTAATTCTGTAAACAATGACATTGGTAATTTGATGGGAATTGCATTAAATCTGCGGGTTACTTTGGGACGTATGGTTATTTTAATGATATTGGTTATCCTAATACATGAGCATGGGATGTGTTTTCATTTGATGTATCCTCTACATTTTTTCATCAGCTTTTTGTAGTTATTTCTGTAGAGATTTCTCATCTCCTTGATTAAATGGATTTCTAGGTAGCTTTTTCTTTGTAGCTATTATAAATGGGATTAAGTTAATAATTTTGTTCTCAGTTTGATTATTATTGGTATATAAGCATGCTACTGATTTTTCTACATTGATTTTGTACCTAGAAACTACCCTGAAGTCATTTACAAAATCTGAGATTTTTTTGGAGGAGTTTTTAGGGTTTTCTAGTTATAAAATCATATCACCAACGAGCAGAGATAATTTGCCTTCATATTTTCCAATTTGGATGCTTTTTGTTTCTTTCTCTTGCCTAATTGCTGTAGTTAGGTCTTCCAATACTATGTTGAATAGGAGTGGTGAGAGTTAAGTATCCTTGTCTTGTTCCAATTCTTAGAGGAAATACTTTCAGTCTTCCTCATTCAGTACGATGTTGTCATATATGCTAGAAAAATAAAACACACTGAAATGTAAACCTAGTAACTTACAAAATCATTTTGGCAAAACATAAGCAAGAATACTTTAATGTACTAGGCATCTTAAAACCAATGAAGTTGTCCCTGATGAAGGTGGCTTTCCTATTCTCCTATGCTTGGCTAGACTTCAGACAGGCTTCCTTCTCCTGAATCTCTGCCTGACACCTGATCTTCCTTTTCCTTCTTTCTTTTTTTTTTTTTATTTTCGGGTAGGGGTGGGGGTGAGACAAGGTCTCATTCTGTCACACAGGCTGGAGTGCAGTGGAGTGATCACAGCTCACTGCAGCCCTGACCTCCCCAGGCTCAGGTGATCCTCCAATCCCAGGCTTCCAAGTAGCTGGAACTACAGGCACACTGCTGCCTCAGCCTCCCAAGTAGTTGTTACTATAGGCGTGTGCCACCGTGCCTGGCTAATTTTTTTCTTTTATTTTTTATTTATTTATTTTTTTATTTTGTGGAGACAAGGTTTCACCATGTTTGCCAGGCTGGCCTTAAACTTGTGGGCTCAACTGATCCACCTGCCTCTGCCTGTCAAAGTGCTAGGATTACAGGCATGAGCTACTGTGTGCCAGGCTCTTGATCTTCCTTTTCTCAGAGCATTTACTTTCTCTGCCCTTTGAAATGTAAATTTTTAAAACACTTCTTAACAAGTTTACCACCGAAGAATATCATTTGGGTGTTTCTGAGAGTAATCCCTTTGAAATGTAACTATCAAAGAAGTGGAGTTTCTATCTCTTAGATTCTGAAGGAGGGTAGGACTAAGTTGTAAAACTACCTCCTATCAGGAAGATATGAGAAAGTTGACTTTTCCCTTGGGTACAAATGATTAGCAGACACAGATGGCCTATAATCCTCCTCACCACTGCCCCAGCTCTTAAAACTCTTCAGCCTTTTCTTTGAGCAGAGTTGAGATAAGGCTGAGTTCTGGCCTTTATACCTTACTGTAATAGCCTTGGATAAAGTGTTCCTTCCCTGCTTAACTAAAATTGTCTGGTGTAATTTTTACTTTGGCATTCATAATTAAGTTCTGAGTTTGCTAAAAGTCCATGGAATGAATTTGACATGTAGTGGCAATAGCAAGGTCACTGCCCTGAAAAAAAAAATTAACTCTAAAGGGTTTATACACCTAAATGTGAAATGCAAATGATAAAACTCCTAGAAGAAAACATAGGAGAAAAATCTTCCCAAACTTTTATTTTGCAATAATTTTTTTAGATAAAATACTGAAAGAAAGCAGCATATGTGAAGGAAAATAAATCTATAGGTAGGTTTTCATGACACCATAAAAGAAGAAATTTTTTTCAGCTAAAATATAATTTTTTAAGTGTGAATGTAAGATTTTTTAAGATAAATCTTAAAACTAATTGGTTTTATAGTCCCAAAGATTGGGCAGAGAAGGCAAATTCTAACACTAAAATTGTGGAAAAAATGAATCCAGATTTCCATTATAATTTATTTAATTCATCATATCTAGTTTATGGAGTTTTGTTATTTAGTTTCTATCACTCCCAAAAAAATGAATTCAAAAATGTGCTAACATTTTGCTATGCAATATCATCATATGTTAAAATTCAAGAAATTGACCTAAATGCTTACATGATAGAATTCAATGAATAATATCATTACTATGATCTCAATGTTTGTGTCCCCCCAAAATTCATATGTTGAAATTCTAACCCCTAAGTTGATGCTATTAGGAGGTGGAGACTTTTGGGATGTGATTGGGCCATGAAGATGGAGCCCTCATGGATTGAATTAATACCCCTTTAAAATCAGTTCTGAGAGAGTATATTTGCTTCTTTCCACTATGTGAGGACACAATGAGAAGGTACCATCTATGAACCAGGAGACAAACCCTCACCAGACACCAAATATGCCAGGGGCTTGATTTCGGACTTCTCAGTCTCCAGAACATTGAGAAATAAATTTCTATTTTTCATCAGCCTCCCAGCCTCTGGTATTTTGTTATGGCAGTCCAAAAAGACTCAGACACATGCACACTATGTTAATATTTTTAAAGGCATCCCACATTTTAAAGCATCACATCCCATATTTTATATAGTTAAAGCCTTCCTTCCAATATGATAAAAGTCAATGACCCTTACTCTTGAGGAGAAAAGTGGAAAGTCAAGTCATTGTCAGATAGAAAAGATTATAGTAATAAACTGTAATGATGAATAGAATGTTCACCCCCGACCTAGGACTTCTTTTTCTAAATCCTTTGACTTGAGGAAACATGCCCAATGATAGCCAGAAATTTGAATGTCTCAGATAGTTGAGACCTCAGGTCACTGCTGTGATTCAGGGAAAGTACAATTATATGTTCTCAATCACATTCAGATGAGAGATCTTGATTATGGCCTCTATTATTGAAGGTGTAGGGAACAGTGCACCTAGATAAGAACAAAGATTATCTTGGAGATTAAAAGGAATCACTAGCAAGGAAACAGCAAGATATTATCAAAAGAATATTATGTATTTGTCTTTATTTGTCATACTTCCCAACATTTTCTTAATTAGACTGAGGTATCCATACTGGATTTAGGAGAATTGATTGTTATAATTTCAGGAGAAAGACAGGCAATGTCTAGCTTATTGGACCTTCATAATGCACCGTTGGGAATCAAAAAGAAAATCTCTGAAGGGAGCTGGAATTAACAATGATGTCATAAGAAGAGCTTAGAAGATAATTCAGAGAAAGCCAGGCTATCCTGCCAATGGCTGGATATGAGAGGAAGAAAGGGGATTCTCCTCAGAAGAGATCAGGGCCTGAGAGGGAGGCACCAGTCCTAGGGGCATCAGTGAGCCTGAGGAGAGGAGAACAGTCAGCAGCAAAGTACCTTCTAATTCTTCTTTGCCCCGTGCCCAGGAGACCTGAGTGTCCCGGCCAGTATCTCTACTCCACCATTTAACATTTTAGTGAACATATCATGTAGCCTATACCGGCTGAACAGTCATACTATTCTTATCACTTTTAGGAAACAGCTTTCCATCTGCAGCTATCTGAAATGTTTTTTTGTTGTTGGTGGTGGTGGTGGTGGTGTTCTAAATAAGATACCCTGTTCCTTCCTCAAAAATGCTGTCTCAACCTACACTATTTTATGTGGAGTGGACTATGCTGACTTACCAGTCATATTTAAGGCTAATATAGCCTTAAACTCAGTATAATAACTGTAACCACATGATTTTCTGGTAAATATTTTTCATTGAAAGCAAGGTTACTTGAACTAAACTTAGTTTAATTGATTTATTCAATGGAGACACTAAGAATAGTACTTGAAAGGTTCAGATTAGTCTAAAACTAGTAAAGGAGCTAAGGGATGGAATAATGCCTCAATCAAGGCCTGCCTATCAAAGCATTCCCACTGAAGAATTCTTTCAAGTAAACTATTTCTGGTTCCCGGGACTACAGAACCTCTAAATGACAATTTCTCATTGCATCGCAAGTGCCAAGATATTTATGTTGTATTCTGTAGGCACCATAATATTAAAGAGAATAACCAATAATATTCATGGAATGAACAATAAAATTAATGATTTTGGCAGTTATAAAAAGAACACTGAGTTATTAAAATCAGTCTGATCTTTAAGAAATTTCAGCCCAGCAGTACTGTTATTAAAAATAGCAAGATCATAACAAGTAGTCATTTGAATTTGCATATGTGAATGAGAATGTTCTTAATTACAAATTACATTCTTTAAATTATTTAGAAGCTGTAAATCAGTACAACAAAGAAAAACATGTTTAAAGAGTAAAGTGTTTAGGGAATTTTCAAATGCAGATAATGGCAGCAACAATAGTAAAACAAGGGTTTTGCTCTGTTTCAAATAAAATATTTTATTTAAATAGAATATTATGAAAGAAATTATAAAAATTTCTAAAATTCAGGGACACCTCCCTTAATCTAGAGTGCTGTTTTCTGGAAGATATGATTATCTACAACATCATCTTAAAACAAAAGTAAGTGAAACTGATTCCAGGCATCCCAAAAAGGTAGACATAAAGTTCTGCTACTAAGTCATTTAACAATGATCTATCAACTATTTATTACTTAGTAGCCACTACGTAAAATGTCAGGAAATGTGGATTAACAGATCTTAAGCAATGTCCTCTTTCAGGAAGATGAAGTAGACATACTTTTTATCTATTTTTTTCACTAAGTGCAACAAAAAAAATCCTACGTTATATACAAAACAACTGTAAGATTACCCTGAACGGTAGAGTATAAGTCAGATCAGCTAAGAACTCAGGACCTGAGTTTTATTTTTGCCTCATATATCCTAGACTAGGTACTATAGAAGCTGGCAGCCTGAAAATGACAAGTGTAGATCAAGAAAAGTCAGCTCTTTGTGAACAAAAGACAAGGACGGAGGTAGCCTAGCAAGAGTTGAAAACTTTTTACTTACTAACCGTCTATTCAGTAAACTACCAGAGACAAATTTGCAGCCCCAACTCAGCAAAAGCAAGTGATGAGGCTAGACTTCCTCCCTTTTCAGGCGATACCAAGGTGACCAACTCACCCAAAAATATGGTGTCAGAGAAACTAAATGTAGACAGCCTTGCACCCTCAGTCAGTGTCAGTGAAGTCCTGTGGAGACTAATGACAAGGTGCCCCTCTCCCTGCCATTTAGGCTACTATCAGCAAATTGCTAACAAGTACCCTAAATTCCCACTTCAGCCAAGAAGTAAAAAATAGCCCTAGTTCCTGGGAGTCAAAAGAGACCAAATGGAGAATCTGGACTTCTAGCCAACCTGGCAGTAACAAGGGAGCATTCCTCCCTCCAGAGCAGGGCCAGAGGAAGTCAACTAAAATTCAAGACTCAAATGAGATCCAGAGTATGAAAACATAATTCCAAAAATGTCCAGGTGCTATGACCTAATGTTTATATCCCCCAAAATTTATATGCTAGAACTTAATTCCCAGTATGATAGTGTTAGAAGATGGGGCTTTTAGGAGGTGATTTGATCATGATGTTAGTTCCCTTATAAAATAGACTCCAGAGAGCCAGCTAGCCCCTTCCACTCTGTGAAGATACTGCTAGAAGATACCACCTATGAAGAGGGCCTTCACCAGACACCAATCTGCTGATGACTTGAACATGAACTTCCCAGCTTCCAGAACTATAAGAAATAAATTTTTGTTGTTTTTAAGTTACCCAGTCTAAGATATTTTTTGTTAAGGCAGCCCAAATGGACTAAGACACCGAGCTTCAATTTAATATCACCCATTACAGTATGAACCAGGAAGATCTCAAACTGAATTTAAAAACACAACAGAAACTAACACTGAGATGATACAGACAATAGAATTTACATGACAAAAATTAAAACACTCATAAAAAATGTATCAGTTGGTATTAAGAACCTGATTGAAACAAATGAAAAAAAAAAAAACAGAAGGCCTCAATGAATAGGGATATAGGGATGAATCAAATGGCCATTTTAGAACTGAAAGCTACAGTAGCTAAATATATATATATATTATAATGAATAATCCAAAAATAAATTTAAGAAACAATCCTATTTACAGTAACAACAAAGAAATAAGATACACCCAACAAAATAAGTGTAAGATTTCCACACCTAAAACTATAAAACAATGTTGAATGAAATTAAAGAATATTTAAATAAATGCAAATATGTCCAATTTTAATAGATTTAATGACATCACATTGTTAAAATGGCAGTACTCTTCAAATTGATACACAGATTGAACACAATAAATTTTTAGGGATTTTAATTCACTATTAAAATTCCAGCTATATTTTTTGCAGAAATCGACATGCTGATTCTAAAATTAATGTGGAATTGGAGTAACTCAGAAAAGCTAAAACACTCGAGAATAAGAGCAATGTTGGAAGACTCATACTTTCTGATTTCAAAACCTACTACAAATTTAATTAGTCAAGACTATGTGATGTTTGCATAAGGATTGACATGTAAATCAACAAACTAGAATTAAAGATTCAGAAATAAATCCTCATATTTATGGCCAACTAATATTTTGACAAGGTATCTGTACAGTTCAACTGGAGAAAAACAGTCTCTCTACAAATGGCTCTAGAACAACTGGATATCCACGTGTAAAATAATGAAATTAAACCCATAATTCAGACTATAAAAATTAACTCAACATGTTTAGTTGACATAATGTTACACATAAATGTAAGCACTAAACCCATTAAATTCTTGAAAGAATACATAAAAGTAAATATTTGTGGACTGGAGTTTGTTTTCTTAGTTACAACAAAAAATAGCATAAACTGCCAAACAAAAATTAATACGTTGGATTTAATCAAGGTTAAAAACATTTGTCTGTCAAAAGACACCATGAAGTTCAAGAACAAACCTACAGAATAGAAGACAATCTTTACAAATATAAGTTTCAATTTGTAATCTTTACAAATTCAAGTTTCTGATGAGAAACTTGAATGCAGAATATTATATAAAGAACTTCTACAAGGCAACAACAAAAAGACAACCCAATGAGAGAATGGGCAAAAATTTTAAGAAGCCACTTCTCTAAAGGAAAACAAATGGTCAACAAATACATGGAAAGATGTTCATCATCATTAGTCAGTAGGAAAATGAAAATTAAAATCACCAATGAGATACCACTTCACAACTACTAGGATGACAAATGTTATAAAGATAAAAATATTGTGTCGATGTGAATGTGAATAAATTGGAACTCTCATACAATGTTGGTGGAGATGTAAAATGGCACAGTCATTTTTTAAAGCAGTGTGGCACTGCCTCAACATTTTAAACATAGAATTACCATATAAGTCACCAATTCTAATCCTAGGTATAGTTCTAAAAGAATTGAAAACAAATGTTCACACAAAAATTTGGGCACGCACAAATTTTCATAGCAGTATTATTCATAATAGCCAAAGTATGAAACAATCTAAATGTTCTTCAACTGGTGAATAAATATATGCAGTAGAGCCGTACAATAATATGGAATATTATCTAGCAATAATATATTGCTATAACCTTCAGCAAGAAAGAAGTACTGGTAATAATTAGTAGAGCATAAATAAACCTTGGAAATATTATGCTAACTAAAAGAAGCCAGCCAAAAAATTCTACTGTTGTATGATTTCATGAAACATGCACAATAGCAACCCCATAGGGGCATTCTGGTTAATAATAACACATAAAAGATATCATTGTATTAATAACACATCTACTTCATGGGGATACTGCACTATGAAATATAATCTCAATGCAAGCTGTTTATGGAAAAGAATAGCAATGATTTATAAAAATTCAATGCCAATTAACTGAGTAACTAGAAAATTACTTCAGAGACCTATTTTGTCAATTATGCAATTTTCCATAGCCTAAATATATAATAGAGGTTCAGTAGAGATAGCCTGAGATATATGAAATAAATACTCTGGATTAACACATATAATTAGAATGTAAGAGAAAATGTAAAAATATATATATATATATAAATTTAAAAATACTGCATGCTATTTTAGTATGTTTTGTATATGTACTTCCTCTCATTGTCCAGAGAAGCATTTCACACTGTGTTGCTTAAGGTTGACAACGGTATTTGTCAATGTTGTTTGCCATACCTGTTCTAATAGCTGTTCGGTTTTCAAGTAGGAAGGCATTGAGGAGAAGGCTACAATTGATTAAACTAGTTCAATGTTTTGATATAATCAAATCTATAATTTTTAGTGCTGATAATAGGATTTCCTGATTTTAATAGCTACAAAGTTATAAAGTCCAAATTAATGGGGAAATAGTATAGAAATGGCCACCTGGTCACAGAAAGGCAGAGACTGCTTGCTAAACTTGATGTTATGTTACTTGAAGTACATTGACAGAGATGGTGCTCTTTCTCCATACAAGATCTATTATTGTGACACTATCACTTGTCCCCAAATATACACTCTCAAATTAGTTTTCAAATTGTTTCCCTCAAATTTTTGGCTGAAAATGACAAGTTCTTTGTCTTTTCTTTTTTAACATCCCTTCCAGTACCTTCATGTATTAAAATCCTAATCTGTACAAATAAAATATTTACATTTGTAACTTATTTCACCCTATATTAATTCAAAGTAATGGAAGTAGAATATTTGTTTCAGTTGTAACTTCAATTATTTTCCATTTACCAGAGGGAATTATGGGATCATTTGGGTACTTTTATTGTTGGTTTGGTCAAATTTGATGCTGTCCTTTTTACTATGAAATATCTAGATGAAAAATTTATTTAGCCAGGTTTTCCCCTATTTCTGGGCCCAGAAGTATCACTCAGTCTGCTGTGATTTATAATTGTGCTTTAAACTTTTGCTTCTTCATTCACTGGACTCTTATGCTCTTTTATATTACCATATTTATCCTTCATCACTCATTTTATGACACAATTTATTCTTCTTTCTTGGTTTTATTCTTTCTCATCTCCAATGATGTTATAGCGATATCTTATTTTGGATTCAAAATATCTCCCTTGCATGTCAAAGCATTCCTTTAATTTTACTTCCTTCATCAAGCTTTGTAAATTGACCAGCTTGGTTCCAAGTAAAAGCTTTCAGTGAAGAAGATTCTGGCTCTATGTCTATCTTGAACATCTTGAAAAAATCAGCAATTACAAAACAAAACCAGAATGGTTTTGATGATTATGATAGTTGTCCTTATTTTCATTTAAAATGTATTATTTTTAAAGACGTCTAGATACATCTAATTGGCATAATACTATAACATGCATTCCTTAGACACTTTGACAAGTGTGTTATATGAGAGAAGTACAGAAAAAAGAAGAGAGAATAATTTTCTCCAAAGACAAGTGTGATATGATATTGTAGGTTATCTGTGCACTAAAGAGCAATTTTTAGAATTTTCATTGAAAGGAAATGTCATAACCTATAGCCCATTCTTATCTGCTCTAATAAAAAAGGCAATGAATGGCACATCTCTTTGATATCTCTTATAAATTTTAAACATAGAAAAATCACATACTATTATTCCTATAAAAATTCCATGAGGTAAGAAAGCCAGAAATATCAGTTCAGGCAACCATACACTCAGTATGTTTTTGGGACTTTAAAATTTTATTTTACATGATTTTTCAAAAATAATGTTTAATTGTGGACATCTCTTCTGGGCTTACTTATTCTCCAATTTTATTTGTTTTGGCAAATACCTCATAAGTAGCTTGGTTGGCATGGCGCTATACAAATAAAAAGTAGCATTACCATTATTATTGTGATGATTACTATTATTTTTGATTGACATTTATACATTTCAAGCTCAGAAAACATATGTCTATCTATAAGTGTTTATTAATGTTTTGACGTGGTATCTAGACATTTGAGCAAGATACCATTTTAATAAAACATTATACAAGAAGGAAGAATAGCCTTCTAAATCTCAGCATGAGATGATATTAAAGGTTATCTATGAGCTCAGGAATGAATTTTAGAGGTTTCCTTGAATAGGAATGTCGTAACCTGTAGATCAAATAGAAGAAAGTGAGGGCTAAGAAAGGGTAAATAGGATGTAAATTAGTATTAAAAATTGCACTGTGCTTTGTAAAGATTTAGTGCCAAGTTTCAACATAAAATTCAATTAGCATTTTGAATTAAATATCCAACTGAATGTGATTTATTTAAAACTAAGCACTAGGCTGCTTCAATCTGTACAGAATTACAATGCAAATAATAAATAAATGAAATGGTTATATCTTTTAGTTCAGTGCAGACATCTTACTATATGCAATGGATATATTGCAGAAAATTATATATTACACTTAGCAAACCAAGTTTTACTTTTGAAAATAGCAGATTAAAAACTTTAAAGCTTTAAAAAAAAGGCTTTGGTAAATGTTTTACTAAAATTATTTATTTTGCAAATAAAAATATTCTCATTTTTATTTTTATATGTTTGCTATCTTAAATAGTTCACAAAACTTTAATATTATGAAAGATAATTATTACTATAAAGATAGGCAATAAAAGATGTTCATTTACTTAGCCTTTCAACAAGTATTCATGGCTCAGTGACAATCTATGTCTTGGTAAGTACGCAGTGTTCTCAGACAAAGTAATGAAAGATGACTAAAACTCTCCTTAGGAACTTTGAAGTTCAGAAAAAAAGGGAAATAACCGTATCACGTGTATTTGGACCACATCATACTATTAATTGCTTTTCATGATTTTCACTGGTAAGAAAAAGCAAGAGAGTCATGATATTTTAAACTTTCTGTTTTATATTGAAAGTACCCTAAGTCTGACTCAAATTGCTTCAAGTTGGCAAAATGAAATCTTCCTACTTGCTTTAGCAACCTCAACTAAACTTGGTCTCAGGGATTTCATTTTGATTTGACATTTGGAATTAATATGTCAGATTTTGTGGTTGTCACTTGGGTGACAACTCAAGAATAGATGTTAAGAAGATTAAGTTTAGGGCTCATAGTGGTAGAATGAAGGTTGAGATTGGCTTAAGAATCTGATCACTGTATATTGATCCTGTCTTGTCTATGAAGTTTATTTTACATGACCAACACATATCACAGACCTATCTTTTCTCCAATTTCCTGTAGTCTGTAACTATTCATTTCACCTGTTTTTGTCCGTTTTCTTTCTTATCAGTTAGTTCATGAGTGCCTTAAAGGCAAAATCATTTCCTCTGTGTCTCTTATATTTACCATAACATCAGGTAGCCCTGTATCTTTTGTAAAAACTCATGGATTCATGATTTTGTGTCTTAATGGAAATTGCATTAAGTGAAAAGTAATTGAAAATTCTTCAGAGTTTTGCATACTTTTGAAATTATGATAGGTGCGACCTGTTGATGGAGAGACACATAGGAGAGATGCCTACTTAGCCATTTTTTTTTTGCCTCTCAGAGAGCACACTTAATGCCTTGTACATAGTAATATATGTTAAATTCCTTATTCTGATAAGTAAAAACATATATATAATCTGACTTTATGGAAAAATCTATCTCTGCCATATAAGCGAGTGTATAGGAACTCACCATACTTAGAATTTTGCTTAATTTACAAGGCGAACATGGGGAGAGAAAGAGGGTTGGTGGGAAGAAATTGTGCTAAGCTTCTTTTAGTCCCCAGACATCAAAGGTTTTCACATTCCCTCCAAGGTCATTTTACTTCAGTGAATTGTGGCTTGCACATTATTCTTCCTATCTTCTTCCCAGGGTGTTGTAAGAATTAATGAGATACTCAGCCCAATTCACATATTTCTCCACACCTCTGTGGATCTCCTCCACACCCCAAGGAGTACTTCATAGGCATCCTTTACTGGAATTTCAGTATGCTCAATTAAGGAAAATTTAATTAAAAATTTATTTCAAAAATAACATCAAACTCCCCAATGCTCTCAAACTTACAAGCGTTCCTCTCAGTAAAACACATATTAATTAGGAATCCCAGCTACATTTGGTGTTCTTTGGATGTCTTGAACTATTTAACCAAGCACTTCCCCCTCTAATTTAAAAAAAAAAAAACACAAATGTAACTAGGGGAAATGCTCTACAAAATTAATATGCATCTTGCACCCTACTCATTGCTTCTGTACATGGAGTTCTCATTGCAATTAGTTGGAACTCTGAACACTGATGAAACGAGGCGGTGCAGAGGGGAATGCCAATCTGGCCCTTCACCTCTACTTTTCTGATTAATTTAAACTTAAATCATCAGGATTCAACTTTTAAGGATCAGTTGACTGTTTCAAGATAACTCTTTCGGTGTTTTATAGCTATTCAAAATCTCACCCCACCCCCAATAGATTATCGAACACTTAAAAAGGAAAAAATATATATTTAAAAAGAAGGAAATAAGAGAGACGGGGAGGGAGAGCAAGAAGTAAAAGCAAAGCAACCAAGTTTTAATTTGTACCCTAAAGTGTTGAATTAATTTGCCAACTCCTGAATCAAATGGTTTGTGTGTTGTAGTAGAGATTGTACTGTCTCTGTGGTTAAAAATATATATATATATCTTTGTTTTACTCTCAACAATTGGCTCCATTACAATCATACTATGTGGCTTTGCGCAAATCACTTCTGTGCTCCTCAGATTTCTCATCTTTATAGAGAAGAACTAGATAATCGCTGGGGCCTCTTCAAGCCCTAATTTCTGTGTGCATGTGTTACATACCCATTGTCCACACCACGAACTGGCCTTGTGTCACAGAAATCATATTTTATACCTCCACATTTTCTGTTAAATAAGTCTCGATGGCAGGGGTTGGGATGCTCTCTTTTTATATCCACAGTTCCTGACACAAGGCTTAGGCCTTGAATATGTTTGCTAAACTATCACAGTTGAAACAGTACAAATAAATAAATAACATTAAACTGAAGATATTATATAAATGTCATTTTTTTACTCAAAGCAAACATTTAGATAGCTGGTATTTTTTAGCTTTATAAATTTTACATTTAAGGAAGGCAAAAAATTTTAAAAACCCGGAAACACAAGGCACACTAGTGAATCAGACAAGTTTTATTAAAAGTTCAAATCAAGAGAAATAAAATAAACTGTATTGCAAAGTCTGTGAGAAGAGAGGGAAATTTTATAAAGGAAAACTGGTCCACAATGGCTTCTGTCCCCAACTGCAGACTACATATATAGTTTGTGTTTAATTGTCCATGAGTGGCAAATTATCATTTTTCATTTGTTTTTATTTCTTCTTAGTAATTGGAAAGATAATATAACTGCATCAGAAATAACATTTATGACTTCTAACAATAAGGATCTAACAGAAAGCAACATTTTGAGACTTAATATCCATGTGTGGTTCTAAAAATGAGTTAATTACTAAATAAAGCTTCGTGATGTAATATCAATTTTAGTTGTTTTGGAGAGATATTATCTCCTGCCATGTCAGGCACATTAATTTTGGCTGCCACATTATTCTGCCCTTCCAGCTTCTTTCTGTTAATTTTATACATGGCAATTAGTGCAAAGTAACTTACCTAAAACAGATCTGTTTCACATTATTTTCTTAACTCTCCAATACCTACATGGTTTTCCAATCCTTTATTCTCTGGTTACTCTATTTCTTATATTCAAAAAAGTTTCATTTATTTTCCTGTTTCTATCTTATTTATGTTCACCTTCTTCCTCCAACTAAATCAATTTATTCTCTATCTTACTGTTTCTATCTGGCATCCAATAGTCACAGATTTGATCTTAACAAAAAATAGAGAATCAGCTTTGCAAGTCTGGTTAAAGAGTCATTCTCAATCTGCTATTGGCTCCTATTACATGCCATTTGGAAAGAAGTTATATCTTTAAAAGATCATTTAAAGTACAGGCTAAATCCTATTACTATATGAAGCCAGGTAACCACATTTATATACTGGATCATATCACATCAATTTAGCCTCTCACAAATCGCTTTTTCTGAATTGAGTTCCAATGTCTGCCTTTTTTACTTTCATTTAAGGATGTTAGAAGAAAAGGATGTTGACAATTGCAACAGTTAAAACCCTCTAAATACGTTCCCTTCTGGGAGACAGAAAAAAAAAAGGGGAAAATAATTGCCTACCTTCAAGAATTGGTATTTTCTTTTTTTTTTCTTTGTTCTTTTTTTTCTTTGACAGCTAAGAAACTCAACATCAAATTGTATATTTAAGTTCTAACAACTGGTATCAAAACAAGATAACTGATGTAAGTCTAAAAGCAGCCTGCAGTTTCAAATGTTTCCGATTTCTATTATTGACCTTTATTATTGTGACTTCTAGATTCACGCATGTGTGTCAGTGTGCTGCATTCACAGTCTGAGGAAATATACAATATAGTTGTTTTACAGGGATGTCTCCTGCTATATGAGAAAGAGATTCTTCTCAAACAAAACAATTAACCAGTACTGACTAGATATAAAGCATACATGCATTAACATGCATGACATGTGATCCCACTGTACATTATAAAATTGACTCTATTTTGAAGAGATGCAAGCTGTTATTTTACATGCAACTCATAAATTTAGAATTATATCCCATCATAATAAAATATTCAATTGAGTTTTTAATGGTGAATTAATAGGTTTTATTTAAATCACAGAAAAACCCAATATGTAGAATTTCTCAATTGAATTTCAAAATTATGCTATTGTTGTGAATAAATTTAACTGTATTAAATTGCAGTGGAAATGTATTCCAATAAGGAGCTTTATGAGGATGTTATACAGGAGCTTGAGATTCCCTTTGACAAATATCTTTATCAGCATTCCAGATTATGATTGCAATGAGATTAATGTGGACTTTAGTTTTCTACTTTTATGGAGTCAATATGCTTGCATTTTAGGCAACTTTCTTTCAAAGAGCTCAAGTCATGTTGATCGAATGCCTTCAACGTTAGTGAAAAAATAGCTTTCAGAAGAGAAAACTGTAGATATTCTTTATTTATAATTTTAAATCTCTATGAGTAATGTAAGAGAAAATCATTGACCTTGGGAACTGTTATTATTTTACTGTTAAGTGTTATTAATATTACCGCAACCAGGAACTTCACAGATTATACACAGCTTCTTTCTTTAACAGCATTAGATTTTATTGCCAGAAAATGAATGGCCAGGGGACTCTCAGTTTTCTCTGTTACAATGATTCATACATCAATCTCATCTTGATTTCTTTAACCTTATTTCGTAAATCTTGATAAAAGTGCAGGCAGAAGGTGAACAGCCAATTACCAGCCTGTTTATTTCACAAATAAAGAGCAGCCTTGTGGGAAATGTAAATGAGGATGAGAAGTTAATACGATAGTTCTGGCCATTACATTGGCTTAACAGTTTATATAGTGAGCCCACTTCCTGTTATGGCCGATGTCAGAAGATTGGCATAGTTTTCATTTATATGCAACGCAAGTGCTGCAAGACACTAAATGTTCAAAAAGAAGTTCATTGAGAATATTCTGGAATGTCATAAAATAATATATAGAAAACTATTTAAAAGGCCATGGAAACTGAATTTCTCTGTTTCCTCCAGCTCAGGAGCTAGAGTATCTAACAACAAACGAGTACTAGAGACAATCATAAATTTGCAGTCATTTTATTTAAATTAAGCATCTTCACACGTCAGTTGTTTATTATTTGTAATATAGTCCCTATGATACATCTCACAAACATTCGTGACACAGTAAGACTGCTGCTCTGGAGGCAATTTAGAGTGAATGACTACTATTCTCTTGAAGGGCTTTCTCAACTTTCAACTGTGCAAATAGTTTATTAAGCATCTCTTACCCTGTATCTTTCCCAGCAAAATATCTGTTACTCCCCAAGACCCCTAGGTGCAAGAAAGCAGTCTATTAGGATATGTATATTTGGCTGGGCGTTCCCCCTCGAATGCTCTCTCTTATTCAGGGATCAAGCATAGTATGAAATAAAAAGTATAATCATTTTTTAAATATTATCGTGGGGAATATAAATAGGAAATGATCCAATTTATTATACCTGTATCCATCATTTGTAATTTTAGCATAGTTTTTTCAGAATACAGTGAGTAATTTCTAGTTACCTCTCAATCAGATTCTGGTCTCAGAATTTTACAGTATGACTCCTGGCAATATACTGATTTTTCTTATGCTTTGAGTTAAGTGGCAAATACACAGATTTGAATTTAACCCAAGCCAGGATATAGAAATAGAATGCTAACTCTTATTAACTGTTATAAATTTGAAAAAAAAAACCCAGCTCTATGCTTCATAAAGTCAATCTGTTGAAGTCACTATCATGGCAGGTCACCGAGCCCAATACCATGGCTGTATAGTTTTATGGCTCTTACTATTTGTTGTATGCAAACCATAGATAATGACATAGGAAACCAAACTTATGCTTCAATGCATATATGCCTATTCTTTGTGATTCATGAAGAATAAAAGAATACATTGAAACCCACAACTGGCTGCCAAAAGAAGGAGTTAAAAAATAATTTTCATGGATCTAATTTTAGTTGATTTTCTAAGAAAGGTAATGTATCATAATTTATTTTTCTGTATTATAATGCCTCTCTTTATTTTTAAAAATAAATGTTAATATATGCTAGTTAAGGAATGGATTGATCTATGAAAAAAATTATACAAAAAGAGAAGTTTCATTTTGATATCTTTAGCCGTTTTTTGCTTTTTCTTTCTTTACCTAGGAAGGTTCTCTGCAGGGTGGAAAACATCTTATCAACTAAAGTTTTAAAAGACAATCATGTTAGATATAATTACTTGACGCATTTAAAATTTTTATTATGGGATAAACCTAATATATAATAAAATCAAGATAAAAATATCTTTAGGAATTTTTGAGACTTTGTAGGGAATGGTTATTTAAATAGGGACTGTGTAAAGACCTTTTAGTTTGTCTTGGGGACCACTCGATTTGGAATATATTTTCATTAGATAGATAATAGTTTACTAAACACTTCTGAGATGGAATAAAATTTGATCAAAACATTATTTTGCATGAATAATTAAAAGTCTCTTCCTTTATGTCAGAACTAGTAAGTGATAAAGCTAATTCTAGGAATCAGCTCATAAGATGGTTAAGAAGAAAGTTTGAAAAACAAAATTGCTCTTCAAAATAAAATATTATTTTCCTTATTTGTGTATCATAGCTAGGATGAACTATGAATTTATTGTCTACATTCTTTATAAGCTTAGACGAATGTAGATTAAAGAAAAAGCAAACCTAGATTAGAAAACCCATTGACATAGACACATCATTCATTCTCTTGACACTTAAGGTTGGAAATTATAAGAAGTTTAAAAAAAATAGTCTGTGGGGTATGCTCATTTATAACAGAAAGAATATTTTAATGCTGTAAAAATTGATGAGGATTTTTGATTTGTCAGATTGAGCTTATTAATTTCCTTCTTGAGATTATTAAAGCATTTGGTACCCAAAATAATTGGAATCATTGAAAAATAAAGATTTAAACATGACAATTCAATCTGACTGCTAAAATTCATTTCAATAAGTAAAATTATTCACTTAAAGTCTACAATGATACTTTCTAGTTGCATAATATGTTTCCTATTTAAATAAATGAGCTACATTATTAAATATTAGTTCTTTGGATTTGGCTTAGTAACAACAAAGACTGGCAATGTCCTCCCTTGATTAAAAGTTTAAGGAATGAGTTAACTACAGAAGCTAAGAAAAAATGTATTGTTTTATGGCCACCTGTAGGTGTGTGTAGCTTTGGTGGTCATGTAGGGAGAAAGAAAATGGACTTAATGTACACAAGAAATAATGGTTATTTTTCGTTTCAGAATTATCCCTGGATGCTATTAATATCATACAATCATTTCTCAAAACATTTTCTTTAAAATACCATGTGCTAAGTATCTGCAATATTACTTAAAGAAAAAAAATGAGAAATTTAAGTGCCAAATATTGGTGCAAGTCTAAGTGTACTGGACTTATGAACATTTATGAAATACACATTTTTAATTGTGTGTATTTAATACATTTTTAAAAAGAAATATTTTATATGTAATACCTGATGCCAGATAATATTAGCCATTTAGTGGTATATCTTGTTTTACTTTATATTAGAATTAATTGAGGGCTTCTGGTTAAACCAATTACTTCATTTTCTGAAATAACCTGCAGTTTGTTTCATTGAAAGTCACCGTTAAATTTGTTCTCAGGCCATTTTGTAACCAGTTGTATAGATTAACCATCAGATTCCGTTTTTGAAATCAAGATAAAGTGATACTGTTTGTGGAGGTGGTGTTCTGATGACTAAACAAAACAAGGCAAAGTTGTTGTTTTAAATTCTAGGCTCTTCAGACCTGGTTTTAAGCATCAACTACATGTGTTGTCAACTTTATGACATGACCAAGTCAATTAACATCTCTTATTTTTCTCCTATAGAAACTAAGGAAAATTGTATCTGCCTACCTGTATTACATCTTGTGGAGATCGGGCTACATTAATACCCATAACGTGCTTTAAGAATTACGAATAGAAATTGTATTTGTTATTTTTCAATTGCAGGAGAAAGACATGCATGAATTTATGAGACCAGAGGAACATGTGTATAATAAATGCCTCTTTATACAGTAGAAGCTACAAAATGAAAAACAGAAAACTGTATAGCGCAGATACTGAATAAGAGTGCCTTTATAACTGCATTTATTTTTTAATATTTTCCACGTATTTCTTTATCTCCTGTTATTCAAGTTGTGTATAGAAAGGTGCTTTGAATCATTTCCCTGTGATTTTTCAAAGGCAGTATGGAGAAAGTTCCTTTGCATCATTTTTTTTTTTTGGTTGGTTTTCAAAGACAATCCTTGGCTAAAAATAAATATATATGCTTCTCAGAATGGGGATTAAAATATAAAAAATAAATAAAATAAAATAAATATATAAATAAGTAAAGTACTTTGATCCTCCCTCTCTAGTTTCATCATTTTCTATTCCTTTCTTTGACTTGCTTGTTTTCCCCCTAGATCTCTATCACGAAATGATCTGAAGCAAGATAAGTAAATGGTGCTTGGATCCCCAAAGACACATGTTCTCAGAGTTTCTGACCAAGCTTACTACCTAGAATGTGTATACAGAATTTTGCCATTCAAAAAGAAAGATTCAGCCAAAGAAAGTTTAAATTTGGCACTTCATTTATAGTGCATGTATCCTTTATCTAATATGATCATGTGCACTCATTTCTTTTGACCTTGATCTAAGAGAATAAGTTATGGATTCAGTTTTTTAATTGGGTTGGATTTGTTTTAATAAGACTATTTTTGTTTTAATACATTATTTTTACTACAGATGGTTTATTTTATAATTTATTTTAAAATACCTGAAAGCAAAGTGAAATATTTTAGTACATTATAATTATTTACAATTTCAATTTCATGTCCTCTGGGAATTTATTTTATTTTATTTTATTTATTTATTTATTTTTTGTTGTTGTTGTTGTTTTTTGTTTTTTGAGACAGAGTCTCGCACTGTCGCCCAGGCTTGAGTGCAGTGGGCATGATCTCGGCTCACTGCAAGCTCCGCCTCCCGGGTTCATGCCATTCTCCTGCCTCAGCCTCCTGAGTAGCTGGGACTACAGGCACCCACCACCACCACCACGCCCAGCTAATTTTTTTTGTATTTTTGGTAGAGACGCAGTTTCACCGTGTTAGCCAGGATGGTCTCGATCTCCTGACCTCATGATCCACCTGCCTCGGCCTCCGAAAGTGCTGGGATTACAGGCCTGAGCCACCGCACCCATCCGTCCTCTGGGAATTTAGAACCCAGTGTGTTAGCATGATTGATTTCTTAACCTTCTTTTTTAGCGTTCTTGGGCAAATCAGGTAACTATTTCATAAATCTACATTTCATAGGTAAAGATTAATTATGTTTATATCCCTCAGCTCCAAATAAATTACACTAACTAAATTTTTGGTTTATCTCTTTTTAATAGCTTTATTAAAGTATAATTTCCATACCATAAAATTTGCTCATTTTAGGTGTACGATGTAATGATTTTTATATATTTACAGAGTTGTGCAATCTCCAATATAATACAATTTTAGAACATTTCCATGACCTTAAAAAAGTCCTTCATGCCCATTTGCAGTTACCCAGAGCTCTCACCTCTAGCACTAGGTAACCACAGGTCTACTTTTGTGTTTATATGTTTGCCTTTTGTGGACGTTTAAAATAAATGGAAACATATAATATATTGTTTCTTACACCTAGCTTCTTTCACGTGGCAAAATATTTTTATCAATGTTATGTGTGTATCAATATTTCATACTTTTTATTGCTGAATAATATACTACTTTATGCATATACTTCATCTTTTTATCTGTTGATGAAAATATGGGTTGTTTACACTTTTGTCTATGTGTTGTAAATCATGCTGCGATAAATATTTATATATTCTTTGTGTGTGGACAAATGTATTCATTTCTGCTAGGTAGATACCTAGAAATGGAATTTTTGGATTTCCTAACTGTATTTAACTTAAAAAAAGGTTGTCAGCATGATGCATCCAGCTTTACAGCATGGTACTGGTACCAAAACAGATATATACACCAATGGAACAGAACAGCGGCCTCAGAAATAATGCCAAACATCTACAACCATCTGATCTTTGACAAACCTGACAAAAGCAATGGGGAAAGGATCCCCTACTTAATAAATGGTGTTGGGAAAACTAGCTAGCCATATGCAGAAAACTGAAACTGGACCCCTTCCTTACACCTTATACAAAAATTAACTCAAGATGGATTAAAGACTTAAATGTAAGACCTAAAACCACAAAAACAATAGAAGAAAACCTAGGCAATACCATTCAGGACATAGGCATGGGCAAAGACTTAATGACTAAAACACCAAAAGCAATAGCAACAAAAGCAAAAACTGACAAATGGGATCTAATTAAACTAAAGACCTTCTGCACAGCAAAAGAAGCTACCATCAGAGTGAACAGGCAACCTACAGAATGGGAGAAGATTTTTGCAATCTGTTCCTCTAACAAAGGGCTAATATCCAGAATCCACAAAGAACTTAAATTTACAAGAAAAAAACAACCCCATCAAAAAGTGGGTGAAGGATATGAACAGACACTTCTCAAAAGAAGACATTTATGCGGCCAACGAACATATGAAAAAAAGCTCATCATCACTAATCATTAGAGAAATGCAAATCAAAACCACAATGAGATACCACCTCATGCCAGTTAGAATGGCGATCATTAAAAATCAGGAAACAACAGATGCTGAAGAGGATGTAGAGAAGTAGAAACGCTTTTACACTGTTGGTGGGAGTGTAAATTAGTTCAACCATTGTGGAAGACAGTGTGCTGATTCCTCAAGGATCTAGAACCAGAAATACCATTTGACCCAGCAATCCCATTACTGGTTATATACCCAAAGGATTATAAATCATTCTACTATAAAGACAAATACACACGTATGTTTATTGAAGCACTATTCACAATAGCAAAGATTTGGAACCAACCCAAATGCCCGATAATGATAGACTGAATAAAGAAAATGTGGCACATATACACAATGGAATACTATGCAGCCATGAAAAAGGATGAGTTTATGTCCTTTGCAGGGACATTGGTGAAGCTGGAAACCTTCATTCTCAGCAAACTAACACAGAAACAGAAAACCAAACAGTGCATGTTCTCACTCATAAGTGGGATTTGAACAATGAGAACACGTGGACACAGGGAGGGGAACATCACACACTGGGGCCTGTCTGGGGGTGGGTCTAGGGGAGGGACAGCATTAGGAGAAATACCTAATGTAGATGACGGGTTGATGGGTGCAGCAAACCACAATGGCATGTGTATACCTATGTAACAAACCTGCACATTCTGCACATGTATCCCAGAACTTAAAGTATAATTTTAAAAAATGTTGTCATATTTTTTCTAGTAATTGCATCATTTTGAGTTTCCAACTTATCTACATTATCACCAACACTTGTTATTGCCTATTTTTTTTATTATAGTTATCCTTGGAGGTGTGAAGTGGTAGCTCATTGTGCTTTAAATTTGAATTTCTCTCAAGTCTAATAGTGTCAACAATCATACCATGAGTTTATTGGCAATTCATATATCTTCTTTGTTGAATTTTTTTGGTGAAATGAGTTGTCTTTTTATTATCAAGTAATAAGATATATTTTTATATTCTAGATATAAAATTTATATTTATTTTTATTTCCTTTTATCACATATTATTTATATAAATTCTCTCCTAATCTGTGACTTGTGTTTTAATTTTAATGGTGTCCTTTGAAGTACAAAAGATTCTAATATCTGTCATTTTGTTATTTGTTTTGATATATTTAACATAATAAAGAAATTTATATAACAAAGTGAGGAATATTTAGCATATATTCATCAAATATAAAAAGTTGATGAAATTAAATAAGTTTTCACATAGTTAAATTAAAAAGAAAATAAATAGGCCAATCAAACAATGACTACAATGCATACACTAACATTTAGAATAAATCACATTGCAAATGGTGAGTCGACATAAAAATATATATTAAAAAATTAATATTCAAATAAATTTAAATTTTAAAGTAATATTTTACTTTGCTTCTTAAATCAGCAAAATTGAAAAAAATAATAAGAATGACCCTTGAAGTAGTGAAGAAAGGGTCTGTTGATAGGACCTGTTTTCTCTGTTCTGGAACAGCTTGACACAATTTGTAAGGCCACATATAGAGAACATTTATTAATGATTAAAAATTGGCTGGTTTACATACCTTATTGTGAGAACCAAAATGAGTTTTCTCATTCCATATTCAACCACATTCCTAGGATAGCCCATGGGAGGCTAGATTTGAGTTTGTAGTGCCCCAACATATCAGCTCTCATTGGCCCAGGTGTAGAGAGGAGGAAATATAAACCAGGCAGCATTTAATCAGGTAAGAGAACCACATGAGAACCAGGTAAGACATTATTTATCTTTATTTTTTTACATTACACAACCATGAGAATTGCTGAGGAAATTAGTATTTAAAAGAGAGATTTGGAAAATCAATGATGTCACCAACCTGTCAATCTGATATTTAGCCAACAATGTGGGACCATTAAGGGATGCTGGTGAAAAACATTTATGGGGAGCTGTTTCTTCTGTGGTTCTGCAGCTAAGTGTGTATTGAAGGAGTGGTGACTCTTGATCAGCAGGGCCAACAGTTTGGACAATGAGTTGGACACAAAGTGAAGGAAAGTAAGAGCTGGCTGGACCTGGCCTGCAACTCTGTGATTTCTTTCATTGCCTCTAATTGCGTGATTTTCAAAAAGTAATGATTTCTGATTCAACTTTTCATATCTCACACAATTCTAACTTGGAATCACATAGTCAACAAGATTTGAGGGAATATAATTCTAGTCTAACCAATTGACAGTGTAAGTTTTCAAATGAGAATAAATTTCCCAAATTAGTCTTTCCCTCTCCACAAAAATGGATCAATGACTCTTAGCACCAAACTATTAACTTGCTTTTCTGTGGAATGAAGTAAGGTATTGGGCTAGAAGACCAGAATATTTATAGAAAAAAAAATAGACATCAGGAATAGGCAAAAGAGGCTTCCCCAAGAGATGCTTGGCTATTTCTAATGTTGATGATATTTCATAGAGGGCATTCACATATAACGTTGGGGAAAACAAATATTAATACATTTTTGGAAGGGAGGTCAAAAATATGTAATAAAGTTTAGAAATATGAATCCTCTTTAATACACTATTACCATTTGTAACGATGTATCATACAGAAGTAACTAGGAAAGCGTGAAAGATATTATCTGTGGCCTTGTTTATAATAGGAAAACCTTAAAAGCAACCTCAAGGTCCTTCAATATGGGATTGCTTTAAAAAATTATGGTACAAATGTGTTTGTTATTAAAAGTTATTAAGTCTAAAGTATGTAATTATGTCTATACTAGAAGAATATAGTATTGTGATTGTTACTGAAACACCCACGGTTCTGTCTAGGTCCTGTTGGTTGTCCCACGGAAAGCCAATCATTGAGAGAATAAGTATTGCCAGAGAAGGCTTTATTCAGGTGCTCCAGTTGAGAAGATGGGAGATAAGTCTCAAATCAGATCCCAACTGACTAAAATTAGGGGTTTATATATCTGGGAAGAAATGTAACTACATGTGGGAAAGCAGGAATTAGGGAGGGGTAAGGAAGAGAAATTGGTCAAAGGTGGTCAGTTAGGCAATCATGATGAGTGAGGGGCATGGTGTCTTATTGTCCAGGGGTGATGATCTGGAAAGTCTGAGCTCCTTGAAGCAACCTGGGAGGACTGAAGACAAATGTAACATTTCTCAAGTTTTAAGACTGAGAGGGTCAATTTCCATGTGTATTAAAAAAAAAAAAACTGTAAACATTAGTTCTATGAAATAACTGGGCCAGTTTCATTATGACAATGTATAGTATATGAACATGTTAGGGTTATGTATGGGTGAAAGAAATTCAGCTAATATTTATTTTTCTATACTTTAAATGCTATCTGAATTTTTATCATGTATATTCATTACACTTAAAAATAGAGCGTTTTTTAATATTTTGGGGGTAAACAATTATGTGAAAATTGACTATGCAAGTAAACATTCTGAACAAGTACAAACCCTATGAATAAAAAGTTCTGAATATAAAGTTGAAAAATATATAAACACATTTAAACCTACTGAAGTTTTAATAGAATAGTATCATACCTTTAATGGTTTTAATATAATCCTCCTAAGACAGTTTACTGTGCTTAATGGGAGCATCAGAAGAATTTTCACATTCTTTTCATGCAAGATGATAAAAAGATGAGCTTATTGTTGCTATTCTATTTTTCATTCTTTCTTTGGCTTTGATTCTTAGGACAGAGCACCCTTTTCATCTTGCTACAAATATGACTCTGCATAAATCTCTTAGGTTAGGTCTCTATGCAGGAAATAATATGGTGAAAAAAAATTCTCCCTCTTTTCTACATAATTTTCCTTCTGTGAGCCTATGGTCAGACTCAGGGTTTTATTATGAATCCCAGTTGCCAACCAACTTTCTTTTGTAAGTTATAATCCTTGGCTTCTTGTTTTGTTAGATGCATAGATATTTAAACTATAAGGGCTTACACATATAAGTATCCCTGCAATACACCCTTGTCTTCTTTTTCAGCTCTTTTTAGGTGCATAAAAGTACTTTTACAATGAAGCTAAAAGTCAGAATTGTGGACAAACATTTCCTTTGAATTGACTGAAAGTAAGACTATCTTATTTACATTATTTAAAAACCATAAAAATACAAGGACATTACCTAGTAAGAGAGAAGGATGCAAGTATGGAATTAAAATTTCTATAAACCTTCACATAAGTGAGTGAACACAGCACATTCTGTAGTGATCCACAAAGTGATGCCCATTCTAACAACAGCAGTATCGCTTAACGTTACAAGCAGATTCTGAAGTCAGGTTTCCTTAGCAGCAACACTCATGTCTGTTGTAAATCCTTAGGTAAGCTTGAGAACCTCTCTGTCCTTTGATTTCTCATTTATAAAACAGGAATAGTAATAATGGCTACCACACAGAATAGCTATGAGAATTCAGTGAGTTATTATACGTGAGATACTTGGAAAAGTACTTGTTACTGCTACTAAATGGTACGTACTATTTGTTAATTTTAATATCTTTTTATCACTATTTTCTTACTGACATAATAATTGCACAACTTTAATACCTTTATAAACGAAAAATAAGAATCATTAGAGAAGGTCAATGCCATTCTTCTAATGTTAAAGGGCTTAATGGTTTGATGTTCTGTGTATATAAAACTCAATTTCATAATAACATAATAATACCTCAAAGCAAGCATAAGGGCTTACTAGGAGATAGGTTTTGTACTCAAACATTTTATGTGCATTATCTCATTTTCTCACATAAAATTTTTGAGGCAGATTAAATTTATATATGAGGAAACTGAGGCTGAGAAAGACTGCCCGAGATCACTTAATGAATGGCAAAGCCGGTCTGCTTGATGCGAAAAGTCTTTGCTGTCAAACAATATACTGTGACCTTCCAGAACTAAAGTTGAAGGCAAGAGACAACATTCCCTTTTATGTGATTTCTCTAAACCTTTGCTTCTATATTGCTCTTAAACTTTTTTTTAAAAATCCAACTATCAATATCTCCTCTTATCAAATACATTATATATGAGCTATTTATAACCCATTGGTTTATTTTATAAATACATTTCCTGTATTTACTCCAGGTAGCCATTATATTTCAGTGAGTTAAAATAGATAAAAGATTTTTAAGTTGTGTATAGGGTTCATTTTGTATAAACTTTGGTGATAACAGGTAAGAAGTAAGAACTAAAATATCCAGACTTTGCATGGCAAGGAGATGAGCAAAGTTTTATTCCCCAACATTATTATGAGGTCATATATTATCACTTTCCCAAAAGGCTCTAGACATTATTTTCTCTCTTAACGATTTGCAATTTTAAATAAGTACATGTTTCTTTATTTTGTAGCCCAGAGTTAATGATGTTGTCTTAAATCTTTATATATTTTTCTTATTGAATCTCTGTGAATTAGAGCAATCCACATTTTATGTTATACATACATATTTATGAAATAAATTTTGTTATACATTTTATTTTAAAAAACAATATAAATAGGATTTGGTATCAACTGGGGATCTTAGAACATATCCCCTGCTAATATGGAGGAACTAACATTAAGGGCACATTCTAAGATATTGGGAGTTAGAAATTCAACATATCTTTTTGAGGAACACAGTTCAATTCATGAGAGTAGGAAAAAGCCACTGTGATATAGGGCCTAACCTAGAGCTGGCATTTGTAGCAGTATAACATTGGATAAAGCACATACCCTTTCTGGGTGTCCATTCTCTTCTCCATAAAATGACCATTTGGCTGGAATTTAAGGTTATTTCTCTCTCTGACCTATTTGCTGCTTGTTCATTATATAATGCTTCAGTTCATTATACGTCTCTCCATCCCACCCTGCCTCAATTTAAAAGGCTTTCTAGGTTTGAAATATAGTTTGACAATTATGTTTGAACTTTCTTTGCTTTTCATTTGTTTTGTCCTTTTGAGATACTATAACGGAACACTGTAGAAGAAGTGGTTTATAAACAACAAATATTTATTTCTCACAGTGCTTAGGGCTGGAAAGTCTGAGATCAAAGACCTGGCAGATTTGATGTCTGCTGAGGTCCCCTTTCTGGTTTATAGTGTTACCAAAACACCAGGGATTCTGTCTAGGTCCTCCCCACATTGAAAGCCAATGACTGAGATGATGAGTATTACTAAAGAAGAAGGCTGTAATCGGATGCTGCAGCCGAGGAGACAGAAGCTCAGTCTCAAATCCATCTCTCTGACCAACTAAAACTAAGGGTTTATATAGCAGGGAAGAAATGTAACTGTGTAAGAAAACAGGAACTAGGGAGGGGCAAGGAAGCAATCATGGTAAATGAGGGGCCCGGCATCTCATTTTCTGGATGTGGTGATCTGATGCGTTTCAGTTCTTTGATACTTTTTTTTTAAAAAATCTGAGGTTGTTTCCTGATGAAGGAACTCAGATAAAACAAATATAAATTTCAAGCTTTAATACCAGAATTTCTATGTTTATCAAAAAAAAAAATGTCTACGGAACAATTGGGTTGGTTTCAATAGATGCCCTTCTTCTAGTTGTGCCCTCACATGGTAGAAGGAGGAAGGGAGTTCCCTAAGGTGCCTTTTATAAGAACATAAGAGCTTCATCTTCATGACTTAATAAGCTCCCAAAGATCTCACATCCTAATCCCCTTAAATTTGGGATTAGGTTTCAAAATATGAACTCTGAGAGACACAAACATTAAGTCTACAGCATTATTATTTTCTATATTGTTGCTTTTAATGTCAAAATTATGCCAAATTAAAAGCACATAAATTAAAACAATTTTATTGATATTATAAATTCAGATCTGGGCCACATTTCAACAAATTAACTGATTATTTTGGCCAGCCTCTGTCTTTATATATATGTTATCCTTATTCTCATTTTAGATTAGGTTACTAAACAATTAACTCAATTAATTTTATTCAGTTACATAGCTGTGAATGTGTTATGGCCTGAATATTTGTGTCTTCCTCAAATTTATATATTGAAATTCAAATCCCCAAGGCAATAGTACCAGGAGGTAAAACCTTTGGGTGGTGAAGTTATGAGGGTGGAACCCTAGTTAATGAAATTAGTTCCCTTATAAAGACCCCACCCTCTCCAGAAGACTCCTATGATCCTCCTACTATGTGAGAACAAAGTAAGAAGGTGCCATCTATGAACAGAAAATATGTCCTCACCAGACACCAAATCTCTCCACCACTTATCTTAGACTTCTCAGCCTCTAGAACTGCGAGAGATAAATTTCAGTGGTTTTTAAGTCACTCAGTCTATGGTATCTTGTTATAGCACCTCAAACAGACTAGTATTGTATTAAAGATTCTGTGCCAATTTAATAAAAGTCACCAACAACATTTTATTGGCTTTAATATCTTTAGATAAATTTTATGATCAATTTCTTATATATTTGAAATTAACAAAAAAGTCAATAGGACAATGAAATTTTATTCCAGATAAACACCTAAAGATGCACAGTGAAAACGAAGATTTCTCTTTGGAGTCTGGGGATCGTGTTAGTCTGTCATTTTTTTAATACACCTACTTATTAGTAATACTTGGTGCTCTCTCTATGCTCAATCACATTTTGTGTCTGAAATTTAAGCTAACATTCTGGGTTTTAGTTTCAGTTATATTCACTGTTTCAGGAAGTTCCTTGCTAGATATTTCTTACTTGTTTGATGTAGCTTGATCCTTCTGTCTGACCTTGTTTTAGAAGTAGTTGCTTAAAAGCAGTGAGTTCTTACTCCATTTATCACTAAAAAGTTTTTCTTTGACAAAACTGAGCTAAATTCTCCCCTCTGGGAATGCGTTCTTTGTGTTAAGTAAGGCAAGCCCCCAAGCAAAGTTGTGTTCGTTCTCCAGCGTGGACTACTGGGGAAACACACTTTCTTTTTTACAGAGTGGCGGAGAGCCACTTCTAGGCCCTGGCCAGCTCCCTGCACACTCCTTGCAGCCTTGCCCCAGGCCACAGGGTTGCATCTGCCTTGCCCCAGGCCACAGGGTTGCATCTGCCTTCTCTCCTTTTTTAAAGCCCCTCTATAAAGCTCTCCTCTATAAGCCTACTGTGCCTGAGAGCATGGAGCTCAACATCTGGTTAAAGCCTAGGATACTGTCTCGCTATGTTGACATTTCTTTCTGGCTCCCAATACAGATATTTGGATCATTTTTAGTGTAATTGTTTTTCTTGTTAACCTAATGTGGCACTGGCAAAGTTTTAAAAAATTACACACACACACACGCGCGCGCGTACAGAAAAGTTAAAAGACAAATTGCTACCATATTCATTGGTTGGAAACATTTGATCTACTTACTGCTAAATTCTGCAATGTGGGGTAGAATTTTCCTTTTATGTGATTCTTCCCCTATATTACAACATGCTGGGAAAAAAAAAAACAGATTTCAATTAAGGTAGAAGTGATGGATAAGTTTTAATGGACTCTCATACTGACATAGTTACTTACGAGAAAACCAATTCAAACACATTCAAGATATAGAGATAAACAAGCAGAGAGTGGGATTATTTTTCACATAAAGGGCTATCATTTCTGCATTAAAAAAATGATCGAACTATTAAGTATTTTAGTACTTGCTGTTTGAAACAGCATCCCCACATCCTAACGTTCCCCTTCTCTCGAGAATTCAACATTTTTGTTGAGGGAATGAAAATACATTGAGACATACTTTTCATATTCAAATAACCACTAAGCTATACAGCATGCGTCGTCAAGTTGATACATCAAGTATGAAAGGCAAAGTAAATCAGTGTTGTCTTTCCTTCCTTCCTCCCTCCCTCCTTCCCTCGGTTCCTTCCTTCCTTTCTTCCTTCCTTCCTCCTTCCTTTTTTATGCTTTTATTATATATGTTTCAACTTGTGTAATATCAATTCCAAACTATTTACATAGTTTAACACAAGTTATCTGGGGAATCTTGGAAAGATCATTTAAAATTTTTAGTCAGTTTCCTTATTTATAAAAATAAAGCTAAAGAAAAGTAGAATGGATAATATCAAATGAATCTTACAGCTATTAAATAGTATTTGTTATATTTAGAATACTTGAGAATGAAGCGTTTTAGTTATTAGTTTTTACTTGCAGAAAACTTTCTTCCTTGTAAAATTGAGCCAAGCAGAAGCCAAGCTACAGATGTTTCATGTTTTAGAGTAACTATCCCAAGACTTTTGTCTTTCTCACCCAGGATCAGCTACTGCACTTAATCCTTGTACCTAAATTACTCACTCAGAATTTTGTCTATTTCCAAACCCTACCCACAATGCCAGATCTTCTTGATTTTGAAAACAGGTCTTGTTCTACCACTCATTGACTGTGGAACTTTGTACAAGCTACTAAGCCTTTTTGAACCCCAACTTCCATGACAAGGTGGAAATTATAGATGGGATATAGAGGGATACAGGAACGGAAAAAAGAAGAGATATAAATAAAAATTTAAAATAATATGAATTAAGAAATGTACAAAAATGTATAATGTGGTATACTAATAGTTCTCTTTTTTGTGGCTAAAAATTCAAATTAAAAAATTAGTTATGATTTTGGTGAAATAAATTACCCTTTCAAAGAAATAGTCTGCCATTCTTAAGTAACAGTAAAGTAGCAATAGCTTTAAACTTGCAATAATGTGAAAGATGTGCTTTTTAAGTAATAATAACTAAATTAAAAATAATATATTGTGTAATCCCACTAATATATATGTATAGATATAGACAGATATATAGACATGGATACATATATTTGTGTATAAAAATACTCTAAATGAATATACTACAAAAACTTAATGCCAATTATATATGGTGCTATATCCACTTATTTTAATTCCTTTAACATTTTATGTATTTCTAAACTATACTGATCTCAAAAAGAAATTCACATGTAGAACACAAAACAATGCCTGAGAAACCAAATGTAACAAAATATACTCTTCAAAATGACTATCAAAGAACAGTTCTAAGGAATTAATCCAATAAAAAATAAAGCCAATCTAGAACACCAAAATATTTTAAAGAGAATTTTTAAATTATTATTTACATATTTGATAATCACTCCCTTTCCTTTTAGCTTTACAGCTGAGGAAAGGGAAAAATGATTCAGTTACAGGTGATTCATATTTCATAGAAATTCATTTTTAAGGAATCGAGCCTTAGCAGTTATTAATTATTAGAAGATTTATAGTACATTTAAGAATGATGCATAGCCATGGCTGCTGGAAAAGAATGGAGCCTATCCAAATAGCATGGAAATAAGTGTTGCATTTATACATAAGGAAAGAGGATTTAATTTCATCAGTATTATTGCCATTTTAACAGCAATACAGCGCTGCAGCAGCCATCATAATTATTGTCATAGGCTGGGAGGTTGTGGGAGGGCAAGAACATTTTTATAGATTAATAATCTCTTGAGGTCGTGGAGTACCAAATGTGTTTCTTCTCTGTTGGGGAGAGCAGGAGGAGAGGGAGCTGCCTCTGATTAAATCTGAGGAGCCTGGGTTTCTGTATGAAGATCTTAACAAGGAAATGAGATTGAGCCGCTTTAAACTCATCCAGTTCAACTACAGTAAATATTGCTTGGCAGCGGTGAAATCTTAATTAGTATTTCCCTCCTGTTAAACAATTCTAGTGGTTAAGAGACACTGAAATCGTGATATTTGCTTCCCCTGATATGTTCTGTTTTAACTCTTTTTTATCTCATATTTTCAGAGAAAGAAGTCTATCTACTGCCTATTTTAAAAATATGTTATTTGCCATTACCTTATATTCAGCTGCTTATTTTTTCACTTCCTATTTAAAGTCTCTATTGTTAGATACAGTACAAAAAGGTATTTCTCTCAAGTCAGGTCAATCACTTCAATTTTTATTACAATAAAGATGTTTCCACAAAAACGCTAAGCTGAAAAGTGAATTATGTCAGCACTGAGTCTATTTTTAGAGGCATAAATAATTTCAGATGTGACTTTTGAAGATGTATCTAGAATAATGTCATGACCTTTATACTTAATTACGATGCAACGTAATTTAAAATCGTGGACATATAAGTACCAGGTCTTCTGAAACTGAGACTTATTCTTTCTAGGTTTATTCCTAAATTTCTAACAGAATTTGGATTCATTCTAAAGTCATCTTCATGCATATTTTTAATATTTATTTAGAAAATAATAATATGTTGAGAGATGTACTAAAGACATTTTGATGTGAATTTTATTCTCAGGGGACATACAAACTATTTGAAGGAGATACATTATGTATAGGAAGAACACATAAATATCTGCGGCCGGGCGCGGTGGCTCAGTCTGTAATCCCAGCACTTTGGGAGGCCGAGGTGGGCGGATCATGAGGTCAGGAGATCGAGACCATCCTGGATAACATGATGAAACCCCGTCTCTACTAAAACTACAAAAAAAAAAAAAAAATTAGCTGGGCTTGGTGGCGGACGCCTGTAGTCCCAGCTACTCAGGAGGCCGAGGCAGGAGAATGGCGTGAACCTGGGAGGCGGAGCTTGCCGTGAACCGAGATCGCGCCACCGCACTCCAGCCTGGGCGACAGAGCGAGACTCCGTCTCAATCAATCAATCAATCAATCAATATCTGCCTTTCAAAAGATCAACTGATATAGATTGTGAAATAAAAGAGCCCCGACAAGACAAAGTTCAAAAAACTCATTAAACTAATTTTGGATCCATAAATTTTTGAAAGTGGCTTAATGTTTTATTTTGTTTTTCTCTTTTCTGTTAATAGATCAGGGCCACATTCTCTTTGAGCACCTTGATCCCAATCAGTATCTTTTCGTGGGTGAAAAGGGGCGGTAAGGAATATGAAGAAAACTGCTCTAAACCAAGGCTGTCTCCAATACGATAGGATGTATAGTTACCTTACTTATGCTGGAATATCAGAACGCGGTAGTCATTATCACTTTTTTAGTTTATTTTTCAGTAGATAATAACTCTCTTCTCTTTTCTGCCTACCATTATTTTTACAGACATTGACATTCTTCATTCCTTAAAAATCATCTTGGCAGGCAAGAGAACTGAGCCAGGGGTGTGTGGTTAAGATAGTTGGACAGTCTTTGCACTATAAATCATGAAATGATTGGAGTATAGACCCCAATGGTAAGTTTAGATCAGAGTGGTTTCTTCTCCTGCTAGCCTAACGTCTCAGCTCTCTTGTCATTCTTCCAGGAAGCTCAATGGAAGTTGTGGAAATAGCTAAGCAAATACAACCAAAACAGTTGTTTTCATCTTTTGTTAACGTCAGCTCCATCTTCTTCAGTTGGGAGCCTGAAGACAGTAATCCCAAAATTTGTGGTTTGATACAGTTTCAGTCACTGTTCATGTGTTCTTTCTCCTGTAATACCAGTTTTGTCCTGTGGAACTGCTTGGCCACAGATGAGTCTTACTCTTCATTGAGAAAGAGGGTCTCTAAATTCCCACCCAGAGTGTACTCCTATTTTGTAAATCATATGGCTACAGGAAATATATATTCTTAGCTTATGAATCATTTAACGGCAAAAATTAATAGTTGCAAAACAACAAAATTCACAGAGTATGTAATACTTTTGAAGTTTCTCCTAATATATTATCAGTTTTGATTCTAAATAACTCAAAAAGTAAACCAGGCAGTCTTTTTGTGTATGAGGAATATCATTAAAAGAAGATCATTGACTTTACCAAAGACATAGATTCATAGACTCTTAGATTGAGGCAGTCTCTTTTAGGTACAGTGACCACATTTTCATTGTATCTTATAGAAACTTTTGAAAATAAAAGAGGCCTATTAATAATTTTTCTAAAGCAACAGGCAAAACTAGAAATTTCTTTGAAAATCAAAATATATAGTCACATTTTAAAAATCATCTAGTCAATGATATTTTTCCAGACTTACCCACGATAATTATTTAGTTTTGGTTTAGATAATTCTAATGATGGGAGAAAACATATTTTGCACAAGTTATTCCTTTAATGGACTTTTTTACTTCTTAAATATTTTTATTTATATTTATCCAGAATTTTCGCCCTTTTATCTTTCGCCCCCGATCTTAATTTTAGCCTCTGAAACAAACCCCCGCATGAGAACCCTTTAAATATATAAATAGAATACTCACACCTCTCCCAACCTTATTATTTGTAGTTCTCATTTCCATCACCTCCACATTTTTCCCGTTGTCCTTTGTGAAGCATAAATTTCAGACACCTGAACAGTATTGAGACCCTCAAATGTACTTCAGTGTTGTTGGTTTTCTTCCCCTCATGGATCTTTTAAAAATGTATCATTTAGGAAGACTACAGTAAAACCAACCAGTGGAACCATAACCAATTATATTTGAGTATTGGTAGTTTTAGGACTGATTACAGTTTAATCTTAGCTGATAATGACTGGCATCCTACTCTCATGACAAAGGCTGGTTATTTTGTGGGAGTCATTGTGGATTGCAGAGATCCGCCCTTGGTGATAACCACACTGTCTGTTTCTTTGACAGGAATAGTGCTCTCCTCCTGCCTCTTGCCTTCCACCCTCCTCTTGATCCTGTGACAAAGACTCTTAATTCTACAATCGTCTCTCCTGTTTAGTCAAAAGCAAAGTCTCCTTAGAATGAGCTACTCAGCTTCTGTAGTCTCACTAGAGCTCAGGCATCTTTGCCTTGGCAACTGGGGAAATTTCTAGGATCTCCCTTAGAGGATTCCTTTTTTGGTTGCTCCAGCCAGAAGCCTCCCTTCAGACTTCTGGCAGGGGAAAGAAAGCAGGCATCAGTCTGTATGTTCATATGTGCATCAACCTCTATTAAGCCCACATCATTCTGTTCTAAGGTTGTCTAGTGCAAAACCTCACAGCTGCTGCAATGCCACAGCTTAGTAAATATCCTGATAAACAGAGAGATGTTAGGCTCACCCTCTTGCAGGAAATCACCATTTCTACTCCAGAAATTCACTTGAAAGACTCTCTTCTTTTACTTTTCTAGTCTTATACAACCTGTAAAGTAGGGTGCTTGACCAGTGTTGCTACCTTTTAGCATATGCTGCATGGCTTTATTCTAACACCATTCTTCGGAATAGATAGGTATTTAATACCTACACTCTGCAGCTTTTGACTTTCACTGCAAATTAAAAAAAATACATTTACATTTTTATATACTACCTTCTACTTAATAGCACATGGAAAAAGACTAAAAACCATTAACCTTAATCTGTGTACAAATCATGGGAAAAATAGAGTTGTAGTAAGAGATGCTGAAACAGTCCTTTGTACCTCAGTTCCCCGCTGTTATGGAAAATATTTAACAGCATGAAAACAACTTAATAGTCATAGACTCACTGGTCCCATCATTTCAACTCCTGAGTGCATCCATCCTAAATGTGTTTATATAATCCTTATTTCTATAGGATTTTCAGTATGAAAGAAAAATCAAAATGCATGACTAGCACAATGCTGTCAATATTTATGACACCATGTAAATCTAATCCACGTTGTTGGGAAAAAAAATCAACTTCTTATAGTCGAATAGCTCTTAAATAATAAAGTTTACTTTGGATAATTAATCATAAGAATCCTGCTTGCACATCTCAACCCTAATCTTATAAATCATATCACATCTTCTTTTCATTTAGTAAGAATCTAGATGATTTGTATAACTTTTGTTGATTTATGGTTTTAAAGTAGAGCTCTCGAAGGGCTCAGTTAACATGGAAATCAATAATTGCTGAAGCTAAAAGGGCACTGTATAGGTGAATTTCCTTCTCTCCCTACAATTCTCTGCAGTACACAATTTCCTATGTTTCTCCAGATATGTTGCTTGAGCATTACCATGGAATTAGCAACCAAGAGTTCCTCATCTTAAAATCTAATTGGGCTTTAATTCTTATGATTAGTACTGTTAATCTGATTATTAACAAATATTTTATTTCCCAAAACCTAGCCTTAAGAAATTACAGTGAGAACACATGGATACAGGAAGGGGAACATCACACTTCGGGGACTGTTGAGGGGTGGGGGGAGGGGGGAGGGATAGCATTGGGAGATATACCTAATGCTAGATGACGAGTTAGTGGGTGCAGCGCACCAGCATGGCACATGTATACATATGTAACTTACCTGCACATTGCGCACATGTACCATAAAACCTAAAGTATAATAATAATAATAATAATAAAAAGAGTAAAAAAAAAAATTACAAAAAAAAGCTTTAGAATTGTCGGGGGAAATTAAAATTTATGGATTCTCTTGATCTATATATTAATACTACTCAGTTCCCAAGTGCCCTAGATGAGTTACTATACTTCAGATGATGCTCATTTAAACAAAATGTTTACAGTGTGTTAACTCATGTTCTCCACTGTTCCATTAAATATTTGAGATGGTTTACAAAACATATGTAACTCAGCAACATAGCATTCATTGTTCAGTAAGTAAAAGACAAACAATGAGTAAATTTAGCTGAGGTAATTAATTAATGGAGAGAGGATTAAGATTATAAAGTATCTTTTTACAAAGAATCTACAGTGTTACAGTAGGTCTAAACCTACCTTTTTTGGAAGAATTTTATCCATACCAGAAGGAGAAAATGTATTTATGTCACAAATATTCTTCAATAGGAAAATGTTATTATTATACTTTTCAAAATAAGTCACTTAAGTTTCCAAATAAGTCACTAAGTGTTTAAAACATTTAACACATGTTTTAAAATTTTTACTGTAAGCAAATTTTTTAAAAGGCATAATATGAGGTAAGTGCAATACACAACATATCTGTGCTTTCCTTTTTATTTTCCTTGATAAAAATAGACAATAACTGTGATTATAGTCCATAAGATAACCCTTATAAACTTTCAAAGTTTGTAATCACCTCTTCCTTGACACTTCAAAAGATATCTTTGTTTCTTTGAATTTTGTATATATTCCATTTTAATGTAATTGGAGATTTTGAGCTTCTTCACAATTCCTTCTAAGTTTTCAGTAAGCATACTAAATTGTGGATCCAAGATCTGACTCCTGGAATACTTCTTAGGAGCTGATAGCTGATAGGCTTATTACTGAATTTTTCCCAGGAGTATTGAATCATTCCTGATTGTTGATCTTTCCCTAGAGAATCTTTTTCTGGGGTGAATAAACAGCCAATCTGTGCTTAATTCCACTATTTAGAGACTCATAGTCAAGATTTTTCTTAAATTGCCCATACGTGCCTTCATGTGTAAAGATGCCTTTCTAATGTGAAAGAAGTGTGAAAAGAGGGACAAAAGACATGTGGATCCCTCTATTTTGCACAGACATTGAGAGATTTCTTTGAAAGAAGCCACTCATTTAAGATCTGGCATGTCACACAATTCTGTTTCCTTGCCCTAAAGAGCTACTCAGCATCTGGCATCTGGGTTACCTTATTTTTAATATTGCTGAACAAAAATTTTATTTGCCGTAGGTGATAGCTATAAGGTTTGCATTCATATGTAACAATAATTATGAACACCTATAAGCTTCACCCACTGCCTTGGAAACACTATAAGGCCATGGACTGTACATGATCTTTTCACTATTACATGCCAGCACATAGCATTCATTCATTCACTTAACACAAATTTATTAAATACCTACTATGTGCCAGGCTCTGTTATAGGGTTAGCAGAGAACAAAATAATGAGTGCTCTCAAAGAACTTACATTCCATTGGCTGGCTCATGGAACTACTCAATGAGCTTTAGATTGCTTTATTAAATGAGTGAATAAATAAAAGAATTGGTGTCTGTAGAAATAATCTGTATGTTTATAAAATGATTCAAAAATAGGCCGGGCACGGTGGCTCATGTTTGTAATCCCAGCACTTTGTGAGGCCAAGGCGGGCAGATCACCTGAGGTCAGGAGTTTGAGACCAGCCTGGCCAACATGGTGAAACCCAGTCTCTATTAAAAATACAAAAAAACTAGCCAGGTGAGGTGGCGGGTGCCTGTAATTCCAGCTACTCATGAGGCTGAGGCAGAAGAATCCTTTGAACCCGGGAGGCAGAGGTTGCAATGAGCCAAGATCGTGCCTTTGCACTCCAGCCTGGGCGACAGAGCTAGACTCTTACAAAAATAATAAAATAAAATTAAATTAAATTAAATTAAATTAAATTAAAAAATAATTCAAAAAATAGCTATGTAGTTTTTATCCTCTGGAGACAAATCACTAATTAGTGGTATAAGTGAGCATTTTATGTAATGTATTTTTTTATCTTTTTTTATTCAGTGTTTTCTTTCTTTACTCAGTTTTCTCTCTTTATGCACCCATTAGGAGATGTCATTATTTATCATGATTTCTTATTTTTGCTGGAGGATGGCTATACTGAAAGGTAATCATTATCATCCCCAAATATAAAAAGTGACACAATAAAAATATAAAGACTTCATGCTCATATTACTGCTATAGAAAATACACTGATAATATCAATAGTGTTTTGATTACATGTATTTTAAATAGAGAGATTAAAGGCTTATAAAGGGAAATAATTTGTCAATATATAGATAAATTTAATGTACACCATTTCATATTTTGATCTGATTTAAAGAAACAAATGGAACTGCTAATCCCTCCCTCCAAAAAACAACTACAGATTAAAATTTCCCAACTTTTATTTGCTCCATAAATTCCAATCACATGCAACAAAGTGCTCATGTAATTATATTTCACTAAACTGACATTGATTTGGGTTTGGTTTTATTTATATTTACTTTCATCCATTCATTTGTTCTTCTGTTTTTCACCACATACTTATCTGCTTCCAACTGCTCTATTTCACACTAATCTCTATCCTCACGTTGTTTACAAACATGAATGAGAAGTCCTTGTAGATCATGATTTCTATTTATATATCCATTAAAATAATAATTATTGCTATAATTGGATCAGATGCAATTTTCACTGTAATGAACATTTTAAACTCAATATAAATTATTCACTTTTAGGATTTATTTAGTATTTGCTTATATTTTAGTATTTAGTATTCAATTTTAGTGTTTAAGATTTATGTTTATATTATTTTAATGAAAAAAGCCACTATTACTTTTACACCAAGCTAATATTACAAATTATTTACTATTCATGTAAAATATTTATATTTAACATATAGTATTATCAGTAGGATTGTGAATGAAGGAATAATTTAGAGCTGGGAGGATTAATAAAGGCCATCACTGAGCCTAGGTCTTTTTTTCTTTCAGATGATATCCCCATTTTTTTTTCTTTTTTTTTTTTTTTTTCTTTTTTCTTTTAGAGACAAGACCTTACTCTGTCACCCAGACTGTAGTGCAGTTACAGGATCATAGCTCAGTGTATCCTAGAACTCCTGAGCTCAAGTGATCCTCCCACCTCAGATTCTCGAGTGCTAGGACTACAGGTGTGCATCACCATACCTAGCTATTTGTTTTTTTAAATTTTCTTGTAGAGATGCGCTCTTGCTTTGTTGCTCAGGCAGGTCTTAAATTCCTGGCCTAAAGTTATCCTTCTGACTTAGCCTTTCAAAGAACTGGGATTATGGATGTGGCTCATTGCACCTGGCCTATCCCTCTTATTAATATAACTATGTATCCTCTTGCTTTTGTGTTACACAAGATTTGGTAACCTAATGGGTATATTTTGGTGTCATTTCTATACAGCTATTTACTAGTGTGCAAATTAGGATTTTTCAAATATTATTAATATTGCTAATTTTCTTATCATTTTCCCTTAACGATTTAAATTCCAGATTATGCATGTGCTCTATAGGGTTTCAGTGATCCCATGCCACAAATCTAATCACTTGAGTTATATTTCAATATATCTAATGTGTTGGTCAGAATTATTTATAGCCTATGCTATGTACAGCATGACAGGTAATTTAAGATAGAGTTACAGGCCTTTATTGAAGAACAGACTTTTGGAATAATAGAAAAGTTAGCATGTCATCATCCAGTGTATATGTTCTCATGAGTGCTCTCATATTCAACATATGAACTGTCAGAGAAATCATTTACCATGGATGTCTCTGATGGATGAGTTACTCATTCTGCCTAATGAACCTCTCAGCATTTCAACTCAACAGTAACTAAGCATATTCTTTACAGTTTTCAATGTTCAAATACCTAGTATATTGCTAAGTCCTTAGGGGAACTCAACAGTTGTTTGATTACTATTTGCTTATGATCCAAATAGATTAGGGAAGCAAAAAATAGACAGAAACATTATCAGCGATAAAATTTGACATATTTAGGCACACCAGTATTAACTTTAAAGGGGGCTGGCACATTTATCTATTAAACCCGTGACTACAATAAAAAACTATTGTTCAAAACTGATCAATTAATTAATATACTTATATAGTACATATGCTACATGGATAGATCTCTCTCATAAAAGCCTTCTTCAAGGTGTTTATATGTACTCCAAGATATATTTTACATCTATATATTTATATATCTATTTACATTGATACATATATCTGTATAAGTATAGAGAAACATATAGATATGTATAGCCATATAACTTTATAGACATATCTGATACATTGTATATATTAATCTCAATACTATTATTATAATTACAGCAGTATATTGAGTCTTTACAATGTTTAATATATATAATATATTGGAATATTTTTCATTAAAGATACTCCTTACTTTCAAATTAAAAAAAAAGATTAAACTTAGCAAAATAGATGATATAAAATCGTCTTGTTTCTATGAAAATTGTTAAACCATGTTTTATTTGACATTTGGAATGATTTTGCAATCCATGTGTTTATTTAGCATCAATTATCATAACTTCCTAAGAAATTCAACAATTCTTTTATGCCAAATATAAATCATAAAGGGAAAAGGGCAAATATCTCTTCATTTCTTTCTTTGCAACTGATATTTGATGATAGATTAGTAGCCACACCTACTCACAACCTATTTTTAAGTGGTGTAGAACTGATTATGCTGTAGAATATATGAGTAATATGTCATTTTTATTATTAAATGTCATATTTAAGTAGGAAAAAATATGAAATTTTAAAGATGTGAAGATTTCTTTACATTCTCCATATTTGCTGAGCCTTTTTTTCCCCTATGTATTCACAGTAACACACAGAACTCTAGCTCATTCAACTCTATGGATTAGCTTTATACATTTTGCACACGTGAATCTGGACTTAATTTTTCTGGAATCAGAACTCATCTATGGTGAAATATGGAGTATTGAAATGCAAACAAAATCAACACTGCCAAGAAGCCTCCCCAACAATCTGCTATTTACATAAGTTAACCCATATTGTGGACTATTGAGTCCTGGCAGTAGACAAGTTGGCTACCTAATCTGTGCAGTCACTGAATTTTTTAATATCTGGAAAGTTTCTATTCCTTAAAATATTACGTAGTTTTAAATATAATTTTTTCTGGGTAGTGACTAAGTGTATATGCTGGAATGAGACAAATGTATATTTTACATACAAATAACTAAAGTGTGTATATTTGAAGCAAATTATAAGTGATGGAAGAAAATAAGAGTTTGATATTAATTTCTAGTTTTTCTATACCAGTCTAAGAAATTTATGAAAGCCCTTAGTTGGTGCAGGAAAGTGTTTCCACTCTGGATTATGTTTTTTCCTACATATTCCCATGTTCTTTTCCATCTACACTCTGAGCAAAGAGTCTTTGTTTCTTATGAAGTCCTATTGCTACATGCAAATTTTTCCTCATTTTAACTGATGAAGTAATTGAAGTGTGCTTCATGTACTATACCAGTATAGCTTACCCCCTGCATGACGCCTTCCTGTGCCAACATCCTGGGTTACTTGGTATGTTGTTTTCCTGTGATTTCCCTAACCAAAGATCACAAACTGGGAGGCTTGGAAACAGAAATTTATTATCTCACAGTTCTGCAGGACAGAAGCCAACCATTAAGGTGTCAGCAGGCATATGCTTACTCTGCCTATGGATAGAATCCTTACTTGTTTCCTTGTAGCTTCTGGTGATGGTCATCAGTTTGTGGTGTTCCTTGGCTATATCACTGTTATTTCTACCTCTGTTATCACATTGGCTATCTTCTCTCTATATGTCTGTATCTCTTCTCTTTTTCTTTTATTTTTTATTTTTTGTAGAGAAGGGAGTCTTGTTATGTTGCCTAGGCTTGTCTTTAACTCCTGGCCTCAGGTGATCCTCCTGCATAGCCCTCCCAAAGCACTGGGATTATAGACATGAGCCACTGTGCCTGGCCTCTTCTCTTTCTCTTAAAGAGATACCCAATCATTGAATTAGGGCCCACCCTAACTGATTATAATCTCATCTTAACTTGATTACATCTGTAAAGACTCTATTTCCAAATAAGCTGATATTTACAGGTCCTGGGGGTTAGGACTTCGACGTATCTTTTAGGGGGACACAGTTCAGTTTCTAACACTCAGTAATCAGGAACGGCTCCTCTTGTGTTAGCTCTTACTGTTCTGACTCTACAGAGTGCTCGGTGTCTTGTTTTGCCTTCCATTTCTTTGAGTTATTTCCTGATTTGAGAACAATCTGAAGATGCTGCCTCCCATCCTTGCTATACTATTATGCTTCCTGGGAGATTAAGAGTCTGCCAAATTTAGGGAGACTGATCCTTGCTGGGTCAGATAATAGTTTGATTTTTCCTTTTTTAAATTTACATTAAAGTAGAAGATCTGCAGACTTGAAGGCAGAATATAGTCAAAGGAATTTGCCTTTTTTTTCTCCCATTAAAGGAAAAATCTAAGCAATAGGCACCATTACCACTTGCTCTGTTTTCAGGTTTTTGTCTTAATGTCAGAAATTTCAGTGACTCAAAAGACCTTGGGGATAGGAGCTGATATTGTAAAGAAACTGGGAATGTTTGGGGAAGGAAAAAAAGTCATCAACCAAGTCCCAATAAGGAATCTCCAGTTACCATTCTAGCAAGAAGGAATTTGTGTTTTGACCCTTTATTATATTCTTAGGGCAGGATTGTCAGCCCTTTTATTTTTTTCCCTGAGGCAGGATGGTAGGTCCCTGGTGAAATTTAATTATAAACCCCACCTTATCTTTATGAAAACCAATCACAACCTTGCCCTTGTTGAAATGAGTTACTCTCTAATGGATTTAGGAAGAAATATATATATTATAAAAAAAAAACTACATAAGGTGCCTCAAGCAGGGAATGTTCATGTTATTCACTCTCCTTTATGCCGATCTATGCTGATATATAGATCAGCATACTCATATATATAGGTTAACATGCATACATTACTTAGGAAAAGTGATGGTAAATGCTTTTTTTGTTTTTTGGCTGGCATTTCTACATGACTTAGAGTGTGGTTTCTAGCATATTTTCACTGATATTTTTTCCAAACACTATGCAACATATCACTACCTGTAGGAGTAGGGGCTCTTTTCTTTTATTTTCTTTTCCTTTCTTTCTCTTTCTCTTTCTTCTTTTTTTGAGATGGAGTTTCACTCCTGTCACCCAGGCTGGAGTGCAATGGCGTGATCTTGGCTCACTGCAACCTCTGCCTCCTGGGTTCAAGCAATTCTCCTGCCTCAGCCTCCTGAGTAGCTGGGATTCCAGGCACCCGCCACCATGCCCAGCTAATTTTTGTAATTTTAGTAGAGACGGGGTTTTGCCATGTTGGCCAGGCTGGTCTCAAACTCCTGACCTCAGGTGATCCACCTGCCTCAGCCTCCCAAAGTGCTGGGATTACAGGCGTGAGCCACCACACACAGCCTGAGTAGGGGCTATTTCTATCTATATGTTTTAATACAGACAAATAAGATCTACCACCTATAATAGAATGAGACACACTATTATAACAGCCTATAGATGAAGATTTTCATATTTGGAGTTGACAAGTTCCATAATGAAAATTAAATTGGTTTGGATGTAACACAGAGAGAATTGTATGGCTTCACAGTGGGACAGATTGGGTTACAATTATGGTTTTATTCCTTACTAGCACAGAGATTTGGGGAAGGTCAGTTGAAAAAACATAAAAAAGCATCTATCATATACATGGTACTCATTTAGGTTGTCCAGTTATAAACCTTGAAGCCAACTGCCAACTGCTATCAAATGAATGTGCGACCCTCCACCACCCCCACCAAATTTATAGGTTGAAAGCTAAATCCTATTGTGTTAGTATCTGGAGATGCAGCCTTTGAGAGGTGATTAGATAATGATAGTAGAGACCTTATTAGCTAATCTTTGATGGGATTAGTGCCCTTATACAAGAGACCCCAGAAAACTCCCTTGTCCCTTGTGCCAAGTGAGCATACACCAAAAAGGTGTCCTCTGTGAACCAAGAAACAGGCCCTCACCAAACACCAAATCTGCTAGCGCCTTAATCTTAGACTTCTTAGCTTCCAGATCTATGAGAAATAAGTGTTTTTTAAGAATCACAGTCTATGGTATTTCTGTTATAGCAGTCAAAAGGGACTAAGACACTCATCTTTTGACAGTTGAATTTAACATCCTATATAAACATGTAATTTCTGTTGTGAATTAGTATTCTTAAGAGAAGAATATGCAAAAAAACCGTTTCAGCGAAACTCTAAAGATGGAGTAAAAATAGAGCCTAGAATTTGTATTCTGAAAAGCTGCTTGCCATTCTGACTACTTCTCTGCCTCAAGAAAACAGTGAATAAATCCTTCATCTTCTCCACAACCTATAAGTTGAAGATCAAATTGGTATAAACTAGCTACAAATTAATTTTAAAAATATTTCAAGGGAAGCATTTCATTTTTGAAATATAAAAGTTTTAATATTTTATATTTTATGTGCTAAAACCTTTTAAAGATCAGAGAATTGGAAGTTTCATCTTTCTTTCAATAAAAATGAGGTAAAATAATATGAACTTAACATTTTATTAAACTATTTTTACATAAAATGTAAGATTTTGATATCCCAAATTATACCAACTTTGAATAAACTGTTTTGAAAAATGAAGTGTAATTAACATATATGAAGTACAGAAATTATATGTGCTGTATAAATTTTTGCAAAATAAACACAACAGTACAATCAGACATTAAACAGTAGATTAGAAACATCTTTGTGTACATTACCAGTAACTATTCCTCTTTTAAAAGTTAATCCCTATTCTGACTACTTTCACCATAGATTAAGTTTGCCAATTTATCAAAGGCATATAAATAGAATTATATTATATAATAGGTATCATTTTGCTTCCATCTTCTTTTGATCGACATTATGTTTTTGAGATACAACCATATAATTCTCTATAGTAGCAGCCCATTTTCTTCATTGCTAGTTAGTTTTCCATGATATGACTACACCAGTATTTATCAAATGTATTTTTTAGGGTTATTTAGGTTATTTCCAATTGGGAACAATTATGAATAAATAATTTGCCAATGACTGTTTTATTTATGTATTTTTTAGCATATTTATTGGCATTTTGTTGAATATATGGAGATACTACTGTTTATGATTTTAGACATTAGCACTATTTTGGAAATTAAAACAATCCCACGATGACCATTTGTGAATGTATATTTATATATGCTTATGTGGAGAATATACCTAGCATTATGAACAATTTCTATGTTTTTATAATTTAATTTAATTTTTTTAAGATGGAATCTCACTCTGTTGCCAAGTCTGGAGTGCAGTGGAGGGATCTCGGCTCACTGCACCCTCCACCACCCGGGTTCAAGCAATTCTCCTGCTTCAGTCACCCAAATAGCTGGGATTACAGGTGCATGCCACCACACTAGGCTAATTTTTTTTTTTTTTTTTTTAAGTAGAGATGGGGGTTCACCGTGTTGGCCAGGCTGGTCTCAAACTCCTGACCTCAGGTGATCCGCCTGCCTCCGCCTCCCAAAGTGCTGGAATTACAAGCGTAAGCCACTATGTCCAGCCATCTTTGTTTAACTTTATTAAGCACTGCCAAATAACTTTCCAAAATAGTCTTTCTAATTCACATCTGACAACAGTTTTTGAGAGTTTCAGTTTTTCCACAACCTCACCATTGTACTTAGTATCATCAGTCTTTCATTTTAGTCATGTTGGTGGCTATACAGTGATCGCTAGTTGCAGTTTTAAGTTGCATCTCCCTATGGTTAATGGGGTTGAGAACATTTTCATATGTTTCTTTGCCATTTGGACATCCCCTCTTATTAATAGATGTCTTTAGGTAGATTTTTGAAACTTTTAATATTTGTATTTACTCATATTATTCTGAAAGTAACTATAAATTTTCTGGACCAAGACCACATTATTATTATGTACAGGAATAACTGCATTACTACTCCATGTTGTGTTCTTTCCCCCATGTGGGGCAATGCATGAGAGCCAGATAAGTAGACCTGCTTGGGCAACAAAGAAGTTTTCTAATGTTATAGTGGAAGAACACTGAAATTAAGAACCTAGGAGTTTATATGTATGCTGTCCAGATGCCACCAACCCCGAACACCACTCCGAGAAATGAGAGGAATCTAATCTTTCTAATGTGAACAAAGTCTCTTTCAGAAAAAAAGAGGACTGTAGGAGGGATTTTATCTTTTGGAATGTAAGTAAATGTTTATTTATATGGGGTGGGAGGAGAGATAAGGCAAGTATTGTTTCCATGCCTCCAGGTTTTCTCTTACCTTAAAATGTAAATACATGCCTCCAGGCAGTTAAATCTCTCTAGTGTTCTCACTGTCCATTCTGTCATCTTCTGACTTTCAAGCTCTGCTGATTAGAGTAAGTTGCTGTTTTCTTTGCTCAGAAAGTCCTTACTTTCTAAAACATGAAAATAGGTATATTGCTTCTCAGCTGCTTTTTGTCCCATTTTCTGTTAAATTCTCTCTTATTTATGTAGGGTTGTAGAAATTCTTTATATATTTGGGTTGTATGTTTTGTAGCTTTTTGTTCTATGCTGGATTTCTGTATTTTTTACTCATTTTATTTCCATGGTTTAATATCAATATTTTATGCTATCTTCCAGTTTAATAAACCTCTCAACTGCTGCATCTAATCTGTTATTAAACCCATTTACTGTAATCTTTTTTATTTTTTGAAATGAGTTTTTGCTATATTGCCCAGGCTGGTCTTGAACTTCTGGGCTCAAGTAATCCTCCCACCTCAATCTCCCAAGTAGCTGGGACTATAGGCCCATGTCACCATGCCAAGCTTACTGCAATCTTAATTACAATTTTTATATTATTTAGAATTTCTATTCTATTGTATTTCTGTATGCCTGATCAGTGGTAAATTTCTGTATTTTGTCACCTTTTAAAAAAACATACTAATCACAGTAAATTCAGAGACAGTGTCTGATACATCTGATAGATGAATCACCTATGTGCCTGTTTCCTCTTGGTCTTATTTCCTGAAAATTTTTGATTGAATGCTATAAATTCTAAATGGAAACTGTAGATGTTCTATATGATGCTAAATTTTCCATAGAGGATTTAATTTTGCTTTTGATGAAGAATTTGATTAAGGGCAAAATCACCTTACACCCTAATCCACTCTCAGATGAAGGGGACTGGATTTTGGAATTTTGTCTGGTTCTTTTAAATCTTACTCTTAGGGTTTAGTATTTCAGTATTTTCTTCTGAAATCCTGGATATAAGAATCCATCCTTCCTGAAGAGCTCTGATATCCAGTTTTTGTTTTCTTAGAATTTTTGGCTTCAGAAAACTTTGTATGGGTTCTCAATCTGTAGGTATTATGCCATTTATAAATCATCAAATAATTTACAGAGGGAAGTGACACTAAATGTCAGCTTTACCTTAGTGCATTTACTCATTTCTTCAAGATCATGGTGCCTTAAATTCTGGCTGCCTTAGCAGTTCCTGATACTTAAAAAAAATTGTTTTTGTTTTGTTTCTTTTGGCTGTATTTTGCAGATTTTGTTTTGGTATTTTGTTTTTCCAGTTATTATTCACAAAAGGGCTTATTTTCTAAGTTGATACATTACAGCCAGAAATTGAAGTCTTACTAAAGCTACAATAATTCCTAAGTTTCTACATATCAGTTAGCCTTGATCAAAAATTTTACTTTATTCATAGAATATTTTTGATGTATCATATTGTCATGTTTTATTATTTCATGTTCTTAGAACTCCTACACACTCGTACTAGTTTGTAATTAAATTGTTTCCTGATTAATTCAGTTTACATCTCTATCATCACTAGACTGTAAACTCAAAGAAAGGAAGGGCTGTGCCAATTTGCTTACCATGCTATCTCTGATGCCTATCATACAGCCAACACTCAATGAATACTTTAAAATTCTGTCTAAACAAATAAGTACCTGGGAAATATTTAAGAAAAAAACATACAAAATTCAGCTAGCTCTCAATTAAGTGTTATATTGGTCTAAATTGAATAAATTCATATAGGTTGGTCAAACAAATTTTATAGGAAAAGTTTCTCTAGAAATTAAAATTAAAATATAACTGAAATTTTACATGAGCTATTTTCTTTATAGCATCATTATTAAAAATTCAAGCACATACTGTAGATGCAGTACTTTTAAAAAGAGTTTTAAATTAAAAAAACAGTGTCAAAAAGCTCTGGTGTGGAAAACAAACTTAAAAGTAGATAATAAATAAGCATGATTTTATGTAAATTCTTATATCAGAGACAAATGGGATAAAGTTTATTAAAATCTTAAAAATACAGTTAAATAAAATTTGTTTTAAAAGGCATTTTTAATAGCAGGAAATTTTATGGATGGTCTATTAATAAATGAACACAATATAAAAGTTGTTATCCTAAATTCTCAGTTCCATAAACAATATAAATTCTCTGGTAAAATTCTCATCTTTGACATATGGCCTAAAAATTTCAACAGATTACTTTACCACATAAACTTTTTGTTGTTGTTGTTTCTAACAAGTGTTCTTTTGAGCGTTAATTTTTGACAATCAGTCCCTGAAACCCGCTATCCCAGCATGTTGTCTACTATTATAAAGCTATGTTATTCAAGGGAGGAAAAATATCTATGAACATACCTACTTAAATTTTCTACTTATGGAAATTTTTGTAAGGAAATTTCAAGTCAGAAGTAGATAAATGACAGATCAGTGCCAGAGTCACATAGTTCCTATTGGTAACAAGATAGAAATCTTAACATTTCTATTTCAAATGACATATTCTAAAATACAGAGATACATTTTGGAGTCAGGATTTAGTAGTTGTTAGAATAACATCCCCATATGGCCAAGAACAAATAAAATTTTATCATCAATAAGATACTAGATAAAGGCAACTAGAAAAAAACGCCTGATTACTTACAAAGGTAACCCCATCAGGCTAACAGTGGACTGCTCAGCAGGAACCATAAAAGCCAGAAGAGACTGGGGGCCTAGTTTCAGCATTCTCGAAGAAAAGATATTCTAATCAAGAATTTCACACCCTGCCGAACTAAGCTTCATAACTGAAGGAGAAACAAAGTCTTTCTCAGACAAGCAATCACTAAGGGAATTCATTGCCACTAGACCAGCCTTACAAGTGTTCTTTAAGGGAGTTCTAAACATGGAGATGAGCAATATCTGCTCCCATAAAACCACACCTAAGTACATAGCCCACAGGCACTTTAAAGCAACTACACAATAGAAACTACAAAACACAAGCTGACAACTTTATGATAGAATCAAAACCTCCCATATCAATGTTAATCTTGAACTTAAATGGTTTTAATGACCTACTTCAAGGGGAAGAGGGGCAAGTTGGATTTAAAAAAAAAAAAAAAACTCATCTATCTACTATTTCAAAAGACCCACCTCACAGTAAGAACACCATAGACTCAAGGCAAGGGATTGGAGAAACATCTATCACACAAACTAAAAACAAAAAAGAGCAAGGGTCTTTAGTTATATATCAGATACAATAGACTTTAAACCAACAACAGTAAAAAAAAGGACAAAGAAGGGCACTAAAAAAAAATACAGGGTTCAATCCAACATATGACTTAACCATCTTATATACACACCCAGCATTGGAATACACAGATTCATAAACCAGGTACTTTTGTAGGTACTTCTAGACCTACAAAAAGTCTTAAACAGCAACACAATAACAGTAGGGTACTTCCACATGCCACTGACAGTGTTAGAGAGACCAAGGCAGAAAACTAACAGAAATTCTGGGCTTACGTTTGACTTTTGACCAATTGAACCTAACAGACATTTACAGAACACTCCACCCATCAACCATAGAATATCAATTCTTCTCAACTGCACACAGATCATAATCTAAGACTGACTACATCCTCAGTCATAAAACACGTCTCAATAAATTCAGAAAATTCAAAATCATACAAACCATACTTTTGGACCATGGTGGAATAAGAATACAAATCAATACCAAGAACATCACCTAAAACCACAACATTACATGAAAATTAAACAACTTGCCCCAGAAAGACATTTGGGTAAACAACAAAATAAAGGCAGGATTTAAAAATTATCTTAAATAAATGAAAACAGAGACACACATATCAAAATTTCTGGGCTACAGCTAAAGCAGTGTTTATAGTGCTAAGAACCTATACCAAAAAGTTAAGCAATCTCAAATTAACAATCTAACATTACACCTATAGGAACTAAAAGCACAAGATCAAACTAACCCCAAAGCTAGCAGGAGAAAAGAAATAAATAAAATCAGAGAAGAATTGAATGAAACTGATATCCAAAAATCCATACAAAGGATCAACAAAATGAAAAGCTGGTTCTTTGAAAAAAATCAACAAGATTGATAGATCACTAGCTAGATTAATAAAAAAAGAGAAAAGATCCAAATAAGTGCAGTCAGAAATGACAAAGGTGACATTAGAACTGATCTCACATAAATACAAAAGATCCTCAGAGACCATTATGAACACCTCTATGCACACAAACTGGAAAATCTAGAGGCAATAGATAAATTCCTGGAAACACACAACCTCCCAAGACTAAGTCAGGAAGAAATCAAAACCCCGAACAGATGAATATTGAACTCTGAAATTGAATCAGTAATAAAAAACTTACTAACCAAAAAGAGCTTTGGAGCAGATGGATTCACAGCCGGATTCTATGGGATGTACAAAGAAAATCTGGTATAAATCCTACTAAACCTATTCCAAAAATAGGGGAGGAGTGACTCCTCCCTACATAATTCTACAAAGCCAGCATCACTCTGATACCAAAACCTGGCAAAGACACACAACAACAAAACAACTGCCGGTCAATTCCCCGATGAACAAAAATGCAAAAATCCTTAACAAAATGCTAGCAAACCAAATCCAGTAGCATATCAAAAGTTAATTCACCATGATAAAAGAAACTCACCATGATCAAGTAGGCTTTTTTCTTGGGATGCAGGACTGGTTCAACATACAGAAATCAATAAATGTGATTTGTCACATAAACAGAATTAAAAACAAAAACCATATGATCATTTCATTAGATGCAGAAAAAGCTTTTGATAAAATCCAGCATCCTTTTGTGATTAAAAACCCTGAGAAAACTAGACACCAAAGCAACATACCTCAAAATAATAAGAGATATCTATGACAAACCCACAGCCAACATTAGAATATACAGACAAAAGCTGAAAGCATTCCCATTAAGAATGTGAACAAGACAAGGATGTCCACTCTCACCACTCCTATTCAGCATAGTACTGGAAGTCCTAGCCAGAGCAATTAGGCAAGAGAAAGCAATAAAATGTATCCAAATAGTAATAGAAGAAGCCAAATTATCTCCCTTCATTGATGTTATGATTCTATACCTAAAAACCCTGAAGACTCCAACAAAAGACTGCTAGGGTGACAAATGACTTTAGTAAAGTTTCAGGATATAAAATCAATGCACAAAAATCAGTAGTGTTTCTATGCACCAATAACATTCAAACTGAGAGACAAATCAAGGATGTAATCCCATTTACAATAGCCACAAAAATTGTAAAATGCCTTGTAATATAGCTAACAAAGAGGTAAAATATCTCTACAAGGAGAACCACAAAACACTGCTGAAAGAAATCATAGATGATACAAACAAATGAAAAAACATCACATGCTATTGTCTAGAAGAATCAGTATCATTAAAATGGCCATAATGCCCAAAGCAGTCTACAGTCTACAAAGATTCAACGCAATTGCTACGTAATTATCAACTTCATTTTTCACAGAATTAGAAAAAAACTATTCTAAAATTCATATGTAATCAAAAAAGTGCTCAAATAGTCAAATAAATCTTTAGCAAAAAAGAACAAAGCTGGAGGCATCACACTACCAGACTTCAGAATATACTGTAAGGCTACAGTAACCCAAAAAGCATGGTACTGGTACAAAAACAGATACATAGACCAATGCAACAGAATATAGAGAACCCAGAAATAGAGCTGCACATCTACAACCTTCTGATCTTCAACAAAGTCAACAATAACAAGCAATGGGGAAAGGAATTCTTATTCAATAAATAATGTTGGGATAAATGGCTAGCCATATGCAGAAGAATAAAACAGGACCTATATACAAAAATTAACTCAAGATGGTTTAAAGACTTAAAGGTATGACCTAAAATTATCATAATCCTAGAAGAAAACCTAGGAAACACCATTCTGGATATTGGCCTTTGCAAATAATTTATGACTAAGTCCTCAAAAGCAATTGCAACAAAACAAAAATTCACAAGTGAGACCTAATTAAACTAAAGAGCTTTTGCACAGCAAAAGAAAGTATCAACAGAGTAAACAGAAAACCTGCAAAATGGGAGAAGATATTTGCAAACTATGCCTTCAACAAAGGTCTAATATTCAGACTCTATGAGAAACTGAAACAATTGAACAAGCAGAAAAATAATAATAATCTCATTAAAAATGGGCAAAAGCCATGTACAGACACTTCTCAAATGAAGACACATCTATGGCCCACAAATATGTAAAAAATAATATCACCAGTCGTTAGAGAAATGCAAATTAAAACCACAATGAGAAACCGTCTCACAGCAGTCAGAATTTCTATTATTAAAAATGACAAAAAATAACAGATGTTGTTGAGGCTATGGAGAAAAGGAAACACTCATACATGGTTGGTGGGAAAGTAATTTAGTTCAGCCACTTTAGAAAGCAGTTCTAAGAACTTAAAATAGGACTACCATTTGACCCAGCAATCCCATTACTGGGTATATACTCAAATAATAATAATAATTGTTCTACAAAAAAGACACATGCACTCATATAGTCATTGTAGCACTACTCACAATAACAAAGACATGGAATCACCCTAGTTTCAAATTGACAGTTGACTGGATAAGGAAAATATGATACATATATACCATGAAATACTATTCAGCCATAGAAAAGAACAAAATTATGTCCTTTGCAGCAACATGGATTCAACTGGAGGCCATTATCCCAAGCAAATTAATGCAGGAACAGAAAACCAAATACTGCATGTTCTCACTTACAAGAGGTAGCTAAACATTGAATACACATGGACATAAAGATTGGAACAACAGATAATGGGAACTCCTAAATGGGGGTGATGGTGAAGGTGGCAGGGTGAAAAATTACCTGTCAGATACTATGCTCACTACCTTGGTGATGGGATCATTTGTACAACAAAACTCAGCAACACATAATTTACCTGTAACAAACCTGCACGTGTCACCTGAATCTAACATAAAAGTTGAAAAAATAAGATATTAGAAGTAATATCAAGCTTTGTTTTATAAAGGGATGTGATTGTTTAATCTGTTTATTGAGTTTAGTGTAAGATATATTATTGCTCATATTTAAACGTTCTTCATAAGTGAATTATATTGATGTAAAGAACAATGTATTTAAAGCAAGACAATTCTAAGTTTGAATTCTAGCTTTACAATTTATCATTTGCTTCACGTTACAGTTTTGTTTCCATATCTGTAATATGGTGCTGAGGTTACTTAGCATTCATTCAGACATAAAATGACTAAGGTAAAACATACACGAAGTGCCTAGCAGAATTCCTGGCTCATATTAAACATCTCCGATATGCCAAGACTTTTTCTTTTCCCCTTGTGTAAATGTTGTTAAATTATTTTATATCTATTGTATAATTTTTATTCATTTAAATATTCATCTTGTAATCACCATATTTTGTTTATAGGTTGAAATGTCTTCTACAGATTTTGGCATAAATTATTTTCCTTTTTCAGAACAACTCTTTAAAAAGATAATTGTATTAAAAGTTGGAATGTAAATAAAATATTTCATTGAGAAAAAAGTTATAATAACCTTTTGACCATGGACTAAATTGTAACCATGTGCTATCACCAGGACTAAGAGGTCTGAACCTCTTGAAGTCACAGGGGAAAATGATGAAGATAGAGCTTAGCCTGATTTTCAGAGTTTCAGGGAGCTCTACAATTAGATAATTTACACTGTCTTAAACACGAAAGAACATAAAATATAATTCATCAAATGCATCTCCAAATTTTATAATGCCAATTCCAGAATCTATTCCTTTGATGACAACCAATTGTTATTAACGTTAGCCTGTCAAGAACTGAATGGAATCTACAAAATGAAGGTTTAAGTTTAATATTTCCAGGTCAAATAACATATTCTAAAGTACAGAGATCCATTTTGGAGTCAAAATTCAGAAGTAGCTATTTTTACTCAACTCACCTTCCCAGGGCACTCAAAATGGTGCAAGAGATTGGTTTTCCACTCTCAGGCTACCCAGGTGAAGATCCTCTTGTTGATGGCAGAAAGCCCCCGACTGACACTCATGTTCCTACATCTCAGATTGGTCATCTCAAGCTTGTTTTCTCAGGTTCTGGGTAGGGACGGGTAGCACTATTATGAGGGCTGAAGTTAGAGAATGGGAGGAATGAGAAAGTGCTGCCCTGGCATTAGATACACACTCAGTAGAAAACATACTTCACGTATTCATATAGCCATTCTGTTTTTTCACTTTCACTACAGTATTTAACAAGTGAGATAGTCAACACTTTATTATAAAATGGGATTTGTGCTGGATAATTTTGCCCAATGGTAGGCTAACGTAAGTGTTCTGAGCATGTTTAACATAGGCTAGGCTGCTATGATGTTCGATAGGTTAGAAGTGTTAAATACATTTTCAACATCATATTTTCAAATTACAATGGGTTTATTGAGACATAACCCCATCGTAAATAGAGAGGCATCTGTATATTTTGGAAATTAAGCCCTTATCTGATACATAGTTTGCAAATATTTTTCCCATTCCACGGGCTCCCTTTCCACTCTCTTGTTGTTTTCTATGCTGTGCAGAAAAAAAAAAAAAAAAGAAAGAAAGAAAAGAAAGAGAAGAAATCAAAGACTCTGAATGTGTAACTGATTTGCCCAAGACCACAGAATTAGAAAAAGGCAGAATCAGAACTTGAACTTAATTATTCTAAATCATCCACACTTGTTTGTGCAAAATAAATCCTAAGACATTGTTAAAACTTTTCTAGAAACGCCATATGAAATGTTAACTACTTTAGAGAACTTTGAAATATAGGCAAAAGATACCAGTAGAAAATCCTGGTAATGAAGCCAAGAAGGAAACAGCAATATGTGACAGGCCCTGCGGGCAACATCTGTTTTTGTTTTATGCAGTACATTTTCTATGGGAAATTACTCCGAAAGAGACTACTGGCATCTTTTATTCAAGCCAATGCCACACACAATATATTGTTTATGTCTACCATCTAAGAGGAAAAGGACCACCAAACAATAATATGTTCATTGAACCTGTCTTTTAACTAGCAGGGCCAATTTATGGGTTGATCCAAGAATTTCAGTTGTCATAGTGACCTGCAGACTGATAGATATTTGATGTAATCATTTATCTTAACAGATTGGATTAATAATGTCCAGTGCTTTTTTCATTCCTTACCACCACTGTTAGAATGTTTATGTCTCCTTACAATTCATATGTTGAAACCTAATCCCCAGCCCAATAGTATAAGAGGTATGGCCTTTTTCCTTCCCTCCCTCCCTCCCTCCCTCCCTCCCTTCCTCCCTCCCTTCCTTTCTTCCTTCCTTCCTTCCTTCCCTTCCTTCTCTTCTTTCCTTCCTTCCTTCCTTCCCTTCCTTCCCTTCTTTCCTTCCTTCCTTCCTATTTTTTTTTTTTTTTTTTTGACAGAGTCTTGCTCTGTCGCCCAGGCTGGAGTGCAGTGGCATGATCTCAGCTCACCGCAACCTTTCTGCCTTCTGGTTTCAAGCAGTTCTCTGCCTCAGCCTCCCAAGTAGCTGGGATTACAGGCGTCCGCCACAACGCCTGGCTAATTTTTATATTTTTTAGTGGAGACGGGGTTTCACCATGTTGGCTAGGCTGGTCTCAAACTCCTGACTTCAGGTGATCCACCCACGTCGGCCTCCCAAAGTTTGGGGATTACAGGCATGAGCCACCACGCTCGGCCAAGGTAGGGCCTTTAGGAGGGGATTAGATCATGAGGTGTCTGACCTCGTTACTGCTACAAGTGCCCTTGTAAAGAGTCCAAGGCAGGGCATGGTGGCTCATGCCTGTAATCACAGAAATTTGGGAGGCCAAGGCAAGTGGATCACCTGAGGTCGAGAGTTCGAGACCAGCCTGACCAACATGGAGAAACCCCATCTCTACTAAAAATACAAAATTAGCTGGGCGTGGTGGCGCATGCCTGTAATCCCAGCTACTCCAGAGGCTGAGGCAGGAGAATCACTTGAACCTGGGAGACGGAGGTTGCGGTGAGCCTCCAGCCTGGGCAACAAGAGCGAAACTCTGTCTCAAAAACAAATAAACAAAAAAAAGAGTCCAGAGGGAGTTTCTTTTTCCCTTCTGCCACATGAAGAGATGGTGAGATGGTGCCATCTATGAACCAGGAAACAGACCTCACTAGAACTGAATCCTGCTGACACTCTGATCTTAAACTTCCAGCTTCTGGAACTGTGAGAGCTAAATTTCTGATATTTAAAAGCTAACCAATTTGGTGTATTTTGTTATAGCAGCCCAAATGTACTAAACCACTAACATACAGGATTCAGCTCCATTGTTTGGTAATTGAGTTAAAAAAATCAAGTTTTTATAGAACAGTTCTGATGACAGCATTGTGTGGTTCATCAGAATGGTGGGGGAAAAAATGAGTTCTATTTTCTTACTTCATTCAAAGTAAGAGATACAAAGCAATAAGAAAATAGAGAAAAGGTTAATTAATATGGTTATTCATCAGATATATTGGAATTTTTACGGTATTAATAAGAATAAACATACTCTCATATTTGAAGTGACCAATGATATATCCTTATTGGTGCAATTATGAGGGTGTATTCCATTCTGCATTCTGATTTTATAACACTAGGAAGCTCTTACTTGAATCAATCCCAATAGCTATTTGGAATGACAACAATCCTTTTAAAAACAACCTGTTATCCTTCTCAAAGATAACATGATTATGTAATTTCGTTGTGCAGAACTAGTTCTTTTCTGTCTTAGAAAACGTGAATGTTCTAATTACCCACTCATCTTGGTTCAAAGACTATGATAATTCTTTAAATTGGATCCTCTGCTGCAGAATACAGAGGTTGGGAAATTATTTTCTGATTGAAAAATGTGAAAAGTCAATTTACTGACTTTATACTCTTTCTTTGATGTCAAAATATTTACAGTAATGTTGAATGATTCTACAAAAAGTACTTAATATTAACAGTGCTTAATGGTTATACAGAAGTGTAGTCATTATAAATTGTTTAGAAATTGCAGGTATTTTTTACAGCCTCATTCTTAGATAAGTCAGTATTCAGGCCACATTTTTATGCATGCTAGAAAAACAAACCAAATGAAGGAAACCTGTCAGAGTAGCTTACCATGGTCTGTCTTCAAAATAGGTATGAATTGCTGCTGCTATATCAAGAATATGCAATCTATCCAGATCTTTAAAACTGCTGCAGTTAGCAATACTGGCTGATTTTGGAGTATGGTGATTTTTTTCCTCCATTATGAATATAACATAGATAAGCCTTCCAAGATGATATTCTGGAGGTCAGGAGACGCCTAAAATATGTCATCATTCTCTGGTGTCTTGCGCAAAATCTTATCCAAGGTGAAGCCCTAGCAAATGTAAGTTTAATGAATGAATAAATGTTATTAATGCCAGTTTTACATGGAGTAGCCAAATAAAATCAGTTCCAAAAGCTCTAATTTAATGGGACAAGTCCATTCTGTCTATACAAATCTGATCTAAGGGGAATCAGATCTTTTAAGCTTGACTGACATCATTGGCTCCTCTGTAAGTTAGTAAATATTTGTGCTGATATGGCACTTTTACACTGAAAGAACTCAGCAGATTATAGGAGAGGTATCTTTTCTAATTTAATGCCAGTAGCATTTAACAATGTGCAGCAACAGCTAACACCAAGGGGCCAATTGGTCGGGAACTTTCCCAAATACTTTTTGCCTATGATTATAACTACATGGACATAGGCTACAGTAACCAGTTAAAAGGCAAAATTAAAAAAAAAGAAAACTGAATATAATTAGATGAAATAGAAGGGATGAAAGAAAGAAAAAAAAATCTATAAAGAAAAGGATAAACTTAATAAGATTATTATATTTTTAGAAGCTTTTTTGTGGCATCCTGTCCACAGGTTAATTAGGATACTTCTCAGATGTGTTCATCAAAGCCCCAGAATTCAGAGAAGAAACATCAGAAGGAAGAGTATCAGATGGGTGGATTTATGCCTCCTTCTCCCACTAACTCTTTCAAATAGGGTAGTTCTCCCTTTATTTATAGTTTCATGATATTTCTACAAAATATTTCATGTGAAGAAGGAGTTCCACTTTTTAAAAGTGTGTTATTGTTACTTGTTTAAATAATCACCTTGTCTAAGAGAAGAAATAATAGGTAGGGTGTAAGAAGGTAAAGGTTTAGGCAATTATCTTCATTCTACATTTGACATGTCTATGTTTCAGTCTGCAATACACCCCCCATTAGCTATAGAAAACAGATCTTCAGACATGGATCTTTTATGGCTCCCATTTATCTGCACAATCCTTTCCTACTATGTCCTATTTAACTTAGACTCTTCCTAAAGTAGAAACTCCATTTTTCTTCTGACACGGCCTATACTTCCTGCCTTCCATTACCTTGCTCATCTGGTCTCTCTCCTACTTAAAATACTCTGACTGAGATTTTTAACTTCTCTTCATATCCTTCTTTGAAATTCTTCCTTGAATGGAAATATATTTCAATGCCCTTCTTCCAACTCCCATATGGATGGGAACTTTTCTTTCTCTGTATTACATGTTACAAACGTGTAACATTTATTATATATTTGCTTTTAGTTTTTGTGTAGATAAATTAGAAAATCAGCAGCACAGTACATTGGTGAAGACAAAATGCTCTGGGATCAGAACTCTTCTGCTCAAATCTCAGTTTTCCCATTTAATATATCCATATGAATCCTAGCTAATTACTCAAGTATTTGATGCCTCAGTTTTCTTATATGCAAAATGAGAAAAATAAATTGTTCCTTGATCATAGGCATTTTGTGAAATTTAAATTATAAAAGCAAAAGGCTTATAATAGTACTTTGTATATAGTAAGTGTTCCATGAAACTACTTATTGATACCAGTATTATTTGACACTTTCAGTATTACTTGGTAGTTATATGAATATGCATTATTATCCCCAAAAGACTGCAAGTCCTTTTCACATGATGCATGTTTTCTTCTATTCTTTATATAATATAGAATATATCAAGGTGATTAGTATGCAATAGGTAAACATTAATTTTTAACTGAATTGAAATAAATTAATGTCTGCTGTACTGTAGAGTTCCTCAATAACATAATCTTGCATATTTTTTCTCTCTCTTTTCTGAGTTTCCTGATATAGTTCCAACTTTGGTGATTACATTTGGTTTATAACATGCCTGGTGTGCTTTAATTGGAAATGCTGTTTTCTTCTCTCCCATAAGGGTAGAAAAAATAAGAGGCATACCATGATTCCATCCGTAAGTGGCTGCATTCCAGTGTGATAGAGAGGAGAGTAGCTCTACCCCTGCCTACCAGAGTTCTGGGGAGGCAATCTACACATCCTGTAAATGAAAACTCTTTGTGAGGTGCCTTCAAATCCTCTCTTGATGAAATAGGCACAATGGTTAATATCCATTGGAAGCTTACTATGCTAATATCTCTGTGATAAATTTCTCTGATATATTTTGTATTTATCCCTTCAGCAGTGCTAAGAGAAGTTTAGTATGATTATTCCTCCCCAGCCCTTTTTTTTGCAGATAAGCCAATGAGCTCAGAGAGTTTATACGATGTGCTCAAAGTTACACAGCTAATAAAATGGCAGCATATGAATTTGAAGGCTATTTTATCTGAGTTAGGAGACAGTACCTCTTTGCTAGACAGATTCTTTATATATCAATATCAAAAGTCTTTCTTTAACCCATTTATGCCTGAGGTTGCAATTTTTTGAATTTTTGCCATCATGCGTTGGCGATGACCTTGAGCAGTAGGATATAAATAACTCCTACATGCTTAGCGTTCAAAAAATGGAATGGTAGGCATAAATACGTAAACCATCAGATCCATCTTTGTTAATAAGATTATTTTCAGTGGCTTATATCTCATACCCTTTACAGAGAACAAATTTTAGCCAGAAGAAGAGCACTAAGGCATTTAAACCCTATCATGAGTGGATGGACAAGTCCATAAAGTATTATGTCTGATAATAATAGACTATCAACTGACAGTTGTGTTCTCTAGGATTTTGTTTCTCTTCTTTGCCCTTCCTCCTACCCACCCAAAGCTTCTATGTTACAGGAATCTGATTTTAATTTCAAAAATGTAAGCCCTGGGCCAGGCACGGTGGCTCACGCCTGTAATCCCAGCACTTTGGGAGGCCCAGACGGGCGGATCACGAGGTCAGGAGATCGAGACCATCCTGGCTAACACGGTGAAACCCCGTCTCTACTAAAAATACAAAAAATTAGCCAGGCGTGGTGGCGGGCGGGAGGCTGAGGCAGGAGAATGGCTTGAACCCGAGAGGTGGAGCTTGCAGTGAGCCGACATTGCACCACTGCACTCCAGCGTGGGCGACAGAGCGAGACTCTGTCTTTAAAAAAAAAAAAAAAGAAAAGAAAAAAATGTAAGACCTGAAAGAGCACGTAAAATTTGTGTTATAAATAAAATATTTTCAAAAACATATGAAATATCACATTACTACAATCGAGGCAAGATAGAGTTCTCTTGACTGGGCGAAGAATAAGGACTAGAATAAGGAAGACAAAAGGGAAGACATGTAAATGGCTGAGTCTCCGTAAAGAGTTCTTGTGCCTTGTTTATGCCTTGTCAAGATAGAGTTTTAATATGGTGGGTACTAGAAAGTTCAGACGGTTTGGCAAACACGTATCAGAGAGAACCCGCATAACCTAGCTTCAGAGGAGCACAGTGGAAGCTGAAAATCCCTCATCGTTTTTACACAGTCAGGACGATAAAATTTGGAAGAAATGTTTGCCTACTATGTCTGGATAAAAGCCTTTAAACAGTTGTCTAAAGGCTTCATGTGCTTCAGAGTGTCATAGGGCACAACAGAGTATGTTGCCTGTTTCTGAAAGAATACACATGTGTTATAGATAACTGTAAGACAAGAGGAGGACTTTTATCCACAGCACAGTTACTTAGCATACACCTCCAGGGAATGAAATCCAAAGTCCAGTGAGGAACAAGAAAGACAGAAAAGTACAAAGACCAACTGCCTTCAATTCCTAGAAATTGACACTGTATAATTTACTAAGGAACCCTGACATAACCCAGCATAGGCGGTAGAAGAAGAGCCTGAACTTTAAGTGTTCTAGTTCTCCCATCCTGAGGAAAGGGGGCTCATAACAGAAATTTAATTTCAGATGCAGAAAATAAAGTTATATTCTGTGCACAATTCTTGTGATCTGAGATCCATAGCCATTTATAATTATTTCACATTTTAACTTTACTATTTCAATTTAAACCAATATTTTTAGATCTTAGATTTTAATTTATTCCATTTGAATAAATTAATTTTAAAAAACACTATAAAATGTGTGCATAATCAGCATTAAATGCTGATTCTAAACTCTGTGTCTATCTTTTTTAAAGTGCTGTTAGCAATGGTATATCACCATGGATATTTCCATTGGGAATAACATACCTCTCTTCATTGCCTACTCTTGGCATGAAATTATTATATGATTAAAATATACACTATTTTATACACACATCAATATAAATGAAAACATTTTAACCATTTTTTGCATCTTCTTTAGAAAATTTTCCAAAGGGTTATGTATCACTAATGTTCAGAAAACTTGTTTTAAAATATTCTTTTCCCTTTTCACTCTTTCAGTTCTCTTACCAGTTTTGTTAATGTTTCAAGGTCTCTTCTTCTTCCAAACCAATCTGCTAAAAAGTGACTCCCCGTGTTGTTCAGGCTAGCTTCTGACTCCTGCTCCCCTACCCACTTCAGCTTCAGAATATACCTTTTGGGCTTTCAGTTCATGATTCTCTTTCTTCGTTTTGCTTATCTATTATTACATAATACCCACTCCAAAATTTAGTATCTTAAAACAACAAACATTTATCTGCACCCAGTTCTCTAATTTGAGCAGCATTTGGAAGAGAGAGTTTTTCTGTGCTCCATATGATGTCATCAATAGAAGCTCAAATGGAGCTGTAAGACCCACTTCTAAAATGACCCCACTCAGGTGTTTGGTGAATTGTGCTGGCTGATGGATAGGAGCTCTGCTAGGGCTGTACTGTCAGAAGCCCTAGTTTTTCTCTACCTAACTTCTCCATGGGGCTAGATTAAATTCACATAATGGTAGTCTCAGGGTAATTAGATTTCTTATATGGAGAATGGCTTCCCAAAAAGGAAAAACGTTGCTAGGCTTTCTTACCTCTTAGGCTCAAAGCTTGAGAGCATTACTTCCAACACAACTTATTGATTATAAATTCGAAGGGAGTGGCTTCACAAGACCATGTACAGCAGATGCTATGGTTCCTTAGGGGACATCAATGAAATAGTTTCTCATGCTGTTTTATCATGTCAGTCTCCAGCTGTCATGTATTTAAAAAATGTATCCATTGTTTTGAATTTTTCACAATGAAGACCAAGAATGGAGAATGATAGACATTAATCAAATAATAAAACAGCAATTGTAAAATTAGGAGAAGAGGGCAAGGAAATAGTGTTCCAAGAAAATAAAATAGCTTAAGTAACATGGTTACATGGAGACATGCTGTATTAGTCCATTCTCCCATTGCTATAAAGAGCTACCTGAGATTGGGTAATTTATAAAGAAAATAGGTTTTCATTGACTTATAGTTCTGCAGGCTGTACAGGAAGCGTGGCAGGAAAGGCTTCAGGAAACGGCAGAAGGTGAAGCGGAAATTTACAATCATGGCTGGAGAAGGAGGAAGAGGGTGAAGGGGGAGGTGCCATACACTTTTAAACAACCAGATCTCATGAGAACTCATTCACTATCATGAGAACAGCCAGAAGGAAATCTGCCCCATGATCCAATCACCTCCAAGCAGACCCCTTCTCCAACACTGGGGATCATATTTCGAATTGAGATTTAGGTGAGGAAACAAATCTAAACCATATCACATGCTAAATATGAAGAAGGCCAGTGTGGCTGAAGTACAGAGAGTGAAGCCATTAGATAGACAATGCTAGAGAGAGAAGTAGGTCTTATAGAGCCTTTGGGCAACATTAAGAGAGTTTTTCTTTTATTTCAAGAGCATTAAAAACTTATTTAAGAGTTCTAAAACAGAAAGATAACACGGTAATTTGCATTAAAAAAATTACATTGGCTGATGTGCAGAGACCAGCTGGAGTGGAGGTGGAGATAGTGTCTATCAGTAGAACAGTTCAGAGTTGGATAGTATAGCTGATAAAAATGATGCTGGGTTATACTAGATGGATATGAGGGATCAAATGAAGAAATACATAGAAGTATAACAGGGAAGAGATGGTGGATTGCATATATTAAGGGTGAGGTGTGAGAATAGTGTGTTGAGAATGACTAGACAAGTGGGTGGTGCCATTTCCTGCAATAGGGAACTCCGGAAGAGATGGTTTGAGTTCCCTTTGAGATTTTTAATAGGAGATATCAAGATAGTAGTTGGATGCATAGGACTGAAGCTGATAGAAAATATGAGCCATCTGTGTGTAGGGATGATAGAAATCATGGCATGAGTACAGTTTCTTGAAGGAAATGCTTAAGCACAATAAGAAGAGTTTCTCCATCTATAAAATTGGGACAATAATATCACTTACTTCATAATGTTTATTTAGCATTTAACCTAGTGCCCCACACATATTAAACAATAAATGTTAGTTCTTCTTATTACTGCTATTGTTCCTATTACTGTGGTTTGTTGTTTCTAAGGGCTTAGACCAACATTTATATTAATAAAACATAATAAAAGTTAAGCCAGAAAGTCAAATGGTGAGGATATTGTTTGCTGGAGATGCAGGAATGGGAGAGAGGGGTTCTGAAGTCAGCCACAACCATTACAAAAAACTCGGCAGAAGAATCAAATGCTTCCTTTTAAATAATATGCTCACTCAAGCACAGGGAATGCTTGAAATATGAGTAAAGTGGAACAATATTATGCTTCAGAGAGCCTGTCAAAGTAGACCTTTGTGGTGAAGCTCTATTTAGACAGGAGACATATAAGAATGTTACAGTGGACTTGGGGGATTCAGGGGAAAGGGTGGAAGATGGGTGAGGGATAAAAGACTACACATTTGGTACAGTGTACACTGCTTGTCTGGTGGATGCACCAAAATATCAGAAGTCACCACTAAAGAACTTATTCATGTAACCAAATACCACCTGTTTTCCCAAACTTATTGAAATAAAAAATGAAATTTAAAAAAAGATGCATAGTGAAAACTAGCTAATGCATGCCCACACAGTACAAATCCAGTCTTTCAGTCACATGGCCTGGTACCGGATGACCTTTCAGCGTCTTCAATGAGTAGTGAGAACACTGTTTCACCTACGACCTCAGCAGCCCATATATGCCTTGCTCTCCCTTTGTAAGGTTTGCTGGTATTTTTGGTCATTTGCCTTAGTCATAATTACCTTGGTTTACCTTTCTGGTCTTCTCCAATGACACTAAGTGACAGCATGAAGGAACAGCAACAGCAGAGGGGTGGATTTTTATCATGTGCTCTATGCCTGACATTTATTTATAAATTCAATATATATTCATTCATCAAACATTTATCAAGAGGCTGCTGTGCTTGACATTTTTCCAGATTCTAGCAATCCAGAAAACTGGCTCTCAGAAGCTTGTGTTCTAATGATAAGAGGCAGAAGTAATGAGGATTTTAAAAGGTAAGAGGATAAATGAGAGGAAAAATTAATTTTCCTTAATTATTAGTGCCAACAGATACTACAATTAGTAGATATAGTGAAAAAAACACTGGGATGATGGAAATGAAAGTTAGATACCTTGTATTGAATGATGTAAAGGAGCCACGCTTGACATCTGAGGCCTAGCATTTCAGGAAGAATGAACATTAAATTCAAAAGCTATAAAGGCATAATTAATAGTGGGGCATCAGAAGAACAGAAGAGTAGTCAGTGTTGTTGATTCATGGGGTATCAGCAGAGAGTGGTAAGGGAGTAAGTGAAAGAGGCAGGCAAGGGTCATAGTGTATAGTCTTGTGCCCATGCTAAGGGCTTTGAATTTTCTTACATGTGTAATGGAAAGTCATGGAATAGTTTTTAGCAGGGGAAATACATGATCTGATTTATGTTTGTAACTATTCCTCCAGGTGCGTTGTATTGAGCAGACAAGAGGGACCTAAGGGAGGCAATTTAGGATGCTGCTTGAGGAGAAAAATAAGGTTGTTTAGACCACAGAGGTAAAACTGAAGAGAGAGACAACTGAACATTAGATGCATGACATACCTCTGTTAGAATGAGTAAGGCCACTGAATTTGTGGACAATTTTGGAGTGGAAGTCTTGCAAAAAGTGAAGTTTATGATAACTAGCAATGTCAGTGCACAGGGATTGGCTGGAAACAAGAAGTATGAGATAGCATATGCACCCTTAGCATTTAAAGAATCTTACATAGTTTTAGAATGTTTAAAAATGGTTATGATGGAGTTCCCAAGAATAAAGATTTTTAGGCATTTCTTCTATGTGAGTGTAGAATTTGGTAGTCTAGTTGTAGGCCTGCCTTTACTAAAAGTCAGAGTTGTTTTTTTTTTTATCTTAAATCTGTTTTGATGTAGAAGAGGGATGCATGTAAAAAAAAAAAAAAAAAAAAAAAAAAAAAAAAAAAAGGCCTACATGTCACTCCTGCTAGAAGTGGTAATATTCATTGGCCAAAAATATAGAAATATTGAAATATTTTTCATCTTCGAATATTTGATACAGTAAAAGGGCCAATATGGATTACCTGAGGGACAATTCCTGCTTTTGTGCTTCTTCTTTTCCTTGATGGAAGTGATTTAATGAAAAGAAATCCAGACTGAAAGTCAATTGACATATTTTAGTTGGGCTGAGAATATGGCACGGGAGAAATTTTTCATTAATGAGCTATGTGATAAGCTGCCCTGAGTATGTCTCATTTCCCGATTTATAGAGTCATGACGTTCCTTTCTCCTCCGTGATTCAAAGATAATCATGCATATCATGTATAAGCCATTTAAGGGAAAAGCACATTTGAAATACAGTCCCTAATATTCTGATCTTTAAATGTGAAATTGAACCACTAAGTGATTTAGAGACTTGCCCTAAGTATCATACGTGCTTAGTAGAATAAACTGATTTTATATATTGAATTCTTAGCTGAAAATCCCTCATTCATGCCAACAGTCAAACTGCTTTTTAAAAATGCATGTTTTAATAACCAAATCTTAACACTCTATCTTTAAATATCAATGAGTGGAGGTTCAGGTACATTTCATATCTAAGAATGAATGTGATCATTCTTAAAGACTGGAACATTTGGGAAATATAAAGTAGTTAATAAAAATTAGACTATAATGTGTATGGTTTTCAAAAGATTCATCTTTTCAGATCCTTTAAGTATGTATAAAATTGACTGTGAATAATTTTTCATTACTAGATTTACAAACTTTTGTTTAATTTCCAAATAGCCTGCCGATAAAATGTCACAAAACAGTAAAATGGTTAAGAATACATAAGAATTGCTTAAGTGCAATGACTGATCTTTCTTATTAGTGCATAAGTCATTAAAATGGCATGCAACCATCATACACATATACACGAGTTCAAACCTCTAGGACTGGTATTTGGTATAATTCGATTCTCATATTATTATGAGGGGTATATTAAATGACCAGTTTTAATACATGGTGCACTTTGAATTGGTTGTCATGCTTCCCCATAGTGATGTATTTGGTTATACTGCGGTGGTTGTTTACATGAATGTTATTGATGTTTAAAGCAACTTGGCTCACAGGCTCTTTTAATAACTCCTGCTGAAGAAGAGGTAATAATACTGGACAATACTGTCATCTGTCATACAATACTTCAGAATGTTCCCATTAAGAGAGAACCACTCAGAAGTTTTTCCAAGTGTTACCTATCAGCTACAAATACCTCCTTATTTTCAGTTTTTCTCTGTGTCAACATAAATTAACAGTGGTTTTACAAGTTAATTTCTGTTACTATCCAATGCTTTCTCTGAGAGCATGTAATGAATTCATGAACAGGAGTGACACATCTCTCATATCTATAACAGCACTTTTACTTAACATATTTGTTTTGTCAGTTAGCAAGACATAAAATGATCTAACAAAAACCCAAGTAAAATCATATAGGATACCTGCCCCCATGCATCAGTACCATGTAGAATATTGAGTTACAAGGACATGTGAATTGATGTAGTAGATAGAGGGCAATGCTGAGGAGAGAGTCCTTTACCATATAAAGATCCTTGTAAATATCATGTCTAACTCCTGTTAGCAGTAGGACCATGAACACACAATGAAAACTCTTCAATTCTCAATCTTCATCTTTAAACTGGGGATGATAGAAGTAACTATTTCAGAAGATATACTACAGATAATATCCTTAATATATGCCTGGCAAATATTAAGCACCTGATACATTTTAGATACTGTTATTAATGTTACTATTGTAATTTTTAATATTAGAAATAATAGAAAATTAATAACATTTATATTTCTGGTAAGGTTTTTTTGGTGGGGAAGACAGGCTAGAGTGCAGTGGTAGGATCACCGCTCACAGTAGCACTGATGTCTCCGGCTTAGATGATCCTCCCACTTCAGCCTCCTGAGTAGCTAGGACTACAGGCTTGTGCCACCATGCCCTGCTAATTTTTCTATTTTTTTTGTAAATATGGGGTTCCACCATGTTGCTCCCACTTGTCCTGAACTCCTAGCTCCAGTGATGGGCTGATCTTGGTGGATTGCCTGGGATTACAGGCACCTGGCCTATTTGTGGTAGTTTTAAGCATATCAGCTAATTTTTTGACACTTCCCCTATCAAAAGGTAGAATTTAATCCTCCTCTCATTCAATATAGGCTACCTTAATAACTTTCTTTCTAACAAATAAAATGTTGCAGCTGTCAACATTTTAGCTGTTGATGTGTCAATGTGCCTGCATTGCCCATAGAATTTCCTTCTGGCTTTCTATCTAGTGGAACACACACATTTGGCACTCTGCACAGCCATGTAGCTACTTTGTTGTAGAAACTACACAGAGCCAGAGAGATGACCAAGAAGTATAGCTGTTCCATCTTCCAGCTGTTTGATGATTGCAGTATATAGCAGTACCCACTGCCAGCTACATGATGATACCAGCCTCAGTAATGTCTGACTGTCACTATATGAGAGCTCCTGAGCACAATGCTATTGTTTCAATCCACTATTTGGGAACAGCTTTTAAGGCAGCAGTTGATTATCAGAACACTATTACTAGTTTATCTCATTCTGTTTTTCTGCCTTTGACATCTCTTCCTCTCAACATCTCAGTAGTTAATTTTTCTTTTCATGAACAGAATAAGAATATTATATTTAAACCATGGTATTGAATTACTTAGAGGTCGGTATTTAAGACGTATGGAGAGTAAAAGATGGAAGACTATTGTCCGGGCCGCAGGTGTCCATAAAGTTAAGTTGTCTTTTATGCAAGAGAACACAGTTTAGTCTCTGTGGGCACATGTAGAGCCATTAGTCAGCCGCACTATGTTTCTTAGACTGCAGAGCCAGTAAAAGGGGATGGATTTAGGAACATTGGCAACACAGTTGCCATCTTCACAGACATCACATAGCAGTTATGAAGCACCACTCTCCTCAAAGTGCTCCACAAATGCGCATGTGGATATCCCAGATGTCACAAAGTTCATGCATAATGGAAAGAACCATCCAACAATTATCCACTCTGAGAGACTGGGTTAAATCATCTACGTCACATAATCTTAGAATATTAGACTTGACATGGACACTTTAGACTCCATTACAAAATTTCCCCAAGAAAAAATTGGGACAAAAATAACCCGAACAAGCAAGCCCAGTCACCCCTCAAACCATTATCAATTAATTCTGAATTTCATTGCTAGTATTTAGTTAATTTATTAATTAAATGATGTAGCACAGTGATGAATTTGTTCTATTTGTTTCACAGAACAATTATTAAACATTTCACTGAGACCACATTAAAAGGTGATACTTATTTTGCAGTTTTGCTTCAGGAAATTTCATGTGAAAGAACTTTTCATAGCTTTTCTCACTTCATAATTTAAATTAAACACTTCTCTGTCTCCAAATAGAGTCCAATTACGGAGTCATTATAGGCTTGCAAAATTGTTAGTTTGTGGCAGAAATTTAAGCTTGCTATAGATCCATTCTCAAGGTCCTGCACTCTTCCCCAATAAGACTGCAATTTTATGTATACAGAAAAGGTGAGACCCTCTCAAACTCAGGAGAAAGGTCAGTCTCCCATAGGAAAGTTGGAGTTAATCTGCATTAAAGAGATGTTAGTTTGTAAGAGTAAACCTTTATATTGAACTTTTTTTTTTTAACCTAATTTCTCAGTATCACTACAACTTTCATCAACCAGTCGTCAACATTGAAACCATAAGCATTGCCCTCCATTCCTGTTTCGTCAATCTGTTTCCCTGGTATGACTCTAATGTATGAGACCTCCAAGGTTCAACTGTTTGTGGATGGGAAGAGAAAAAGCAGATTTTTGTCTGCTCCCAGTGTTCTCCGAAATATGTGACAAGCCCTTCAGGAAATAACATTTTGGATGCCAAACTCTCATTACCACATTAATTGCCTCTGTCATGACAGTTTGGGCCTGAGCAAATGGCTGGGAACCTGCTGTGCTCCTCAAGAGAGCAACACAGGCCAAGGGAAAGTGGGTCTGAAGTTCCCCAAGCAGTCAGCTGAAAGGTGCTGTTATCAGAGCATAGTCTGGATTTGTCTTTACGTCTTGAGTCACTGTTAAATTGGTGGGGAGTGGCTCTCAAAAATCTTTGTTCCTAAAACTTATGAAAGATATTCATGTAAACAAAGTAAAAATAGGGTTAAATTCTATTTTATCAGCAGGACATTTTCACCATAAGTGATTGTCCATTTGACTGTCAAAGCAACAAAAGGTGAAGGAGGTGAGTGTCTAGTCTAAAGATAAAAGCTCCAAATGGGCTTTCTGTGTCCCTTCATCTCGAAGCTGAATGAACAGGATGTAATCACAGCAGCGCATGAGAGGGCAATTTGAACAGAGTGGATACTAAGTAACATTTGAAGTCAAAGCAAAATCAAAAGAAAATTCTCTTAATACTCCCTCCTCCCAATATAATTAATCTTAAAGTATTCTTTTTAATTAACATAATTAGAGGCTTAATTATTGAAAGTCAGGTTAAAGATGAAAAGTATCATATAATTAAAATAATCATTTTTCTTTAACCTCCAAAGGAAAACAAAGCACAGTTTTTCTCTCATAGTCATTTCAACTTCAGTAATATTTCTTATATAAAAGTAGTTATAAGATTTAATAGAGACATTGGTAAAGGAGTGGGGTGAATAGAGTTTGTGAAGACTCTTATTGTACACAACGAGAAGATGTTTTTAATCTCTCTTTGGTCACAAAGGAGTTCAATAATTTAGGTTTTAATGGTAGTACTATTGTCATGCACAGAGCATGTCAAAATAAATTGGTACAATCTTTTCATAAAGTGATTTAAAAATAAAGGTTCTAAAAAATTCAAAATACAGAATAAAAACTATGAACATATATGCATCACAGCCTTACTGGTAATATAGAAATTCTGGTAAAAAATATTGCACATTATTGGAATAAAGACTATGCTACTGTAATAACAATGCCCTAAATACAGCTTGGATAAGAGAGAAGTTTATTCATGTCTTGCACAAGAGTCTGGTTAATAACTCAGGCAATTTTGTTCATAAGAACAGAAAGTACTGTTCTTAATAGACAGTTATGCTCTATAAGATTCAGAAACCTAGGTTGTTTTAATTTTCCTCCTCTGCTGCCTCCATGTGTAATTTCTCTCTCTAGATAGTCAAAGCTGGGTCACTACCACCTCTGGCATTCAGCCTGAGAAAAGAGGAAGGAGCATGAGCAAAGACTGCTTTTTAAAGATGCAGGTTTGGGCTGGGCGTGGTGGCTCACGCCTGTAATCCCAGCACTTTGGGAGGCCAAGGTGGGTGGATCACCTGAGGTCAGGAGTTCGATACCAGCCTGGCCAACATGGTGAAACCCCATCTCTACTAAAAATACAAAAATTAGCCGGGCATGGTGGCACATGCCTGTACTTACAGCTACTCGGGAGTCTGAGGCATGAGACTTGCTTGAACCCGGGAGGCGGAGCTTGCAGTGAGCCGAGAACATGCCACTGCACTTCAGCATGAGTGACAGAGCGAGACTGTCTAAAAAAAAGAAGAAGAAAAAAAAAGATGCAGATTTGAAGGTGCATACATCATTGTGTCCTTGGCAAAATTTAGTCCCCTAGATATTGGCAGCTATAAGGGTATCTAGGAAATGTAGTCTTTTGAGTGATTAGCCATGTCCTCATGTAAAACCTGGTTGTGCCTTGACTCCTATACTAAAAGCAATAAAGAGAGTAAATATACTGACAATAGGTGTCAATGTCATTGAGTCTCACAATAGGGAGTTATAGAGGCATGTCAATATATTTTGAAGTATCTTTTTTGATGGAATAGTGTAACATCAGTGACATGGTTTGGCTCTGTTTCCTCACCCAAATCTCACCTCAAATTGTAATCCTCACAATCCCTACATGTCGAGGGCATGACCAGGTGGAGGTAATCGGGTCATGGGGGCAGTTTCCCTTATGCAGTTCTCTCATGATAGTGAGTGAGTTCTCATGAAATCTGATGGTTTTCTAAGTGTGTGGTAGTTCCTCCTGCATTCACTCCTCCTTCCTGCTGCCTTGTGAAGAAGGTGCCTTGCTTACCCTTTGCCTTCTACCAAGACTGTAACTTTCCTGAGGCCTCCCCAGCCATGCTTAACTATGAGTCAAACCCCTTTCCTTTATAAATTACCCAGTCTTGGGCAGTTCTTTATAGCAGTATGGACTATACAATCAGTGAGCAATTTTACCAAAAATTTGCAGCACAAAACATGTCATTCTTCTAATACACACACACACACACACACGTATCTATATGACCATGCACATATATCTATATGAACACACACGCATATGCATATCTCTCTGTGATGATTAATCTTATGTGTCAACTTGGCTAGGCCATTGTACCAAGATAGTTTGGCAAATACTACTCTGATATTGCTGTGAAAGTTTTCTTTTTAGAAATTAAAATTTAAATCATTAGACTGACTAAAGATAATTATCCTCCATAAAATGGGTGGGTCTCATTCAATCTCTTAAGAGAAAACAAACTAATGTCTTCCAACCTAGAGGGAATTCTGCCTCAGAATGTTCTCTGACTCAAGCTACTATACCTGTCTTTTCCTGGTTTTCCAACCTGCCTGCCTACCCTGCAGAATTTGGACTTGCCAGCCTCAAAAACTGTATGAGCCAATTTCTTAAAATAAATTCTACCTCTATCTCTGTCTCTTTCTCAATGCGTGTGTGTGTGTGTGTGTGTGTGTGTGTGTGTATACACATATTCTACTAGTTCTGTTTCTCTGGAAAACCCTAATACACTATACACACATATAAATTATATATTAAATATTATAATATAACCTAAGAAATTTTAAAGAAAGCACAGTCCTAATTTTAGAATATTGAAGTTGATATATATTAATCAGGTATCTTTGTAGATTATGTTGTTAACATTTTATATATTTGGGCTTAACAGGTCTCAATTTATTCTGAATTTAGAGATTTACTAAAGCCTCATTAAAAATTTTTTTTCCTCTATCTCCTGCATTTTTTGTGTAACCAAATTACAGCCAGGCTATGTGATATGTAGATTTTTTCATAATTATTATCTTCATTGTATATTATAAATTACAGTTATTTGTCTGTTTTATTGTTTTTAGCTGAAAGCATGTACTTGGAATAACTTTACTCAATCTTTTGTTTTTAAAATTTAAATGACATTGTTTTGAATGAATCATTTTAATTCTTTTATAGGTTTAGATTTTGCTTTGTAATAAAATCTGAAAATCAATATAATTCCTCTGTTGTCTGTTTTCTCCCTCTCTGTTTGCCATTTTTTCTAATATTTACAAAATTTCAATTATTGTTCTAGAGATTATATAATGACTTCATGAAATACTTTTAGTTCTGTGTTTGTGTATAGAGTATGAGTTTTCTACTATGAAAAAATAACAAAATTATTTCCTTTTCCTCCCATATCCCATACCTGTCTTCTACTGACAGAATTAGTCTATGGTATACTCTTTCTTACTGTTTAATCTTGTGCAGTGAAATTTACTTATACTTCTATCAATTCATTTGTCAGTTTTATGTTATAATCTTTAATTCCATGGGGCAGTATGTAAGTTCTCAACTTTTCCTCTCATCCCTTTCTAGTATGTTTTAGTTCTTTAATTATGTTTAGACCTTATTTTGCCACTCTGGTCTACATTTTTCTTTAGAACTTAGTTTTATAGTTGATTGTATTTGATGCTTGTTATTGTGGCTTTGGCTAAATTTTCAACCACCAACTCTTGGCAGGCTGTATTCATTTTCTATTAGATTCCTCAAGAGATTCTTGGGAAAAACTATTTGTCTGTAGCTTTTATAACTGAAAGATCTTGGCTGGATATAAAATCTTTTGCTCAACCTTTATCTTCTTAAGAACATTTTAAGCCCAGTGTCTTCTGGAGTTGAATAATGGAGTAGAGTAGCCTGAGGAGATGTTCATTTTATTTTATGTTTTTCCTTACAAGTAACTTGGATTTTTGCTTTGCTGCCAAACTACTTATTTTTTATTTTTAAATTTCAATAACTTTACTAGGTTATATCCCAATATTGACAATTTTATTACATTTTTCATGGCACACAACACAACTTTCAACATGTAGATTCAAGGCTGCTTGTTATATTTTAAAATCTTTATTCTGCCCCATTGCTGTGAAACATTCTCCTTTGGATATCTTCTAAATCTGTCATTTTCTTCCTACCACTTTCTCAACTCCTTGATTATCTCATGTGTGTATGGTGGTGGGGTATTTTCATATAATTCTTCATTTATATCCTTCATATTTCTTACTGTTTGCACATGGTATCTTTTATTGTGCTTCACTCAATTTCATCTTAAATTCTAAAACTGTTTTTCTTCATTTTTTTCCTGAATTTGGCTAATTCACGATTGTGCCAGTTCGCATATTCTTCTCTTATTCTCAGCCCTATTCCCTGAATTCTTATTTTTGTCTGTGTTTTTTACATGCAAAGTTTGTTAAAATATTGTTTTAATCTTCAACAACTTTCTGACCCTTCACCACAATGTTGTTAATATTAATAGTATTGTTGTGCCATATCCCTTTTCATGACTTATCATTCAGAGTTGGGCTTTTCAGAACCAGTCGCACTATTGGTCTATTTTTATTTTTATTTTAGGGTGGTGGCATATGATGGCATCCAAGATTGCCCTCCAGGATTCCTAACTCAAAGACTATCTCTTCTCTTGCCTAGATGACCAAATATTTTATTAAAATTTAGTGCCTTTATGGGTTTTACTTTTGTCTTTGTGAAGACAATTAGGTTCAGGATGGCTTCTGTTCCTAATACCTTGTGCCACCATGATTACTAACACCATTGACTACTGTAGCCAATCTTTGTTTGGCTCCAAGGTAAGTAAATTATGTGTGCTTAAGACATGTAATTTTGCTACAACCCCTGAGATTTGCTACCTAGGTCCCACCCTCACCCAACTTCCTTCACTGGGACCCTACCAAAAACACAATTTACATGTCTTCATGCTCAATCGTTCCTGGGTGAGGTCTTTGCCTAATCTACTCTGTTACAATTCAGTTCTCCAGCATGTGCAATTCGGAATGGATGATTGATCTTTGAGAAGACATTCTTGTAGGCTCTTTCTGGGAGCTGCTGCTCATTGGTCCCTCAGTGAGCTACTGTAAAAATGCCTACCATTTCCTGTGTGATGTGCTCTGCACCAAAGCTACCTGTATGACATTGATCATTAACACGTTGTTTGTCTTATGTTGGCCCTGATGAACTTTCTGTGTCTTATTGCTTCAATAAAAGGGTAGTTTGCTTTTTTCTCCCTTTATGCAGAAGGCTTCTCAGGTGGTGAACAGCAGAGATTCATATCTAAGATGCTATCACATTTATATTTGCACCATTTCAATTTCAATAAGAAAATAAAATTCACAGTGAGTAAATTACATGCTAGTATTCCCCTGCCAAGTATGAACAGAGGAGGTACTAGAATTCAGGTTCTTCAATTGCAGTCTAACCCTCCTTTGCCACACACACTTCTTTATCCCCTCTGGTACCTATACACAACTAGGGATCATTTATGTTTTGCTATTTATACTTAATCTGATGGTAATAAAATTTTTATTGACATTACACAAATATTAATTTTTTTACAATTATGGTTGTTTAAAAATTACTTAAATTTAATTGTTTCTTTGTTATGTCTTGTACTGGTGGTCAGAGCTAGTACACATGAGGGAAGCCATACTGTTTATTGTTTGTACATTTTGCTTGCTCTGCTGTAGCAATTATTAACTATTTGAATATCGTGTCTGGTTTACTTTACACCAACGGACAATTAATGCAATTTGAGTGCAGTTAGGGGTTAGCAATACAAATGCTTTGTATTAGGTCTGGATTTTATGTATATTTTTATATATAATTGGTGTATATGCATATGTCTTATCTATTTGAACTGCTTTAAAGGAATACCTGAGACTGGGTAATTTACAAAGAAAAGAGGTTTATTTGGTCTCATGGCTCTGCACTAAGTATAAGAAGCATAGAACCAGCATCTGCTTCTGATCAGAGCTTCAGGGAGTTTCCACTCATGGTTGAAGGCAAGGGGAACAGGCATTACATGGTGAGAGGAAGGAAGGAAGAGAGAGGGGGTAAGGAGTGCCATGTTCTTTTGAACAATCAGCTCTCTTGTGAACTAATAGACTGAGAACTCATTACTACAGAGAAGGCACCAAGCCATTCGTGAGGGATCCACCCACATGACCTGAACACGTTCCATTAGACCTCTCCTCCAACATTGGGTATCAAATTTCAACTTGAGATTTGAAGGGGGATATGTATCCAAACTATAGCAGCATATTTCTATAATTTTATATAACTAATATCATTTAAATTTACTTCTTCAGTTGAGAAAGAAGAAAAGAAAGAGATCAGTGAGATGGAACCACTGAGGTGACCAGCAAATTATGGAAGCCCTTAAGTCACATAAATTATTATTTTTATTTCCTACTTTCAAACCAACTCAGAGTTATGGAAAATAAAGGAAAACAAAAAGTTAGAGCATACAGGCAAATTCCCCATCAGATGATATTATCTGGTACTATCAGGAGCTTTTACAGATGAAGAAAATGCCACAATCATTTTATAATCAGCATTCTAAACACACATTTGCCCTAAATATTGTAGAAGACGTCTCACAGCCATTTTTAACTTCAGAGGTTCGTCTTATCTTGATAATTCAGCAGTCTCAACAAATGAATGTTCAGATAAATAATTTCCAAACCTCTAAGACCATAAAGTGAAAGAGATACAAATGATCATGTGGTTGAATTCACTTACCCTGTGGTTTTTCTGCAACAGTTTAGCCTACTAGATTTTTCATTGTTTAAGCCAGTTCAGTCTGAGACTGCAACAATTCCCATTCACCACCCAATATCTATCAATGACTAGCAATCTACGTGCTCAGCTTCAAAAAAATCTAGTGTTCTAATGACTGTGTGGCAGAAGGTGCATGATAAGATTACTGAGGAGTTCACTCCTTGGTCTGTTTTTCTCCTGGGTTTTTCTTTCCCAATAATGAGGTCTGAACAAGCTGTGTGCCACCTGCGACGGACAATTTGACCTATGTTGTGTGCACTTCTTTAATTGGTTTAATTGGACAGTACATTTTTGTTGTTGTTGTTGTTGTTGTTTTGAGACAGGGTCTCATTCTGTCACCCAGACTGGTGTGCAATAGTGCAATCTCGGCTCACTGCAACCTCCACCTCCCAGGCTGAAGTGATTCTCTTGCCTCAGCCTCCCAAGTAGCTGGGATTACAGGTGCATGCCACTACTACCTGACTAATTGTTTTTGTATTTTTAGTAGAGATGGGGTTTCACTATGTTGGCCAGGCTGGTCTCGAACTCCTGACCTCAAATGATCCACCTGCCTCGGCCTCCCAAAGTGCTGGGATAACAGGCGTGAGCCACCACACCTGGCCGAGAACGTGGTTTCTAAGTGAGCAAGAGAATATAGAAAACATTCATAGAGGACCACATATAAAGCCTCCATTAGCTATTTCTTATTGCCAGCCCGCTTTATGCAAATATAGCTTACAACCAACAACTTAACATTCAGAGGAATACTAGTCTTTCCTTAATAAAGAATCCCTTTGGGTAATATCCAATTAATAGGACACGCTATTTTGAATGCAAGCAGTTGCTTCTGCCAACTAAAACCTTGAAGGAACCATGCAAACTGTCCTCCAGAGGCTTGCTGAAAGATCACCAAGGTCACACCTGTCATGGCCTGAGTCAAGCCATCCATTCACGTGAGCTGAAGAAGACCATGCTTTGTATCCTCTAGCAGTTTGCTGAGCTGCTATTTCTCTGGTATTCGATATAAAGAAATTAAATCCTCATTTAAAGAATGGCACAGACTTAAACAATTCAAGTTAACCCAGAGAAGAGGCAAGAGACAGACTAATCTTCACAAAATAGAGTCAGAAAATTTGAAACTGTATTTTCTTACTGGGACGTATTTTCCCCTCTCAGGAAAAGTCACCCCTCCAGTCATCCAGTCATTCATTAGCAATAACAACAACAACAACAACAACAAAAATGCCTGTTAGTGTAGAACACACAAGGTATGCAAATAAAAAACAAATTATTCCTTTTTCCTCTTTGGCAATTCAAATTGGCAAACATTTGGAGATTGAAGAATAAACACTTCAGGAAAGTACAGATGCTATCTTTCCTTGCTAGAGTCTCAATATATTGGGAGTACTATGTATTCTAATTTTACAAACCTCAGAGGCAGCTGATATATTATTATAAAAAGTATAAAGAAGCTGTCCTTTTTTTCACATAAGTATTCAGAGTTAACTCATGAGACAAACTATTTCCCAGAACAAGGACTTGGTAAAATAATACTTGATTAATCTTAATAAGGCTCAGATGAAAACAGCAATGTATGTTCCTAAACTATTAAATACAGAGATTTTCAGAAATTTCATTTTTTAAGATAAAACAATGTAATTGTCTCATAAAGCTTAAAGTGAATTCTGACTCTACTCATTACTAACCTCTAATCTCAATCAAATTATGTAACATAATAATTCTATTTACTTACCTTCAGAGTTCTATTTATTTATTCAGGAGAATAATCATGACCCCCGTATTGCTTTCCAGAGTTTTGTGTTTTTGTTTTTGTTTTTTTTTTTGAGACAGAGTCTCTCTCTGTCACCAAACTGGAGTGCAGTGGCACGATCTTGGATCACTGCAACCTCCACCTCCTGGGTTCAAGCAATTCTCCTGCCTCAGCCTCCCGAGTAGCTGGGATTACAGGCACACACCACCACACCCAGCTAATTTTTGTATTTTTAGTAGAGACGGGGTTTCACAGTGTTGGTAAGGATGGTCTCGATCTCCTGACCTCGTGATCCACCTGCCTTAGCCTCCCAAAGTGCTGGGATTACAGGCGTGAGCCACCGCGCCCAGCCCAGAGTTCTTTTGATTAGCCATAATATCATATGTGAAAACACTTCTCAAGTTATAAACTTTCATACAAAGTTTTTTCATTTTTATTTTGGTTGTTGCATCAACTGCTTTTGACGACTTAATAGAGTAGGAGAAAGGAAAAAAATAAGAATCTTCTGCTACTGATTAGTTTATATATTTTGCCACTGAAGGATATTTTGCCAGCGTGTAGTGTTGTCATTTGCTTTTTAAGCAGATCTGAGGGGGTAGATATTGAAATAAATCAGCAAATTCTTTCCTTCAACTCAAATGTAAAGACATACAAAATCTGGTTCACCAAAATATATTATTTATAAAATATCAATGTAAATTCAATTTTCTTTTCCACCTCGTTTAAGTCAAGTTAATGTATACCATCACTTTTAGTGGCCATAGTATCTATATGTGTCATCAGCTTTGAGAAAGGAACTTGAAACACTCTGTTATCTATTAGAAATGCCTGATATGTGAACTTGATTCATTTGTAATGATCCCCAATTCTATTTCCAGACTTCTCTGGAAGTAAAAGTCTCTGCCATGTATCATATTGATTTTTTGAATTCGGACGTATTTCTTTTCAGGAAACAATGTTAGAAGTGGTATCTCTTGTTCTTAATTCTAAACAGATCAACTTAAAATATGAATACATTTCCCTTGAACCCAGAATTATTTTCATAACACTGTTTAAATACTATGTTCTCCCTAAAACAGGAAGAGGTTTCACACTCCTATGTAATGACAGCAGGGCAAATTTAATTCAGAATTTCTAACAACCTCATGCTCTTTCCAGACAACTTTCTTCTCAAGAGACACAGAATGCATAAGGAAGAAGATATAGAACTTCTCCCAAAAGACAGCTCTCCCTATTGTCTTCTAAACCTTCCTGTAAGGCATCTATGTGCTTAAATCATTGGAAGATAATTTTGTATTATTTATATAATTTAAATTGACTTTCAATTTTATATTATTTAAATTGACTCAGGATAAAGGAAACACACTCAGAAAAAAGTAATACCTATAAATAAAAACAATCTTGTATTTCCAAAAGGCAGGACTAGTCCAAGTAAATTTGTAGACTATACACTCCCTGTATATCCACCCAATTAGCAGTAACAGAATATCCTTTGCATATAAAAAGTGCAAAAAATGCTTGTTGCTTAGTTGGTTGGGTGGTGAATTATTCTTCAAAATAGAAAAAAAGCAAACAATAAAAAAATCAAGATGTCAAATACTGTTATATATCTATGAATATAAATCAGTGCAAATCATAAGCAAAAAAAGAGATATATAATGTTTAAAATATTTTTAAAGGTATGCAACCGAAGAGCTTAAAATTTAAGTTGAAGATTATGACAGCAGCAGACTATTTATGTCAAACTTAAGGCAAATGTCTAAAATCCAAAATATTTTAGAAAATTATTGGGCCAGGCACAGTGGCACACACCTGTAATCCCAGCACTTTGGGAGTCCGAGGCGGGCAGATCACGAGGTCAGGAGATCGATACCATCCCGACTAACACGGTGAAACCCTGTCTCTACTAAAAATACAAAAACAAAATTAGCCGGGTGTGGTGGCAGGCGCCTGTAGTCCCAGCTACTTGGGAGGCTAAGGCAGAAGAATGGCATGAACCCGGGAGGCAAAGCTTGCTCTGAGCCGAGATCATGCCACTGCACTCCAGCCTGGGTGACAGCAAGACTCCGTCTCAAAAAAAAAAAAAAAAAAAAAAGTTAGGTCATATTTCTTCACCTACCTCTTTTCTAAAGGCATTCCGTTCTGTCTTTCAAATCAGTATCATGATCTTGGTCTCACTAATTAAAAACAAAACAAACATGAATATTAGGTGCATCAACACCACTGAAGAATTTTAGAAATAGGAAGCTACCCCAGAGTTAGTAATGAGGAGACACTGACCTGGAAAGAGGCTAAACAACTTTGTGGCAGAGCAGGGATGTGAAATAAGAACTCCTCACAGCATGTACAGCTCTCTTTCTCATATGCCAGACTGCTTCACGGAAGCCCCACCAGGCAGTCAGTCCCGGTGGAGCTAGCAACAGAACACAAAGATATCTCTTTCTGCCCCTGGGCTTTTGCTTGTGCCATTCCTCCTGGAATGACTGTGGTTCTCTGTCTATACCTGGTGTACTTTGAACCATTCTTAAATGCCAATTTGAATTCAACTTCTTTTCACCTGTGATGTTTTTTGCAGCTGATCTCCTCCCAAATACTTGTAATAATGTTTTTGTACCTTTCATGCTGACGTCTATCTCCCTCTTCAAGCTTTTTAATGTAGATTCTTAGTTCTTTACTGAGATAAAATCTTCCCAAACACAATGACTGTATCATCATTTATGATTCTATATCCCAGCTCAATGCTTTGAATTAGAGTTACTAAATAATGAATAGACGCATAGATACAGAAAGACAGACAGACAGACATGATGAATGAAATAAATGGATACTTAGAAATTGGGAAACATTGACATTCACAGGGAAATTGACATTCAGATCAATGTTTCTCAAAATGTGGTTTGAGAGCGATCTGAATCCAGATTAGGAAAGAAACAAACGAACGAAGAACAATATCAAAAACAAAAATGCGATGTCCTGAATGTAAAACTTTGGGTATGTGGTCTAGAAATCTGAATTTGTACCAAGCTCCTCAGTAATATTTGAATCAATTAAAATGTATGAAATACTATGGGTGTGGAGAGAATGAAGATGAGAGATTTCCATCATGTGTACTTGCCTCACTAATCATTTTACTCCTATCCTCACTATTTTCTGTATTTTTCATAAACATTTGGCTAGTTCCTTGATTTCAGATAGTATTACTTAGAAACTCCAGGGATGAGAGAATCTGTGTTACAAGAGATTTGTGTTAGTTTTCTATTACTGCTATAAGTAATTACCGCATGTTTAGCCACTTAAAATCACACATATTGAGTATTTCACAGTATCCCTGGGTCAGAAGTCTGGGCACAGTATGGCTCTTTGGGTTGCTACTTAGGGTCTCACAGGGTTGAAATCAAGGTGTCAGCCATCTACAGTCTTCTGTGGAGGCCTAGAAGCTGTATCCTAGGTCATTCACGGTGTTGGTGAGAGTGGCAGGAGGTAGCCAAATGCTTAGGCAGATAGGGACAAGTCCCCGGTGAAACCCCACCTATAAGCCAAAGACAGTTTAAAGCCTGAAAGCCAAGCTACAAATTGTATCCTAGGACCGAATTAAGAACTTGTCTTGCAATTTGGTGCACTTTTCTCTGATTGATCCCCACCCTTCGCCTATTTTACATATACCTACCCTTTCCTAATTGGTTTTCTGCACTGTCGTGCCCACCTTTGAGTGGTGTCTTTGCTTTAACCTTTTTGCATACTCACAAACCAAACAGCACACCCTCCCATTCTAAGTCCATAAAAGGCTCTGGATCCAGCCACATGAGGGACTTGCCCACATTCAGTTAGGGGGACTACCCCCTCTCCACTGAAAACTGATTCATTGCTCAATTAAAATTCTTTCCCTCCCTCCTCACCCTTCAATGTCCAGTGTATCCTCATTCTTCTTGGACATGGTGCAAGAGCTTGGGAACCACCTAACACAGGTAGAAGCTATAACTCAGGTGGGCTAGGGCATGCCAGTGTGGCTGAGGCTGAGTGGGACCCAGGCTAGGCGGGACCCAGGCTGGGCATTGCCAGCCGGAGGTCCCCGGCTTGCAAAGTGACTGAGAAGAAAAATCCTGCATCATTGGTAGAGCCCAGCTCTTTGCAGTTGTAGGATTAAGGTATCTATTTTGTTGCTGTCAGGTAGAGGCTTCACTTAGTCCCTAGAAGCCTCTCTTTGCTATTTTCACAGAGACCTGTGCATCTTTGAGTCTTTTTAGGCCTGCCATCTCTCTAATTTGGCTATCTGTTGTTTCTCTCTTGCCTCTCATTTGAAGCATCTCTCTTTTACTCCAGGCAGAGAAAATTCTCTATTTTTAAGGTGTGATGCTATTAGATTGAACTCACCCAGATAATCCAGTATAATTCCCTCATTTTAAAATTATAGCTGCAAAGTCTTTTCTGTCATGTAACATAACATTCACAAATTTCAGGAATTAGGATGTGGGTGGTTTTGGAGGCCACTGTTTGGCCCACTATAGGATATAAATAAAGGTCTTTAGTGCAAACATCCCTTAGCTTCCTAAGATATTCTCTGAAACATTTTTCTAAATTTACATCCAGTCTGTTTTATACTTTAGGGAATACTCAATACTCAGCATCAATCATGGTTTTAGTTCAGCTCCTAGCATCTCTATGGGTCCTGCTAAAATATCTTCCAATGCTACCTGTAGGGATAGCAGCATTTCACGCATCTATATAAAAATGTACAGTCATATAGAACTTTTTGACATTTAAAATTCCTAAGACCTCTTTGCACATGCAGCTGCTAATCCTCAATCCTACCTGTATAGATGCAACTATTGGTAGTTGGAGTTTTGTTTCAAAAGATAGGCATGGCTCTTTTTTTACTGTCCAATTCTGCCATGCTATGTGTTTGCAACTTTTCCAATGTCATGCCTTTCTGTTAAAATTAAGCTGTATTTCTTGAGTGGTCAGTTTCTAAAATAGTAGAAGAGAAGCATCAATAAGTAATGGGTTAATTTAGGCATTTTTAGCAAAGTAAAATAAAACAAGTTACTGTTTAAAACGATAAATGGCTAAAGAAGAGAGTCTTTTATGAGAAAAAAATATTTTCACTTTTGGTTTTAAAAATTAAGAAGTCATACTCACAAACATTGGCCTACTCAGGCATATTTGTTGGTTGGTTGGTTTTGTTTCCCTCTTCTTCTCTTTCCAATTTCCATGAAAGGAAGCAATTAGGATTACACTAACTGACCAATGATTTAGGGAAACTGAATTCAGTCTTTTTTGGGTTGATTGACCTCGGGAACAAGACTATATTATTTGTGCTATTAACACCACAGTGGAGAAAGTTAAAAAAAGGGGGGTTTTGGGGGGAACTGCAAAGCAAAGAGATTTTAATATGAATCAAAGACTCCTGATACCCAAGAACCATGGAAATTCTTTTAGGATTTCACAGGCTACTAGAACTTTACACAATTCAACTCATTTTATTTCATGTATACATTTTTCTTTACAATTTCAGATAACTAAGGAGGATGCAGTGAGAATGGGAATTTTTTTTCTGAGTTCATATAACTTCTACAAAACTGTTGTTTGTACATTGAGTGTGGTTCTTCAAAGTCTACAATCTCTTTGCTCTAAAATGTTATATTTCCATAGACGAGCAAAAGTTTTAAAACTATTCTTTAAAGTTACAGAGAAAGGTTTAATATTTACAGCTAAAAAGGACAATGAGATTGGTTCATTAAATTGCAATGTGTTTTTCATTCTTTAATTTCTGCTCAAAATTGTTCATTATTCTTCTTTACTTATTACATTTCTTTATTGAAATGGTAATGAAGTACCTGGTAAAATGGTTTAATAAATGATAAGACATATCAAACAGTACAAAATGGAATACTGCGTAAGGTCAATATCCCTCCCACCACCACCCACTAGCACTGTAAGTTTCATTTTTAGAGGCAACCAGTATATTTGATTCATTTGTTATGTATTCTGTTAGACACATGTAATGCTTATACAAGCAATCTAAGTATGCGTGTATGTTAGTCTGTACACAAGCTCTGTGTATATTTTTATAAATATAGCATATATAGAGATATGTTTCTTTTCTCCAGCTGGCTAACTACTGTCTTACCTAAAAATATGTCTTGAAGATCATTTTTCTGTGTATATATCAACCTATTGCCTCTACGGTTTTTTAATTTTTTTAATTTTTTATTTTTTGAGACGGAGTCTCTGTGGCCCAGGCTGGAGGGCAGTGGCGCGATCTCGGCTCACTGCAAGCTCTGCCTCCCGGGTTCAGCCATTCTCCTGCCTCAGCCTCCTGAGTAGCTGGGACTACAAGCACCCGCCACCACGCCCGGCTAACTTTTTGTATTTGGTTAAGTAGAGACGGGGTTTCACCGTGTTAGCCAGGATGGTCTCTATCTCCTGACCTCCTGATACGCCCGCATCGGCCTCCCAAAGCGCTGGGATTACAGGCGTAAGCCACCACTCCCAGCCTGCCTCTACTTTTTAAAATAACTGCATATCATTTTCATATAGGCCCCTCAGTATTAAGCCAATCTTCTTTTAACGAATATTCATTTTTTTCAGTCTTTATCAAAGAAAATGAAGTAGTTTACAGATGCTTACGTGCATTTTATATACACGTGTCTGTAAGTGACATTTTTAGAAATATAATTTCCTGGCCCATAAGTATGTGTGTCTAAATTTTTGTAGTTCTGCATTGCTTTCCAAAAACTTTCACCAATTTTCACTTTCATAAACAGTGTATGAAATGCCTTGTTTCTTCATACCTTTACGTACACCATATTATTACACATCTTTGATCTGTGCCAATGTGGAAAGTGAAAAATGGCACGTCATTATATGTTTAATTTGCATTTAATTATGCACATGATGGAGTATGTTTTAATATGTTTAAAAGCCATTTATCTTTGCTTTGTTTATTACAGTGCACAGCCTCTTCAGGCCCTGCCTGTTTTTCTCTTACAGTTTAGTCACTTTTGTCACTTTCTTCTTAATTTATAAATACACTTTTATAATAAAGAAATTAACTTTTTCCCATCATTTATGCATAGTTTTTTCTGTTTATCTTTACATTTGGCTTATAAATTATTTGTCCTGCAGAAAATTTTAAATGATGAGTCAAATTTACCTGCAATCTTTTACTGTATTGCTCCTAGCTATTATTTTAGAAGTTTTGATTCAATTTCAAGTTTATTTTTAAAACTATGTTAATGGTTACTTTTGATGAAATGTATTTTCTTCCCTATTATAATTTTTGTTTCACATAGAATTTATTTTAGCATAATTAAGAATCCAATTTTATTTTATTTTTATTTACATAGCTAATCAATTATAACAACATGACTTTTATTTGAAACATATAATTATGATATGTTAAATTTTATAGATAGGTAGATGCACAGATTTCTGTGTTTCCATTTGGTACTATTAAAATCTCTTTCTCCTTAATAGCTGGAAGGCAGAGTAGTACCTCCTCAATGCAAAGACATTACTCATCAGTTTTCTTTCAAAATGTTCTTGAATATTCTTGCAAGTTAAATTTTTGTACAGAACATAGATCCAGCTGGTCTATATTTATAAAAAAGAAAGTTCCTTGTAATTTGGGATTATATTAAATTGAAAACGAAGAATATTAAACTATTGAGTTATTCTTTAAAGAACAGTCTATTTTTATCATATATTCAGGTTTTTTTTTCTTTCGTAGCTCTTAGGAGAGTTTCATATTTCTTTTATACAAATCCTAAATATGGCTTATTAACTTTATTCTTAGGTATTTTGATATCAGTTTCCATCTCAGTCAGTTCCGGTTGATATAGCAAATTACTATAAACTCAATGACTTAAGGAACAGTCATTTATTTCTTATAATTCTGGAGGGTGGGAAGTCCAAGATCAAGGTGCTGAAAGATCCGGTGTGTGGTGAGGATTTTCTCATGTGTAGACACATATCACCAGAAAATAATTTTACACATTTAAAAAAGTTGTATCTCATTTTTATAATTTTACCAAATTCCATTGACTTATTCTTACAGAGAAATGTTAAGCAATACTAGCAATATTGCTCATCATTTTGTGTTGCTGACTTAATAGACATAGGAATCTATTATCTTTAACTAGTTATACATTGATTTTTTTTGAAATGCCTTTTTAGGCATTTATATCAGCATTACATAAGCTATTTGCTATATATATGATTTTCTCCTTTCAATTATTTAAATAAACTTTATGACAATAAACTATCATGGAATTCCTGGGATAAGTCTTTTATTTGATTTCTTTTGATTTTTGGCTGAGTTCTCTTTGCTTTTTTTTTTTTTTTAGAATTTCTTCGTAAGTACTTATAAATAAAATTGTTTTGTGAATTTTCTTATTGTATGTTGGAGTATATATTTGGCATGTTTTAGGGCGTGTGCATAGATAGTGCTATACTTGCTTTATCTAAAAGTTTTAAAAGTGTTTCTCATTTTATATGTTCTGAAACTTTAAGTATAATTAGATTTGTCTGTGTCTTGAATGTTTTATATAAATTCATTCTGAAGATACCTATTATTGGTAATTTTTTTTTATTTTGTGAGATTAGGAACTTTTGGTGAGGAAGTAGACAAGAAAGGAGTTTTATCAAATTTCTTAGCCTTAGCTGTCAGAATAATTGCACCACAAAAATTCCTGTGCCTTCTAAGTTCAGAAATTTTAAGACGTTTTGTATATAGTCCATTAGGGCATTCTCTCATCCTCTTCCAATTCATTTATTTTCCTTTGTATCTGTAGTCATTTGTCAGTTTAATTTCCAAAATTGTATTTTTATGTGTTTATTTACATTGTCACCCCTGATTAGATGGCTGGTGATACATTTCATTGTTATAATTTTTTCAGAGAGTTCCCGCTTGAATTATCTTAAGTTCTATCTTGACTGTTTTCTAATTTATTAATTTCTGCTATTTGTTCTACCAGTGCTTTCCTTTGTCCTTAAGCTAATATTTATTTTATTTTTCTAACTTCTTGAGTGAATTCTTAAATAATTAATTTTTGTTAATATAAGTGTAAATTTTATTATGTTTTATTCTGGTTGTATTCCATATTATGTTGCAAAATATTTCCATTTTGGCAATATCTAGATATTTATTTTATTTTATTTTCAAGTTTTTAAAATATAATTTTTCATTAATACATAAAAGACATGAGTTTTAACTGCACATATGTGTGCAATTTATTTTTCTGTAAATTAACTATTTTCTGTAAATTATTTTACTTTGAGATTATTTGCTTTCTTTTGACAGTATGAAAAAACTGTGTACAGCAGAAATTAACCCTTGCTCTATCATTTGTATTGCAATTTTCCTCAGTTCTCATTATACACAATTTTATTATGAGGTTTTTTTTTTTTTTTTTTTTTTTGAGACGGAGTCTCGCTCCACTCTCTGTCGCCCAGGCTGGAGTGCAGTGGCGCGATCTCGGCTCACTGCAAGCTCCGCCTCCCGGGTTCACGCCATTCTCCTGCCTCAGCCTCCCAAGTAGCTGAGACTACAGTTGCCCACCATCAAGCCCGGCTAATTTTTTTTTTTTTTTTTTTTTTTTTTTAGTAGAGACGGAGTTTCACTGTGTTAGCCAGGATGGTCTCGATCTGCTGAGCTAGTGATCCGCCCAACTCGGCCTCCCAAAGTGCTGGCATTACAGGCGTGAGCCACCACGCCCTGTTATGAGTTATTTTGCCATACAAAATGATTACATTTTTGTTTAAGTACATGCTTTATCTATATTTTTGTTTGTAACTTCTGAGTTTTCATTATTTTTAAGACAAACCTCTAGAATCTAGCACATACATATAAACTCCTAAATATTATTGCATTTTTTCTTGCTTTAAGTTTTGCATTTAATTTTTTGACCAATTTTATATAATTTGTGGATCTTTGTTCCATATTTCTCTTGTGAGTTATTCTTATAATGTTGATTTTATGAAAGTTGTAACTTTTGCTAGTCAAAGTTAACGAAATACAACAATGTGGTAATTTTAATTAAACTTTCAAAGATTAGTTAACTGCACTTCATTATTGTTTAGTTTTTTAAAAGGTGAACAATGGTATAAAAGAATATACTTCAAATCTAGGACAAGTTGATATTTCTTCATCTGCAATTAATTGAAAACTTTTGATGGCTTAGAAAAGTCGAAACTTATACTTCTGGAAAAAAATAGATGATCAAACATACGTCTCATTTTGCACATTAACATATACAATCTGGCAATAGGGAAATTGAAAAGCTGATTAAATTGAAGAGTCCATAAAACACCTAAGACTGTGCAACACTTACAGATTTATGAACTCTTTTACTTGTGGTATCTTTCAGCATTTTGCCAATTATTTAAAATTCGTAATTTTTTGTTGTTGCTATTCTAAATACATATTTTCCTTTATACCTAATTTTACTTTCATTTTCTTGTGTAGAGCTTTGAAACTCTGTAAACATTAGACCCATAAAACATGGATTCTTTTTTTAATACCAAGTATATTTGATACATGGAATAAAGGATAAGCTAAAATAAGGAAAACGGTAATTAAGCGCTTTAGGAATCACAACTTGTATAAAACCTGTTGTCACTCCCCAAAAATAAAAAGTTTGGTACAAATTGTACTAGAATGTTTCACAAAATATGTTTATAAAATGTTCTCCTATACATTTATAGAATATATAAATAGAATATAAATATAATAATTTACAATATTTGAGTACTATTGTGAACTACATAGAGTCAAAGGATGTTATAAAGAAGAACATGACCAGCAGATAATGAGTCATAGCAGGAAAAAAAGAAAAGCTTTAGTAAAAGGCTTCATTTACAGCTTCAGCAATTATTTCGTTAGGTAACAAGTAATTGGACATCTGACCATAGAGGGTTATTGTGAGAATTAAAGAAAAATAAAATGTAAAGGCAACAAACACCTTTTGTCGAATTTAGTAAATGTTTATAAATGTACCTTGTCTTCCTTTATTGTAATTTTTTAAAAATACATAATGATCTAAATACATGCTTTACTATAAAATAATTTTCTAAATTAACACTTATTCTGAGAGAAAATTTTGATTTGTTGATGGTTATGAGTAGAAAGACCATTTCGGCAATTGCCTATGAAAACAGGACTATCAAATATATAATATTTATAATATGAAAAGCCTTGGTGTGAATAAAGTAGAAAAAAGAACGTTATTAAACAAAGCAAGACCTAAAGGAAATAATTTTCTCAAAGTGAATAAAACCTGGCAATAAAAAAATTAAGAACAATTCAAGAAATGACAAAAGCACAAAAGTTAAAATATGAACCATGTCTAATGGAGATGATTAATTTTAGGGAAAATTCACCTCAAGCTTGAGTTAAAATAACTTTTTACTATTTAATGGGAGCTTCAAATGTTCTTTTTTCACTGTAAATCTAGTATTCTATTTCAATTGCTTGACAATACAGAGATGTTTCTTTTAAATTTAGGTCATTTCAAGCCTTGGTATTGCAAAGCCTAATGCATGTGACTTTTTGAGAATGTCTAATATTTGAATTTGTATGTAGAGAGAGAACAACAGCAAAGAAATACCAGAGCCACTCTCCTGGCCTCAAATTATTTTGCAAATGTCTTTCATATATTGTAATATATGTTGATTGAAAATGTTAAATATTAGAAAAAATAAAACTAACATTTTTCATAGAATGCAGTGAATGTTTGCACATGTGCTTTGCCTTCCTGTGTTAAACTTTTTGAAAGACAATCTGAATACATGCTTCATAGTCAAAGCATTTTCAAAACAAATGAAAATTTTGAGAGAAATTTCGAGTTTGTTGATGGCTATGAATAGAAAAGCCAATTGGATTAAAAATATTAAACATTTTCAATGAATATTAAAAATTCACAGACATTTTTTCTTGATCTGAACATGAAGGTTGACCAAGAAGTTTCTCTCAACTTGACTAAACTTTACATAGGTTTTTACCTGACACTAGGCCCCGACCTCTCTTTTCTTAGAGCATTTACGTTAGAAAACATGTAATTATAAATTCTTTGCCTGCCTCTTTAAGATTCAACTCTTTAAAAAAGCCTCTTGCCAGTTGTGCAGCTCAGGAACGTCATTCTAAAGGAACTAAGCCATTTCATTGAACCATAAACATCAAGGGAGATAGCATCCCTATCTCCCAGTTTCTGTGGGAGAGTAAGGGCCTAACAAGGTACACTCCCACAGAGGGTACATTGCTCAAAGTTGTAAAACGATTTATTTGCATGAATATATGAGAAAGTTTAATTTTAACCTGGAGAAGGCTAGTTAGCAAACACATATGGTCAATATCTCATCCTGACCCCTGCACTTAATAATTTTCCTGCCCTTTGTTTCAGTGGAGTTGAATTCATACCAGGACTTGGCTTCATCACCCTATTGCAATAATCTTTTTTTTTTTTTTTTTTTTTTTAATGGCAGTAGTCTTGAATAACATTTTCCTTGCCTTTTTGACTTTGTCCAGTGTAATTTTTGCTTTGACAAATTGCTCAAAACAAAAAATAAAGCAATATAGGGAGACAGAGAAAAGGTGTACTGCTTATACATGGAGTGGTAAAGTATGTCCTCTCTGAGGAAAAGAGAGCTATGAATGCATGGATTATATAGAAATTTGATGCACATTTCTGACATAATAAAAAGTAAGTAAAATCTTTGATGTAGTAGTTTGCTTCAAAAGTCTCATGAAGATCAAAGAGAATTTTTTTCACCATTTTGCATGAAGTCAATTTCTTTCCTGTTCAGATGAGGAAACTGAGACCCAAAGTGGCTTGATAATTTATGTAGATAAACAAAGTAGAATTTTATATTATGGAAGCAATTCAATAGTTGATGTCATTTTTGCTTTTGCTAAGAAATTATCAATTGAAAACAAACCAATGGGTTTGCATCAGAAAATTTAACTATTTATAAGAAATGGCAACATTTATGAAAATTCTTCAATGGTAAATTATAACCCAAAAAATCCTTCAATAATGAAAAACTAAAAACAAGCAAACTTATGATGTTAATTTTATAAATTTTGAAAATGAAGTTTCAATTATTAACCAAAGCACCTTCACAAAAAATATGGCTCATAAAGCATCTTTTTAAACTTTCACATTAATATTAGTTATAAAATAGAGGTAAAGTAGGGGTGGGATCTAAACAGTAATGAAAGACTACTGACAGTGATTGTTGCAATGGAAGGTTCTGTAGAATTCTGGCTCTGCCACTTGTCATGTAAGAAAATTTGGGCAAATTACTTAACCTCTTTAAGTTCTAATTTCATCATTTGTAAAATAAGGATATTTATACATACTCACAGGGTTGTTATAAAGATTACACGACATAGCATATGCAAACTACTTAGTATAGCACATGCTCAATGTTCAAAAATGTCTTCAGCTGTCATCATTAGTATTTTTATATTTTTACCAAATTGCAAAACTACTGGATTTAACTGACTTTTTTCTTTGTAACTTTTTACTATGAAAACTTTAGGCAACATTTAAAATAGAATAATACAGTGGAATAAATGACCTTGAAGTTCTTTATCAAACCATGTAACTTTTCTCTCTCCAGCGATGGATTATTATAAAACAGTTTTAGTCATCTTATCATTCAATCCATAAACTGTTTAGAATATCTCTCAAAGATCCTTTTAGAAATGATGTATTCTCAATATCATTCTCACAGCTAATACATTAACAATAATTACAATATCACAAATGTCCAGTCAATGCTCAAATTTCCCTGGTTGTCTCATATTTTTTTAAAAAATTGTTTGCTTTGAAATCAAGATCCAAATAATATTTGTACATTGAAATTGGTTAATATAATGTTTTAATCTGTTTTAGTCTACAGTCTACGTTTCTGTCACTCTTTGTCTTGTTTAAGAATTGGGGTCTTTTTAAAATTTAAATTCAAAACTAAATAATGTTAACAGTCTGTCCTATCATCCATGTTGTAACTATGAAGTAGGTTGTCTCTTGGTAATAGAGGTAAGTAATAGGTTACTAGTTTTTGACTGAGATGGGAGAGGTGGTAAATGACTTCCAGTTCAATAGATGAGAAGCCTTAAGAAAGGGGGCGTCGTCCCTATGAGGCACTTTGGAGCCAGGGTGAAGCAGTCAGTCAGACTTAGCAGGAAAATCAATAAAGGCAAATTGTTTGCAGCTGTTCACAGAGCACTTCTTGATAAACAAGATTTTGCCATTAAAGATTACAGAATAAGAGGTTGCTACAAAATAGTCTATGGCTCTCACCAGATAATCCCAAATGAGGTAATCACTTCACTTGCACCCTCTGATCCTATCGTGTTAAACCTTTAGAAAAAATTTCCTGGTATGCAGCAATGATTGAAGTCAATTTCCAAAACTTCTCACATATATTGTACCATATTCTCTGCCTTTTCTTTTTGAGGTAGTAAAGCAATAGAAATAAAGTGAACATAGAAAGAACAATGATGTTCATGTACAGATGTTAATTGGAAACTATAAAAAGTAAATATTTCAATCTGTGGGAAAGTAATTGTACAAACACATCCTTTCCAGAAAATCATATTGAATGTCCTGGAGAACTTAGCCAATTAAGGGGGATGTGATTAAATTTAGCTAGAATACTAATAGTACAAGGAACAAGGCAGAAACCTGAAGACTCTGTAAATTAAAGAAGAATTTGTTTAGAGTCTTGCTCTGTCACCCAGGCGGGAGTGCAATGGCACTATCTCTGCATCTCTGCTCACTCCAACCTCCGCCTTCTGGGTTCCAGCCATTCTTCTGCCTCCGCCTCCTGAGTAGCTGGGACTACAGCACGCACCACCACACCCAGCTAGTTTTTGTATTTTTAGTAGAGACAGGATTTCACCATATTGGCCAGGCTGGTCTCAAACTCCTGCCCTCGTGATCCACCTGCCTCGGCCTCCCAAGAAGGAGAATTTTTAACAAGTTAACATGTATGAGTAAACTTGAGCTCCTTAACACCAAATGAACTAATGTTCCTAAAGCATAAGCTTGTAAAGGAACTAAAAGCATTTCAAAAATCTGAAGGTTTATCAATAGAAAGAATAATATATAAAAGCCAGAAGGACAAACACTCACCTATGGAGGGCATAACACTATGCCAGGGACTAAATATGCCATAAAAGGTTAGGTACCTGGATCTGGCAATTGCTATTGCATGCCCTTGGGCAACTAATTTGGTTTTTCTGAGCCTCCATTTCTCCTTTGGTGAAATGGAGATAAAAATGTCTAACTAGAAGAGGTATTGCTGTAGACTAAATAATGAAATGTATGTAAATTATCCATTAGAATGTTTGTCACTTAATGGTATTTACAAAATTATAACAAGTTTTCTTCACCAAAGTGAACACATTAAAATTAGACTTCCAAGTTTGTAAGGTTCTTAAAGTTCAACTGCTCTAATTACAACACTTAAAATTTGAAAATGAAAACTTTTATTATTACTAACATTGTTATTATTATTATATCTCTGTTACTTCTTTATAAAGCGTTTATTCAATTGATAATTACATGCTTCCAATGATGGAAGTCCATTTCCTCTTGAGTTTCACCAAAGTGTTTTCAAATACACATAATCACTGCTTGTGAAATGGGAATTTTGCTACTGTTTCAATCTGAGCTAGGGACTGCTTTTTCTTTCCTGCTAGACATCCTAAATTAGGATGCAATTCATTGTGGTTTGCGAGGCTGCACCACACATTTTTGTTGAGCTAGGTGGAGACAAGTGAATTTTAAAACCATAATTAACACAGCATCCAATGTATAATATGTCTTCCTTAAATGTTTATTATTGGTGATAATGATAATAATAAACCTATTTCTGTTCTTTTTGCTTACAGCTATCATTTTGAAACTGTTTCAAAGTTTTATGTAAAATTCTCCTCCTGTTGTGTCTTGAAAATATACAGCTGGCCGCCATTATCTCAGGCATGCCTCTGTGGCAAGTGTGTTTTGTATTATTGCTCATTTGTTTCTTTCTCTGACTACTCATCTGTTTCCCTGGCTGTGACTTTTAGCCTCTCATTTATCTAAGTAAGTATTGTCCTTGGCTACTTTCCTTCCCTCATTTCTATTGTTTCTTGCTTTCTGGTCACTTTGTTTGATGGCATCTGTTCAACACTTCACATTCATTAATATCCTCCATGAGTTGCTTAATAATAGAGAACCCTGTTGTGTCTCTGCACAGTTAAGAAAAAAAAAAAAAAAAAAACCTGTCCAGCTTTTGATAAAATCCTGTACAACAGATTATTCTTGACTTGGGAAATTGTTAGAAGTTAATGACAGGGAAATAAAGGCAGATGCAACTGCTTAAGAATTTCTTTGAAATGTGTGTGTGTGAGAGACAGAGAGAAAGAGAGAGAGAGATTTAATTTGTTCACTGAAGAAAAAGCATGTGCATTGTTAAAGTATAGTTATGGGAAATGAACGATCTACCTATATCTAATCTTTAAAAGTATTTATTTTAAAAATGCTCAAGATGATTAATATTTGAGAAAACTTTTAAATAAGCTTAATTATGCAAACAAAGCCTAGTCTCTTTGTTGTATACATTCATATATTTCAAGTCAAATATCTCTTCTGTTATTTTACAAGACATGTAAATATTTTGACCATCTAAATTGTAAGAATGTTCTAAAATAGACATTTATTCATTTTGCAATGCTTAATTCTCAGGAGAGTATAAAAATGGTAATTAAATATGCCATTGCTCAAGATGACCAACTTATCTAATCACTCTTTGACCTGTAAGTCCACTTTATCCTCTGATACAGGCTAGGTATTCCCTCTGTATGTCTAAAGCTGCTGTTGGCTTTTAAAAATCTAGACTTTTCTGTGGGAATGGCTATTTAAAATCAAGAGCTCATATTCTATGGAGTTGCTGCATTAGTTATAACCTGTGGAGTAAAAAGCTATAAAAGATCATTTACAGTTCAATCAAGGTTTCTGCTAATGCAGTGGCTGTTAGGTACATGAAGAACATGTCAGCTAATATTAAGAATGACATAAAGACTGTGTTCACCCAAAACTTGAAGTCAGAGCACAAAGGATAATATAAAATTCTTTCATATGGAAATTAAACTTCATATTGGCAATCCTGGTAGGAGGCCGGGAACTTTACTTCACCCACCAGTTCCCTGGGGTTAATGGGAGTTTGAAAAGAGGTTTGAGTTCACTCTGGGTTTCCTTATTCTAAAATGGTAGCTATTTTCTAAGACTTGAAATATCTCTCTTGTTCAGATGCTGTTTCTTAAATTTCCTATTTTGAAAGTGTGCCTGGTTACTTTGAAATTTCTAATTAGTTCTTCCTATTTCTATTTCTCTCCCTTTTTTTTAACTTTGTTTTTTCTCAGTTGTTTTAAGTAATAGTAGAGCAGACTGTTCAGGTACTTCAAAGGATGAGAGTATTTATAAAGCATTTCATTATTGGAAAAATGAAAGTGGTTATGACATATCTTGATTATTCTCAAACACATACACATACACCATAGACGCCAGGGGTACCAATATCTGGACAAGTGTACTTAACCCCAAGAATACATTACGATTGGGACTGGTTGCCTAGAAACCAGCTCTCTATCCTAGACTCTAGGAGTGCTTGTCCCACTAAGAATGATTGAGGCTTATTAGCTCCATTAATTCTCATCTCTAAAGTTTGTAACCAGGAACAGGAGAAAACTGTCTTTCTAATCCTTGGTCTGTCTTTGGCAAAAATCATGTGTAGCATGTGCTGGATGCTTATTCCCTAGATTCTGTTTTAAATCAGCTAATCTGCCCAGTACAATGTTTACTCAGGGGATATTTGTCTTCATTTGCCATGGATTTTGTTATTTTCACCACCCCAGTTGAGTATGGGGAAAAATAGACATTAAAAATACACGCTGTTGGCTGGGCGTGGTGGCTCATACCTGTAATCCCAGCACTTTGGAAGGCCAAGGCAGGCAGATCACGAGGTCAGGAGATCGAGACCAGCCTGACTAATATGGTGAAACCCCGTCTCTACTAAAAATACAAAAAATTAGCCGGCATGGTGGTGGGCTCCTGCAGTCCCAGCTACTCAGGAGGCTGAGGCAAGAGAATGGCGTGAACCTGGGAGGGGGCGCTTGCAGTAAGCTGAGATTACGCCACTCCACTCCAGGCAGGACGATAGTGTGAGACTTCATCTCAAAGAAACAGAAAAAAAAAATACACACTGTTGGCCAGGTGTGGTGGCTCATGTCTGTAATCCCAGTGTGTCCGGAATTGGTGGGTTCTTGGTCTCACTGACTTTAACAATGAAGCCACGGACCCTCCTGGTGAGTGTTACAGTTCTTAAAAGTGGTGTGTCCATAGTTTGTTCCTTCCAATGTTCAGACGTGTTTGGAGTTTCTTCCTTCTGGTGGGTTTGTGGTCTCGCTGGCCTCAGGAGTGCAGCTGGAGACCTTTACGGTGAGTGTTACAGCTTATAAAGGCAGTGCGGACCCAAAGAGTAAAAAGCAGCAAGATTTATTGCAAAGAGCAAAGTAACAAAGCTTCTACATTGTGGAAGCAGACCCAAGTAGATTGCCACTGCTGCCTCGGGTAGCCTGCTTTTATTCCCTTATCTGGCCCCACCCACATCCTGCTGATTGGTCCATTTTATAGAGAGCTGATTGGTCTGTTTTACAGAGAGCTGATTGGTCCGTTTTGACAGGGTGCTGAGTGGTGCGTTTACAATCCCTGAGCTAGGCACAAAAGTTCTCCAAGTCCCCACTAGATTGGCTAGACACAGAGCACTGATTGGTGCATTTACAAACCTTGAGCTAGACACAGGGTGCTGATTGGTGTGTTTACAAACCTTGAGCTAGACACAGAGTGCTGATTGGTGTGTATACAATTCTCTAGCTAGACATAAAAGTTCTCCAAGACCCCACTAGACTCAGGAGCCCAACTGGGTTCACCTAGTGGATCATGCATAGGGGGCCACAGGCAGAGCTGCCCGCCAGTCCCGCACTGTGCACCTGCACTTCTCAGCCCTTGGGCAGTCAACGGGACCTGGCTCTGCGGAGCAGTGGGTGGTGCTCATGGGGGAGGCTTGGGCTGCGCAGGAACCCACTGGGGGTGGGGTGGGGGGCTTGGGCATGGCGGGCTGCAGGTCCCGGAGCCCTGCTCCACGGGGAGGCAGCTGAGAATTCAAGCGCAGCACGGGCAGGCTGGCAGTGCTGGGGGACCCGGCGCACCCTCCACAGCTGCTGGCCTGGGTGCTTAGCCCCTCACTGCCCAGGACTGGTGGCTCTGGCTGGCTGCTCCGAATGTGGGGCCTGCTGCACCCGCACCCACCCGGAACTCTCGCTGGCCTGCGAGTGCCATGCGCAGTCCCGGTTCCCATCTGTGCCTCTCCCTCCACACCTCCCCGCAAGCAGAGGGAGCCAGCTCCAGCCTCGGCCAGCCCAGAGAGGGGCTCCCACAGTGCAGCGGCAGGCTGAAGGGCTCCTCAAGCGTGGCCAGCATGGGCACCAAGGCCAAGGAGGTGCCAAGAGCAAGCGAGGATTGCCAGCACGCTGTCACCTCTCACCAGCACTTTGAGAGACCAGGGTAGGCAGATCACTTGAGGTCAGGAGTTTTGAGACCAGCCTGGCCAACATGGCAAAACCCCATCTCTACTAAAAAAAAAAAATACAAAAAAATTAGCCTGGCATGGTGGTGCATACTTGTAATCTCAGCTACTCAGAAGGTTGAGCCATGAGAATCCTTTGAACCTGGGAAGTGGGGGTTGCAGTGAGCCAAGATGGTGCCACTGCACTCCATCCTGGGAGACAGAGTGAGACTCTGTCTCAAAAAATAAATAAATAAATAAGCTACTTATGTACCTTCCAAAGTTAATCAACTCATGTAGGCAAGTTGTCATATGCCAACTTTTAGGAAAAAGACAATGGACTCAAAAGAATGTTTTGCCTGTCGGTAATTTTCTGCAAACATATTCTTTCCCCTCTGCCTTTCACACCTCTGAATTATAACATTAAGTCAAAACAGGTAGGTCAGAGTTTTGGCCAGTGAGTGGTCCTGTTTAGGTTTATCTGACCCTGAATCCTGTACATGAAAAATATCCTTTATTGAGCAAGGAATGGATCCCAGTTTTATAGACAAAACACACCAACACACAACCTTATGGGAGGTTTTCAGCAGCCTAGTAATTGTGAAGCCATACAAGTTACAGTGTTCCCACAAGTTTTCAAAAGTTTCTGGGAGTCAGTATGGAGGCAGTTTCAATCTGCTGTATATTATCATTGCTTTATTTATTTAGCTGCTCCAATGTTGAGTGCATATATATTTACAATCATTACATTCTTTTGATGAACTAATCCCCTTATCATTATAGAATGACCTTCTTTGTCTAATTTTCCAGTTTTTGACATAGTTTATTTTGTATAATGATTACATAAAATATCTTACAGTTGTAACAGTCTATTTTAAGCTGATAAATTAATTTTCATAACATAAAAAGTCTTCTAGACTTTTATTCCACCACCCCTACATTTAAATTCCTTTCCTTTCCTTTCCTTTCTTTTCTTTTTTCTTTCCTTTACTTCTATAGAGATGGGGTTTTGCCATGATGCCCAGGCTGGTCTTGAAATCCTGAGCTCAAGCGTTCTGCCTGTCTCTGCTTCCCATAGTGCTGGCATTACAGGCATACGCCACCGTGCTGAGTGTGCTGACTGAGGTTCAAGGAAGAGTAACATCAGTAATGTAAAACTGCCCTTTCTATGCACCTTTCTTTTATTATTGTGCTACAACCAATTATGTGATCTTTCACACAGTGTTTTAGTGTGCTGATTGTTGTCTAAATTGATGTTTCTGTAGGGGAAGGATGGGCAATCGAAAGTTCTATTATGCCATCTTGCTGACATCTGTCGCTGCTGTATATCAGATAAATCCCGTAGCTTTGTGAAATCAGACATGTTGGGAATGTTGATTTTTATATAACACTTTGCTTTGATATTGTTTAAGAGGAACTTAGAGGAGAAAAAGAGCTGTTCATGAAGACACTTGTATCAGTAGTTCTCCAAGTGGGGGTCAATGGATTGTATTAAAAATTCATGTACCCTTACCTCCTAAATTATTTGCAGAATTGTATGGCTGTGTGCATTTTTCTTCCAAGATTTATTTTTTCCAAGTATACTTTTACTATTCCCTAAAAATAAATTTTATTTTTAAATGCCACAAACCAGCATTTGCACTGGCTCATATGGAAACTAATGCTTGTGATTGAAAGCTATATGTGTACTATGAGACATGAAAAAATATAATAGATTTTTTGGTACTTATATATTGTATGAGATAGATGTGCATGTTTCCATTTTGTTTAGCATTGTAAATGCTTTGAGATGAGTTTATAATGGTTAAAAAATTTATTTGGCAGTAACGTATAATTAACCATCATAACCTTATCTTTATCATTTCTAAAATGAAATAAATAAAAATTTCTATGGACATAAAGAAATACTGACTTAAAAACGCCTACTGCTGTGAGACAAACACACGGTATATTTACTTAGAAGATTAGTAATATTGACAAAAGAGATTCTTGATATTTCATAAAATGCGAATTTAATAGTGTAGTATAGTTACAGTGCTTTCTTCATCAGAAAGAAAATTTTAAATGTTAGTGTGAACATTAATTTCTAGACTGTGAGGTTTTTCACTGAACTCTCTGTAGCTAATCTGCATAAATCATATGCATGCATTGTTTTTGACTTCCTGTTGCACATTCCTGAAATGAAATGCAAGAGAAATAGCCTGAGTGATAATGAGCATTGACAGCCAATCATGAGGCAGGATTTTCATCTCTGCCATCAAATATTGAGGCCAGAGAACATGCATTAATCATAAAACGATTTCATGTGCCTTTATTGTATGTTTGTCCTGAAAGGTTATGGAAACAAAAATATTTGCAGAAATAATGTCTTTCCAATAAGCCACCTGAGAGAGCTATGTTTAGAAAGTGAAATGACAAAGAATATTAGGTTTAAATAGAAACTTAGCTTCACAACTGAAGAGTAAAGCTATTGTACCAGTTCTCAATGATCAAGATCTAAGGAGGTAGAAGTAGTTAAAATAAATCTAGAAATATAGCTGTTGTAACCACTTTGAGAAGGTAGGCAAATAGTTAAATAATTTGTGAGTCAATGCTACATAAATATAAGGTGATAGGAATTCATTTGCATAAATCTAGAAAAACATGCTTTTATGTTTTAATACATTTTTAGATAAATTAATTATTAAATATGTGTTGACCAAAGGAGCCAGGAGTCCATGGAGAATGGCTAATTCTTGCTGGGACAGAGAGAAGATAAGATGAGCATGGAGCAACCAAAAAGTTAAAAAAAATTGTTTGAAAATAAAGCAATGATGACATATACAAGACACACAGGAGCTATTCAGAAAGAACTTCCAATTGCCAAACCAGGAATAATTTAATCAATTGCCTAGTATTGCTTTATAACTCAAAGTATAAAATAAATATCCACAACTTCATACCAATGTAAAAAATAAACAGACAAATACTGAAAATCTTCTTTATTACAGAAAAATTCCAAATAATATGTAGACATTCTCCCCTCTAGGAAGTGAATAGAGACACTACCTGCCCCCTCCTTGACCGTTGGCCAGACTTAGATACTCGCTCTCAAACAATAGAATAGGGAAAAGTAGTATCTTCACAATGAAGAAGTTTGGCAGATACTCATTTATCAAGTGGTCAAAGTTGTGTCATTAATGATCTCATGTGGATGTCATGATATTATGTGATGAGAAAGGGAGTTCATCTTTATGGTATTCTTCATAAAAACTGGCAACCTTAGTAGCTTGAAAGAACATTAGACAAACCAAATATGAAAGCTATTCTGCAAAATATTTGATCAGTACTCTTTAAAACTCTAAAGGACATTTAAATAACAAGGAAAGACTGAGAAACTCTCACAGACCAGAGGAGTCTAAAGAGACATGATGATTAAATGCAACATGGTATCCTGGATTGGATGTTGGAAAAGAGAGAGGACATTACTGAAAACACTGATGAGATATGAGCTACCATTCCATTCATCATGCTATTTGTTGCCTGTACACCTTGTTTGTCATTTTTCATTTTTGCTTTTTAAATTGCATTTTTGTTTTATAGGTCTTGTGAAATCTATGCTTTAACAAGGTTCTGTTTTGATGTGTTTTCAGAATTAGCTTCAAGATTTAGAGCTCCTCTCAGCAGTTCTTGTAGTGGTGGCTTGGGAGTGGCAAATTTTCTCAGTATTTGATTGTCTGAAAAAGACTATCTTTCCTTCATATATTATGCTTAGTTTTGCTAGGTACTAAATTCTTAGCTGATAATTGTTTTGTTTGAGGAGGCTGAAAGTAGGGCCCCAATCCCTTCTAGCTTGTAGGGTTTCTGCTGAGAAATCTGCTGTTAATCTGTTAGGCTTTCCTTTACAGGTTACCTTGTGCTTTTGTCTCACAGCTCTTAAGATTATTTCCTTTTTCTTAACTTTAGATAACCTGATGACAGTGTGCCTCGGTAATGATATTTTTGCAATGAGTTTCCCAGGTGTTCTTTGTGCTTCTTGTATTTAGATGTCTAGGTCTCTAGCAAGGCTGGGGAAAGTTTCCTCGATTATTCCCCCATATATGTTTTCCAAACTTTTAGATTCCTCTTCTTCCTCAGGAATGCTGATCATTCTTTGGTTTGGTAGTTTATCACAATCCCAGACTTCTTGGAGGCTTTGTTAATATTTTCTTATTCTTTATTCTTTGTCCTTGTTGGATGGAATTAATTCAAAGACAAATAGTAACACTGAACGTAAATGACCTAAATGCTCCACTTAAAAGATACAGAACCACAGAATGGATAAGAATTCACTAACTGACTATTTGCTGTCTTCAAAAGACTCGCCTAACACATAAGGACTCACATAAACTTAAAATAAAGGGGTAGAAACAGGCATTTCATGCAAATGGACACCAAAAGCGAGCTGGAGTAGCTATTCTAATATCAGACAAAACAAATTTTAAAGCAACAGCAGTGAAAAAGACAAAGAAAGACATTATATAATGGTAAAAGTCCTTTTCCAACAGGAAAATATCACAATCCTAAATATATATACACCTAACGCTGGAGCTCCCAAATTTATAAAACATTTACTAATAGACCAAGAAATGAGACAGACAGCAACACAATGATAGTGGAGAACTTCAATACTCTACTGTCAGCACTAGACAGGTCATCGAGACAGAAAGTCAACAAAGAAACAACGTACTTAAACTATACCTTGGAAAAAAATGGACTTAACAGATATATATAGAACATTCCATCCAACAACCACAGAATACACATTCTATTCAACAGTGCATGGAACTTTTTCCAAGATAGACCATATAATAGGCCACAAAACAAGACTCAATAAATTTAAGAAAATTGAAATTATATCAAGCAGTCTCTCAGACCACAGTGAAATAAAACTGGAAATCAACTCCAAAAGGAACGTTCAAAACCATGAAAATACACGGAAACTAAATAAACTGCTCCTGAATGGTCACTGAGTCAAAAACAAAATCAAAATGGAAATTAAAAAATTCTTTGAACCGAACAACAATAATGACACAACCTATCAAAACCTCTGGGATACAGCAAAAGCTGTGCTAAGAGGAAAGTTCAAATGCCTGCATCAAAAATACTGAAAGAACACAAACAAACAATCTAAGGTCATACCTCAATGAACTAGAGAAACAAGAACAAACCAAACCTAAACACAGCAGAAGAAAGGAAGTAACCAAGATCAGAGTAGAACTAAATGAAATTGAAACAAAAAAATACAAAAGATAAATGAAACGAAAAGCTGATTCTCTCAAAAGATAAATAAAATTGATAGACCATTAGTGAGACTAATCAAGAAAAGAAGAGAGGAAATCCAAATAATCTCAATAAGAAACAAAATGGGAGACATTACAACCAACACCACAGAAATACAAAAGATCATTCAAGGATACTATGAACACTAGAAAACCTAGAAGTGATGGATACATTCCTGGAAAAATACAACCCTCCTAGCTTAAATCAGAAAGAATTAGATACCCTGAACAAACCAATAACAAGCAGCAAGATTGAAATGGTAATTAAAAAATTGCCAACAACAGAAAGTCCAGGACCAGACGGATTCACAGCAGAATTCTACCAGACATTCGAAGAAGAATTGGTACCAATCCTATTCACACTATTCCACAAGATAGAGAAAGAAGGAACCCTCCCTTCATTCTATGAAGCCGGCATCACCCTAATACCAAAACCAGGACGGGACATAACCAAAAAAGAAAACTACAGACCAATATCCCTGGTGAACATAGATGCTAAAATCCTTAACAAAATACTAGCTAACCAAATTCCACAACATATCAAAAAGATAATTCACCATGATCAAGTGGGTTACATACCAAGGATGCAGGGGTGGTTTAACATATGCAAGTCAATAAATGCGATACACCATATAAACAGATTTAAAAACAAAAATCACATGATGATCTCTCAATAGACGCAGAAAAAGCATTCAACAGAATCCAGCATCCTTTATGATTAAAACTCTCAGCAAAATCGGCATACAAGGGACATACCTCAATGTCATAAAAGCCATCTATAACAAACCCACAGCCAACATAATACTGAACGGGGAAAAGTTGAAAGCATTCCCTCTGAGAACTGGAACAAGACAAGGTTGTCCACTGTCACCACTTCTATTCAACTTAGTACTGGAAGTCCTAGCCAGAGCAATCAGACAAGAGAAAGAAAAAAAGGGCATCCAAATCAGTAAGGAGAAAATCAAACTGTCACTGTTTGCTGATGATATGATTTTTTATCTCAAAAACTCTAAAGACTCCTCCAGAAAGCTCCTAGAACTGATCAAAGAATTCAGCAAAGTTTCTGGATCAAGATTAATGTACTCAAATCAGTATCTCTTCTATACACCAACAGTGACCAAGTAGAGAAGCAAATCAAGAACTCAACCTTTTTCTCAATAGCTGCAAAAATAAATTAAATACTTAGGAATATACCTAACCAAGGAGGCAAAAGATCTCTACAAAGAAAAACTACAAAACACTGCTGAAAGAAATCATAGACAACACAAACAAATGGAAACACATCCCATGCTCATGGATGGGTAGAATCAATATTGTGAAAATGACCATACTCCCAAAAGCAATATACAAATTCAAGGCTATCCCCATCAAAATACCACCATCATTCTTCAAAGAATTAGAAAAAACAATTATAAAATTCATATGGAACCAAAAAAGTGTCTGTATAGCCAAAGCAAGATTAAGCAAAAAGAACAAATCTGGAGGCATCACACTACCTGATTTCAAACTATACTGTAAGGAAATAGTCATCAAAACAGCATGTTACTGGTATAAAAATAGGCACATAGACCAATGAACAGAATAGAAAGCCCAGAAATAAACCCAAATTATTATAGCCAACTGATCTTCAACAAAGCAAACAAAAATATAAAGTGGGGAAGGTATACCCTTTTCATTTTCTCTTTTTTGAGACAGAGTCTCACTCTGTTGCCCAGGCTGGAGTGCAGTGGTATGATCTCGGCTCACTGCAAGCTCTGCCTCCGGGGTTCACACCATTCTCCTGCCTCAGCCTCCCGAGTAGCTGGGACTACAGGTGCCTGCCACCACGTCCAGCTAATTTTTTTTTTTTTTTTTTGTATTTTTAGTAGAGACAGGGTTTCACGGTGTTAGCCAGGATGGTCTCAATCTCCTGACCTTGTGATCGGCCCACCTTGGCCTCCGAAAGTGCTGGGTTTACAGGTGTGAGTCATCAAGCCCAGCCTGGGACACCCTTTTCAACGCATGGTTCTGGGATAATTGGCTAGCCACATGTAGGAGAAAGAAACTGGATCCTGATCTCTCACCTCATACAAAAATCAACTCAAGATGTATTAAGGACTTAAATCTAAGACCTAAAACTATAAAAATTCTGGAAGATAACATTGGAAAAGCCCTTCTGGACACTGGCATAGGCAAGCATTTCATGACCAGGAGCCCAAAAGCTAATGCAATAAAAACAAAGATAAATAGCTGGGACTTAATTAATTAAACTAAAGAACTTCTGCACAGCAAAAGGAACAGTCAGCAGAGTAAACAGACAACCCACAGAACAGGAGAAAATGTTCACAATCTCTACATCTGACAAAGAACTAATATCCAGAATCTATAATGAGCTCAAACAAATCAGAAAGAAAAAAAAACAATCCTATCAAAAAGTGAGCTAAGGACATTAACAGACAATTCACAAAACAAAATATACAAATGGCCTACAAACATATGAAAAAATGCTCAACATCACTAATGATCAGGGAAATGAAAGTCAAAACCACAATGTGATACCACCTTACTCTTGCAAGAATGGCCATAACAAAAAAATCAACAAAACAGTAGATGTTGACATGAATGTGGTTATCAGGGAACACTTCTACACTGCTGGAGGGAATGTAAACTAGTACAACCACTATGGAAAACAGTGTGGAGATTCCTTAAACAACTAAAAGTGGATCTACCATTTGATTCAGCAATCCCACTACTGGGTATCCACCCAGAGGAAGAAAAGTCATTATACAAGAAAGATACTTTTACACGCATGTTTATAGCGGCACAATTCACAATTGCAAAATCGTGGAACCAACCCAAATGCCCATCGATCAATGACTGGATAAAAAAAACTGTGAGAGATACATATATGATGGAATACTACTCAGCCATAAAAAGGAATTAATTAATGGCTTTGCAGTGACCTGGATGAGACTGGAGACTATTATTCTAAGTGAAGTAATTCAGGAATGGAAAACCAAACATCTTAGGTTCTCACTGACAGCTGGGGGCTAAGGTATGAGGACACAAAGGCATAAGAATGATATAATGGACTTTGGGGACTTGGCGGGAAGGGTGGGAGAGGTCACAAGGGATAAAAGGCTACAAACAGGGTGCAGTATATACTGCTTAGGTGATGAGTGCACCAAAATGTCACAAAATACCACTAAAGAACTTACTCATGTAACCAAACACCACCTGTACCCCAATAACCTATGGAAAAAAAAAAAGAAAGAAAGAAAACACTGTTGAGACCAGGCATGGTGGCTCACGCCTCTAATCCCAGCACTTTGGGAGGCCAGCGTGAGCGAGTCACTTGAGTCCAGGACTTTCAGACCAACCTGGCCAATATGGCGAAATCCCATTTCTACTGAAAATACAAAATTTAGCCAGGTGTGATGGTGCAGGTCTGTAATCCCAGCTACTCCAAAGGCTAAGGTGGGAGGATTGCTTGAACCCAGAGTTTGCAATGAGCCGAGATCACGCCACTGCACTGCAGCTTGGGCAACAGAGGGAGACTCTGCCAAAAAAAAAAAAAAAATTCACTGGTGAAATTTGAATTAATTCTAGAGATTAGTAGATAGTGATGCACAGCACGGGTACACCTCCATTCATTGTGTTTTGCTTTATTGCCCTTTGTGCATACTGCATTTTTTGCAAATTGAAGGTTTGTTGAAACCCTGTGTTGAACAAGTCTGTTTTTCCAACAGCATGTCCTCATTTCATGTTTCTGCGTCACATTTTGGTAATTCTGGCAATATTTTAAATATTTCATTATTATTATATCTGCTATGGTAATCTATGATCAGTGATCTTTGAATTTACTATTGCAATGACACTCTTATAAAACAGCAAACTTAATAAAGGTGTGTTTTCTGACCGGCTATACCCCCTATATTCCCTCTACTCAGACCTCCATATTCCCTGAGAAATGCAATATTGAAATTAGAACAATGAATAACTTTACAATGGTCTCTAAGTGTTCAAATAAAAGGAAGAGTAACATGTTTTTACTTTAAATGAAAACCTAAAAATGACTAAGTTTAGTGAGGAAGGCATGTCAAAAGACCATATAGGCCAAAGGCAAGGCTTCTTGGGCCAAACAGTAACCCAAGTCGTAAATGCAAAGAAACAGGTCTTAAGGAAGTTAAAAGTGAACATGAGAATGCTAAGAAAGTGAAATCAACTTATTATAGCTTATATGGAGGAAATTTAAGTGGTTAAGTGGTCTGGATGGAAGATCAAACAGGCTACAGTATTCCCTTAAGTCCAAAGCCTAATCTAGAATAAGGCCCTAACTCTTTAATTCGATATTGGCTGAGCAAAGTGAGGAAGCTGCAGAAGAAAAGTTTGAAGCTAGCAGAGATTGGTTCATGAGGTTTAAGAAGCCATCTCCATCACATTAAAGTACAAGATGAAGCATCAAGTGCTCATGTAGCAGCTGTAGCAAGTAATCCAGAAGATCTAGTTAAGGTCATTGATGAAGGTGGGTACACTAAACAACAGATTTTCAATGTAGATGAAACAGACGTATATTGGAAGAAGATACCATTTAGGACTTTCGTTGCTGGAGCAAAGAAGACAATGCCTGGCTTCGCAGCTTCGAAAGGCAGCTGACTGTCTTTTGTCAGGGGCTAATGCAGCAATACTCATTTACCCCTTTGAAAATTTAGGGCCCTTAAGAATTGTGCTGAATCTACTCTGCCTGTGCTCTATACATGGAAAAACAAAGCCTGGATGACCACATGTCTGTTTACATCATGGTTTACTGAATATTTTAAGCCCACTGTTAAGACTTATGGCTCAGTTAAAAAAATTCTTTGCAAATTTTGCAAATATTACTGCTCATTGACAATGCACCTAGTCACCCAGGAGCTCTGATGGAGATTAACGTTGTTTTCATGCCTGCTAACAAAACATTCATTCTGCAGCCCATGGATCAAGGATTCATTTTGAATTTTAAGTCTTATTGTTTAAGAAATACACTTCATAAGGCTATAACTGCAAAAGATAGTGATTCCTCGCTGGATCTGAGCAAATTAAATTGAAAACCTTCTGGGAAGAACTCACCATTCTAGATGCCATTAAGAACATTTGTAATTTATGAGGGGAGGTCAAAATATTAACATATACAGGAGTTTGGAAGAAGTTAATTCCAACTCTCATGGATGAATTTGAGGATTTCAAGACTTCAGCAGAGGAAGAAGCTGCACATGTGGTGGTAATAGCAAGATAACTAGAATTAGAAATGAGCCTGTAGATGTAGCTGAATTACCGCAATCTCATGCCAAATCTTTAATGGATGAGGAGTTGCTTCTTAGCGATAAGCCAAGAAAGTGGTTTGCTGAGATGGATTGTAGTACTGGTGAAGATGCTGTGAACATTGTAGAGATGACAACAAATAATTTAAAGTATTACATAACTTTACTTAATAAAGCAGTGGCAGGGTTTGAGTATACTATCAAACAGCATCTCATGCTACAGAGGAATCTTTTAGTGAAAGGAAGAGTCAATTGTGGCAAACTTCACTGTTGTCCTTTTTTTTTTAAATTGCCACAGCCGTCTCAGCCATCAGGAACCATCATCATTCTGATCAGCTAGCAGCCATCAACACTCAGGCAAGACCTTACACCAGCAAAGAGATTATAACTGGCTGACGGTTCAGAGGATTGTTAGCTTTTTTTAGCAATGAATTATTTTTACATTAAGATATACACATTGGTTTTAGACACAATGCTATTGCATACTTAATAGATTACAGTACAGTGTAAACATATTTATATGCAGTGGGAAGACAAACTATTTGTGTGACTTGCTTTATTAGGATATTCCCTTTGTTGGAGTTGTTTGGGACTGAACCCGCAATGTTTTTGAGGTGTACCTGCACTAATATTGTGTTCTTAGTTTTGACAAATGAACTTCAATAGTGGAAGATAACAACATTAAATAAAACTGAAATTGGGTGAAAGTTATACAGAAAATATCTGTACAATCTTTGCAATGTTCCTGTAAATATATTTTTGAACATAAAAAGCTTATTAAAACATATACTTGTCATCAATCCTGCTGAAATTAACATTATGAATGCCAAAAAATAATGTATTTTTCTAATTATTACTTATGAGAAATCCAGCATGCTTTATTGTTTTCCTCCATGGTTTCTCCCAGCTGTAGTATTTTTTTTCTTAATGTTAGATGCTATTCTCAATATTACATAGTCCATGAAATATGGTCAATATGTATTATTATCCCAGTTTTATTTATTCAGTGCTTAGGAAAAATCATATTGCCTACTACTTTAATTGCATGTTAGCAAATATAACACAAGTTGGGCAAAGCCTTATTTTAGTTAGATTTACTTAATGGTGTACCACATAGTAAGTAATAGAGGATAGGATTCAGATAAACATCATAATATTAAAACTTGATATTGTTGATGAAATCAACATATGGCTGAAGCAGTTTTATCTATCAATTCCACCTTGAATTAGCATAGGAGGTGAGAAGAGAAGGCTAAGGGATAACAAGTAAACATAAAAAAAAAAAATCAGTTCCTGAACCTGTTCCACAGGTACACAGTGCTGAATGTTGTTTTCCCTTAAGTATCAAGGAAATTATGTTGTGCATTTGGATCAGCAAGACGATTTTTGTTGTGTAGCCAATGAACTATTTTCTCCAGTTGGGATACTTGTGAAAATTGCCCAGAAGAAATGCTTGAAATGATGAGATTTTCAGATAGCTTGTTTTGGGCCAAACCCTTTTGGTCTAGTTCCATTATATTCCAGAATTCATAGCACTGTTATGAACACACAGTTACAATTCCATCTAAATAGACATGGTAGATGCATAAGAACTGAAGAAGTGCATTCAATACACAATTGCCACACTCTTGCTCTGAAAAAATAGGAAAATGACATGAAAATGGATGCCAAGTGTTCGTGTAAGGGAAGAAGAATTTCCCATTCCATTTTCCCAAATCATAGTCAAAATTCTCTTCCTAGACTCTCTGATTTCTTTTTAGAGATGGGGGAGGGGAAAATGAAGTAATAAACCTCTTTATCAAGATTATCACACTTATTTTCCTTTTTGTCACGTGTCCTGCAAGCTTTTCTCATTTTCCAAATTGGTTCTTAATTAAAGGATAAAAACAGTGAAGAACACGGTGTGCAACCCATTTCGTTTTTGAACCCGTTGTTATAACATAGTTGAGTTTTCTTCTCATATGAAATTTTTAAAGGTATATGGCTCAATGAGGAAGTAGAACATATTTGAAAGAATTTACAATAAATTCTGCTTGTTTTCTATCCAAAATTTTGTGTATTAGAGCTCTTTATACTTCTTTGTGGATAAACAGTCAAGAACATTCTGTAAAAGTGCCTAGTTCTATGATATTATACTCTCTCCTAGTATTCCTTCTATTCTGATAATTCTATCTATGAGCCTTACAGTTTGAAGGTGTAAGCGAATACCAATGAAATCTGACAGAGTACTGAAGTAGAACTCCTTCACAAAAGTTTTTACTTCCATGCTACGTTCCCCTTGCCAGAAAAGAATTTCTCAAATTTTTGCCTTTCAAGCATAGCATTGTTTTCTTTTAAGGCAGAACTATAATATCTCTGTTAAGTTCAAAACAATTTTCTCTCTTCTCACTGTGTATTTATACAGCTATATTTAATGCATATTATATAGCTATAAGCACATGCCTATGTTTTTCTCTCCATTAGAAAGTGAGTTGGTTGACTCCATGAATCCATGTTATTAATCTAATTTTTCTACTGCAGCTTACAAAAATGCTGTAGACATAGTCACTGGACATAAATGACACTTCTAACAAAATACAGACATTCCTTCTTACTGGTTTCTGCATGCAAATAAAAATAAGTCACTTCTGGCACTTATATATGCCAAATTATGTTGTTACTTTCCACCTGAAGCATTCATTAGGGATACTTTGCCTTCCAGAAAGTTTTTAGTTGCACAATTGCCACAGTTAAAATTCTAGGTTCAAGTACCAATACCTTGACATTTGGCTGAGTATGGCAACTACAGACAGAAAATATTTGTGTGACATGATGAATGTGTTTTTACTTGGAATATTTTTTCCACCAACAATGACATATACATATACTTTGTCACTTCCAAGTATAGATGCTTAGTAAATAGTTTCATATCACGGTGACCCCATCCCTTTACTCCACAACATTTAGAATGTCAATGAGTAACTTAGAATTAAAACCTGTAGCTGCTCAAGACAGATGAATTTCAAAAAGACACATTTATGCCTCTGAGTGCACCAGAAGGTGCAAAGTTTATTGTTGTACCACATGCTGCAGACTTTATTATTTCTACAGTGAAATCTACAAACATAATGAAATTGAATTGAATATCTAAAGGTGGATATGTACCTTGAGGGCACTTCACAAATTCTCACACTGAGAGAAGAAAGAGCAAGTACATAAAGAAAAGACAGAAAAAATATATATAACCTAAATTGGAAACTACTGAGAAGAATAAGAAATAATAAGATTGGAGAATTGATAGAATAATGAACTGGAAATTCCTTTTTTTTAATCCAGACTCTGAGCAAAGGATTTGATATGCATATTTGCTGGTTGAACAAAGTAACTGGAGTTTTATTATAACATTGTAAGTATTATACAGTTATCAATGTTATAACTAATGTATATATAGAAAATATATCTTGATCAATGTTGAATTAATTAGTATCAATCTTAAAAATACAATTGAATATTGAGCTTTATTTTCTTAACTATATTTTTCCTGAATTATGTAGATAGCTTTTGAATCCTCTATTCTATTTAAATACAAGTGAAACTTTTGATGAAGCAGAAAATAATATGAAATTTATGTTCAGGAAATGTGAGCACCATGCTTTCAGATGAGTATATAGGTGAGCAGGAACTAATGTTTGGCTGGTTATTAACAAAAGGTCATTTAGCTCAGTTTTTGATATAAACTAGTTATTACTTGAGGAAGGATTTATCTATCAGGTCTGCTTATAAATAATTTTCAATCTAGATGTTTTCTAGAAATTCCTTTATTACTTTTAATCCCGATAGCCATTTATCACCTATGTGTTCCTATAAAAATTTTGAATGTCCTATGTTTCCCATTGACTTTATATTAACATCCAACAGATGGAAGCACAGCAGAGATGTGTATAATGAGACAGTAGGACAATGTCATGATGGAGTTCTTTATTCCACAGTAAAAAAAAAAAAAAGTCTATTGATATGATAGTCTTAAAAAACCTGAAAAACATGCATGACGATTTTTCTACTGACATTGGAAATGTTGGTTTTTATTAAATGTGATAAAGTTTCTAACAATGACCATCATTTTACCTGTTATTATTCATATAATATATAAAACAACAGTCTCACATTTTCAATGAGTGGTTCACTGCATGACATTTTCTATGCATAGGAGAGTGGCCAGAAAACAAATTAAGAAAGGGAGAGTTGATAAATAATAAAGCTAACTATGTGTTAACTTGGTGTGAGAATTATCCGTGAAGGTGTGTTATGTGTCAAAATGTAAGAAATTAGTAATTAAATATATAAACAGGATAAAGGATGATATAAACTTCCTTTGATGGAAAAGTAAACAATAGTAGCACAATAGAATTGTGGTTTCAAATAATTCCATTTTCTTTCCAGCAAAGTTAAAACATCAACAGTGACAGATTTAACTAAATAGCCTCAAAAACAGTAGTCAGATTATAAAAAGTATCTTCTTATTTACACCCAAGTACATAAAATTGACTCCATGTACATTTGTACATTAGAATCTTTTCCTCAACTTTCTATAATTTTACAGTAATTCAAGTACTTTTATCCTTTCATGGTACCTATTGTCAATACTAAAATGTCTGATAAAAACAAATCTCATTAGATAGACATATAATGGATTACCTCATTATTTAGATTATATGTTATCTAAAGAATCTACCTGAAGAGGGCAATACTAAACCCAAAGTAATGAATCTCTAATGATAGACTGGCAGGTATTATGAAAACTGGGTAAAAAGGCTATTTTACACCAAAAGCAATGGCAACAAAAGCCAAAATTGACAAATGGGATCTAATTAAACTAAAGAGCTTCTGCACAGCAAAAGAAACTACCATCAGAGTGAACAGGCAACCTACAGAATGGGAGAAAATTTTTGCAATCTACTCATCTGACAAAGGGCTAATATCCTGAATCTACAATGAACTCAAACAAATTTACAAGAAAAAAGCAAACAACCCCATCAAAAAGTGGGCAAAGGATATGAACAGACACTTTTCAAAAGAAGACATTTATGCAGCCAAAAGACACATGAAAAAATGCTCACCATCACTGGCCATCAGAGAAATGCAAATCGAAACCACAATGAGATACCATCTCACACCAGTTAGCATGGTGATCATTAAATAGTCAGGAAACAACAGGTGCTGGAGAGGATGTGGAGAAATAGGAACACTTTTACACTGTTGGTGGGACTGTAAACTAGTTCAACCATTGTGAAAGTCAGTGTGGCGATTCCTCAGGGATCTAGAACTAGAAATACCATTTGACCCAGCCATCCCATTACTGGGTATATACCCAAAGGATTATAAATCATGCTGCTATACAGACACATACACATGTATGTTTATTGCGGCACTATTCACAATAGCAAAGACTTGGAACCAGCCCAAATGTCCAACAATGATAGACTGGATTAAGAAAATGTGGCACATATACACCATAGAATACTATGCAGCCATAAAAAATGATGAGTTCATGTCCTTTGTAGGGGCACGGATGAAGCTGGAAACCATCATTCTCAGCAAACTATCACAAGGACAAAAAACCAAACACCGCATGTTCTCACTCATAGGTGGGAATTGAACAATGAGAACACATGGACAGAGGAAGGGGAACATCACACACCGGGGCCTGTTGTGGGGTCGGGGGAGTGGGGAGGGATAGCATTAGGAGATATACCTAATGTTAAATGATGAGTTAATGGGTGCAGCACACCAACATGGCACATGTGGCACATGTATACATATGTAACTAACCTGCACATGGTGCACATGTACCCTAAAAAAGTATAATTAAAAAAAAAAGAGATAAGAAATTTTTGAGTAAAACTACAGAAAAAGAGAGGGTTCTCTCCCTCCTAGTTGGCCTCATGCTGTCTTTATTAGGGCTTATTGTTTGGGAAGCTGAGTCTCCTCACTATCAAAGGGTAAGCTGTTTTGTATTATCATTTTTGCTAAATGAATGGCTATTTTATAGTGACCTGTAATCCTATTTTGTGATGTCAAGTGTCTTAAAACTTTGATCTCTAACAAACTTTCCAATGGCAAAATTTCAACTTCTAAATTCAGTCTTTTTGACCTCAAACTAACTTTTTTGGGTATAAGGTTCCCTGAAGTCCAAGAGAGACATATTAGGTTTATTCGGCTTATTTGTTATGTTAGAATTATGCAGGAAGCATTGTCAGTCTCAAGTGGTGTTCAGCTTCCTTTGGGTTTTATTTATTTATTTGTTTTTTAGATGGGTCTTGCTCTGTTGCCCAGGCTGGAGTGCAGTGGCACAGTCTTAGCTCACTGCAGCCTCTGCCTCCCAGGTTCAAGAGATTTTTGTGCCTCAGGCTTCCAAGTAGCTGGGAATACAGGCATGCATCACCACGCCCAGCTAATTTTTTGTATTTTTAGTGGAGATAAGGTTTCGCCATGTTGGCCGGGTTGGTCTTGAACTCCTGACCTCAGGTGATCCACCCGCCTTGGCCTCCTGAAGTTCCAGGATGATATGAGAGTTCTAAAATGAATACATGTCTTAATATATGTTGTCACAGTAATTATTATTATTATGTTAACTTGTATGCCACAGGAATAACAAAATACCCTTGTTAACTGTGCCTTTAACTATGGCTGTCTTAAAACTTTTGTCATCCACAATTGTAGTTTTGCTTTGATCCTTCTCAAAAAGTGACTTATAATCAGCTACAGTCCAGGGCTTTCTTCTTTGGTGAAGTTTATGAAAAATTCAACCCCTCGAATGCAGTTTTCTGATAACTTTGTAGACTGTGCCATTGGATTAGAGAGAAAACTTCCAGGGCTCTAATTGAAATGCTGATATGTTCGTAACGATTGCTAACCCAATATGAAGCATACCAGAAGCTGATTGCATGGACTGAATTAATGGAGACTGAAATAATTTGTTTTTGTTTTTTCGTTTGAAATATTGCTGATTCTTTTTGTTTCGTTTTTCAGAGTCTGGAGAATTTTTTTCTTTGGAGCTTTTTATTGCCTCTGAGTATACTTTAAGTATATTGAATACAGTATGCTTTCCTCAAACAGAATTTGAGGCATAGTTCTCTCTATGCCTAACTTATCCAGAATTTGTAAATTATTTGTGAATATTCTTAATTCATGGCAATGTGTTTGTTTGCATAAGTTCAATAAGAATCTATTTTATTTTATACTGTGACACAGGTGGGTGAACTGGCTATTTTCCCAGGTCTGTGACTGAAATGGCCTTGTGAGAGGTTCCAGCAAGGCCAATTTAGGAGAGCCTATGTGGACAGTAATCCTCGCCACACTTTGTGAGGTAATCAGGCCATGTTTATGGGACTCCAGCTTATTTTGCAGGTAGATTTGTCTTGCTGAGATTTGTCTTTGGTGGAGGTAGGGGACTGGAAAAAGAAAGATTGTTTCAGAAGAAAAGGATAGTACTAGATTAACCTTTGATTCCTGGTATCATGGGCACCCATGGTATGAGGCTGCCCAGGATGCCCCTCCTCAATATGAAGCAGCCAGAATGATCAACAAGATTCCCCATGAATGAGGAATTGATATTTATGTATGTAGTATATGATTCTTTTTTTAAGATGGGGTCTCTCTCTATCACCCAGGCTGGAATGCAGTGGTGCTATCTTGGCTCACTGCAACCTCTGCCTCCTGGTCCAAGTGATTCTCCTGCCTCAGCCTCCTGAGTAGCTGGGATTACAGGTGTGTGCCACCATGCCTGACTAATTTTGTGTTTTTAATAGAGACGTGGTTTCAGTATATTGGCCAGGCTGGTCTTGAAATCGTGACCTCAAGTGATCTGGCTGCCTCAGCCTCCCAAAGTGCTGGGATTACAATCGTGAGTCACTGCACCCAGCCTATTTAAAAAAAAAAAAAAAACCCAAAAAACTGTAAACCATTTAAATTTAGCAGTGGAGGGTTTTATACCAACTTTAGTGACACTAAATTTTAATAAGTTCTGATAACCCACTATCATTGGACCAACCTGTACTATAATTTTTGTCATTATTTTAGAGCGTATGGTTAGAAGTTAACCGTAAAACAGCCTCAGGCAGGTCCTTCAGGAGGTATCCAAAAGTGGGCATTGTTATCACAGGAGGCGACAGCTCCATGCCTGTTATCGCCCCTGAAGACCTTCCAGTGGGACAAATGTGGAGATGGAAGACAGTGATATTGATGATCCTGACCCTGTGTAGGCTGAGGCTAATGTGTGTGTCTATGTCTTGGTTTTTTTTAACAAAAAACTATTAAAAAGTAAAAAAAAGAAAAATTTAATAAAAAAGCTTATAAAATAAGGATATAAAGAAGACATTTTTGTATAGCTGTACAATGTTTGTGTTGTAAGTGAAGTGTTATTACAAAAAAGTAAAAAAGTTAAAAAAAGTTTAAACACTTATAAAGTTTAAAAGTTACAGTAAGCTAAGGTTAATTTATTATTGAAGAAAACAATTTTAATTAATTAGCGTAGCTTAAGTGTGCAGCGCTTGTGAAGTCTGCAGTAGTGTATAGTAGCGCCCTAGGCCTTCACATTCACTCACCACTTACTAAGTCACCCAAAGCAATTTCCAATCTTGCAAGCTCCATTTATTTTTGGTAAGTACTCTATACAAGCATATCTTTAAAAAATATTTTATACTATATTTTTACTGTACCTTTTCTATGGGCCGGTGAGGTCTGTAGGTTCCCGCGTCCCCCAGCTCCCCCCGCAGCCGGCTCCTCAGTGGTCTGCTCCGGTTGCCAGGTGCAGATTCTGTTTCTAACTGAAGGCTGAGTGTTCGCAGCTTATTGTGGTCCCGACAAGCCTGGGTTACAGCGGCCACCGCCAGAGCAACCTTGGCGCTATGGAGGAGCCCAGGGCTACCCCTCAGCCTTACTGGGGGCTGGTCCTGGAGGAGCCACGCAGGGTTATGGCAGCACTGACTGAAGGCAGGAGACCAGATTCGAATCCTTATGGATTTCCATGGGAATTGGTGGTATGTGCAGCTGTCATTGGATTTTTTGCTGTTCCCTTTTTCTTGTGGAGAAGTTTTAGATCGGTTAGGAGTCGGCTTTATGTGGGAAGAGAGAAAAAGCTTGCTGTAGCACTTTCTGGACTAATTGAAGAAAAATGTAGACTACTTGAAAAATTTAGCCTTGTTCAAAAAGAGTATGAAGGCTATGAAGTGGAGTCATCTTTAGAGGATGCCAGCTTTGAGAAGGAGACAACAGAAGCACAAAGTTTGGAGGCAACCTGTGAAAAGCTGAACAGGTCCAATTCTGAACTGGAGCATGAAATACTCTGTCTAGAAAAGGAGTTAAAAGAAAGGAAATCTAAACATTCTGAACAAGATGAGGTGATGGCGGATATTTCCAAAAGGATACAGTCTCTAGAAGATGAGTCAAAATCCCTCAAATCCCAAGTAGCTGAAGCCAAAATGACCTTCAAGAGATTTCAAATGAATGAAGAACAAATGAAGATAGGAATACAAGATGCTTTGAATGAAAATTCTCAACTTCAGGAAAGCCAGAAACAGCTTTTGCAAGAAGCTGAAGTATGGAAAGAACAAGTGAGTGAACTTAATAAACAGAAAATAGCATTTGAAGACTCCAAAGTACATGCAGAACAAGTTCTAAATGATAAAGAAAATCACATCAAGACTCTGACTGAACACTTGCTAAAGATCAAAGATCAGGCTGCTATGCTGGAAGAAGACATAACAGATGATAGTAACTTGGAATTAGAAATGAACAGTGAATCAGAAGATGGTGCTTACTTAGATAATCCTCCAAAAGGAGCTTTGAAGAAACTGCTTCATGCTGCTAAGTTAAATGCTTCTTTAACAACCTTAGAAGGAGAAAGAAACCAAATTTATATTCAGTTATCTGAAGTTGATAAAACCAAGGAAGAGCTTAGAGAGCATATTAAAAATCTTCAGACGGAACAAGCATCTTTGCAGTTGGAAAACACACATTTTGAAAGTGAGAATCAGAAGCTTCAACAGAAACTTAAGGTAATGACAGAATTATATCAAGAAAATGAAATGAAACTCTGCAGGAAATTAATAGTAGAAGAAAATAACCGGCTAGAGAAAGAGAAACTTTCTAAAGTAGATGAAATGATCAGCCATACTGCTGAAGAGCTGGAGACCTGCAGAAATCGAGTCAGAGATCTTGAAGAAGAATTTGAGAGATCTATTCATTTTTATCAAGGGAAGATTATACACCATGAGAAAAAAACACACAATAATTGTTTGGCCGCATGGACTGCTGAAAGAAACCTCAATGATTTAAGGAAAGAAAATGCTCACAATAGACAAAAATTAGCTGAAACAGAGTTTAAAATTAAACTTTTAGGAAAAGATCCTTATGCACTTGATATTCCAAATACAGCATTTGGCAGAGAGCTTTCCTCATATGGTCCCTCACCACTGGGTCGGCCTTCATCTGAAACGAGAGCTTTTCTCTATCCTCCAACTTTGTTGGAGGGTCCACTCAGACTCTCACCTTTGCTTCCAGGGGGAGGAGGAAGAGGCCCAAGAGGCCCAGGGAATCCTCTGGACCATCAGACTACCAAAGAAAGAGGAGAATCAAGCTGTGATAGGTTTACCTATCCTCACAGGGCTCCTTCTGACACTGGGTTCCTCTCACCTCCATGGGAACAGGACCGTAGGATGATGTCTCCTCCACCAGGACAATCATATCCTGATTCATCTCTTCCTCCACAAAGGCAAGACAGATTTCATTCTAATTGTGCTAGACGCTCTGGACCAGCAGAACTCAGAAGTTTTAATATGCCTTCTTTGGATAAAATGGATGGGTCAATGCCTTCAGAAATGGAATCCAGTAGAAATGATACCAAAGATAATCTTGGTAATTTAAATGTGCCTGATTCATCTCTCCCCGCTGGAAATGAAGCGACTGGCCCTGGCTTTGTCCCTCCACCTCTTGCTCCAATCAGAGGTCCATTGTTTCCGGTGGATATGAGGGGCCCGTTCATGAGAAGAGGACCTCCTTTCCCTCCACCTCCTCCAGGAACCATGTTTGGAGCTTCTCCAGATTATTTTCCACCAAAGGATGTCCCAGGTCCACCACGTGCTTCATTTGCAATGAGAAACGTCTATCCACCAAGGGGTTTTCCTCCTTACCTTCCCCCAAGACTTGGATTTCCCCCCTCACCCCCACATTCTGAAGATAGAGTGAGTTTCCTTCAGGGTTGAGTCTGCCTTCAAATGAGCCTGCTACTGAAGATCCAGAACCACAGCAAGAAACCTGACAATATTTTTGCTCTCTTCAAAAGTCATTTTGACTGTTCTTATTTCCAGTGATTACATTTTTGCTCAAATTGAAACTTAATAGAATTATAATTCTCAGGATAGTATTTTGTAAATAAGGATGATTTAAATATGAATCTTATGTGTAAATTATTTCCATTTTATTTTATTCTAGATAGTATAACTATTTTAATTTGGTTAACTAATCCACTATCATATAAACAATAGTGGGAGTTTTATATATGTAATCTTGCAGGTGGGGAGGCTTTACATTTTAAAGGCCATGGCATTATGCCAAAAACTGTATTTACTGTGATTGTAGACAAACGTGAAAGTAACTTTATGCTTAATTAAATAAATTTTAGTTGATTTAAAAAAATATATAGGTTGCATTATTCTTCAGGTATGGAGAGACCAACAGAACAAGAGTCGATTGCAACTGAAAAGATAGTTTGTTACTCACAGATGCCAAGAGAAAGGAAAGTACTATGCCATGCAGCACTGAATAGGGAGGCAGTATGGTCAGCGAGAAAGCAGGAGTGATGGAATATGATGGGCAAGAGCCTTTACGGTGGTTTCTATGGGAAGGAATAAGTGAGGCAAGATGAGCAGGGTTAAGGTTAGCTATTTTAGTTTGAGTAATTTCAGCAGGCTCTGGTTATAGGGGCTTTCCCTAGTTGTCTGGTACCTGGCCCTGGGGTGCTTAGGGCAGAGGAATAGTGGCCTAGAGTGAGTCGCGTGGAAGCCTGATGAAATAGGTAACTGGGGGCATGAGCTCCAGACTGGTTAGCTTGTGTGTGAAAAGCACACTCATGGGCAAGTTGTTTACTGTCTCTAGGAATTGGCTAACCCTGGGAGGGACAGGCCTGCCAAGGTCAGCAAGGCCCTAGATGTTGAAGCGTCAGAATACATAAAAACATATGATTGATATGGTATCAGAGCCTCTGTCTTCACGTGGCTTCTCATGAAGGGCTCTAGAATGAGCTCCCTTAGGGGATGTCAAAAGTCGTTCAAGACAGCAGAAGCCACAAGGCGATGTAAAGCCTCAGTAATATCTAAAAGAAGATATTCCTTCTGATATCACGGTGGTGTACACCCTGTGGTATTATTTGTAATATCTAAAAGAAGATATTAGGATTAATATCTCCCTTAGATATTATAAATCATATTTTCAAAGGATGTACACCCCTGTGATATTGGAGAAATACCTCCCTTAGAAATTACAAATAATATCATCACAGCGTGTACCCCCACTGTGATATTAGGAGTAATGTGTCCGGAATTGGTGGGTTCTTGGTCTCACTGACTTCAAGAATGAAGCCGTGGACCCTCGCGGTGAGTGTTACAGTTCTTAAAGGCGGCGTGTCTGGAGTTTGTTCCTTCTGATGTTCGGATGTGTTTGGAGTTTCTTCCTTCTGGTGGGTTCATGGTCTCGCTGGCTTCAGGAGTGAAGCTGCAGACCTTCACGGTGAGTGTTACGGCTCATAAAGGCAGTGTGGACCCAAAGAGTGAGCAGCAGCAAGATTTATTGCAAAGAGTGAAAGAACAAAGCTTCTTTGTATACATATGTAACTAACCTGCACATTGTGCACATGTACCCTAAAACTTAAAGTGTATATAAAAAAAGGCTATTTTAGGGAAATAACTTTTGGATAAATTTCAAGTTCTAAACATTTATTTCACTTGAGCGTCTTTGAATTCTTAGGTACTGTTAGGTAATAAGTATAGAAACAAATAAAAAAGTGCTCTTTGGATAATGATTTTTTCTGCATATTTGAATTACCAACAGACACATACATGTACAAACAAACACACACACACACTCTGTCTCTCTCATGTATACAGCAACAAATGATCCTCAGTCAAGAGCTGTAGTTTAATCATGAACCACTTTGAGAGATGATTTTAATGCATAACCTTCTAGTAAGATGCAAAAACATTGCCTAATACAAGATTTTGATTAGTAGTTTGATTTTTTAATGTAATCATTTAATGTTTTTTTATCTTCTCTGTTACCTTTTGTCATTGCTTGAATAATATGTGGCTTCTAATGCCAAGCTAAGATTCTAGTTTCCAAGATAATTGAATTAGAACCTTAGTTTCTTCAACATTGCTGAAATAGAAGAATTTGGTTGTTCAGTCATATTCAGAGTACAAGGCATAAAACACCAACATTAAAAAAAAAAAAGGGTCGGGCACGGTGGCTCACGCCTCTAATCTCAGCACTTTGGGAGGCGGAGGCGGAGGCAAGCGGATCACGAGGTCAGGAGATCGAGACCATCCTGGCTAACACGGTGAAACCCCATCTCTACTAAAAATACAAAAAAATTAGCTAGGCGTGGTGGCAGGTGCCTGTAGTCCCAGCTACTCGGGAGGCTGAGGCAGGAGAATGGCGTGAACCCGGCAGGCGGAGCTTGCAGTGAGCTGAGATCGCGCCACTGCACTTCAGCCTGGGCGACAGAGCGAGACTCCATCTCAAAAAGAAAAAAAAAAAATTAGCCGGGCGTGGTGGTGGACACCTGTAGTCCCAGCTATTCGGGAGGCTGAGGCAGGAGAATCACTTGAACCTGGGAGGCAGAGGATTCAGTGAGCTGAGATCACGCCATTGCACTCCAGCCTAGGTGACAGAGTGAGATTATGTCTTGGAAAAAAAAAAAAAATTAAATAAATAAAGGTAAAGCCATAGGGTAGAGATAGGCTTATGCAATTTAATATTAATCTATAAAATGTATTTAAGAAAATAAATATTATTACACATTCAGCTTATCCTTTCTTTAAAATTTGTATATATGCATGTGTAGAAGAAAATATGTGTACATTTTAACGCATAGGAGAATTGAAAAAAAGTATGCTTGTATATGTAAATATGCATATATATTATATTTATGCATGATTTATATAATTATATAGACTTTTCCAAATCAGAGATAACCTTGAATAATATATTCATAACTATATACACATACATACACACATGCACATATTCATTCACCACCACACATTATGGTCTACATAATGACCTCTATATGTCAAGAAAAAGAGATTGAATATGTTATTAAGATAGTTCATGTTTTTTTTCTGGATGATTTTCAGCTGTATATGTTTCATTGCCTTGAGTTTCTATTTTGAAAAGGCCAGCCACTAGGGAGGGATTGAGACCCCATTTCATAAGGGAAAATTTTTATCATTATTTACCTGCTCATGGAGAAAGAGCAGCCAGAGGGGAAACACACACACACACACACACACAATGTGTTGCATGACACACTTTTACCTTGACTACGGGAACTTCTTTCTCAGTGATCAAGTTTTTTGTATCTTGTAGAATTATGATTTGCATGTTGCCTCTTCAATATGTGTCAAGCAATCAATGTAGCACTGCTATTTCTTCCACACCCTTCAGTTGTTTAGTGTCACCATGACCATGCACTCTTTAATTTTCAAATTGAATCTGGATTTCTTCCAGAGACCCCTTAAAGAAACTGATTTCTGAATGTAAGTGACTTACACTGTGCATGATTTTTGCAACTGATGCTGTGGCAACCTCATATGGTTGGAGTAAAAACCTGATGGTATCTTTGCTAGATGCTAAGTTTCAGGATAGACATGTTTTCATTAACTCTTTAATGAATATTACAATTTCTCATTTGAATGTTCTAATTTTCACCCCACTAATTTTAATAAATTAAGAGTTGATTGTGGATTTTGGTTAGAACAAGTAATCTTCAATTTTCTGCCAATGTTATAATTTATACTTTTAAATATGACTGTTTATTTGTATAATTAGATTTTGGTCATGTATTTCATAAAAACAGGCACTCAGTAGCTAAAGAAACTTTAAAATTATAAACAATTTCTCTTGCAAAAATAAATCATTCACCCAGAATGATAGATTCTTTCTGCTTAAGATGTTTTAGTTAATATACAATTTCTTCCTTTGATATTTTCTAATAATAAAGTAAAACAAAATGTATTTTTTAGTCAGTAACCGAAAATATATATAGCACTTTGGAATAGAATGTGTAGTACCTTGGGTCATCAAAGCATTATTAATCATCTTTTAGCAATTTCTAAATAGGTTTAATGCAATGAATATTGTTTTGAATTTCACCTAAATTGAAGATACTATTTTTTTCTTTTTAAAATAATTTCAACTTTTGCTTTAGATTCAGTGAATGCATGTACAAGTTTGTTACAGGGGTATATAGGATGAGGTTTTGGGTAAAAATGATTCTATCACCTAGTAGTGAGTATAGTACCCAAAAGGTAATTTTTCAGCCTTTGCCCTATTCCTTCTCTCCCTTCTCTAGTAATCTCCAGTGTCTATTGTTGCCATCTTTATATCCATACATACCCAATGTTTAACTCCCACTTATAAATGAGAACATATGGTATTTGGTTTTCTGAGCATGCATTAATTCACTTAGGATGTTGGCCTCCAGCTGTATCCATGTCACTGCAAAGGACAAGATGTTGTTCTTTTTTATGGCTGTGTAGTATTCTATGGTGTATATGTACCACATTTTCTTTATCCAATTCACAATAGATGGGCACCTAGGTTGATTCCATGCCATTGCCACTGTGAATAGTGCTATAATGACTATAAGAGTGCATGTGTCTTTTTTGTATAATGATTTATTTTCCTTTGGGGATATACCCAGTAATGGAATTACCAAGTTGAATGATAATTCTATTTTAAGTTCTTTGAAAAATTGCCAAGCAGCTTTCCACGTTAGCCAAACTAGTTTATGTTGCCACCAACATTGTATAAACATTCTCTTTTCTCCACAGCCTTGCCAGCATCTTACAGCCTTTGATTTTTTTTAATAGTAGCTATTTTGACTGGTATGAGATGGTATCTCATTGTAGTTTTGATTTGCATTTCCTTGCTGATTTATAATGTTGAGAATTTTTTCATGTTTGTTGGCTGCTTGTATGTCTTCTTGTTGAAGTGCCTTTTCATGTCCTTTGCCCATTTTTTAATGGAGTTAATTTTTGCTTGCTGATTGGTTTAAGTTTAGTATAAATTTTGGATATTAGATCTTTATCAGGTGCATAATTTGCAAGTATTTTTCTCCCATTCTGTGGTTTGTCTGTTTACTCTGTTGATAGTTTCTTTTGCTGTGCAAAAGCTCTTTAATTAGGCCCTACTTGTCAACTTTGTTTTGTTGCAATTGCTTTTGAGGACTTAGTCATAAATTCTCTGCCAAGGCCAATGTTCAGAACGGTATTTCCTAGGTTATCTTCTAGAATTTGTATAGTTTGAGATTTTACATTTAGATCTTTAATCTATCTTCAATTAAATTTTGTATATAGTAAAAGGTAGTGGTCCAGTTGTATTTTTCTGCATATGGCTAGCCAGTTATCCCAGCACCATTTATTAAATAAGAACTCCTTTCCTCAGTGCTTAATTTTGTTGACTTTGTTGAAGATCAGATGGTCATAGGTGCATGGCTTTATTCCTGGTTTCTCTATTCTGTTCAATTGGTCTGTGTGTCAGTTTTGTACCAGGCTGTTTTGGTTACTATAGCCTTATAATATAGTTTGAAGTCAGGTAATGTGATTTCTCTGGCTTTGTGTTTTTGGTTACAGTTGCCTTGGCTATCCAGGCTCTTTTTTGGTTTCATATTAATTTTAGAGTAGTTTTTTCCTAATTCTATGAAAAATGACACTGGTATTTTGATAGAAACAACATTGAATCTATAGATTGCTTTTGGCAGTATGGGAATTTTAACTTTTTTTAAAAAAATAATTTGTTTTCTTTTTCTATTTTTTTCAAAATGCACATTATATATATAAACCAAAAAGTATCTGAGAAGTTTCAATCAATTTGGAAACTTATTTTGCCAAGGTTACGGACAGGCCTAGGACACAGATCTATGACTTTCTCCAAAGAAGAGTTTGAGGACTTCAATATTTAAAGGGGAAAAGTAGGCTGGAGGAGAAAGGGGCGGGGTAGGGTGGGGGTAAGGTCACACTACTGAATTCACATGTTGCAAGATAAAAAGGAGAAGGGAGAGGAATAGCCACTTATGTATTCATCTCACAGGCAGTAAATCAGCATTTTACATAAGATAAATGTAGAGCAGCTACCTGTGGAAATATTTAACCTTTTATCTGTGGCTACCTATCTATTTAGGAACAAAGCTAAAGGCAGTTTCTTGTATGACTCAGCTTTCAGCTTAATTTTTTTACTTTTGGCATAGCAAATTGGTGTCCCAAGTTTTTATTTTCTCTTTAAAATATGTTAAAAATTGTTTTATTTTCTTTTTAAAATCTTTCAGAGAAAGCTTTTTAGAAGAAAATGAGTCTCTGTTCTTGGGTTTTGTCTGGTTTCTCATGGCTAGGACAATTTATTCTTAGATGAATAAGTCCCACATTGTTAGGAAAGCTCATTTTTAGCAGGTTGTGAAGTTCCCGTCCTGCAAAGAAAAAATTGAGGGAGGAAGAGAGAAAGAAAACAGAGGAAAAAAAGGAGTAAATAACCAAAAAAAAAAAAAAAAGAGAGAGAGAACAGTCCTGGAAAACTGATGTAGGCCATATAACTCTGAGATGAACTACTAGGAACTTAAGCAAATTTACAAGAAAAAAACAACCCCATCAAAAAATGGGCAAAGTATATGAACAGACACTTCTTATAAATAAGACATTTATGCAGCCAACAAATACATGAAAAAAAGCTCAGCATCACTGATCATTAGAGAAATGCAAATCAAAACCACAATGAGATACTATCTCACACCAGTCAGAATGGCAATTATGAAAAAATCAAGAAACAATAGATGCTGGTGAGGCTATGGAGAAATAGGAACCCTTTTACACTGTTGATGGGAACATAAATTATTTCAACCCTTACGGAAGACAGTGTGGCAATTCCTCAAGGATCTAGAACCAGAAATACCATTTGACCCAGCAATCTCGTTACTGGATATATACCCAAAGGAATATAAATCATTCTACTATAAAGACACATGCAGACATATGTTTATTGCAGCACTATTTACAATACCAAAGACATTTGGAACCAACCAAAATGCCCATCAATAATTGACTGGATAAAGAAAATGTGGTACATATACACCATGGAATACTATGCAGCCATAAAAAGGAATGAGATCATGTGCTTTGCAGAGACATGGATGAAGCTCGATGCCATTATCCTCAGCAAACTAACACAGGAATAGAAAACCAAACACCACATGTTCTCACTCATAAGTGGGAGTTGAACAATGAGAACACATGGACACAGGGAAGGAACCAACACACAGAGGGACCTGTCAGTGGGCGGAAGTGAGGGGAGGGAGAGCATTACAACAAATAGCTAATGCATGCAGGGCTTAAAACCTACATGATGGGTTGGTAAGTTCAGAAAACCACCATGGCACACGTATACCTATGTAACAAATCTACACATTCTGCACTTGTATCTCAAAACTTAAAGTTTAAACAACAACAACAACAACAAAAAACTGCAAAGGAAAAAAGAAATGTCCTAATTAATTAAAAAATGCTTCAAAAATATATTTAAACTAAATAAAGTTAAACCATGTTCTCATACATTTCTGTTAAAAATGTAAATTGGCACACACAAATTTTGGGAAAGTGTATTAGCAATATGAAAGTGAAACCGCAAAAATGTTCATTGTCTTGAACATTATTTTTGATTCTGTAAATTACCCTAATAAAAAATCCAACAATTAGTAAAATGCTATATGACATAGGTATTTGTAAAAGTGAGATCAATGAAAAATAAAAATTGAAAGCAATCTAAATGTTTGAACCAAAGGACTAAATTAAGGAAACTTTTAAATAAACTTAGAACATGAGACAGATCATGAGAATAAAGGCTCTGAAGATGTACAGATGTGTATTAATACATTTAGTTTAAAATCAAGACATACCTATATATATATATATACACATATATATGTGTATATATATATGTATTATGTTCACAATCATATAAAATTACAGTAGGAGAAATTTTTTTAAATAGTGGAAATATATCTGAATATTTAATGTTGGGTTACATTAGTGGCTTATTGGGTTAATTATCCGGGTATACCTGGGTTTTTTTTGTTAATACAGTTTTTATTTTCTAATTTGGTAAATTTAGTTCAATATTAATATCTCATTACCTTTTTATATAAAAAATATAAATAATAAATGTCAACCTAGCTTTAAATGGACATAAAAATATACTAAATCTGTTATATCAAGGCTTCTATGTGCCAGTCTTTTTCTTTCTTTCTTTCTCTCTCTCTTTCTCTCTCTCTCTCTTTCTTTCCTTTCCTTCTTTTGGATTCTCGCTCTGTCACCCAGGCTGGAGAGCAGTGACGCGATCTCGGCTCACTGCAACCTCGACCTCCTGGGTTCAAGTGATTTCCTGCCTCAGCCTCCCAAGTAGCTGGAATTACAGGCATGCACCACCATGCCCGGCTAATTTTTACATTTTTAGTAGAGACAGGGTTTCACCATGTTGGCCAGGCTGGTCTTGAACTACTGACCTCAGGTGATCCTCCCACGTTGGCCTCCCAAAGTGCTGGGATTACAGGCATGAGCCACCATGACCGGACGCTCATTTATCTTTCAATTCATGTTATTTTATATGTTTTGCTATTCATTGATTGACTAACAATTGCAATGAAGAAAAACATATTCCCCCATGTCTAAGCCTCTTATTGATAGCTAATTATACATAAATATGTGTGATATAAGTGAGGGAGAAGGTATGGTAGAGAGAAGAAAAATAGAAAGTCTTTCATCCCCCTGACCCCAAAAGTGCATATACAATTATACAATTCCTTGGAAGTGACTAGGCGATTATAGGTAATGGATACCAATGTGTCCTAGTCCTAGTTTTATCAATGCATCCCTTTTCTTTTATTTTTTTTTTAGATTTTGCAAATTACAGTTGAAGTCTATAATGTTAAAATTCTTATCTTTTGATATTTCTTTTTTACTAATTGGCAAGAAATAGATTTTCTTCAATTTTTATTTATAAGCTTCATGTTTAATTAGTTACTTAACCTATCATGAAAAGGAACAAGTCAATCAGCTAACATTTTGCATTTCTTTACCGACCGAATTTGAAAAGAAAATGGAAATACTAAGCAGAAATTTAATCAGTTTAAAATAGCCTTTGTAATAGTTTATATCTTGAAAAAGTATTATTTCTTAACTTTTAATAAGAGAAATAACAAGGCTAACTCTTCATGATCTTTAGATTATTATAAAGATTATTTTAAAATAATTTCTAGCTTATTTTTTAAAGACCAATTATTCAGCCTTAAAAAATAATTTTACAATTATTTTCAGCTAAAAATCATTATAAGTTGACCTCTTTAGATGCCTAGCCCTCCTCTCAGTCAACTTTCTTCTTATTACTAAGTATCTATATCTGTTAACAAAGTTATGTTATCTAAAGCTTACAGAAGAGAGAAATTAGGAAAAATTATTAAGAATTTCAATAAGGCAAGGTTTGTGAGAATTGTGTAAATCACAGGGAAACAAGTCTCAGGTTTTGATACATCAGTTAACTCTCTAATGATGTTCAAAGGCCATTAGCTCCTAATACTAATAGTGCCTTTTTAATGACCTTTTAATGAACCCCCTTTGATAACATAACAAATAATTTTCCCACTCAGTGCTACCCACTGAGCAGTCATCAACGACCAAAAGGCAATGGGTCTTTATTCCTTGTGTAAATTCTTAAGATATTGGTATTCATTGTTCTCTGTCTCTTCTATAGTTGTAATAAAAGTATACTTGCACTGCAAGGAAATAATAGAAGCAATACAATATGAATTATTCCATATTTAAAATATCCATGTCTTAATTTATATATTTATTAATTCATTCATCAGGTACTTACAGAATGTATACTGTATGCAAGGATTGGCTATGTCTTAGAAATCAAGCTTAAAAAAGACAAAATTCTTGTTCAAGGAAAGCTTTTATTTCTAAGGGAGAAGACAACCAAGAAAACAAATGCAAAAGTAAATAATTACACATAATATAGTCAGGGTAAATATGGTAGAAATATACACAAAGCCTGCCTACTTCTCCATTAATAGAAATTAATTGAGAGGCCATACTAGGCGAGTATCTTTATAGAATGATCTTGTTTTTTAATATAATCCTATAAGAGGTGGGTAATATTATCTACAGAGATAAATAGAGTCAGAAAAAGTAAATTTACTTAGACAATGCAGCTAGTGAATATTAAATCTCAGAATCAAACCAATGTCAATCTAATTCTAGTGTCTCTATTCTTACATTAAATTCCAATGATGATTAATGTAAGTCTAGAAAGATGAGTAAGCCTTTTACAGGTAAACAGGGTAAGGGCGAAAAGCCGGTTCTAATCCACTGAAATTTGTTCAAATAATATTTTATAACCCCATAAAGCAAAAGTGTCCATTTCTCCTGCAAGGTTGATGATAGTAATACAGCAAATCCATATGTAGCCCTAATATAAGTGCTTTATATACATAGTCATTTATTTATTTTAACAATCTTATGAGGAGCTACTGTTAGCTCTATTTTACCATGGAGGAAGCAGAGTGGTTAAGTACTTTGTCTAGAGAAACATGCCTGGTAAGTGTTGAAGCCAGGATGTGCAACCAGGCAGTAAACCATGAAGTGACAGGCCATCCTGCTTCCCTCTAAATGCTACAGGCTGTGCCAGAGACTTGAGGTTTATGCAATGGGTAAACCATTAGTGCGTTCAATTCAATCTAGAAGTTTTTCCCTTCATAAATGGAAACAAGGATCATAGAGAAGGGACATGTTTGGGTAACCATCTCTTGTACTCTGAAAGCATCCTCTGTATTTATCGAAAATGACACATCACAATACTAGATGATTACATGTTTACTTTACTGTGTCTTCTTTACTTTCTCCACCACATTCACCACTTCCCTGGCTGCAGCTCCTTGATGGTAGGGACTCTGCCTTATTCGCTGTTGGATCCACAGACCCTGGTGGATGGAGTGATTGCTACCTCCAGGCATGATCTTTGTCAGCTGCAAGACCAGTTAAGAGTTCAGAAAAAAACAGTACAGGCAGGAGATGATGAGGCTTAAAACACAGTCATAGCAAAGGGGAAGAGAACTAGGGAATATATTGCTGAAATATTTAAAATGTAATGATTGTTTAGATATCGGTTGAAAGAGAGGAAAAAATATAGGATGATTTACAAGTTTCTGGTGGGGGGTGGGGAATATGTGGGTGACAGAATGATTCATTAGGAGAGGGATTTTAGGAGTGAAGTGTGAAATATATTATAAGTCTGATTTGCCTGTTGTTAAATAGAAATGAGATGTTCCGGAGGCAGTTGGACACAAAAGCTGTGAATACAAATTCAGAGTTATCATTTATTACTGCCATTAAAAACATATAAAACTTCAGCAATTCCTATTTTTTAAAAAAGTCCCAAATCAACCATTGGCTACATTGCAAACCATATTTACTTTTAATCAGTGTAGTTTTTAACCTTTTAATTAGAAATTTTAAAACAAATGCTTCTATTCTTCTGGATATTTTTTATTTTGTATATTTTAAATGTATTTTCAATTTTGGCATTTTTCAATGAAAATCTATGTTTTGAGCATTTGCATCTTGTACTTTCTTTCTTAATACTTTAAATTTTAATTTCTACTTGCTATATCTTCTGATGGCATGTTGCTAAAAACCACTTACGTATGACTACAGAGAATAAGGAAGGCATTTCATAATAGAGTTTTTGAAGTTTTGCAAAAGCAGAATGAGAATAAAATATGGCTTGCACACCTTACAGGTTTATTTTAAGTATGAACAGAAGTAACATATGGAAAAATTTTCCCATATGTTCTTTATATTTTATTTTAGAAATATAAAGTGCAATGGAGAGACAATATTTAGTATCTTCTTTCAGAGATTCAGAAATCCGAAATCTCTTCTTCTCCTCCTTCTCCTTCTTCTTCTTGACTTTCTAATTACACCAAAATAATTTGTTACTTAAGAAGAGGAAAAAATAGATTGTAATTCCAAGGTCAAATACTCTTTTCTCGATTTTAGACTATTCAAGTAATCTCTCATTAACTTCCTAAATTTGTTCCTAAGAAATACAATCTAAGTGAGTCTGAGTAACTAAATAAATATGGTGCACAAATAATCTTATATCAAATTCTAAGTGTTGAGAAAGGCAGTCTCATGTACATGGTAATCTTTTAACTCTCATTCTACACCATGAGAATGGGCCTTGGGCCTGGAACCCTTCTTTACCACTGAATAAAGGGCCCACACAGTCTGTAGAGAGCTCATTGCCTTGTGTAATAGTCCCTGTTTCAGACACAATGTGACCTCCTTTGTTCTGCTTCAGTGAGTAACCCTGAGGCCCCCGACTTGCAATGTTTTCAGACTTCTTGGGGGAAGAGAAGGGGCTTTCTACTGCACAAGCGGAGTGCAATTCCCCTGTATTGGCTTAATGGGGGAGAATTAAGGGGAGACCCACTAGCCACGGAGGACTGATGCATAATATTGGAGCTGATCTTCCTCTGTCTCTTCTCCGTGTGATAAAAAGCCTTGTACCTGTGCTTGAACATACCGTGTTTTCCTTGGCGATTCCAATACTGTAGCGGACACAAGCGTTTTGGACTTCTATTTCTAGTGATTGCCATAGTGAGGATTTTTGCTATCCCTCAAGCAGTTAGAGTCCACCCCTGGCATTAGTAACTGGTGCACAGTGTCCTGCTCCACACTAATGTGCTGCTTTGTATTACCATTGCTCCCTTCATTCCTATATTCAAACAAGAGCTAGGAATAATTAGTCTATGGTCTCATAAGTCTACATCTCTTCCATTTGCTCAACTTATGTAACTACTTATCATATGTGGAAATAAAAATGTAATATTACATCTCATGCACCTCATAAATATATACACCTGCTATGTACACACAAAAATTAAAAATAAAAAATGGAACATGTAATGTTATCTTCACAAGGTGATGATTTTTTCTAATCTATAATCAAATTTGTAATATGTATATTCCCAAGCATATATCTAGTATATATTTTTTTCCATTTAATAAGTAGAATGATTCAATAAACATTTATTGACTATATCCAATGTGCTAGGGACATTGCTAGGCTATGTTTATACTATGATAAATAAGCTAGACAAGACCCCTACTCTTGTGGAAATTTTGTCTCATTTTGCTAGACAGAGTGTGGGCGATTATAGTATGGCAGCATATTTTTTGTATAATATCGTGGGTTATTTCTCTATTGCATCATCCCCTATCTCATCTCCCATGACTTAAACATATAGTTCCTACCCATTTTATTTTTCCATGCCTAGAAAAACTACATTTTCAAGTTCTATTAAAACTGTTTTATGTATGTTTTTTTCCATTGAAGAGGAAATAAGTTTCATCAACACTGTGTATGCAGCTACTAGCATTAGATGTCCATTCTATGTTGAACAAAGTAATAAGATGAGTGTGGTTCTAAGGAAGAACAAGATGCTCAATTAATTGCTGTTGAATGCAAATGCCAATGTACACTGAGTGTATTTACAGGCCAAAGAGGTCTCACTCTTCTGAAAAATACAGCAGAAATTTTGAGGATGTCTAGTGATAATTTAATAATCATGTTTATATTTATTTGTATGTTTATCCTTTTGTTGCATTTTTCTTTTTGTCATTTTGAATCCTTTTAATAGAAAGAAACTCAAATTGTGCTGTATCACATGACAAAATGAAAGCCGGTTTCTTTCCTCATGTTAGAACTTCATATAAATTAAGTTTGCTTATCTAATTATAACCAGAATAAACAAATTTACAAAATGGTTGTCAAAGATAAGTTTCTACCTCCAGGATTGTTCTATTATATTTTCCTTCCCAAGCTAAACAAAAGAATTAAGTTCTCTATTATAAAATCAAACAAGGCACCAAGGAATTTTTATCTTTGGTTATAGATATGACTAAAAATAATGTTTACATAGGCCAGGTGCAGTGGCTCATGCCTGTAATCCCAGGACTTTGGGACGCCGAGGCGGGTGGATCACCTGAGGTTGGGAGTTCGAGACCAACCTTACCAACAGGGAGAAACCCTGTCTCTACTAAAAATACAAAGTTAGCCGGGTGTGGTGACGCATGCCTGTAATCCCAGCCACTCAGGAGGCTGAGGCAGGAGAATCGCTTGAATGGTGGTGATGGGGGTGGGTGGAGGTTGCGGTGAACCCATTGCTCTCCAGCCTGGGCAACAAGAGAGAAACTCCATCTCAAAATAAATAAATAAATAAAAATAATAATAATGTTTAAATAAACAGTGTTAAAAAGAAGTTATAGAAGTTCACCAATGTTCCAAGTCATATGTTGCTACTGAAGACTATCTTAAAAGATTTTACAGCTGAGTTCAAGTAGCATCTTTGACAAAAGCTTCTTGATTAATTTTTGTGGCCATAAAGTAGCACCAGAAGAAAAGTATACCGTGTATACCTTATAGCTAAGTCCTTAAGCCATATCCTTGGTTATGTTATATACTTGCCATTTTAAGTACAGATCTTTTTGCCATTGTAGCAGAAATTCTTATCCAAAAATGTTCTTGCCTTCTCCTCACCTAATAAGTTCTAATTACTTTTTAAATTAAGTGTACTTACACTGTAATGGAGTTTGAAATTCTGTAGGCTCCTGAAGCAGGCACAAGTACATTTTTAATATTGATTTAGGGTTTTTTCATTTGTTTGTTTTTCAGGATTTGATGGCACACAAAAGCGGCCACTAACATCTCTCACATGTTTGGAAAGAATGGAATTATTACATTTAAAAAATGGCAAATATTTGTGATAAATGCAATTTGTGGATATCACCAAAAAAATGAACTATTTAGTCAAATCATTTCTGCAAAGTGTTTTCACAAATATGTAAAGTCAGTAGTTCAATTTTCACTCTTTTCTTAGCAAATACGTGTTGCGCTGCTTGATTTTAAAACTTAGCTGATAAGAATCCAGTCTGATTCAACTGGAATTTTTTCCTTTCACTCCTGCTCCTGACTGAAATCCTGAAAAAAAATTCAGTCTGTAGCTGAGAGTCAGCCACTCCATTACCTGTCCTTTTCTTTGAGCTAGTTTAGCCCTTCTTTCACTGTTTTTTTTCAGCTTTCAAGACTACATTTTCAGATGAAAGTGAGTGCCTTCACTTTATGCATCTGTGTGTGTGCAACCCTCAAGGAAACTCACCCATGTCCCAAGATGGCTGTGTCTTCCCCTTACTGAAAGAATTCAGCCAAAAACATTCCCTTCTGATACTGTCCTACCATTTCCACTGAGCAAGAGTGACTGACTCTTCCTGTTATCCATCCTCATTCTTGCTTTTTCAACCTAGGAAGTGGAGTTGAACCAGCACTTCTAGGGAAGGTTTTTTGTTTGTAGCAATTACTTCAGCCCCTTAGAATGACTTTCCTGGATGGCAGTCTTGACTTTTCTGGTCACTCGAATTGAAATTTTCAATTCCTCTTCCTGAAACCTCAAATCAGTCATCACTGCTGCATTTTTATTTAGTAGACTTTATCACTTTCTGGCATGCTACAGATTTTATGTATGTATGTACCCCTATTTCCCTCCCTGGAATGAAAGAAAGCCCCACAAAGGGAGGTTTGTTGCTGCTGTGTTGTTTTGTTTCTGTTTTTCTTGCTGTGTCCCTAACATCCAGAATCCTTCTGGGAGCATAGAAAGATTTCGATATGTATATATTATTTCCATGACTGGAGATGCTCTGAGAATTTTTCTGCTTCTGTTAAGGAAAATTATACCAAAAGAGTATAACACATTTCTTCTCCTGGCTATCCTTCTAAAAAGTGGATCAAAGAAAAGCCCCTTCTAGACTCCCTTGCTCTAGACACATTGCCATGGACATTCAACAGCCATTCTCCATGTGCAGATATCACTTTGTCTCTGTTACATTACAGTTACTTAACTTGCAATAACTCTTTGTTGATTGAGATAATTTACCTAATTAAATGCAGTTTTTAGAGGACTGCTCAGACAAGTTAGGGAAAAAATCTACTGTAGCTTATTCAGATAATAAAATATGAATACTTCTCTCTTCCTACCAGTTTAAGCACTCCGGGTGATCTGCTTTCTTCTGTAATTTCAGATTTCCTATAAGGAAAGCACAGAGCTCCCACAGGAAACCTTTTATATCTCTAGAGTTCTGTGACATCTTTGGCTTTTCTTGGTAAAGTAATATTTTAATATTTGAAAACATGGTATCCAATGGTACAGGCATTGTTCAGAATGCCTCTACATTTATCCTGTATTTTTTTAATTGTTGATGGATAAAACTGCTCCTTCTGAGGATTGGAGAAGGAAAGCACCCCACAGTTTTTAAAAGATTTTTTCTGATATTGGCATTTAGCAGTAGCACTAACAGCTTGATCCTTCAGAAAAAATTCAAGAAAACTGCGTCCTTGACGAGGGATATCTGTTGCTTGCTGGAGTGAGAGCAGCTACCTCATCTTCTGATCTCATCATTAGCAATGAAACTGGTAACCCACTTCGGAAAATTGGCAGATTGAGCAGGGAGTATGAGGAGCAAAGTGATAGCCTTTCCTTTATCTGTGCTCCAGTGTTAAGAGCACTTTCAGCTTTTCTTTGCAGTATTGCTGCAGTGCAGCAGTGAGAAATCATAATAGGAAGAAAAAGAAACGGATAGGTAATGATGAAAAAGTCTCTCTGAAGTTGCAGCAGAGATGAGTCTATAGCGCAGGACTTATCTGGGGATTGTTGGAGTGGCTCTGAAAACACACACATACAGACACACGTGCACACACACACATGCACACGAATCCTTTTATTCCTTTTGGTCATCATCTACTATCATCTTCCAAGTATGATTCTTCTTAAAAATAACAATCCATGTATTATTATCTGACCCTAATATTTTAAATCCCCTAAGGTTATATATCAATGAAGTTTATTTTTTTGTAAAATATTTTTTCCTCCTTTTAGTGTTTAGTTCAACTGTTATAGCATTTTAAGGGGAAAAATTATATATATTATATATGTGTGTGTGTGTCTGTGTTTGTGTGTGTATGAACATAAGAGACAGCTTTTTTTTAAAGCACAGAAATTCAATCCAGTTAACTTTTCACTTGTTTCTTTTATAATGATGTCTGATTTATAGTGAACTTATGCTGTAATGTTTACTCATATTTTGGTGGCAACGAAAAGTAAAATATATTTTATTGCAAACTTCAGAACACATATAAGAGGACTTGTCAGCCAAGCACATAATTTTCAGCACATAAATGAGGCAGCAGTTTTCCAGCACTTTATATCATATTAGGAGTAGACTTCTCACATCCATGCAGACCACCCTTCTGAGAGCTTTGCTTTAGACCACCATGTTCCTGCTACTATAGTCATCAATTTCCAGCACTCAGAACAACCCCCATCCCTGCTTATCGCTAAGAATTTAGGATAAGAATGCCTTTTCCACATATAAGCAACATATGGAACCTAAATAACTGCTCTGATTGGTTTATAGGCCTCAACAAAAGCGCTTTACAGGAGCAAGTGTAGTTGTCCCTTTTAAACTAACAGAAGGTGGAGTTGAGCTGACATCTTGTTAGGAATCACATTTACTTCTACTTGTTCCACATGCTGTGGCCTCTGTCTCTCCCCACCTTCATCATTCATCCCTCAGCCATTCCTGTGCCCAGCCTCAGAGCTGTTCTCTGTCACTACCTTAAGTGTGGCAAGTCCATCTTTGTCTCAGGTTCATTGCATTTGCTTTTTCCTTGCTTTTAACTCTTCCACCAGATCTTTGCATGGCTGTTCCCACCTTTCAGGTAAAACGTAAAAGTTTACATTTCCTGAGCACACCAGCTAAACTAGCCTCTTGTTGCGGACATTATTCTGTTGTATTTTCCTAAATGGTTCGTATTCTACAGTATATATTTATTTGTATTCTTGATTGTTCCTCTTCACTAGAGTGAGAAATGCATTCTAGTTTTAAACCAGTGGCTACAACAGTGTAGGTATATTAATACATAATTTTAAATTAATTCATTAATTTAAATACAGAAGAGCTGAGTAAAAAGCCAAAGTTGGATTTTACTATCAATAATCCTCCAGTGATAAATCATAATTATTTGAATTAAATGATTTTAGATTGAAAATCATAAGTGGCTGCAAAGCATCAATAAAAGTTATAATCTTACAAAAGCAATCTGAAGACCACTTCAGTAGGATTGAGTTTCAGGCTCCAGGGCTGAGTCTCTGGATTTGCTAGTTGAATTTTTTTTAAAAGGCATCATCCTAGTATATATTTGGAGGTACCAGAATCTCTTTATATGTTACTTGGTAAATAAAACATTATTATATATTTCCTCTAGATTTCTTTATCTGGATTGGGAAAATTAATGAACGTAGCTTGGTCCTGTTTTCTTTACATCTTAGAGATAATTTGCATATTATTAGTTAAGTGTTACAATATTTTGGAATCTATAACTGAATATTTTTCTTAATAGAAATATAAACTTTAGAGTGTAGTTTTAAAATATCGTGAATGGTATATTACTGCAACCTACTTGAAAAAAATAGAAGACATGAATCCAGAGACAAAAATATGACTTTCTATATTCACAAAATGAGTCATTCAGGGCTGATGGGTACACACAATCCAAGAATCCCTTTGCCAAGTGTAGTGCACATCCCACCAGACCACACTGCTATGTAATAATGATATTGGAAAAAGCACAAGTGAGAGCAGAAATGATGGCAGTTTCTAATTCAGCTTTGGCCGATGAGCTAAATGAACTGGCTGGCAGTACTTACAGGAGAGGGACTAGGAGGAGTAGCAATAGCCAATTTTTTGTGCAGGCTAATACATTTTCTTTAGCAGAGGAAATTGGTTGAAAGTTTCTCCCTCCATTTTCAAATGCCCTTTTTTCAGTGATTCTTAAGAGCAGTTTCCCATAGTATATTTCTGTTTTTGGAAAAGTTTTAATAGTGGAAGCCCTAGCAAAGTTGTAATAGTTTCCTCTGCACTAAAGTCAGGTTTGATGAGCACTGGCAGGTTTTGATCCCTTGTACCAATGGTTCAAACATATCCAAAGGTTTCTGGGAGAAGGCCTAGCAGGTCAGGCTGTGTACCTAGGCTAATCAATTTTAACTCTGATTCTGCAAGGTACCTGGAGTGCCGGGGGTGGAATTGGAAATGAGAGTAAGGTAGTGAGGACTGAGAATTTGATCCCGTTTAACCTTCCGGTTAATCTACCGTGAATCAGTGCTAGACAAAAGCAAATGCAAGATTCTTTTGAATTTCCTCTCCACCAGCTACAAGTAGACATATATTTGGGCAACTATTTTTAATGGTTTATATTTATTATTGTTTCTTTTCATGAAAAATCATCATCACATTTTATTATTCTTTTAAAAAAGACTTACCACTCTGACAAGTTTCTAACTAATGATATAATTACTTCATTAGGTAGCATAATTAGAAATTACTTGAAGTATAGAGAGTGCCTGATAAAGAAATGCTTAATTCACTAAATAATTTTGACTGAAATGATTATTAAGTTAAAATCAGAAGTTGCGGAAAACCTCAAGTAATGCTTTCTACCAGTGCAACATGATAGAGTAATTGCTCAATTAGCAATTAGTTACAAACAGCAGTGCCCTTTAATTTTACTTAAAATGAGAAAGCCAACATCTACTCCTCAAAAATGAATATTAATTAGATGGGAAGTTTTTTCTTTAAAAAAAAAACTTATGAGTAGAACTTAGTCATACAGAAGCCCTGTATGATGTTAAAAAATTAAGTACAGAAATAAAGAAAATTTTCCCTTAAATCCTTTAGAAGCAAGTAGGAGAAGGAGAAATTCTGACTTAAGCTTAATGTTTCTGACTAACTTTATTAAAGTGAACTGAGTTTTTAAATTATTATTTAGAACAAAGAATGGTACAGTCCATGTCTTTCAGCTTTTAAACTGTTAATCTTTGTAAATAAAGGTGATTATATATTTCTCAAAAACACACCTTACATTTTTATATAATCGTGCTTACCCTTTTAAATTGAGGCATTAATAATAATTCAACTTCTCTTTCTCCTTTCTCTTAGCATTAGTTTACATCACGAGTGGGATGGTTAGGACATAGTCCACACTGCGGCTCGAAAATGTTATTTTTCTTTTTAAAACTCACCTATCATGTGTTTTAATTAGCATATATACAGCTGCCTTATACATTTTGTGTCTGTTTGTGATTTTTGAAAGGTAGTAAATGTTGTGAAAGGAACAAAGATTTGCAGGCAGGTAGATATATACTTCATTGGTTCATATCGTGACTCGGCCCCTTATTAGCTGTGAGACATGGAGCAATTAATGTAAATTACCTCAGACTGTTTCCTCATCCCAGAAATAAGGCTCAATGTGGCTCTTTCCTAGGGAAATGTGAGGATTAAATGAACTAATGTAAGACCTGCTGTCACATGTAGAACACTCAATAGCTCTGTTCCAAACATAGCTCAATAGCTCATTCCAATCTTTCCAAACTGGAAAGATTCAGGCAGACATGGGATAATTGTAAAACTGGAATGTCGAAGAAGGATTTTTTGTAATGGGGAGAGACTTGCTTTAATATTATATAACATCTTCTCTATTTCTATGCTTCAGTGTTTTGAAAACAAATTATTGCTAAATATAATATTTGCAGGTTGATACCAAGGCAAGTAAATATATTTGCCTAGTAGGAGAAAATATAAGATAAAGCAAATGTATAAACTAAACACATTTCCATCTTAGTTCATTTGGGTTGTTATTACAAAATGCCTTACACTGAATAATTTATGAACAACAGAAATTTATTGTTCACAGTTGAATAATTTGTAAACAACAGAAATTTAGCATTCACAGTTCTGAAGGCTGAGAAGTCCAAGATAAAGGTGCCAGGGGATTCAGTGTCTAGTGACAGCCGATTCCTCATAGATGGTATCTTCTATGCGTCCTCACATGGTGGAAGAGCAAAAAGGGGCTAAGAAGCTCCCTCAAGCCTCTTGTATAAAGGCACAATACTTTTCATGAGGGATCTGCCCTCATGACGTAATCATCTGTCAAAGATAGAATCTTTTACATTTGAAGCGTACATTTAAGTTGAGAAACGGTTTTGATACATCATCTTCTAAAGAGGCCAACACAGTAAATGTTGCTCTACCATCTCCAAGCCTATGTGAAACTTTGAATTATTATTACAAAAGAAATATAGTATTGGTGTTTATATTTAATTAATATCTCAAATTTTCCATTAAAATTAAATGCATTTTTTACAGGAATTCACTTCTAAAATGAAACAAGTATCATTACGGATTACATATATGTAAAAATATTTTTACATTGGGATTGCTATAGGGATTCCCACCTCAGTTTGTATTACTTTCTGCTACTACCAACTGGTTTAACTGCTCAGAACCGTAAGAATAAAGTTTATTGACATCTGTTAGTTACATATTTATATAAATTTTTTCAGCCTTGAAACTTGGTTTGTTTTTAAAAAGAAACAATATGATGTCTACTCTTCCTGTTTGAAGCTAAAATGTATCTACCTGATTTTCTAGACTTCTACAAATGGTAGATAAATATACACATGCACACACACATGCACATGCACGTGTGTATATATACGTATAAGTGTGTGTATATATACACACAGGTGTATACACATTATAAATATGCACACACATTATAAATATATGCACATACATTATAAATAGTGAAATGTATATACACATACAGATGTGTATATATGATATACACACAGATGAATACACAGATGTATATACATGATATATATCATATATACACACAGATGTGTGTGTATGTATATATATATTTTACTATCTATAATGTCTTCCATATGCTTAATTAACTATTCAGATAAAATGAAAAAGAGTAGCAAATATTTTTATAAACATTCAGCTTGATTTCCACTACAAAAAAAAATTAGTTTTTGATTTATTCTAACTTATTTTAATTACTTTTGACTTTCTCAGAAAAGTTAGTTTTCACTTTTATTTCAGAGGATTTGGGGTGTCAACGGGTAGAACAGAGGCACAAGTTAGACACACATAGTATGGAGGGTGACCCAAAAATTTCTCATGGAGTTCATCTCAGCAAATGAAGTATGCAGGTAAGTTACATTAGATATTACAGAGTAAATTTGATCTTCAGGGCAACAATGGAGATTGAGACTGTAATTTATAGTGAGAAAGAGACCCCAACACAGAAACAAATGGAACAAATGGAAAAGATTATTAACAACATACCTAAAAGACAAGATCGAGTGAGTCTGGTAAGTATTTCGTGGGTTTCCTTGAATTTTGTTTAATCGGTATATAAACAGTCTTAAGATTAGCCCTTCGTATTCTCAAATATATCACATGCTGATTACAAAATTGATCACACCATTTTAATAATATAGAGTTTTTCTCTTATTTATTTAGTTAGACTTAATCCATTGCCCTCTAGTTTCACTGTATTCTACATTTCCATTATTTAAAAATAATAGCAACAATAACTGAAGATAGTGCTTGGTCTTTTACAAGCTTCATAAAAATCCTCATTTAAACCCTGCAAAGAAGTTAAATAGTTTTCTGTTTATAAACAAAGACACTGGCATTTTGTAGGTTCTTGAAGTGGGTAAGATTTGTTTTTTGTTTTTTTTTTTTGTTTTTTTTTTTTGAGACGAGTCTTGCTCTGTCGCTCAGGCTGCAATGCAATGGCGCCGTCTCTGCTCACTTCAACCTCCGCCTCCCAGGTTCAAGCGATTCACCTGCCTCAGCCTCCCAAGTAGCTGGGATTACAGATGCCTGCCACCATGGCCGGCTAATTTTTGTATATTTAGCAGAGACAGGGTTTCACTATATTGGCAAAGCTGGTCTCGAACATGACCTCAGATGATCTGCCTGCCTCGGCCTCCCAAAGTGCTGGGATTATAGGCGTGAGCCACTGTGCCCAGCAGAAGTGGGTAAGATTTTTAATTGCCAGTTAATTATGCTCCACTTGGTTGGTGATTCGAGTAATCTAAATTCAGTTCTATAAAGTTCACGATGAACATCTATTATTGTGCAAAGATTGGACTGGGCATGTGCGGGGGAATAAATGATTACAGAATTGCACATCTTTTTCAAGTGCAGGTTATAGCAGAATTATTAGTTGCCGAAAATGTACCTGAGAATGCTAAATTAGTTTAGTATGAGGCATTTTAATGGAAATTATAACCCTGAATATCAACACTTTCAAATGTCTCAACTATTCCTCTTTCATTAACTTTTCACCATCTTATGCCTTCATCATCCTTATTTTACATCCATTTTTCCAGGGATACTGTCATAGATAATTTGCTTTTCACATGTTTGTGTAAATTAAGTCTCTTTAAATACATGAAAGAGCAGGGCAGTAACTATAAAGGGCATATTTAAATAGGCTATGAAACACCAATGTGATTTTTAAAAGCAGGCAACCCCTACAGATAAACACATACACTCCTTAAGTACATAATTTATTTATAATTTTAAATATATTTTCTGAAAAGTGAAAGAGATGTGTACTAGAAATAGTAAAGTGTAAGAATAGACTAGTCTTTCAAGAAAATTCTTCATTCCTTTGTGTTCAGCATGAATGCTTTTTTTTTTTTTTTACTACATGCATACACACTCTCTAGTTTATACTGAAGAAAGAGAAAATACATCTAATATTTACTAAATGCCTACTATGTAGCAGGAACTGTCACATGTGGCTTCTAATTCTAAGAATCCTTCAGATTATTATTATCCTCATTTTCTATATTAAAAAAATTGAGACATTGAGAGGTTAAGTGACTTGCCCAAAATGACACAGCTGATTATCATGGAGGAAATGACTCCATGCTATCTTCCCACAGTGTGCTGGAGTTGGCTTTAAAAAGAGGACAGCACAAAGGTAATTGTGATAACCTTTTTTAGACACATAGATTCAGTTATGAATTTCTAAAACCTGCGTGTTACTTTTTTAAACGTCCCTTTTACATGTTAGTATGTTACATTGTTATATTTATGTATTAATTTTTTATTATCTAGGCAGTGTTTTCTAGCAAATATCTAGTGTTTTCTTATTTATATACCAGGTCATAATTTGCTTTTGTTTTGGTAATTGAATTAAACCTGATATTTTTCATTTTTATTTTTGCAATCTGTGCCTCAGAGAAGAATTAAATGAATTAAGCAATATCCGTGGTGTCATAGCCCCATGTATAGGCATCTCTCAGAATCATTGTTCGACACTCACGGATCCCCCTTCTCTGGGGGATGGTCTGCAAGAGTCATGTTGGGGTGGCCTTCCAGCAACCATATTGCTACTAAATGGCCTTTCTTTCTTAACCATGACTGACGGATCCAGAGGAGGTCATGGCCCAACCTAGGTCAATCAGAAGTTTTACCATTTTGATAAGAGAGACATAGAGACTGAGAGTAATTAGAGCCGAGATGTTCACTTGAATACTTGTGTTAATTCATAAATCTTTTGGGCAGAGCTCTCCAGAGCAATCTTGACCACGTTTTTTCAGTTGTTTGATTTTAAAGCTTGTTTTTGACTTCCATGAGGTTTGCATGATTTTTTTTCTAATTCATTTAATTTTAGATCTAATGAACTAGAGTTTCCTATTGCCTGCCACTAAAAGTATGATCACTCATATATGGCCATAATCTTACAAAAAGGAAAAGAGAAACCTCTCCAAATGAAGGGCTTTCATAATGAGAAGGATGGCCCATGGAAGGATGGCCCACTGGTAGATTCAGTATTCACAATCCATGAAAATGCCTCATTGCACACTATGTGTACACTTTCAACTGCTGCTATAATAAGTTACCAGAAATTTAGTGGCTTACAATAACATAAATTTATTTTTCTACATTTCTGAAGTCAGAAAATCAAAGGATCAGCAGGGCTATTTTTTCTTCTGGAGGCTATAGGGAAGAAATCTAGTTTCTTCTGTCTGCATTCTTTGGGATTGGCCACTTTATCACCAAAGTGCATCATTCCAACCACCGGTTTCATCTTTACATCTATTTTTTGTGACTTTGATCTTTATGCCTGTCTCTTATAAAGACTTTTGTGATTACATTGCTCTCAGTGGTGAATTTGGGATTATCTCCACATTTGCTTAATCACATATGCAATGCCCTTTTGACCCTGTGAGGTAAGGTTCACAGTTTCTGGGGATTAGGATGTGCATATCATTTGAGACCACATAGATTATTTAGGGGTCATTATTCAGTTTGCCACACTCTAGTACACAGATTATTATGATGTTGATAAAAGGACTGCTAGGGGTTTCCTGATATCTTGAAAGTTGGCAATGCAAAATTGCCGGCTTTGAAGATATCAGCAAATCTCATTAGATCAGTAAGGCTTCCTAAGATTCCACAAACCAGAAAAAGTTCTAACTTCTGTGCATTATGGTGAAATCTAATAGGGAGCCAACAAACAATAATAAAAGATCCATTTTCTTTCTGTTACTGCACACATAACAAAACGCCTTTTTTGACCTCTTTTGCAGAAAGGTTTGTTTTTAATTTTTTATTTTCAGTTATCACAGATGCATAGCAGTTGTACATATTTATTTGGTACATGTTGTACTTTGATACAGCATACAATGTGTAATGAACAAATCAGGGTAATTGGGATATATATCACCTCAAGCACTGATCATTTCTTTATGTTAGAAACATTTCAATTCCACTCTTTCAGTTACTTTGAAATACCCAATAAATTATTGTTAACTCTTGTCATCCTGTTGTGCTACCAACACTAGGTACTCCTTTTATTTAACTTTATTTTTGTACCCATTAACTCACCTATTTATCCCCCTCTACCCAGTATTCTTCCCAGCCTATATTAATCTTCATTTTACTCTCTGTATCTATGAGTTCAATTTGTTTTTTACTCCCATATGTGAGTGAGAACATGCAGTATCTGTCTTTCTGTGCCTGGCTTATTTTACTTAACATAATGTCCTCCATTATGTTAAGTAAATATTACTTAACATCCGTATTGCTGGAATGACAGTTCCATCCATATTGCTGGAATGACACGAGTTCATTCTTTTTAATAGCTGAATAGTGTTCCATTGTGTACATGTGCCATATTTTCTTCACCCATTCATCCATTGATGGACACTTAGGTTTATTGCATATCTCAGTTATTGTGAATAGTACTGCAGTAACAATGGGAGTTCAGGTATTTCTCCAAAATAATGATTTCCTTTCTTTTGGATATATATCCAGAAAACTAAGGAAAGACTAAGGAGAGTGAGAACTCTAGCGACGAGTATACTTAAGTTAATTAACCCATCCAAGATTACTTATAAGTTAGTGTTTATTTGTTATTGCTGTTCACAATACAGTAAAAACTAGTATTTTAAAAGAAAGGATGAATTTGGAGGTAGTAAATTAAGAAATGTCCTAAGGGTATAAATCAGTCCAGGAAGTTTTACATACTGGTTGAACAAAAAATTTGACCTCATTTAAATAATATTTTTAGTATCTTCCAAATAATAGATTTATCCAAGACAAATCCAATATCACTTATATCATAAAAAGGTTCTATAATGAAGAAACAGTATAACTCTGTTAATTGAAACAAGAGATAAAATATAATATGCCTTGATTTTAATAAACATAGATTGTAATTAAAAGTTGATTTCTAAAGCAAGGCATATTTTGCATCTTTGTTTGAATGAAAATGAGTATCAATGTCACTTGAAGTTTAGTGAACCCAAGTAATTAAGGCCCAGATGCTCTGATTGACCCTTTGTCTGCACACTGTCAAATGGCCCAGATTGTCAACACTTGTTTACAGAAACCCTGATCATAGAGGTGCATAACCCCAGGTTCTTAATACCTACAATTGTCAATCACTACAAACAGAGACTCAACAGCAGTGACCCTTGTGAAGCAGTATTAGCTCTGACAGATTTGATAATAGTGAAATGTCTCAGGGTCTACAACAGTGACTATCATGAGCATTTACTTCTTAACCCCCAAGAAACTGCTAAAAGAAGCAGCAGCAACTCTCTCTGGTTTTTCCTTCCCTGGTAGAATAAAAAGGGACTTTGGAGGCCATGCTGTAATTAAGAGACAATACTCACTTTTAACCATTCAAATACTAATCAAATAATAAATTTCCTTCAGTGGATGCCTCACTGTAAGGCAATGAAAAAGAATATCAAATAATAAGATAAAATAAATTCCACTTTTTTCTCATCTTTTTTCAATCAAGTTCCATACAGGTCACTTAGCTTTCTGAGTTTCAGTTGCCACATAATCACTGTAAAAATAATACTTCATTGTTGATATTTCTTGACCACTTCCTCAAAACACATCTAGTTTTAGATTAACTGATTAATCTTCAAAATTATGTTGTGAGGTAGATACTATTATTATCAGCATTTATAAGTGAGGAAACTGAGGCTTAGAGAAGTTAAATAAATTGTCCAGGGTCTTACAATAGAAAGATAATGACACTCACTTTTGAAAATTTAGAGTCATCTGAGATTCAAGATAATAACTTTAAAATGAACTTTTAAAGTCAAAAGTAGATTTTAAGATTTAAATAAGTATAGCACATGGCAGAGCACACTTAATGTACACATAGATGCCCTGTGTTTTAATCCTTGCTGTGCATATATATATGTTTTACATATAAAATATTATGCATTTTTCTGTGTAAATTAAATGAGTCAATGCATGCCAACACTGAGTAAGGTGCATGACACAGAGAAGGAGAAAATAATTATTATTTCCATTTACTTAGTGTCCTATTTTTTTTCCTGGTAGTAAAGTAATATGGTAGAATGTAAATGCCAAAGATTAGGAAAGAAAATAGACATTATTCCAAATTTTGTCTCCACCCTTTGATAATTTAGTAATGAATTTACCTAAATTCCATAACCCTGTGTTGCCATTGCTATATGGGAAATCATGATATGGTTTGTAGAAAACATTAAATTAAGCAAAATTTATAAGACACTAGCCCAGTGGTTGGGATGGCTTATAAATTTAACAAATTATGTTCTCTCTAATTCAAAGTACCTCCTACATACTGCCATGAAACGAACTGTTTAGTTGAGGGGCTGACAAGGGATCTGCAGATACAAAAGTGAGATTAAAACCAAAACACTCCTTAATCTGACAAACAGGTATTGAGTACCTGTTTTGTGCAATCATACTGCTCTGAAATGACATTCCATGATGAACAAGACAGAGTAAGATCACCAAACTATATCCATAGCAAAGAGAAAAAGCAATGAATATATAAATGAATAGTATATTAAGTGCTAAAACTAAAAAAAAAAAAAAAAAAGAAAATTGGGATGTGATGCCATTTTCGAAAGGGTGTTTGGAAGGAAGAGAGCCAGCCATGCAAAGAAGGCCCTTTGCCTCCCATGATCTCTTCCCCTCACTGTAACCTCTCTTGATAACTGATTATGTTTTCCTCTACATGTTCTTGCTATTCCTTCCATCAAAAATAAATAAGCACAAATGTATTAGTTTGTTTTCATGCTGCTAATAAAGACATACCCAAGCCTGGGCAATTTACAAAAGAAAGAGATTTAATGGACTTAAAGTTCCACATGGCTGGGGAGGCCTTACAATCATGGCAGAAGGCAAGGAGGAACAAGTCACGTCTTACATGGATGGCAGCAGGCAAAGAGAGAGTTTGTGCAGGGGAATGCCTCTTTACCATCAGATCTCATGAGACTTATTCACTATCACAAGAACAGTGCAGGAAAGACCCACCCCCATAATTCAATCACCTGCCTCCAGGTTCTTCCCACCACATGTGGGAATTGTGGGAGTTAAAATTCAAGATGAGATTTGGGTGGGGACACAGCCAAACCGTATTTACAAGTACACATTTTTCAAGGTTTTGCTACCACTAAATTCTGAAATCACACAAGCAAACAGAAGCACACAAGCACACATATATTTTTAAGCTTGCTTAAAGTTACCAGAGAAAGCTTACACTTACTTGATTGTAGAGTCATAAGTTTTCATTATTTTATTAATAGTTATTAGTAAGCTTATCCTAAAACAGCGGCAACAGCTTACATTTCCAGCAGTAGCAAATAAACATGCTCTCTCACTTGCATCACTGGTAACAATGGGAATAGGCCCTTTGGACTTTTACATAATACCTTTAGGTTATTTTGACATTACTTTCTTGATGACCACTAAGTCTGAGCATCTTTTCACATTTGTTAGTTATTTGGATTTGCCCTTCTGTGAAATGCCTATTAATATCTTTGTCTTCATTTTTCTTCCGTGTTGTTTGTTTATTCCTTTTTTATATGTCTTTAAGTGTTTCTTTATATTTTCTATTCCTTCTATTTCCCATATTTTTCCCAGATTTGCTGCTTTATTATTGACATAGTTGGTGTGACCTTCTCTATGCAAATTTAATTTTTATATTATGAATATGGGTTTTGGAGATTCCCCAGCCTAATTTTATACTTAATCAAGTAGATTTTCCTTTTGTGTTATCATTATTATTTTTACACTTATAGTACTACTTTTTTACATTTGTAGTATTATAGTTATGCTTATTTCATGTAAGTATGTAATTCATCTGGAATTTACATTGTATTTGTAATATAGGATGAAGCCTAAATTTTGCTTTTCTCCACATTGCCATCAGTTTTTATCAGCATCATTTACTGAATAATAAATAGAGTAACTGGAAACACCATTATATATTAAATCTTCATATATACAAGGATCCATTTCTGGGTTGTTTCTGAAGTACATTTAAGGAGACTGAGTGATCCTATTTGTCAATATCATAGTGAGAAGGAAGATAGTGGCATTAAGGAAGTTGGATAAAAAGATAAAGCCAGATCATACAGTGTTTGCAGACTCTTCTAAAATAAATTAGAAGTAAGGATATTAATTTGGTTTAAAAAATCATGTTGTGTTTAGTACAGATAGAAGATATGGGGTAAGATAGTAGAAGAAAAGGCCAATTCAGGGATCCAAGCAAAAGATAAGATTGTAGCAGAAGAGGTGAAGTAGAACTAATTGAAAATATTTGGAGTCTTTGGCTAGTCTTTATTGTCTAGGTTACTCTAGATAACCCAAATATTAATATTTTGGGGGCTATACTACAGTGAGCTGAACCACAAGGAAGTGTATACAGGAAATTTCACTTTTCTAGGATGCTTAGAGAATAGTTTCCAATAAATCAGAAATGCTAGTTACCTGATATTTAATCAGAAAACTTCTGTATTTGAGCATTGCTTGTTGATGATATTTCTTATTTGTAGTCATCACCTTTCCTAAGATAGTTAAGTTCAGTTTATTGAAGGTAATTGAATCTTTCATGATTCAGAATCCAGCAATGCCTCAGGGACATCATTCCAAACATCAGTCCTCATTTTATGGGCATAGATCAAACTGAAACTCTAGTGAATGTAAGTAAAACTCTGGAAATTGCATTTTTACCAAGCCCTGATATCAACCTAGTTTATTATTTCTTTTTGGGGTCATTTGACTTTTTTCCTTAAAAATCTGACAGTCTAACAATTTTGGTTAACTGAAGGTTCAGGTTTATTGAATTTCTATTACAAATATTTAACTGTAATATTTATAGTGCATCAGATGATTCAATCTTTTTCTTAAGAGAATTTTTTAAATTGGTTCCAATATAACAGATATCACAGTGTGGACACTTTAGTGAAAGTATGGGGAAGGAAAGGAAGGAGAGTATAGAATTTGTGTCAGATATTAACAAAGTAGCACTATGTTGGATTTTTGACCAAATCCAGAATAATCTGAGTCCTGTCTTGTACCAATCAGTAACTCTTCCCTTGTAGTTCACAAAATAAATATATTACTGTTAGGTGGAAACTCCAAATTCAAATATAGGGTGAAGTTTAATGAGCTTCACTAGGTGAAATGGAAGTATCTTTGTGCTTAATTGCAAAGCGGCCTTGAGTCCAGAACAGCCTTTTATACCCACAGCTCAGACATTTCTCTTCCAGCAACAAGGATAGGCAACCCTGTATCATATCCATTCTCAAAAAGTGGAAGAGAGTTGAGTGAAGAGCTTTCCCTATTGTTTAGAGAAAAGCTATCTAGCCCTCAAACTTAAAGAGTTTTAGGGGTAGGACAATGAGCTTGGCAGTTACCTTCTGGATAATCTATCCTCACTGATTTCTCATGGCAGAGAAAGAGACATACAGGAAAACAAAAAAGATATAGAGACAGATGCTGAGAATAAGATGAAAGAGAGAAGTGTTGGGAAATGAGAGAGAGAATCCCAGGCCACTTTATCACTCTGCATTTATTAAAAATTTCCAGAGAGAAAAAGCCACCTATTTCCCAATATAGACTACCTCTCTAGCTAATGATACACCACAACAAAAAGTGGTCTAATTAGTGTCCTTTGATCAATTCAATTAGCACTTTTCTTTGGTAGTGGTACAGTGTGGTGGTGGTGGTGTTGTGATAATTTAAACATGGGGATAAAGAGCTAGAAACTTTAAACTATTTTTCCTTTAAAACCAACAGTATACGTCTTACTAAAGTATGATTTTTCTCTGTCTCAGAAGGCAATGCCCTTGGTAAAAAATCTCAGTGAACATTCATGGTGCATAAAGGGACACCACTTAGTTAATGTGGTGAACTATAGCAATTCTGAGGTCACTGGAAGATTAGATGCCCCACAAAGATTAACCATGCCCTTTATTAAAAGTAATAAAAGTATAACTTATTAGTTAGAGATCTGAGTTTGCATATCTTAAGACATTTTGCTATGCATTAGTGCTTCTCTAGAATGTCTTTTAGAAAAGAAGAGGGGGGATTTCACCTATTTGTGGATCGAAACAAACTCAGAAGCAGAGAGTAGAATGGTGGATACAGGAAGCTGAAGTGAGGAAGAACTGGGGAAATGCTGATCAAAGGATATATAATTTCAGTTAGATAAGAGGAATACATTTGAGAGAACTATTACACAGCATAGTGACCACAGTTAATAATATACCATATTCTTTGAAATTGCTGAGAGTAGATTTTAAGTGTTATTACAATAAAAAATAATAAGTATGTGACATAATGTGTATGTTAATTAGCTCAATTTAGCCATTCCACAATGCGTACATATTTCAAAACATCCCATTGTACACCATAATATACACATTTTTTTAATTTGTCAGTCAAAAAGAATTTTAAAATAAAGTTAACAAAACCTCAAATACAATAAAGGAAGAGAGAAGAATGTGGATATGGGGAGGGAGAAAAATGGAAACTTCGAAAAGATCAAGAATATACTAGGAAAGAAGACAAGATGAGAAATATTATAATAGAAGAGATAACACATAGAGAAAAGAAAAAAAGCCAAAAATGATACGGAAATGGAAATGGCCTGAGCATTACTTTTTCCTGACAAGAGATTGTTATCACAGGAGGTCAATTTGTTATAAAAGTGAGTTTGGCTCCCTCTTGCTCTCTCGTCCTTACTCTCATGTGTGATGTCTTCTGCCACATTTTGATGCAGCAAGAAAACCCTCACCAGATGCCACTCCTTGATCTTGGACTTTCCAGCCTCCAGAACTCTAGGTCAAATTAATTTTTTTTCATTGTCATTATCCAGTCTGTGGGACTTGGTTATAGCAGCATAAAATAGACTAAGACAATATCTTTTACAGATAAGAAACTTTATACCAAAACTTGAGAAATATCTTTATAACTGTGCTTTAATAATCTCAATAATACGAGCTTGTCACTTGATGAAATAGTTCTTACCTTTAGATCTTTATGAATTTTATAATTTTTAAAAATCTACCTCACTTATGTTAACTCAAACTGTATTTCCTATCTAGGCTAAGTATATCATGTAGACAGCAACTTTCTTCTTTCTTCTATTATAGAAAATATAATTCTTTCAGGATATTTCTGATGCTTCCCTTAAATCTTATATTTAAATCTTCATCAACGAATCCAACCCTCTCAATTTCTTCCTATAAGACTCTCATCATACTCTGCACTATCCAAGCTAGTATTGTTTAGACTAATTCTAATCTTAATACCCTTCTTAAAATATATCACTATAATTGGGCAATGATATTTAACTGTATTCTAATCATCTTCCGTGTCTAAAAAGTTAATAAATTTCAATTTGCCTTGAATTGTTCTTAGAATGGTCATGTTATTTTCTAGTGCTCAAGGCTTTAGTTTCTAAGTAGTTATAAAACAGTTAAGAATTATCTCTACATTTTTCCCATGAATATAAAATCTGCGTTCATATGTTCCTATGTGACTTGCTTTGTTCAATCTTACTGAAGAAGGACTACATGTATTTCGCACTCCATTCTTTCGTGGTTTTTTTGGTTGTTGTTTGTTTGTTTTTTACAATAGTGCAAAAAAAAAAACCACCTGCTTTTGCTGATAATGTTCTATACATTCAGGGAGAGGATAAAACATGCAATAACTGCAAACAGATTGTATAATACAAGAGATTAGGAAAATGGCTTTTATCCAGTATTTTATCCATAACCTTTAGTGTGCTATCAGATGCCATATTTAACCTAAGAGATTAAATGTTCTAATTTGAAAAATTAACATAATATCTCTTTTTGAAGCAAAATCTGTGGTTAAGGTGATGTTCATACAATATAAGATGTGTAAGAAGGTTTTCAAAGATAAAAAATACTGCATAGACATGAAAAACAGTATACTAAATTCTTCCGCCTCTTCCACAAAATGATCTTCACACTCTCACAACAAATCTAGCAGCACACATAAAATATGACTTTAACAAAAGTGATATTTATTTCTTCACTTTTTTGACAGTCATAGAAAGAATTTTCCAAATTAATAGATTATTTTTAAAAATATTGAAAATTGTTTAGAGTAGATTTTAAACGTTTTTACAACAAAAATGATAAGTATATGAGACAATGCATGTTTACTTAGCATGCAATAACCAAAACCACATTGTCTAGTGTAAAATGGCAATGGATCAGGCTTATGTTTAAGTCCTGTGAATGCTACTCAGAGTCAAAAATCCTGACAAAGTTATTGAGTTTTAATTTTCAAACAATTATAGATTCACAGGAAGTTGTTTAAAAATATAGAAAGCAGTCCCATGTGCCTTTCATGCAATTTCCCTCACTGCTAGTAACTTGCATAACTGTAGTACAATATCAAAACCAGGAAATGACACTGACACAATTTACAGAGCTTATTTAGATTTCACCAGTGCCAAGCTATTTCCCATATGTGTCTGTATCTGTGTTTGTTTATAGTACTAAACAATTTTTTCAAATTTCCAGATTCACATAACCTTTATTGCAATAAAGATACAGAACTGTTCCATCACCGTGTAGCACCCTTGTCCTACCCTTCCATAGCCACACCTACCTCATTTCCATGCCTAACACCTGGATACCACTAATCTGTTCTACATTTCTATAATTTTATTTCAGCAATGTTATATGAATACAATCATTCATTATGCAACATTGGGACTTTGGATTTTTAAATTCAGCATAATATACTTGAGAAACATTCGGGTTATGGCTTGTATCAATAGTCCGTCCCATTTTATTGCCACACGATATTTTATGGTATGAGTAAAACACTGTTTAGCCATTCAACCTTGAAGGACATTTTTGTTAGTCTACAATTTGGGAGTATTTTATGAATAAAGCTGTTACAAACATTTCAGTACAGTTTTTGCCCAAACATAAGTTTTCACTTATCTGAGATAAATGCCCCAAAGTCCAATTGCTGGATCATATGGTAATCATGTATTTAATTTTATAAAAATTTGCAAAGCTATTTTCCAGACTTATTGTACCATTTTACATTACCACCAGCAATGTATGAGTGATTCAATCTCTCTACATCCTCACTAGCATTTAGTGTTTTCACAATTACTTTTTAATCATTCTGAGGCGTCAGTAGTACTATCTCGTTGCAAATTTAGTTTGCATTCCCTAAATGGTATTAAAGCATCTTTTCATGTGCTTATTTTCTATCTGTATAACCTTTTCACTGAGATGTCTCTTCAGGTTTTTTTGCCCATTTTCTAGTTGGATGGTTTATTTACTGTTGAGTATTACAACTTCTCTGTATATTTCAAACACAATTCTTTTGATGGATATGTCATTTGCAAATATTTTTTTCCCAGCTTGTAATTTGTTCTTTATCCTCTTAGGCTTTTTCACTGAGCAAAAGTTTTAGTTTTATGAGGTCCATTTTGTCACTTTTTTCTTTAATAAATCATATTTTGATGTCAAGTGAATGAACTTTTTGCCTAGCAATAGGCCCTAACAATTTTTTCGAAAAATTTTGTCAGAAAAATACTCATTTTACATTTAAGCCTATAATCCATGTGGAGTTAAATTGTATATGATGTATGAAGTTTAGGTGGAAGTTTTATTTATTATTTGTGGCCTTTGATTATCTAATTCCTCCTGAACCATTTATTGAAAAAGCTATTCTTCCTCCATAAAAAATGTTTTCACCTTTATTAAAAATCTGTTGAGCATATTTGTGGGATCTGTTTCTGGGTTGTCTATTCTGTTACATTGACCTATGTATCTATCCTCCTGGCTGTATCACATTCTCTTTAATATTAGAACTGTATAGTCTTGCCTATTACAGACAAGTTCTAATATACAGTTCTAATAGTGAAGAGAATGTATATGAATGTATATGCATGTATGTGTGTATACGTTCTCTTGAATATTAGAACTGTACAGTTTGTATACATTCACTTGAATATTAGAACTATATATACAGATATATACACATATGTATGTGTGTATATATAAAACTCATACATGAATAATTAATATATGTATTAAATCTGTAATTTATTATTTTATTAACAGAAGTACACACTTTAAAAAAATTATCTTAGTTTTTACTTAATGTTCTGTTTCTGTTCCAAGATCCTATCCAGGATAATTCATTAGACTAGAGATATTCACATCTCACTAGGCTCCTCTTGGAAGTAATAGTTAATCAGATTCCTTATTTTAATGACTTATGCAGTTTTGAGAAGTACTAGATAGGTGTTTTGTAGAATATCACTCAGCTGTGATTTTCCCAGTTTTTCCTCATTATCATACTAGAGATATAGCTTTTGGGAGGGTGACTACAGATTTCAACTGCCATTCTCATCATATCCTATCAAAGGTACGTATTGTCACTTTAACATAAAACTGTTGGATCTTATCTTTGGTTACCTGGCTGAGGTAGTGTTTGTCAAGTGTCTCCCCTATAAAGTTACTCTCACTTCCCACGCCTTTCCACATTGCATTCAGTGGGAGGAAATCACAAATGAGATACAAATGGATAGACTGGAAAGAAAGAAACAAATATTTATTTTCAAATGCCATCGTTTTCTACTTAGAAAATACCTGCCCCATAACAAAAAAAGCAAAAAACAAACAAAAATCTTTGAAGCCTCCTATAAGGTAGGATATGAAGTTAATATAAAAACATCAATTTCTTCTCTATATACCAATAATGAACACTTGGAATTTCAAATTTAAAAAATTACATTTATACTAATAAAAGATGAAGTTCTTTGGTATACATTTAAAAGTGCAGAGAAAATGTAAAATTTTGATGAACTAAATCAAAGATCTAAATAATTGAAGAGAGGTATTTTGTGTTCATGAATTGGAAGACTGAATATTGTTAAAATGTTAATTCTTACCAACTTGCTATATTAGAAATTGAGCACAATCCTAATCAAAATATCAGTTTTCAGATGTTGGCAACAGATTCTAAAATATATGTGAAGAGGCACAAAGACTTAGACTAGAAAAAAATAGATAGTCCTGAAAAAGAAGAAAAAAGTTAGAAGTCTGCCCGATTAAAAGATTATCTATAAAGCTATAGTAACCAATATATTGTGGTACTGGCAAAATAATAGACATGTAGTTCAAAGAACAGACAGAATTCAAAAATAGACCCATACAAATATAGTCAGCTAATATTTGTCAGAGGAACAAAGGCAACGAAATGGAGAGAAAAAACTGGGTTGTAACATCTTTTATAAAAATTAACTCAGAATGAACCATAGCCTTCAAATAAAATGAATGAATATATATCTTCTATAATAAATAACATGGTAAAATGTGGGTGACCTTGGATTTTGTGATGAGTTTTCTATACAAAATCATAAATACAATTAATAAAAGAACAAATTGATAATGTAGTTTTCTGCATACAGATCCTGTCAGATATGTACCTAAGTATGTCATCTTGTGATATTATGGTAAATGTTTTAAATTTCAAATTTCAGTTATTTATTGTTTTTATGTAAGGAAATAATTAACTTTTAAAAACTTCTGTTTTGTAATCTTACTATGCTCACTTGTCCCAGGAATAATGACAGTCATGTCATCTACAAACAAAAAGTTTTTTCTTCTTCCCAATAAACATTATTGTTCTTTTCTAGTGTTATTACACTAGCTAAGACTTCCTATCTGATGCCAAACAGGTGCATTGAGAAAGGACATTCTTGCCTTGTTCCCAGTCTTATGAATAAAACATCCAGTTTCTCACCATTCAGTGTGATGCTAGCTATAGATTTTTTGGAGATGCTCTTTGTCAAGTTGAGAAAGTTTCCCTCTGTTCATAGTTTGCTGAAATGTTTTATCACAACGAGAGTTGGACTTTATCATTTTCTTTCTCCAATGATTGATGTCATACAATATTTCTTTTCTTTCACCTGTTGATAATGTTGGTTGCACTGACTGACTTTCAATTGTAGAAGCATACTTATATACCTGGAATAAATCTCAATTTCTCATGGTGCATAAAACATGGATTTTATTTGCTTTTTTTGACAAGTTTTGCACGTATGTTCATGAGAGATTTTGATCTTTATTTTATTTTCTTGCAATGCAATGTCTTTATCTGTTATTGGAATTGTTTCTCAGCTTCCTTTTTTTTTCTGAAAGTGATTCTACAGAATTGATAGCATTTCTTCCAAAAATATTTGGTAGACTTCACCAGTGAATCCCTCTTGACCTGGTGATGTTCTAAGGACATTAACTATTAATTGAATTGCTTTTATAGATGTAGTTATATTGAGATCATCTGTTTCTCCTTGTGTGAGTTTTAGTAGTTTGTGTCATTCAAGGAATTGGTCCATTTTCTCTGTTATGAAAATTGTGGACATAGAGTTGTTCATGATATTTCTTTATCTTTTTAATATCCATGAAGTCAGTAGTTATGACTCTTACTTCATTTCTGATATTCATAATTTATCTCTTCTCTCATATTTTCTTGGTTAATGTGGCTAGAGGTTAGTCAATTTCATTGATTTTTTTTCAGAGAACCAGCTGTTAATTTTGTTGATTTTCTCTATTCTTTTCCTGTTTTCAGTTTCATTGATTTCTGCTCTAATTTTTATTATTTATTTTCTTCTCCTTCTTTAGACTTAAATTACCCTTTCTCCTCTAGTTTCCTAAAGTGAAAGTTTAGTTTATTGATTTTAGATTTTTCTGCCTTTCTAATGTTTGCATTTAATGCTATAAATTTCCTGCTACGCACCACTTTTGCTGCATAAGTGCCACAATTTCTAAGTTGTGTTTTCATTTTTGTTCAGTTTTAAGTATTTCCAAATTTCTCTTGAGTTTTTTTCTTTTGTACATATGTTTTTAGAAGTGTGTTGCTTGATCTCCAAATACTTGAAGATTTCCAATTACCTTTCTGCTACTGAGTTCTAATTGAATTCCACTGTGATCTGAGATAATATTTCATATAATTTTCATTCTTTTAAATATTTTAAGTTGCATTTTATGATGGAGAATGTGGTCTGTCTTGGTGATTTCTCCATGTAAACTAAAGAAGAATGTGTTTTCTGATGTTATTATATGAAGTATTCTATAAATGTCAATTAGATACATGTGACCAATACTGTTATTGATCTCATTTTTATCCTTACTGATTTTTCTGCCTGCTTGATTTATCAAGCACTGGAAGAGGAGTGTTAAAGTCTGAAACTATAATAGTAGAGTATCTATTTACTCCTTTCTGTTCTATGTGTTTTGCTTTACATACTTTGATGCTCTGTTGTTATGTGCATATACTTTCAGAATTATATCTTCCCTGACAATTGACCCCTTTATCATTAGGTAATGCCTCTCTTTATCCTTCATAATTTGCCTTCTTCTGAAGTCTTATTTGTCTGAAATTAATAAAGCTATTCTAGTTTTCTTTTGATTAGCTGTAGTGTAATATATTTTTCTCTATCTCTTTACTTTTAGCCTACCCATGTCTTTAACATTTTTAACATTGAATTGTTGTAGACAACATATAGTTGAATCTTGTTTTTTTTTTTCTTTTTATCCACTCTCACAGGCTCTGTCTTTTAATTGGTGCATATGGTCCATTTACATGTAAAGTGATTATTTACAAAATTGAATAAATATTGATTGTATGTGTAACCCTTTTTATATCAATTTCATTTTTTCTTTTGTCACTTTTTTCTTTTTAATCTGATTTCTAGCATTTTAGTTGGGTGTTTTATGTGGTTCCTTGCTTTCTCCTTCTTTAGATAAAATTCTACTTCTTATTTCTGAAATTTAGTGGTGTCTTAGAGTTTCTTATATACTCTTTCAAAAAATCTCAGTCCATTATTAAATAGGACAATACCCCTTCACATGTATAACAGTATTTCAAATTCCTCCTTCTCATCCTTTATGACATTGTTGAAAGTTTAATGTAATTGCTGCCTAGAAATTGATGACAATAAGATAGCTATTATAGAAATAACTGCAAGAATAAGAAAATTCGCCCATGTCCCAATTCAAATTTTAAAAAAGAAGTCTCCAGATTCTCTCTTTAGAAGCTAGTTTTCATTTTCCAGAAAGTTCAAGACCTTAATAGAAGTAGCTCTAGCCATACTAAGAATTTATTTAATACTCCCTTGCATCTTACATCTCCTTGTTGGAAGCATTCAATCAACTATAGAGGCAATAGTAACTAGGCAAACTACCACTCAGCTATTAGGTATATGAGAAGTCATGAAAACAGGGCCCACATAGTGGTATAAGTGCCCTTATACAGGAAGAAACACCAGACCTCTCTCTCTCTACCATATGAGGACACAGCAAGAAGGCAGGCATCTGCAGCCCAAAGAGAGGGCCCTCACTAGACACTGAACTTTGCTTGCAACTTGATCTTGGACTTCTTATCTCCAGAACTGTGAAAAATACATTCCTATGGTTTAAGTCACTCAGTCTATGGTATTTTGTTATAGCAGCTCAAACTTACATAAGATAGAAGTTTTGGTAATGATAAACTTCCTTGGTTTTTGTTTGTGAGAGAATGTATTTCTCTGTCACTTTTGAAATATAATTTCAATTAGTAAATAATTTTAGGCTGATGGAGTTTTTTGGTTTTTCTTTTCTTCAGACTTTTAATATTTTATTCCATTCTTTCCTTACCTGCATTGTTTTTGAGAATTCTACTATAATTGTTATCTTGTTTCCCTAGGTTATAGGTTTTACTCCCATTTTCTTTTAATATTTCCTTTTTGTATTTTATTTTCTGCAGTTCAAATATTATATAACTAAATGTTGTTGGTATTCTGTTTTTTGTTTTACTTTTGTAATTTGATTTGCGTCTTATGGATGTGTGCTTTGATGTTTGTCATTTTGAAAGGTTTTCTGCCATTATTACTTCAAATATTTCTTCTGTTCTGTTCTTTCTTCTCCTTATAGTATTATAAATACATATATGTTATACCTCTGAAATTATGTCACGGTTTTTGGATGTCTCCTTCTGTTTTTATTTGTTTGCTTTTTTTCTCTTTTTATTTCATTTTGAGAAATTTCTATTAATCTATCGTCAAGCTCATTGATTCTTTTCTTTGTTAGGTCCAGTCTACTGATCCCATCAGAAGCATTCTTTATTTTTGTTAGATTGCTTTTTCTTCTAGCATATTCTTTTAATTCTTTCGTGATATTTCTGTCCTTCTGTTTACACTATCCATCTGTTCTCACATGTTGTTTACTGTTTCTATTCTCCTTATATATTAATCATAGTTATTGTTCAAAAAATTGTCAGATAACTCCAAAATTAGTGTCAAATCTGAGTCTGTTTCTGTTGTTCACTTTGTCTCTTCAGATTATGTTTTTTCCTGCCTTTTTGCCTTGCTTTGTAATTTTTTGTGGGAAGATTGACATGGTAGGTAGGGTATTAGGGACTGAGGTCAATAGGCCTTTAGTTTGAGGATTTACATTAATCTGTCTCAGAATTTGTCTGTGGTTAATGTTTGTTACAGCTTTACATTCCAGAAGCTTCAAATTCTTCCAGCATCCTTTTATTTGTCTCTCTTTTTGACTTTGGGCTTTCCTGAGTACTAAACCTCATAGAGTGCATGTCTTCTTGTAGCTTTATTATCTGTAATCCTGTTACAGTTGCTGGAGTCCAGTTGCTGTAGTTGTCATGTGTGAAGGGGGGTATTCTATAATATTAATCTCAGTCTTTTGGTGGCCTGTGTCTCTGGTCTGTGCCCTTCATAAATGTTTCTCCATTGTTACAGCTTTTATTCAGCCACTTTTGGGGTGAGAATGGAACTCTGGTAGGGACTTGTATTAGTCTGTTTTCACACTGCTATAAAGAACTACCTAAGACTGGGTGGTTTATGAAGGAACAGGTTTAGTTGACTCATAGTTTTTCAGGTTTAACAGGAAGCATGACTGGGGGCTCAGGAAACTTACAATCATGGTGGAAGGTGAAGGGGAAGTAAGCCCTGCTTACCATGGTGGCAGGAGAGAGAGAAAAAAAGGGGAAGTACAACACATTTGAAATCATCAGATCTCATGAGAACTCACTCACTACCCAGAGAATAGCAAGGGGAAAATTTTCTCCCATTATCCTATCACCTCCCACCAGGTTCCTCTTCCAATTTGAAATGAGATTTGGGTGGGGACACATATCCAAACCATATCATTCCATTTCTGGCTCCTCCCAAATCTCATGTCCTTCTCACACTGCAAAATGCAATTATCCCTTAACAATAGTCCCTCAAGCTTAACTCATTTCAGCATTAACCCAAAAGTCAACAGTCCAAAGTCTCATCTGAGACAAGATAAGTCCCATCCACCTAGGGAAATATAAAATAAAAAAAAAAGTTAGTTATTTCCAAGATACAATGGAGGTATAGGCATTAGGTAAATACTCCTGTTCCAAGTGAGAGAAATTGGCCAAAACAAAAGGGATATGGGCACTGTGCAAATCCAAAACCGAGAAGGGCAGTCATTAAATCTTAAAGCTCCAGAATAATCTTCTTTGACTCCATGTCTCACATCCAGGGCATGCTAATGCAAGAGGTGGGCTCCCAACATCTTGGGCAGGTCTGCCTCTGTGTCTCTGTAGGGTACAGCCCCTTTGATTGCTTTCATGAGCTGGCATTGTGTGCCTGTGTCTTTTCCACCTTCACAGTGCAAACTGTCAATGAACCTACAACTCTGGGGTCTTGGAGGAGGGTGGCCCTCTTTTCACAGCTGCCCTAGACAGCGTCCCAATGGGGACTATGTGTGGGGACTCTAACCCCACATTTCCCCTGTTTAATGCCCTATTAGAGGTTCTCCATAAGGGCTTTGTCTCTGCAACAGATTTCTGCCTGGACATCCAGGCATTACATTCTCTGAAATCTAGGCAAAGATTCCAAAACCTCAACTTTTGCCTTCTGCACACCCACAGGCCCAACACCAAGTGGAAGCTGCCAAGGCTTGGGGCTTGCACCCTCTGTACCTATCAAGGTACAGCAATTCCCTGAGCTGTACCTTGGCCTCTTTTAGCTGGAACTAGAGCAGCTGGGATGCAGGGCACCATGTCCCAAGGCTGCACACAGCAGTGGGGCCCTGGGACTGGCATGCAAAACCAATTTTTCCTCCTAGGCCTCAAGGCCTGTGATGGGAGAGGCTGCTACAGAGGTCTCTGTCATGCCCTAGAGATATTTTCCCCATTGTCTTGGCTATTAACATTTAGCTTCTCTTTACTTACATAAATTTCTGCAGCCAGGTTGAATTTTTCCCCAGAAAATGGGTTCTTCTTTACTACCACATGGTCAGGCTGCAAATTTTCCAAACTTTTATGCTCTGCTTCCCTTTTAAACATAAGTTCCAATTTCAGACTATCTCTTTGTGAATGCACATGACTGTGTGCTATTAAGAGCAGCCAGGCCACCTCTTGAATGCTTTGCTGCTTAGAAATTTCTTCTGTCAGATACCCTAAATCATCTCTCTCCAGTTCAAAGTTCCACAAATCTATAGGGTAGGGGCAAAATGCCACCATTTTCTTTGCTAAAGCGCAGCAAGAGTGACCTTTTCTCCAGTTTCCAACATTTCCTCATCCCCATCTGAGACCATGTTAGCCTGGATTTCATTGTCCATATCACTCTTAGCATTTTGGTTACAACCATTCAACAAGTCTCTGGATACTTCCACACTTCTCCGCATCTTCCTGTCTTCTTCTGAGCCCTCCAAACTGTTCCAGCCTCTGCCAGTTACCCAGTTCCAAAGTTGCTTCCACATTTTCAGGTATCTTTATAGCAGTGACCCACTTTCCCAGTACCAATTTCCTGTATTAGTCTGTTTTCACACTGCTGTGAAGAACTACCTGAGATTGGGTAATTTATGAAGAACAGAGGTTTAATTGACTCACATTTCACAGGCTTAACAGGAAGCATGAGTAAGAGGCCTAAAAAATCTTATGATTATGGTGGAAGGTGAAGGGGAAACAAGCACTTCTTACCATGGTGGCAAGGGAGACAGAGAAGGGGGGAAGGGCTACGCATTTAAACCATCAGATCTTGTGAGAACTCACTCAGTATCATGAGAACAACCAGCAGAAAATCTGCCCTCATGATCCAATCACCTCTCACCAGACCCCTCCTCCAATTCAACATGAGATTTGGGTGGGGACACAAATGCAAACCATATCAGGACTGGTTTGAAAGGAAGAGCCTTCCTCCAGGTGAGATCAGACTCTTCAAAGATCTTTTCCCCTGAAGAGAGGCTTTTATTTTGGAGAACACTCTGGACATATTTCACAATGCTTACTTTCCTCTTCTCATTTCTGGTACTGACAAAGATCTGGGATTTTTACTCTGGGACCTGGCAAAGTTCCTGGAGGTAATACCTACAAAAGTGTGGGATTTCTCTAAAACTGCTGCCCTCAAGGGATTCTTATTCTCATACAAGTTTACATTCATCCTCTGTCACGTTTTCAAATTATCACTTTAGTGTTCCTGCAATTATGATGCTCTAGCAGCTTCTGCTCCAAGTAAGCAGATCTTGTCTGTGACTCTCCATAGTCAACATTCTCTAATTTTCATATGGAGATGTGCAGTGCAACTTTCTCTGTTGGGTACAAGAAAAGTTGTTGGTTTTCATTTTGTCCAGGTTTTTTTTTCTTGTTATTAGGATGGGAGTGACAATTTCCAAGATCTTTGCATGTCAGATTTGAAAACCAAACACTTGTGCTGACCAATTTTTAATACTGTTTCTGACTCATACTATTTTCATCTATTAAGAATGTTAGTAAACATCTTTCACTAATATCCTCATCATGAGAATACAAATGCCATGTACATGTATTGATTTGCAGGCAGAAATAACCTCAGGTGAGATTTGCAAACCAACCTCTTAAAATTCATCTTATTATTGTTTGGAAGAGAAAAGTTTGATTTTAAATTTTATTTTATTGAGTTTAGTGATTTTTTGTTTTAAAATCTTATTTTAGACTTGTGATAAGTCTGCATGTTCTTACTTGAAACTGTTTATTATGCACCTATATTGTATTAGTTTTGGGGCTTTAGGCTGTCTAGCTTGGTTGGTTGTGACAAAATGTTAATGAAGCCAGGGTCACAGGGTTAATCCCACATGAGTCAATTATTTTTCTAAGTTCCACTGCCCCAGATTGCCCTCCTTCCACAATCTGCAACCAGGAATTTTGCAAATAGGTATTATTGCTCTTTCAGAGGATAGAATTAAAGAACACTATTGAATTACTTTTAGGGAAAATAATTCAATATGCTTGTTGTCTAGTTAGAAGATCAACAGTTTCTTTTTATAATAGCAAGATTTCTAAAATTTATTTTTATAGACCTGAAATTAGTTTCAGTCTATCTCTTCCAAACACTAGATGACCAGAACATGAAATGACATTACACATTCCAAGATGTATTTTTATGTATAAACTTAGGTAGGTAAGTGTTCATATTGTGGGGAGACAAAGTGACATCCTACATGCAAAGAAATGAATTTTAGAGGTCTACTCCCAAAAAAGTTCCATTTATAACTTTTGTATTAGAGTTTGTGCAAATGCAGCACAGATATTGTATAGCAATTGGTGCGCTTCAACTAGAATATTTTTTGTATTTTTCATTTTAGAAAAAAAGATTCAAAATCTTAAATTTACTTTCCATCTGGGTGTTTTTCATAAGAAATGGAATTAACAAAGAACAACAAAATATCAACATAATCTATTGCTTTATTGTTAAGTACTCTATTTATAATCTCTAATGCTACTAAGCATTAGTAAATACTAATTTACTTGACCTTTCCCTCTCGACAAACTTCTTGTATTACTCTGTAAACATTTGGAAGTTGTCAGTTATTTTACACCATCACAACATACTACCTCTGTTTTTATATCCTTCTCTAATTACATTATTCAATTCTCACTAAAACACTCCACTACAATATGCTACAGATAGTGTGTCTATTGTCCTTTGTGGCCATCTATTACTATAAGATGACCATAACTTTATTCTGTATTCCTTTATTACATTGATTCTACTCTTTTTTTTTTTTTTTTTTTTTTTTTTGAGACAGGGTCTCACTCTGTCACCCAGGCTGGAGAGGAATGGTGTGATCATGGCTCACTGCAGCCTCAACCTCCTGGGCTCAAGCAACCTTCTCATCTCAGCCTCCCAAATAGCTGAGACTCCAGGTCTTTGCTGACTCCAATTTCTTTGCCTTTTCCTTACATATTTATTATTCTCTCCAGGATTTTTATCGTCAGCCTTATTCTTTCTCTAGTCCATGAACTCTCTAAGTAACCTCAACCATTTTCATGTCTTCCATTCTTGCATTTACATTAGATGTTTGGTTTCCAATTTTGCATGTTAAATCCAATCCCATGTTAAAGCTCATAAACTAGAGAGTAAGAAAGTGGTTAACTTTTCAGTTGTGTCTACCATTCCAGCCACCATAACACAAACAAATCAGTTTTCAGTTTCGCTCAATTGTACCTCCTTCACATTTCTTGTATCTGGTCTCTCCTCTCGAATTGCCACTCCTATTACTCCAGTGAAAACCCTAGCCACAGTCTGATTTTTAATAATAAGCTCCTAAATAGTTTTTTTCCCCTCCAGTTTTGCACAATCCATCTGGCTTTTCCTGCCAGATTGATTTTTCTAAAATGCAAATCTAATCACGTTTGCTCCTGATTAAAACCCTTTAATGGTTCCCTGTTTACCACAGGATAGATAAAGACTCCTTAGCATGATACATGAGGCTCTCCTTGACCTGGTCTCTTCCCTTTAACTCCACATTCCTCTTTCCTCATTGTATTTTCTTTGCCCATTCCAGATCCCTTACAGATCCCCTATTGTGAAAAGATGGTTCACATATGTGAAAAAAAAACTCTGTGCCTTTGTTTTGTCTTCTTAGCTACTTTCTCAGTTCTTCACACCTAGCCCCAACATTCACAAATACACACACAAATATCTCCAAATTGCCTAGGGAATGGTCACTAAACATTTAAAACTTACCTTAAATGTTACCTTTTCTCTCCAACTTTTCTGACATTTCTTTGATTATAAATGTATTTTTGCCCTCACCAAGCACATATTTTAAATTGATATTTCTATGCTCAACTTTCTTAGGGGATTTTAAATTCCTCAATAGATTTCTTATCCATCGTAGTATTCCCCAAATATAGCGCCATTCTTGGATAATAAGTAGATCTGTAAAATAGTTAAGTGAAGTTTTATTACTTGGCAACATGAAGCACTACAAAGCAAATACTTGCCTCTAACTGCAAGTTAGAAAGGACCCCTGTATTCAAATAACTATACGAAAATTGAGGAACATTAGAACTATTACCAAGCAAAATTAGATACTTTGTGAGCCTCAAGGAAACTGAAATGAAGCTGGGTAGAATGAGGAAGAGGCCTTCAAACACCCAGAGTATGTCCTGCTTCTCAGAACATGCTGTAACTGAATTCTCTTGAATTCAGATATTATATTCGTAAATCAGAACACGGGAAAGTAAGGGGGAAAAGTATTATATTTTAATTGCAACTTGTAGCAAAGTACTTCCATGTCTTTCATTCTATTCAACGTGTGCTAAATATCTTAGAATCATGCCACTGAAAAAATGCAAGAGAAAGAATAGCTAAGTCCACTTATTTTGAACACTTTTCTTCAGTTCAATATAAATGTATAAGTTAAACTTCACCTAAATGAGAATAAGCCAAAAAAAAAAAAAAAACCCTTGTATATGCTCAAACATCTGTGGCACTCCTGAATTGTCATGGCTATTCTTACTTACTACAGGTGAAATTATGTAAGACTCAGGCTAGATTTTAATTCTGAAAAATAAAATGAATGAATGAAGTAAAATAAATATAACATAAATAAAATAAATGTAACAAATAAATAAAATATAACATGAACACACACACATGTGTGTGTGTATATATGTATATATGTGTATATATACAATGTTAGTGCAAACTTGAGATTACAAGATATGTGTGTGTTATATACAGACACATATATACATATAGACGTGTTATATACAGACATATATATGTGTATAGATGTGTTATATACAGACACATATGTGTATATATGTGTTATATACAGACTATATATGTGTATATATGTGTTATATACACACAGATATATTTGTGTGTGTGTTATGACCTAGATAATTATCAACTGTTAATTCTTATTTGTTTTTACCAAGTCTCCTAACTTTGGTCTGGATGTGCATCTTCAGATCTAGACAGATACTCAGACTGACCCTAGAATGGAAAATTAACTATCATTTACTCTGATAAATTAAACACTTTGCCATGTATTGTCAATAGGTAGGAATGCCTTCAGAAAGCAGTCTGCTTTGTCAGCAAGTAGTGGTTTATTGCTATTCCCTTCTAATTTCCCTGTGGGCAAGTGCAAACTTGAGATTACAAGACAAACCGTCAGGTGTCAGATTGTCCATCTTCCTCTTCAGCTATCTCCTTTGTCCTCATTAACTTGCTCACCTGTCTATGGGAGAAACTGCCTTGTCTCCTCGAAGTGCAGCATGTGAGTAATTTTTTAAAGATATATTACCCATGGACATACTTAGAGAAAGTCCTCTTTATTACTTTATATTATATTTTATCAACATTACCCATTAGAAAAAAACGCAAAAAGGATGGCTGCCTTTTAGGAAGTAGTATAGCTAAAGAGGTGCATTTCACTTTCCCTTGATATTTTTTATTTCCATTTGATGAAAGTAAATAACTTGGAGTGAAAAGAAAAAGGATGTAGATTTGTATGAGGACAGAGATGAAGAGGGTCCTCCTGTGGCATATATGAAGATGGGCCAGGAAATATTTGCAGACAAGGAGTGTAGACATCATAATTAGAGAATGCAATGTTTATTCTTATCAGTTCAAAAAATTGGCTCAGGTCTCCATCTGACAACTACCCAAAGCTTGTGACACAAGAATCATATTTGTTTTATATGCCCAGGTAACATAGATATTCCATTCTGTATTGCATTCAGTTTTCTGAATCATAACGCTTTCTAATATTACATCAATCAGTCAATTCAATGAATGTATTGAAGACTTAATTGGATGGGACACATGATAAAAACAGCACATATACCTTTCTTACAGAGCAGAATTCAGAATTCTGATAATAGGGCAAGGAAGACCCAAAGGGATAATTCAGATGCAAAATAATTCAATGGCAATGCAAGAAGTCGTATTGTAATTTCTATCTATATTTAATTTTATCTAAAACTAATTTTTAAATATTAAGCCAACTTAAATTTAAGTTTTTAACAACTTCCCTAAAGATCTATTGGAAATAAATGACAGCAGATATTTTAAATAGAAAATCGCTTCAATGTTCAAGAACACACATGAATTTTAAATATTTTCTATATACATTACATAAATGTGTTTTACATATTTACATACACAAACATAATAGAATTGTTTGACATAGTGGTTTAGCTGGCATAAAACGATAATACATTACTCAGGAGCATAGTCTTTGGAGTCAGGACGATTTGAGTTTGAATCCTGGCTGTTATTTACAAACTATCACCTTGGGCAAGTAATTTAATCTCGTTTTGTTTTAGTTCCTTTCTTCCATTATTTTTTAAAATAGTAGTAGTAATATCTATATCACAGGCATGTTTTGAGAATTAACTTAGAAAACCCATAAAGAAATAGCTACCATAATGCCTAGCACACAAAAAATAGTTATATTGATCCTGCCATGCAAAACATTATGAAAACTGATCAAATTAATCGAGAATTGGAATGCAGGAAAATTACTCTGCTGCTTCTAAGATGCTGACCATTGAAAATCACGGCAGTGAATTCCTATACACTTCTACGACAGAGGCCACATATTTGTTCCTCAACTCCTTGGCAGCCACAGTTACCCAAGGAAAACTAGAATAATCTTTCTCTAACCCCAATTAGACCCCTGGTTAAAAAAAAAAATTATATCACAGCCTCAAAGGACATATGTGAGCATGGTAATACTGGATTTTGATGGTGAGATAACATATGCCAAATAGATATCTAGAAAATTCAGATCATATGGTTACTTTGTTAGACAAAGGCTGCTTTATTTGGCTTCAGAAGCCGGTTGAATAAATGATTAAAAATAATGGTTAAATATTTGAGAAACAGACACAGTTTCTTTCCTTAAAATTTATGTTTCTCTTTTATGAAAGATATTATAAAATGACTATAAAGTAACTATACTTACCTATTTTAGAGAGAAATTTCCTTCCTTCCTTCCTTCATTCCTTCCTTCCTCCCTCCCTCCCTCTCTCTCTCTCCCTCCCTCTCTCTGTCTCTCCTACCTAATCCTCTTTTTATATAGAAAAGTGAGGGGACACTCTTCACATAGTACTGTCTATTATCATTGCCTAGACTAACAAAGTAAATGCTTAATTGTTTCTTTTTTTTTTTTTCACTCTTATCACTGGGAGTTCTTTATCAGAGAGACAGGCAACATAATATTTTAGAAATATGCGTTACATTATAACACTCTGGTTACCATGGCACTAGAATAAAATCCAAACTCTTCATCATAGCTTACATGGTTCTACACAACTGAACTTTGCCCATCACTGACACTCCCGGGTACCTGTCTCCCATTTTCTTTTTTGATTTTTTTTTCTTTTTATTATCATTATCATTATTATTATTATTATTATACTTTAGGCTCTATGGTACATGTGCGCAACGTGCAGGTAAGTTACATATGTATACATGCGCCATGCTGGTGCGCTGCACCCACCAACTCGTCATCTAGCATTAGGTATATCTCCGAATGCTATCCCTCCCCCCTCCCCCCACCCCACAACAGTCCCCGAAGTGTGATGTTCCCCTTCCTGTGACCATGTGTTCTCATTGTTCAATTCCCACCTATGAGTGAGAATATGCGGTGTTTGTTTTTTTGTCCTTGCGATAGTTTACTGAGAATGATGATTTCCAATTTCATCCATGTCCCTACAAAGGACATGAACTCATCATTTTTTATGGCTGCATAGTATTCCATGGTGTATATGTGCCACATTTTCTTAATCCAGTCTATCATTGTTGGACATTTGGGTTGGTTCCAAGTCTTTGCTATTGTGAATAATGCTGCAATAAACATACGTGTGCATGTGTCCCATTTTCTTACTACTGTCCCATAGACAGTTAGGTCCTCTAAATCTCAAAGTGTATTTTTAACTCTGGGCCTTTGTCCTTGCTATGTTCTCTTCCTGCAGTTTTCCTCTAAGGGTCTCTGTGTGACTGGTTCTATCTCCCCTTGCAGATATGCTCACATTCAGTTCCTCAGAGAAAGTTCCCTACCTAGAAACATAATCTAAAGGAGTTCCCCATGTACACACAACCTTGTGTTATTTCCTTCACAACATTTATGATAATCTCATTAACTTTTAAATATATAGTTTAGTTAATCCAAAACTCAAAATCTTCTGTCTTGTATATTGATGCTCTGAGAGAAAGTTATTAGATGTATTTCTTCTTAAATATTCTGAAATTATACATGTGGAAACACTTGGTATTGTTACCTGTTATTAATCTCAAATGTTACTAATACAAATACATGCACACAGCACATACACCACACACTGACACACGCACCCACCCCCACACACACACACCCCACGTATAGCCAATCTATAAGATCTTTTTCTTCCTAAGAGTCACTTAAATTTAAATTACATCATATTTTTAAAATAAATAAATGTAAGTATTTATTGTATTCCTGATCATGGACTCAACATTAAGTGCATTTCAGTAGTTACTAAGAGTATAACATGGAAACAAAATTAAACTATAAATTCTGGCATTGCATAAATCACTGGATACATAGTTATTTTGGCTCTGAAGTCTATACCCTCATGCACACAAACAAAAGTCATTAGATGATACCTGTTGTTAATAGGCTATTTTATTTTATTAGATTATGCTTCTTGAATCCCTAGTAATTCAACTAACTGTGTGTTACAATAAGGTTTGCCCTAGAATGGGATGCATATTCCACACCTACCTTTTTCCTATGACTTCTATGTTTCACTCCTCTGATTTTGGACCAACCTTATGCCAAAGTCTTATTCCAAGACTTAATGCCAAACTTATGCCAAAGACAAAGTTTTCTTAACCATCCTTCTCTTCTTATCCTGTTGAATCAACATTTGGACTATGTCTGCATCTTTTTGAATATCACCTACACAGTTCCCTCTTGTGCTAAATAAAGAAACTCTGGATCTTATAGTGAAATCAATTCAGCGTCAGTATAAGGAAAGGAGGTATGTTTAATTACATACCAGGGCTTATCCACAATATTACAGAAGCCTGATGAAACGTACAAACTTTCAAGTTTGTCTTGGCTGAGTCACCAGCCCCAAAGAGGTATTTTCCTTGTTTTTCTATGAAACTTCACAATTGACTGATTAATATTTTGAGGACAGGTAAACACAGCCTTATTCATTTGTTAAAATTCCAAACAATTTCTCCATCACGGCACAGCACTAGGCACTCACTAATGCTCAACCAATGATTTATAATTAATATACAATGAGATACCACACTATTGTATAATTTTTATATATAAATGTGGTGTCAGTACATTTATGACAAACCTGGACATTTCTTTCTCCATAACACAGAAACAAACAGAATGTCTGTGCTAACCCATGCAATACCTGCAGTGTAGGTCATATTATAATGAAATGAGTTTTTATCACTTCCCAACTGAGCTCGTTACTCCATTTAGGTAGATCAAATTGCTTATCTTGACAGAGATTGATTACCAATTAACTGTAGAATAAGCCAACAAAAATGGAGGGATGGAAAATGCCTTGAAGTTTACTGAGACATCTTTATTAAATACAGAGTTCTGTAGCATAAATACTCCAAAGAAAATTGTTTTTCAAAAATGTTATAGATGCCACATGAGGTGGTAATGGTATTTTTGACAAAATAGGAAATCTTTGTAGCTCTGTAGTGAAATTTAAGGTGACCTTGTAAATAGCTGACATAAGCCATTTAATAAAACTCAGGTTTTCTGACATTCTTCACTTTTGCCACAATTTGACACTGAGTTGCATCAAGTCAAATGAAACTTTGTGAACAGCCATCCTTCAAACATTAAATTCCATCTTTTTTCCCTGCCTCCTAGGGCGTGGAATAGCTGCTTAACCGCTCCTGTTTGTAGGTTTCTTTGTAGGGTTGCAAACTGGGATGGATAACTTCTGACTTTTACAGCTCTCCAAACTTTATTATATCAGTGGTAGCCCTCAGATAACAAATATTTCCCTATTAGGTCTAATAAAGTTAGCAAAGAGTGTTAGGATTAAATGTTCCCAAGACTTAATTTGTTTTAAGTTTTCCCACATGTGGCTTAGGAGACAGCTTCTGAAATGGCAGCTCCAGGGCTGATTCTCCAAATCCCAGGAGGAAGTTAGTGCAGCATCTGCTGTCTAAATTATTTTGGCTCCACCAGCTCCATGCCCTTTACGAAGTGATTGTCTGATGTGTGGCTACCTGGTTTTATCAAACAAGTACCGCTTTCTGGAAACTTTCAAAATGGCAATGAGTCTCCAGGACCTAAAACAACTTAATAAATTGAAATTCTACATTTGTTCCAGCTTCTAAAAAGCCCATGATTTTATGTTTTTAAGTCTTGTAAATATTAGAGCAAAAGTACAAAATATCTACATCCCAGGTAACTCTGAAGAGCTGAATGTGTATGAACTGAATATTGGAAAGTATTCCACTAAGAAGAGTTACTGATAAAGCTTCAGAAAAGACTTTTCTTCTTCTACTTGCCTGATGGATGCAAATCAAATTCCTCGACCTTAGGAGAGTGATCATAAAATGTAATCAAAGTTTCCAGATCGAAAGGTGCTCTAAATGGTTCAGTAAGCAGCTGCATCAATGCTGTAAAGCATCATGACTGCTAACATAGGTCATGTTTCAGGAAAACAAGATGAAAACCTTTTGCTTTTAAAAGAAATTTGGTCGAGTCCCAGGAAAAGAATGACAGCTATATTTATATGGCCTCCAACCTCAAGGAACTTCCAGCAATTTGCAGGTTTTTAATGTCATTAACCTCCAGGGTATTTGTGTTTCATGTGTTTAAAAGCTGGTTGCAAGCACTATCATAACACTTTTCAAAATAAGAAGTCTGCAGTGTTAGATATCTACCAACTTATCTCAAAGTTAGAAATCAAATACTGGTATAGGTTTTTAAGTACGATCTTATTTTTTCCTTGCAGGAAATTCAGCATATTTTGAACATTGGGAAGAAAGACTCCTTAAACTTACTGTTGAACAAAAAGAGCAATCCGTAACATGAAAACCAGTCAGTAGCACACTTGAGTACATAAGCTTAAAATTACCAATTCTTTAAAAGATTACAAGAATGTAACTGTCTACTCTTTTGGTGCTTCAAATCTGTATTCATTTGAATCTAATATCTTTAATTTTAAATTCCTGTCTGAATGTGTCTGAGTCTATCCAGGTTGAACTGTGTGTGTGTGTATGTGCGTGTGTGTGTGTGTGTGTACGTGTGTGTGTGTGTGTCTGTGTGTGTGTGTGTGTTAAAGAGAGAGAGATCTAAAGAGAGGGGTTTTATTAAACAAATTTCCTATATAGAGTTTGCAACTACATTCCCTCTACCTTCCCACAAAATGTGAGGGATTATGCCAGAAAGAGGCTAAATTACAGGTTGTATTTTAGAATATTTTTCAAACTCTAGTAGAAGACAGTGTGTGACTTATTATAGGGGGAAATATTATAATTCATCAAGTTTATTGGATGAAGTATTGAAGGAACCCCATAACAGGGCAGAGTGGTCAAAGGTGGCAGTGAGGATAATACTGGTTCTTTCTCAAGGAGACAAAAGTAAAATAACTCATTTTGCTAGCCTCTTACATATTATCAATTAAAATTGAAAAACCATTATTTTCTTACTGAACACCAAAACAAACCAAGAAATATACTGTAAATTAAAGATATAGGCCGAGCACGGTGGCTCACACCTGTAATCCCAGTACTTTGGGAGGCCAAGGCAGGCGGATCATGAGGTCAGGAGATTGAGTCCATCCTGGCCAACATGGTGAAACCCCATCTCTACTAAAAATACAAAAATTAGCCGGGCATGGTGGCGCATGCCTGTAATCCCAGCTACTCGGGAGGCTTAGGCAGGAGAATCATTTTAACCAGGGAGTTTCAGGGATTTGAGATCACGCCACTGCACTCCAGCCTGGCCACAGAGGGAGACTCTGTCTCAAAAAAAAAAAAAAAAAAAAAGATATAAAGAGAATTAAATAAGGGGAGTACCCTCAAGGAACACAAAGAGAAAATCATGTAATCAATTACGATGTAATTTTAAGTACTATCATAAGAAAAGAAATAGAGAATTGTGGTATGGGCTGAATTGTGTCCCCCATTCTCAAAAGAAAAAAAAGTATGATGAACTCCTAACCCCACTGTGACTTTGAGATAGAGCCTTAAAGAAAGTAGTTAAGGTTAAATGAGGTCTCAAGGATGAAGCCCTAATACAATAAGACTAATGTCCTTATGAGAAGAGGAAGTGATACTGAGTATGTACACACAGAAAAAAAAAAAAAAAAAAAAAAAAGGCCACTTGACAACACAGAAAGATGGTGGCTGTTTGCAAGCCAAGAAGGAAGGGCTCACCAGAAACCAATGCTATTGGTGCCTTGATCCTACACTTTTAGCCTCCAAAACTGAGAGAGTAAATTTCTGTCTTTTAAGACACCCTCACCCTATCTGCGGTATTCTGTATGACAACTCAAGCTGACTAAGATAGATGATAGATAGATAGATAGGTAGACAGATAGATAGATAGATAAATAGATACACAGATAATTGATTAATATATATTTATAAAAACAGAGTAAATAATAAGAAATTCTTTCTATAGATATGACGAAAGTTGCAGAGAAGAGCAAACACTTGAATTATGTCTTAAAAGATAAATTAGAAAGTGTGACAAGTATAGTACTTTCACAATTTTGTGTTTATGTTTTCCTGAAAATAAATAATTACTGCAATTTTAAAGGAAGGACCTTGCTTTTCCATTCTTATAAATTTTACTCTGTTTTTACTGCACACCTTGCTCCATACTCCATATATTGTGTCAATTTCTTTCAAACAAAAACTCTTCATTTGCATCCAGATCTCCCTGTTTGTTATCGTTGAGTTTTCAAATACTGCTCTTCCGCTTACCTATACTTGCAGTGGAAACCTGCAACTTGGGTCTTCTTCCTATTCCAGAAAAATAATTATTTCAGTCCTGTTGGCACTACCAGTACAGCAACTACTACTAAATTTATATGTCTATCAGTACAGTATTTCCATGTATGTAATTGTGTTAATTACCTAAAACAATGCAATCATGCAAATGTATTTACTCAGATTTCAAATTGAAAAAAATTAAAGTTCAGAGAGGTTGAATCATTTGCCAAAGTTCCTCAGTCACTATTAGGTTTGGTAACTAAGACACAAAATAATAGCTTCTGATTTTAAAGCCAGATTTCTCCTGATGCGTACTTACCATTTGGGAGCTAATGGCCAGCATGCATTTACTCTATTTTTTCTTTAGAGCCCATGATCTCAGTTTAGCAACACCTGTCTCCAGTTCTCAGTTTGTGTCTTTGAATGGAAGCCAATCTAGGCTTAGGTCATTTTGTGTGTTCTTTTTATCTAGTTTCAGAGATTCGTTTAAAAATGGCCACATGAGGCTCATTTATTGTTAAACGTGGGGACTTTATTGGAATATCTTGAAGTGATGTTTGTTCTCTTCCTCTAAACTAGAGCCAAGAGAGAATAAAATGGGAACTGCAGCATCTATCTCATCACTGTGTGTAGCATGAAAAGGAGACCAACACAGGGAGGAAAGTCAAGCCTAACAAAGTGGCAGTGAAATCGAGCCCTGAAGGCATCATTTGATCAATTAATCTGTTTGGATCTGATGCCACTAAATCACATGAATTCATATGAATCGAAAACTCCCTTTTTTGGTTAAGCCAGTTTGAGTTGGCATTTATACTAATCACAACCTAGAATGCTAACTGAAAAAGTTTTACTCTAAATCAACTCTCTAGAGGCAGCTTGTAGACTGACATCTATACAGTCATACTTCATTTTATTGCGCTTTGTAGATACTGCATCTTTTTCCAAATTGACCATGTGGCAACCCTGCATAGAGCAAGTCTATTGGTACCATTCTTCCAACATCTTGTATTCACTTTGTGTCTCTGTGTCACATTTTGGTAATTCTCGTATTTAATAATTTTTCTTTACTAATATATCTGTTGTGGTGACCTATGGTCACTGTTGATGTCACTATTGTAATTGTTTTGGGGGCTCCATGAACCACACCCATTTAAAATGGCAAACTTAATTTATTTATGTGTTCTGACTGCTCCACCCACCAGCAGTTTGCTCATCTGTCTTTCTTCCTTGGGCCATCCTATTTCCTGAGACACAAAAGTATTTAAATGAGGACAATTAATAACTCTACAATGACCTATAAGTGTTCAATTGAAAGAAAGAGTCAAATGTCTTTCACTTTAAATCAAAAGCTAGAAATGATTAATCTTAGTGAAGAAGGTGTGTAGAAAGGCAAGATAAACAGAAAGCTAGGCCTTTTGTGTCAAACAACTAAGTTGTGAATTAAAGGAAAAGTTATTGAAGGCAATTAAAAGTGCTACTCCAGTGAACACAAGGATGATAAGAAAGGGGAAGAGACTTACTGCTGACATGAAGAAAATTTGAGTGGTTTGGATAGAAGATCAAAGCAGCCATGACACTCCCTAAGCTAAAGCCTAATGAAGACTGAAAGAGGAGAGGAAACAGCAAAAGAAAAGTTGGAAGCTAGTAGAGGCTGGATCACTAGGTTTAAGGAAAGTAGCCATCTCCATAACATAAAAGTGACAGGTGAAGAAGCAAGTGTAGAAGCTGCTCATGTAGAAGCTACAGCAAGTTAGCCAAAAGATCTAGCTAAGATCATTGAAGGTAGCTGCACTAAACAGCAGATTTTCAGTGTAGATGAAACCGACTTGCATTGGAAGAAGATGCTGTCTAGGACTTTCATAGCTAGGGAAGAAAAGTCAATGCCTAGATTCATATCTTCAAAAGACAGGCTGACTCTCTTGTTAGGGGCTAATGCAGCCAGTAACTTTAAGTTGAAGCTAATATTTATTTACCATTTGGAAAATCCTAGGGCCCTTGAAAGTTATGCTTAAACTACTTTGCCTGTGTTCTATAAATGAAACAACAAAGCCTGGATGACAACACATTAGTTTACAACATAGTTTACTGCATTTCTTTTTTCTTTTTGAGACGAAGTCTCACTCTGTTGCCCAAGCTGGAGTGCAGTGGTGCGATCTTGGCACACTGCAACCTCCACCTCCTAGGTTCAAGCGATTCTCCTGCCTCAGCCTCCTGAGTAGCTGAGACTACAGGCACATGCCACCATGCCCGACTAACTTTTGTATTTTTAGTAGAGCCGGGTTTCACTATGTTGGCCAGGCTGGTGTCAAACTCCTGACCTTGTGATCCACCCACCTCTGCCTCCCAAAGTGCTGGGATTACAGGCATGAGCCACCGTGCCTGGCCTGTTTACTGCATGTTTTAAGCTCACTGTTGAGATATATGGCTCAGGAAAAAAGAACAAAAACAAAAACAAAACAAAACAAAAAAGCCTCTTTGCAAATTTGCAAATATTACTGTTCATTGTCAATGTACTTGGTCACCGAAGACCTCTGATGGAGATGTACCGAAAGATTAACATTGTTTTCATGCCTGTTAACACAACATGCATTCTGCAGCCCATGGATCAAATTTTTTATTTTGGATTTTAAGTCTTGTTCTTTAAGAAATACATTTTATAAGGCTATAGCTGCCATAGACGTTGATTCCTCTGATGAGTATGGGCAAAGTAAATTGAAAACCTTTTGGGAATAATTCACCTTCCTAGATGCCATTAACATTTGTGGTTTATAAGAGGTCAAAATATCAACACCAACAGGAGTTTGGAAGAAGCTGATACCAACCCTCAGGGATGACTTTGAGGATTTCAAGACTTCAGTGGAGGAAGGAACTGCACATGTGGTGGAAATAGCAAGATAACTGCAATTAGAATTGGAGGCTTGGAGATGTGACTGAATTACCACAATCTCACGATACAACTTGAATGGATGAGGAGGTGCTTGTTAGAGATGAGCAAAGAAAGTGGTTTCTTGAGAGAAGAAATCTAGTCCTAGTGAAAATGCTGTGAACATTGTGGAGGTGACAACAAAAAAATTGGAATATTACATAACCTTACTTGATAAAGCAGTGGCAGGGTTTGAGAGGATTAACTCCAATGTTGAAAGAAGTTCTACTGTGGGTAACGTGCTATCAAACAGCATCTCATGTTACAGAGAAAGGAAAGGAAGAGTCAACCAACATGGCAAACTTCACTATTGCCTTATTTTAAGAAATTGTCCCAGCCACCCCAGCCTTCACCTGATCAGTCAGCAGCCATCAATGTTCAGACAAGACTCTCCACGAGCAATAAGATTACAACTGGCTGAAGGTTCAGATGATTGTTAGCATTCTTTAGAAATAAAGTATTTTTAATGAAGGTATGTACATTGTTTCTTACACATAACACTGTTGTACACTTAATAAACTACAGAATAGTATAATTTTAATATGCACTGGGAAACCCTAACAATTAATGTGACTCACTTTATTGCCTTATTTGCTTTATTGCAGTTGCCTGCAACGGAACCCATACTATCCTAAGGTATGCCTGTATTACTCCATGAATGTGTATTTGAGTTATGAGCTTCCTTATGAAGAATAGTAACTGATAACCATGATTACAGGGTTAGCATCTCCAAGTTGTGTCGGAAAACCTGCTTATTTGGGAGATAGACATTAAGTAAAATGTTGCCACATAAAAGAGAAATGTACAATTAAAAGCAAGACAGTATGGTCTAGGGTGAAATGAGAAATTACATTAGGAATAGACTTCCTTACAAAGACAAAAGAGAAGAAAACTAGCTAAAAACTCAAAATGAATAAACTGAGAGAAGGATGCTCAAGAAAAGAAAAAAATCTGATTGTCAAAAATTTACAGTGTGAAAGTCCAAAAGAAACTGTCCTATTTGCTGTCATAAGTAGCTACTGGAAGGGCAGTTGCAACTTCACAGTAGAACTGGTGAAACTGTTGTCCACTTTTGATGGGAAACAGGGAGCAAATTATATATACTATGGCAGGGACTATGGAGCACACTGCTGAGAACTATCCGTGTCCCACGCTCCAGATTAAAGCAGCAACAGAGGAGTCTTGAAGGCTAACAATGATACAACCCAAGTCTCCAAGGAAAGACCTCACTGGGAATAAGTTGGCCATTCATCTTTGTTTCTCAGTGCCTAGGATAATGCCAGACACAATACTGACTCAGCAATTTTATTCAACCAAATAAAAAATGTGGAATGAATGAAGGGTTCCATTTATTTAAAGCTTTTAAAGGGCTTAAAAGAAAAAAAATCAAGCATTTAATCAGGGCCAAAAGAAGGAAACTTGTTACCTAGACTTATTACCTAAAAACTGAATGCTCATAGAAAGAAATTAATAAATGGTAAGAGGCGTGGCAAGAATGGCCGCCTTTAAGGATTCATGTAGTGTCTTAAACATACACTCAGCTAAGTTTTTAAGATAATACCCTACATGCATGCAAATTTTATTATGAACTGCCTCACACTATAGAATGAATTAGTTCTTAATTTAAAATGATTATTAACTATCCCAGTCTATTTTGAACTATGTGGAGGAATTCAAGGTACCAATGAGGCAAGAAAGGCCAACATCTCAGAGAAATGCTGGGATTCTGAGGCCATGGTTTCTAACCATTACTTCAAGTGATAGAAAGTTAAAGTGCAGAAGTAGATAAAAGAATCCCGTTGAAAAAGCACAATGACCATAAACTGCCTGGTTTTGTTTATTTGTTTGGGTTTTCTTCATATAATAAATTAAAAAGAATATCTAACCTGCCTAAGAAAACAAACTGTTTTCAAGAATTTTATTTGGGCTATTTCCATACACATATAATAATATGCTAATTTTAAATGAGTCTCAGCTTTTCACTTAAACATGCCAGCAGGAAGTCTACTTGGCAATACTTTCTTGGATGTTTTGCCAATTACTGTATGTACTTGAAAACAACAAAACTGCTTTCTATAAAAAGCATCATATAATTCAAACTTTTCAATGATCCAGAAGGGGTTCCACCTCAATTACTGTGAGTGTGTAAAATTTTACTATATTCTTTCTACAACAATTTGGAGCCCTACTGTCGTCTCAGGAAAGAATTCCAGAAACCTTAAATGGAGGATGCTGGATTTTGCAAAAACCTTTTCCCTTGCCTCCAAAGACAATGCTTGGCAAATCCAAATGGTTTCCCCTGCATGTGCTGTTCTGACACATTCCTCTGTTGGGGACCCCTTGACATTTTTGAAATGAGTTAGTGCTGCCATCTTCTAGCCCCAATACTTTCCATTTATTAAACACTAACAACATATTACAAACATAAGGATACTATCTTATTTAAAAGTTCTTTTGCACTTATCCTCAATTATGGAAGAAGACGTTGATAAGCAGATGGGTTGAATAACACACTTAGTCACACAGTTGGTCAATGAGAGAGTGATAATTCAATCCCAGGCCAATGTGGCTCTAAATTTGTTATTTAGAGCAGAGTGCTGTAAATATATTGCCCCACTTGCTTTTGTAAAGTTTTATTGGAATTCATCCATGACTATATGTTTATGTATTGTCTATGGCTGCTTTTGTACTATAAGAGCAGAGTTGAGTAGCTGCAACAGAGACCATAGGATGCACAAAACCAAAAAGATTTAATAACTGGTCCTTTACAGAAAACAACAACAAAAAAAACTTGCCAACTCTGCTCCAGAGCCTATGCCATTAAGCTAGGACTCAATTCATCTCTAGGACTTGATTCTTTTACCAAAATAATTTTTCACCTTGTAGGCAAGTGTCAATGGAATTCCAGCATCGTCAAGCAACCATTTGTAAAATGTCTGTCATTTTTGAAATACAGAAACAGCGCTTTGGGAACATCTACATATGCTTGTTGAAAGTTCATACTTCTGAAGAAATAAGTCTACCTTTGAATAATCCAAATGATTTAATTTGCCCTTCTCTGGTGTGATTTTTCCACTTTTGATTATACTTTACATTGACTGAGGAAATCAGTTTACACTTAACTTGTTTACCATGTGCTAAATGGTAAATCATAACTGTAGAAGACACTGTCTGGTATATTGCCCATGAATGAATAATATACACCAAAATATTGTTGGATTCTCATACGAAAAATTTCAAATAGCAGTTTGACAATAGATAAAATATCCAGTATTCCAAGCATTCTTTTCCAAATGCTAAATGAAAGCAGAATGAGTCGAGGGTAGTAGTAGACAGAATAGGACTCAAGGAAGCAGCAGAAGATTGAGATGGGTGATTTAGAAATCTCTCAAATATATGTAGCAAAAATTGAGGCTTTAAACCTTCAATAAAAAAACAGTCATCCTGCGAAGTTTAAATAAGAACTTCAGTAAAAGATTGTTGTTCCCAAAACACACTTAAGGTGAGAAATGGATCTTCTCATGTCTTATAGAGTAAATGAGTTTTGTGTTTTACCAGTAGTCATTCCATTTGATCTGTTAGTGGCAACTTTGTTCCATTTTCAATAAGTTCTTAATATTTTACGATTTTTTTCTTTTTGAATTTTTTTGGGTTCATTTTATTCATGAATTTATTTAAAAATCTATTAGAGAATTTCAAGCTTCACTATTGATCTGTTAAAGACAAAAAATAAAAAAGCCACTGATGCAATACAAGCAACTGTTTTCTCAAGCCAAAATTGATTGAGAGCGTCCCCTGTATAAAAATGAAATGCGTTTCTGTGGATGCACTGACGCTTCACCATCTGTCCAACATCTTAGATTTACTCTCCCAGATAACTTCATATTTCACCCAGCAGTCCCTAAAGAAACATCACTTTAAACAGGGCCACATGGAAAAATGCACTTCAATAACATTTGAAGGTCTTGCATTTAGCTGCAAGGGCCTCTAACCTAAATGACTGATGTGCCTAGAGAGAAGCTCCATTTGAAGTTATGGAAATGGGGAGGAGCAAATGCAAGGGATGGAATGTATAAAAAACGAAATGATAGCAGTAAAAGACATAGGGATTTACAGATAAAGCCAAAAGATGCTGGCAGCCATCTATCAGTCTGCCTTGATGAAATAGGTATTGGAAATTAACTCAGGAACCCTATGAATTACATTCAATCCATGCTCTGGGCTAAGCACTTGTCAATTTCGGCTGCTATTGCAACCTATTACTTACAGACTACATGGCTGGCAAGTTAATAGCACTGGATAGTGTTAAAGAAAATAGGAGAATAAGCTGAATGTAGCAAGGCTTGTCACTGACAGAGCATGCCTTTCTGAAGTCCAGGGTGAATACTCAGGGCCCTGACCTTCGCTTGCTCCTAGGTGAGCACTTAACCTTACACATCATCATTTTGTCTGTGAAGAAGAGTCTTCCTAAAGGATTAGTCAGCATACAGCCAGATATGTGGGAGCTTTTACTAGTGTTTTCAAGGCCTGTGAAAAATTTTTGTAATTTCAGTATTTTTGAGTTGTCAACTCTTTCAATAGTCACATTCTGTCTAAAGTCAGGGAGATACCAGCACTGACCATTTAGTTGTACTTGCAAATGTGACCAGTCTGGTGCTTTATATTATTTTTATTTTAGTCATAAGTTGACTCCCTATGTTTACCAAGGCAACATGGAATTCTTACTCTTAAGAGATAAAATTAAGGGAGACGATTTGGTTTACGTTATAAAACATGTATCTTTACTTCCCATAGACTCTAAATCTATGAGTGAGTATCTTTAATCTTATCTCATAAAAACTAAGAAAGATGCATCAGTACAACAAAACATTCCTTTAAGATGAGCTTCACCAGTGCTCCAGAACTGTATTGTATTTTTCAACTTATAAGCTTGTCTAACATTGAAATATTTTAATAAGCAAGCACATTCAGTGTAAATGTCAGCCAGAGTGATCTTCTGACTAACAGATGCTAGTGGGTATAGAGGAGGGAGAGGGACGTAAAAGCACTGAAAAATCAAGCAAGGCCAAATTAGAACAAATGTTTGTCAAGTAAAAAGGGCAACTCTTCATCTGATGGAAGGGATTTAATTAGAAAAGTCACAGAGAGAAGCTGTCTCAAAAGTACTGGTCCCATTCTCTTTAGATAAGCTAATGAACCTCATTGAACTTTGCAGAGAAATGCTGAACCAATAATACAAAGAAGAAAGAATTCACAAAGTGTGCTGCTGTGCCTCTTACATTCAAGAGGGTCAATTGCTTATGCTACTCCAGGTCATAATAGAGAAGTGCTGCGGCAATTTACCTTCTGATTCTGTCTCTGAGTGGCCAAATGGGTAAACGGATCCAAGGGAAATTGAATTTAAATATATCTCCCTTTTATAACAATGAAATGAATTTTATTGTTAAGCAATAAATTATAAAATATGAATCACATGTTCCATGTACAAAATCACCTACAAAATATATAATCTATGCAGATTGTAGCCTAATTCCATCTCAGTTAATATTCTTCCCCCCTACAGTAGCCATAGCAAAAATGAATTAAAGGGCATTTTTTTTTTGCATTAGTCAAGGGCATTTTGAATGCATAAAAGAATATTATAAGCAGAATTTTGTAACAGTTACTGTGTAAGGAAGACACAAACCCCCTGGGAAACTGGATATGAAAAAATCTGAAATCATTTACAAAAATCACACTAAAAGAAAGAAGATTCTAAACTCTTCTGATTGTTTAATGCTTCAGTGCGTTTGTTTGTCAGTTTAATTTTCCTTACTGGTTAGCCTTTTGCAGAGAATTCATGTCTGGTATTGAATTCCTTGAGAGAGTAATAAAGCACATATGGAAAAGAGTAGCATGTGGAGTTAAATTGCAAAGTGCTTATCATGTAGTATTTCTGATACAGGGTATTTACAAACTACCCTTAACAAAGTTTATCTTGTTATTGGACAGAAGCAAATGCAGGTGCAATAAGTTAAATATATTAATCAAATCCTATTAAATTAAATGTATTAATCTAATCCACTTGACACCTCATGATAGAAGCCTAGCAGAAACAAATAAAATAACTTAGTGGTAATGTTAAAAATAAAAATCTTGAAATTAACAGGCACCATTCTCATTTTCAAAGGTATATAAAATGCACATAGACACAGATATTCACACTTACATACAAGCAGAAAGCCATGCACATGTCAAAAAATCCTGGTCAGAAAAAAAATTTAATATGTTAACTTTCACATTTTTCCATTGTTAAGGAGAAGAAATCTTTATATTTATTAAATCGTAACAGATTTGCTAACTTAAAATAAGGATGTATATAATATTTAAACACATTCCTATCCTTATTTTGCCTTTGGTGGGGAGGAGGGTGTCAGAAGTAAGACTTATTATCAGATTCTATGGTATCTACTTATCATTTAATCTTTGATTCCATAGGTCTGATACACTTCTGTTATAAAAGGTAATCACCCTTCAGGGAGAGCACCTAGAGCAGCAGTCCCCAGCCTTTTCAGCACCTGGGTCTTGCTTCATGGAACATAATTTTTCCATTGACTATGGTAGGGCAGGGACGGTTTGGGGATGAAATTGTTCCACCTCAGATCATCAGGAATTAGTTAGATTCTCATAAGAAGTGTGCAACCTAGATCCCTCACATGCTCAGTTCACAACAGGCTTCTTGCTCCTATGAGAATCTAATGTAGTTGCTGATCTGACAGAAGGCAGAGCTCAGGTGGTAATGCTGGGTCTCCCACTGTTCACCTCCTGCTGTGTAGCCCAGTTCTCAACAGGCCACAAAGAGGTACTTGTCCGCTGCCCTGGGGTTGGGAACCCCTGTCCTAGAGTGAAAACCTGAGACGCTTTTTGTATCTATCTCCCAGACCCTGCTTAATTAAGCCTCTTATGGCTTTAATATCAGAAAACTACCCTAGTCTCAGGGAATTTCCTCCATCACTCTAACCCAGTAGTTCCCAATTTACTTATTTTGCCCCCTAGGGAATTTTACAGAGAGAGACTTTTTGTTGTCATAACTAGGAGTAAGGTATTACTCACATCTAGTGTGTAGAGGCTGGGCGTGCTGCTAAATATGTTACAGTGCATAGGATAGTACATAAAAATGAATTATCTAGCCCAAATTGTCAATAGTGCTGAGTTTGAGAAACCATGTACAATCTAACCCACGAATATGAGATGTTTTTCTGACCTTGGATTTTCCAGGACACCTCTGTAATCACACATGCAATTGTTTCTGTGGCAGCCAAATAGTTTTCTTCCAACTCATTTGCATGTGCTGCCTCTTTCTATCCTTATAGTTTTCTTCCAACTCATTTGCATGTGCTACCTCTTTCTATCCTTACCAAAAAGGCACATTTGAGCCTAGAGGTATACTAGAACTCAGGAACCCACATGTACATTCCTTTGTGATAGCATGACACCTTTTATTTAGAAATGCCAGTGTTATGAGGCATGGAAGAGGGGTGTGTCTGGGGAGTGGAGACTGGAGGCTGTGGGAACAAAGGCTGCCTATTTATGTTCCTCCTCCTGGGATTCTTACAGAATTGTGGTGTGTCTCAAGGAAGTCCAATCAATAGCTATGCTGAGCCTCTCTTGCAGTATTATCCACTCTCTTGATAAGAGAGAAAATAAACGAAGTAACTGAAAGCTGGAAAGCAAATTGGCTACCCCCTACTTCTGACTTAATGCAACATTTTTAGTAGATTTATCATTTGTGAAATAACTTACTTAGGTAACCACTTACTAAGAAGTCATTCTGTATAAAGAAAAGGCTATTCTAATAATTATTATATCTACAAACCAATCAGGTCAGCAAAGGAAAAAAATTGGACCTTAATTTAAACCCGAGAACAGATTTGCTCTTTGATAGAGGCTATTCTTGCACTTTTATATATAATTTATTTTCAATTCATAATTAAATATAATCATGAAATAGTTCACTGGATCTTCATGTTAGAAGGTGACTTAAAGACCACCTAATCAAACTTTCTAAGTAGTGAATAGTGAATAATTTTTTTAAAAAATGATTTCTGATATACGTACATCAAGTCTTACCGGAAATTTCCAAGGATAGGAGTACACTCAAGATTAAATGAATCTTGGCAAGAGAAAAAACTTGAGTTGGTAATTTGTCTAACCACTATCAAATTTTTAAAACCTCTCTACGGTATCTTCAACATTATCTTTCAGCCATTCCTTAATTCAAAAAATATTATTTGAATGTGATTGTATTAATTTATTTGTGACTCCTTTGATTGTACTTTTAAGACATAGTATGTAAGTATTATCCTGTTTCAAACATTCAAGTGTTAGATTCTGGTAATGCAATAGTAGAACAAAGTTAGAATAATTCTTTCCCTCATGGAATATTACACTTAAATGGCAGAGATACACTTTATAAATATGAAACAATAGCTGGGTTGTTGTATTATGAAGGAAAAGTACAAGTAACTGATATTTTAAGGAAGACTTTCTTGAGGAAGTGATTATTGAGATCCAATAAAAGGAAACTTATACCTGCCTACCCATATTTACCTCTAGCAATTGTCTAATATTAAGCTGGTACCTCTTTTTTGATTGTGACTTTATAGTTCAATAGAAAAAAAGCTTAAACTTGTTAAAAATCGTTTCTACAGTTTATTCATCCCTTAAATGCCAGTCACCAAGCTAATAACTTATATACAATTATCTAATTCTATCTTCCCAACAACTTTAGAGATATTTATTGTTTTCCTCTTTAAAAACACAGACGCTTAAATTCAGATAAGCTAAATCCCTCTTCAAGTTCACATTGCTTATAAATCAGTAAGCGAGGAGTGAAACCGCATCCTCTAAGGCCACACACTGGATTACAGTTTTTGAAAGCAGCTATAATATCTACTTGTCATCTTTCTCTGTCCAAACTAAACTCCCCTGGTTCCGTTTTACTATTCTTCATCTCACTGGTTTTTATAACCTTACCATCCTCATGTTTCTTCTCTTTTCCCATTTAAACAATATTTCAAGTTGATTGCAAACTCTAGATACAGTTCAACAATCATAGTATAAATTGAATGACTGTTGCTCTTTTTCTAGATATTATATTCCTTATAAATCATAATTCAGATCATTTTTAGATTATTCAAATTTTGAATTAGATTAACTTTCATGCCCATTGAAATTTTTGTCCTGTTTTGAATACACTATGATACTAAACTGTGTCTCTCCCTTATACATCTGTATTACTTCAGAAGACAGCCATTTGACAATAGAACACTTAAAATTTATATAAGTATTTATATATTTATATATAAGTTTTTTCTTATGTTTGGGAAAATATGTGTACTCATACCAACCATTGATTCTACTTCTGTTTAGAGTAGAATAAAAAATACCTGTCCATGTGGCCACTTGTCGCTGAGGATAATAGGAGCTAGCATGTTTAAAGTACTGTAATAGGTACTTTCTTTGAATTACCTCATTTTATCTTTCACTAGGTGTTAGGAACTATGGATTATTTCTATGAAATAACTGAAATTCAGGAGATTCTGTAACTATGTAAGGTCCCACAAATAGTAAATATTAGAGTGAGTTGGGATTTAAAATGCCTCCTATAACTCACTAAAAACCCTATAAATAGAACTACCATGCCTATCCTTATTCTCCATACTTTCATCTGTTCATTAAGCATTTAGTGAATATAAGAAGGAAAAATTAGCCACAATATATACTCTCCATATCTTGTATTGAAGTAAGCAAACTGCAGAGCAGAAATAGAATATGAAATATTATATTTCATATTATATTGTCGTGCGAGGTATTAGTGGTAGTATTCAACACTGGAGTAGAATCAAGATACTTGCCTCCCTGCATAAGGTGTCTTCTGAATCGGATTTTGAAAGATGAATGAAAGCTACCTCCGAAATAGAGGGTTGGGATACATGCACAGGCTAGAATAGATGTATCCTTTTTGTAAATGGTCTTTGTTCAATATTGCAAAGTCATTGAATAAAAAGAAGTGCAATCGAAGAAGTAAACAGATGCCAAGGTCATAAAATACCATATATGCCATGCTAAGGAGTTTGACTTTAACATGAAAACTATGGGAGTCATTATAAGACTTCCAGGCTGGGAAAATACATGATTAGATTTGCGTTTTCAAAAGCTCACTCTGGCAGCAGTGTAAATAATGGATTAAAGGAAAGTAAAACTAGAAGGAAGGAATCCAGCCAGGAGGCTGTTACACAAATCCAAACATGAGAAGGTGAGGGTCTAAACTAAGGTAGCAACAGTGAGAATATTAAAACTAGGTGGATTCATAATACAAGTGATAGTTTGTAGACAGAGTCAACATGATTTGTTGGCTAGATAAAGGAAGTAGGTAACTAGGGAAACTCAACCTGTTTTCTGGATTGTGTGCTGTCCAGAATTTTATCAACTGAAAATAGCCAGAGGCAAAAAGAAACAGGTTTAGAGCAGGGAGACGAGGTTGTTTTTGAACAGTTTGCTACATTGCCTGTGAGAGATTGTATTAGTCCGTTCTCACGCTGCTAATAAAGACATACCCGACTGGATAATTTATAAGGGAAAGAGGTTTAATTGACTCACAGTTCTGTAGGGCTGGGGAGGCCTCAGGAAACTTACAATCATGGTGGAAGGGGAAGCAAATAAGTCTTCCTTCACATGGTGTCAGCAAGGAGAAGTGCCAATCAAAAGGGGAAAAGCCCTTTACAAAACCATCAGATCTCATGAGAACTCACTCACTATCATGAGAACAGCAGCATGGGGGTAAACCATCACCATGACTCAATTACCTCCCACTGATTGCCACCCATGACACGGGGGGATTATGAGAACTACAATTCAAGATGAGATGAGATTTGGGTGGGGACACCGCCAAACCATATCAGATATCTAAGTGAATCTGCTGGGAGGCAAAGGGTGCTGGCCTATAGCTCAAATTGACCTTGGGAGTGATCAACTTACAGGTGGTGAATAAAGTCATTACTGTGGATAAGAATGCTTACCCTAAGTATATCAAGTGATAAGAGACTGCTAAGTACACATGTAAGGGGAACACTATATATAAAGGACATGGGATTCCAGAAAAGTAGGAAGAAAAGCTGTAATGTATTCAGTCACCAAAATCAAAAATGCAAAGCAACTCAAGACAAAAAGAAAAAGAAAAAAGAATAGAAAAGAAAACAAACTCAATTGATGCCAAAGACAACGGAGATGTTAAGTTAAAGTCCAAAAAGTCTTCTTGACCGGAATTTTCTAATAGGACTAAAGAGGGTACTTTCAAAGAACCATGGGGTAAATGATAAGTAAATGTAGCAAATAAATTTAGCAAATTATTTCCAAACACTTATCTGTAGAAACATGTTAGCTGGCCAGGGAAAAATTGTACAGGGAAATTGGTTAGCTGTTGCTTCTTTGCTTTTCTTGTTTTGTTTTGCTTTGGAATCATAATAGGTGAGAATGAATTTAGATGGATGAAAGTAAGAAAGCACTTATGGTGTTGGTTGAGGCGTTAAAGAGTTCTACACTTATGTCTATTTTTTTCTGTGAAGACATTGGAGGTCATCTGCCTCTTGAGAGTGAAGGTTTTTGGTTATCGGGGAGAGAAATGGCAAATATTTGAAACAGCCTCTGGAGGAAAAAAGTTCCCTGGGATTGTTGCAAAGACTTTCTGGTTGAGATTAGAGACCAGGAGTTGATACTGACCCAAAATCACACTTTTAGGAAGTATTTCAAAAAATCCTCAGCAATATCCATCAGAGAAAAGTTACCATGGAGGCAGAAGGTTAGGTTGATTGAAAAATGGGCTCCTGGAAGTGGAGGTGGGGTGGAGTAGGAGTTGATGGGGAGGATGAAAGATGGGGGAAGCTAAGAAGAAAAATGGCTAAAGGGACTAATTCATTCAACAAATATGGATTGAAAACTACATGTATGCTTGATATATATATGAAAGGCTAGGCGTTGCAGATATAATTCTGAACAAGCTAGATACAGTCTCTGCTCTTATAGGAGATTTTAGTTACTGGACCTTGAAGTCTAGTATACAGAGAGAAGATCATATACTTAATCCTCTAATTCTAGGCCGCATTTATCACCCAACCAGTATGAACAATATCACATATTTAAACTTCAATGTATCTTCATTATTGGACTTCTCAGTTTTGAAAAATATATTTTAATTCATAACCACAAAAATCAAGATTATCAACTTATAATATTTTTCATCTCAACTCCATTCTTTAATATTAGTAATTTATATTATAATTTCTGCATTTTCCCTGATTATCATGTTTATATTATCTTCAGAATCATCATTTCTATAAATCTGGGAGGCTTTCTCAGGTTTCTAACATATTCACGAGAGGTTATTGTCCCTCCATAGAGTAATCTACTTCCTTTGGGTGGCTCTGTGACATGAGAATTCTGCATAAGATCAGTGGCTACAAGACAGAAAAAGAAAGTGAGGGAAGTTCTTCACTGTAAGATAAGAGTGTCCCTCACATTTTCTGTTTTGATTTTTAGATAGCCCAAGAAAGGAAACAAGGCAAATGTTTCTTTAATTTTCTATCTTTAAAATTCAAGATTCCTTAATCTGAATGCCATTTAAAACCCTTTGAGAAAAAAAAAGCTGGGATCTAAGTTAATAAATCAAAGTAGTAGATAGAAGGTGTTCCACAGTGAGCAGGTCTATGCAAACCTACCTGCAAAAGGCTGAGGGAGCTGAGAGGCCAAAGAAGGAGGCTAATAAATCCCGTTTCTCAGAAGGAAACATATAATAGGGGCTTTAAAATAGAAGCTATGTCTCAGGTAGCCACCAGATGGTGAAACCTGGCACCTGCCCTCCAGAAAGTATTCTTTATATAGCAAGCTTTTAAGGTAAAACACGTGCAGCTGGTGAGGTATTCAGGCTTTCATGCCAAGATTTGTGACCATTTGGGAGGTTAAATAAGCATCTTTATGAGGGGTTATCTATGCTACAGGCATTGTTTAAAGATCTTACTGCAGAACACGTTGCTGTGTGGGGGCCAAAACACAGTCATCATGGCAGTTTTGCTTCAAGATGGTGCCACTCTTGCCAGGCAACAGGCTATTTTTCTACAGAAGGTAATATATGAAGCTTCAACCCAATGCTTAAAAATATCAATTCAGAGGCAAACTTTTGTTTGACTGTAACAATGTTATTAAATTACTGGGTTTTCTCCGGATTTTTCCATTAACAATTTACAGGAAAATTTTCATTTTACAAATACTTGTAAAATCACCAGGCAAGTAAAAATTGTGTTATCTCTAACTGGGGTAGCAATTTTTGACTGAAAATGAAAAAAAATACAGATGTTGTTTTACACAAAGGGAGAAATGATTAATCTAGAAATTCAGAGTATTTCAATAATTTTATTTAGTTTTTTTTTTTTTTAACCTGGTTCACTCAGTATTTTTTATTGAATTTTTGGTCTAGGACCTCAGTTTCCTCAACTGAAAAAGAAAACAATTATCACTGCAACTTGTAACAGCCAACTTTCTTATTTTATAATTTAGTAAGGCATTTACATTAAGAGCACAGTAATAAGGGCATGAAAAAAGTGCTTTGGCAATAGAGGAAGGAAGCAGAAATTCTGATTAGAAGAACATGAACACCGTCTTTAAAAATCTAACCTCAAAGCTCAGTGAGAAAAGATGGTTAGGGATCCCATAGCCTCCAGGAGCCTATAATTGTTAGGGGAAGTATTAGGGTCTACTGAAGAGATTTGTGTTTTGGTTCAGAAAACACTGTCACATAACATATTATCACAACAGACATGATTTGCTGGTATCTCTGCCCTTTTACATACAGAAGCTGATTTCTGTACACTTTTATTCTTTATCCTTTTCAGTTACTTAATAGTGAAGCTCTGGCCAAAATAAACATGCAAAAATTTTAATTTCTGTCTTATTTTCATGCTGTTTTATGTAATCATATATTTGCACTTTGCACATATATGTATATATTTTTATAAGATTTTGTACATTTGCGCGGACATTTTAGAGACCAAGAAGAGGTTGTCATTCTGCACACTTCTGTCATTATTGTCATTCCTCAGTATGTCCAAATGGTATTAGCTAATTATTCCTGAAGTGTGCATGTAATGCTCATTCTCTCTTCCTCTCTCTTTCTCCCACTCCCCCATACCATGTATTTCATACCACATGTCACAGACCCAAACACATCAACAAACAAGTTGAATAAATTGTTTACATAGGTAGAATTTGTTGTTTATTCTCTTGTTCTTATCACAGGTTTCAACGTTCAAATTTCCTATTTATTGGTACTCTCAGAAAAATATTCCATATTTAAGACATTAATAACATGTTGAAAAGACGGAACAGTCTTACTAATAAAGATCTCCAGCCAAGTCAATCACAAATGGAATAAGAATAATTGTACATTCCATCTGCTAGATTACAGTCACTTATCTTCTTGAACATTACATCATTAATTGCTCTTGGAAATCTTTCATTAAAGGTACTACAGAAAGACATCTATTTATTATCTAGGTTTAGGTGGAGAATCCATTTGTAATTCAGCTGTTGATATGTAGCACGTGTTCTGAGGAACTAAAATGGCTATTATACAGAAATAGAGTGTTATTTCATATCAAAGACATCAAAAGAAACATCACTGGAAGTAGTATTCATACATAGGCATGAGAATGGCCAATTATGAGGACTAGAAAAGAAATCTTTCAGCCAGTATGCCAGGAACACCTGGCTGTGCCGTATCTTCAGGGAGAAAGTCAATACCAATGATAATATCTTTTAATTTTTCAATACATTACAATTTATAATAGATCTGTTAGTGTTTTAGTAGATTACTCAGGGCAGTATTTATAAAGTAAGTTAGTTTGAGCCACAAAGATAAAATACTAAATAAAATAGTCAACCATTAATAGGATAAAAAATGTTTCTTATACTATAGTGAAACTAGATAATTGGTATTTAGATAATTTGAAACTTTGCATTAAAATTCACAAAAAAGTTTAACAGTACACATTAAAAACCAGTCTTGTTAAAATCTTGAATTAGGAGACTCCAGACCTGTTTTAAAGAACTTCATATGTGCTATTAAGGGTTTTGTTTAAAAAAAAATGTGGTCACCGCTAATTTTACAAGACACAACACAATTTAAATTAGTTGAGGTAGGCCAATTATGTTCTATAGTAATATCTCAGTAAATGCTAATGATATTAATTATCGTCTTCATTATCTTCATTTCCTAGCCATAGTGTATGTATCAGTTGTCTATTACATTGTTATTTATTGTTAATCTCTTAATTATACCTCATCACACCTGAACAGAGCTTTTCTTGACTTCATTTATCATGTGAGTTATTGGTAAAGTCATATAAACTATCTTTTTTTCACAGAAAACGAGAGGGAAGAGCATTTTCTCTGCTTTGTCACTAATTGTTTTACATAGAAACTTTACTTACATATATAAAAGTAATAAACAATGGAAAATAAATGTGATGTCACTAAAATAATTATTTTACCTTTAATGGCTAATAACTTGAAAGAGCTAGAAAAAAATTTATGTTTGACCATGTGGATTCATTTGTGTATTAAAAGTCAGTTACTGTTACTAAGCATGCAAACACGCGAACACACACACACACACCAAATATAACCATCACATTATTTTTTTTCAGATTTTGTAAGGTTGCTGTATAAAATTGCACCTTTTTTGAGTAACAGAAAAAGAGCTTTTTTTCTAGTGTTATGAATTTGATTCTCTTTTTCCTCAATGTAAAAAAAAATGAAACTAATGGTGCTTTATTACTTACATTGAAGAAGTACTGAGGATGAATTAGATGTGCAAGAAGTTGTCTGAGCTCTTTGAAAAGACGGCAATAATAAGTAATATTAAAATGAGTAAAACAAAATCATACATAATATGCATATATTAAATATATGCATATAGATTCCGTTTCTGTTTACATGTGTATCTATATTAAATTCATAATTATATAAAGACATATATTAATTTTGCCACATACACATACTTACACATACACACACACACACACACACACACACACAGTTTTGCCTTTTTTGTTTTTTTGTTTGGTGTTTATTAAAGTGAAAGTACTTCAGGGAAATCCTTTGTGGATTTTATGGCTCTTCAAGGAAATACCCTTTTAAAACGTCTGGAATGTGTGTTAAGAAAAAGAAATAATTTCACATTTTCTTGAGAGAAGAAAAGTAATTTCACAGTGCACAAAATGGCTTAGAATAATATGGATGTTTTTTCACTGCATTCTTAATTAAGAAAGATTGACACCTGTGAAGGTTTCAAGCCAAATAAAAATCCCAGATTTTAATTAGCTTTTCTAATGGTTATGTTCTCCTGCTAGAAGACATTTGCAAATCTACCAATTTCTCAGGGAGAGTAGCAGAAGATAAATAATATTAATAATTATGTTTATTACTTTCATATGTGTCATGGTATGGAGTCCTGCAGGGATAGCACTAGATTAAATAATTAAATATGCTACTGTAACTCTCGGTGTGCTCTCTTCCACCTTTTTAACCTACTCTCTAGCTGTCTTCACTGCACACTCAATTGCCACCACCATCCCTGACCCATTGTCCTACTGTACATGCCTCTGGGTACTCTCACCCTCTTACTGTCATGCCCCATCCACATCAATTTTCCACAGATAGTGACCCAGTCCTGTGAGTTTCTAGCCTCTCTCCTGCAAAATACTGGTTTCCATCGCTACTTGCTATAAACTGAGAATATTGATAAATAACCTGAGCTAAATTGAGATATTATACAGAAATACAAGATACTTTTTACTGAATTGTATTAACCGCTGAATAATGCATAACATATTTCTCTTCCACAAGGGGTATTCTTATTTTAATAGGGGAAAAGCATTAACTTGAATAATGAATCACTGATAGTGGAATGTTAAGTAGTGTTTTTCAGCCAGGGACAGGTGAGATGATATTCAAACCTCATCTGATAGGTGACAATCCGTTTCATACTACTGCATAACATTTCTGAAAAATAGCTGAGGGACTAAATATCAATCATTTATCATATCATGAGTCACTGAGAGAACATATTACTAATCGTAGAGTGAAATATTGAGATAAATCAATACAGAATCATGTGTATTTTAATACAAGTCTTTATATAATTGTGTCTATGCAGGTTAAACACATGTATACACATACATGTGCATGCATACACACATACAGAAACACACGTCTGTATTTATTTTGGCCTTAGCTTGTCTGTTCATTATATTCTACAGCAAGGCGATCAATTGTATTGACTATAGAGTGATTTAATTAAGTCATTGTGTTAGCTAAAAATAACCAAGGCCAGTTTTCTCACATTGTCTAAAAATAGCTATTATTTTTATGGGATTATTAAACTTCTTGGATATATAAAAGGGTCATCTGAATATAAATTGTACAAATTGCTTGAGATCATTTGACAAATACATTATCATTAGAAAGCTTACAAAGGAATTTCAGACATTCACTTGAAAGAGCAAGATATTAATAAAACCAAAATTAATTAAAGAAAGATGATTAAATTAAATGTGTTACAAACTCAGAACAGTTGACTCTTCAGTGAATGAGTTGTCATTGGAGACATTCTAATAAATAACACGTAAGTGTCTGGTTAATAAGTGCAAGTAATTTCTAATATTCAAGTGTTGAAAGGAGTTTAAAACTATAGAAACAATCTGTAGAACACACTGCATATCTGAGGTGGAGTAATTTTTACATAGTAGAGCTTTTTGTTCCATTTTTTTAGTAGGCTCAGTGGACTTTCAGAGGCATATGCCAGCATCTTTGGGCGTCAGTATAGTCAATAGGAATTGAGCTGATAGATATGTTAAATAATTTGCAATTAAATTTATGAAAATTCAGTTCTACACCTTGATGAGCACAGTGTCAAAGTTAAAATATTATAATTATTTTCCTCCAGTGTGACAGTATGTGTCTTCTAGAGAACAAAAGAGTGAGACGCCTCATCTAACCTTCAGGCCTGGAACTGAAGCTAAACTTACAAAGCAGTGTAGTTTTTGGTGTAACACTAGTCTATTCTTGTTCTTCTCAAACTTGTTTCCTCACTGTCTAAAAGTCACTGTTAAATATCTGCTTTACATACACTAAGCAACAACAAAAATACATACTTATATAAGAAGTGATGTTCATCTCCTCAACAAGGAATGCAGAGGTAAAAAAAAATCTCATTTTCATAAATCTTACTTTATATTATGGGAGGTGAAACTGGCACTAAAAAGACAAAAAAATTGTATTCTATATTAGAAAAGGCGATTTAAAAAGAGAAAACCACAACAGGAACTGGGATAAGAGCTGTCAACTGAGGAACATTTTGACATTTTATACAAGTTTTTTAGGGAAGACCTCACTGAAAGAAGGTGATATTGGAGCAAAAACTTAAAGGAGGTGATCAAGTGAGCCATGTGACTATCCAGGAGAATAAATTTCCAAGTAGGAAAAGCAGCAAGAAAAAGCCCTTGAGGAAGGAGTGGGTCTGACAAGGGGCAGGGGGAGAGTGGAGCCAAATAGGCAGCAGGAAATGCAGTGGCAGAAGGGATCAGAGTGGTAATCAGAGGGCCAGGCTCTTGGAAGCTACAGTAAAGACTGGCTTAAACTCCAGCTGAACTGAGGAACCATTGCAGCCTTTAAAAAACAAAGTGAAATCTAACCTATATTTCAATACAATTACTCCAATTACCATGTTGAAAATACAAAATAAGGAAGACAGGGAAGATAGCATAGGGTTCAGGAAAGAGTCTTGGCAATAACCCAGATAAGAAACTGTAGTGCCTGGATTAGCATGGCTGCATTGGAGATTAGAAAAGAGTCAAGAATAACTCCATAGGTTTTGACCAGAGCAAGTGGACCAGAGCAAGTCCCTTTCAACTTAGATGGAGAATGCTAGTGTTACAGCAGGAGGGATATCAGACTTTGGTTTGAGATACGATCATCAGATTTCTTGTTAGCTATTCAAATGGGGGATTTGAGTAGGCAAATTGTTTCAAATTGCAGGGCAAGGTTCAGAGTGGAAATATATGCTTGTGAATTACCAATATATAGACGCTATTTAAGACTAAGACTGAAAGAAATAAAGAAGGGGTGTCAATACAGAAAAAGAAAGACCACAATCAGAGCCTTAGGACATTCCAACATTAAATGGTTTGTTCTGAACAGAAATTTACAAAAGGGATTAGGAGGAGGAGCCAGTGGATCAGACAATTAGAAGGAAAACATGAAAATGATGTGAATAAAAAGTTTCAAAAGGTGGAAATTATCAGCTTTGCTACTGAGAGGTCAAGAAGGACTGGATTTAGTACATGAAGATAATTACTTACCTTGATAAAATCAATATCTATGGAGACATGTTGGGAAAATCCTTCTTTAATTGGGTTTATAAAAGACTGTGAGAATGTGATGAGAAGAATTGGAGATAGCTAAGTTTTGAGATGTTTTACTGTAATGAGTGTAAGGCATTGACTTGCAAAGTAGTGCCATCAATGCAAGGTTCTTATATTATTATTTTTATCATTTAATACAGATGAAAAAGTATTCACAGGGGAGTGCTGGGAAGGGAAGAACATGGTCCCTTTAAATGATACAGAAAGGGGGACAGGAAGTACTGGGTAGAGGAGGGCGTGGTCTCTGGTTAGGATCCACCCCCACAGACCTAGGTGAGGACAGGCACTCCTGCCTTCATGCCCAAATGCTGCATTACCCAAGACCACCCTGGCCTGCCGGGTCCCCATCCTGTGCCTATATAAAACCCTGAGACCTGCCAGGCCCAGTGGCTCATGCCTGTAATCCCAGCACTTTGGGAGGCCGAGGTCAGGAGATCGAGACCATCCTAGCCAACACGGTGAAACCCTGTCTCTACTAAAAATACAAAAATTAGCCAGGCGTGGTGGCACACACGTATAGTCCCAGCTACTCAGGAGGCTGAGGCAGAATTGCTTGAACCCCGGAGGCAGAGGTTGCAGTGAACCGAGATCCCGCCACTGCATTCCATCCTGGTGACAGAGCGAAACTCCGTCTAAAAACAAAAACAAAAGCAAAACAAAACAAACAAACAAAACCTGAAACCCTAGCAAGGCACACACGGGCAACTGGATGTCAAGAGGAGCAGATCGACGGAAGAAGACGCAAGCAGCTGGATGTTGAGAGGACATGGGGGGAGCACGCTGGCTGAAGAGGACACAGACAGACACCAGCATGCCTGCAGTCCATAAGGCCATCAGGCCATCGACTGGCGGAACGAGCCGGAGTTTGGCTAGGACAGTCAGAGGAGAGCCCGGGCCGCAAAGCCACTCAACTCCATGGGAAAACCATGTCTTTTCTGGCTCCCCCATCTGCTGAGAGTTACTTCTACTCAATAAAACCTTGCACTCATTCTGCAAGCCCACGTATGATCTGATTCCTCCAGTACACCAAGGCAAGAAACCCCAAGATACAGAAATCCCTCTGTCCTTGTGATAAGGAAGCTGGTCTAATTGAGCTAACACAAGCCGCCTATACATGGCTAAACTAAAAGAGTGCCCTGTAACACGGGCCCACTGGGGCTTCAGGAGCTGTAAATATTCACCCCTAGAGGCTGCGGTGGGGTTGGAACCCCACAGCCTTCCTGTCTGCATGCTGCCCGAGAGGTTTGAGCAGCAAGGCACGGAAAGGTGAGCCACACCCCCATCGCACGCCCTGCAAGAGGGACAATGGAACTTTTCCGGCTTCAGTATCCTGTTTTGTGTTCAGTGGAATTATCTTGGAAACACAGAGTTAACATCGATGTAGGAGAGAAGACTGAAGAAATTATGCTCTTAAGTATGTAACAAGAGATAGGATCTAGTACAATGTACTAATCTATAGAAACTGCAGAGAAGACAGAGTACACAGTGAAAATGGTTGCAGATGATTGTTTTGGGAAGGAGGGAAGTCTGTGAAAGTTTCTAATTTCTGTATTTTCTCAATGAAATAAATGAACTGCTTGGCTGAGCATAAGAAAGGTGGTGGGGAAGTAGAGATTGAAGAAGAGAGGACAAGGTGGGAAGTAGTCTTCTGGGATAGTGAGAGACTATGTAGAGGTGGGGGGTGTACTGTTTTTGTCTGGCAAGGCTAAAGGCTCACTGAACATTAATCATCCAACATTTAAAGTTGAAATAGTAAACATGATTGTGTATTTTTTCTTCAGCCACCTTCAGCTGCATGGTACAAGGTTAGGGTGAAAAGAGTTTTGGATTTAACTCAGGTTGAAGTTTCACATGGCAAAGCAAGAGAATACAAAGATTGCAGAAGGTTGAGGACAAGAGAAAGTGAGCTGGAAAAAAAGGCTGGAAATCTTGGAATAAAATGAATAAAATTAAGATCAAGAAAGAGTTACAGTAATTAGTAATGATTAATGATCCAGTCTAGGTACAGCCATGGAAATGAAAAGAATAACTAGGTGGAGCACAGTCATTGGGAGATAGCTATTCAGCTACTTGAGAATCTCTTACAGAGGAAGAGTGGGATTGAAATTATAAATAATTAAATATGGAGCAGCGAGGAAGAGAGAGAGCCAAAAGCTGAAATACTTGAGAGATGAGCATGACTGAACTTGAGGTTTGTTAGGTTATTGGCAATATAGTGCAAAGACCTGGGATTCAAAGTTTAGGAACTTTAAAGAAGAGAGGGAGAGAGGGCCTGGAAGAAATACTGAGAAGTAATGGAGACATCTACTCCATTGCTAGATCTAGTAGTATGAATTATGGAGAGTGAACTTCCAGTAATTGGGAAGGAAAAGGAGGAAATAGAGTTTTTGGAGAACAACCAGGTATTAATTAGAGCGAGAAGGCAGGGGGAAATTGAAGAGGTTGAGAATATGGGCACAAAGAGGAGATGGAATGAACTCTGCACTCCAGAGTGGTGGAAAAGTTTAGGGTGGTGAAGAAGGATGGCAGACAGGGACAGAACAGGAGAACTGGATGGGAGGGACTGAGAATTTAGGGCTTCTCATGGTGATCAATTTAAAAATCCTGGAAAATAGGCTTAATGAGTTTCATGGCAAATGATGGTGGTGAGGTTAGACAGTGAGAAAGACGGGGTCCAATGACCTCATGTCATACCTTCCAGCGAACAACTGGAGCTGGAAAAGGATGATCTTACTCCAAGCATTCTTTTCTTTTTTTCCTTTGGGACAGAGTCTCGCTCTGTCGCCCAGGCTGGAGTGCAGTGGCACGATCTAGGCTCACTACAAGCTCTGCCTCCCGGGTTCACGCCATTCTTCTGCCTCAGCTTCCCAAGTAGCTGGGACTACATGGCGCCCGCCACCACGCCCTGCTAATTTTTTGTATTTTTAGTAGAGACCGGGTTTCACCGTGTTAGCCAGGATGGTCTCCATCTCCTGACCTCGTGGTGCGCCCCCCTCGGCCTCCCAAAGTGCTGGGATTACAGGCATGAGTCACTGCGCCCAGACACTCCAAGCATTCTTGGCTCCCTTTTAAGACCTTCTAGATAAAGGATATCCTTATGAAAGGTTAAGATTAAGAACATGCTTATAGCAAAACTGACAAATGGGATCTCAATAAACTTAAGAGCTTCTGAACAGCAAAAGAAACTATCAGGAGAGTAAACGGACAACCTACAGAATGGGAGAAAAGATTTGCAAACTGCATCTGAGAAGCATCTAATATTCAGCATCCATAAGGAACTTAAACAAATTTACAAGAAAAAACAACTCCATCAAAAAGTGGATAAAGAACATGAACAGACACTTTTCAAGAGAAGACATACAAGCATATGAACCAGTATATGAACAAGATTATAGAGGCACCAAGAAGCATGTGAAAAAAAGTTCAATATCACTGATCATTAGAGAAATGCAAAGCAAAACCACAATGAAATATCATCTCACACTAGTCAGAACGGCTATAATTAACAAGTCCAAAAATTACAGATGCTTGTGAGGTTGCAGAGAAAAGGGAATGTTTATACACTGATGGTGGAAATGTAAATTAGTTTCACTATTGTGGAAAGCAGTGTGGCGATTCTTGAAAAAGCTGGGTATATACCCAGAGGAATGTGAATTATTCCACCATAAAGACACATCCATGTGAATGTTCATTGCAGCACTATTCACAATAGCAAAGACATGGAATCAACCTGAATGCCCATCAATGACAGATTGGATAAAGAAAATGTGGTATGTATACATCATGGAATACTATGCAGCCATAAAAAAGCAAGATCATGTCATTTGTGGTGACATAAATGAGGCTGGAGGCCGTTATCCTTAGCAAACTAATGCAGGAACTGAAAACTAAATACTGCATGTTCTCACTTGTAAGTAAGAGCTAAATGATGAGAAGACATGAACACATAGAGGGGAATAAGAGACACTGGGGCCTCCTTGAGGGTGGAGCGTGGGAAGAAGGAGAGGAACAGAAAAAATAACTATCGGGTACTAGGCTTAGTACCTGGGTGACAAAATATCCTTTACAACAAAACACCATGCCAGGAGTTTACCTATATCACAAACCTGCACATGTATGCCTGAACCCAAAATAAAAGTGAAAAAAAAAAAAAGAACTTTCAAAAAAATGGCCTGGCCGTTGTGGAGATAAAGAAGTCTTCAGTGACAAACTTGATAAGTAAATATTGCTGAGTGTATATAGAAAAATGAAGCATTTTGGTTTCTACACATTGCATATTAAAAAGCCAAAAGATCACCTTATCAATCCTTTAAAATTTGGCAGATAAGTGAAATAAGTCACCTATTTGTGAGATCATGCAGTATTTCTCTTTCTGTACCTGAATTATTTCATTTATCAAAATGTCCTTCAGTTCATCCATGTTGCCACACATGACAGAGTTTCTTATCTCATAGATGTACGCAGTTGAATAGTGGTTATCAGAGGCTGGGGAGGGAATAAGAGAGGGAATGATGGAAAGAGATTGGTCAAGGGGTACAAAATTATAGCTAGATAGAAGGAATAAGTTGCAGTGTTCTATAGCACAATAGGGTGACTGTAGTAAGCCACATTATAGTGTATATTTTGATTAACTCGAAGATAATATTCTGGATGTTTTCATAAAAAATGATAAACGTTGGAGGTGATAGATATGTGAAATACCATCATTTGATCATTATAGGACAAAAGTATTGTATAGTATGTATAAAGAAAGGCAGTGAGGATATTTATATCATTATCAAGGAAAATCTTGAAGTAGAATATATTTTCTTGTTTTATTAGCTAGTGTGAATTTTTATTATGAAAATATACACATTAAGGCTAAGAAGTTCAATAACTATAAATTGGCATATTGAGAAAAGTAAGTCATTTATGTAAACCTATTTCTTGTACTCCTTTTTTTTTGTCCCCAGTGTTGTCAACCATGTTGACTGCATCGTGGTTCTCCTCAAAAACATCCAATGTGTGTACAAACACAAGCGCATAAATCAGTGAACTGAAATTACACCCTTACATAAGTTCTGCATTTTGCCTTACTTTTTTTCACTTAATAATATATATTAGAAATCTTGCAATGCTTTCCTAATCTAATTTTATGTTACTTTTATTTTACCTCTAAATTGTTGAACCACATGACTTTTTATAAACCCATGCAAAGTAAGGTTAGAAAACTACTTACTTGCTTTTCTAAATGACTAACCAGTCATCTCCACATCATTGATTGAGTTACCAATGTTTCAATTATCATAGCTTTATAGTACTTTAAAAAATATTAGGTGATGTTATTCTTTCTTCGTTACCCTTATAGGATTTTTCTGCTGATTCCTACAAGCTTATTCTTCTAAATGGTCATTTTTATTACTTCATCAAGAAAGAGGTTATTTCAAAGAGGATTTGAATTATTAGAGTTAATAACATATATCAGGTTGTTTTGGAACACAAGAGAATGCCATTTGCAGAGAAAAAGAAACTAATATGAAGATGATGCTAAGTTCATGTTCCCCAAATTAGTGGAAGCATAAAATAGTAAATCAGGAAGAAACAGGACGTTCTGATGAAAATCTTATGAAGTTATTTCAATATGCTAGAATTTATTGAGGTTCTGGCTATAAGATTTAAAATGTCTGACAACTAGAGAAGATAACTTTTCATGGGATTCATCCCCTTATAGGAAGGATCTGCAGAAGTAGATAATATGAATGGAATTAATTAAATATTATAAAGAAAGACTATAATAATATATAATGATGCTATGCCATTTCTATAGTTTTAGTATAAAAATTACACTTTTGCTGGTTACTACTTATTTCAACCCAGCTCCCCTTTTTCTCTGCAATTTTATATGCAGGATCAGTATCAGAGATGGGTTTGCAATAGTTTTTCAAGTTGCCTTGAAAGATATCTACAATTTATTTCTGCTTTTATAAAGAATGGAAGTCAAACTAGAAGAATATACGGTGTGTGATAAATTGATATATTTTTCATTACTTGAGAACATGGACTATTTTCTCTCCTATATATTTAGCTGCTTTGGCTTTGAACCTTTGCACTTCAATCAAAGTGTAATTTTGAAGGAAGACTGTGTCTTAAGTTTTATTGAAGACTCAGCTATGTTTTCTGTTTCACTGACTTCACCAGAACTAAATAACTCAGCAGCGAAAACTCACTGCTTGGTACCATTTGAAATACCCACTGCCCATAGGCATAATTGTCCATCAACCCTATAGAAATCTGTAAATTTATTTAGAAAGCCTGCAAATGAGATTGATCCAATAATACATACCTGTAAGAAAGAAGCTAGAGAAAACATTGGAAACAAATATTCTTCTATTATCACCTCAGCTTCCACTGTAGTTAGCTCCGTGATGAAAACAAAATGAAAGAACATTTCATGACAAGTTGCAAAATTCCTGACTGAATGATTGTAGACTTCTTAGCTGTATACTTAAGATGAGATAGATAAATGTGTGTGACATATGTACAATTACTCAATTACCATTGTGTGTGTATGTGTAATCTTGAGTAACTCATATCCTAATACCTTAGGTTTTAAAGCTTTAAATGATGTCAGCAAGCCTCTATGTGATGCACACCTACAGAGCCAGCAATCTCATGTCATAAACATTGCTATGATCTCTAATAACCAGCTATATGTTGGGTAAATGCATTTAGGTTTAGAAATAGCAAATTATTGGGCCATTTGCTATATTTCTAATGTGAAAGTCTCTGGGGTATCTATAAATACTCTAAACTCATACTTGCCATGGAAAAATTTTGCTCGTCGCTGAATTATTACTTGGCCTCTGAAAATCATTATCATCATTTGGCTCCCTTGGAGAGATAATTTACCTCACATGGACAAGCACTTTTCTCCCAAGAGGGAGTGAGTTTTACTAGCCTGTGCCTCGTAGGATCAGAAATACTTTTAATTGTTTCTTTAGCGCTGATAGCTTCTTTCAACTGGTGAGAGGACTAATCATCTTATGCAAATACCAAGCCAATGAAATAATATGATGTTTGTATTCAAAGCAATTAGAATGCCACTTCAATTTCTGTTCTGTATTCATAGATTGCAATAAGAAATGCTGACACATCAATTGCGATCTTTTTCACTTGACCTCTAATTAGTAGAACACATTTATAATATGTTTGAAGATTGTAAAGATTATATATATAATCTTTATATATATATATATCCAACAAGTTATATAGATTAATATTTTAGTGTCTTGCTAGCTTAATTTGGTAAAATGAGCTTAAACATTCAGAATTTTAAAATATGATTTAAAAAATTGTTTTCTAAGAACATGATAGATTTTCGAAGAACACAATAGATAATAAAAATAAAATGATCAACCATATTTATCTCTTAAGCATCTTCTTTTTTTCCCTAGACTTGTAGCTAAATAGCTCAGTGAAAGGCTGCTAGATTATTGATTACACACACGGTCCCCATACACAGACCTAAACACACACCCACATGTACATGCACATACACTCACAGATTCTGTGGTATTTTATTCTATTTTTAGTCTTCCCAATGGTCAAGTTATCATTTCTGTATGAAATATACTCTCTAAATCACTCTGGACCTCTACCTTGGGCAGCTTTATGCATCCTAAATAAAGACAGTAGGGCTGTGGCCTCCCCTAAGAGCAAGGTTCTTATTTCAGGAGTCAGATGCCAAGCAACAGGAGTCCCAAAGCAGCATCTGACTCGAGCTTGTCAAGCTTCACAGGCTGTTGTTTTCCTTGCCTCCTCACTGTCCTGGGGACTGCCTGATTGTCCTCTTGAAGCTTTCACCATTGATTCCCATTTTCTTACTGTGATGCTCTTCCTGAAAGATATAGGGGCTTGTACAGATTGTTCTAATGAGAGTAATGCAGAGAGCTCTGACAAAGGAGATGTGTGGGGAGCAGGAAGGAAGCACCAGGGATGCCCAAATGATTCCTTTAATCTGTCTTTTCTATTAATCTACATGTTGTGCACCCCATTCCCTTGAGAGGTTTGCCGTGATATGTTGATGTTTGAGACGGCCAGATTTTGTATTTATATAGCTCTGGATTGGGGAGGAGCACTCTGCCCTTTCATTATCTTTTCCTTGAGACTTCAAGACAGAAAGAATAAAAGAGTCTGTTGTATGTATGATGTTTTCCAGCTAGAAAAGTGATGCTAGTCGACAGAGAACCTGCTAACAATATCCCATTCTGGGTGGCCCAGTCTACATCACATAGACTCTGTAGTATCACTCAGAATCATTTTATTGTTTTTCTTCTGAATTTTGTGAAAAGGGTAATATATTAGAGAGAGAAAGAGAAATTGAGAGGGAGAGACTAAAAATGAAAAAGAGAGGGACAGTTTCTTGAACAGTAAAGACTTTTTTAACAGGAGTTACAGTGCAAGTGAAAAAACACTGCAGCAATTGAGATGCAGATTCAAGTTCTGTTTTATTTACTTTAAAGCATTACAGATGCACTCAAAAGACAAGCCATCAGTCAGCAATGACAGGGAACATGAAAATGTAAAAGAATAAATTGAGCTTTAATTTTTCTTGACTAAGTATAGACATTTATCATAACTAACGCACTTATAATAGCATAGTACACTCTTGTTTTTTTCCTTCCATTTAGTAATCCCATCTATTTTGTTTCGTGTCCTAAACCTAATTAGACAACAACAGTCCAGGATTCTGCAAAACGGCAATATTTCTTTTAACCAACATTGGTGAAATCAGCTGCAATTAAAGTTATGGCAAGAGTTTAAGCAAAAACAGTGTGATGTTTTTGCTAAATAGTGTGTGAAGTCCTCCTACTTGTGACACCTAATTACTGGTGTCATGCTTGCAACAGCAGCATCTGTGCACACTCAACACTCTAATGGGCAGCTCCTACAGGACTAATGTATTTTAATTGATGGTGTTTAGCGTGGCTTTTGGTTTCTCTCTCATATGAGAAGCTGTGCCCTTCTGCTCTCCTGTCCCCAAATGAGCTGGCTCTCTGCTGGGGAACACACAGTACAGATGGTCAACAAAAGGTGAAGATTGCCAGGATTCCAGCTATCAGTCTCCTTTCATTCAAGATAAAATCTGAATTACTAATCAGCTTCCTTCTGCCCCCACACTCAGTCTCACTCTAGCCCAAGCTGTTTACATTTGGACTTAATGCTAATCTCTCTTTGTCAAATGGCTTTATCAAGTCCCATTTGATTTGAAACATACCTTCCTAACTAGCAAATCAGGGCCGGACCATTTTAGTTCCTCATCACTCATAGTTCATTTCAAATACAAATTGTTCTTTCCCTGGGGAAAGAGCTAAAGCCTGGTTAAATTTCATCTCTGGTATCATCTGAAATGGGAAGAAAAAGTACTTGAACACAATAGAACTAAATGACGAATCACGTGTGCTTCACATGAATCTGGATAGTGCATCCTCCATAGAATTGTTATCAATGTTATTATGTTTAGCTCTTCACAAATAGCACATTTACACTTTTGAGTTTTCTGAGCTGTGTGTCCTTAGTTCTTTGATAAGAAGTCAGGTATATAAAAAAGAATAAATAGAATTATGTACACCTTTCACTGCATCGACCTTAGCAATGCTTACATCATTTTGTTTGTTACTAAAGAAACTTTAAAAAAATCATTTGCAATAGCCCAACACATAGGATACAGTTGTAAAGAAAGATTCTACAAAATCGTGTATAATTCTCCAGAATACTGTGCTCGAAACATCTGAGAAGGAGCAGCCTGGAGAATATGACAGAGTCGATCCCTGGTTTAGAAGGAAGCAGGAAATTGGCTACCCCTTGCTGGCCAATTAACAAGAGTCTGCATCCTTAGTTTTAAAGACGGTAAGCAGTGGGCCTGCCTGTGTGGCCACCCAAAGGAAAATGTTGCAAAGTTCTAATGAGATGCTGTTAATTTTGAGTGATATTCAGTCTAGTCCTCTTTTTGCATTAGGAGAAAAAAGGGACATAAAATTGCACTCCTTAAATCATGATCCTGGTACTGGTTTCTAGGCAACCACGAGTGAATGAAACAAAAAAAAAAAAAAAAAAAAAGAAAGAAGGAAAAGAGAGACTTTGGAAGATTTTTTTTTTTCTGAATAAAATACATGTTTTTGCCAGTCAATCAGGTTTTTTTTTTTTTCATATTCTGTAATGGAATAGTTTCTAAATCTGAGCTTTAAATTAAAGAAGAAATCACTCAAGATAAATGCTATGTGCTTCTGTTTACGCTTTAAAAAGACATCCTTCTTAAAAGCAACTTAATGAGATTAAGATGTTAAATTCTGTATATATTAGGAAGTAGACATTCTTACAGATATATGCAGGCTCGTCCTTTCTTGGTAGCAAAGATTAAAAAACAAAACAACAAAAGCAGTGTTGCAACACTAAACAAAGAAATAAAACCAAAGCAATTAAACAGCTACTTCAACATAAACACTTAGTAATATTGAAGGCTATCATGGAGGTGCACACATAGTCTGCCGGATAATAGTGCTTTATGCTTACATCATTTTCACTTCGCAATTTAATTTATATTAACTGGTTTAGTTCTCACAACAACGTTTTGAGATAGGAATTATTATCTCATATTACAGGTGGGGAAATTATCCCATTTCTACTGTTATTAAGGATAATTTTAAGGTTTTTATTTGGGTCCTCTAATTTCTGAATCAGAGATTAGTTTTGTTAACTTCAGAATGAACAAAATAGCCCTCTGTTTATGTTATCCCTACACACACACACAAAAGAGAGAGAGAGAAAAAATAAAGAATTAAAAAATGAAATCTCCAGTTCTAGCATAACAGGTCATTCAAAGCAAACAGACAGAACTTCAGATGTCATCATGGAAATGAATATTATTTTTACTTTAATGTATAATAGATGTTCAATCTCAAAATTCATAACTTGGCCAACAACATGCTAAGCTTGATTTACCTTTTTATGCATATGTTCTAAAACTTTATATTATGTATAATGTAGAAATATTACCTGCTTTTTGTCATATATACAAATAATGTAGACGAAGTAAAAATCAAAATTACAAATTTTTAGTTTCAAACTTCAATTAATTAGTCTCTGGCATTGATAGTCACTAAATAAAGGATTTTTAATAAATGAATAAAAAAACTATTCTACCACACAATTTTACACTTTATGAGAAAGGGTAATTTATTCCAGACACAATTTAACAGTTTAGATCAACACTAGCGATGCAAAGACAAGTAAGACACTCCTTGGCAAAGTTCATTTAGGGGCAGTAGGCACAAGGACAAATATTATTATAATTTACATACAATATTCTGCAGTTTATGGAAATGCACAGAGTATCATGGGAATGAAAGGAATGCCACCTGGGCCAACCTGAAGAAGATAGAGGTAAATGGGTCAAGCACACTTTCGGTGAAATGCCAGAAGTCAGCCCTAATTGCTGGATCTTTTCCAATCACAAATACAATGTGGTCAAAAAGCAACCTTGAACCATGCAAAATACATTGCACATCAAACATACATACTCTGAATGTAACTGTGTTCCAACAATATTAAAATAAAAATCATTTTCTGCCGGGCGCAGTGGCTGACGCCTGTAATCCCAACACTTTGGGAGGCCGAGGCAGATGGATCACCTGAAGTCAGGAGATTGAGACCAGCCTGGCCAACATGGTAAAACCCTGTCTCTACTAAAATACAGAATTATCCAGGCGTGATGGCACATGCCTGTAATCCTAGCTACTCAGGAGGCTAAGGCAGGAGAATCGCTTGAACCCGGAAGGCGGAGGTTGCATTGAGCCGAGATCGTGCCACTGCACTCCAGCCTGGGCAAAAAGAGTGAAACTACGTCTAAAAATATATATATATTCTCTCAGATATTTGTAGAATAAGAAATATTCTGAGATAGGCAGAGCAATATCTCTCTATTTCCTTGTGCATATAATAGAGAGAAATACATATATTTACATTATAAAAAAGAAGTGAGAACTTATGAATATTCCAGGAAACTAATGACTTTTCCATCTTTCGCAAGCACATTCTTAATTTTAACACTAAAAGTTCTGAATAGTTATGTTTGCTATTTCTGTTTCTTGAAATGTCTTCTACTTCCCTCATGCCAAATATACTTGTTTTTTTAAATAATCCTAATTATTATATGATCTTTCCTGATGCTCTCTAAGCAGCTGTAACCTGACTATTAATTCCATAATATTTATGTAGAACCATAGGAAACTCAATGAATATATATTTTGATTATTATTATGCATTATCATTTGCCCACATTGGTTCCAGACAGATGAATGTCCCTTTACAACTTACTTGTTAAATATGTTTGAATTTTACAAACATATATAAACTAAGTTTGGTATTTTCATAATTATGGTAAGACCTGCAATTACAGAAGCGATCATACCAAGAGAAGAACCAGAAACTGTGTTAGTAACGTGTATTAGTTCATTCTCCCACTGCTATGAAGAAATACCCAAGACTGGGTAATTGACTCCCAGTTCCGCGTTGCTAGGGAGACCTCAGGAAACTTACAATCCTAGTCGAAGGCAAAGGAGAAGCAGACACCTTCTTCAAAAGGCAGCAGGGTGGAGTGAGTGCCAAGCAAAAAGGAAAGCCCCTTATAAAACTATGTGATCTCATGAGAACTCACTCACTATCATGAGAACAGCATGGGGGAGACTGCCTCCATGATTCAGTTATTTCACCTGTTCTGCCCTCGACACGTGGGGATTATTGGGATTACAATTCCAGATGAGATTTGGATGGGGATACAGAGTCTAACCATATCATGATTAAATGGCTGGTTTATTAGAGATAATACAGATACAATGGGGAGTCTATTGCCGAGACTCACTTTAAAAAGTCATTTTGGCTGAAAATTTCTGATACCAAAATCTTGCCCAGAATAATTCAATACAGAGAGATCTGTGTCCAAAAATAGCAACTGTTTGTTTATTTGTTAGATCCTGATGATGGCAATGTGGAACTGTAAAATAATAAATAATTCAAACTATTTGCCTTTTAATCCAAGGCATTATTTTGAAATTAGCCAGTAAAATCACAAAAATTTTTCAGTATAGAAAATAATAATAATTGAAACGTTAGCAAGTGCACACTGCAAGAGAAGATGCATTTATTAGAAACAGAATGAGAAAAGATTACTTAGGCATTCATCTCTGTCTTCAGAGAAGAGAATAAAATAATTTCATAATAGTGTTTGAAAGGTCTTGTTGTCACTATATAGGTAGCCTACAACAGGGAATCAACTAGAAAGTAGAAACTACTTTCTTTCTTATGTTAACTAACATACTGCAAATTTCTCAGTAATGATTTAAATCACTATTGCTAGCTTGTAATTATAACAAAGTACCATTACCATTACCTTGGTAATGGTACTTTCTGTGCTTGTCCCATTTACCTCTATCTTCTTCAGGTTGGCCCAGGTGGCATTCCTTTCATTCCCATGATACACTATTTAACATTCCAGCAAGAATAATTAAATATAAATATATTAAGGACTATTTTTTCAAAGTTCACATGGAATATTCTAAACTTACATACAGATTAAGAAAACCACAATATAATAATCACCAGTATACTCATCATCTATATTTATCAAACAAACAAATAAACACACAAAATATCATCAACTCTAGCCAATGGGGGGAAAATAAGTAGATAGCTATGTTACAATATATTATTTTAAATATCCAGTTCTTAAGAGAAAATTATCAGATGCAAAGAAACAGGAAAGGGTGATCCATTCTTAGGGAAAAAATGGAGACGTCATCAAGATAGCTGACTAGATGTGCCCGGGACTATCCTCCTCCTCAAATATGGAACAAAATGACAAATAGATAACCACACTTGGTTCAAGTGTGGTTCAATAACAAGTAGGTAACTTGCTAACTCAAGGTAGCAAGTAGATAACCACACTTAGCTGTCAAATACAGTATTTAAGAATGAACATTGGAATTATACAGGGAAGTGACAGGGACCTTCTGTGGTATTGAAAGGAAAGACAGGTGAAGAAGCTGGCCAGGTGGGACTGGCTGAGGAGCCAGGAGGGACTACCCATTACAGGCAAAATGTGAGTGAGAGATACTCACCATTCCACATTCCCACCATGGACACCTGCAACCCTAGCCACAGGAGAGCCTGTTGGCCCTCACGGGCCCTGAGCCTAGCTAGTATAGAGAGCTGTCAGAATTCTACACCATGGCATTGTTTTAGAGATGGAATTCATGCTGGGGCCCACTCATCCCCTGAGCTGCGTCAGCATCACACCATTGTGAGGGCCAAGTCCCCACCAGACTATATTCTGTCATTGATTCCAATATTCCCCGCATATCCACATCCCTACAAACCCATTGGCATTCCCCCACATTCACCCAGAGGACTGCAGTGTCGTGACACCACTGGCTGCAATGTTGTGGCTGGGACCCCAGCACTCTAGCCCACACAGTATCCTACACTTTGGGGAACAGGCAGAGCAGCTCACCAGAGGGGCCACACCCAAGACAAAGGGAGCCCAATTTTGCACTGCCCAGAAGCTAGGACCCACCTTCCTAGGGCTGCTACCATTGACAGCAACCCCACCCATGGTGGTGGCAGGGCCACCATGTACTTGCAATGCCTTAATGGGGCCTAAGGAGCAGCTTGTCACATGTACTGTCTGGAAGCCTGAAGACAGATTTACACCACCCACTGGCAACAATGCCAATGCCCAGACATGCCATGCAGGGGCCTAAAAATTGGTTCTCCCAGCTCACCATCGTTTGTACCCACATACTCCAAATGGGATCCTCTCCTGCCTGCCTTCTGCTGCTGCTGCCATGGCCACCTGTGTGCAGTCTGGGGGTCTGAGGATCAGCCCTCCTGCCCTGCTGCTGATAGGGCCCTTGTGCACTCTCCTGGGGCCTGAGGACAGGCCCATCCCCCTCATCACCAGTGATGATAGTGTCCATGATCCCTTTCTGGGGGCCCAGTGACCAGCCTGCCCAGGCCATTGCCACCACTGCCAGTGCCTGGACACACATACTGGGGGACCAAGGATCAGCCCCCACCCACTGCTACTGTCACCAGTTCCCACCCAAGTGTGCCACCTGAAGGCCTTGGGATTGACTCACCCAGCTGACTACCACCACTGCTAGCAACCAGCACATATCACCCAGGAGATCTAGGGCTGACCTGCTGCCACTATTGCCATTGCTGGCACCACTCGTACCTACCAGAGCAACAAGGAACAGGCCATGTGGTGTGCTGCTGCCACCATTGTGCCTTTGCATGCCACCTGGAGGCCTGAGGACCAGCCCACCCCAACAACACAACCACTGCTGGTTCCCAAGTATGCTGCTTAGGGGTTCAATGACTAGCACATCCAGCACACTGCTACCAACGCTGGTGTCTACAAATGCCATCCAGGAGCTGGAAGACCAATGTACCTGGAATCCTTGTCCCTAGCAAAGCCTCGCCACAACCTCTATTAAAAACTGCATCATAAGCAACTGAGGAACTCGCAGACACCACTGTGTATAATTGCAGCTGAAGCAATTATACAGAGACTACCCTACTGTTATGACTCAGAATCAAATCCAAAGTACCCTACACAATTAGCACTATGGATATATCTACAAAAAAGTATTTCCAATAAAATCCAACCCATAAATTTGAAGAAATAATTGTTACAACAGATATGCAGATACCAACACAACATAAAAATCATGAAAAAGCAAGCAAATATGACACCTCCAAAGAAACAGAATGATTCCCCAATAACAAATCCCAAAAAGGAAGTATTTGAAATGCCTGAAAATGATCCAAAATTATGAACTTAAGGAAACTTCGTTAGATACAAGAAAACAAAAGTCAACAGATAGATATATATTATACAAAAGAGCAAAGCAGAAATTCTGGAACGAAAAAATTCAATGAATTGAATTTAAAAAATACATTGAGAGCTTCAACAATAGACAAGATCAGGCAGAGAAAAGAATTTCTGAACTTGAAGACAGGTCTTTTGAAGTAACCCAGTCAGACAAGAAATAAGTAAGAATAGAAAACAATAAAAAGTCTATTTGATATATGAAACACCATAAAGCAAAATAATTTGAATTTTTGTGAGTTCCAGAAAGAGAAGAGATGGGCAAAAGCATAGAAAGCCAATTTAATGAAATAATAGCTGAAACTTCCAAAGTCTTGTGAGAAATATTGGCATCCATATACAAAAAGCCCAAAGATTCCCATATATATTCAATCCAAAAAGGTCTTCGCTGAGACATATCATAGTCAAAATGTCAAAACTCAAAAACTAAGAGAGACTCCTAAAAACAGCAAGAAAAAAGCATCAAGTCACAAATAAGGAAATTTCCATCAGGCTAATATATTGGTCAGGGGACACCTTACAGGCCAGGAGAGAATGGGAATAATAGATTCAAAGTGCTGAAAGAAAGAAAGAAAAAAATTTAAAAACCTGCCAGTCAAAAATGTACCCAATGAAGATATCTATCAGAAATAAAAGGAATGATATCTCTTCCAGGAAAAGAAAAACTGAGGGAATTCAACACCATCAGACTGGCCCTACAAGAAATGCTTAAGGAAGTCCTACATCTGGAAGAACAAGAACAATATCTATCATCATGAATATATATGAAAGTATAAAACTCACTGACATGGTTTGGCGGCATCCCCACCCAAATCTCATCTTGAATTTTTGTTCCCATAGTCCTCATGTGTTGTGGAAGGGAAATGGCAGAAGGTAATATAATCATGCGGAGGTTACCCCCATGCTGCTGCCCTCATAATAGTGAGTGTGTTCTCACAAAATCTGATGGTTTTGTAAGGGGCTTTCCCCACTTTGCTTGGCACTTCTCTCTCCTGCCACCATGTGAAGAAGGACGTGTTTCCTCCCCTTCCACTATGATTCTACATTTCTTGAGACCTCCCAAGCCATGCAGAACTGTGAGTCAATTAAACCTCTTTCCTTTATAAATTACCCAGTGTTGAATATTTCTTTGTAGCAGCATGAAAATGGGCTAATACACTCACTGCTAGAGCAGATACAAAAATGAAAAAGAGAAATGAATCAAATGTTACAAGTACAGAAAACCGCCAAATCTTAAAGATAATCAATAATGAGGAATAAAGGAAAAATAGGTGTACAAAACAATCGGAATATTATTAGCAAAATGACAGGAGTAAGTCCTTACCTACAAATAACAATTTTGAATAGAAACTGTGTAAATTCCTCAATTAAAAAATATAGACTTGCCGGTTGGATCAAAAGCAAGACCCAATTGTATGCTGCCCACAAGAAACACATTTCACCTATAAAGACACATGTAGACTGAAAGTGAAGGGGTGGAAAAAAATATTCCATGAAAGTGGAAACCAAAAATGTACAGGAGTACAAAATCTATTATGAAATAGATTGTATGTAAAAAAAAATCATAAAAAGAGACAAAGAAGGTCATTAGATAATGACAAAGGGATTAATTCAGCAAGGGAATATAACAATTGTAAATGTGTGTGCACTCAACACTGGAGCACTCAGATATATAAAGAAAATATTATTAAAAGTAAAGAGAGAGATAAACTCCAATACGATAAGAGTTGGGGACTTCAGCACCCCACTTTCAGGAATGACAAATTGTCTAGACAGAAAATCAAAAACGAACCATCAGACTTAATCTGCATTATAGACCAAATGGACCTAATAGATGTTTACAGAACACTTCATAATCAGGGGAAAAAAAGAAGTCATAGACTGTCTCTGAGAGTCCCAAATCCTGGACTCTGCAGAAAATAATCTCAAAAAAGCCATTATAAATATTTTCAAAGAACCACAACAAGCCGTGTTTAAAAATTAAAAGAAAATATCAATGATGTACCACAAAAAAGCAAATATTAATAAAGAGATAGATGTTATAAAAATAAAGAAATGAAAATCCTGTCACTGAAAAGTACAACTGAAATTAAAACTTCAACAGAAAATATGAACTGATGAAAGAATGAATTAGTAAACTTGGTAATACCTCAATATCTATTACACAATCTGATGAACAGAAAGAAAAACAAAATGAAAAAAGACTGAAAAGAGCCACAGAGACCCATAAGACACCATAAAATATACCAACATGCTCACATGGGAGTATCAGGAATATAAGAGCTTATTAAGGTTCACTATAGTTATCTCATTTTCCAGATCTCACTGCTAAGTTTCTGGCTAGTTTTTCAGTCTTCTGCTTGCCCTAACCAAGAGAGAGAGAAAAGATCAAAAACATCTTTGAATATATAATGACTTAAAACTTTCAAATCTGATAAAATAACATTAATATACACATCCAATATGTTCAGTGAATTTAAAGTAGGATACAAGAAAAAATATACACATCTTCAAATATTATAATCAAATTGTTTAAAGACAAAGACAAAAAAAATTCTTGAGGACAGAGAAAAATGAAACATTACATATAGCCAAACACCACTATAATTAACAACTAATTTTATATTTGAAACAATGGAGGCCAAAAGGAAGTGGAATTATATATTTATAGTGGTGGAAAAAAAATAAACAACCACCTGTCAACCAGTAATTCCATACCTATAAAAGCCATTCTTCAAAAATAAAACAAAATAGAGTTATTATAAAAAATTTTAAAACAAAAAAATTGTCATTAGCATATCTGCCTTAAAAGAAATGCTAAAAGAAATTCCCACCCTTTGGGCTCAAAAGAAATGACACTAGACAGTAATTTGAATCTACACCAAGAAATAAAGTGCACTAGAGGAAAAAGAGTAAGCAACTTCTAAGTAGCCAAATTATTCAAAATAAGCTAATATCTATCCAGCTAGTGAATTTAAAAAAATAAATAAACATTATTTTAAAAATGAAGTGCCTGCACTCATAAAACTTTTCTGTCTTCCTCTTAAGTCTTCCAATGTTCCAACATCCAAGCCAGAAACCTGGGAACATCCTTTACTCTTAATTTTCCCTTAGTTTTTATTCCCCAACCGATAAATGATCTTTGATCTTTTTTTATTCTACTAAGTAACTGTTTCTCAAAGATACATGATCTTTATTTCATCTAGTATCCCTGTTTCCTTAGCCTCACAATCATCTTAAAACTGCAGTAAGCTCTGACAGGTTTTGCTTCTTTGTCTTGTTGCGATCTAATTAATTTTATGCATAAAGGTCAATGGGAGATTTCTAAGATGACTCTCAAGTTTCCCTAGTAAATAGGCTCTGTGTAATACCTTTTCCTTGAGTGTGAAGAGTTTTTGTAAGCATGATAGAATCAGGGTTCTCTTGATTGTGTTACATCATATGGGAAAAGTAGTGGGATAGTCCCCGTTGTGATTTTTCTATGTTATTAGCAGATGGGAAAGAGTTTTCTGCTGGCTTTGAAGAAGTAAGTTCCCAATCCATGAGAGTATTACATGGCTAGGAGCTGAAAATGGACTGTAGGAGCCAAAAGCAATCCCCAGATTACATTTAACAAGAAAATTGGGAAATCAGTATTACGAGTTTGGGGAACTGAATTCTGTCAACAACCCAAATGACCTTGAAAGAACCTTAAATGATCGCCTAGCCCTGGCTTACACCTTGATTTTAGCCTAGAGAAACCTTAGGTAGATGACCTTTGCCTGGACTGACCTATGGAAACTGTGATATCATAAATGAGTGTGATTTTAAACCACTCATTTTGCAGTAATTTGTTATGCACCAATAGAAAACTAAGAATGCTATAACTCTTGTTTCTTCTTTAGCTTCTCTTTATAAAATATATTGCTCATACTCCAATCTATACTTTGACCAAATGGCACTTCTTCAATTTATAAGGTATACTACACTCTTTTGGGGGATCTTGTGGCGGTATTCTGTTCTATTTGATAAGAAACCTTTCACAGCTTCTTTATATCTGTCTAAATCTATTTAATCATCAGGTCTTCACTAAAAGTTTCTTAGTATCTTTGGAGTAGATTTTTGCCTTAGAGTCATCTTGTACTAGGCAGATTGTGAACATTCAGCAAATGATAGATAATAGTTTTTAAGTGATGATAGCTAATTTAGTCATGAAGATGACTAAAGTGAGTGGGCTGTTTTCGCCATATCTTTTGAGTGATCAAATTAAGTTGACCACTTGTTGACATAATCACTTATTTGGCATGTCAAACCCTGAAAAACCATTATATAGAATTGGCCTTTTCACATCTTACTAATAGTAAATGATTATATACCTATTACTGCATAAATATCCCTAAGAAGTTTTATATGCTTATTGGAAAAATTTTCCACAAACATTGCCTGATTACTAATAATATATTTTTTTCATTCTCTCTCAGAATGACAGGTAGGCAGCTCTCTCTGATTTTGAAGAGCAGAAAATAAATAAACTACTGACCTTTAGAATGCATTATTCATGAATATAAATATGTACATTATACTATTTAAGCAACTCTTTTAAAGGAAACTTTACGTATATATTCAAGCCAAACATTTAAATCTACATAATGCATTGGTTATCCTATACATAGCTTACTATTTATTATGAAAATATTCTCAATTTAAAAATCCAGCAACCTAATACATATAATAAAACATATATTCTAATTTGTTCATTAAATAATTCATATTATTCAGAAAAATATTGGTCAAGTGATTTCATTTATGACACTTTAATTCCATGAGTAACAGATTAACATATACATCCAGGTAAAACTTGAATGTCTCTAAAATCATAATGTTTAACTCTAGGGAAATCAAATCTAGCAGTAAAAGACATTCTCAGTGGTCCAAATTACAAAAGGAAAAGGAAGACATATCAATCCTGATCTTGGTTTAGGTGTGACATTTAAATCTTATTTTTTTCCAATCTAGTAATCCACTTTCCTCTTTGAATAGTTAACTATGAAGTGTTATCCTAGATATTCTTCTAATCGTGTTAGCATATAACCTATAAACTACCCTGCAGTTAGCTTAAATAGTAACTAGAGACTGTCTTTTTGTTGGCCCTATACTCCATTGGTTTTCATATCTGTTCTACCTTAGTTTCTATCTACATTTTACATGCATGTTCCCTTTTGCCCCAGAGTTTGAGGAATCTGGATTCTCTTCTTCTTCTGTGTCATGGCTTTTAATACCCCATCATCAAGTACTTTATGTACAACTAGCCTTTGAGACACTCAATATATTTTTTTAATTTCATTTCTAAAAATAGGAAACGTGAAAATAAACTGGCCTTTTCTCATTTGATTTCATATGCACACAGAAAGAGTTTGTTACCTATGAATTTGTAACATATTTTCCCATAATACTATCAAAATCCAACAGGATAATTCAATGAGTTTCTTATAAATATAAGCCCATATTTAAAATCACATGTCTTTTCCAAGCATACCATGATGCACAAGTTTCATTTCCTAATAATATTCCATACATATTAGAGTGCTTGGATATCTATATATTCTAATTTATTTTATAAACCAGAGCAATATGTAATAAATATTTGATTTAACTTAGTTTATGCTTTATGGTGCCACCAGTAAATATTTCTTTCTTCATTTTCTTTTTTTTGACAAGGTCTGGCTCTATTGCCCATACTGGAGTGCAGTGGTGCAATCTCTGCTCACTGCAACCTCTGCCTCCCAGGCTCAATCTATCCTCCCACCCCAGCCTTCTGAGCAGCTGGGACTACAGGCATGTACCACCACAGCTGGCTAAATTTTTGTATTTTTTGTGGAGAAAGGGTTTTGCCATGTTGCCCAGGTTGGTCTCGAATTCCTGGGCTCAAGCAATCTACCCACATTGGCCTCCCAATGTGCTGGGATTACAGACGTCAGCCACCACACCGGCCACAATATTTCAACCAAGATATACACTAGTGTAATTTTTATAGACATAGTATTTGTTTTCTAGACCATTCACTTCTTATAAAATTACACAATTTTAATTGTTAAAATAATACACATAAGCAACATTAGTTAAGAAGGTATCTGAGTTTGATTCTCAATGCTACTTTCCTTTATAATTTCTATACATTTGGATAATTTTATTCAACTTTTAGAATTCTATTTATTTTTGTAACATGGAGATAATAATAATACAACATAGTTACAGAAACTTTAAGAATAATTTATGTGAAAGAAGTTTTAAAATGTTAATCTTATACAAATGCTGGCTAAAAATAATATACCATAGTATTTATAAAAAGAGATGAGATGGGATAAGAATGACAGTATCATTAAGCACTTGTCCCAGGAATTTATTCCACATCTCAGTAATTTCTATCTGATTGCAAGGATCCATAGGAATTATAACTGATTCCCCCATTTATTTATGTTTCTAACAGACTGGAAACATCAAATTAGAATTCAGTCTTTTTTCTCCCCACGGCTTTTAGTATCAAGTTTCCATTTGAACAACCAATGCATTTGTCTAAACCACCAGGGTGCCTAACTCTAAAAGAAGGTGGAGGCGTATACACACTAACTTTTATGTCATCTTGTCATGCTGTGGTATCTCAGGGTGCTTTGCAATGACATTAAACTTAAAAACGTTATCTCTCCTGCTGAGTTAATTAGTTAAAATCAGGTAAGTGGCAATGACAACAAACACATCTTAAGTTCAAACTTAAACCAGAAGCCAATATCAATAGACATAGAGCAGTTCCTTGAAGCAGGTGTATTGTAGCTCAAAGGGAGACCACCTGCAGAGATATATTTCAGCAAGGAAGATGTTAGGAGCCCTGTTTTAGTTGACTTCAAATTATGAGTGGTGAAAAGAAATCTAGTCCAAGAAGGTAAGTTTTTATTTTTGACAAGCATTGTGAATTGGAGTTAGCTTAGTGGTATAACATGACCTTCAACAAGTGCCACTGGAACAAGCTTTTCATCCAATGGTATAGATTCTGAATAATTGGCAGCAACTATGTTTTGAATCAATCACAGTCCATTAAATAAATGAGTTAGGCTGCCAGTGAAGGAAATGGCAGATGTTTTACACCTTGTAAAAAAATGACCAAGACACCCACTGAAACCATCCAAAGAAGAGGTGATGTTCTGCATTTCCTTCCAGCTAAGAGCACATACATTCAGATATTGAGATCAATAAGCACAAATTCAAATTGTTTAACCACAGTAATATTCCATGGAATCACTCTCTGCCAAGGAAAAGAACCTTAGGAGGAGCATTTACTACAGGTACAATCCCACAAATTTTCTGCAAGTTGTTACTCTTAGAAAGGTCTTGGGCAATTATATGTTTTCATTTTTTTCTTTGTAATTTTATTTTATTAATATTATTTATTTATTTATTTTGAGACAGGGTCTCTTTCTGTCTCTCAAGCTGGAATGCCATGATGCGATCTTGACTCACTTCAGCCTCAGCCACCCAGGCTCAGGGCTCAGGTGATCCTCCTACCTCAGACTCCTGAGTAGCTGGAACTACAGGTGCATGCCACCATGCCTGGCTAATTTTTGTATTTTTTGTAGAGATGGGGTTTCACCATGTTGCTCAGCAGGTCTTGAGCTCCTGAGCTCAAATGATCTTTCTGTTTCTGTCTCCCAAAGTGCTGGGATTACAGGCATGGGGCACTGCATCTGGCCATGTCATTTATTTTAAATTCCTCTGCGATGAGTTGTATTATTTTTTCAAATTATTCCCGTCTCTTCATTTTGCTTATAGGAATTGACTTGCTTTGGCCAAGAAATGTGAGCAGAAGTGATGAGAACCACTTTCAACCAAAGTTTTCAGAGTCATCACATGGTATCACCATGACTTCCTTTCCCTTTTCCTTGAGATTTAGGACATTCCCCATAGAGGACATGCCTAGGTCCCAACATGAAAAAACACAGCCCACAAAAGACATCAAATATAATTGAAGAAGTTGTAGTTGTAGGTTTTTGAGTTTTGAGACTGGCTCATTACTATAGCATAACTTAACCAAAACTAATTGATGCAGTTTTCATGCTAAAACAAAGAAGCAAGTAAGTCAGCAAAACAAAAAAGTAGGCAAACATTTGGAAAACAAAATATAAATCATTAACAAAGAGAATAGAGTTGCAAATATCTAGAAAAGGCTACCCACAACAAGGCATTTTAAAGCAAAATCGTCTCAAAATATTCCACAGATTAACAGTGTTTCCTACATTATAAGTTTCACTGAAACTGGCATGTTTAACTTGAAATATCTTAAATATCTTAAAAATAGATACCTTACAAAAGAGAAAGGAGGAAAGAGAAAAACAGGAAAACTTCTAAGGATGAGCTTATTGGAGGTGAAAACTCTTCAAAAAACTTCAGAAATGATTCTCCACCACTAAGGTAAAAATCATATACAGAATAATAAGAACTCCACCTTTGTAATTTAGGCCTATAGTTGGTGTGGGAAAGCATACAGTGATTATATGGAGGTAAATTTAATTTTCAATTTGTCTGATTTCATACTTCTTACATGCTACAAGAAGAAAGACAAAACCAGGGAAGGCCATTGCACTCATGTTACTCTCTTCTCACTAACAAACTGTCTCCTATATTCCCACAGTCTATAGAGCACTGTTTCTGAAAGTCATTTGGTTTCTAATTATAGCACCAACATTAACTCCTAACACTGGAAATATAAAAGAAACGACATATGTGTACTATGCTATTACATAGAATAAAGAAATTATTAAGTAAATGTATACAGGGAAATAGGAGAAATATTTTTTGTAGAACCACATATTGAAAATGACATAATGAAAAGACTTTTTTCTATGTGAAAAGTGTATGTATAACCTTGATCATGAAAGGAACCACCACCCAAGCATCTGTTCACTTTGGCACTGACAAGGTACAGTTTTAGAAAATCAAATTAGAATATCTCCTGTAACATATAAGTTGCTGGGTAAGTTATCACTGATTAATGGTGTGGCAGACAAAAGCATTTTCAAATAATTTTAAAGATAGAAGCTCTTTGAAGAAAAATACTTTAAAAATTGACCAGTAAGTGGGATTTGTTTTAGAAGTTTCCTATACGCATATACTTTTCCAAGGAAAACATTAGTCAAAAAGATGGAAAAGATCCAAGTGAATATTTATCCCTCTACTCTGCCTGAGCATCTAGAGACTGATAGTTTGCATATAAGAAACACTATGGGTTAAAAGGTTAAGGTAAACATTGCTAATCTGCCTTTTTTATTCCTTTGAGTGTATAAGCAGGGTGGCTGTGGTTAATGTACAAATTGAGTATGATAAACATAAAAGTTTTTCTGTATATCTAACTCAAAGTTATCAAACATAAACAATAGAAAAAGTATGTACCACAATTTTAAATAATGCACCAGATCACCCACAAAGATGACCACTTTTTGGTCAATTTACTTCTCTAAAAATTAAGATTATTTTTCCCCACCAAATATAATTTATCTTTATTAAACTGAATGCATTTCATCTTCCCCAAATTTGGAATAAACCAGAATTGTTAACTTTAATTTTACAATATCCACCCATGTATTCTAGTGCACCTTATGTGGAGAAAAACATCACTTCATATGAAGACAAACACTGGAAAAATATTATTGTTTTGTGTAAAAATTAATATGTTAATTGTTGACTTTCCTGAGTTTTTCTAAGTTGGTGCTAGCAGGAAGATATTTGAAAATGTTTAGTACATGTAATCACACAGTGAAGAGTTGATACACTTTGATCTAGAAGAATTTAGTTAAGTAAGGGTAATAATTAAGGGGTTATAATCATAAAGCCTGAGACAAATTTGAAAACACTGATCAGAAAAAAAAAACATATAACAAATAAAAAGTGGAGTGGGATTCTCAAGTAGTCTTCATAATGGAATGTATACACTTGACACTTGACAAAAAGATGCCAAAGTGCTATTCTGTAATCCATTGTAAGAACGTTGACCAAGACAAAAAATAATTAAGGCATAGGCACATTGGAAATTGCACCTTTTATATTTGAAATATAATCATCTGCTTTTCAGTACTCTAACTGATACCTTTGACTTGCTGTATTCTCAGTTCCCCAGTGATTTTCCACCATTGGTTAGTACAAGTCAGTGCCATATTTGCCAGTCATCTAAACCTTGTTCACTGCTACCTTTCCAATCCCTAGTGCATATTAAGTAGTCAATACATATTTAAAGAAACAATTATTCTTTCACTATGTGGATGTTTGGCTTATTCATCTTCCTAATCCGTTTTCCCATAGATTATCAGAACTACAGATTAGCCACATTCTATATTGTTTCCATTATATACATAATATATATAATTAAAATTAATATGTTAATTGTTGACTTTCCTGAGTTTTTCTAAGTTGGTGCTAGCAGGAAGATATTTGAAAATGTTTAGTACATGTAATCACACAGTGAAGAGTTGATACACTTTGATCTAGAAGAATTTAGTTAAGTAAGGGTAATAATTAAGTTATATATATATAAATATAAAAACTCATGAAAACAGAAGCTTTCTTTATACAAATTATTACATCTAAGACAGAAAAATTTATTAGAAATAATTCAACCCATTTTCACCACAGGGAATAGTTACTGTTATAGCCTTACAACAAATTATGTAAGAGTTGAGTAGCTTTTAAGAACCAACATATTTTAATTAAGGTTACATGTTAGATATTAAATAGAAGGTGGTAGGATATTTGTATTAATCAGTTTTTAAGACCTATAATTCGCTTAACAGATACAGTGACTATGAAAGACACTGAAATGGATAGAAGATAAAAAATTAAGAAGCCAGAAAGTGGAAAACCTAAGTAGAAACTAAAAATAGAAATAAATGACCAGGCGAATGCTTACTTTATTTATACACCTCTTAGCACATTTCTTTTTTACAAAGTATGAATATATTTAATCCATTTTTACTAAAGCAACTTTATTTAGCTGGCTGTTTACCTTTCTGTAAAGCCTCATTACCCATAAAAACAAAGAATGAAGTTGATTAATGTGCTCTAAGTGTGATATTCAAATTATAATTTTCATATACGTAAATGGATGCTTCTGCAGAATTTTGTTTGAGAATTTACGGAGTTAGCACCCTCCAAACCACTAATCAGTTTCTTTTTATGATGACAGCTGCAGTAAATTCTTTTGGAATGTTAATTTTCATTAGTGTCTTCCCTTCCTGTGGACTGTATTCCTGGCTCAGGAGTGATTTCATCATTGCAAACTAAAATTTGTGAGGAAAGACATTTGGATCATTCATTACTTTTCTAAGAGTGCACAAAGATAGAAAGAATTGGAAACAAAAATTCAGATGGGTGGATTTCAAATATGTGAAGTTAATATAAATAAAATATATGATAGCTAAAGATGCACTACTTTCATTAAAAAATTTGATTAAGTTGTTGCTGACTACATTTGTTAAGATTGATATATCAAACAAAAGAAAGAAAGAAAAATGCTTAAACACAGAAAAGTGACAATGTCTTTGAATTTTGGAGAAAAATAAAAATATTAACTTTAGTAATTAAATGATAATATTTTAATTAATATGATAATTTTCTACCTAAACAACTATTTTGTGTAGTTGTATAGATTACCATTAATCATTTTTGACTTTTCAATGAAATCATTTAGTTTTAAAGAAAGCAATAAAACTTGTTCACCTTCACTGTGTGCCTCTCATATTCCAGGTGTGTCATCTCTAGAACAGCAGCAAAATTATTATCGCATTTAAAGGTGAGGAAACTGAGGCACAGCATTTTTGGGAAGCTTGCCCAATGTTACTTGGCAGAGTGAGATTTGAAGCTAAGCAGTTTGGATTCAGAGTCTGGAATCCTCATTGGGTATACTTATTAAATTCATGGAAAGAAAGCATAAAATTCAAAGCAGAGATGGCAAATGGATTAACGCCTTGTCCTATCATATATTAAGAATAAAGCTTAAATCTATATTTTTAATATCCTGTTAAACCATGTTTTATAGAATTGCTTCTGTTTCTCATACTAACTCCCAATTTGCCTGAATAGCAGCATTGGTTCCTGTTAATTTGGAATTTTCATGCTTGGATGATAGTATTAATGTTTTATGCCAGTGTAAATGTTAAGTCTCCAATCAAAGGGCCTGAATATATTAACATTATGCCTCTGTGCATAGGTATGAGAAGATAAGATGAATTATGCTGTCTGAAAAATTATTTTTGTTCAAACTAGATATATTTGTTTAAAAAACTGCTAGTATAGAGAAAACTTTTGATGTTTTCATTGCACTTTTGAAGACTGAGTAAAATATTTTTCCACAAGGTCAAAATAATTGTCAATCTTAGATTTTTCAATCTCGATATTTCCAAATATTATATGTATATATATACATACAAACATATAAAATTAAGAGATAAATGTAATCTATAATATTGTTCATTGTAGATCTTATTTCCTATTTTTTCCTTAAATATTATTGCAATTTTTAACATCTCTAGAGAATGCTAACCTATAAAAATTGATTAGTTTTCAGCAAAAAAATTACATAAAACTGCTACTTGGCAAGAAATTGTCTGCTTTATTTTCATCCTTCTACTTTCAGATTTTTCTCTGATAATTAGTAAGAGCTAACACCACTTTCACTTTTTTATCATCTATTCTCTTCTTAACTGTCTGTAACATGATTGTCCTTTTTGTCAGTCTATTCAAATGGCCCTCAGGAATACTGTGAGGTCCTCATTTCCCTTTATGACTATGCCACTATATTATCATCTTTCTGTATTTGTAAATCCCCTATTGGCTGAAACACAAATTGATTTTAAAACCTGTAGTTACAGTGATAATGGATTACAGAGTATATTACACTATGTGGGTCATGAGGGTGAGTATGAGGATATCCTTTATGCGACCCAGGAAAGGTGCATATTATAAAAGGTGCTCCTCATACAAATGAAATAAAGGTATATGCACAGAAAAGTAGTGTTCTAGGATTGACAAAATTACATATACATTTTTAAGAAAGTAGACAGTTGAAATTCCAATAGGCCTATTTTATGCTTTGAAAAATGAAGTATTGATTTATGGAAAGTCCTTAAGTAAACTTGATGGGGGTAATATTGTTATTGTTGTCTCTTTCATTCATGCAGCATACACCCTATTACATAAACTTTGGTGACATCATTTATAAAAACTATGAAAAAGAAATTAATGCATTTAAGTTTTATGATGGCACCCTAAAGACACCACTCAAAACATAAATGTTTTCTTACAGATCTGTCAGGAATATTTTAATATCGATGGTTGTTTAGCATTTGTTTTTCCTTGAGAATTGCTTTTCCATGGGTTCTAAGGTGTGTAGAAGTTTTTTTGTCTTAATGATTGGGGGATATTATTGTCATTTTGAAGAAGAGGATGGTCTGGGTGAGACAGCCTTACAATAAAGATTTTCCTACATCCCATACAACGTTTTAATGTCACACAGAGTATTTATTTAGCTTGAAACCCTGTTTCTACAAGAAAGACACTAAGTAATTGAAATATAGAGTTCTAAAAGGTAATATAGAGTTCTAAAACGTAAGTGTATCTCAGTTGAAAATGAGATAAATTTTACAAAGTCAAATGTATGATTGTTAGTAATTGTTGAGCCTTAAGAATTTTGAGTAAAATTTTTCATGTCTTTCTAATCTTTGCCACTCTCAAATGTGGGAATAATGATATTTGTTTTGTGTTGGGACTGTAAAGATTAAAGGATAATATGTAAGTGTTTAGTGTCTTGCCTGACACATAGAAGACACTAGATGAAAAAAATTTTTTGAGAGACTGTGTCTTGTTCTGTCCCAGGCTGGAATACAGAGGCACAATCACAGCTCACTGTCGCCTGGACCTCCTAGGCTCAAGTGATTCTCCTACCTCAGCCTCTTGAGTAGCTGGGACCACAGGCATGAGCCATCATGCCTGGATAATTATTAATATTTATTTTTTGTAGAGATTAGTTCTCACTATGTTGTCCAGGTTGGTCTTGGACTCCTAGCTTCCAGAAATTCTCCCTCGTTGCCCTCCAAAAGTGTTGGAATGATAGGTGTGAGCCACCACTCCCAGCCAAAATAAAAATCAGTACTGTCAATAAATACTATCATTACTGCTAATATAATTATTGCTATTAATAATAGGATACTATTTTATACTAGATTATTATATATATTACATTATGGTGTTACATAGTAATAATTATTATTATAAGTCATAATAAATAGTAGTAGTAATAGCAGTACACTTATAGTTATGCTGTCTCAAATTTGGAATATTGTAATAGAGTCGGGCTCCATGTCAGGTGTTTAAACCACAGGTTTTTCTAAAAGCCTCACCCTCCCTTTCCTCTTTAGAACCACAATTTAACAGGCTGATAAGAATACACTTGCCTGTGTGTGTCTCCCTATTTGGCAATGACAGGAAATTTATGTATTTATTTATTCATTAGAGATAGGGTCTCTCTCTATCACCCAGGGCAGTGGCATGATCATGGCTCACTGTAACCTCAAATTTCTGGGCTCAAGTGATCCTCCTGCCTCAGCCTCCTAAGTAGCTGGGATTACAGGCACACACCGCTATGCCTGGCCAACTGACAGGAATTTAAGCCTCGCCTGCATCGACACTTGTCTCAGTCTAACCTGTTTGTTGCTATAAAGGCCCAACTTACCCTCCTTTAGTTTATGCAAATGAGCCCAAACCTGCCTGTATCAGACCAGCTCTCACTAGGACTCAGCCCCTTGTGTGAGCAGTAAGCTTTCTTTCAAGTGCAAAACAAAACAAAACCCATGCTACTTATAATTATCTGAAACTAGAATCTAATTCCACTTTACACATAAACACAAAGTATTTGTTTTATAAATTTTATATACACTGAATTTTCTGGGAACCCAAAAACTGTGTATCCAGAAAGAACTCTACATATATTATATGACATTTTTTCAAAGCTGTTCATTATTTCAGAAAATCACATCCCCAGTGGCAATACCTCTTATGGTATTTAAGACATTAATAAGTCACCTGTATCGATCTATATTTGTAGCTGTCAGAAATAGGTTGCAGAGAACTGACTTTTATTTATTTATTTATTTATTTTGAGACACAGTCTCGCTCTGTCGCCCAGGCTGGAGTGCAGTGGCGCTATCTCAGGTCACTGCAACCTCCACCTCCCGGGTTGACGCCATTCTCCTGCCTCAGCCTCCGGAGTAGCTGGGACTACAGGCGCCCGCCACTACGCCCGGCTAATTTTTTGAATTTTTAGTAGAGACGAGGTTTCACCATGTTAGCCAGGATGGTCTCGATCTCCTGACCTCGTGATCTGCCCGCCTCGGCCTCCCAAAGTGTTGGGATTACAGGCGTGAGCCACCGCGCCCGGCCAGAACTGACTTTTTTTTTTTCCTTTTTTATTTTTATTATTATTATACTTTAAGTTTTAGGGTACATGTGCACAATGTGCAGGTTAGTTACATATGTATACATGTGCCATGTTGGTGTGCTGCACCCATTAACTCGTCATTTAGCATTAGGTATATCTCCTAAAGCTATCCCTCCCCCCTCTCCCCACCCCACAACAGTCCCCAAAGTGTGATGTTCCCCTTCCTGTGTCCGTGTGTTCTCATTGTTCAGTTCCCACCTATGAGTGAGAATATGCGGTGTTTGGTTTTTTGTTCTTGCAATAGTTTACTGAGAATGATGATTTCCAATTTCATCCACGTCCCTACAAAGGACATGAACTCATCATTTTTTATGGCTGCATAGTATTCCATGGTGTATATGTGCCACATTTTCTTAATCCAGTCTATCATTGTTGGACATTTGGGTTGGTTCTAAGTCTTTGCTATTGTGAATAGTGTCGCAATAAACATACGTGTGCATGTGTCTTTATAGCAGCATGATTTATAGTCCTTTGGGTATATACCCAGTAATGGGATGGCTGGGTCAAATGGTATTTCTACTTCTAGATCCCTGAGGAATCACCACACTGACTTCCATAATGGTTGAACTAGTTTACAGTCCCACCAACAGTGTAAAAGTGTTCCTGTTTCTCCACATCCTCTCTAGCACCTGTTGTTTCCTGACTTTTTAATGATTGTCATTCTAACTGGTGTGAGATGGTATCTCATTGTGGTTTTGATTTGCATTTCTCTGATGGCCAGTGATGGTGAGCATTTTTTCATGTGTTTTTTGGCTGCATAAATGTCTTCTTTTGAGAAGTGTCTGTTCATGTCCTTCGCCCACTTTTTGATGGGGTTGTTTGTTTTTTTCTTGTAAATTTGTTGGAGTTCATTGTAGATTCTGGATATTAGCCCTTTGTCAGATGAGTAGGTTGCGAAAATTTTCTCCCATCTTCTCCCATTTTCTCCCTGTTCACTCTGATGGTAGTTTATTTTGCTGTGCAGAAGCTCTTGAGTTTAATTAGATCCCATTTGTCAATTTTGGCTTTTGTTGCCATTGCTTTTGATGTTTTAGACATGAAGTCCTTGCCCATGCCTATGTCCTGAATGGTAATGCCTAGGTTTTCTTCTAGGGTTTTTATGGTTTTAGGTCTAACATTTAAGTCTTTAATCCATCTTGAATTAATTTTTGTATAAGTTGTAAGGAAGGGATCCAGTTTCAGCTTTCTACATATGGCTAGCCAGTTTTCCCAGCACCTTTTATTAAATAGGGAATCCTTTCCCCATTGCTTGTTTTTCTCAGGTTTGTCAAAGATCAGATAGTTGTAGATATGCGGCATTATTTCTGAGGGCTCTGTTCTGTTCCATTGATCTATATCTCTGTTTCGGTACCAGTACCATGCTGTTTTGGTTACTGTAGCCTTGTAGTATAGTTTGAAGTCAGGTAGCTTGATGCCTCCAGCTTTGTTCTTTTGGCTTAGGATTGACTTGGTGATGTGGGCTCTTTTTTGGTGCCATATGAACTTTAAAGTAGTTTTTTCCAATTCTGTGAAGAAATTCATTGGTAGCTTGATGGGGATGGCATTGAATCTATACATTACCTTGGGCAGTATGGCCATTTTCATGATATTGATTCTTCCTACCCATGAGCATGGAATGTTCTTCCATTTGTTTGTATCCTCTTTTATTTCATTGAGCAGTAGTTTGTAGTTCTCCTTGAAGAGGTCCTTCACGTCCATTGTAAGTTGGATTCCTAGGTATTTTATTCTCTTTGAAGCAGTTGTGAATGGGAGTTCACTCATTATTTTGCTCTCTGTTTGTCTGTTATTGGTGTATAAGAATGCTTGTGATTTTTGTACATTGATTTTTGTATCCTGAGACTTTGCTGAAGTTGCTTATCAGCTTAAGGAGATTTTGGGCTGAGACAATGGGGTTTTCTAGATATACAATCATGTCATCTGCAAACAGGGACAATTTGACTTCCTCTTTTCCTAATTGAATACCCTTTATTTCCTTCTCCTGCCTAATTGCCCTGGCCAGAACTTCCAACACTATGTTGAATAGGAGTGGTGAGAGAGGGCATCCCTGTCTTGTGCTCGTTTTCAAAGGGAATGCTTCCAGTTTTTGCCCATAATATCTTCTCTGGAAGTCATATCTGTGTAATTACATAGTGACATATGTATTATTAAGTTATACTTTATTTCCTTTCATTTCTCTTTCATACATGTAGATCATTGTATTGATTTATAAAATTACATGTATAGGTAGATTTTATTGTCTGTTATTTTATTTTATTTTATTTCATTTTGAGACAGAGTCTTGCTCTGTCACCTAGGCTGGAGTGCAGTGGCATGATCTAGGCTCACTGCAAGCTCCGCCTGCTGGGTTCCTGCCATTCTCCTGCCTCAGCCTCTCGAGTAGCTGGGACTACAGGCACCCGCCACCACGCCTGGCTAATTTTTTTTGTGTGTGTGTTTTTAGTAGAGACGGGGTTTCACCGTGTTACCCAGGGTGGTCTCGATCTCCTGACCTCGTGATCTGCCCACCCCGGCTTCCCAATTATCTGTTATTTTTATTGTGTAGATTTTCTTAGTTCACTTTATATATAATAAGGTTGACAGTCAAAGATGTAGAACATTCTGAAATGTTCCTCTATGTCTTTAATTAATTAAATATCCAAACTTTTCTTATTCACAATTTTTAAAATGGCAGAGTAGAGTAATTGATACGTGTTTGATATTGTTTTTTGATGTCATGAAAAGGAGAACAATGTTGTGTAGTGTCTTAGTATTCCTGCCTTCATTTTATATTCCTCTGTAATATACTGCAGTGATCTTATTACAGAATGAAACTTTAAAAAAACCAAGGAGTGACATGGGTTAGAAGGAATCCAAGGTCATAAAATGGCACCATTACAGAAGTGGAACACAGAGTATTCCTACTAATAATGGAATTGAAGAATAAAAGCAAAAACAAGAATGAGGTGCAAAATTGATGGCTTTAAAGAAACAAACAAACAAATGACAAATTTCCCAAAGAAAGAGAAAAGGATGAAGTGTATTGGTTATACTTATAAAAATAGAAGAAAATTAATAAAAGAATATGATTGATATATTCCTCAGAATTTGCATATTTATTTAAATCGCTCTCTTTTTTCTTGTAGAGGGTTCTTGAGGCCTCGTTAAATTAGTTGCAGTAACTCATGGAACAAGATATCCACATTCTCCAACAATATAGAAACCAGAATTCAGCAGCTCTGCAAGAAATCTAGTCAACACATTTATTAGGATGATTTATTATTCACTGAGCACCAACTCAATGTTTCTTATAACAGGAAAAATAAACTTCTTTTCTATTTCAGATATTTTAAAATATAAACAAAAATAAATGGAAGAAAGAAATAGTCCCAACTCTACTACTATACCACTTACCTCTTTTTTTCTAGAAACTTATAACAGAAAAAAGTAGGTTCAAGCCCCTAAGGAATAAATGATTAAAACCAAGGAGTAAGGAAAATAACATTAAAAATGGAAAAGAAAGAATCATGGGAAAAAAAACCAAACACATAAATTCCAAGTTTCCAATCCAATTTGACCAGTAATTTGGGTACAGGGGCACAAGTATCCAGTAGGTTAAGTTCTTTCCTCTATCCTTCACCATTTTATTCCACAAATTAACATTCTAATTCTATCTGAACATTCATGTGTGTCTTCTTAAATGCTTTAAGATTCAAATTAATCATTTTTCTTAGTAATTATATTTTTCCTATGTAATGTTTGCATATTCATCCTCAAATTATCAATAATTTATATTACATATTCATGCAAGCCCAAGAGCTCACATACGATATAAATAGACCATTGAATTTTAGATACCTAGTAGCTGAGAATTATTAGCCTGTATCTTCACAAAAATATATATTATAACAAGATAATTGATCAGGATATAAATAATTTCTAATTTTTAAAAAAAATTCAACTTCTGCTTTACAACAACAAACACCAATAATGTAATGAAAGCTTGCTAAGTGAAAAGTATAGTGATAAATCCTTTTCAGACCTTTTATTTCATTGAATCCTTGCAGCAATGCTAGTGATATTTGTTTTTGCCACTTAATGGATGTGGAGGCTGAGGTGTGATGGATTAAGAAGGTTCTCATAGTCACAGAGAAAGTAAGTATACACCAAGATTCAAAATCATAATTCAAACTATGTTCTTAAACTTTCTTCTCTCTCTACTTCCCTCCAACAAATTAAGTTGATTTTTAACAAATTTTTTAAAACACAGAAAAGCACAAAATATTAATGTAATCAAAACTCATATTCATATCACCACACTCAAATATGAATTACTACTATGTTTATTTCTGTTCTGTTTTACTCTAAGAAAATAATATATTAGCAAGTAAGTTAATGGTCTCCTTAACCATCACCTTACATCTCCTTCAATCCTTCTCATAGATAATCACTGCTATGTAATACTTCTCATCAACTTAATTATTTCATGTGTATGATACAAATATGCCTACTTCATTCTGAAGGCCTCATTGAGTTTGACACTGAACCCATTACTAATTGTTCACGTGGCTACTCTATTGCCTCAGCATTTGAAGGGAGTATCTTTTACAGAAACTGAAGAGCTCTTTCTAGGAGTGACACCAGAAGCAAGAAGGTATCATCTTAGGTGATATTACACTTGCAGCTTTTTTCAGAATAATGGTTAGTTCAGTGGAGATAATGGGAAGACAACTAATTATTCATTTAAACAAGGTAAATTATATATACTTAGTTCATACTCTCCATTCCAAAAGTATCAATGTAATGTTCATCTTATAGAAGTATATGAATGTATAGAACATCAGTCATGCCAAATTTCATTTTATAATCCACCACAATACATAATTGCAAATGTACAAATCAAGCTTTTATGAAATTGTTTATCTCAACTATTTGCTCAAAAATGGCAAAAATGAAACTACGCATAAAAATCTAGTAAGGCCTAATATTTTATATTACTTCACCATGATGTAAAATGAGGTTTCACTAGAACATTTAGCTTCATACATGAGGACTGTATGATTATTTGAAATCAAATGGCATGGCAATTCAAAATGAACTTGTTCCTGTTCAGTATGTTTCCCATTTAATCTCATTCTGTCCTTATTTTTCAGTGCTTTGCTAAGTCGAACTACATAAGCAAGGCTTCCATAGCTAAGACTCCTGTATTCCTTGTTTCTGGACAGCTAAAGTAATGTCCTCTCACAACAGTGTATAAGTGATAGTACTACTACTTACAGAACAACTTAAATGATGGTTCCATACCCACTTGCAATATTGGTATTTTAAAGGAGGGCTGAGTAGTGCCCAGAACAAAAAGATTTGATTGGTGAGGATGGGTCTATCTTCTGGGATATATATATATATATATATATATATATATATACATTTTTTTTTTTTTGAGACAGAGTCTTGCACTGTCGCCCAGGCTGGAGCGGAGTGGGGCGATCTGGCTCACTGCAAGCTCTGCCTCCCAGGTTCAAGCGATTCCCCTGCCTCAGACTCCCGAGTAGCTAGGACTACAGGCGTGCGCCACCACGCCCAGCTAATTTTTGTATTTTTAGTAGAGACGGGGTTTCACCGTGTTGGCCAGGATGGTCTCGATGTCTTGACCTCGTGATCCACTCTCCTCGGCCTCCCAAAGTGCTGGGATTACAGGCGTGAGCCACCGTGCCCAGCCTCTTCTGGGAGATTTTAACGTAGCTATTTCTACTAATGGGAAAAGTTCTGAACTCAGAAAAATGCAAAATATAAGTCTTAGAAATGGCTTTTGGGATATAATTGTTATTGACATATAAAAAGGTAGAAAACACAAATTAAAAGGATATAAATTCAATTTGAAGACAGCTGAAAAGTAATTTTTCACGCACAGGGTAATTATAACACATGGAGAATAATTATAAAGGTATTTTTGATGGGCTCTTGTGCAGTGATATCATACCATGGACCAGACTGTGATAGAAACACATATCTCAGTCTATGTACTGAAATTTTGCAACAATTTCAGGCCTCATTTTTCTTGTAATACAAATGGGGCTAATACAACTTGTCATCTACTTCATAATGAATATTATGAGGATTCATGAGATCATTAAATGAAGATTCTCCAAGTGCTTAATTTACTCACTGGCAAGAACTCAAAATTCCATTCACCTTTTTAGGGCATTAGAGCATACGTGGTCCACAACGAGTTAATATATGTGCTTAATTTTCTTCCATCTATCTAGACAATCCTAGACCTGTGTGTGATACATAAATAGGATTATTTATAATGTGTTATGAAATCCTTATGGTAAGATGCAGAATTGCTGTTTAAGTAAATGAAAATAAATCTATTTTAACAGCAGCTTTAAAAGTCATCAGAATGGTCTGATACTACTTTGTCTCGTCCTATGTATAGGGAACTAAAGTTTTAAAGGGTCATACATATAAAATTATATAAATATGCGGACCATCAGAAGTAACATTAAAAGGACTAGGTTATACATTAGCAGTTTTTTGTGCCTTGTGATAAAAACCATTTGATTACTCTTTTTAACTAAACATGATCTGTAATGGAGATTAATTATAAAGGTATTTTTGATGCAGTATTTACAACCTATTGTCAAATTCCAAGCTAGGGGGTAAGAAAGCCTGTATCACTGAACGTCCTATTTATGATCTTTTAAAATAAATTCTCATTCTTTTGTGTAGTAAACATCTTGACAACATAAAAGCTCATAGCGATGTTCTAAGATGTTCAGATGTGATGATTATGAATGTTTGACACAGCCCCTTATTGGGCTCTTGTCTGAGAATCAGGATAGAAACTTTCACACAGGGCAATGGCTCTGTGGCAATCAGGCAAGATGACTGCTCCCAGGACATTGCCTGTCAGAACACAAGACCAGTAACCCTCAGAGGCAAGGGGTGTGCCAACTTACAGGACCCCAAAACTCATGCTTTTATGACAATGCCACACTGATTTGCCCACAAAGCTAAAATAAACAAAATATTTAAATCTGGTTTTCAGAAGGATATGAGTTGTTCATAAACCTGATACAGACTGGCAACTAACTCATTTGCTCAAGAAAAAGAAAAATTGTTTGTATTTGGTTTTGATAATAGAAGTACACTTTTAAAAAGAAAATAGATTAGCTCTGGCAAAAGACTTAAAGCACAGAGCCAAAATGAATACTAGAAGGGAAAAACGCTATTGATATTCACAGAAATGAAAATATTTTATAGGAAAATGTCATAACTGTGACATTAATTATGTAATTCAAAATGTGACAGTCATCTTCCAATTAAACAAATATTTCATAAAATCAATTCACCTATACTGCTGGGGACTCTGTGGAATATTTGGAACAGATACTATTAGGAGAAAATGTAGCTGAAAAAGAATTATCTCTTTCATCACAAGCTTTACTATTCCTGAAATTGACTCAATTTCTACTTGCTAGGCTTAGATATAAAACCATATTTCATACATGAAAATAAACTTAATCAAAATCTTTTGAAGCAGATTTGGAGGTATCAATAGTTTCTAAATTACTAATAATTGTAAAACTCTTTCAAAAACACCTGGTTTTTCTGCTCACTTACCTTCAAACATAAACAAACACATCTTACAAATCTCAAATCAAGTATATTGAAAGAAATAAAATGTATTCCTATTTTTTATAACTCCAACTTTAGGATGGTATGCATTAATAGGAAATATAGTAAAGTTTTTAGGACCCTGGATTCTAGTTGCTTTTAGAACCCTCCCTTATGAACAAGGAAAATAGGCTAAATAATTTTAGTTTTTAAAAATTTCAGTTTGCCATATATACAAACATGTTCAATTATTCTTAAATTTGTACTCTTTCAGATTTCATTTTAAATATTTTCCAACGATGCACCTGACTTACATTGCATTTTTATTTACTATATTCAATAATTTTGCCTCCTTAGCTTCACATTTTTACACAGCTGGTCAACACATAGATTTTTAGGTGAACTACTTACTAATGAAACAAAATATAAGTGCCTTGTATTTTTACCTCTACAATAATGGGTTTATATTGTGAACAGAAGTGTGCTAATACCCTGCTCTTAGGCTAATAGCTATGGTCTATCAAATAGAGTCTTTCTTCTTATAGCTTTATGTAGCTGCTTCTAATTATTCATAGTTTCTTCTAATTATACATAGTTGGCTTCATTTTTCTGGTGCAATACATTTGCCTTAAAAACAAATGACAGTTCTGCACAATAATCTCCATTTGATGAAAGGAACCTTTGTTGAAATGATCATTGTTGAAGGAAAGTAGAAGGATTCAGTATACCTCAAATCCTTTTTTTCACACAGAGTGTGTATAGCTGATATTGGGCACTGTTGTTTGCACATAATCTGATGCATGTGGGAAATCTAATTCAATGGAATTTATTACACAGTCTCTAGAGGGGACAGGGATGCAATACCAATGGATGTGAATTTCATGGTGCTCTTTTCACCAAACAAAAGTCTTTCTACTTAAAGTTTAGACTCCTGACTCCCCAAAATAGTTAAGATTGCTATTCAAAATAGAAAATTAGCCATATATATAAGCACCTTTAAACCGACTCTTCTATGAAATCAATTTATAAATACATACATATACATACACACATACACACACGTATGTGTGTGTATGTGTATATATTTATATCTTTATGTGTGTATTTGTGTGTATTTATGTATTGACTTCATAGAAGAAGGTGCTAAAGGTGCTGATAAACATCTAATATTATTTTCTCACTCTAGGATAGACCATGTTCTTCACAATTTACAGGCAATGTATTCGGTCTATTCATTATCTCCAGTGAAAATGATAAAAAATTAATTGAAAATTTATACTGTAAAAATATATATTTCACTATATTTCTTTCATATTGTATCATGAAATATATCAGTATTAAAAATGTTCCTAGTAAGCCTGAGAGTACTTATATGAACATTTGTCACATACAATATTTAACAGATGTCTCATTTCAGTGTTTCTATTACTAGAGAGTGTCAGCAATGATCTGGTGGATAGTGCATTACACCAGGAGCCAGAAAACCTAGATTCTTATGTTCTTGGCTCTGCTGTTGCTATTAAATAACATCAAACAATTCCTGGATCATCTGTACCTCATTTTATTCACCTTCCAAGCAAAGGGGAATATTTTTTCCTCCTGTAAAGTGTTATCAGGGAATGGTAAACATGGTTAAGCAACTCAGATTTCAAATTTCAGGTCTAAAGTCAAGACGATGGTCAAAAATTTGATATCTTATTTATGTAGATACTAGAAATTAAGGAGCAAGGCATTCTTGGAAGACTATCAAGACCAACCCAAAGTCTTAAATTCTTGGCTCTGATGCTGACTATTAAATAACACCAAACATTTCTGAATCATCTGTTCTTCATTTTATTCACCTTAAAAACAGAAGGGATTTTTTTCCTGCTATAAAGTGTTACCAGGAAAAGTAAACATAGTTAAATATCTCATATTTAAAATTTCAGGTCTGAAATCAGGATGGTGATAAGGAATTCAAATTCCCATTTATGTAGGTATCAGAAATTAAGGAGAAAAGCATTCCTGGAAGGCCATCAGGACTAAGATTATAGGAACTGAATTGGCAGAAGAAACCATGGTCTGGCAATTCTTCCGAGTGAAGTCACCACTTATCTGTACAGAAGAGCTGGCAGGTGTGCAAGTGATCATGTGATGATGTAACAATGCACCCAGCTACTTCCACTCTTTGCATAGAATGTGATCTCTTGAAACCGTAGTCCTAAAGCAGGGGCTTTGAGATCTGTGGTTCAGGGGTGGTTCCGTGTGTCCTTTATAATCTTAAACCTCACAGTCTCCACTGAAAATTCAAATTCTTTGTCACATGCCATTGCTGTTAGAGAATAGTAAGAGGAAGATGAAAATGTGTAGTATTTTCAATAGCTGTAACAGACCAGAGAATTGGAGTAACAATTCTAAGAGCAAGTAACCTAAAAGTATAGTTGATGTTGGACTAATGCAACGTTAAAGACTCTTAAGATTATCTTATTTCATGCTCAGGGTCCTCAAGAATACACTAGTTGCAGTGATTTTCAACCCTAGACTCACATAAAAAGCATTTGGGAATATGTGGTTAAAAAACTCTTGTGTACATGCCACAACCCAGGCCAACTAAATAAGAGTTTTCAGAAATGATTTCTGGATCTTGGTGTTTTAAAAGTTGTACAGGTGATTCTAATTTGCATCCAAGTTTGAAAGCCACTGATCCAGTGCGGTGTACAGCTCCTAACGATAAAAACTGCTTTTTGGCTGCTGAAAAGAAAAATCACAAAACATCTCTTCTTTCTCTTAAAAGAGCTGAATGATATATATGTGTGTGTGTGTGTGTGTGTGTGTGTGTGTGTGTTTGTATGTATATACATATGTATAAACCGCTCCTAAAACTCTTAAAGATTAGCAGCTAAGCCAATGTTTATTGACCTCTGGCAGAGTAGGGTACAATCCAAAGATTCAGTTTTTCACTCATCTGAGTCTATATTATCCTTTGAAATGCATGCATATAAACTCTGGTACTTCCACTCTGGAACTGTCTGCACAGGCTAAATATTACTTTTAAAGCCATTGCCTTAAAGTCCTCAAAGGAAGCTTTCTTCTCTAATTATTGATTTTTTGTCATCAAAAGAGTTATTCTTTTTGATTAGGGACCTAAGTGTTAACATGAATACTCTGACCTACATTCATGGCCCATATCCATCATTTATTTATTCAACACAGTATAGTATCACCTTAGAAATGTCACCAAATTTGCTTATTCCTGTAAAACACTGATAGAGAGCGTCACATGCAGGCTTTCTTTCTAGGTAGATATATATTACACTAATTTTTCAATTATCTACTTCAAACATCACTTTGATTCTTTAAATAGTTCTAAAAAGTAATTTATTTGCTTACTTAAGATTTTTCTTTGGGTTTCCTCACTTGCTAAAGCAGATTCTAGAAAGAATTTTCACATAACTTGCAACAGAGTCTAATTGCTGATCAGGTTGTACAAGTTTGAGTGGTCGGCTGCTTAATACCTAGCTAAAAGTCTTGTTGAAGAATCTTTAAAGAGAAACCATCTGGATTAAGGTAGCTAGATTTCCTTTGTTCCCCAAAGGGTTCATATGGCTTGTGCTTTCAGCCCAATGTCACCATTTTAAACAGTGGAACATCCTAAGAAAACATAAATTGCAATAATACATTTAGTATATCGATATTATTAACTATGTAATGTATACATTACAGAGAAAGCATGAAAGACATATTTTGTTGATTTTTCTCTTGAACAACTAAGTTATTTTATTTTATTTTATGTATTGGCTTATTACCTTTCAACCCAAGCTTAACTTTCTGTATTCTGTTTTGTGACATTGAGATTGATAGTCTGCACACTGTTTCCCAGACTCATTGCTACCTCACTGTCTGGTAGTGTCTGAGCCTGGAGGGAGTTTAGAAAGCAGGACAAGGAAGAAACAGATTTCTTTTTGGTCTCCAGTTTCTGCTGTTTCCTTCCAGTAACAGGGGCCAGGTACCATTCCAGACCCCAGCTCATTGCAGCATTCCTGTTATCACCTGCCATGTATCCCTCAGAGGTACCAGCTGGTCAGATTACCAGCTATGATGGTCCTCCATGTCAGAGGTACCAGCAATGGCACCAGTGGCACTACACCACTTTCCATGATGTTCTAGTGATTACAATCTTGTTCTTTGTTGTTTGAGCCCTAAGCGTGGGTAACTGATTCCTGTAGTTACTAATATCTGTGTCACTTTAGCATTTTCTTTTTTTGTTGTTGTTTAAGCCTTCCAACACTTATGTGACCATTTTTTGGGGGGAGGTATCAAATCCTATTAGAAAAATACCTACAGTGGCTTCAGTTTTCCCAGCCAAACCCTGACTCTGATATAGGATGAATTATGTAACTTTTATTTCCATCTTCAAAGAGATTTATTGATTTGAAAAACAACAAGGAACTACTTAATTGACATTAATTTGGGGAACAATGCAGTGATGCTGTACACAGGAAGCTTACAGTAAGTGAAGGCATCCACTGCTACCTAGTGGATGAGGAAAATGATGTCCCAGACAAGATGATAATCTGATTTTCCAGGGAAGGGTTTCACAAGAACCCTAATGGTGGAAAACACACGACAAATTATACATGAAATGATACATATCAGGACCAGATATGTCATTTGCAGGGCTGAGTGCAAAATGAAAATGCTGGATCTGCTATTTTAAAAACATATTAAAAATTACAGCACGGCAGCAGCAGAACTTTAACTTTGCCCTTTACAGAAGACTTTGCCCAATCTCTGGACAAGTGTCATGGACTAGATACTAAACATAGAAAATTTATTAAATGCCTTCTTAACTCTGGCACTTTATTTTACCAGGTAACTGGAATAATTACCTTTCCCAGTCATTTTTATCTCAAAATGTGTGAAGATTAGGCCAAAGGTTTCCAAGTTTTAGATCAGAAAATCATAATAATTAGCTGTTTCCATGCAAATAAGGAAACCCTTGGAAAGTTATCAAAATTTCAGATAAGCATTTCAGCATTGTGTGTAAAAAAACAAGCATTTCAATATAAATACAATGTAAATAAGATACTCTTTAATAATCCACAGTAGTCCAAGCACAGTGGCTCATGCCTGTAATCCCAGCACTTTGGGAGGCCTAGGTGGGCGGATCTCTTGAACCTAGGAGTTGGAGACCAGCCTGGGCAACATGGTGAAACCCTTCTCTACAAAAAATACAAAAAATTAGCCAGACATGGAGGCATATAGCTGTACTAGAGAGGCTGAGGTGGGAGGATCACTTGAGCCTTGAAGACAGAGGTTGCAGTGAGCCATGGTTGTATCACTGTACTCCAACATGGGTGACAAAGCAAGACCTTATCTCAATAAATAAATAAATGAATATCCACATTATCTGAAAGTTTTGTGGCTGAAAAGCCACTACTTTTCTCTTACAGCATTTATAGATCCCACGCCAATGAGCATGTCTGTGTACCACTTCTATAAATGGCACATTAGTCTGGCTAGCAGAGGCCAACATTTATCGTTAGTTTTTGGAAAATTCATCTAAAATAACTGGACAATTATATAAAAACTTATCCATAAAACAAAGTAAATCTTATTATCAGCACCATGCTCAGAAATTACCAACTTTCATTTTAATGACCTCCAGATGCATTACACAATGGCAGTTCCTCATTTCAGGAAAATAGAAGTAGAATAACTATGCATGGGGGAGTTAACTACAGAAATATTCAATTCTTCAAAAATGCAATTTTACTTCAAGCATAGGCAGTCAGGGATGAGTTGTGAGTTTAGAACTCACCTAATGTTTTTTATTTGAATGGAGGGAAATTTCAAATGAAGGCAATTGGACATATTCTTTTCTCTGCCAAGAGTTGGGATTTTAACACACGTATTATGTTGGTCGTTTAGAAAACATACACAATGGTATTCAGTTTAGTTTTAAACTGTGAATCAGAAATAAAAAATAACAACAGATGGAGAAAATAAAATTGAATTCCTAGTATATTGCAAACAAGCTTAAATACTGTGCTCAGCTCCCATGTGGTGTGCTGTTTGGTCTGAAGGGCTGAATGTGACAAATATTATCAGTGACTCACAGTCCATGTCTACCTGTAGCCACAAAATCCAATGTTTTGTGATCAGCTTTTTTCCTTTTTAAAAAAATGTTAATTGCTATCTACATATTCTAACAAACTTTGAGGTTGTTTCAAATCATAATAAGAATGTATTGATCAAAATATAGCCATCACCTGAGTTGTTTTATTTTGTGTTGTTCAAAGACAGCCCATTCTATTGATCACCAAATGTGGTGGAGGGTCATTTTTGTAAGGCCTGAGATATCTATCAGTGTATGACATTTCAAACGTTTTCTACACCAGAGAATACACACATGCACACACACACACACACACACTCAATTCTGCATCTTTTGCCATTTCTATGCCTGTTGTATCCTGAAGTGATATTTTCATGAAAGATTCTACCGAGAACTGTGTCATGGTACTTTCATTATTGCTTTCAAGCATGCTCCCCACACAGACTTTGATTAACCTATACTCTGTTGCAAAATTTTTTATCATAGTGATTCAGGATTTTTCTTATCCCCTTCATCAAACTTATGACAGGGGTACCCCATTTACCCAACCCGCTGCACTCAACCCCTTTCAGGAGGGAGAACGTGAATGAGCAAGTGCTGGATTCGCCAGACGTTCCAAGCACCGACACAGGAGCAAGCTTCATGTGGTGCCTGCGGCGACACCCAGGTGGGGTTGCGTATGACAACCCCAGAGGAGGTGCTACAGTGCTCTCTTAGTTCCACCGTCTGTAGATGGTGGTGTGTTAGCAGCTCAGTTGGCCCCTTGCGGTGGCACCTGGGTGAGGATGCCTGTGACCCCATGCCCCAGAAAGGGTGTTACAGTGCTCCTTTAGTTATGTTGTCCATAGTCCGATGATGGTGGCATGTTAACCACTCAGTTGGCCCCTTGCCTTGTTTCCTGGCCTGGCTGCCCTCTGCCTGCAAGGTCAAGGGCCAATATGACAGCCTTTTCTGGGTACCCGCCCTCAGTGAGTCCCGAGCTCTTGTCTGGCATCCAAGAAGAGGACCTCATGACCATGAGGTCACATGGATGCTTAAAGAGTGGTGAAAGAGGAGAATTTTATGAAGGGATGAAAACAGCTCTCAGCAGAGAGGGAAACTGGAGAGGGGATGGGAAAGACAGGTTATCTTCCTTTAAGTCTGAGGTCTTATAGGCACAGGATGGGTAATAGGCACAGAATGGAGCATGCATGCTGATTGGTTTGTAAGTATGCAAAAAAGGTTAAAACAAAGACACCTACTCAAAGGTGGGTATGACAGTGTAGAAAACCAATTAGGAAAAGGTAGGCATATGTAAAATAGGTGAAGGGTGGGGATCAATTAGAGGAAAGTGCACCAAACAGGAAGACAAGTTCCCAATCCGGTCAGAGGATTTAATGTGTAGTTTGGCTTTCAGGCTTTAAACTGTCTTTGGTTTGTAGGTGGTGTTTCACTGGGTACCCACTCCTATCTGCCTAGGTATTTGGCTGCCTCCAACTGCTCTCAATAGTATAACATGCATACAGAACAGCACACAAATCAAAATCTGAAGCTCAACAAATTTCACAAGTAGAAGACATTCCTTTGACCAGTATGTATATAAAGGAGAATATGTACTGTACTCCTTCCTTTTAGTCACAACCAAGGTGCCAATGTCATGAATCCTAACCTCAAATATTACTTTTGAATTTTTAAAATTTTATTTAAATAAAATTATACATACATGTCCTCTGGTATGGTTTATTATGTTCATTCCTCTGCTTTTGGAATTTATTCACATTGTAGCATAACTTTCAGTTTTGATTTTTATTTTCTAGAGTGTTACCATCATATTATGGATCAAGATCCTTGTTCTCCTCTTCAAATTCCTTCAATATATCATCCTGTATTAGTTATCTTTTATTATCTTCAATTTTAATCAATTTTTTACATTTACTTTGTGTGATTTACCATTCTTGGCATTGTGAGAATAAATTTTTTGCTAAAAATATGTCTATGTCTTAAGGAATTTAACATTTAATGGAGGGTACCACATATAACAAACTCAAATGTCATACACAATTACAGAAGCTCTAAATAGAGGTAAAAGAAATATATTACAAATGTGATATAGTAAGACAGTCTTATTTTGCCTAAGAAGATCACAGAAAAGTTCATCCAAAAAGCTACCTTCACTTTTGAGAAGGATTTAGGTAGCTAATAAAACAGTATAGGGCACTGCTGGCTGAGGGCAGCACATGAACAATATCTTGTGATACAAAACTGAAAAGGATTTGTCAGAAATGATTATGATGAGCTGCACTAGCTGATTCTGCTGGCAAGATAACTTGAGACATATTTCTGAGGGCCTTGTTCCTCATGCTAGTAGTGGTTCAGTTCCTCTCCCCATTTCCTTCTCTCCTTTTGCAAACTTTAGCCTGTCCTGTTTGTTCCATTATTACTCACTGTTGAATTTACATCTTGGCAGTCCTTAGATTTTTCCCTATTCTTTTGCTTCCAGTATTTCCATTATTGAAATAAGACCTGATCACACTATCAAAACAAATCAAAACAGATCTAAATGTAAAACAATATGAATATTTTTCTAAATTATTCAGACTTCTCATTCTCTTGACAATCTCTTCACTTAATCCCAAATTTACTACACAAAATGTCCTATAACAAGTTTTATATCTCTATTGTGTATTTATTTTTGCATGTGATATGGTTTGGCTGTGTCTCCACCAAAATCTCAACTTGAATTGTATCTCCCAGAATTCCCATGTGTTATGGGAGGGACCCGGGAGGCGGTAATTGAATCATGGGAGTTGGTCTTTCCTGTGCTATTCTCATGATAGTGGATAAGTCTCATGAGATCTGATAGGTTTATCAGGGGTTTCTGCTTTTGCTTCTTCCTTATTTTTCTCTTGCTGCCGCCATGTAAGAAGTGCCTTTCCCCTCCTTCCATGAATCTGAGGCCTCCCCAGCCATGTAGAACTCTAAGTCCAATTAAACCTCTTTTTCTTCCCAGTCTCTGATATGTCTTTATCAGCAGCATGAAAACGGACTAATACAGTATGTTTTGAATCATATGTCACTAGATGCTTAGTACATGTTTGGAAAATGTTGATAATAAGATTGCAATGAAAAGCCTAAATTATTAGCTAATATCTCATCTCATACATTTTGCAACATTCCACATCTATGATCTATCCCATTAATTTTTACTGTTATGGCTTGAAAGTCCATCATTACTAGTATTGAGTGTTTTTTAACATAGAAACTAATTTTTAATTATAACAATTGTTGCCTCCTGCTAAGCATGCAATTATTAACAGCACATACATTGGGTCCCATGGTCAGCATGATGACAGAGCTGCTCAAAACAAATGAAAGTTCTATATGGTTGCAGTAATTTCCTCAATACTGACATTAGTACTAATATTTTTGAAGTTACCCTCCTGGTGTGTCTTGGAAACATTTTTGTCTTTCTGTGTGTCTGGTTCATGGTTTGCTGTCTTCAGATTTCCATAAGGTAACTGTTAAGCCGTCTTAGTCCCATCCATTCTCATCACCTAATCAGTCCAGTGCAGCAAAGCAACAAAGCACAAGTCTTGAACCTGTAAAAGAAAAGAAGGAATGATGGAAAACTTGTTAAAATCAAGTCAGATGGCAAATTTCGGTGGAAAAAAAATGGATCGAAGTAATTCTTCATGGATATTAGAAATGCCTGATATAAGGGCTACCAAATCTGAAAAGAATTTCTTGTAGGGAGAGAAAATATATATTCTGCCTGAAATTAATTAAAATATCAATTATAATACTAATAGTAAAATACTTTATTAAATGCATATGATTTTTTACTTGAAATGACAAATGGATGCCTGTAAAAAGTTTTGGATATTTGTGTATGCACGAGTTAGTAGGACAAATATTTGATCAAATTAAAATACTAATCTAGTCAAACTCAACTGACTCTTTTCCCTAAATTGATTCCCTAAATAATGGATTGGTGATTTATTCAACAACACACATTTATTTAGCATCTGTTATATATTAAAAACTAAGCTGTTAACAAATGATACAGTTTAGAATGAGATGCTGCTCCTGCCCTTCATTGGATTATACTCCGTCGAAGGGCAGGAGTAAAAATAAGATGAACTTCTCAGACTTCTTTTCCTATAAAATTAGGAAATAATGCACAACAGGAGCAGAGTGAAAACATTGGTTAAAATAAAAACCATACTACACATTCCTTTGTTTTCTTGTAATGATCCTAGAATGCTCTGTGGGGACTCTTGTAATTCCTAGGAAAATAAGAAGTTTTGTCAGTACCACCGTAAGCTTATGGATGCAAAGCAAACAATTATAATCAACTTGGATGAGTTATTCTCATAACCATATTAAGCTATCACTTGATCTGGAACTGTACCAACTTTGCCCAGAAAATTTCTGAATCATTAAAACAATAGATCTAACTCAACTAATGTTATACAGAGAGACCATTTTTGTGCTAGTATTTTAAGATTTTTATTTGTTGGAAGAAGGGCTAAAGTCACAAATTAAAAAGGTTGATGTAAATCTATTTTTGTTTTTTTTCTCATGATTTTTTTTTCTGGTGTGCTAGAGCTGTATTTTTATCTTAACATTATTTACAAGGTTTTGTATCTCTGATTCTCATTAGGGAGAAAATTAGCACCCCATAGCACTAATCCATTTATAAATTATAATCTAAATGACAAAGAAATGATTTCTACATCAGCTATTCCCTAACTGTGTTTCACATGAGAAACCCTAAGTCCTCTTAAGTGAAAATAAATCTTGGTTCTGAGATGTTTTCTAAATGCTTCTAAGGGGACTTTGAAATATTTATATTTTTGAAGTGCCAAATACTGTGTAATGAGTTTAATATTTCTATATTAAACTATTTCTATATTTATATATTATACATATATTTCTGTATTTCTATAGATTCAGTTTACAGAGTAAAATGTAATTTAAAACGAGATTATTTCAGATGTCAAGTTACACTGCGCTGATCAAAAGTTGTTGTATATACTATGATTTTTAAAAAATATTTGTATTTGAAACTCCTGTGAATGATTGAATGATACTTTCAAAATCCCTAGAGGGATTATGTTAATGATCCGGTCTGGACTGATAGCAGTAATAATGAATAAGAATCTGTGGGAAAATTCTAATCAACAGGAGCTTTTAAACTTATTACAAAAATTTCTCTTCTTTGGGGAGTAGGAAATCTGTCCAAGAAAAACAAAAGAGGGATCCAAGTCAAAATCTAATGACAGCTCTTTAAAACTGGGTTAGTTCTTTACAATAATAATAATGAAAAGGATAAGAGAGATAAAGAGACACTTCACAAAAGAAGATGCATAAATAATAAATAAAGTTGTAATGAGGGAACCAGAAATATAACTTATTGTGATTCTCTTTTATTCATTTCCTCCTTTGAGACTTTCCTTTTCCTAGTGAGTCAAAGACAGATTGTTTCCAAGATTATTACACTGGAAATGGAAAGAGCAAAAAAGTCAATGTTGTTCATTAGTATTTTTTTGTTTTTACATCCAAAATGGATCTGAGGCTAGCAGGGTACAAAGTTACTGCTATCTATTAAACTGGAAAGAGAATAATGAAAGACAAAATACCCAGCTCCAAAAAATAAGAGTCACTGGTGCTGGAGGGCAGAGGAATGTGAGCATAGTTTTCGAGAGGGTCTGATAGTGGGAAGAAAACAGGAGAAGGTGACCTAACCAAGTAAAGGCAGATTTTTAAAAGGTATGCTTTTATCCATCAAGAACGCAAATGTTTGTTAGCTAAAACTCAGTGTATCCAAAGACACAATAAACAGACATTTTATTAAGCAGCAGCTAGGAGTATATGTCATGTCAAATTCTTTGGAGGTCATTTGACAATTTGTATCAAGGACTATGCAAATGGCCATACCTTTAACAAAGGTTAAGAATTTATTCTGAGGAACTTAGTAGGGGATGGGCATTAAAGCATGAGAGGACTCAAACTTCATAGAAAAATGGAATTAAAAGATAAAGAAAAAAATTACACTTTATTTTTCAACATAAACTCTGGGAAGTTCAAGGCACTTTAATAAGTGAGAATACCAGCCATTTTGTCCATCCTTAAAAAACTGAGGGTCCTGGGAATTTAACCATCTTAATGTTGTCTTTTTGACATTAAAGATGGGTGCTGAAGAAAAATGGGTGCTCTTTAAAGATTTTTTAAGATTAGGAAATAAAAAGAATTCAGAAAGAGCCAAATCGGGGCTGTAAAATGGATGCTAATGATTTCCCACTGAAACCCCTGAAAAATTATGATTGTTTGATGAGATGAACGAACATTGCTGTGGTGGGAAGGACTCTCTGGTGAAGCTTTCCTGGGCATTTTTCTGCTAAGGCTTTGGTTAACTTTCTCAAAATATTCTCATAATAAGCAGATGTTATCATTCTTTGGCCTTCCAGAAAGTCAACAAGCAAAATGGCTTGAACATCCCCAAAAATCTGTTATCATGAACTTTGCTCTTGACTGGTTCCTTTTTGCTTTGACTGGGCCGCTTTCACCTCTTGACAGCCATTGCGTTTGTCTTTGTCTTCAGGACTTTACTGGTAAAGCCGTGTTTCATCTCCTGTTTTCTTCAAATAAATGCTTTAGGATTTTGATCCCACTTGTTTGAAATCTCCATTGAAAGTTCTGCTCTTGGCTGGGCATGGTGGCTCATGCCTGTAATCCCAGCACTTTGGGAGGCCAAGGCAGGTGTATCAGGATCACCTGAGGTCAGGAGTTCAAGACAAGCCTGGCCAGGATGGTGAAACCCTGTCTCTACTAAAAATACAAAAATTAGCCAGGTGTGGTGGCAGGTGCCTGTAATCCCAGCTACTCAGGAGGCTGAGGCAGAGAATTGCTTGAACCCAAGAGGTGGAGGTTGCAGTGAGCCAAGATCGCACCACTGCACTCCAGCCTGGACAACAGAGTGAGACTCTGTCAAGAAAGAAAGAAAGAAGAAAGAAAGAAAGAAAGAGAGAGAGAGAGAGAAAGAAAGGAAGGAAGGAAGGAAGGAAGGAAAGAAAGAAAGAAAGAAAGAAAGAAAGAAAGAAAGAAAGAAAGAAAGAAAGAAAGAAAGAAAGAAAGACAGAAAGAAAGAAAAAGAAGGAAAGAAAGAAAGAAAGAAAAAGAAAGAAAGGAAGGAAGGAAAGAAGGAAGGAAGGAAGGAAGGAAAGGAAGGAGGGAAGGAAGGAAGGAAAGAAAGACAGGAAGGAAGGAAAGAGAAAGAGAGGGAGAAAGAGAGGAAGGAAAAAAGGAAGGAAGGAAAGAAAGAGAGAGAAAGAGGGAGAGAAAGAGAGGAAGGAAGAAAGGAAGGAAGGAAGGAAGGAACAAAGTAAATAAGGAGAAAGAAAGAGAGAGAGAGAGAAAGCTCTGCTTTTGTTTTCAGTTAATCTGGGCACAATGGTTTTGGCACTCATCCAGTGGAAACATTTCTCAACTTTAATTTTTCAACCAGGATTGTCCAAGCTGAACCAGTCAAGATATCTATGGTGTTGGAATATTGTTTCTTCTGTGAGTTGCTGGTTCTTTCCAATTAGCGCACAAATAAGATTAGTTTTTTCCTCACAAATTAATGTGGATAGTCTGCCGCTTCCAGCTTTATCTTCAATGTCTTGTCTCTTCTTAAAATGAGTTATTCACGTGTAAACTGCTGATTTCTTTGGGGCATTGTCCCTATAAACTTTTGGTAAACCATTAATGATTTTACCATTCTTCCACCCTAGATTCTTCATAAATTTGATGTTTGTTCTTGTTTCAATTTTAGCAGAAAAATAATGTTGCTCTGATAGGGGCTTTTTCAAACTGATATCTTATCCTTCCTAGTGCCTCAACCTTGATTCTATTCAGATGTTACAAAAAGCTACTGTGAGTTTATTTTGGTGTAAAATATTTTTGAAATTTATACATTTTTTTCATAATATTCATTTTTCATGAATTTTTGAAGACCTTTTTTATTACCAACCTACCATTAAGGCATTATTTATAATATTACAGAATTTAAAACTGCCTAAATGTAAACAATAGGATATTTTAAAATAGTGTTATATCCATAGAACAGAAAAATTTGCAAGTAAATTATATTATATTCATAAGAATATATGTTCATATTTCATATGTATTCATATATGTTGAAATATATATTTCATGTATTCATATATGATATATAATATATATGAAATATATATCTTTGAAATATATATGAATATATAAAAGCATATATATGAAATATATATATTTGAAATATATGTGAATATATAAAAACATTTGAAATATATATTTCATATATATGGAATATATTCATATTTTAAAATATATTCATGTTTTTACTAAATTTTGTTCTATATTGCATAATAGACTAGAACTGTGTCTTCTTTAAGGGGGAGTATGTTTTAGGCTACCATGAGCATCATTATGCTTCTGTGGATCAGTTGATTGCTGGCTGAGGTTTCAGAGAATTTTGCAACATTACACACAGGTCAACTGTGATGTGTCTTCACATAGCCTGCTCAGAACGTTTCTATGATAACTCCATAGCATTTCTCCAATTCCAGCACATATTCCTGGTTTCCCAGTACTTGATCCAACTACTCAATAATCATCTCCTCTGATATTTCAATTTTACGTCTTTATTGGCCAAATTATGAAATAGAATGGTTGTCTTTTAGAATATACCTTGAGTTAAGGTAATGTCAAGTGCAACAGAATCTCCCTTTGGGGAAATTTCATAACATCTAAGAATAGAGTTAAAAGAAAAGAATGAGATGACTACTCCAGTGGAGTTGACATCTGTTTTTTTTTCATATACAGGTTTTCAGACACTAAAAACAGTACACTTCTACCTGTGTTATGCTGCCTATATCTAAATATTCAGTTACATCCTCAAATAACCTTTTTTATCCTAATGCTTACTCTACTGAGAAAAGTACCTAAAGCATTAGAAAATGATTACTATGACACTATCAGATGAAAGAAGATCTAATCTAGAAATGATAGACTCACTATAAATTTTTCAGAACTAAATGTTAGAGCATAGAGTTTAGAACTTACATGTCAGGCAAATACAATGATTTCACCTCCTCTTCAAACAAAAATGCCAACTTTTTTTTGACTAGTAGATGACACCAATTAGAGGTAAAAAAACAATTTAGTGAAATTGCATTGCATAATGATTAGAGTTTATTGATAAAATATTCATTTAAGAAAGATATAGTGAAATCAAAACATCTGTGAAAATTTCTTTTTTGAGAAGTACCACTTCTTCAGTGATAACTTTCTTAAAAGATGAAAACTTAAATGCACCAGTTTCCTCTTATTTTTTTAGTAAGCAAGGTAAAAACAAACAGATGTGAATAATAATGGCAGCTGGTTGATTCATTATGATGTAATTAAGGGCTTATTAAGAGGTGGTAGAAGCTGCTGCTCTGCCAAGATTCAGGACATTGTTTTGTCTTTAACAGAAGTCAATTAAATGTTGTTGCTGTATCAATTAGGGTACTTTTAGTTAAAATGTTAAAAAAAAATACACAATATATTTTAAACAATAAAGAAAATTGTTGTATCATATAACTGAAAAGTTCTTCTACACAACATGTTTCTAAATTGAAATTCTATGCAAAAGATAAAAGCATCTATTTCAACAATAGCTCGAGTTAGAAACTGAATTGCAGTAGCCCTGATATCTCTGACTTAGGCTCCCCAGTAATAGATTTTGGAACACATTGATTGGCTCATGTTATTTTTGGCTTGCTCTAGGAGGAGGAGTGGGGTCTTTCCCAATGAGTCCAAGAAATTAAGGATCCATCCAATTCCAGAAGAGTCGACAAATCTAGTGGTTACTCCATTTGCCATTCAAAGTCATTTTGGATTTTCAAAACTAACCAGCATTTCTGATTGCCTATTTCTTAAAACTTTCTCCATACCAAAAGGTACAATTTTAAATCCAGATTAAGCTTCACCATGAAAATTTTTCCCATACTTTTTGGTAGGATTGTGTGTGTTTTAAAGAGAACCTTGAAAGTCAGAGAGTGGCCATAATCTAAGCCTTAGACCCTACAGGGTATCAGGTAAGGTCATGACAGAAGCTGAAGTGATGTCTCAGGGTCAACTTTAGCTCTATAGAGCATCTGACTTAAGTTCTACAGGATAAGATATTTGAAAAATTATAATATTCATAATCAGAACACCTGATTTCTAGTCAAAGTTATAAAATCCTATAGGTTATGTGACATTCTCTCTGTGATGCAGAAACTTTATCTATCAAGTAAGTAGTTCCAAGATATTTCCGTCAACATCAAGTGCAACTATTTTATAATGTGCTTTATAAACTGTCAGGTCGGGCCGGGCGTGGTGGCTCACCTCTGTAATCCCAGCACTTTGGGAGGCTGAGGCGAGTGAATCACAATGTTCGAGAGCAACCTGGCCAACATGGTGAAATGCCGCCTCTAATAAAAATACGAAAAATTAGCTGGGCTTGGTGGCTCCCGTAATCCCATCTACTTGGGAGGCTGAGGCAGGAGAATGGCTTGAACCCGGGAGGCGGAGGTTGTAGTGAGCTGAGATCACGCCACTGCACTTTAGCCATCTCAAAAAAAAAAAAAAACTGTGAAGTCCTCTACATATAAAAATAATGACATTACTGTGTACAAAGGTTAAGAATTATTGGCATTATTATATCCTATCAGCTAACAAAATCACTTTATAAGATGAAAATTGCATAAAGTTGTTTAATCATTACTTTGAGATTTTAAGGAGTGTTTGCTAAAACTTTAGGCACTTTAGGCCGTGTTTCTGAACAGATCTTGACAAATATGTCAATAAAAAAAAAGCAGCAGCCAGTGAAAGTGGTGCTGATTCCAATCAAGCACTTAAAAAACTGTTCTCTTAACTTTATTACTTTTTCCTACTTCCTTTCTCATGCTCCATCTGCAAGTTACTAACCCAAGAACTGTCTCCCTTGAGTATATTTTTTTCCCACAGAGATAGTTTCTGGAACTGAAAGGATGTTAAAAGAAAGATCAGTGCCTCGTAGAGGATCTCCTCCTGAAACAAAAAGTGGACCCAATGGAACAATCAAAAGAAAGAAAGAATAACTTGGAGATTTGAAACAAAGCAGGTTTCAGACAGTATGCTCAGGAAGAGAGGACTCAGAAAACTCAAACAACCTCATAAGAATTTTCATTTAGCAAACACAAGCTTATTTCTGAAAGCCTCTGTCCTTTCCATGACATTTCAGGTTGGTTTCTAATTGTGTGAAGTTTCCTAGAATAACCATTCTTTTGAAAGAAGAACATCCTGGCCAACACAAACTTTGATCCATTTGTTAGATAGAATTGTTATTATAAAATATTTAATTGACTATATGATGAATAGCAGAAGCTGGATTAACCAGTTAATGATTATAAATTTGGTGTCATGGACCAGTTTTTTCAGAGCTTGTAGGCTAAAATTTTTGTGATAAACCCATACAGTTATTAACAAGTTTGATATACAGAAAGGCTAATAACAATCTCAACTTTGTCTTTCTTGACACAATGCTTTTGCTGATGCTGTCCCAGTATTACCTTCTTAATAGACTTCTCCATGATTATTTTCAAATGATGACCCATTGTTTTTTAAAAAAGTGATATAATATTTTAGAACGTGCTGAATTACATACTATTTCTACTGGTTTTTGTTCCTAAGTGTCTACATTTGCTAACCAGATTCTCTGTTTCTGCTTTCTGTGAAGATAGCTACCGGCACAAAGCCAACATGCAGCAAAGGTTTTTCATGTATTTATTAAACATCTGTTATGTGCTAGGCTCAGCACTAGGTGCTGATACATGGTTTTGAGTATGATATATTAATTATGTGTAATTGATATAAACATTTATACACAGAGATACACATATTCTATTACTTCTAGAATGCATTTAACATGAAAGATAATTGGAGAGGAAAGTAAAGATTTCAGAGGTTATTCTATGCTAAATTAATTTTTTTCTTTTTCAGTTAATAACCATCTTTTCTCTAGAGTCTATTTTTAAACATTTTTGGGTCCAACAATTTGCATATAGTTTAAACTGCATATGCATATTGTGAAGATCTTGTTTCATCTATCTTTTAGATAGTGCCTGCAATTTTAGTTCTCAATAAATATTATTGTAGCAATAAAGTATGAAGCGATTATAAAAATTGGCAATGTCTAAGACTTTTCTTCATTTCTAAAGCTTAGCAGCATCTCCAATAAAGTGCAATTTTTCATTGTAAAAATTTCACTATTTTCATTACATTCCAAGAAACTAGAACATATTATGCTAGGTCACATTAAAAATCTAGTGTCCATTTAGACTTGGCTTGAAGCAGGAAGGAAAGTAGCACAAGAAAACGTATGAAATAAAAAAAATTGTTATTTCTTGCCTCTAGTTCTACTCTACAAATTTATTATTTTCTCAACTCACCTATTAATTTGAATCTCATGAAAGAATACTTAGATATAACTCTCCATTTTCTGACTTTTAAAAAATATGAAAGCATTAAAACTAAATTTCAAACACTATGTATTACAGGAGATTCAAATAAATAGCACGAATTGAACTACAATCAAAAGCCCCAGCTTTATGAAGAGAGTCAAAAATTATGTAAAATGATCAGTGGTAATTTGATAGTAACTTCCCAGACTGGATTAGCAACAAGCTTTGTCCCCCAAATTGTAAAATTCCATAAATTTTTGGATTAGTCATAATTGTATTATAGTCACTAGAATCCCGGAGATCCAAAGAAAATGATATTTCATAAAATAAACTGTGCTTATGGCCATCAGTTTAATTTGGTTTCCTTTGTAAATGCTTTGCCATTACCACAGTAAAATTTTGGATTCCAGCACTGCCTCTTACTTACCCTAGGAAACATTACCATTTAAAAACACTATTCCAAATTGCAAGAAAGACTGGTCACTGATTCTGCATGGAGTTTTGAAAAGGAAATATTAATTTTTTTATATAAACCAATTTTTTAAAAACAGGGTTCCCTAAATTGTGCTTTGAGGTCTAAGGATTTCCTAAAATGAATAAGGTTCTGAATTAATTAATATTATATTTTGTCATCATTCTCAACGTATATTAGCATGTTAGAGGTTTTGAAAATGTTGCAGCAATAATAAATATTTAAGTTTCCTAAACTTACTTGTGCACGAAATCCTTTTCACAATTAACACCAAATAACCCATAGACTAAGCATTTGGAAACAGTTATCTAAACCTATCAATCAATTTACATTTCCTAGTTTCTAATTTAAGTATGCTACATAGTTTTTAAATAATTATTTATTGAGCATTATTACAAAATGGGCTGGACCATTTTATAATAAAAAAATAAATGTCTTGCATTCATCTACTTAGTTTTAAAATATTTATTGAATCGTCACTGTGAATAATCACTGTGAAAAAGGAAAAAAGGAGTTCTCACCCAGTGAATAACTGAAAAGATGTTGCTCAAAGAGCTGACAATACAGAACAGAAAATTATGCAAATATTTACCATGCAGTATAATAATTGATAAAGTAACTATGTTTTGATGGATTTTTTTTCCTAAAATACTGTCATTTTTAGATTAGTTTTATAAAAGCCTCCTTTTCATACTTGTTAGGAAAACTTTGAACATGGATTGCACAGAATTACAATTTCAAATTTAAACTTTGTATAATGACATTATATCCTGAAAGAATGTAAAAAGATTTAGAACCATTTCCACCTATATTTAATAGCACTATGTGGGTTCTTTTAGTTATTGTTTGTTCGTTTGCTTCCTTCTATCAACTCATTCTGCTTTTTGGCTGAACTGGATTATCTTTGTGCAAACGCTGACCAATGCTTCTTCCATTTTGTTGCCCACAACAAAGCTAATGATTGGAAGAGGAAATCAAACAACCCAGTTTAATCACTGAGCTGACCTTTACCCTTTTATAAAAAAGAGTCTGTGTTGATGAGCATTAACAGCTTTCTCGTCAGCTAAATCTTCACTTTTCTTACTACCATGTGCCCAGGCAAACGTGTGTCATTTAATTCCCTTCTGAAAGAGATTTTCAAAGAAGACCTAATCCACCATCTGAAAATTTCATTAGCTCCTTAAGTGATACTTGATCACCAGCTATACACTTCCCTTTAGGCTAAAGAGGTACCAGTGTAGGTAGGAAAGCAAAACTTACATATTTCCCAAGAGAAAAGCAATATAAAATAGCCAATAAATTAGAACAAAATCAATGAAAACAAAGAGTAGGCTATGTGCATACAAAATAAGTTTTGTAATTTTTTTTTTTTAGGAAGAGGAAAGAGAATGTTGCCTTATAAATAATAAAAAGGACCAAATTGTCCAATCGCCCTTAACACAAATGAAAGATTTTAGGCAGAATCAAGTTTACTGATTCAAAGACAGAGGCAATAGTACAGACAGGCCAAGCATTCTTCCTCTAGCATAATTTGCCATTGTCAATGTAATTTTCTAAATACTATTTCTCTCCCAGATTAGGAAATATTCTCGTATAGATTTTGTACGTGATATACAAGTAATGCATGCGGATCATTGTGTGAAGAGAGGAATGCATTCAGTTTTGGAGCATCTCTTTTAATATTCTATTACTATATAACATATGAGACATCTATCAGTGAGCCATGCCCCCTAAAAGCATGAACTCTGAGTTCCTTAACATCACAGAGAGACCACATGTATCCTGACAAAAACATTTCCAAGTTATGAGTTTGCCATTATCTTTCTGCTTGTAAATATTATAAGTGCATTTACCAAGAGATTTTGCATAGAGAGATATTTGACTAGGCCATCTCTGTCACTGAAAAGAGAGATTATGGGTTACAGACCTATTGTTAACCTAGTATTTCCAACTGATATTATTGGAGTGTAATTCATGGAAGAAAGTAATTGAACTTGTTATGTCACTTAAGGATGGTCAGTATGACAAAGCTTATAGTTCAGTTCCTACCTCAAAACAATCTTGTGCCCTACTGTTTTTCCCATCAATTAAAAAGTCCAACACACTGAAATAGCTATTTTTCCTTCTGATTCTTTTATCACACAATAGTATTTAATCTGGAAATAAATGGAAAGTATAAAGACAGATAGCATGCAAAATAAGCAATGCCGCAAACTCAGATTAAAACAGGCAACAATGATTTTGTAGTTTTGGTGGATCATTCTTCACCCTAATAGAATACATTTACAAACAAAATCATGCAAGGAACATATTCAAGGGTTTTATCTTGTATTTGGCCAAGAAAGACTCTCATTCCTGAAACTCAAAAGAGTTTCTAATAAACTTGAGGTAATTTTTAGCATGCTATAAATGCACTGCAGCAGCAGCCTTGGTAAAAGTTAAGCTACCAAGACTTGAATGATATTCAACAATTTGTCAGCTATTTATAATTAAATCAATATCATTCTTTTTGAAAGCACATCTTTGTCAGTCAAATTCCTTGAGGTGGCTGCCCTAATCTTCATCACTTCGTGATTGCTGACATCTGAAATATATAGGAATCATGAGTTAAAGGCCAAGCTATTTTGAAAATGTGTTAAGTCTATTAGCATTAAATCACAGATTATCTACTAGCATTAAAAACTCATCTGATTTTATCCATTTCATCTTCATGCTGCTGTGCTTCAATGATATAGTACTTTTCAACCAGTCTGTACTTGTCTAATTTTTTTTTACCAGAAGCCACCAATAAATGTATGATTAATTAAAAAAATGCTGTTGAAATCCATCAACAATTGTAGGGTATTATGTCAATTCATAACTTGCAACCATCATCAAATTACATAGATAAATATATATTTGTTATTTAATGAAGATATATGCATAAAGACTGTGTTTTGAGATTGATTTTTAAACATTATTTTAGAGCACATTTACATCCATCCAAGTCTGCATATAAAAAACTTGTATTTAACACTACTTGCCTAATGATTATTTTATTATCCTTTCTGTGTATATGCCTTGAATAATCACAGATATATACATGTGTACACACACACACACACACAACACAAACACACATCCAGAGGCATAAAAATCTAAATTTTTAAAACATTTTAATTACATTTAGAATTTTTAGAATTTAGGGCAAAATATACAGAGAGCAAACAAATAATATAAAACTTTATTACCAAATGATTGGTATCCAACTTGAAATGTGCGCATGCCAGAGATATGCTGGGGTATTTGAGAAAATTATTAGGATTTCGATTTATATTTGATTTCTCATACATTTTTAATTACTATCTTTTACAATTTTAACATTCATAAAATGTTGATATGGTATAAAAATGCTTTGGGAAAGCAATTTTTAATGAAATATATGAATAATTAAAAATTGTGTAGATACATGGGTAAAGGACATAGTTCTCTGGTATTGAAACAAATCAATCCTGTTAACATTTTTTATCTACATGTATTCTAAAATATTATAGGAAAGGTTCCATATAAAACCTGCCTCATTGTCTGCTAATTCTTTTTATAACACTTTATTTTAACTGTTTATCCAAGTAAAACAGTTTTTGTCAGGTAGGTTTGATTCATAGATGGAATGAAGAATATAATATTTGTTGGAATGTTTGCCTTACATATAAAGAAGCTTAAATGCCATGAAGCAAAATAATTAGGCTGTATATTTTTATTCTTTTAATTAAATTTTCCTGATTTAAATCTAATGTTATATTTGAAGAAATCTTGAGCTGTTACATGAGAAAATATATAAATTTTCATATTTTAAGCTATATATACATATTTATGGAGGAAGAGAGACACAGAGGTAATCAGTTACTGTTTGTAACATTTATCAGAAAGGCACCAAAAAAAATCTCAACTTTTAATGGCCCTTGAGTTGTATATTATACTTGAGAGGACATGCTATTTGACAAACAGCATTTGATAAAAATGACAGTGACTATGTGAATCTAATAGTACCTTATCAGATTTAGATTTATAATTATTATAATTTTTAAATTTAAAATTATGATATGGCAGTAAACAAATTACATATTCCTAAGTTTTTATTATTGACAATTCTCTTTCTTATGAGAGCTGCAGAATTAGCTTGCTTATATTCTACTAGACTTCTTCAGCCATCAACTCGTAAGCCATCACACTTAAGTATTTTGAGCTATGGGGCTGTGAGGGAAAATAATGCCAGGTCAGATACACTCCTCCTTTTCTTTTCCAAGCTAATAATGTTGGTTACAACATATTGAGCACTTCCAAAAGTGGCAAATACCATTCTTTGTATATGACATTTACTTTATTCTTCATAACAGAATCATGAGTTGGTGTTTTCTCCAGTATACAGGTGAAAAAACTAAGACTTTGGAGGAGTGCAATTATTTGCCCCAGTTCACACGGTTTTTAAATGGTTAGGGCAGAATTCAAGAGCATAGCTACATCTGTCTAGGTTTCCAGCTACCACATTCTACTGAGTAGAACTTTGTCTTGAGCTACTAATTTTTTAAAAAATTAATTAATTTTTAAATTGACAGATAAAATTGTATTTATCATGCACAACACCGTTTATATATACATGTTTATATATATAATTTATATATGTATATAATTATAGTCTATATGTATATATCACATACATATTATATACATATATGTATATAATATAAATATATAATTACATATACAAATTATATATGTATATATGTATATGTTTATATATACAATTAATTTTTAAATTGACAGATAAAATTGTATTTATCATGCACAACATCACGTGTATATATACATTGCGTAATGACTAAATCTAGCTAATTAACATTTGCATTACCTCCCATAGTTAACATTTTTGTGGTGGGAATACATTCACTCTCTTGTCGTTTTTTAAGAATACAATATGTTGTTAGCTCTAGTCACCGTGTTATAGAATAGATCGCTTGAATTTATTCCTCCTATTGGAAATTTTGTATCCTTTGATCATCATCCCCTTAACTCTGCTCTTCCTGAGCCCCAGTCTAATCACCTCAGCCCCTGGTAACCACCATTCTACTTTTTGCTGTTATGAGATTAACATTTTAGCTTGCTCATATGAGTGAGATCATGTGGTATTTGTCTTCCTGTACCTGGCTTACTTCACTTAACATAATGCCCTCTAGGGTTCTCATGCTGGTGAGAAAGTCAAACAAAATAGAAATCTCAAGAGCCAATACAAGACATCTACCAGGTTTCCTTTTGCTTTGATGCCCACCTTTACCATTATTCCTCCTGCTTCATGGAGTGCCTTCCAAGAATATAGTATTAAAAACAATTATTAAGATGGAGAAAAACTGGTAACTACAAATAACATAAGAAACTCAAACACCTCACTTATGCTACCAAAAATATCTGCTTCTCACAATTGGCATAATCGTGTCATTCCTGTGTCCTCAATTTAAACTTGATGTTCTTTAATGTATCTTGTAGATAGAAAACAAGGTAAGGGGAGTTCTTTGACCATTTGCAATGCTGTGGGGGTCTGTCCCACAGACTCTGACCCAAGGACGGTTGAATAAAGTACACTGGCACAGATATTATGTTTGTCAGTCTGGTTGAGTCTGGGTTGCTTACAGACTCCCAGGAGAGTGCTGTAAAGAGTTGCAAGCTCGGCCTGACTTGCTGGCCTTCCCTGCATTTATTCAGCACACATTAAATGACAAAAGTCTCAAGTGAACACTACCAGAAGGTAATTACCATTGCCAACCCCCTGAGGAGAGAGCAATCATACACCCATGGATGGTCAAAGGTTAGTCTTAGGACCACATGAATAAACAAACTATTTAGACTCCTCTACATTCCTTTGTTAATTACCCTTGTTATAGCTCAAAGAGGATTAGGCTGCCTTCACCCATAACTCTATCCTGAGGCTTTTGCAAAAACCTTCTGGCCTTCCAAGAAAGTTTGTATTTATTTTACAATTTTTCCAACCATCCTGACTGAACCCCTATACAACAGTCCATTTAAAAATAAAGTCTTCTAAAGTCCAAGTCTGTGGAGACTAGTCACCTGTGTAGTTCTTCCTCAGACTACCTAAAACAGTGACAATGTGCACCCATCTGTCATAGTCACTTGGAAATGTGTATCTAGGAAAGTCACGATCATGCCGTTAAAATATTTTGTATAAGCTTATAACAATGGCACTTAATTGTATGCCAGAAAGGATTTCAAAGTTCATGTAATGACTATAGTAATGATGAAGTTGCCTGATTTTCTTATTGGCACTCTTTGTTCTAGTTGTTACATACAGAAGCCAACGTTTGATAAATTTATATTTAGAATGATACCTATGAACGATTTTCAATTAACAGCCTGGAAATTCCAGATTCTCACTTCTTGACATCGAGTGGAAGCAAATGTAATGGCAATATAGATTCCTAACTCTGCACTTTAACTCTAACGTGCAGGTAATACCTTGTTTAGTTTCTCTGTCCAATGGTCATTTGTCTCCTTGCTGTGACTGCCAAAAGACTTGCCAATTAGTGTCACTTGCAGAGGCAGTTTGGGAATGTGGGCACCTAACCAGCAAAAATAGTGCCAACATCAGTAGAACATTTTAATGAAAATAAAAACAAAACAAATTTGTCATTAATAAATTTACCCTAAAACATAATCCTATAATATTTCCTGGTCTCCAAAAAAAATTCAGACTATATCAGTTAATATCGTCAAAATGAGAGTAAGGTATGATTACACGATATCTTATAAGTATATTGTTGAATTTAAAATATAGGCATTGCATTTATTTTTACCGTTTCCCAAACTATCACATGCATCTTGATGACTAATGCTTGGAGAATATCCATAACCAGAAGACAGCCTTCTGACTGTATTTTTTTATATCCTCTTTTCTATATATTCTGAACATTATACTGGGGAGATTCAAAATGAATACAAGGGAAAGAAACACTTTCACTCTTAATCTAAAGGGAGATAATACTTTCCCAAGAGGTATGTGGGTAATTTATAGTTAAACATTTTCCTTTGATCTCTATATCACTTTTTCTATTTGGAGTTAATTTGATTAAGTGCGCACCAAGAGGGAATCCAGGAAAAAAAAAAGAAGAAGGGTTTTCTTTGGGCAGACAGCCAGGAACACAGTTGCAGAAACTTTTTTTTTTTAATTGATTGAGCTGCTAGTGATACACATAATTGACTCAAAATTAGAAATGGGATCTGAAGGCACTGAGGATCTCAAATAGGGAGTATGGACAACGGATAGGCTTGTGCATTTTTACCACTTATATATCCAGAAAACTCTCATTCAAAAAAAAAATTTAATGAAAAATTCTAATTTTCTGTGCACAAAAGAGAGGTGTACAAAACATTGAGTCATGGGAATATGTCAGATAGATATATATATATAGATATATACTTTTTTTTTTTTTTTTTTTTTTTTGGAGATGGAGTCTCTCTCTGTTGCCCAGGATGGAGTAGAGTGGTGTGATCTCAGCTCACTGTAACCTCCACCTCCCAGATTCAAGCAATTCTCCTGCCCCAGCCTCCCAAGTAGCTGGGATTACAGGCGTGTGCCACCATGCCCGGCTAATTTTTTGCATTTTTAGTAGAGACAGGGTTTCACCATGTTAGCCAGGATGGTCCCCATCTCCTGACTTCGTGATCCGCCCACCTCGGGCTCCCAGAGTGCCAGGATTACAGGCGTGAGCCACCACTCCTGGCTCCAGAATTTCATGTATATATTCTTCTGAATACCTGAGATTATTTCAATGTCAGCATATTGATAAATATATTATATCTTGTAAGCTCGAAGCAGAAGGTTTATTGAAATTAAGAAAATCTTAAATGTAAAAACATCTCGAATTCTCCTGCTTTTTTCTGCTTGAGCTTCTCAGGTACACATGAGGCAGGGTAGGTAGTCAGGAAAGTAATCATGTTCTCAGGACACGGTAACCATGGAACAGTATAACTAACACAGTAAGCCTCAGCATCTGCATATCTGCATGGTAGTCAAGCTCAATCAAGCAAAGCTATCTCCAGTAGGGAATTTCCCCTGTAGGGAGAATGCGCATTTTGATTTTACCTGCCCTCAGAATAACCTTTGCTCATTATAATAGTAAACAAACAAACAAAAAAACACAAAAAACACCCCTGGGTGGAGATTTAAGATGCTAATGAGACATGCAACCTATGAACAAACACGTAAAGCTACTATGCATGTGCACCCAGAGGACCACCCAGAACATGCTTACTAGTAACACCTCTTCCCTTACGAATAATCATGTGAGACTCCCATAAAGGGAGTCTCTCTAGTGCCAGTCTTTACTGTTTCATCCTTATAAGCAGCCCACCCTGAATTCTTTCTCTCTCTCAGGATGTACTGTCTATTCTGCACTTAACATTTGTAATGGGAAAGGTTCCCTTGTCCCCCTCTCATGGCGTGCTATGGGAGTATGGCTCGCTTCTTCAGTGCTCCGCTGCTCAAACCTCTAGGGGAGCATACAGATGGGAAGGCTCTATGTATTGCCATGGGGACTCCGACCCCATGGCAATGTCTAGGGGTGAATGTTTACAGCAGAAGCCCCAGTGGGCGTGTGTTATAGGTGCTCTCTTAGTTTGCCGTCTATAGGCGGCTTATGTTAAGCAGCTCAATTAGACCCCCTACCTTATTGCAAGGACAGAGGGCTTTCTGTATCCTGGGTTCTTGACTTGGTGTACCAGAAGAATTGGATCACACGTGGGTTTGGAGAATGAGTGTAAGGTTTTATTGAGAGGAGGTAGCTCTCAGCAGATGGGGAAGCCAGGAGGGAGATGATTTTCCCCTGGAGTTGTTGGTGGAATGCGCAGCCTAGGCTCTCCTCTGACTGTCCCAGACGAACTCTGCCTCCTTCCACCAATCAGTGGCCTGCTTGCTTGCAAATGCCTGCTGATATGCTGTTCTGCGGCGTGATTCCCTGGACAACCTCTCAACATCCAGCCGCTTGGACATGCAGCCACATGTGTGTCTGCCTGCTAGAGTCTCTGGGGTTTTTACAGGCACAGGATCATGGCATGGTGGGCCAGGGTGGTCTTGGGAAATGCAATATTTGGGCGCAAAGGCAGGAATGACTGTCTTCATCTAGGTCGGTGGGGGTGGAGCCCTAGACAGGGACCATGCCCTTCCTCTATCCAGCACTTTTCTTCCCTCCTTCCTTATCATTTAAAGAGACCACACTCTTCCCTTACCAGCACTCCTGGATTACTTTCAAAATGTTCTGTCTCCTTTGCAATAAATTACTCTGTGTTGCATCTCCTTTGCTGTGTGTCTCTTGTTTATATTCTTTTAAACTAAGAAGACAAGAGCCAAGGTCTTGCATCAGCCATGAACATACACACCTATTGACCATAGGTACTTGGTTTTACTTCAAGTATATTCTGTTTCCTGAACCACGTTTTTATATTACTGTCTATGTTGTCTTCCTACCAATTTCTAAGCAACTTCATTGAACACCTGACATATAATCATGTAGAGAAAAAATACAGGATGCACATAGAATGTTCTAAATAGTACCAAACATATAATATTTGGGGAAAATTAAAAAGCTGGTGCTATATTTTAGGTTTACACCCTTAAAAATGATTTAAAGAAACAAGCAAGAGCTAAGTCAGTTAAACAAATTTGCTAGCATGTGCTGATATGTATTGAAGCCTTAATGTCAGTTAAATATAATTTTGATATTTAATTTCTTTAGCCTTGGGAGATTGGGAATAAGGCTAAAAATAAAAATGCATGGTATTTACTTATGAGATAAGGTTTTGTAAAGCCATCTCAGTACTTCTAGGAAAATCAAGATTATTTCTCAAAATAAATCTGAGTCAGTATACTCTTGGGTCTGAGAGTACCAGAGACTTATTTACGATGTGTAAAAACAGTTAAGGAGACTTTAGAAGATTAAACATAGAGGAAGCCTTTGGAAAACTTGAACTAGGCTAGTTAAGGTTGCATTATCAAATAAGGGATGTCTATGCCACACATCCTTCCTGGAGAATAATACATCCAATCAGTTATTTAACAAACAAAAGAGAAGTGTTGATATTGACAATTTTCTACCAGATTGTATTAATATGGTTGTGGGTAGAGCTGTTTGGTGTGCCAGAGGGAAAGGCAAAGGCCTGCTTACCCTCCATTTGAATAGTCCTGTGGATCGACTGTTTCCTTTCTAATGACTGCAGAGGGACTCTGGCAAATTTGCTTGGTCTGGAAGTTGCTAGTTTGATGCTGTGATTCTTCAACTTGGGACCTGAAAAAGCTACAGAATGAAATTTTATTTCTATCATATTATGAATATGCTATAAGGTAGCTATTTGTGCTTCATCTTTTAGATGAGCATCTGAGACAGAGTGTTTGAATATGCTGTTCAGGGACACCTAACAAATGGCCAATCCAAGATTAGAACTGAGATCAGTATGATTTTAAAAACTGTGTTTTTTACTCTACTATAACATAATTAATAAGCCATTTAAAAAATAATACTATTAGGCAAGATCTTCCATGTGCCAGGTACAATTCTAATCAATGAAGCTCATTCGGAGAAGAAAGCTCATTTTCATGAAACTTACATTTTTGTTTTTTACAATGATTGATATCCAAAGTGTTAGTATTTTGTTACCATATTTTTGTCTGGTTCTCAAATATATTATTGCTCACACTGACCAGCCTGTTTTAAAGGATTATGTGGATAAATGACTAATCTTTTGAAAAGCTAGTTTCATAGACAGTGATAGTCATACCCAGCCACTCACATTTGTTCACAAAATTAAGAAAGGGTGTGTAAATTCTTGGTGGAGAGAGTTCTAATCACATGCTTTATCATCTCCTCTCATCAAGATTTTGATGCAACCTATGGTGGAGTATATTTTGTCTCTCTACTTGAGAAGAATTTCATTAATAGACCACTGTTACTGATAGGAGATTGCCATATCCCTTGACATATTAGAGGAGAGAAAAGTTAGAGCACTGCTAAACACATTTGCAGCAAAACAAACTAAGTTTTGAAAATAAGATTCCTAATAATGTTTAATCAAGAAGCTTAGATAACATGACTTACATACTTATATAGCAAGATGTCTCATACACTCTTAGTGGGAGTGTGTATCAGAACTAACTCTAATGCAATGTTACCAATACCTACAAACATTTCAAGTATTGTACACTTTGAACTAGCAATTTTATTTCTAGGTATTTCTACCACAGATCTGCATACATACAAGTGAAATCACACGTGTGCAGTTTTACTCCAGGTAGCAATGTTTGTTATTGAATTAAAACAATCTAGAAATCAAAAAACAAAACACTAATTACAGATATACACACACATATATAAGATATATTATATACATATATTCTACCTATCAATAGAGCAGAATATTATACAGCCATAGAATAGGAAATATTTTTATGTGAGGAAAAATGTTCAAGGTATATAACTCAGTGAACAAAGAAAGGAAAAAATGGGTAGTAGAAAAATGTTTGAAGCACTTTATTACTGAGCAAAAAAGGCAAAAATATTTTTATACGTATTTGTTCATATATGAACTCTCAAAGAATCTCCAGTAAACTAATAGCAATTATTAAATTTGGGAAAAGCAGGTAACAAGATAGTAAGGGCAAGAGAAAGAAAAAGAACTTTCACTCATTTACCTATTTAGTATTTCAGATATTTAAATTACACATCTGTAAAATACGTACAATCTAATAAAATCATTAGGAAATCTAAAAATACATAAATCAGCAAAACAAAACAACCCTTGTTCTCAAGTGTTACTTTATTTTTAAATTTTGCTAGTGGAGACTGTGACATCAATATTTAAAATATTTTCTGTCCTTCATGTGTAGTTGCTTATAACACTACTTTAAGCTGCATCTACAATTATGTTATATAATTAAATGATGTAATTAAAAATTGTCTAATTCATTATAGCTACTAAATGCTAATATTGCAACTGACAATGAATGATATTTTGGAATAAAACTGAATGGTCATTATAAAAATTGAAGTGACTTTATATCAAATTTATATCATAGACTCATAGATTCATCCCAAGATAAAATTTTAAAACATCTATTGTTAAAAATCCAATGCTATTGTTTTTTAAATAATGATAAATTATATTCACTTTCATTAAAATATTTTATCCTAAATTTTATATTTTTATTAACCAAAGAAGTAAAATTTTTTCTAGAACATCTAGGTCACTAATACATAAACTATGTAGACATAAACTCTGAAATTAAGGGACAGAGTATTTTATTTAGGATGAAAATAGAAAACAGGTTATATGCACTTTATGGACTTTTACACTGATAGCACAAGAGCTTGGTTTTGTGGAACAGTAATACAATGAATTTCAGGTTCTAATTTTGTGGATATAAAAAGCACCACTTCTGATAAAAACATCTGGCTTGAGTGTCTCTGAAAGCTAGTTCCACAAATTTTCGGTGCTCTTCAGAACATGGGAGCTGATTGTGATTAATCAGGGAAAAGCCCTTCTCTAATAAGGCTCTGTCCAGTCCAATTGCTGAACATGACAGTCTTGAGAATTACATTGCCAAATGGTCTACCAGAGATAGAAGGTTGAAAAATTGGCTGAATTAAATAGCTCACCCTAGATGACCTTAAAAATGGACATTTTGACTGAAGGTAAAGAAAAACTCATGCATTAATGATTTTGTATATTATATATGTATTTTGGAAGAAAAACATTATAGCATGCTTCTTTCATCCTGACTACTTCCAAGTATTATTATCCTGTCAAAATGCTGCAATCACTCAGGTGACAGCCTGCAATGTGCATCCATCCCTTCACTCCTGATTACAGATAACATTTGTAGCATGAGGATGAGAGAGGAAAGTGAGAGCCTGGACACGGAGAAAAGTCATCAGAAATCATAAGAGAATAGAAGCTCATTTTTATGACTTTGCCACCTCCCAGTTAAGTGTCTGCTGCAGACATTTATTGTTATTAGAAAGTGGGCTTCTAAGACAAGTGAATCATGTCTCAGAGTGTGCTAGTCTCCAACAAAATTAATAGCCAGGAGATTTTGTACATAGAATTTGTCAACTCAAAAGCAAAAGTCTTTAAATTGGTGTATAGAGTTGTATAGTTCAATCGTCACACAATCAAAGGCTGTTCTGATTGCATGCAGATAGGTCACTAGTCTCACTAACAGAAGAGAGTAGTCCATTTAAAAATACCTGCTTGGCTGGGCGCAGTGGCTCACGCCTGTAATCCCAGTGAGAGGTGAAGCCAGCTGGACTTCGTGGGTCGAGGGGGGACTTGGAGTACTTTTCTGTCTTACAAGGGATAGTAAAATGCACCAATCAGTGCTCTGTAGCCAGCAAGAGGTTCGTAAAATGCACCAATCAGCGCTCTGCAGAAATGCTCCAGTCAGTGCTCTGTAGCTAGCAAGAGGTTTGTAAAATGGACAAATCAGCACTCTGTAAAATGGACCAATCAGCACTCTGTAAATGGACCAATCAGCAGGATTCTAAAAGTAACCGGTCGTGGGGAGGATTGAGAAAAGGGCATTCTGATAGGACAGAAACAGGACATGGGCAGGGACAAATAAGGAAATAAAAGCTGGCCACCCCCACCTAGCAGTGACAACCCACTCAGATTGCCTTCCACACTGTGGAAGCTTTGTTCTTTCACTCTTCATGATAAATCTTGCGGCTGCTCACTCTTTGGGTCTGTGCCATCTTTAAGGGTTGTAACACTCACCAGGAAGGGCCACGGCTCCACTCTTGAAGTCAGTGAGACCACGAACCCACCAGAAGTAACCAACTCTGGGCACACCAGCACTTTGGGAGGCTGAGGCTGGCAGATCACAAGGTCAAGAGATCGTGACCATTCTGGCCAACATGGTGAAACCCTGTCTGTACTAAAAATACAAAAACTAGCTGGGCATGGTGGTGCGTGCCCATAGTCCCAGCTATTCAGGAGGCTTAGGCAGGAGAATGGCTCGAACCCAGGAAGTGGAGGTTGCAGTGAGCTGAGATAGGGCCACTGTACTCCAGCCTGGCGATAGAATGAGACTCTGCTTATATTTACTTGGAAAAAATTTTTCTTCAATCATGTGAAAGCAAATGTTTACAGGAATCTAAATTTGGTAGCATAGATCAACCTTATCTTTGGCATTATTTTGTTCCACAGATAAAACAATATAAAGAAATGTTTTGATCTACCAAAAATAAGAGTTTTATGGTTCATTGTTGTGTTATCTCATTAAAAATAAAACATACATAAAATTTATAATATATGGACATACAAAAGATAAAAATTTAAAGTCACCCATAATTTTAGTATTCTAGTAACTACTGTTAGGAATATGTATATCTTCCATTGATACCTCCTTGTGTTGCTAAATTATAATATATTTTATCAGTCTCATCTGGGTAAGCATTTGACTTTTTTTCCAGTATTTGCCAATAAACAACACTGAAGTAAAATTTATTTTAGATAAGCTTTTATATAAGCTCATTATTATTTCTTGAGAAAATATTCCTAGAGATATCACAGCATTAAGACTTTTAATATGCATTACCTTATTTATCTCCAAAAACTGATACCAATTTAAACCCTCATAATGATTCTTAGCTAGCATTTGCTTCTATACACTCTGAAACCATAGATTATTCTCTTACTGAAAGTCTTCTCAAAAATAAATGTTAAAAATTATATTGCTATAATCTTTTGTTTAAATGTCCATTTTCTTTATTGTAAAAACGACAGTTTGTAATTATATCACCTGTTAATTTTTGAATGCTTGTTGGTTTTTTATGCTTTTCATATTTTATTGGTTCCTATTATCATTTAACTTATAGAAAGACATATATGTTAAAGTTATTAATGATGCTTTCATTTTTAGTTAATAATCTGATTAGTTATATATTTGTGTTACAACTTTTGTTTAAGACTTTTCTAATACATGGAAAGTTTTCTTTGTTGGTCCAGTCAAGTCTATCATTCTGGCGGCAGCCAACCTGAAGGAAATGTCAATGATCAAACCTAGGATTATTTGAACATCAAAATACATAATTGAGGCCAAGCGCAGTGGCTCATGCCTGTAATCCCAGCACTTTGGGAGGTGAGGCAGGCGGATCATGAGGTCAGGAGATCGAGACCATGCTAGCTAACACAGTGAAACCCTGTCTCTACTAAAAAAATACAAAAAAAAAATAGCTGTGCGTGGTGGCGGGCACCTGTAGTCCAAGCTACTCAGGAGGCTGAGGCAGGAGAATATTATGAATACAGAAGGCGGAGTTTGCAGTGAGCTGAGATGGCACCACTGCACTCCAGCCTGGGTGACAGAGTGAGATTCCATCTCAAATAACAACAACAACAACAACAAAATAATTGACAGATTATAATCCATAGTGTAAAGTAAGTATCCATGAGTTCAAACTGACATAAATAAATAACTTACTAAGTAAATGAATAAATGGAGAAAATGTACACCTCTTTCTTAAGCAGAATTTTCAATTAACAAATGTAGAAAAATAATGGAAAAGAAAAATTACCATTTGGCAAACAGTACAATAAAAATTCTTCCAGGCAAGGATCATCTGTGTATACTAAAATTGTGAGCAACTGTATGAAAAGAAACAAGATATTTTCAATGTTTCAAAATACCTCCCCATACAATGTTTACTAATTAAAGGTAGAAATACAGTAAATGTGTAACTGATAAACTGACACACAGCATCATGCACCTCCTAATTAATATGATACTCTAAGAGCACAACATCATTTCTGTAATATTATTGCCAAAATACATAAACTTCATTCTAACCGTGAGAAAACATAAGACAAAAATTTGAGGGAGATTCTACAAAATATCTGGCCAGTACTCTTCAAAAGTTCCAAAGTCATGAAAGTCAAAGAAAGGACATTAGGGAGACAATTAGCAAGTATGTTGATGTTAATTTCTTTGTTTTGACATTGTATTACTTTTATGTAAAATGTTATTTGGGAAAGCAAATTGAAGGCTATATGCAAATGTATACATTCTTTCTACAACTTGTTGGTAGCCTAAATATTATTTCAAAATTAAAAAGTTAAAACAATCTACCAATCAGCTCCCTTGAGTGTTCCATGTTGTGTATCATTCTTACAGTAGCATATTCTCTATAAGGTTACATGGATATCCCTTCACATTATATGATATACATTTTTGGTTTTAGTATTTGGCCAAAAAATCCAATTGATGTGGAATTAATTTTGGTATAAGATATAGGATGAGGATATTTATTCTTCAAAATGTTCATTAGTTGCCTCAACACGATTTATTGGTTAATCAGTTCTTTATCTGCTTATTCGAACTGCTATTCTCATCTTATCCTAATTATTGCATCACTGGAATCACTTTTTCATTTTCTCCTGTATTTCATCAGTCTCACTCTTCTTGTACTAGTTCCATAATGCCTTTATTGTTATGGATTTATAATGTTATACTATAAGTCAAATACCACTTCATGAGATTTTAATATTTTTTCAGAATGGTTACTTCAAAATGCACCTTATTTTATTGTAACACATGAATAAGATTTTGTTAGACTTCTAAGTATACTTATTAGAATTGCAGTTAGAACTGTATTATATTATCGTGGTATCATAGCTCTCTAAATATTTATTTACTGATTTATGCACTTCTTCAACAAATATTGAGTGAAAGATCCTGTATACTGGCGCAGGCAAGTTACTAGAAATTTTATTTGGGCTGTGGGTGGGAAAAAAGAAGAAAACGCCACTGTCTCTATGTCTCTCTCCATACACTATGTTTCATGAGAGTTTAGGGTGTACTATTTCTAAATTTAAAGAAATTCAGGCTGGGCACAGTGGCTCACACCTGTAATCCCTGTACTTTGGGAGGCCTAGGAGGGCGCATCACCTGAGGTCAGGAATTCAAGACCAGCCTGGCCAACATGGTGAAACCCCATCTCTACTAAAAATACAAAAATTAGTTGGGCGTAGTGGTGTGCGCCTGTAATCCCAGCTGCTCCAGAGGCTGAGGCAGGAGAATTGCTTTAACCCAGGAGGCAGAGGTTGCAGTGAGCCCATATCATGCCACTGCACTCCAGCCCTAGTCAATAAGAGTGAAACTCTGTCTCAAAAAAAAAAAAAAAAGGAATACAATAAATAGTATTTTTTAAAAAATAAATGTTTTGCAATTTTTCTGGGGCACCTGGTAAATCAAATGAAAAACTTTTTTGTAGAGATGTAATCTGAAACTAGATACACTAAATTCCTATTCACAAAGAAGTTACTCTAAAGATGCTTTCATGAATGACAAATCCAGGCCCTATAAAGACCATCAAGAGCAAAAAGGATTTCTGATAATAGAAACATAAAATAATTATATTTAAAGTAGGTAAAATTGGCGGAGCATGGTAGCTCATGCCTGCAATCCCAGCACTTTGGGAGGCCAAGGCGAGTGGATCACAAGGTCAGGAAATTGAGACCATCCTGGCTAACACAGTGAAACCCTGTCTCTACTAAAAATACAAAAAAAAAAAAAAAAAAATTAGCCGGGTATGGTGGCCGGCGCCTGTAGTCCCAGCTGCTTGGGAGGCTGAGGCAGGAGAATGGCGTGAACCCGGGAGGCGGAGCTTGCAGTGAGCAGAGATGGCGCCACTGCACTCCAGCCTGGGTGACAGAGTGAGATTCCGTCTCAAAATAAATAAATAAATAAATAAATAAAGTAGCTAAAATTATTTTAAAAAAAAAAGAAAAGAAAACATTGTGTAAAAAATGACTAACAATAACTAATAGTAATTTTTAAAATGTCTTGAAATTTAAATACTCTCAATAAAGATGTTTAAAAACGATTATATTTATATAAAAAAAAGAGTGAATTGGAAAACAGACCAAAGAAAATTATCTAAAATAATAAGATATTAAAAAGATAAGACACAATGAATATGAGAAGTCAAAACTATTGAGAAGAAAATGAGGCCTAATATCTAATTGCATTTACAAAGATGGCAGAAAGTAAAATGGAAAAGCAATACATGAAAAAATATTGACAGATAACTTTCCAAGTGTTATAGAAGACATGAATTTTCCTTTTTACAGGGAAAAAAATGTCCAAGCAAGATTTTTAAAAATTTCCCTCTCCACACTAAATTAGTATAATTTGAAGTAACTAAACAGAGAAAGAGACCCAAAGAAGAAAAATAGATCAGCTACAAATGAAGCACCACTATTATGTAATAAACAACAAACACATAATATTGTTGGAGATAAGTGGTAAAAGAAGAATTAAAGACGATGAAAGACATGCAATCATAATTGGAGAAGGGTGGTACATTATATAAGGTGAAAACAGAGACAGCAGATATCTTCCTAGATACTTTTTTTCCTGAGATTTCTATTCTCGTATCTTCCCCATCTCAGTAAATGGCAGTTATTCTGCCAGTTGTTCAAGCCAAGAACATTGCAGTCATCTATAACTTTCTCTCATCTATCCAATCCTTTAGCAAATCCTACTAGCACTTCTTTAAGATACTTCCAAATTACCCCCACAGGAAGCAATCTCATATACGTATTATTACAACAGTTTCCTAATTGGTGTCTCTATTTCAATCCTCCTTTTCCTTCCCTATTTGCATTTGTAATCACAGAGATTTTTTTTTATTATTTAACAGAAAGTCAGATCACATCCTTCTTTTCTCAGAACCCTCCAAGCCTTCTCATTTCGCACGGATTAAAATAAAATTGCATTTCCATTCAGAAGGATCTACATTCTCACACACACTGTTTCACTTCTGATATTTCCTCCTGTTTCTCTCCTGTCACTACACTCCCACCACACTGGCCTGCTTGCTTTTACACACTAAGCACACTCTTGTCTCAAGCTCTTTTGCTTCCTTTTTTCTCTCTCTGGGATGTTTTTCTCAACCACTTTCTACTTGGAAAAAACCTTCTACATTCACCCTATATAATGTACCACCCCCAAATATCATTGCCTCCCCATTTAATCTTTGTAGCACTGATCCCCTTTGTCTCCACTCAATAAGAAGGCAAGAGCTATGATGAAGGGGCTAAGATATAGCAGGGACTTTGTCTTCTTAACTGTATCCTTAGAATCTGGAAAAGTGTATAGAACAAAGTACTGTACCCACAGAATAAAGAACTTTGTCTGGAACACAGAAGACATTCTATTAATATCTGAGAATGTATGAGAAATTTAAGCCATATGAATATGAAGTTATATTCAAAGTGCTGAGAGAAAATAGGTGTCCACCTGTACCTAGAACTCTATACATAGCTATAGTGTCACTTGAAGACTGATGATAAAAATAATACACTTTCAGAAAAAGAATGGGCATACACCATCAAGAGTTTCTTACTAGGGAAAAAAATCCACTAAAACTACTTTAAAAAAAAACGACTACAATATACCACATATTTCAAGAAGAAGGCATTAAACTTAAAATAAAGAAATGAAGTTCAAGAAATAATGATGGGTAAGAAAATTGTTAAAGGTGAGATTAATGAAGTAAGCATTCACTGAATTAAATAAGGAAAACAAGTTATGGTTATTCTGATGCTGAAAAATGAGTTAGAACTACGATACTAATCAGTTGATAAATGGGGATTTTAATGACAGAATTTTAAAGTGTTTGCAAAGTGAAAAATACTCTATCTTTAAACTCTAATGTCTCAAGTATGTATGTTAAATTTACAGATAAAATTAATGAAATAGAAATATAAAACATTATTTTCAATTCACTTAAGGTGAAAAGTAATGAAAAGTCTATCAGTGTAATTCACATAGCAAATAATTTGCATGAATGCATAAAGAAATTGTCAAACTCCCAGTCATAATAGATTTTTAACATGCCCTACTTAGTAATTGATAGATTAAATATATCTAAAATTAATAAACATATAGGATATTTGAACAACACCATTAAAAAATATCTTCACCACGTAAATACAATATTCATTCTTGTCAATCATGCCTGAAACAATTGCCAATACTGACCAAATGCCAGTCCATAAAGTAAGTCTAAACAATCAGCAGAGTACAATACATAAAAATCCCATTTACTAGCAATAATAAATTAAGATTAGTTAACAGTTGAAAGTCAATTTAAAAGAAACATGCATGTGAAACATTTTAATAAATATTTGAAAGTAACTCAAAAGTTCAAGATGATATGACTTAAAAAAACACAAAAAATATTCCAAGTAAAAGTAATTAAATAGTAAACATCGACATACATTGACAAGTAGGTGATGATCTCATTTCAAATGCTAATAATTAGAAAAGACGAAAGCCAGCCGGGCACGGTGGCTCACACCTGTAATCCCAGCACTTTGGGAGGCCGAGGTGGGTGTATCACCTGAATTCAGGAGATCAAGACCAGCCTGACCAACATGGAGAAACTCCATCTCCACTAAAAATACAAACCAGGCATGGTGGCATATGCCTGTAATCCCAGCAACTCGGGAGGCTGAGGCAGGAGAATCGCTTGAACTCGGGAGGCGGAGGTTGCGGTGAGCCAAAATCACGCCATTGCACTCCAGCCTGGGCAACAAGAGTGACACTTCGTCTCAAAAAAAAAAAAAAAAAAAAAAAGAAAAGAAAAGAAAAGACAAAAGCCTGATGTATAGAGAGATACATAGAATTTGTATACAGTTCTCCACTGCAACACCACACTGCCCAGGACTGAGAATATACGAGTAAACACTCTATTCATAAGTTATTTGGATTAGTTCTTTCTTGCCTCTCTGAAAGCTAATTGGCAATATCTACTGAAACTACTTGTGCATTTACCCTTTGATGAGGCAATCTCACTTCTGAAAATTTCCCTTAACAGTATACTTCCAACAACTGGAAATTACATATGCATAAGTATTTGTTATTGCAAATTGCACTATTATTTGTAATTGCAAAAATTTGGAAATAACCTAAAAGTCCGAACATATAAGTGTTTTTTTTTAATAAACTATGGTTTATCTTCACATCTTTATTACACAAATGGTAGCATAGTATATAAATGCAGTGTAAAAAGGAATGCGGTAAAACTTTATGAACTGATGTGCAGTGATTTCTGGCATGTGTTTTTAAATTATAAAAACCAAACTGCTTTTATATACTATGCTACTATCTAAGTAAGAAAGAAGTGAAAAACATGCTTACATTTGTTATTTTTACAAAAAAATAAAGAAGTAAAAAACAGATAATGAAGAAGTTGATTACCTAGGTCTGCTAATGGTGGAGGGGGATGAGGGAGATTGGCGGATATACGAAAAAGAGTCTGTAAAGAGCTTAAACAAATCAACAAGCAAAAAAACAGCCCCATTAAAAAATGGGCAAAGGACATGATATAGTTTGGATATGTGTCCCTGCCCAAATCTCATATTGAAATTCCCAGTGTTGGGGGTGGAGCCTGGTTGGAGGTGATTAGATCATGGGGGCAAATATCTCATGAATGGTGTAGCACCATCCCCCTTGGTACTGTCCTCATGATAGTGACTGAGTTCTAATGGGATATGATTGTCTAAAAATGTGTAGCACCTTCCCCCTCAGTCTCTTTCTCCTGCTTTTGCCAAGTGATGTGCCTGTTTCCCCTTTGCCTTGACTTCCACGATAACTGAAAGGTTCCTGAAGCCTACCAAGAAACCAAGCAGATGCCAGCATCAAGCTTCCTGTACAGCCTGCAGAACTGTAAACCAATGAAATCTCTTTTCCTTATAAATTACCTGGCTTCAGGTAATTATTTTATAGCAAGGAGAGAACAGACTAATACAGGACACGAACAGACACTTCTCAAAAGAAGACATACACAAGGCCAACAAGCATATGAGAAAGTGCTCAACATCATGAATCATCAGATAAATGCAAATCAAAACCACAATGAGATACCAAGTTATACCAATCAGAATAGCTATTAAAAAGTCAAAAAATAACAGATGTTGGTGAGGCTGTGGAGAAAAGGGAATGCTTATAGGCTGCCGTGGAGAAAAAGAAATGCTTAATTAGTTCAGCCACTGTGGAAAGCAGTTCAGAGATTTCTCAAAGAATTTAAAATAGAACTACCATTCAACCCAGCAATCCCATTACTGGATATATCCCCAAAGGAATATAAATCATTCCACCAAAAAGACACTTGCACTGGCATGTTCATTGCAGCACTTTTCACAATAGCGAAGACATGGAATCAACCTACGTGCACATCAATGGTGGGCTAGACAAAGAAAATATGGTATGTATTTTCCAGTGAATACTACACAGCCATAAAAAAGAATGAGATCATGTCCTTTGCAGCAACACGGATGCAGCTGGAGGCCATTGTCCTAAGGAAATTAATGCAGAAACAGAAAACTAAATACTGAATATTCTCACTTATAAGAGGGAGCTAAACACTGAGTACACAGGAACACAAAGAGGGGAACAATACATGCCAGTTGTTACTTGATGGTTGAGGGTGGAAGGAGGGTGAGGATCAAAAAACCGTATGTGCAATTTACCCATGTAACAAACTGCACATGTATCCTCTGAACCAAAAATAAATATTGAAAAAAAGTGATAATTTTCTGAGCAAAAAATCTTGCAATATTAATTAATTAATCAAACTGAAAGGCAAAACAACAAGAAAAACTTATCCGAGTAACCTATGCTTTTTCCATATTAGTGTGGTTATGGTATTCATTTAAAGTTCAGTTGAGTTCATAAGCTTCAGCCTGCTTTCAGTGCTAGGTTGCTGTTTTATTTTTCTTTTTGTCCTTACTGATTTAATTTTAATTTTTAAATGTGTAGAGCATTGGCATGTCTCCAAATGTTATCTGTATCTATATTGCAAAATTACTTGCTCAGAAAAAGTCACTCTTTCACATACTCCCCCAACCTCTCTTATCATCCTCCACCTTCATAGCTAGCCTAAGTAACCAACTTCTTCAGTATGAGGATCAACTATATTTTAGGGAGGTCCTATATTTGGACCATTAGGTCATTTTCACCATTTTACACTTAAAAATAACGATTAAATTTGCAATGAAAAATACTTATGCATGTGTGTTTTGTTTGTTTTTGTGTGTTTTTTTATTTGTTTGCTCATTTTATTGTTGTTGTTGTTTTTAGTTATTGGAGGTATTTCATTAAGGGAAATTTCCAGAGGTAGGAATGCGCCATCAAAGAGTAAATGCACAAATAGTTTCATTAGATATTGCCAATTCCCTTCATAGGGTCTGTACCATTTTGCTTCCTGCCAGCAATGTATAAGAGTGCCAGTGTGGTACAGTGGAATATTCTAACACATCTCTCTCTTTCTCAGTACTTGAGAGAAAAAGCAGATTAGAATTAGGAAGTCATTATGGGCTGAGTTGTGTCCCCTCAAAATTCACACATTAAAATTTTAATCCTCAGTATTTCACGATATAACTATATTTGGATATTGGGTTTTTTGAAGATGGAATCGAGGTTAAAATGATGGCATTAAAAAGGGCCCTAACTTAATCTGACTAGTGTTCTTACAGAAAGAGAAATTTAGGACACAAACATAAGGGAAAGACCATGGGATGACACAAGGAGAAAATAGCCATCTGTAAGTCAATAACAGAGACATCAGAAGCAACCAACTTTACTGACACCTTGACCTTGGACTCCTAGCCTCCAGAATTGTGAGTACATTTCTGTTGTTTATACCACTCGTTGTGTGGTATATTGTTACAGCTGCCCTAGCAAACACACAGAAGGTCACAAAAATTTTAAAAATATGAACAAACAACTTTCTGGGCAAATTATAGCATATTTATCCCAAAATGTAGAATATACCTTTCATTTCAGGAGTACATTGACCATTCATAAAAACTGATGATATCCTGGGTCATAAAATAAATCTGAACAAATATAAAGATGATAATATGCAGAAATTACATTCATTGGTAAAAATATCGTTAGTTAGAAATTAATGATAATGAGAATTTTTTTGTATCTCCAAATGTTTGGAATTTTAAAAAATACATTTCTCAATAACCGTTGAGTCAAACATAAAATTATAACGAAAAACATAACATATTTCTAACTCAATGTTAATTAAAATACCATATATTAAAACATGTCAGATGTAGACTTACAAGAAAAAATGTAGCCTTAAATGCATATATTGGAAAAAGAGACTCAACACTTCATCATGGACTTGATACTAGAAAGGAAGCACATGGCATATGAAGCCAATGTAATAAATTGACTCTTGGCCCAAGTCTGATATATAGTGATTCCACTTTATCTACATAATGCATAATTAGGATAGACACTCTTGGTAGTTGGCAGGATTCCATATTGGTTCCTTAGACTTTGAGATAATAGTTATAATCATGAGGAAAGCCAAATAGTAGCTTCTGAAATATCTTCATATTAGCATGCAGTTGAAAAGAGCATTACCTCCGGGGGTAAAGGCGAATAGTAGTGCCACCCTTAAATATTTAAAAGATAAAGATATTGTGATCTCCATCATATTTTCATTTAACATATCTCCAAAAACAGATGAATCCTGAAGGAAGACAGTGAACTACTGTAAATTTAACTAAGAGTAACACGCAATTACTGTACCAGATGTAGTACCTCTGCAAGAACAGATCACCTTTCAGATGTCTGGTGTATTAATTTGTTCTTGCACTTCTATAAAGAAATACCAGAGACTGAGTAATTTATAAAGAAAAGAGGTTTAATTGGCTCTCGGTTCTTCAGGCTGTACAGTAGCATAGTGGCTTCTGCTTCTGGTGAGGCTTCAGGAAACTTACAATCATGGGAGAAGGCTAAGGAGAAGCAGGCACATCTTACGTGACCAGAGCAGGAGCAAGAGAGAAAGAGTGGGGAGGTGCTACACTCTTTGAAACAACCAGATCTGGTGATAACTCACTCACTATCACAAGAACAGGACCAAGGGAATGGTGCTAAACCATTCATGAGAAACCACCCTCATGATCCAATCACCTCCCACCAGGCCCCCCAACATTGAACATGAGACTTGGGTGGGGTCACAGATCCAAACCATATCATTTGGTATTGCAGTCCTTTATTGGAAAATGTGTATTCGTTTCTATTCTTATCAGGAAGAAGAACAGAAACAGCTTGGACTCATGTGGAAAGGGCAAGAATTTACATTTAGAATTTTTCTTTTGTCATAATATAGTAGAGAGCTTTGAACCATCACAGAATTGTGTAGAAAATCACACTTGCTCACTATCATTTACGATATTAAGTTAATCAGAATTAAGAATAAGACATGTCAAGTACAAGTAAAACAAATGTGCTACAGAGTGGGAAATAAACACTACAAAGTTTCAGATTACCACATTTAAAAAAAAAGTTTTCAGATATCCAATGGTCTGCAGCATGCTAGAACATCTCCACGATCCTCCAATCTTTCTTTTCTAGACCCCTGACCAACCTGCTAAACAATTCACTTCTGTGCATAGCCATGACAAGGATGAAGAACATGGAAAGGTCCATATTATTAAATCAAATGATCCTTTTTTCTTATTTTTTAGAAGTTTAATAGTTTTAATTATTACATTTAAGTCCAGAGTGTATTTGGAGTTATTTTTGTCTAAGGTGTGAGTCAAGGTTAATTTTTTGCCTATGGATGTCCTATCCTTTCAGCTTCATTTATTGAAAAGGCTATCTTTAGCTACAATATTCTTACTGTAGCTAATAATAACTTCAAAAATGGGGTAGACTGAATTCTATCACTTTATTCTGTGTTTTTCAGAATTGTTTTAGGCATTTTAGTTCCTCTGCCTTTCTATATAAATTCTAGAAGAATATTTTCTATCTCTACACACACACACACATATATTTCTGGTACTACAAATTAAACCTGTATATAAATTTGTGCATAGAATTTGGGGAAATTTATATTTTTACTATTTTAAGTCTTTCAATCTATACATCATGTAGCTCTCCATTTATTAAAATCTCTGACTTCTTTAAGCACCATTGCTTAAAGGATGTTTTCAGAATAGAAGTTTTAAATTGATATCTGTGCATTTTATTTTTATTGAGCAATTGTGCATGTTATTGTACATCTAATGTTGCTATTTATGTATTCACCATTAGAATACAGAAATGCATTTCATTTCTGTGTGATCTTGCATCCTGTGAACTTGCTGAACTCACACTACCTCTATGAAGTTTTGGGGGCATATTTTTAATTTATTGAGGTTTTCTATGTGGGCAATTATGTTATCTATGAGTAGAAACAATTTTGTTTTCTTTTTCTTTATGGCACTGGCAAAAACTTCCCAAATCATGATAAGTAAGACTGATGAGGTCAGGAACAATGGCTCATTCCTGTAATTCCAGCACTTTGGGAGGCCAAGGCAGGAGAATCATGTAAGGCCAGGAGTTCAAGATCAGTTTGGGCAATATAATGAGATCCCTATCTCTACAAAAATAAAAAATACAAATAAAAATTTGACTGGACATGGTTGTGCAAGCCTTTAGTCCTGGATACTTGGGAGTCTGAGGCAGGAGGATGGATTGAGCCCAGGAGTTCAGATTACAGTGAGGTATGATCATACCACTGCAGTTCAGTCTGATGAGAATCAATATCTTTGCCTTATTTCTGACCTTAGGGGCAAATCATTTAGTCTTACAATTACATACAATGTGAATAGTACATTTTTTATGTAGATGCTACTTATCAAGTTGAAAAAATCCCCTCTATTCTCAGTTCAATAGGGAATACATTTCAAATATTGTCAAATGCTTTTGTCTGTATCAAGTGACACAATCATGTGATGTTTCTTCTTTAACTTGGTGAGTTACACGGAATGATTTTCAAATAACAAATCAACTTGGGATTCCAGGAACAGACACAACTTTGTAATGCTATATAAGTCTTTCTACATATTGCTGAATCCTATTTGCTAATATGTTGTTAAGAATGTTTATATTTTTATTTTTAATTATGAGGGATATTGGTCTATAGTTTTGTTGTTGTTATTCTGTGTTTACCTGGTTTTGGTGTCAGGGTAATACTAACTTCATAAAATGAATTGGGAACTGTTCCCTATTATTCTGTTTTCTGGAAGAAATTATTTAGCATTGGTGTTAACGCTTATTTAAATGTTTAGAAAATTCTCCAGTGAAATCATCTTGATTTGGAGATTTCTTGTTTGGGAGTTTTCAAAGGACAACTTCAATTCCATAATTCTACAGCTATTCAAATTATCTGTTTCATTTTGAGTGAGTTGTGGCAGTTTGGTTTTTTTGAAATATTATTTCATTTCATTTAAGTCATCAAATTTGTGTGTAGAGATTGGAGTGATGCAGCAGCAAGCAAAGGAATGCCAGTGTCTGCCAGGAACCAGGAGAAGATAGAAACTGGAACGAGATAATTCTTTCTTATAGATTTTAGAAAGCATAACCCAGTTAACACCTTGATTTCAGACTTCAGGAAATCAAGGTGTTATTTCCATGACCAGTAGTGTTGAGTATATATTTTTGTATAAAATTTTTTAGCGTTTGCTTTATATATTTCATTGTATATGCATAATTTATAATCTACTGATATTATCATTTTACCAATTCAAATAAACTATGGAATGCTTACCTCCTTTTGTCCCTTTTATAATTGTTTTAAATATTCCCTTTACATACATATAGAACCACATCAAACAATGTTATAATTTTTTCTTCAATTGTCAAAAACAATTTAGAAAATTCAAGACACCAGAAAGTCTATTATATTACTTGTATGTTTGCTTACTGTGATATTTCTTTCTTTCTGTGTCTTAAGGTTACTTCTTTCATTGTGTTCTTTTTGTTTAGAAAACTTCCCTGTTATTCTTTTAAGGTTAGTCTGCACAGGGCATGGTGGCTCACGCCTGTAAACCCAGCACTTTGGGAGGCTGAGGCAGGCAGATCGCCTGAGGTCAGGAGGTCGAGGCCAGCCTGGCCAACATGGTGGAACTCCATCCCTACTAAAAATATTTTAAAAATTAGCCAGGTGTGGTGGTGGGCTCCTGTAATCCCAGTTACTTGGGAGGCTGAGGCAGGAGAATGGCTTGAATCCAGGCGACGGAAGTTGCGGTGAACCAACATGGTGCCACTGTACTCCAGTCTGGATGACAGACAGAGACTCTGTCTTAAAAAAAAAAAAAAAAAGTTAGTCTGCTGTTGACAAATTCTGTTAGTTTTCTTTCATCTGAGAATGTCTTAAATTCCCCTGAATATTTTCTCAGGATATAGGATTCTGGATTGACAATTATCTTATTTTGAAACTTGAAAAATGTTGTGCTTCTTCCTTCTGACCTCCTGGTTCCTGAAAAGAAATCCACTACTAATATTATTTTCTCTTTATATTTCTCTCTCACTGCTTTCAAGATTTTTTTCTTTGTCTTTAGCTTTCAGAAATTTCACTATGGTGTGAATATCTTTGAATATCTTTAGGGTTTTTATCTGTTTGGGGTTTGCTCTGCATCTTGATTCTGCAGCTTTATGTTTCTTGACCAATTTGGAATATTTTCATCCATTATTATTTTGAGTACTGTTTCATCCCCAAACTCTTTCTCTTCCCCTTTCTAAATTCTGATGACATAAATATCAAACCTTTGGTTATACTGAATGTCTGCAGATTCTTATTCAGTCTACTTTCTCTATACAGCTTGAGTTGGGTAATTTTTCTTATTCTACCCGTCAGTTCATAGAATCCTTTACTCTGTCGCCTGCACTATGCTATTGAGCCCATCCTTAGACATTGTATTTAAGATATTGTAATTTTTAGTTCTAAATTTTCCATTGGGATCTTTTTCACATCTTCTGTTTTGTTGCTGAGACTTCCATTTCATTGCTGAGACTTCCATTTCTTTTCTGAGTCTATTTTTTTCATTTGTTTTACGTGTGTTTCTAATTGATCATTCAAGCTTTTCTTTTCTATTTAAAATCTGTGTCAGATAATCCTAACTTCTCTATTACCTTAATGTTGACATCATTGATTATCTTTTTTCCTTTAGTTTGAGATCATCTTGGTTCTTTGTATTACAAATGGTTTTCAGTTGGAATCTGGCATTGGGATATTGTATATTGAAACTCCAGATCTTATTTAAACCTTCATTTTTAGCTAAGTTCCTCAGACACTGCTTGGGCAAGGGAAAGAGGAAGGATGTGTCTTGTTACTGGTAGATGGGGCTAGAAATCCAGGTAACCCACTTGGCCTCTATTGACACTCAAGCTGTGGAATTTTTTCATAACTAGTGGGCATGGGAAGGAGTTCCAGCTTCTCATTAGTCCTGCTACTGATACTGCCTTGGCTGTCCAGGGGGGATAATGGTGCCCCAATTCCTTCTCCCCATGTGGCCACCATTGACAGTATGCAGGGGGCACCAGGGGCAGGTGGTGAAAGTTCTGACTTTCCAGTAGGTCTTCGCTGACACCATTCTATTGGGGATGAGGATGGCAACTTATTACTTCCAGGTGGGAATAAAAGCCCAGCCTCCGTACATGGTCACCATTGACATTGTTGTGGGAAGAGGTAGGAACCTGGAATGGGGTATGAACTTGCTGGAGATGAAAGTCCCAGGTCTTTAACAGGCCTTGGCTGACAGACTCCAGTGAGGAACCCTGGGTGCCTTGTTACAGCCTGGCGAGTGTGGAAGTTTGTGTTCCTCACCTGGCCTTTGCTGTCATGGGTAGGAGAAGAACCAGAGCTTGTGTTCGGATGGAGTGGACAGTTTATTGTGTAAAGGTTTTCTATCTTGACCTATTGGCTTCTCCTAGTCCTTTGGTCGCAAATAGAAGTTTAGGTTGCTTTTTTGTTTGTTTGTTTGTTTGTGTCTGTTGGCATTTCTGCATTGCTGACTTTTTCATTTCTAAATCTGGGATGTATGAAGCAAAAATAAAACCAAGAAACTCATCATCATCCTCGGGTTTAAGTCTCCTAGGTAGTCCCCTTTCTTCTCTACACCTTTCAGAGTGGTCTTTTTTTATGTATATAATACAGTTTTCAGATATACTCAGCAGGAGGAATATGGAAAAGTATGTCTAATTCATCTTCTCAGATGTGGAAGCTTACTATTCACTGTTAAAATATGTTTTTTTCAAAAGTATTCAAGGTACAGTGGCTCATGCCTATAATCCTGTTCCTTTGAGAGGCTGAGATGGGGGGCTCAGGAATTTGAGATCAGCCTGGACAAGAGTGAGACCAGTCTCTACAAAAAAAAAAAAAAAAGAAAGAAAGAAAAGAAAAATTAGCTGGTGTGATGGAGCATGCCTGTGGTCCTACCTACTTGGGAGGCTGAGGTAAAGGGATCCCTTGAACCTTTCAGGTGCAGGATGTGGAAGATGCGGTGAGCTATAATCACACCACTGCACTCATCCTGGACAACAGAACAAGACCCCATATTAAAAAATTAAAAATAAATGAAAAAGTATTCAATAACTTCCTTTATTTGTGGTTATGACTTGAATTTGCAAAGGCTCCACTTTTATAAAACTGTGAGTTTGTGATACGTTCAAAATAACTGAACTGCAGCTTTTCAACTTCTGGAACTTCAACTTCTTCATTTTTTAGTGAAAAGTAGATATAAATTAAAATTAGTTTCAGTGTGTTGCATTATTTCACTTATGCTTATTATCTTGCTTTGTGGTTTCACATGCCTCTGAACTGCAGAACAGATTAGAAAGAAAGAATAAGCTAATTAAACTTAGGTCTCAAAAAACTAAAAAAAAAAAAACTTGAGAATATAGACAAAAATGTGAGGTAAAATTTTGACTAAACTATTAAAAATAGTTTCTGAGAAAATCTATATAAAATAGAGATATTTAGTTTATATTTACCTTTGTAATTCACTCAGGGGAAAAAAAAAGTTGGATGTGTTGGCAGTTAAGTCTTACAGATTCCCAAGAACTCAAAGAACTATAAATAGAACTTTTAAAGAAGTATTTTCTAACCATCTTTACCCAACTATCAAATCAAAGTATTCTTTCTCTCCCTCTCTCCCTTCCTCTTCCTATCCCTTCCTCTTTCCTTGTCCTTTTGTCTCTTTGTCTTTCTCTGTCTGACTTTTCCTTCCTTCCTTCCTCCCTCCCTTCCTCTCCTCCTCTTCTTTCTCTCCTTCTTTTTCTTTACTTTCTTGCCTTTCTTTCCCCTTCATCTCTCCTCCCTTCCTGTCTTCTCTCCTGACTTTATATCCTTTATTGTTACACATTGGTTAGGGCTATCTTCTGGATATGTGTGTCTCATACCAAAAGTATTAGTGACCATCACTTTGTATCCAGAAAAGACATTTTCAGAAATTAAAAAAATTAGTCTATGAATTAAATGTAATATTAAAAAAAATAATTTTCTTGGCAACCTGGGTTCTGAAATATCCTTATTCACTTCGTTTTCTACATGGAAAACAATATATGATAGCAAAGTCCTCACTGGATTTTCACTCTGATCCTCTATTTTGGTCTTTTGGGAGTATAGTGAAAAACTGACACAAACATGCATTCTCTAGCTAAATGTTGCCACCTGAAGAGCTAGGGAATTAAAAAAAAATAGAGCTTTATTTGCTTCATTTTTTCTTAAATGCTTGAAATGTGATGTTTAAAAACATCCTAACCATGGTATTGTGGCATCGATGCTTGTTCATTTTATACTCTGGTTAATGTGAAACTTTCTGTTGAATTGGAATGGTTTTCAAAAATGTTCCAAAAGATTGAAGTCTTTCTCCAGCTACATAATATGTAAATTCAACTTTAAGTGTAGACTGTAGTACTCACACATAAATATCTGAAATCTTCCAACTGTTTGTGGTGTTTTACCAATTTGTTTCAAACAGTGCTAGGGATATTAAGCAACACAACACCCTCTGACAACAAAGGTGCTCTTAAGGGCTGTTGCATCAATAATGGGTGGATGTAAACTCCCTAAATAATCATAGATTGGATATTGTGTAGCAGTTTCAAAAGCACAATTATAGCCCATTGTGTCAGTAATGCGTGCATTTAGGCCTCTTAATAGTACATATTGGCAAACTGACTGTGAGATAGTGGAACTAGTTACCAAAGGGTAGATTCTCATTTCCTTGATATATTTTAGAAACGGAAATAACTATCTGTTTGAAATTATTTAGGTTCATTCTTACTGGAGTCAGGGGGTTGGAAAACCTTGCCTCCAGTGGGCTCTTCTGGCACTGTCATTAGGAAAAAATTTACTAAAGTGTTACTCAAGTTTTTCTCAACCTTACTTCAGAGATGCAAAGCTTAATTTAGGATATACACGTGTCACATTTGTCTCAATTCAACTCCAATCCTGAAATATGAAAAATCTATGCGTAGATCTCAACTTGCTATGGCCATCTCCTATTTACAAGCCCATCGTTTCTAACACAAAAAAAATGTTTAAAAAATAAAGATTAAGCATCTCCTACTTAACATCTGCAATCCATTCCTGATCCCATCCTGAAAAACCAAACAATCTGCCTTAAAATGCTATCCTGATGCCTATTTCCCAGCTTTTTTTAACTGGAAAATTAATATTACTATATATAAAACCAAAACCCCCAACTAATTTCCTAAAATGTAACTAAAATACAATAAAATATTTATATGTATGAAACAAATTATCATGTTAATATGTTAAATGCTTAAGGCATCATTTTCTCATCACCAATCTATTTTTAACAGTTTCTCTGTGAATTGGCATGTACAGTTTTCGTGCCATTACACCAATAGTACATTTTTGATAAAGCATAGCAACAATTAACACACAGCAATAAATAAATTCAATAAAACATACAAATAAAAATTTATAGTTAAAATAAGGCAATTTCCAAAAACAAACTCTTTCCTAGTCCCCCAATACAGTAAAAAGTGAAGCCTGAAGAAAGTTGACAAAAGGAAAAGAGAGAGCATTTATTTCTTATTGCAAAAGGTAATGCAAAAGTGTGTGTCTGGAATTGGTGGGTTCCTGGTCTCGCTGACTTCAAGAATGAAGCAGCAGACCCTCGTGGTGACTGTTACAGTTCTTAAACATGGTGTGTCCAGAGTTTGTTCCTTCTGATGTTCAGACGTGTCCGGAGTTTCGTCCTTCTGGCGGGTTTGTGATCTCACTGACTTCAGGAGTGAAGCTTCAGACCTTCACAATGAGTGTTACAGCTCATAAAGGCAGCGTCGACCCAAAGAGTAAGCAGCAGCAAGATTTACTGCAAAGAGAAAGAACAAAGCTCCTACTGCATGTAAACAGCCCAAGTGAGTGGCCACTGAGAGCACAGGTGGCCTGCTTTTATTCCCTTATTTGGCCCCACCCACATACTGCTGATTGGTCCATTTTACAGAGAGCTAATTGGTCCATTTTACAGAGTGCTGATTGGTCCGTTTTACAGAGTGCTGATTGGTGCATTTACAAACCTTTAGCTAGACACAGAGTGCTGATTGGTGTGTTTACAATCCTTTAGCTAGACAGAAAAGTTCTCCAAGTCCCCACCCGACCCAGAAGCCTGGCTGGCTTCACCTCTCAAGAGAATCTAGGCAATAGGGGAACAATCTCACGACAACTTTGAGATTCAGAAGAGCAGACAGATTCCTGCATCATTTTAGTGCTGCTCTAGACACTCTTTAACAGGAAGGAAGGAATACAAATTTATGGTTGGTGATTGATGCTGTAAGTTAAAAAAAGTTATAAAACTGATTTTTGCTTAATTTCATCTATTTTTAATGTGGTGTGTTAGCAGCATCTAGTCAATTTGTTTTTAATTGAAAGAATAGCTGGGTGCAGCGACTCAGTCTGTAATCCCAGCACTTTGAGAGACCAATGCAGGAGGATCACTTGAGGCCAAGAGTTCGAGACTAGTCTGCAAAACATAGTGAGACCCTGTATATACAAAAAAAAAACAGCCAGGTGTGGTGTCACACAGTTGCAGCCCCAGCTACTCAAGAGGCTGAAGCAGGAGTATCACTTGTGCCTGGGAGTTTGAGGCTGCAGTGAGCTTGAGCTATAATCTTTATTTTTATCCTTACCCCAGTTTTTCTTCTGATAAAATACAAATAAAACTTTCCACTGTACTACAGCCTGGATGACAAAGAGAGAGATCCTTTCTCAAAAAATATCTATTTAATTAAATAAAATAAAAATAAATGAAAGAAAAATGTTCATAACTGCATCTGCACATCCTTGTTTTTGACATTTACCCTACTTTTCTAAGCATCTAAGCATAATTGTGATACTTTACCAATTTTTGGATAGCAAATTTTCCCACATCTGGTACATTATGTTTTGAACACTTAAATAAAAATCATCCATATGTTAACACTGGCAAAACTCAACCAAAAAAGAAGGGATCAGATATTCTATGAACTTTAGGTTTTAAAGACCAAGAGGAGGTTAAGTGAGAGCACATTAATGGAGAGACAGTTTGGGGGGGCATGTCTATATTGCAAAGAGAATGAATCTCACCTCTCACGTGACTTTCTTTAAAATTCCAAAGGTTTCCCCCATAACAAATTATTGGATAAAATATGTTTTCATTTGTAGCTGGGCCTTCTCCTTCAACTAGCATCAAATTTCCCTAACTGATATGCTATAGTGTGTTCACTCTTCTCACAAGACCAATTGCTCATCACCGATTCTTACAAGACCATTGATTTTCTGCACATCTCCTCCTAGACAGTGGATGGTCTCCACAATCCTGCACAAACTATTTCCCCGAGTATCTTAAATTTTAGCAATAAATTATTAGAGTTCATAGTCAGTGCAAAGTCATATTGCTATTAATACATTTTCCTTTTCTAATTTAGCTATAACTTTTAAACTTCTGACTTATCTACTTTAGGTGTATATTAGTAATTATGTAAGTCTGTGTTTTAGAAATATTCTTTAAAACATTTGAAAGTTTTATTTGTATTTTATCAGAACAAAAACTGAGGTAAGAATAAAAATAAAGATAATATTTTAGAAGAACCACCATAAAACAAAAAGGATCTTTTAAAAAATTAACTTTCTTTGTTTTTATATAAACCACAAAGAGAAAAAAAAATCAGCTAAAAGCCCTGATAACCAAAATACTAATAGAACATTTAGGAGTTTTGAACTAGGTGCTTAAGAAAACTTCTCCATTTCCACCAGAATTCCTATTTCTGTATTTATACATGTAAAATATTTATTGGATTGTCCACATTTATTTATAGACATATGAGTTATAAATGACACTGACATAATAGTTCCATAGTTTTTTGAATAAACATAGAAATTGACCCTTCTTGTCTTAAAGCTTGAAACTTATATTTGTTTTCTCTGAGTTCCTTCATCAGGAAACAACCTCAGGCCTTTCAAAAAAGTTTCAAAGAAATGAAACTCATCAGATCACCATATCCAAACAATGAGATGCTGGACCCCAAATTCATCATGATTGCTTCTTTGCCCCTCCCTAATTCCTGTTTTCTTACACATTGTTACATTTCTTTCCTGCTGTATAAACCCCGGTCAGTCAAGAAGATGGATTTGAGACCGAATTCCCATGTCCTTAGCTGCAGCACCCTATTAAAGCCTTCTTCCTTGGCAATAACTCTTGTCTCAATGATTGGCTTTCTGTGCAGTGAGCAGCAGCAACAGGACCTAGACTGAACCCCTGGCATTTTGGTAACACACACACACACTCCTTTAAAATAAAAATGTATTGCTCCAGAAACAATGTTATTTCCTACATGTTAGATTATACCTAATTTTTCTGAATGAGTTATTTTGGAAGAGATTCATGTCTTCTTATATAATAGAAGACAAATTGCTGAATAATAGTCTTATCGAGATAAATATTTTATAAAATTATAAATTATAATGAGAGCTTTAAGAATTAAAATTGTCACTATATTTTAAATTTTGCTAATGTGCATAGATCAGTTTAGGAGCAGATCAACTAGGGCTGCATGTGTAAGTTTTTTTTTTGTTTGTCTGTTTGTTTGTTTTGAAACGGAGCCTCACTCTGTCATCCAGGCTGGAGTGCAGTGGTGCGATCTTGGCTCATTACAACCTCCGCCACCCGGGTTCAAGCAATTGTCCTGCCTCAGCCTCCTGAGTAGCTGGGACTACAGGTGCCCGCCACCACACCTGGCTATTTTTTTGTATTTTTAGTAGAGATGGGGCTTCACCATGTTTGCCAGGATGGTCTCGATCTCCTGACCTAGTGATCCACCCGCCTCCGCCTCCCAAAGTGCTGGGATTACAGGAATGAGCCACTGAGCTCAGCCGTAAGTTTTTAATAATTCTCCCTGTTGAGAGTGGGCAGATTACACCCCTGATAAGAAGTAATGCCTGAGATGACCATTACAAAAAAAATAATCTTTAATAAATTACTTAACATCAAACTAGCCATAACCAATGACTAACTAGAGACAACAGTACAGCAAGGGGGTGTCTTCAAACTAATAGGAAACATGAAGTCTCTACTCATGAGGAGCGACAACACACAGAGCAAGACAAAGCACATATGAAGAAGCTGATGTGCATTTAGTAATATATCCAAAGCAAGGCTGGATCAAATACCATTCATCCATTTAGCCAATATCTATTGACTATCTATTCTATTTAGTCCACTATGTGGTTTTAGAAATACCAAAATAAAATAGGCAGTGTGCCCTAAATACATCAGAATTTTTTACAATACTAAATACAGTAACAAACAAGTACAACACAACATAATAACTGCTGTACCAAAGATTATATGCAAGGTACAGAAAAGAAGCTTATGGAAAAGAAAACTTGACCGAGGAAGTCCAGGAGAATTTTACTGAGGAGGGAGCATGAGAATGATGTACTACAGGCTAGTGTCATGCCTGGTGGTAAGTAGTGATGGAGAAGGCATTCTAAACAGAGGATGTAACTTGTGTAAAGTCTTGAAAAAGTGAGGGAGTATAGCAATTGCAAGCAACTAAAGTAGTTTGCTTTTTTGAAACCATAATGTAGAGAAGAAAAATAGCAGGATATGAGGCTAGACAGGGAGCAGAGCCAGATTACATGAAAGAGGTACTGTTAATGCCTGGGTGAGACAAGCAAGCAAAGAAGCAGTGACCATATGCTGGGCTTCCATATGGGAATTCAAGTGAGTCTGTGCTGGAAATCTAGTTGTGAGTACTTTTGATAAGGAAGGGGGGCAGGGAAGTGCTAGGAGGAGAAAAGAGGGGTCCCTGGCGAGGGCTGGACCTCTGGGTCTGTGCCCATGGACCTAGGTGAGGTCAGGCATTTCTGTTTTCATGCCCAAATGTAGCAAGACCACCTTGGCCTGCCACGCCCCCATCCTGTGCCTATAAAAAGCCTGAGACCCTAGTGGGGAGAGCACACATGTAGCTGGATGTCGAGAAGAGCACACCAATGGAAGCACATGCAAGTGGCTGGAGGTCGAGAGGAACACAATGGTGAAGAACACACCGATAGGCACCGGTAGACACCACTGGGCAATCAACCAGCAGAACGATGCAAAGCTTGGCTGGGATGGTTGGAGGAAAGCCCTGCTGCTGGGCCACCCCACTCAGGGTAAAACTACCTTTCCTCTCCACCTGCTTCTGGCTTCCCCATCCACCTCACTGAGAGCTACCACCACTCAATAAAAAACCTTGCACTCATTCTCCAAGCCCATGTGTGATCTGATTTTTCCAGTACACCAAGGCAAGAACCCTGGAATACAGAAAGCCCTCTGTCCTTGCCATCAGGCAGAGTGTCTAATTGAGCTGATTAACACAAGCCGCCTACAGACAATAAAACTAAAAGAGTACTCTGTAACACACACCCATTGGGATTTCAGGAGCTATAAGCATTCACCCCTAGATGCTGCTGTGGGATCAGAGCCTCACAACCTGCCCGCTGCATGCACCCCTTAGAGGTTTGAGCAGTGGGGCACTGAAGAATCGAGCCACTCCCCCTGTCACACACCCTACAAGGGGGACAAGGGAACTTTCCCATTTCCACTTTCATCATATCGAGTGGCAGTGGAATTCATGGGCAGACTAAATTACAAGAGGAAAGTATACAGTTTCTTCTTGGATATCAGTATGAAAGCTAGAATGAGCACTCTGTGCAGATAGGAGGACAATCAAGAATGAACATTTCCCCAGACATCCTGGGAGAGGTAAATTTCAAGCACTGAGTAATTAACCGTACTAAAGGCCAGAGAGGACAAATAAAATAAGGACTAAATATATGCATAGGGTTTGACAACTAGCAGGTCATTGCTTGTCTTAATGAGAGAAATTCAATGGAGTGCCAGTATTGCAGTAGACACTTACAACTCTCTAGCAAAGAGCAGTTTAAAAGCCATGTTTCTCAATTTTTAGAACCAGAGATTTGAGAAAGAAAAGGATTTTGTGAATGCTAAAAGTTTGATTGCACATATCAAAGTTTAAAATCCAAAGAGTTCATGAGTCGTATTGCAGAGAAAAACACGTAATAAAATTATAAGCTTTTCTGTGACCAAAATGAGAAAAGAAAAATAGCTTAGGGAAGTCTGAGTTATGTGACATCTGCAAAATTTATCAGGCCAGAGAGACATGAGCATGGGACTTCAGTCAGCCTCCCTACCCCCAAGGCCATTCTCAAGCTTTGGGCTCAAATAAACTCTATACTTAGTCATATTTTCTGAATCTCACTGTTTTAGGTTGACAAAACCAAATGGAGATATGGGACAAAAATGGGAATGGGAGGTGGGTGCTTCACAAAAAAAAGAATATGATAAAACAGAATCAATATTAAGAAATTAATGGGTGGCCAAGTTTCAATAGAAATTTTGAATGAATTTAGGGGATTCCAGAGACAAAAAGTCTTTTTCCAGACTTCCCAGTTCAGTTATAGAAAAATAATTTTATTTTGGTATGCATTATTATATCTGTGTGAAAATTAAAAACAAACAAACAAAAAAATTTCATCCCAAAAGAAACTTCTTTGACATGTTTCAGGATGGCAATTCAGAGAACCTGCAGACAAGAATAGTCCTGAAAAGCTGCCTTTTGTTAAAGAGACTTGCATCTGTAGAGAACATCTGCAATGGTGAAATAAACAGCCAGGCTTTCCCTGAGGTCCCCTCCCTTTTTGTTTAGATCTAGGAAAGATGAACTTAAAATCTGACCCCTTTGAAAGACTGACAGAGAAGCTTTATCACAGGTTACCATGTATGTCTTCTGAGACCTGCTATCTGTGAGGTTTTATCTATATAACAAGACTGTCTTTGCTCCATGCCTTTCTCTCTCCCACTCATAACCTATCTTGCCATGCTGCAAGCCCCCTATTCTTTCTGTAACCTCAAGATGGTATAAAAGCATCAATCATCTAGCCTTTACTTTGGGTTATCATATTTTGTATGACTCCCATATGATGTGGGCATGTTAATAAATTTTGTGTGTCTCTTCTCCTATTAATCTGCCTTTTGTCAGTTCATTTTCAGTGAACCTTCAGAGAATGATGGGCAAGTTTTCCCTTGGCCCCCACAGTTTTGGCACTGTGAGCAGGATACCAAAACCACTGTGTTCTTCTGGAAGCCACAGCCAAGGGAACCTAGGATCTGAGAAGTTCACAAAAGGTTAAGAAATTCTTACTAGTCAGACTCCCAGTCTTTCTCTATAGAATCCAGTTGAGCAAATGATAAAAATCACTGTACCGTTTTCCTTTCAAACTTGAGACTGATGGGAGTAAAGCATTTTATACAGAGTAGTCTTAGGTGTAGCAATTCTGGTGTATATTTTGTATGAATATTTACATTGTCTGATCCTTTTCCTCCCAGAAATAGTCGTTATTTTCTGCCTTGTCTCTGTCTTATTGTGTTGTTTTGTCATAAAGAGGGTTACCATAGACCCCGAAATAGAAACTGCATAAGATTCCTTTCTCGTTTTATTTTATGTCCTTGAGAATTTGGCTTGTGACAAAGTGGGAACATTCTCTCTTGGTCTCAGCCTCCTGTGGGGCATGATTTGGGTCACGTCCAGTGGCCAGTCTGAAAAGATTAGGAACCCAAGATATGTAAGATCTTGAACAGCACGCTCTTTTTATCAAATCTGCCAAACTCTCTAGGGACTTTGCCTTCATGAGGAGTCCCATCCATAAGGGGCTTTTGTGATCTCAATCCTTGTTGCCTGGTTAGTCTTGGGAAAGTCCAATCCCAGGAGAGCCTACCCAGTGCCACAGATTAACAAGTCAGTGACTGGTGCCCCCCGCCACAGATTTGTGGGATACTGGAGGCAGCATACACGCAAACACCATCTTTAACCTTCTATAGTAACAAAAGTATTTTGCTATTCTAGCCTATTTCCAGGGGTGAATTTTTCTGGGGATCATGGGAGGACTCATCCGCTGCACCCATTTTAAAAACATTGCTTATATCTATGGTAATCTAAACCTGAAAAGTTATCTCTGGAACTTTTCATGACAAAGACCTATTGCTTTGAGTCACTTATAGAATAAATAAATTGGCTATATTTAAAAGAAAACTTTTTAGAGAGTTTTTATCTTAAACAGCTTTTTGTACCAATGAAAAGATATAAAATGAATTTATAGACTTACGACCTTCTTTGGCAAGAATAAAAGAAAAAAGCAGAAATCAGATTTAAAACAAAAGTAAATTTTTTTTTGCATACACAAACTTCCTTCTTTGGATCTTTTGCAGAATCTGCAAAAAGACCTATAGTCTAGTGGCTTGGAATTTATGTCTGTACTACTGTGGCCCGGGTTAAATTCCTGACCAGGGTAAAAGTCCCTTGGAAACATTAATTAAAAAATAGTTTGATATTTGCATATCTGTACCTATTTATTTTGTAATCCTTTCTACCCCCATAGATAGCTTTTGACTTCCACTTGTCCTGACTGTTTTTAAATTTCCTGTGTGTATGGAACACATGTTGTCAGGTCTTTGCAGACCTTCAACTGAGAAACTGAAACCCTGGAGAACATGCTGGACAGAAATGTGGGATGTGCGCCATTTGTGGCTGGTGAAATTTTCTTTCTTTGAACTGTTGTTTGGAGTTGTCTGGATCCTGGGAAGGTTGAAGCTTTTACTCCCTCTTTGGAGACCTTGGGGATAGCCAAGAAGGGCTTTTTGGTTTTGCTCTCATGCGTACTTATTTCTTTTTGTTTGGAGTCATGTGTTTAGGTATGCCTTTGATTTAAAACTTTGGTTTGTATTTTGTGTGTAATAGCAACTTGTTTTCCATTGTTTTGTTTCCTATCCTTGGTTGGAAAGACACACCTCCTGCCACTGCTGAGAAATGACTGGTGAGTGGAGGAGCGAACATCCTCCCAGGTCATGAGGTGACAGGCTGCTGCAAAGACACCATTCCCTAGGTTCCGGTGAAAGGCTGACTGCTCATGGGACAGAGCTTGCTGTGTGTATATTTAAAATATTTTTAAGTGAGTTGTACGGTCAAAAGTTGGCTTAACTAAAAGCTGATATTTAGGTCATAATTTTTTAAGGGCCTTTCTGCTTTTTCTCTGTTGTACCCTGTTTCACCCCTGAAAAAAATTTTCAGCTCACTAAAATATATATATATATATACACACAAACATATATATATGCATATATATATACACATATATATATATTTAATTATATGATCTGTCCCTCTGTTTGCTTCCTTTCTTGTTGGCATAATTTTTGCTGACAAAAGGTAAAATTTCATTAGCCTTTTGGAGAAGTTTAAGATCTCTCCAAATTGTCTCCTCTGAGACTTGTTCTTCCGTTTACTTGTACTCCTCCTTCTTTTCTTGCCACCTTTGATACCACATGAAAATCTCTAAAGGAGACTTCTGGCAGCCCAGAAACCCCTTGAGGAACACAGAAAAAAAGGTGCCATACACATCTTTTTGTGGTTCTTCTGTCTTCCCCGTGAAGCCCCAAGAGTCACGGGCAGTGATGTCTCAGGACTAACACTCTACTTCCTTTTGCATTGGGTTCCCTCACCTCTTTGGCTTTTGGGAATACTGGAGATTGTTTTTTGTTATGAGAGACCACTTGATCTTCGGGTGTATGATGGCTGGTAAGGCACTAGCAAAAGTTAAAGTTTGGGAGGTGCCTCACAGAGGTTGCAGTGAATAGATATTTTTGCCTGTCTCTTATCTGTAAACATGTAAACATGTAACCCAAGTCTCCACGTAGCTACCAATCCTACCTTAATAAGCTTTCTAAAAGTAAAGTTTAAAATGGGGGACTAAAGAAAACCAAAAATATTTACCCCAAAATATACTTCTTTGACATCTTTCAAGATGGCTATCCAGAGGAGCTGCAGACAAGAATAGCCTTGAAAAGCTGCCTTTTGTGGAAGAAACTTATATCTGTAGAGTAAATCTGCATTGGTGAAATGAACAGCCACGCTTTCCCTGAGGCCGCCACTTATTTTATCCAGATCTAGAAAGGACTAACTGAAAATCTGACACTTTTGAATGTCTGGCAGAGAAGCTTTATCAGAGACTACCATCTATTCTTTCTGAAAGCTGCTACCTGTGAGGTTTTATCTATACAACAAGGCTATCTTTGCCCCATGCCCTTCTTTTTCCCTCCCTCCCATAACCTGTTTTACCAAGCTCCAAGCCCCTATTCTTTTTGTTACCTCAACATGATATAAAGGTGTCAGTTACTTGGCCCTTTGAGTTTTCATATTTTGTATGACTGCCATGAACACACATGCATGTTAGTCAATTTTGTATGACTTTACTGCTATTAATCTGCTTCTTGTCCATTGATTTTTAGTGAATCTTTAGAGAAAAAAGGGTAAGTTTTCCATTAGGTCCTACACAATTATCCACCAAACTTAATTGCTTTAAAATGAGAAACTGAATACATAGGTGTATATAACATATTTTGCAAGTTTAGCTGTGTCTGAGGCAGAAAATGGAGCAATACCTAGAAAGACAACAAAAGGACAATTCATTTATTTTCTTTTTTTCTCTTTCTCTTTCTCTCTTTTCCTTTTTCCCTTTCATTCTGTACTGGAGAGACTTAACTTGTGTTGAAGTCTAAATGGAAGCCATTTATGGATATGCAAAGAGGAATAGATAATTGATGAAGCATGGTAACAAAGATTATTTTCATCTGAGTACAAAGATAAAGGTAAGACTGGGTGAAGATTCAGCCATGTTTGAGAATTGAGTGACAGGCAGTCACAGGCAAGAAGATTCTGGAACAATACAGAAGTAGAGGCAAAAACTATAACTACTCATAACTACTCATATCTTTTGCCCCTGTAGACTATAACTAATATAACTAATAAAGCCTTAGAATTTCAAATTACCAAAACACAGGCCTCTTTTCCTTACTAGGTAAAATTTAGACTTTTTTTTTTTTTTTTTTTTTTTTTGAGATAGCATCTCACTTTGTCGCCCAGGCTGGAGTACAGTGGTGTGATCTTGGCTCACTGCAGCCTCTGCCTCCTGGGTTCAAGTAATTGTCCCACCTCAGCCTCCCAAGTGGCTGGGACTGCAGGTTGGTGCCACCATACTGGCTAATTTTTGTACTTTTGGTAGAAAAAGTTGCCATGTTGCCCAGATTGGTCTCAAACTCCTGGGCTCCAGTGGTCCCCCTGCTTCAGCCTCCAAAAATGTTACAATTACAGGTGTGAGCCACTGCACCCAGCCAATTTAGACTGTTTTTAAGGAAATATTGGTTTATTACTTTATTATCCTGTGTATAGAAAGCCTGAGAAATTAGAAAATGCACTCACTGAATAGGCAGAGGTGTAAACCATGAAGCAAGTCACTAAATTTCACTGAATTTTATTGGAATTCCTCTGAATTTTATTAGAAAAATATGAAAGAGGATAGTCAGTAAAAGCCTGGAAAGAGGCTACTGGAAGACAATAAAACTTAAAGATAGATAGAGTAAATAAAGCCAGACTAGGGGTTTTAGGTTTTTGAGGCAGTAGGGTGCAGCAAAGAGGGTAGAGTCAGAATATGGGATGTGATTGAAGATACTTGATCAGAGAAAGGTTGTGATAAAATGTTATGATACTCTGTGTGTGTGTGTGTGTGTGTGTGTGTGTGTATTTTAATAGGACAAAGGCGGTGGTTATTAGTGGATGATGAATTATGTATGGATTATCTGGAGATGGATATAGGTAGGTAACTATTGCAAGGGTCTGAGCAAGAAATTATAATTGCCTAGACTTACTCCAGATACCTAATCAAGCAATATTTACAAGGACCTTAATATTGATTACATGGTGCATATAAGATAAAGAGTCAAGTATTTCTTTTACATTTCTTACATTAAGATAAAATAGGTAGTTAAAATATAGTCAGAATATAGAAGAGGAAATTGCAAATTGGACACATTTTTGAAAAAAACAAATCTATGCTTACAATATTATCTTAAGATTATTTTAAAAAGTCATGTAGTCTGTTAATATACTTAAAAGATATGCATGTATTTTGCAGGTTTTACTTGTTTTTTTAAGTATTATCAATACACGGAAAATCCTATATTTAACTTCATGCAAAGATGAGCACTGAGTTTCTCAACAGGCACCACATAAGGGCTCAGATACACTAAACTAACCTTAAATTTTTCTCTTTCGTGCATAACTTGGTCCTTTTTGTTATTTCAGATTTTATTTGACTTTATCTTTTATTTATTTTATCAAACAATATGTCTGTAATATCATTTCCACAGAGCCATTTTATTTTGAAAGTGGCAAAAAGAGGGGCACATCCATTCTAGTGCTAATATTTTCTTATTAATTACTCTCTTCAAATAAGTTTCACGGGGGTTGATTCACTTGAATTTAAAACAGAAAATAAAAACTTCCCAGAAAACATACCACGTCCCTCCCTCCAGCTTGAGTGCTGCTTAGAAAATTGCTGAAGTACTTGGATAGAATGGAATACATGGTATTATTTCTCAGAAATTTAAAAATAAATTTGACAGTTAAAGTATTTGTGCCATTATGTTGACCTTTATAATCTAAACATTGGGAAATAGAATGTGTGATTATGTTTCAATTAGTTTATTGACAATTTACGTTACAGAAGAGGACAAAAATGCTTTTAAGAAGAGATAATGCAAAGGAGAGGGCTGACTATTTTGTTTTTAAAATCTTGTACTCTTTGTAACAGCCTAAAGAAATTCATATTTTACTCTCCTAGGTTATCAGGAGAACCACAATTAGAGAATTTTACTTTAATGGGTTCACAAATGATTCATAATACCCAGTATAATGAGGAGTTCAAAATAACATTACACAATCACAACTATACCTCTTATTACATTGACAATATTTATTTTACATTATAAAGAAACTCCAGACTTCCATAGTTTTTTGAATGGCTCTTAGATCTAATGGGGAAAACATGCCCCATTTCTACATGTGCTATATACCTACCAGAGCACCTCAAGTGTATCTTACCAATAAAATTGAAAAGTCAGGTGAAATGGAGATGTTTTTGCTTATTTTGTTTTGTTTTGTTTTTAATGCTTTGAAGATGTTTAGTCTACAATTCTGTTTTCTTTATGAGCATTTAAGTTGAATGGAAATGTAAACCCAAATTAGAGGCTGGTCATTTCATAGGGGTTATATGTAGGCTGCTACTAACACGAAACCTAGGGAGTTTGCTTTTAATTCCCAGATGCATAACAGAAGCTGGAGCTAAAGATATATCATATATATATACAAAGACAAATTTCAAAGGAGTAAAAAGCATAATAATAATATTAATCATAATAATATAAGGACCTATGAAGAAAACAAAGGAATTTCTTTTTATCTAAATCAAGGAAAGTACTCCCATTAAGTAGCATTTGGAATACAGAAGCAATGAAAGAGGAAAAAAAAAAGGATAAAATCATTTACAAGGCAAAGTCATCATAAATAAAGTAAAAAAGAAATAAAAATAAAATTAAACTAAAACATTTGCAATTAATGTCACAGACAAAGGATAATAGTCCAAGTTTAAAGAGTTTTTAATGCTTGAGAATAAAAGAATCAAAATCTTAATGAGATACACATCTGAGAAAGCAATTCAGAGAATTTTAAAGAAAACTACAAATGCCCTTTACATTTATAAAAAGATACATCTCAGTCAAAACAAGATACATATAAATTGAAACAAAAACAAGATATTAAATGTAACTTATTTTTTGCAAAACTCCAAAGTTTCATAGCATACTCTGCTGTGGGTGTGGGGAAACATGTATGCTTCTATTCTGGCAATATGAAATGATTATGCAAAATCTTGTTTTATAGTGGCATTATTTGTCATAACAAAAATTAGAAACAATCCATAAATCCATTAATAGAAACCTGAGTAAGTTATGGAGTATAACCACATATTAAACATGCAGTTGTAAAAAGTAATGAGAAGATTTCTTCTTGTCGTATGGATATATGGTTAAGTTTTAAAAGCAAGGTACAAAATAGTATACAAAGAGTTGTATTTACACATATACATATTTTTAACTGCAAAAATAAACATTACATTAACATTTGCAGAAAAGCATTTGCCGATAGCCAACACACTTTCTTGATCAAAACTCTCAGCAAACTAGGAATACAAGGTAACTTCCTAAATCTGAAAAAAAGTATCTACAAAAAACTCAGTGCTAACATCCAACTTAATGGTGGAAGACTGAATATTCTCTTTAAAAGATCAGAAATGAGGAAGTCTAGTCTCACAACTTCTATTCAATATTGTACTGGAGGTTCTAGTCAGTAAAATAAGGCAAGAAAAAAGAGGTACCAGAATAGAATTAGCAATTTTGTGGGATATAAAATCAAAATACACATTTTTATTTTTATACTAGCAGCAAACATTAAAAATTTTAAAATGCCATTTACAAGAGCATCAAAAATATGAAATACTTATAAATAAAAATGGCAAATTTAAAAGTCCAGTACATACATATATATGTGTGTGTGTATATATATATACACACATATACATATACATATATATACTATATATACATATATATACATATACATATATATACTATATATACATATATATACATATACATATAAAACATTGCTTAGAGAATTTAAAGAAGACCTAAGTAAATGAAGAAATAGACCATCTTGATGGGTATAAAGACCGAATATCACCAAGATGTCAATTTAACCCAAATTGATCTACAAATTTGATGCAATCCCAATAAAAAACCCAGCAGGGCTTTTTAAAAATAGAAAGTGACAAACTGATTTTACAATGTCTATACAAATTCAAAGGACCTAGAACAGTCTAACCAATATTGAAAAAGAAGAAAACATTTGGAAAACTAACACTACTTAATTTCTTTCTTTTTTTTTTTTTCTTTGAGACGAAGTCTTGCACTGTTGCCCAGGCTGGGGTGCTGTGGCGCGATCTTGGCTCACTGCATCCCCCACCTCCCGGGTTCAAGCGATTCTCCTGTCTCAGCCTCTCAAGTAGCTGGGACTACAGGTGCCTGCCACCACGTCTGGCTAATTTTTTGTATTTTTAGTAGGGACGGGGTATCACCATATTGGTCAAGCTGGTCTTGAACTCCTGACCTCAAGTGATCTGCCCGCCTAGGCCTCCCAAAGTGCTGGAATTATAGGCGTGAGCCACCACGCCTGGCAACACTACTTAATTTCAAAACTTACAGTATAGCTACCGTAATCAAGACAAAAATCAAGACAGTGTGATACTGGTATAAAGGCAGATGAGTAGAAAAATAGAATGCAGTAGGGCCCAAGAGAGATTTGCATGTATATCGATAACTAACATATTATTGTCAAAACTCTAACTCTACAGTATATATGGGAAAACATGCATTCTTCTACTCTGGCAGTATGAAATGATTATGCAAAATGTTGTTTCATAGTGGCATTATTCGTCATAACAAAAATTGTTATGACATCAACAAAAGAAATGATACCGGAAAATATGCAAGAAAACAACCTTCAACCCGTGATTTGCACTATATACAAAACATTAATTAAAAATGGATAATAGACCTAAATGTAAAATCTAAAATTATAAAACACCTAGAAGAAAACATAGGAGTAAAAACTCTGTCATCTTGGGTTATGAAATATTTATTTAATATAATAGTAAAACATGATTTATAAGAAAGACACCTTTTTTGTTTGTTTGTTTTTAGATGGAGTTTTACTCTGTTGTCCAGGCTGGAGTGCAGTGGCGCGATCTCAGCTCACTGCAACCTCCGCCTCCCTGCAACCTCCGCCTCCCAGGTTCAAGTGATTCTCCTGCCTCAGCTTCCCAAGTAGCTGGGACTATACCGGGCTAATTTTTGTACTTTTTTAGTAGAGATGGGGTTTCACTATGTTGGCCAGGCTAGTCTCAAACACCTGACCTCGAGTGATCCACCCTCCTCGGCCTCCCAAAGTGCTGATATTATAGGCTTGAGCCACCATACCTGGCCAAAAGACACTTTTAAGTGAGAGAAAAGGCTATCCACAAATAGCAGGGATATATTTGCAATGTATATATCTAATAAATTCTTGTATCCAAAACATGAAGAATTCTCAAAACACAATAATAAGAAAATCAGCAACACAATAAAAATGGGCTGAGTATTTGAACACTTTCTCAGAAAGATATGCAGATAGAAAATAAGCACATGAAAATGCTAAAATGCAATAGTCAAGCACATACCTATTAGAATGTCTAAAAGTTGAGAAAACATAATTTTTCTATACTGCTGTTGGGAATTTAAAATACTACAATCACTTTGTATAACAGTTTCACCGTTATTGAAAAAATTAAACGTACACCTATCATCAAATCTAGCAATTCTACTCCAATATTTGCCCAAAAGTAACGAAAGCATACATACATGCAAAATTCTGTACATAAATATTCTTTGCAACTTTATTTGTAATAGCCATAAACTGAAAATAATTTAAATGTCCATCTGCTGATGAATGGATAAAGAAATGTGATTCATCCTTCCTATGGAATACTACTCAGCAATAAGGTGCAGTAAGACATATTAATACAAACAGTATTGATCCATCTCAAAATCATTATGCCAAGTATCAGAACTCAAACACAAAAGACATGTACTATAAAATTTCAATTATATGCAGTTCTCTAAAAGGCAAAACTGTAGAGACAGAAAGCAGATCAGCAGTTGCCTAGCGAATGGGCATAGAATGGAGAAGGAGCTGGTGGCAGGAGTGTGGAGGGGAGAATTATACAGGCTTAAGGAAATTTGGGGGGATGATGTTTATGTTCGTTTTCTTGATTGTGGGGATGATTTCATGGGTGTATAGATGTGTTGAAACTTATCTAATTGTACACTTTCAAAATGTGTAGTTTGCCAAATGTTAACACCTCAATAAAGCCGAGAAAATAAAATAACAAGGAAAATGACACAGGAACTCACAAAAACCAGCTTCCAGTGGCCAGATATAGAACAATCTGATCATTGGAAAGAGTAATAGCTACAGTGGATTGACCCATATTGAAATAGAAAAACTCCTAATTTCAAAATGATACTCATAAAAGAGACAATGGGAAAAAAGGCAAGAAAAGTTGTTAATATTTATCCCATATTTTTTCTATGCAAACTATTTCAGGATAACCAAATAGATCAATCTGAGTATAAACAGTTATTACATATAGAAAGAAAATTTTCAGCTAATAAATGATAAATGTGAAATAACTGTTTCAGGCAAAGTTCATTAATGAATAAAATGTTAGATAAATGATCTCTGACAATCACTCCATGACTAACCAATCTAACTTCCCAATAAAGTAGAGGGCATGAGGATTCTAAAAAGATAATTTATAAAAGAACTTCTACTGCTCAAAATATCTATTTATGTTCTTTACTGAATAGAGTTGCTTTCAGCTTTCTTACTATTATATTTGTGTGTGTTAGTATTTACTAAATTGCTATACACATTTCTATCTTATATGCTGTAGAAATATATTTTACATGTCTTTCTAATATATGAAGAAATATTAAGTAAAATTTATAATTCAATTTAAAATAGAGTTTTGGAATAGAAGTGATTCTCCAAAAGATGATCTACTTGTTTTTCAAGAAAGTGAAAACTTTAAAATTTAGATGCATAAAAGACACTAAAACTGTGATTTGTTTTCAGGGAATTAACGAAGCATAGAGCAAATGTAATTAATTATTAAATTCAGTAGGAAATTAGATGAAAATATGACTCGTAATCTAAAAAGTAAAAGTCTGCTAATTAACACTCAAACTCAGAAGACACCTGAAATAGTTTCTTACAAATATGTCTTTATTGTATACACAATGAAGAAAATCCCATTTTTGTCAGGTTTGCCCTCATTTCTGGTAAATTATTTATATGTATTCAAATACACCAATTTAAATATTTCTATTAAAAGAGCCTGGGAAAATAATTTTTCATTACATAGAATCATAAAAGTGAAAGAATGTGTTCTTCTGCCTTGTTCGTTTATTTCCCCCATGAAACCTCATTTGATACTGTACTTTAAGTGGAAATGAATATCCCCAAACTAAGGAAAATAGGTCATTTGCAAGGCTTTTCTTCCAGTTTCATAAAAATCTGTAGTAATGGGCTCTGGTACAAAGGCTTCACAAACCTAGTGGTTAGAATATTTTTCTTTATTCTTCAAAAATACTTCCTTTTGCTTCATTTTGTGTGAAAATTGTGAAAGGAAAATAAATCTTAGGGCTCCCAAATCACTAAGCTAAACGGAAAAGTCAAGCTAGGAACTGCTTAGGGCAAACCTGCCTCTTGTTCTATACAAAGTCACCCCTCTGCTCACTGAGATAAATGCAGATTTGATTGCCTCCTTTGGAGAGGCTTATTAAAGAATGCAACCCTTTGTCTCTTATCTACCTATGACCCGGATGCCCTCTCACTGCTTCGAGTCTTCTGATCTTTGCTTCGAGTTGTCCCGCCTTTCCAGACCAAACCAGTGTTCATCTGACATATGCTGATTGATGTCTCAGGTCTCCCTAAAATGTGTAAAACCAAACTCTGCTCTGACTGCCGTGGGCACATGTCGTCAGGACCTCCTGAGGCAGTGTCACTGGTGCGTGTCCTCAACCTTGGCAAAATAAACTTTCTAAATTAGCTGAGACCTGTCTCAGATACTCAGAGTTCATAAAATCCAAAGTGTTTTTATATTCTCCTCAGTAGAGTTCAACAAATAAATACGGAATATCATAAGAATAATGAATACCGTTTGTCAATTATTTAATTTGTGACACACATATGCACGATATGCTCACCTTACAACAACCTCAGATGGACTTACCATCTCCATTTTATAGTGGGGGAGACTATACAGAAAGTCTGAGTAGACCCCCCCCTCCAAAATACAAAATCCAACCCCAACAGGGTTAGGAAACACTCTTCAATACAATTTTCAGCCACCATCGGGCCCTCACTCCTGGGTGGCAAAATTAATGTCTGTTCTTGACGAGACAACAATGAATAACAATACAGGTTTCGCTCCCTACACAGGTGGAATGAGGGAGCAGGCAGGTGACATATTATTCAAAAATTCCTCATCTCACTTAGGCTCCATTTCCTCTCCTATTAAATGCAATTAACAAGATAGCAGGGTTACTAGAAGAATAACCTTAGACGATGTGTGTGAAACGTCTGGCACATAGTAGGCACTCATGAAATTTCTGTTCTCCTCTATTCCATAAGTCTGTAAAAAGGAAGAGATTTAGAACAAAGGAAAGAATTCTGAAGGCAAGTTAATTTTTAAAAACATCCAGTGATGTTTATTTATGACCAAATTTCAGTTTAAAGAGTACAATACTTCACATTCTCAATAAAAAGTCTAAAAAATCACTAGTACACAAAATTCACTCTTAACAAAATTACTTTAATGACTGGTGGTAAATGCGCTCTTGAATATTGGATGATTTGAGAGTAGCAAAGTGCTTATTCTTACAAGGATCATTTGTTCTGTATTTGACAAAAACGATGAACATTTCATTCTGTTTTACTTTTAAATGGGTATTATTGTCTTTGATATTTGGCACTGTCAAGTAAAATGTCACACCAATCAGAAAAGCCCATTCATACTTAATAGGTAGACTGCAGAACAGAATGTACCTTTGACTGATTTACGGCTTGAAAATCCTACATAAACAATGTTGATATTTCCACTTTTACCAAGTATCAGCATAAGACATTTCACAACTGTTGTTTAAGCAAAACACAACTGTTCATCGCTATAAAAAACAGTAGCAAGTAACAGAATGTTAGTTTAAAAAAATACTGCGTATTTACTAAAAATGAGTAGTTGTTACAGTAGTATGTTTTAACCTTTAACTTGGTAAACTTTATGTTCATTAACCATCAAAACATACTGTTTGAATTTGAAGTTGTTGGAACTGAGGGCTATGATTTAGAATATTTTTGGGCAATGTTTACTAGTTGTATTTTTATGGGTGAAACTGATCATTAGAATATGAACCTTGTAAGTATAGATCCTAAATGCTCTTTCTTTGTCAGAGCCTTGATAGCATCTTCTCCTCAACTTGAATTCTGAATATATTGATGTTGCTTGTTCTCATTTAAATGTTAATATGGTCGATAAGTTTAATTGCATAACAACTTTCATATCAAGCTTATTTCTAATTAAGTACTTTAAAATAAAGAACAAACTTTCTAAACATTTTACAGGTATAATGTTGCTTTACAATCATGTGAAGAGATTTCAAATACCCAGAGACAAGTTCATGAGAAGAAATTGCCCTTATTCTCTCACCTTTAGATTGATGGGTTAGAAATTACACCTCTTTCTCTATGCTAGGACTGCTTTTTATGAGGGGAGTGTGTGTGTGTGTGTGTGTGTGTGTGTGTGTGTGTGTGTGTTGCTGATCAGGTTATCGGGACAGGAATTCAAGAGGAAATGCATTACCCTTGAGTTCTGAGGAACTTAGACAGATTTATGGAATATATTTGTGTGCTCAAGCATATCAAGACCTGCATAAAAACCAGTGCATTCCTGAAACTCAAAATCATTTAGTAATCTCTCTTACATCCCATCTCCTTATCAAGGAGAACCACCCCACAACCATCACTAAAGCTTCAAAAGCCTATCATTTAAAACAAATCTCTAAGCAATCCCTTGTTTTTAATATCAGAGGCTTATTACTTGTGCTTTAAATATAGACACTAATATGGAAATTTGGATTTTAAAAACCTTATGTTTATATGCACATATACAACTGAAGCAAAGGCTATTAAACATCTTTGGCTTTTTAATTGCAATCTCTCTGGGCTTTATGTCTTTTTTAAAGAAAATCTGGTAAAGCCAGCAAACAGGAGTGTCAAACTAAAGGTCAGACTAATACCTGGGAAGGTGCAGCAATGGATTTAATGAGGGCAAACTGATTAAACTAAGTCAGCTTAATTCAAAGCAGCAGGAGCAACAGATGCTGTTGCCTTTGTTTATTTTCCCTTGTTGCCAGATGGAAAAGGAAAAATAAATAGTAGAACAGAGAAGAAAGCTGCTGAGTTGTGTTTCTACTCCATCTTAGCTTGCTGCAAAATTTCAATATGCAAAGTGCTCCAGTGATCTAAGCAAAGTGGTTTGTTTTGGAGTGGACTTTCCATCCCTGGTAACTATCTCTACCTTAGAAATAGAAGTAGCAATAGGATGCAAATCACCTGTATAAAGCTCAGTTGTTTTATCTCATGCAAAATGAGGTAATTATAATATATTCAATTTTCTGAAAAGTCTTAAGGCAATTATGAATGTATGCATGCCAACACTAGACTGTATGCTTTTTGAAGGCAAAGATTCTCTCTTGTTATTACTATACTTTGAGCAACCTGCATTACACAAGCAGTAGATACTAGTGAGTAAATGGCTAGGATACAACATGGAATCAATTTTGTTTTCCCAATATTATTGAAGAATTCTTGAGTACTCATTTTATACTTGTCATAAGAGTCCTCTTATGCACTTCTTTTTGTAATAGTACTGCTGAGGCCATGTAACCTAAAGTGGAGTCTATAAATTATGAATTTAATAATTATTTATCCAGGAGCTGGCATAAGCCAGGAAGGTTTAGGCAATGGAGATATAGTAGTAAAGAAAACACTAAAACTCATGGAACTTATCTTAAAAGCAACGAACACAATAAACAAACAAGATAGTGTTTATCTTAGCTTGGACTCCCTAGGAAATGAAGTCAAAGAGTAATTACTGACTCTTCAGTGAGATGTGTAATACTACGGAAGAAGGAGTGAAGGAAAAGTTCAGTGTGTTGGGAGAGAATGGGAGCAAATACATGATGATGTGTTATCCAGCTAGCCACTGCTTCACTGTCACGATCATTCGTCTAGGAAGGATCGTTCTGGAGAGGATTGAGGGAATACTAGGAGCAGTCATTGGGAGATAGGAAGGGAAATTATCTGCCTATCTTTAGCTCCCTTACTGTTTCTAGCTTTCACTGGAGAAAGTTCCCCCAAGGGAGTTGTGAGAGTGGTACAGATTGTTAAATCCCAATTTCAGTACTTCTGGAATACCTGGCCCCTTGGAGCAGCTGCTGGGGAAGCCAGATCCCATGTCTCATGGTATGGAGCTTCTTTGGGGTTTGGTAATGACCATAATCTCTGTAGGTCATATTGGGAGGACATAGGTGCCATTATAAACACTTTATAAATGCAGTATTTGATCCAGCACTGAGCATGTAGCCCAAATCAGTGGGCTGATTCATTCCCTGGATATGTTATTCTCACCTAAGAGGGAGAAGTTTCATTTCTGAGGTTACTCAGGGTCAATGATGTAATCTTTGTGTTGCTATTGTGGGCTTTGATTTGTGAAATTTAGTATAGTAAATTTAGTATACTAAATTTTATGAAATTTAGTATAGATCTGGCAATAAATCAAATAAATAATTATAAATAAAGTATAAACACATCATATACCAAATAATGTCTCTCTGTCTGTGTTGTAGGCATTAACTGAAATAAAATCTTGGGATAAGTACTTAATAGCTTACCTTAGTTTAGTTTTGCACCAAAGCATTCTATAAACTCTAAATATTCAAATTCTGTTTTAAAAGTATTTCCTTAAATGTATGTAAACCACATACAATATATTAGTGCTGAAAGAAAAGAGGAAACTGAGATTTTCATCATATATCAGTGCAGAGCTAATAAATTAACATACACCAGAAGGTCTCCTTTCTTTTCTATGGCATCTAATTACTCTAAATATATTAGTGCATATATTTGCATAATTGTTTCACATATTTCTTAGCACTCTTAAGCATCCACTTAAAAGATGTACATATTATTCTATATCATTTAATTCATTGAAGATTTCAATCCATCCAACATGTAATTGAAAATATATACATTATTTGTATATGCTTAGAAATATATGCATATATATTCAAGCATTAGAAACGCATTGTGTTTGGTAATTTGAATATGCAAATTAGTCTTGATGAATGCTAAGAGGGTTTTCTATCCTGGCCTTGTTTGTTCAGATATTTTAACTCATTCATCTCCCTAAAAATCTCCTAGAAGATTTTATTGAAACTTTCCTCAAATATATTCCAAAGCTTATATGGTGGCCTACAGGACAGAATCCAACAGGAAGAGAGGCATACTGTATCAAAAATTACAAAACCAAAATTAAAATTTAAGCTTACCTTCAGAAATATAGACAAAAATGAAGGAGTAAAAGGAGAAAGAAATAACAATACATGTTAATAGGATACTAACATCTAATCACAAGTTATTCTCTCATACCAATTCAATCAACAAATTGGTACAGAAAATAATACCAGACACTTAGGAATGCTAAATATTTATAAACAAATTCAGTTACATATCTTCAAAAAGTTAAGTTTAACAGTTTAGTATTTTATCAGAGAAAATTGGAGAAATTTGTAGAATTTAACCAATAACAGAAATAATTCAGAAAATATTAAGAAACATTGTAGATTAAACTATGACAAATTACCTTGATATGCCAAATGTAAGAAAAAGCTAAGTATATTCAAGACACATATAAGCAACAACAAAAAAGATGTACGTATATACATAAAAGGCAACTTTTGAGAGTTTGGACCAAAATCCCAGAAGACACAATCCTGTATGCCATAATGCTGAATGTTGAAATCCTGAAAGATAAAAGTCTCTAAAGTCAAAAATCTCAAAAAATATAATCCCAAGAGATCAAAACTGCAAAAATATAATTCTGGAAAAATAATGTTTACAAGTTATTTAAAAGATATTTATTTACATTTTTTAAAGACAGTTTATCTGAAAACATAAAAACATGACAGAAAACTTTATAGGTCACTAAATAGGCAATAACAATGTACATATTTTTGCAAGCATAAACACTCAGGTATACTAAGGATGTTCCATGAGTATAACAGTTATGAGTAGACAAACTGTATTCATAAAGAGGTAGGTCAAAAAGCAAGAGGTATAAACACATATCACTGTGGTTGGTAATTATGTGCACCCAGCCTTATAATTGTGGTCATTTAAATATTCTGATAGATAATCTGAATCTTTTGACAAGATTGATCAAAAATCCAGATGTGTCACCATGACATATGCAATCACCCAAAGAACAAAGATCTCAAAAAATTCTGTTTTTCACAAATACAGATTCACAAAAAAAGAAATATCTCCCTGTGCTTAGAAATTTCGAACAGTTTTATGTACACACACAATGCTTACACACAAACTCAACATTGTGATAATGCACTTTTGTGGAGTCGAATCTGCCAAAAATGTATAAAGTTAATTAGAACTCTCTAAAAGTCTTGACACAACTTATACCTTCAGTATTGGAAATGCTGCAAAGATAAACTATATAGCCTAGCAAATTCGCACTGTGTGTGAATGGGCAGAAGTTGTACACAATTGAATAATTTGGCATGGACAATTTCTTGTATTTTACACCTACATTTTCACTTCTATGATCTTCTAAACACTTGCTGCACTTGTATTTTAGAGAGTGATTGTGGTCTATTTTGTAAGAATATGCTATCCATTTGAAAGTCTGGTTACTGCTCAGCTGTTGCAATTAAGTGATTTTCTGCTTTCACAGCACCAGTAATAATTAGCTTTTAAACTTTTATCTTTCACCATTAAGTAGCCTCATACACTTAACTTATCACCGCTTTTTTTGTGAGGGGGCAATTTCACGGTGTTGTAAGGAATACAATAAGAAGGAATTATATTCGACTTTCCCAGTACCAAATCAGTATTAGTCAGGGTTTTCCAAAGAACCAATAGGGTATGTATACAGATATATAAGGCAGGAAATTTTCAGGGGAATTGGTTCAGACAATTATGGTGGCTGCGAAATCCTATGACTGCAATCTGCAAACTGGAGACCCTGGGATATCAGTAGCATGGCTCAGTCCAAGTCCAAAGACCTCAGAGTCAGGAAAGCTGCTGGTGTAACTGGAAACCTCAGGACCCAGGGGGTCACTGGTATAAATCTTGGAGTCCAATGCTCAATGAGCCTGAAGTTCTGATGTCAAAGGCAGCAAAAGTCAGTCTCAGCTCTCAGAGAGAGAATTCACCTTCTGGATTATTGTCTTCAGGTCCCTGGCCAATTGGATGATGCCCAACAATACTGACAGAATACCTTCAGACTCACACCCTAATCTACCCTGGAAACACCCACACAGATACACCCCAAATAAAGTTTTACCAGGTTTCTATATATTCCTTAGTCAGTCAGGTTGACACCTAAAGGGAAGTCCACAAGTCCACCCCTTGTCAACTTGGCACCTGTATACATCTCCTTAACTCAAACTTAATATCCAAATAAAGACAATAACAAGGCAATAGTTTTGGCTAACATGATGCAATTATCCTGCATACAACCAAAAACACACTAATCCTTTCCCCAGAATTTAGCTTTAATGATTTCAACATTCAGGATTTTAATCTTTCAGCATTGTAATTTTTAGGATTTTAAAAACTAGGGATTTTAGACTTTAAGGATTTTGATTTTTTAGGATTTCAACATTATGGATTATGGCATTAGGAATTGTGTCTTTTGGGATTATGATCAGCACCAACCTTTTGGAACATGAGTTCCTTAAAAACAGCCAAGTTTGTATAGTACTTAATATAAGTATCTGCTATTGATTAAATCTTTGTGTCTTCCCAAAATTGATATGTTAAAACCTAATGCTCAATGTTATTGTATTTGGAGATGGAGCCTTTGCAAGTTGATTAAATCATGAGGGTGGAGCCTTTTTAAGTGGGATTTATTCCGATATAAAAAGAGAATCCAGATAGATCCCTCATCTTTTCTGCCATATGAGGACACAAGAAGAAGGCAGCCATCTGTGAACAAGAAAGTGGGACTTCATTAGACACCAAATAGGTTGGCACCTGGATCTTGGACTTCCCAGTCTCCAGACTGTGAGAAATAATTTTCTGTTGTTTGTAAGCTACCCAGGCTATGGTATTTTGGTATAGCAGCCTAAACCAATAAGACACCTGCAAAGTAATCAAATAAGGTTATATTGAAAACATAACAGAGCACAGAAGATCCTACATGAGTTGTTATTCTGAAAACCAAACTCCCCAAATTTTGAACTTTGGGAAATTTATGGCATAAAATTCAACAGCTATTTTTAAAGTTTGCTATATAATAGATAATTTTTTTTTTTTTAGTAAGAACAACCATATATAAATATATCCTTTTCCTTGTAAAAAGAACAAGTCTGTATATGTGAGTATACACACACATATATATAATATACACATACACACATATGTACACACACATATATATAATATATGCACATGCACATATGTACACACAAACATATATATATATATAAAATAACTTTAACGTTTTAATTTTGGTAGCCTGTGAAATCTCAATAATCTATACTGAGTTTTGCTAAAACTCAGAGTTAAAAAGAGCACAAGAAATTAGTCTGTAGAATTGTATTATTTACACTGATGTCCATGGTGACAAATCTTTAATATCCCAACAGATGGCTCTCCACAATTCCACCGTGAATGTGTGACTTTTCTAGTCACATCGATCCCCAGCTGTTGAAGTCATTTGTGTCTTACATTATTTTTATTAACCTACCCTGAATCTAGCCTGTTATGTGTTCCCCAAAACAACCGTACTGTTTTGGTTGCATATGTTCTTTTATTGGAAGTATCTAGGAAAATTTCCCCCCTACATTTTCCTTCCTCTTTTTTTCAATATTTTTAACCAACTGTAATGAATACTGTAGTTTCACGCAGAACCGTTTTTAAAAGTCTATCACTCTTACCCCAAATTCTGGAAATATAAACTGGTAACAGATGATAGCTCTGCCCCATGTTGAGGATTGTCTTTGGCCACGAGGAACCCCCTTGCTCAGAGGCCACTCACAGCCAATGACAGACTGATATAAAGAAACAAAAGGTTAGCCTCTGTGTTACAAATTGGTACAAATAAGTTTTTAAAAATTATCCCATATCCAGGACTCTGAATAATAACTAAACGTTCAGTCACAACTGCATTGAGGGTCAACTTCACCTTCTGTGCAGTCCAGTGTTCCTCACTTTCTTACAAATATGTTACACAAGACCAATCACTCCTCAATGAATATTCTTCATGAAACTTCTTATCTCAGAAGCCATTTCCAGAAAATCCACTCTAAGAACTTAATGTTCTAAGATATATGAAAAGCAGAGAAGGAGCATACTTTCTTACAAGTAAGGATTTTGCCTTAACCATGGCATAGAACTCTAATGAATCAAACTTGATTTCTTTTACTTATATCAGTGGTAGGTCTAATACTTCGAATTGACCCTAAAGTTGGTAGACTCTATTGCTCCATTCCTTTTAAGACCAAACTCAAATCTTATTTCTGTCTACTTTGCGGAATGGAAAAGCCTGTAGTAGGTAGAACAGACCAGTCATTAAGAGGCCTGACCTTGGCTGACTACTCCAAATCTTCATATGGATAGCATAACAGGCCTTATCACCTCTGAGTTGTTCTTACAATTCCAAGTATATAGAACAAAATAATCTTAAAGAAAGGGTGACAACACATTCGACCATGTCAGACGTATTACCCTGCTATTAATGTTTGGACCTCCAGAAATCTAGCCCACTCAATAAATATGTTTGGATTGCATAAAAAATCAGCACCACTTCTCTTTGGTAAAGTGGAGAGAAAATATGAAATGTTCCTAGCAACTATTGCTGATTGTAAAGTCTATTGCCTAGTGATTTACTTATAGGAACTGATATATTTTAGTTAGTATTATTTTTACTATTAAGGTAGATTTTCAGCCAGGCTGTAAGCACCTTTGGAAAAGGACCATGTCCTTCAACTTTGTTTCTCAGATTCAATAATAGCTGTGACATGCTGTAGGTGTTCAAGACACTGGTTTTTTTTTTTTAAGACCAAATAGTTAAATAAATAAGACATTTTGATAAAATATGCTTTTACCATGACAATTGATAATATTTCAGAAAAATCTAAAAATTGATCCATTTGTATGCTACTACTGACCTCCTAGCTCTGTACAGCTCTATTCATCAACATAGAGTCTAATCAGCTATAGATACAGCTATTTCTCCATTGTGTTTATAAGAATATTACTTAGAATCTTTATTAAATGTACGCTTAAAGTCAAGATAAATTATTACACATATCTGCATGTACAGGTCCACTATGAATGACCAAGATAATTGTGCGCTACATAGTTTCTTGGAACACCATGTAAATGGCACCTGTAAAGTTGTTCAAACAGGCAACCCTCTAAATACTCCCTTGAAATGTATTTGAAAAGACATTATGTTATTTTTTCTTATTATTCACAACGAATTCATGAACAATTCATGTTGACTAATAGTGACAAATGATGTCATTTCTAAATACTCTCATTATACATCAAATTTACCAGAATGAATACTTTGTCTTCTCAAAAATAGAACATGTGCTCATTATCAATATTAGGTAATCTTTTGTATTTCCCAAATTTCTCAAAGATTATTTAAAGTGATTTTATGGTTAAAATTACAATATATTTTTAAGCATCATGTAATAGAATTCTTCCACTTCTGGAGATGTAAAAGCATTTAAATGAATTATTTTCTCTTTCATGATACTTTAAAACAGACATTGTTAGTGTTTGCTTATAGCCTCTCAAGTCCTTTTGTCATTTTCATGCATTACTGGCTCTCAATGTGCTTTCAACCCCAAAAGCCAGTTCCTTCAGTCCTTTACTAGAGTCTTGGCATTAGAGTACTAGGTCTAGATTTGGAAGTGCCTGGAAACGTATGCCTACCCAGGGCAATCACTAACCAAAGCATGATGGTGCAGTGGAATAAATACTTCCATTTTCTTGTTCCTGGACAGGTAACCCCAAAATGCAGGCTAGAATTTCTGCAGAGTTCCTGGGGAATTGTGCCAAATTATCTAATATGGAATTTAGCTAGACATTACACTCTTGTTTGGCTTCCCATCTTGTTATGGGTTTAATTGTGTCCCTCAAAAAGGATACATTGAAGTCCTAATTCTCAAACTTTAGAAGACAACCTTATTTTGAAATAGGGTGTTTACAATGGTAAGCAAACTAAAATGATGCTGTTAGGGTGATCCCTAATAACTGACTGATAGCCTTATAAAAAAAGAGGAGTTTGGAAACAGACACACATACAGGGAGAATGCCATGTGAAGATGAAGGCAGAGATGGGGTGATGAATCTACAAGTTGAGGAAATTCCAAGATTGTCAGCAAATCACCAGAAGCTAGGAGAAATGTCTGGAACAGATTTACCTTCTCAGCCCTCAGAAGAAACCAACCCTGCCAACACACAATCTTATACATCAAATATCCAAAACTGAGACAATACATTTCTGTTGTTTAAGCCACCCATTTTGTGGCACTTTGTTGCAGCAGCCCTAGGAAGTGAATACACTTCGTTTTCTGCAACACGTTTCTATTCCCACCACTACTCCACCAAGAATCTTTCCTACCAAATCATTTTTATACAAATCTGCATCTCAGTATTTGCTTCTGGGGAACTCAATCTGAGACAACTCCAGGCTTCTATCCTTTATTATTAGTGTGTAAAAAAGATTATTAGGAGATAATTGGTGAAGACCAATCCTCTTACTGAACTAAGCAAAATTATTCAGAAATTGATCATTTAGCTTTGATTCTACCTTCCATAAATATTGCACTTTTCTCTCTAAGATGTGACAGTTACCTTGTTAACATATATTCTTTTTCTGTTCTAACAACAGAATTTAGCATTTTTCTCAGTAACTTCTTTCTGGATTTAACTTATTTCTATTCTTAAAATCTCTTGGTTTTATTTTGCATTTGTCTTGGTTTTGTGCCCTGCTTTTCATCTTTGGAAAGCCGCTTTAGATTCAAGCTTATTGTAGATTCCCCCAAACTATCCTATAGGATCCACTTGCTGTCTCCTACTGTTCTTAAGCACAATAGTTATCCAGAAATGTTTCATAAAAATGCATTTCAGAACATTTCAACACTCTTGCCACATGCTTTAGAGTTACCTAGGAAAATTGTAGGGTCACATTCAACTTTTTCAGCTTTCATAAGAATAGTCGAGAGTATGTCTTTGAGTCTGCTATGCAACTCTGTCCTTCTCCATTCTAAATAGACACAACCACTTTAATTGAAAGGTTTCCATCACTCTTACAACCTCGGCCAATTTTCTTTCCCTATCTGAATGAAATCCAGCAATTGCCTATTTGCTTCCTCATGCAAGATGAAATTGTCAGCAAGGTAAATAACAAATTTATTAGATGCCATCCTTTTAGCAGAATTAGATTTCAAACAGATGCTCAGACAGTTCAAGTTCTCCATTATTTGCATACAGATGGTTTTGTGTTAAGTTAGAAATCTTTTACAAGTTTTTAACCATAATCTTCATTTTGTTTGTGTGTGTGTGTGTATATATATATATATAAAATATATGAGCCATTCTTTCAAATCATACTTATTTTGTATTTATGTTGTATTTCCTAACAGCCAGATTTTGGTACAACATGAATCCACAATAATATTAATTCTCTTTATTTTTCTTATTTGTACTCCTGCTCATAGACTCTCTACTTGGCTTCACAAATCATGCATGTAACAATAAAGCATAAAATTATAAATGTTCTCAATATGTTCCTCCTCTGTTACTCCTTTTCATTGAATAAGTTAGAGACATGTATGTTAGTCAGCTTGGACAGCCACAGCAAAATAAGACGGAATGAATGGCTTAAACAACAAAAAATTATTTTCTCACAGTTCTGGAGACCAGAAGTCCAAGACTGGGTTGTCAGCCTGCTTGGGTTCTGGTGAAGGTTGTTTTCTTGGCTTTCAGACTGCCACTTTCTTGCTGTGTCCTCACATGGAGAGGCTAGAGAGAGCAAACACTCAGATGTTATCTTCTTATAAGGATAATAATCCCACTCTAAACCGAATAATCTCCCAAACACTATCGCATTGTGGTTTAGAGCTTCACCATATGAATTTTGGGGAAACACAAACATTCAATCCATTACGTAATGCATTTCTCTTCACATTTCTCTGCTCACCAAGTCATATTAATACTTACGCTATTAATATGCTATTGCTATGGTTTGAATATATGTGTCCCTCAAAATTCATAGGAGCTTAAGACCCAATGAAGTGGTATTGAGAAGTGGGGGTCTGTCCTCACAAATGGGATTAAGACACTTGTAAAAGGGTTTGAAGAAACTGTCTCAGTCATTTTTGCCCTTTAGCCTTCCACCATGTGAGGAAGCAGCAACCAGTCTCCTTGCCCATTGCTTTGTCATAACTAGAGTACCAGAAAACTGATATCCTCAACTATGAATAAAACAGCCAGCTTCCATTTCTTCATTCTTTCCCAAAGTTTTAGCTATCAGTCTGGAAAAATAATTAGTCCACAGATACTCTTAAGTCTTTCAGTTTGAGTTTTTGTTTTGTTTTGTTTTGTTTTTCTCCCAGGTCTTCAAAGGCAATAGAGATACATCAAGTTTCTCCCAAACAATTTGCTTATTTCAGGCATGGAGCAGCACATTTGGATAATGTAGAATATTGCCAGCCTGTCAGCCATATCTCAAGTTTATGTTTCTGAGGTCTTAGATATACACATAACCATACTTTTTTCCTATTTAATAAAGACCATCAATTACATTTATATACAGGTTGCATTTTTAAAAATTATTTCATTATGTTGTCTTGCCAATTAGATTGCAAACTCATTTGTATTATATCTAGCTAATCTTTTAAACCATAATAGGCACTTGCTAGATACCTGATTACTTAACAATACATGCATTTGAAAAACATACATTAATTCAGTGTACTATAAAACAAAGTTTCTGCGTCAATTGTGGTGGTACACATTTGAAATGGGATCTCTCATATAAAAAGTGAAAGAATGTGTTTCACTCACCATGGTTCTTTGCAAAAAGCAATCACTTTATAAAAGTTAACCATTGATATTCATAATAATGGTGCTTACCAAAATTAATAATTATTGAATAATAAATTTCTTTCAGCATAATTATTATTACTATTTTGTGATCAGTTGTTAAAATTTTGACAATTTAGTAAAGAGTAACTGCCACTTTGACTCTATATTTATCAGAATCCTTAAAGTGACTGAGGAAGGGAAGTGATATGCTCCCAGTAGCAGATGAGACAGACTATAAGGCAGAGATTGAAGGCAGGTAGTTTGTAAAGGACTTCACTTTTAAATGTGGATTTTACTCTAATACAAATGTCAATAATGCAGTGTGAAAGAGGAAATGCTTGAGGAATTCTGAATTCATAATGAAGCATCATCTTTCAACGAATCCACTGTGGTTAGACACATAAAACATCTGCTCTCTTTATAGATTCTATGCAGTGCCTGGACTGGCTGAATGTCTTGATTCTATGGTGCTTAAAGCAGAAAATGTCACTATGATTTCAAAGGGACTTAATGGTTAGAAATTGCTATAAATGATAAATTTCCACGTCACCTTAAAATTTCCTGCTTTGTTAGTTCAAGCCATGTCCTTAATGTAGTTTAATGCTGTTGTTATTATTATTATTTAATATAGTCAAGGTATGGACTGAACAAAACATACTTGCAAGTTTAGCATTTTCCAATCAATATTTTAAATTTACTTGATTAAGAAAAAAAGTGTGCTCTTCAATTATAAGAATTCTCTCAGTGCTTCCCGAGATGACTTTAATGTAACACATTTATCTGTATGTAAAAATAGATTCTCTGGTTACCAGAAATAAATTGCAGTATATCACTGGATTAATTGACATCAGTTTCTCAAGGTAAGATATGACATCTTGCTGACACAATATGAGTAAAAATTCTCAAAACAATTAGACAACATTATAGGAGGTGAAATATAGAAAGGTTTATTTATCATACATATTATGAATCAACATTGTATTTTCAGTTTATTTTTACAATAAAGTATATATTATATTTCTCTTCTTGTAAAATTGTGTTATATTAACATACACAAATAGATTCACATTTGAATGTCTTATAGGGTTCTCAAATATATCAAAAGAAAGAAATAAAGGAATGCCATAAGGTTATATCTCCCAGGTAAAATTTTCAATACTTGTCTGATAAATATGCATAAACATGTACATTGCTAATAATATATATAGTTCCATATACTTACAAGCCATGTGCTATAACTGAGAAGAAAATGTCTTCTTATGAGAATTATTTTGTTAAAATCAGTGGTTTCATTTTCTTCAAATCCAGGTTAAAATACAAAATTATAATTACAAAAGCACAGATTTAAAAATTACTTTTAATATTACATAATCTAATCACCTATCATCACAAAAATTAAAAAACTTGAAGCTCTGTGTTTTGGAGCTTTATATTTTATATCTTGACTCAAGATATCCAAGGTCACAGAGCTAGTTTATGATGGAATCATGCAGTAGCACCAAGTTTTCTATTTATTTCATTTTACTTCAAATACCATATTTTTTTCTTACAGGAAATGCTGTCTCTCTAAAACCTGTGTGTGTTGGCCAAACATGTGTCATCTGCCCATTTAAACATGTATTCCCTAATTTCATGCAAATATTTGTTTAAAAATTGTGAATATAATAGAAGTTCTTAATTTAACAAATATTCTGCATTGTGCGAGGCACTAATAATGTTGGAAAAAATGAAGGTGATCTTTGTGGTCTTAACACTTTCTACCTGAAGTAATGATAGCCTGTGCTATGTGATTTAGTTCATATGACCTTATTTTATTGATGAAGTGAAATAAGTACAGTTTTTCCCTTTTTATATGTAGGGATATACAACCAAAAATGGTTTCAACTTGTCCAAATTCGTATAGTTTATAAGTGGTGGACTGAGAATTCATCCTTCCTACACCTGCCTAGCCTTCCAAGGTTCATTGACATTAGAGTTCTTGATCTTCTTCACTGAGAACTTCAGGCCCTTACCAGCTGAAACAGAATAATAGAACTATTATGTATAACCATGTCTTCTACCCAGTTCTTTCTCACTTAATTGAATATAATTTCAAGCAAAACTACAAGCCCAGGGAGGATTATGCAATTCTTAGCTGCTTGGTCCATAGTACTTCTTTATGTCTCCTTCCCGGCTTGAAAGCTAGCACATAAAGATGAGAGGTGGGTTCCTGGATGATCACAAATTAATAAATTAATAAGTGCTATTGAGCTCCATCTTCATGTTGGTCCAGTCCAAAGGATCAGGTTTCTGGCAAGAATCATGTTTAGTAGTTACTTTGATTAGTACTCCAAATATGCTGCTCTAAGTTTAAAGTTCTGATGGGAAACCCAGATTGCTGTTAGTAGTGATCCTGGTAAGCTATTGCTGCTACTACTTTCTACTTCTATGCTTTCTACTACTACCATTAATTTAATAAGAGTAAAGTCCTCTTGCTTCTTGCCAGTATCCCTTTCCAGGAAATTTCTGAAAAAAATGGCTACAAGCCTATGCAAATTAAATGATATTTTTCTGTCTTTTGCATCTTAAATATCAACTAGAGTTTGTAACCCCTAATATGTGATCGGAAAGCCTCATTGACTAAAAGGCCATTGACAGTTTCTTGGATTATGGCAGGTTGCCATAGCCGTTGGAGATCACACCATGACTTGCTTCCCGACCACCTGGATTTTATGTGAAGTCACGTGTTCTTAGAAAAACAGACTTTTAAGACACTCTTCTGCGATCTGGCATTTTCAAGGTAAGCCTTAGATGACACAGCCTTATCCTGTGTCTATGTAAAGTTTATCCTCTCTTCACCAGCTCTGTGTTAGTGTGCTTACTCTGAAAGGACGGCAAGGTTGGCTTTCAGAGATGTGGTTGGGCACCTTGGTGTCTCTGCTTCCACAGACTCTGTTCCACTGTTTTGCACTGGTGGTTGTGGCTTTGTCTTCCTCATTCTAACTGATAAGGCATAGCTGTTCAGAATGGCTTAAGGCTAACTGCAGCATGGCTGGTTTACTTGCAGCTTTGTCTGAATCACATTTTATTTTCTGTTAACTAGATTGAACCACCAACCCACATCATACTACAATTAATGTTTTATTCTTTATTTCAAGACATTATGCAAAAGTATTCATAAAAAATGTTTTTCCGAAATTTAGATACAGTATATTTTTAGATTTATCCTGATCTTTAGCCTTGCTAGCCTGCCAAAGGTAGAAATTAAAGAAAAAAAAAATAAACACCTTTATTTTTACCAGGTACACCCAATCAAGACATATTCATTGCCCTGAAAGGAGATTACAAAACTCATTTTCCACATTTCATTCTCAGTGACTCCATGCTGGTTTTGAATAGTTGTTACTTTCCATAACAAAATTGGTTCTGAATTTGGTCTGAGATCAACATCACTCAGTAATCAGTCATCATAAGGAAATTTATTTCTCTTCCCTTTCTCCTCTTATTTCATAAATTATTGTTGCTATTGTTGTTAGTTTAAGAAACATCCTGTAATATATAGCTCCTTTTTTTCTCTTTAAAATTCTAGGTATCAATTACAGTAGCCTGACTGTCTCATGGGCAACCTCCTTCCTTGTTTTGGGATGTATTTCATCTGAGCCAGAATTACTAAACTTATTCAGAGCAGCTATTACAATCTTTTCACCTGCTTTAAACTTAAATTTCTCTCAACAACATTCATTCTATCCTTTCTAGTTCATAGATCACTCACAATGACAAGCAAAGAGAAGTAAAACAGAGTTGAGTGTCTTTGCCTTCTCTTTGTCACTTATCAACATTCAATCATTATACCTATCCCTCCCTTCTTTTCTTGATTACATTTTTAAAGCCCCTACATTTTATTACTTTTTTCTCAAAATATCTTGCAAAACTTTCTGCCTTGAAATTTTCACCCTCTTAGTACTTTTTTCTGTGGGCTTGTCCTGTCTCATATTCTACATATTCTATGTTGGCTATTTACCCCTCTTTACCATTTTCCTACATGACCTTTTATCATTGGAAAATTGTAAATTCTGGTATCTGATTTCCATAAGCACACAAAATGTCATATTTTAAAGTTAAATTGTGAATGCAGAGTTACATTTGGAAAAGATTGTCTGATTCTCTAATATAGCCCAGAGTAGCACTGACCCTTCAGGAGGCTCAGTTTTTAGCAGTGAGGGTGGGGGAAAGTAGGAAAGAGAATAGAGGTGAGGAGGGTGTGAAACAGAAGTTTTGGGGGTTTTTTTGTTTTGTTTTTCAATTTTTGGCTTTTTGTTGTTGTTGTTGTCATTGTTGTTTTTTGGGACAGAGTCTTGCTCTGTCACCCAGGCTGGGATACAATGGCGCGGTCTCAGCTCACTGCAACCTCTGCCTCCTGGGTTCAAGCGATTTTTCTGCCTCAGCCTCCCAAGTAGCTGGGACTACAGGCACCTGCCACCGCGCCGGGCTAATTTTTGTATTTTTAGTAGAGGCGGGGTTTCACTATGTTGGCCAGACTTGTCTCGAACTGCTGACTTCATGTTCTGCCTGCCTCGGCCTCCCAGAGTGCTGGGGTTACAGGCATGAAGATGCTTTAAGGAATATGCATTTAATAAAAGCTATAAGTGAGAAATACGAAAAAAATTTTCAAGCTATGAGATTTACATATATATGTGTATATATATACATATAAATTCTATATATCCATCTAGTGAATATCTTGATACATCGATCTTTATTAACCAAGAGGAATTATCTTCCCTTTTAAATTGTCCCAGTTACTAGAGTCATTTTTAAATAAAGATATTTTCATTTTCTTGCAATATTAGCTGCTAGTAAATAAAATATCTTTCGATTACTTTCCTACTACTACCAAACAGCTTCTTTTTTCGTGAAAGTAAACATAGGGATAAAAAGTTTTATCCTTCATGTTGTAAGTTTTGCCTTAGATATTCCATTGTAATGTGTTCTAAAATCGTTAGTGAAGATATTTTGGTAGACATTGGAAACTTATTTTCATTTCACCCCATAAATATATAACTATAAGTAAATATTTTATGCATGTTATATTTTAACTATGAATATAAATCAATGGATTATAAATAAAATATCTAAGCATATGATGAGACCATATGCATAGTTTTGCTTGTATATTTTATGTTTCTTCTTAGTTTACCATCAGTCATGACTGCTGAATACATATTAAGCTAAAGTTTCCTAAGTTTGCTCACAGGGTGTTTTATTTTTTAAAAGAAAATTTAATATTTAGCAGTCAGTTAAAATATTGATATTTTCTAAAGTTGAACCACATTTTGGTTAAAACACTTATTTTTCAATAAAATACAAATGAATATTTTTGTTAATTCTGAAAGTCGTGTAACCCAAGTTTTTGATTAGAGCACTTAAGCATGTTAAAATACACATTGTATTGTCATGGCTATTGGTTTCCATCATAGGGAAGAACTCAGTGGCATTTGCCTAGGGTGCATTCCATTGACCTACCTATCACTAAATTCTAGTTTAGAGCTGCAAACTGAAGTGTTCCCTGGTTTGGTAAAATTGAAACTGCATGTTTGAGCCATTTCAATGATTAGCCTACAAGAAATCTATCAGTCCTGAAATAAAAATGTACTCAGGCAGTACACTTACTGGAATACTAGACTCTAGGTTCCTTGAGCAATCATAACTCTCAAGTGGAAAGTTAATCTCTAGAAGTATTTTGTTCTGTTTTTGTTAGTTTTTAAAACAATTGTTGGAAAGCCATATCCTCTTTCCTGCCTTGAAGATGTTTCCTGGCTACAAGTCTAATCTTTTGCAATGGTGTTTTTGAGGGCATGCAAGGAAATGTGGAATCTTTATGGACCATTGTCCAGTCTGAATTGGCCATTCACTGTAGGAATATTACAGATTTGGATTATAGGAGCTCTAAGATCTAAGAGTCTATGTAACTGTGATGTTCTTCAACAGGTGTAAAAAATAAGTGGTCAGTATATGTGTGGAAATTCAAAGATATATAAGAAGCTAAGAGTAGAGATTATTCAATTTAATAATGATCATCATTATGCACCCCATACCAGTTTAGTTGTTGAGGCTGGCTTTGTCAGGAGCCCAGTTCTTTTCTCAATCAGATTCTAGCAGGGGTGAGAAAGAAAGTAGAATTTCTAAAGCCTGTGTGCCCAATAAGCCATACTGCCTCAGCTTTCTTGTTGGAGAGTCAAGAATCCGAGTGAGTGAAACTGTTTTATTATTTTTTCATTCCAAACTCTTTTACTAGAAACCAAACTTTAGAAAAATATGATTAAACTCAATGACTGTGAGGATATCTAACCTAATATGATTCTAAAAATTCTTTCTTATTCCCAAGTTTAAATCTATGCACCCTGTGGTGGAAAGAATTAAGCTCATTATGTTGTTTATTCCAGGTAACTATAAAAAATGGAAACTTCTAAATTTCACACCCAACAATTAGCTACTTTTCTATTCTTTACTACTGTGAGTATAATTGGATTTGAATGAATAGGATAAATATAAGAGCAATCTCTTTATGTGGTGGCAGAGCAAAGTCAATAACCTGAATCTAACATAAGCATTATAAATATACACTTTGTTAAAAATAATAAAATTATCAAGGCAAATATAAATAAATCCACATTAAGAGCAACATTTCCTGACTTAATCTCTACATCATTGTTTAACATATACTTTTTTATAATTGCAACATTATTTAATGCTCATTGAAACATTTTCTGTGCCTTTTCTTTTTGGTACTTTTTAAAAAACTTAGTTCATTACTAACATAATAAGCATTCAACACAAGACTATTGGTTGAGGATATTAACAAATATAATAAGTGAAATAGCTGGTACAACTGTAAAATTAAATTTGAACTATATTTTAAATATTTTCTAGCTATTTAAGTAAATCAAAGTTTAAAAATTCAACAAATTACGTCTCAGAGTACTGTGAGACGGTGATTCTTAACCTCCCTACTGTTTAAAGGAAAAGAGGCCCCTTTTCCTGCACGAGGCTAATCCTTCTACTCATACTTGAGATTCCATATCCTCTCACCTGTGTCTAAATTATTTCCACCTCTAATATTTTCTTTTTTTAATGTTTAAAATTGCCTAAGAAGCATCATTTTAACTATAGTATCAAAAACAAAAGCATTTCCCTTCCCTCATCCTTCTGGCCACAATCTATTTTGTCTAATTATTAAACTTTTAATCTAATTCTTCCTTCGTAACACCATTGGAACTGATTTATTAAAAGGCAAACCTGTCACAATGTTGCCAAAAGCAAAGAATACATTTCCATCCTAATCTGACCTAATCTGTCTATGGTCCTCGAAACTGAAGACCACTCTCATTTATTATGCTATTGTCTTTCACCTGGGTCTTTTGGCTGCCATGATATGTTTTTCCTGGGATTTGCCTTTCTTTTTCAGAGTCCTTCTTTGATTGTACAGAGTTAGGTTTGTTGGGTTTTGTTTTGTCTAAGATTTATCTATAAGCTTTTCTTCTTTTCTCCATTTTTCTTTTCTCACCGGTCTACTTTAATTTTACACTCCTTTCACTCGTGACTTCAATGAACTAGAAACCAATGATTTCTAAATCTGCAACTCCAAGCAAACCTCCCACTAGACCTTAGAAATTGTATTTTTGTTCTCTTAATAGATATCTCTATATGTGGATGTTACGTGGCTTTGCTCCAAAGTGAACTTATGGCCCTATAACATCTATTATTTTCCTTCTTTCATTCTTTTGCTAATGACAAGTGCTCACCTAAATTTATATTCCTCTCCTCATTCTTAATCACTTAAAATATGTTTCAGCCTCCCTTGTGCTTAGGTGTAGCCATAGGACTGATTTTCAGCTGATTTAATTTGAGAGGAAGTGATGTGTTCTATTCCCACACATGGTCCCAGACATTCCCAATGCATGCTCCTTCATTTGAATTTTCTTTTAGCTGGCAGGAATCTTGCGACAAACTTGATTGCCATAAATTGAAACTTTGGAAATCCCTGTCAACTTAGGAATCTAAATGACTGTTGAACAGAGCTGCCCCACGCAATTACATTTTATGAACAAGGAGTAACCATCTTATTGCACTTAAAGCCATAGTCATATGGGGGAATTAATTTACTTTAAATATTCTGAAACATAGAGATACTTAAGCGCAAAACTTGGATGTCATTACAAATCTTTGAATTTATGTGATCTAATCAATCATGTACATATAGGCACACACATATGTGTGCAAAAATGTAGCTATCTATTTATCAATTAATCATCTATTTATCCCATTTGCCCCCATATATTCCCATCATTATTTAACTCAGGTCCCCATCTTTTCTTACCTTAACACTTTCAATAGATTCTTAATAAGTCTCCCAGAATGTAGCTTTACCCCTGCTTACTCCCCATCTCCTTTCAGTGTTTTATTCAAAATATCATTTCTTAAATATGTGCTTAGTTATTTAGCTCACCTACTCAAAATATTTTTGAGAAATGCTTTGTAATCAGTATATTAAGGAGACATTCATACATTTCAAGAATTGCTTGAATTCTGATATTCAGATTTAAGCATGTGAATATATGATGAAACTTTTAAACATACAATTAAAGTTATTCATTATAATTTGCTATACTACCAACATTAAATTACAGTTACGTTGGAGCGTAAGTGAAAAGGTTTAAAGTAAGCCTGTAACATACCAAAGGAACACTTTCTTATATTATACATGAAAATTAATTGTCCATGTCAAGGTCTTTTTACTCTAACTTCTAAGTTACCCATCTCTGGAAGTTACTACTTAGGGACATATTATGGTTCAAAGAGAAAGGATTAAAAATAACTAGGACTGATCCAATTATATATATGGATATATATGCGTGTGTGTGTGTGTGGGTGTGGGTGTGTGTGCAGAAGGGAAAACAATCCTAGAAGTTCAAGCCCTCAAGAAGCAGCATGTTATGAAAAATTCATTCTTTAGAAAGGTATCCTTTGTATCACTGGTACCACAGCCTAAATTATATTATGCCATCTTCAAGTAACAGTTGAGGCAACAGAATAAATGCAGAGGAATCACAATGGAACTTATGTAATACAAATAACTATACAAACCAACACTTCTCTACAAATTACGTTTATTTTTTTCTAATTGCCGGTTAAATACAGTTTTAATTTTATGGATTAAGAATGAAAGATCATACACTGCAGCCTAGACATATACCTAGCATTTCAGTCCTAGTTTGTTCATGGACACAGATGAAATCAATAACGAGGTTTGGCCTAACAAATGCTAATGGAACTTCTTTTTAAAGTAGTTTTTACAGATATTAAACTCCATCTTGCACACTGAAGTCATCATACATACAGTGCAGAGTCAGAGATTTTATATTTGCCTTTATTCTTCATTTAACTTTTGATATGGGTTGGCTGTGCCTCCACCCAAATCTCAGTTTGAATTGTATCTCCCAGAATTCTCATGTGTTGTGGGAGGGACCCAGGGGGAGGTAACTGAATCATGGGGGCTGGTCTTTCCTGTGCTATTCTCATGATAGTGAATAAGTCTCATGAGATCTGATGGGTTTATCAGGGGTTTCTGCTTATGCTTCTTCCTCATTTTTCTCTTGGCACTGCCATGTAAGAAGTGCCTTTTGCCTCCTGCCGTGATTCTGAGGCCTCTCCAGCCATGTGGAATTGTAAGTCCAATTAAACCCCTTTTTCTTCCCAGTCTCAGTTATGTCTTTATCAGCAGCATGAAAACAGTCTAATACAACTTTTAAAACACTACTATAGTTGACTATTGAAACAAAAACAATAGCAAGCAGTAAGCATATTATGATTACAGTCCTCCACTCATTCACTGCTGCACATAAAATGCCAACTGTGAGTGTTATTCACTGGCCCCATTGAGAGGTTTGACACTGAACACCACCTCTAGCATGATGTTTATAATCCTCATATGCTTCTCCATTGTTATGGTATCATCTTTTCTCATTTGGATCAAAGTCCACCAGTTCTATCTGATCCATTTCATCAGTCTCTTCTACTTTCTTCCTCTAAGGTAGGAGTTTTTTCAGCAAAGAGAGTTCATCAGCTGAGAGAAAGCCATTCTCAGGAAAAGTTTACCTTCGATTAGATAATTTGGCAACTCTTCATATGGGCTACATAAATTGGCATTCCTTCATTGAGCACACCCAAGATATCTCCATGCTGACAATCTGACCTGGATGAGAGGTGATGACTATAGTTCAGTCATTAAGAGTGGAAGCTACAAAATGCTTCAACCAGCTGTATGTCCATACACATGAAAAGTTCTCCTCCTCATTGAATAAAAACAGTGTGCTCCTTCTGATCTAACACAATAATAATATCTCCTAGCTCCAATCCTGGTTCTTTGGTCTGCTTCACCATGGAATGTTACCTTCTGGCCATCTTTCACACCTTTGTCAATATGGACTTGCACAATCTTCTTTTTCTCTGTCTTTCTTCCATTGCAGCTTTTATATCTATCTTCAGGACTGATTTGTTCTCCATGGCCCTAGCACTCTATGCCCACAGATTAAATTTGCTAAACCATTCCAGGTCCTATCTGATGAATTCTTATTTGCATTCCAGTAACTATGCAATTGGGACAGCCCTCTACTGTTCCTTTCTTACCACTTCTACCTTCACATTTGTCACAAATCACATTTTTTTTTTGTTTTATTTGCAGAGCCAGTTTTCTTGCCACACCTCTATATAAATCTTCTAAGGTTATTGACAGCTGACACACATTTTTACCTTTCCTTTCCCTCTGCATACTTTCTCCTTCTCCTCCAAAAATCATATCAAAGATGTCCACAAGAGAGCCAAAAGCGCTACCTGCTCCACCCTCTTTAATTACCTGGCTTTCCTCCTTTGACATACAATTCGCTTTTCTTTGCATCAGAGAGAACTTGATAAGCTGGAGAAATCTGCCTAAATTTATCTCCTTCATTCAGGTTCTTATCAGAGTGGTACTTCAATGCCAGTTTCTGATAAACCTTTTTCTTATAATATTTTTGAGCAGCATTGGGTTTTACCCAAAGCATCATAGAAACTTGGTTCTTTCACCATTTTTTACTGGCAGTGAGTGGGCTGAGGTTGATGTGGAGGGTGTGCAAAGGAATGCACCTAGTAGTTGTGCTCAGAAGCAGCAGCCACCACTCCACCTCTCGCCAAGCGTTCTGGAAAGTTCCCTCAAAATATTTTAAATATTGTCACATTTTTTGATCCATCTATCTAGCGTGTATTGAGTATTATTACTTATACGTTTATACTTAGATTGACACATAAATAAGCACAATCCGTCATTTCAAGAAATGTACATTTTAATGGAAAAAAACCACATAACTATAAAACAACTGTAAAAACATAGATCCTTCCCTTTTTGTACATAACATAAAATCCAAACTTCTTGGCACGGCATGAAAGGACCTAGTGAAATTCTAGAAGTTATTAAACAGATGTTTTGGGAGCATTTGGAAGAGAAAGCGATGATCGTTAGGAGCCAGCATGGGCTCACAAAGAATAACTTCTTTTTTGATAGAGTTGCTAGACCGGCAAATTAGGTGAATTTTATAGACAAACTTTGTTGATTTCAACAAGCCATGTTTGTCCTTAGTAAAGCTCTTTCATTGATATCCTTAAAAGAAAATGGGAAAATATTAATTGGAAGGCAAAATATTAGAATATTAATTGATAATACATGATAATCAAAGGTCTTTGTTTGTTACCAAGTTCTTCCCACCTGATCTTATTGAAATTTTTAACAAGTTTTTGAAGTCATAAAAGGAAAGCTAAAACAATTTTAAGTAAAATGAAACTGATGAAAATTATTTTATTCTGCTTTTTCTAGCTCATATCTGTGGTAGTATAATCATTACTAGACACCACTATTTAAAAGGACATCTGCCTCAGTGAGGCTTGTGGCAATTCCACCAAGTGCTAAGAAACACTAAAGACAAATAATCTGAAGACAAAATGACAGATAGAAAACACTAAAAATTATTTTCAAATATTTGAATAATGTGGAAAGGCATAAAATGCAGGAAATGAAATGCAAATCATTTAAAAATAAATATATAAGTAAGCATTTTAATATTATGAGCATTTTTATAGATATATAAACATATATAAAACACAATTTTTGAAACTTAGTTATTATTTCATAATGATATTTTTTGACCCTTATAGTATGCAACCATTTTTTTCCATGTAACTATATATTTTTAAGAATATGCTTTTGACCAGAGAGGTTTTTAGCATGAGAATAGTGTGATCAAAATTTTTCATTATTAATATTAAACCAGGAGAATTCTGTGGAATGGAACTGATTGTAGAGAAATTGGTGTCAGGTGGACCAGTTGTAACTGTGCCATCCAAAATGGTAGACAATAGTTGCATGTGACTACTGAGAACTTGAAATGTGGCTAGCATGAGTAAAGAACAAATTTTTAATTTTGTTTAATTTAATTTAAATATCTACATGTGGTTAGCAGTTAGAATATTGGACAACAGAAATCTAGAACATCTTCATCAACACAGAAAATTCTACTGGACAGTGCTGGTTTGATACACATAAGATATACATGGAAAACAATGATGGGTTAGTGATAGAAAAGAAAGGGACAATTCATATATTAAAAAGAAATATTTAAATGGCTTATCGATGGGCCTTTATATTGATTCAAAATTGGGGTTTTAGTGAGCCGAAGAGTCCCCATCTAGAGTGCTGAACTAATAATGCTTGTGAAGAATATCTTTACAATATGCACTTTTAAATTACTTACTAAAAGTTAAGATTAAAAAAGCATTTCAGATATACAGTAGCAATAGGTAAATTTAGGCCTGTAATTGTAAAATTATTTAATATTTGGTCAATGTTTATTGCATTTGGGCTACTATAGAAGCACTTAATATATTGTTTTATTGAATTTTCACTTGCAATTCTATGCTACAGTATTATTTCAGTGCACAATATTACTATTGTTTCCATTTCAAATACGTAGAAACAAAGAAAAAGTGAAGTATCATATGGAAATGTGTAGAAACAATTAAAATGTTAAATATCGTGTGGAAAATTTTGAAACTAGATAACAACAAAGCAGGGATTTCAACTCTCATCTTTTTGACACTAGCATCCAAATTTGTAATTGCTAATCTCTTCTTCACGGTCCATAGGGTGCTGCTTGAATAGTCTGATCTAAAACACTCTTTTTTAGGCAAAGGCTAGTGTGATGAGCAGCCACCCAAAGATATGTGATGTGATCAGTTGATATAGACATTTCAAATGCTCAATAAACCTAAATTGATTAATTTTCTCAACATATAGTGTAAGAACTTACTTGCATTTTCATTATAAATATTCAGCATAAATCTATTGAAGCAAAAATATGTAATTAATATAAACTATACAGTAAGACATATAATATTAGTGTAATACTAATTACTTTAAAATAAAAATGAGCATTTTAAGTCACATTGTAACAACTTTATTTTTGTAAGTTCTGAGAACTCTAAACCTTGTGCATCAATAAAGGTTTCATCATGAATATACTATTTAAATTATTATTTTTAATTGAAAAATAATTGTATATATTATATATTTTTGAAGTACACTGTGATATTTTGATATATGTTTGCATTGCAGAATGATTAAATTAAGCTAATAACAAATCTATCACCTTGCATATTTATCATTTTTTGTGGTGAAAATAGTTAAAACCTACAACTTTGAAACATGCAATGAGTTATTATTTATTATAGTTACTATTCTGCGTGACAGATTACTAAATCTTATTTCTCCTGTCCAACTGAAATTTTTTTATCCTTTGATCAACATCTCCCTTTTTCCTGTTCAACCCCTCTATCCCTCTGATAAACACCATTCTACTCTCTATTTCTATATATTGAAGTTTTTAATTTCCACATATGAGTGAGACCATGCAGTATGTCTTTCTGTGCCAGGCTTATTTTATTTAGCACAATGTTTATATATGTTGTTGTAAATGACAGAATTTTCTTCTTTTATAAGGCTAAATAGTATTCCATTTTATGCATATGACATATTTTCTTTAATTATTTATCCAATGAGGTACACTGAGGTTGCTTCCACATCTTAGCTACTGTGAATAATGATGCAGTGGACATGGAAAGGCAGATATCTCTTTGGCAAACTTATTTCACTTCTCTTCAATATATACTTGGAAGTGAGATTACTGGGTCATATGGTAATTCTATTTTTAGTTTTCTGAGGAAATTCCATACTAGTTTCCACAATGGCTATATTACTTTACATTCCCACCAATGTAGCACAAGAGTTCCCTTTTCTCCACACCCTTGCCAACACTCGTTATATCTCATCTTTTCGATAACAACAATTCTAAAAGGTAAGTGTTTGTATCTTCTGATTTTAATTTGCATCTCCCTCATAATTAGTGATCATGAGCATTTGTATGACTTTTTTGGGAGCTGTCTATATAAGTTCTTTGCCGTTTTTTGATTGGGTTCTTTGTTTTCTTGCTGTTGAGACATTTGAGGGTTGTTTTTAAATATATTTTGGAGATTAGTCCTTTATCAGATGAGGATAAAGGGATGAAATATTTCCTCCCAATCTGTGGGCTGTCTTGTCACTCTATTAATTATTTTCTTTGCTGCATGGATGCATTTTAGTTTGATACAATCCCATTTACTTATTTCTGCTTTTGTTGCTGTGCTTTTAGGGTCTTATCCAAGAAATCTTCACCCAGACCAATGTCCCCCATATTTTCTTCTAGTAGTTTTAGAGTGTCAGGATTTATGTTCAAGTTTTTAATCCATTTTAAGTTGATTATTGTATATGGTAGGAGATAAGGGTCCAATTTCTTTCTTCTGCGTGTGGTTATCCAATATTTCCAATACCATTTATTGAAGAGACTATTCTTTCTCTATTGTATCTTACGGGCACCTTTGTAGAAAATCAACTGAGCATAAATACATAAATATGTGAGTTTATTTCTGGGTTCTCTATCTTGCATTATTGGTCAATGTGTTTGTTTTTATGTCAGTGCCATGCTGTTTAGATAAATATAGCACTGTAGTATATTTTAAAGTCAGGCAGTATGATGCCTCCAGCTTTATTCTTTTTGCTCAAGATTGATTTGGCTATTTGGGGTCTTTTGTGGATCCATATGAGTTTTAGGATTGTTTTTCCTATATCTGTGAAAAAAATGGCATTGGAATTTTGATATGGACTGCCTTAAAACTAAAGAGTGATTTGAAAGTATGAACATTTTAATAATATTTATTCTTCTAATTCATGAACATGGAATATTGTTTCATTTATTTATGTTGTAATCTGTTTATTTCAGCAATGTTTTATAGTTTTAAGTATACAGATCTTTCACCTTCTTGGTTAAATTTACTTCTGAGTATCTTATATTTTGACGCTATTGTGAATGGGATTGATTTCTTAATTTTTTTTCAGATAATTCCTTTTTAGTGTAAAGAAATGTAATTTCTTTTTTGTGTGTTCATTTTGTATCATGCAATTGTACTGAATTCATCAGTTCTAACAGTTTTGGTGGAGTTTTTAGGGTTATCTATGTATAAGATAATATCGTGAGCAAATAGTGGCAATTTCACTTCCTCTCATATTTGGATGGCATTTATTTATTTACTTATTTGTTTATTTTCTTTCTTTCTTTCTTTTTGTCTAATTGCTCTGGCTAGGACTTGTGGTACTATGGGCATCCTTGTCTTGTTTCTGATTGTAGTGAGAAAACTTTCAACTTTTAACCGTTGAATACGATGTTAGCTGTGGGCTTTTCATATATAGGCCTTATTGTGTTAAGGTACATTCCTTCTATGCCTAATTTGTTGAGAGTTTTTTACCATGAAATAATTGTGAATTTCATCACATGTATTTTTCTGCATCTATTGTGATGATCATATGGTTTTTGTCCTTCATTCTGTAAATATGATATGTCACATGTAACAACTTGTGTATGTTGAACCATCCTTTTATTTCAGGGATAAATTCCACTCAACCACGGTGAATAATCCTTTTAGTATGCTGTTTAATTTTTGGTTTACTAGTATTTTGTTGAAGATTTTTGCATTTAGTTCATCAGGGACATTGGCCTGCAAATGTCCTTTTTTGGAGAGTTTTTGTCTGGATTTGGTATCAGAGTAATGCTGGTCTTACAAAAAAATCTTGGAGGTATTCCCTCCTTTTCAATTCTTTGGAAAAGCATGAAAAGGATTGGCATTATTTTTTCTTTATAAGCAGAACTAAATTAGAATTCTTCCATAAAGTCATCTGGACCTAAGCTTTTTTGAATAGGTTTTTTTTATTATTGATTCAATCTCTTTATTCATTATTGGTCTATTTACAGTTACAGTTTTTATTTATTTTTGATTCTATTTTTTTAGGTTCAGTGTTTCTAGGAATTTATCTTTTTTTTTTTTTTTTTTTTTTTTTTTTAACGGAGTCTCCCTCTGTCACCAGGCTGGAGTGCAGTGACGGCGTCTCGGCTCACTGTAACCTCCACCTCCTGGGTTCAAGTAATTCCGTTGCCTCAGCCTCCTGAGTAGCTGAGACTATAGGCACGTGCCACCACGCCCAGCTAATTTTTGTGTTTTTAGTAGAGACAAGGTTTCACCATGTTGGCCAGGGTGGTCTCAATCTCTTGACCTCGTGATCTGCCTGCCTCGGCCTCCCAAAGTACTGGGATGACAGGCATGAGCCACTGCACTCAGGACATTTCTTCTAGGTTATCGGATTTATAGGCATATAGTTGTTCATAGTAGTCTCTTATGATCCTTTGTATTTCTGTAGTGTCAGTTTTTATGTTTGCTCTTTCATCTCTGATTTCATTTTTTTATGTAACTTTTTTTTTTTTTTTGAGGCAGAGTCTACTCTGTTGCCCAGGCTGGAGTGCAGTGGTGTGATCTCGGCTCACTGCGACCTCCGCCTCTGCGGGTTCAAGCAATTCTGCTGCCTCAGCCTCCTATCTGGGATTACAGGCATGCGCCACCATGCCCGGCTAATATTTGTCTTTTTAGTAGAGATGGGGTTTCACCATGTTATTCAGGCTGGTCTGGAACTCCTGAACTTGTGATCCACCCACCTCAGCCTCCCAAAGTGCTGGGATTACAAGTGTGAGTCACCGCACCCGGCTGAAATCTCTTATATTTTAACTTTGTTTCCTCATATACGTTTTTGCCTCAATCATTTAAACTTATCACCACTTTAATCCAACTCCAGAGTGTCCCACACATGTTAATGGATACTTTGAATTAATAATTTATTATACACTTTCCTTGTAAAAAAGGCTAATACATGTTTCAATTACATCAAAAAGAAATTATTAAGGATAAAAATTTTTTTTGAAGGGTGACATCTTTAATGAAATAAATAGGCTTCTTTGTCCTTATTTGCTCTTAACTATTGCATAGAACATACTCTGTAGGATTTGCATCTTTCAGAAAGTCTGTTTCATATGGATCTAATCATTAAAACATACATTTGGTTGGCAGAAACTTCTACTATTTATAGATAAACCCAGAATATAAAAAGCATTCATGTTCAGAAAAAAAGAGGTGAATCAGATGTTTGTTGATGTTATCAAAGATAGTAGTGATACTCTTCTATCCAATATCCACAGAAAAGGAGCTCCCTTTTTCCTATCAGAAATAAAGCTATAGACTATGCAGAGAAAAGAGCATTATAAAATTTGCTAGAATAAAAAGGGGACCAAGGGTTTTAAGATTCCATAGGAAATGATAGTTGGAATTGGTAAGAAGAACACTAGATAGGCAGGTTCTTAAAGTAGGGGAAAGTATTATTAAAATAATACCTAAAATAATTAAAAGAGAGGGGATAAGGACTTATTAACGTGAGGGCACACTCATGTGGGTATCATTCTGTAGACCTATGTCCTTGCCACCTCCAGGTAAACTCAAACAAGGTAAAACAAAGCCTAATTTATTGACTTGCCTTCTCTCAGCATCATGTAATTTTGGTACAATTCCAGCATGCTTAGAGAAATAAATATTTAAAATTGTACTTCTGTTTACTAGTGAAAATTAAAATTATTTTTCCAAACTTAAGAAACAGGCAAGAGTATACAACTTGGTGATTTTTAATATGTTTAGGAATTTTCTGATAGTTACTTGGGGGAAAAATAGGAAGAAAGAAATTTGTAGCTGGAATCTCTAATTAGCCTTATCTAACATTGTTAGAGAATGGAATTTTCTTGCTCACTATATGTGATCAACAGCCACAGATGCATTGTTTATTATTTGGAGTCCACTATATCTGACTAAGAGCCACATGTTCATTGTTTATGATTTCTGATTAATGGTTCACACATGGCATCCTCAGGCACTGGCTCCAAATTGTCATGACCTTGGTTAAGCCATATACCAATAAAGGTAGGATAGTTTTCTACCCCAAAATATAAATCAGTAGTCTGGATTTCATGATCTTATGCAGACAACTTATTTCATGGGTTCTAAAATGATTTTCCTACACTCTGTCAAAACATTTCACACTTTAGTCTTCTTGCTGGTTCCCTTGTTAGCAAAACTTTCACACATGCTTAAGATAAAATTGTCTAAGACATTTGGTTTAATAATGGGTATTGTGCATGGTAGTTTGCAGAACAACTCCTGGATAGTTCTCTAGGGGTCATAGGAAAGGGCATTGGCTGTAACTTCAGTAAATATATTTTGATCACAAAGAATAACCTTCTCCACACTGACCACCTAGTAACACCGTTCCATCTGACAACATAACCAAAAGCCTTGTCCACTTCTGTATATACACTCAACAGGCATAATAGCATTCCCAGATCAAATCTAAGATGCCCAGTTAAATTTGAATTTCAAATGCATTTTTAAGTATATTAGGTGCAAGGGGGCATACTTATATTTTAAAATTATTTATTGATTATCTGAAATTCAAACTTAGCATGCATGCACTGTGACAATACTAGTTGTACAGACAGAGAAGGAAGTAGCCTAGATACAGGTTATATTACTTACTCAACAATCTTTTCAGAGTGGAAGTTCTTTAAGAGATGTATTTAGTTGAAAAGTAGGGATAGGTGGAGCTAAAGATATTAGAACAGAAAGAGAGGCACCGTAAGGATAGAAAGCAGTTTGTAGGGGTTAGAATTGGTGACTTCCTTCGTGGGGAGAGTCAATTCTTACAGAAATTTAAATAGCATATTCAAGCATGGGCCCTGCAGCATTGGTGGTCCACATATTGTCAGAAACTAACAAACACATAATAATCTGCCTATGTTCAACTATATACTAACTGCTACAAATGGAGGCACTTAAATAATTTCACATGGAAATGATGAATTTAAATCAAACTAGACTTGATTCAAATTGCAAATATTTTCTTCGATTAGCTGGGAAAAATAGACTGTATTATCTAACCTTGCCAAACCTCAATTTCTCATTTTAAATCAGGGAAGCACTATTTCTTATCTAAGGGCTGTGAAAAGTTTTCCTATTAGTAATGTACTCACATTAGTGCCTGAGTTAATAAATTGAATACTCAATGCAATTTACCTAGTATTACTAAGTAGATGTCACTATAAAATATAAATAAAATGATATTGTGGCAATATTTTTATCTAAATAAATATTTCCAATGAAACAAGACTTTACCTTAATTTACCACAGTATCCTTTACTCCTAGGACACTGATTTGGGGCAGAGTAAATATTCAAAACCTATTTGTTGAAGAAATGCTTGTACTCAGATAATTCAATTTAAGCATCCGGCTTTCGTCTTGTGAAAACAACTTAGAACCATGTTCTATCATTTTGCCTCAGAAGATCTTTGCCTTTGAGCCTAGAAAAATTGTTTGTATAAAAATGTATTCTAATTTGTATACCTTCTTTAGAGATTTCCACTTCAGCTGGTCTGATTAAACTTCAATTGTTTAATCCACAATAGAAGTTGCAAAAATTCGTCTCTCGTTGTGTGTCAATATATTATGTGGAAAAAAAAATTCTATTTTTAACTTATTTTCCCTTATGGAATTTTGTAGCTACCTTATTCGCAAGCTATTGTGAACACAAAATGATAACTTTTCATTTTCAGATCAATAAAGAAATTATTATGGAAAGAGAAAGAATTTTTACTGCGATTATATAGTAAATTATAACCAAATTATTGCTAAAAACCATTGTTTTAATAGCATAATTATAATTTGCATTACTCATAATAAAAAAAGAAAATATTCATAAAATAAAATTATTTTTTACCTCCTAATTTCCACATTTAATTTGTTCTTGCCAGCATTTATGTATATGTTGACCATAACTCAGTAGCTAAAAAAGGTAAAAGAACTTTCTCTTTCACACCAACAGAAAAAGACTTCTAAATTAAAGCTATTTTTTATTTCCAGTCTTTTCACAATAGGAAATGATGATCTATTATTTCATTGGATTTGGGCTTTTGACAACAAAAGTAAAAAGAGATCTGGTAATTCAGGGAATTAAACTGTGTGGATGGGCAAGATTAAATTCTGTACCAAAAAGAAAAAAAAAGAAACAGCTAGAGAGAAATTCATATTGATATGAGACAAATGTTTTGATGAAGCCTTAGAAAAAAAAGAATAGACAGTAATCAAACTAAGTATCATTCATGCACTACACACAATGCAACCAAAAACAGATGTGAAGGGCTGATGTGACAGTAATACTAGATAATAAAGCTATTCAATGCCAACTCACATTTACCTGATTATTACTGGTTCTTTTATTGAATTATATATAAGAAAAGTATGTTGGTAAAGTACTAAATGTGTTTCAATTATTGAATTTGCTATCAATCCATCACCAAAAATAACCAACTGTCAGCATTTAAGTCACCTATAAAGGTGCTGAGTCAGAAGGGCACACTGTAAAGCAAAATAAATCTACAAGTAACAAAAGCTATATTATTGAAAAATAGTAATAATCACAACAATAGCTGAGCACTTTTTAAACGACTGATCTTATGCCAAATGCTTCCTTTTCATTTTCTTCGTTACTCTTCTCAGAAGCCTTGAGCTAAGTATTATTGTCATTTGTGTTTTTATAGATAAGGAAACTGGGTTAAAGAAGTTAAATAAATTACGAAATCTCACAGGAGCAAAAAGTAGAAGAGGCAAGATCTATATATAGGTTTTCTGACTTCCACACAGCTACACTATAGGCTCTGCTAGTTGGTCAGTATGTGATCATAACCTCACTCAATGTTCTCATCAGTGGAATGGGGTAAATGGTGATGCCCAGGTCTGGGAATTATTGTAGTAACAAATGAGAAGATATCAGAAGCTTGTGAATGTCTAATACCATTACATATATTTTTACTATTAGCAAACAGCAAGTTAAGGCAATGGGTTTGTTGAAAAAAAAATATGATAAGGCTTAGGCTTTATGATGCTTATAGTTGGCAATTTCATAGATAATTAAAATAGATAATAGTATGAAAGCTTTAAAAGAGTTTACAGGAAGGAGAAATTTGATATGAAAGACAGCGTTCAGGAAGAAAAAGAAAAGGCTCAAAGAGCAGGTAAGAAAACTTGCATGGGACAACTTAGGACAGTGTTCCAGGGCTAAGTAGAAATAGTGAAGAGAATTTATGTAACTCAGTGGCTAAGTGCAATATATGACAGCTTCTAATTCCCTGTAGCTTTACTAATATGGTTTAGTTTTCACCAATATAACAGGTGAAAAGTAATAGATAAAATATATTTCTGTAGTTTTCTTAACTTTTTTAGTGATTTTGCACATCTCTTATAGGATTACATTTCGTAATTAATTTTCTGTAAAGATGTCTGTCCATATCTTTGTTCCTTTTTGCTATTGGTTTGTCAAGTATTTCTTCTGCATTAGTGGGAGAAGCTTTATTAGGTGTTAAGATATTACTCCTTTGTGATATGATTGCAAATGTTTTTCTAATTCATACTTGTCTTTTGGCTATGCTTACATTGATTTTGCTACGGAATATAGACACACACACACAGAAACACACACACACACACACACACACACATATATATAATACATATTTTATTTATTCTGAGTTTTGTGTTATGAAGAGAAAAAAACCTCCATTCTGATATTTAAAAATACATACATATATTGTTTTATGACTTCTTCTAGGATTTTTGTGGTTTTATTTTTACATTTAAATATTTGACCCAAATGGAATTTTCCCTGGAATAATAGTATGAAATAGGATTTAAGTTAATTTATTTTCCATGGGTCTACACAATTGTAGAAATAGCACTTATTGTGAAAATAATACTTTATCTTTCACTAAACTCCTGCATGTATTTGGGTATATTTGTAGGTTTTCTCATCTTTTACAGTGATCTGTTAATTTATGCATCAACATCACAGGGTTTTAAAAAGCGTTATAACTTTATAATATGTGTTATAAGGTAGTAGTGCTAGTCTTTCAACGTTATGCTTTATTTTCAGAATTTTTATGGATACTTTTACTTGCTACTTAACCACAAGAACTTTAGATTTCAATTTTGAGATGCCAAAATCTCTTATTTTTATTTGGGAATTCCCTTAAATTTGCTAATCATCTTAGAAAGAGTTTCAGCTTTTTAATTTTGAGCCTTCTGCTTTTCAAATAGCATGTAAAATATGCAAATAGCATACCTAAGTTCTCTGGATATTTTCTCCCTCAATATCTGCATTCAAGACATAGTAAAATAAACTTGATCATCTTGCCTGATCATGGAGGCCCTGAGGTTTACCTTGATTTTGTCACTCTCAGCACCTGTATAACAAAAAGTCACTTTATTCATATTAGCAGTCTGTTGGGCTCAACAAGCAAGAACGAGATCAGCCTACAGTACAGACTGGGATATACCCTCAGATCCCTGAGCTGGAAGGAGAAGGGGCAAGAGAGGATTGGGGTCCAGAGCCAAGGAGGACTGAGGGAGACAAAGGCAGCTGAGACAAAATGACCCATTATCAGAAGCCTTACATAAAACCAAGAAACAAGCCAAACTAAATCCCCAGCAACTGCATTGAAGGAAGCAGAAGAAGTGCAATCAGGTGGCTTGGCAGGAGCAGCATCCACTTGTTCTTGGGCATTCTTCTCACAGTGTAGTTAAATGTACAGCAGCATACCCTAGTCCAATTGTGTTACTTATTTATTGTCTATCTGCCATACTCTAGAATATAAATATAATAATGAAGGAATTTTTTAGTTTGACTGCCCTAAATCTTCAGCAAACAGAACACTACTGAGCACTTAGTGCACACTCCAAAAATATTTTTGAAAGAAAACTTAACAAATACATACTGAATAGATAAATGCATAACAATTGCAGGAATAAAGGGAGTAATGTTCTGCTAAAAGTGTTATCTCTGATTATTGCATTTCATTAGTTTATTAGTGAGATGGACCATGAGAAAACAGAAGAGGAAAGCCCAAAAGGGCAGAGGTGTGGGCAGAGAAGTGTGTAAAAGTTGAAGCCAAACATGCAATTACTCTTTTCATTGAATTGCATTATGTTTAACTATGTGGTCTACGTAAAGCCAAAATTATTACTTGAGTAAATTTTTTTCTAATTTTTTAAGTTGTCTATATGTCCCTGACCATGGTATTTACCTGACAGAAAATTTTACTCCAATTTTACTGGGAGTTTTATGATCACTTAAGACCTTGACCTTTCACCATCTCTCCAAAAAGTGAATTAGAGTCAGCATTGACTTTGCTTGTTATCATTGAAAAAAATATGTTCCAGATAAAACTTTGCTTTCAGAGGCTAATGCAAGTTTCTTATTCATGTGTTCATTATGAGTGAACTTGACCATTGCAATAGTTTCCATAATCGCTTCCCTACCGTTAGAACAATTTTTGATTATATCACCACCCTCATGCTTCACTTGCTTAATTAGACCCTAGTGCATCAATGAGCTTTTTTAACTTTCTTCTGCAGAGGATCTTCTTGCCCAGGGCTAACCCCTGTCTCTAAGTTTTATGCTGTTCTTTTCAGCCAAGGCTTTTTATATTTGAGTACAGTTGCTTTCTAGACAATGTAAGATTTTATTGATAACAAAATGTATCTTTACCCATTTATTTAATACTGTCTGAGTGGGGAAGGGATTTGATGTTTATTGAATGACTACTATGTATAAGGTTGTGTGTCATGCATGTCACATTCGTGGTTTTACTTAAAATTGAGATATTATTTTTCTTATAGTAAACTAATAAATAATTGTTCACTGTAAAAATTTCAGGGATGCAAAAATTTACAATACAGAAAACAAAGTTAACTAAACTTCTATCCCAGCCCAGATTTAGCCATTTTTAATATTTTGAGGTATGATGAGGTAGAAAAATATAGTTTTTCTATAGGCATATTTAACACATGTATACAGTTGTGTTCTTATCATCTCATTTAAAGATGTCTACCATATTTTGAGGATTTTCACATTTTATTAATATATTTTTGAAACATCCTATGTAATGACAAATTCTATTGCAAAACATTTGTGCTCTTTCTAATGGGCAATTGAAATTGCAATTGATGGATTCAAAAGCATGAGTTCAAACAGAGAACACAAAATTGGGGGGATACAATCTAACATGGGCAATATTCTCAGGGTATGGTGCTCATATGTTATGTTTAGTTTACTTTAAAAATGATTTTAAAAGTATGATTTCTTATGCTGTACGAGAATTTTGCAATGCTCTGGCTCTGTGTCCCCACCCAAATCTCATCTAGAATTGTAATCCAAATTGTAATTCCCATGTGTTGAGGGGGGGACCATTTGGGAGGTGATTGGATCATGGGGGCAGTCCCCTCATGCTGTTCTCGTGATAGTAAGTGAGTTCTCATGAGATCTGGAGGTTTTACAAGGGGCTTTCCCCACTTCACTCTGCATCTTTTTTTCTTGCTACCATGTGAAGAAGAATGCGTTTGTTTCCCCTTCTGCCAGGATTGTAAGTTTCCTGAGGACTCCCAAGCCATGCAGAACTGTGAATCAACTAAACCTCTTTTCTTTATATATTACCCAGTCTCAGGTATGTCCTTATAGAAGCATGAGAACAGACGAATAGCATCCACTGTAATAAAGAAAATTATGAATCAAGTTTCATGCTTTAAGTAACTGATTTGTCAGTAACTAACTTACCTTCCATATTCTAACATAGACTATGTGTGTGTTTGTGTATGTGTGCTGGATGTATGTAAGTTTACAAATTATCAGCTAATCCCTTCCATCAGCTTAAGTGGGCAGTGATGAAGTATAGTCTTGTCCAATAGCAATAGATTTATAAACACGGAGCTCAGTTCTGTAGGGTGATTGAAGATGGGCAAGTGTGGAGTCACAAACATATTTAAATCCAGGATTCTTCAAACTCTTGCTTAAATTTCAGCTCTGTTTATTTTCTCAGTGGGACTCAGATACTCTTGGGGAATAGTATTAGCCAAAAGTTACTGTTATAGCAGTCACCAAACATAGAAAAGCCATTTTTTTTCCTCCAAGACTTGCATGGATTACAGCCCAGAGTTAGTAAGCAGGACAGAAAAAGTGTCCTCTGGCCCTTACCACATCTATCTTTTGTACTGTCCTGAGTCCATCCAGTAGAAGGAAAGGATCAGAAAAAAGAAGTAAGAGATCAAGTTGATACAGACCTCAGTGAAGGGTTCATCCCATATGATAATTTTCATTTGTTTATTTAGGTTTTTTATTATTCATAATTTAATTTGTTAAAAAAGAAGTTTAATTTGAAATCAGTGAGATTTGAAAACTTAAAAGACTACATATAGGAAAATGCTCAAGATACAGAAATTATAGATTAGGTGGAAAACTTCTCCACTGAAGAAGACAACTGCAGAATTTATTGGTAGAGGCTTAGGGACCTGGAAGAACAGGGCACATAATTTATGAGTTTGTTTTCTAGGACACTGTTTTGATAGTGGTGGCAGTAAAACTTTCTTTGAGATAAATTGGTAAAGCAGAAGGTTAGCTTCAATGTAATGCTGAATAAGACTTAGTAGACATGTTCTTAGCAACCTCAGAATGAGACTATCATTTGTAAAGCTTTATGTGTGACCTGCCTCAGAGAGGCCAGTATTTCCTAGAGTTTATTCTGAGGTAATTATTAGGAAAATTCTAAATTACTCTTGAGTAAATTATGAGCATAAACCTTTAAATTGGATAATTGTTTCAAAAGGCCAGGTTTTTTTTTCTCTAGTAGTTTTTAAAACTTGTCTCTCTTCATCACTATTATTTTCTTTAATATTTATAAGTAGATGCTGTGCTTGATAAGTCAGGCAGTTCTCAGGAATAATCCAGGTTGATAAAAAAAAATCCAGAATGAAGACATTACAATTACAATGAAGTGCACACAGAGTTATTTGGCAGCATTTTGGAAAATCTGACTCTGACACTTGAGGTTTCTCCCCTGCCGACTCTCTGTATCTACTGAATAGAAACAGAAGGAATTAAGAGAAATTGTCAGGAAAAATAGAAGCTGTTTGATATGACAGATTTAATTAGCTGACATGAGTACTATATACACTAGCACTTTTAATAACATGACCTTCACTTGTTCCTCAGGGGACACAACATAACAAAGAGAAAGATCTTTCCTCTAAAGTGACAGCTGTTGATAATGTTCTGTATTTACACATTTTTCTTCCCTCTAAAAAGCACAACATCTCCTTAACTTTGTGATATTCCTCTAAGGTTAATGGGTCTGAATTCACATTCCTAATAATTCAGCTTTTGCAGAGTAGGCCAAGTTCATTGCAAAGTCAGGGGAATTGGGATTTTTTCCAAATCTAGGGCTTGGAAAGGCCACAGAAGAGGAATAGAGTGAAAAGCCACTGAGTTAAAAGATTAACGTTGATCCTAGATTACCACAAAAGTCACCTAAATATTCTCCTAGTGTCTGTGCTACCTCCAGATTCTCAATTTACCTTGGCCTTTCTTTATTCTTTCTTAAAAGCATCTTTGATCACACTTGAGCCACATGTAGGGTTCCATAGCTTTCTATAACTAAAGGATAAATGCCACCTCCTTCTCCCCCTAGCCACTGCCTATCTTGCCACACTTCCACACTCCTCAATTATGGAAAGTCCCCACTTCAGCCAGGCTGCTCTATGATCTCTCAGTCTGACATTACAGCCTCCCCATTCTTTCTCATAAAACCACTCTCAAACACACCCATGAAATGCTTATCTGCTTCTTCATACACATACTTTTCACTGATATCTTCCCCAAATAGTCTAGGAAAAGTGATTACTTTTCACTCTGAATTTCTGCAACACTCTGTATTTATAGTTAATAACGTGTTTTACATGTCATAACCTGTTTTCTGAAGTCAGGGACAATTCCTAGTGCTTGAACTCTTGTTATTTAGTAATCCTCCAGTGGTTATATAAACAATCACTGGCATATTTACCACTGTCTTAGTCCATTTGAGCTGCTATGGCAAAATGCTGTAAACTGGGTACTAATAGAGTACATGAGCCATGGCAAGAAAAATGACAGAAATTTATTTCTCACAAATTCTGGAATTTAGGAAGTTCAACATCAAATCACTGGCAGATTCAGTGTCAGGTGAGGGTCTGTTTTTTGGTTCATACATGGCGCCTTCTTGCTGTGTCCTCACAAGGTAAGAAGTGAGCAAGGCAGCTCTCTGGCACCTCTTTGATAAAGGGACTAACTTCATTCATAAAGGCTCTACACTCATGACTTAATCACCTCCCAAAGGCCTCATCTCCCAACACCATCACATTAGTGAATTGGTTTCAGGATATGAATTTTGAGGGTACACAAACATTCAGACCATAGCAACTACCAAGTGTGAATAGTTATATGAAATTTGAGCTACAGATAATATAAACAACATGGGGAATTTATTCTAATTATCTACAAATTTGTACCCAACAAAGTCATGAAAGTCACTCAAAAATCATGATGTTGGTGCTTCCCTACTGACTTGCCAGTGTCCTTGCCTTCTTCTTGGGTCTTCCCTGTGTCTTGTTTCCTAGGACAGTAGCTGGACACTGTTCTCCATAATAACCATATCATCAGATCTTATAGAATCTACCTAATGTCCAGTCAGATATGCCTGGTATAGACCTTTCTGCTTAATGATTTTTTAGCACCTGAAACTTTAAATAGCTGGATAAAATAATTTAGAAAGAATAAATCTACATTGTGGATTGATTTTTTTTTCTTTCTTTCTTTTTTTGTTTTAGAGATGGGGCTTCACCATGCTGCCCAGTCTGGTCTTGGACTCCTGGGCTCAAGCAACCCACCCGCCTCAGCCTCCCAAAGTGCTGGGATTACAGGCATGAGCCACTGCAGCTGGCCTGGATTGAATGATTTAGAGCCCAATGAACAATTAACATATAAAGAAAAGTAATTAACACTCTCTGAGTATCAGTGTATTCTAGGTGATAAGCAAGGCTCTTTATGAATAGTTATCATTTACTCCCAATTTTTAACAATGAGGAAATTAAAACTCAGAATGATTAATCAACCTACCCAGTCACACAAAGTAGCAAGGCTCAGATTTCTGCTTGATATGCTTCTTTTAAAATAAGTTTCTGATTCTTTTGTGTAAATATCTAGGTGATGTGTGGCTGAGTCGTATGATAGATATGTGTTCAATTATTTTAGGAACTCTGGAACAATTTTCCTAGTGGTTTTATAATTTTACAGTATCACCAGCAGTTTATGAGTTTTCCAGTGCCATCATATTTTGCCAGAACTTTGTATTTTCAATAATTTAAAATTTTGGCCACTCTACTAGGCATCAACCTAAATAATAGACAAAGAGAGATTCTCCAAAGATAATCAGTTTATTTACGAAGGAGCAGAAGCATTGCCATGCAGAGTACATAAGCCATGGCAACTATAGGCACAATTGAGGAGATTGAGGCACAAGGAGGCTTTTAAAGGCAAAAGGAGGAGTCCATGTCAATTATTTTGCAACAAAGAGAGCAATGGTTAGAAGGGTTTATTGCAGGAGTTGACTGTCAGCTCATGAGTGGAGACTGTATCAGTCACAGGTTCTTATACTTATGGTTAAATGTCCTTGTGACTCATGTAGCAAGCTGCAGTTTGGAAAATCTTTGACAAAAGTTTTTGTTACAGGCTTATGTGCATAAGAACCTTCAGAGAGTCTTTACAATAGTTCTTATCACAGGCATGTTTGCATGAGGGTTTTCCCTTTCTAATCTCCTGACTTTGAGTTTAACACAAGTGACTCCACGTTTATATTGATAACTTTCACATCGGTGTGGATTAGTATTTTAATGATGTTTTAAAGTGCATTCTTCTAGTGACAAATAATATTGATCATTTTCTCATATGCTTATTAGCCATTCATGTATTTTCTTTCATGAAATGCCTGCTCAAATCTCTTGGCCATTTTTATTGGATTGTTTGTCATATGTCCTCACAAAGACTTCAAGATGAATGTTTTCGCTATTTTATTTATAATTCCAAAAAACAATAAACAAACCAGATGTTCAATAACAGTTGAATTTTGAATGGACAAATAACATATAAGCTATATCCAGGCAATGAATATTAGACAATAACAAGAAACTAGTGATACATACAGCAAAAAATGAATGAATCTCAATATCATTGCACAGGGTGAAAGAAGTGATACCCAAAGAGAATATACTGTAGGATTCCACCTATATAAAAACAGAAGAACAAACAGCCAGATACAGATATATAAATACATAATTTCAAAAAGTGCTAATTAATTTATAGTGACACAAAGCAAATTAGCAACTGAGTGAAGTCCTAGTTAGCGGACATCTCGAGGGTGATGAACATGTTTTGTTATTTCATTGTAGCAATGATATTGAAGAAGTATACATCTGTCAAAACTCATCAAATTGTACACTTTAAGCAGTAGCAGGAATTATACCTCAGGTTAAAAATAAAGAAAAAGATAGATAAATAGACACATAGGTAGATAGATTAATACATACATACATGCATACATATCAGAGACAGATCAAACAAAATAAGATTCTAGTGTTATCATTCTCACTGTGTCGAAAGAGACTAAAGTGTGTCTATCCAGAAATAGCTCTACCCTGAATTTGATCTTATCTGTTGCTGCGTTTTGTATCCTGTTATTTCAATGCCATGTACTTATTTTCCTGTAATTCCCATAAACTAACTTATTAAAATTCTGTTTATGATTGCTCATGTTTAGGACATTAAGTTCAGTGTCAACATTGTTTTTAAAGTTGTAAGGTATTCTTTCTCTTTTTGTACTATATACTAAAAATACTCTATTTTAAGAATAGTATTTAAATGGTATTTAAATACTCCATTTTAAGAATGATATTCTCTGCTAATGTGTACATATAATACTCCTGAGAATTATCAGGAAATGGATTTTCTCTGCCATTTACAGTTCCAGGATGAGCAATTCTATATTCACAATGACTTCAACAGGAAAAGGACAACTTTTAGTTTCAGCATTATCTTAAAAAAAAAAGAAAGTCGTCCCTATCATGCAGTGATTATTGATAAGTTGACAAAGGAATAAAAACAGTAAAACACTAACCCACCTGCAGCCTCCTGAGCCTTAACAGTCTTATGTTCTTTTGCAGATATACTGGCACCATAAAAAGAATATTTTTAATGTAAAAATGTTTTTAGATTCCAAAGGCAAGAGTTTCTGATGATGAGATTCTTGTATCACTCAAATAATTTCATTTCTGTTCCATCTTCTACTCAAGGGCCAAGTTCTGCTCACAGACTGTATCCATCTTCAGAATGCAAAATACATTGCCAGAATTTTCTAAAGAAACTATGCAAAACATTAATATTAAACCAGTAACTCCAAACTAAAGACAGTCTTTGTCACCTCAATGAGATTGATTTTATGGTTATTATGACAGAAAATATGGAAACAAAAAAAAAACTACCAATAGCTCTCTTCACACTGTGAGAGATACCAACACTTTTTAACATATACAAAAAAAATCTGAAAAATAGTTATCTTTAGAATTGTTAATTTGCTTCAGAATCAGAAATAAACTGCAATACATTACAGAGGCCCGTATTAATGCCCCAGCATCATCACAACAGATACATCTCTCATTCCTATAAAGTTCTAATACCTGAAGGAAAAACATATTCAAGAAGAAATTTAACTGCAACTGAGGGGGGACTCTAGCTTAATCATGACATTTTGAAAATGAGTGTTCAACCTAATTCTTAATTAAATGAGACTGGGTGATTTCCACATTTTCACATGTAGCCATGGGTCAGCAAATCATTTGGAGGACCACCTCTAATAAATTAGTACAATACAAATATAAAAATTTCCACAAGTTAAACTTGGGTTCTTGTATTTTATGATCCTAATACTTCAGCCATCCTCATATGAGCTTTCTAATTAAAGAAAAAAAAAAAAGATGTGGCCAGGCGCAGTGGCTCTCACCTGTAATCCCAGCACTTTGGGAGGCCAAGGTGGGCGGATCATGAGGTCAAGAGATCAAGACCACCCTGGCTAACACGGTGAAACCCCGTCTCCGCTAAAAATACAAAAAAAAAAAAAAAAAAAAAAAGTAGCCAGGCGTGGTGGCAGGCACCTGTAATCCCAGCACTTTGGAAGGCCAAGGCTGGCAGATCATGACGTCAGGAGATCAAGTCCATCCTAGCTAACACGGTGAAACCCTGTCTCTACTAAAAATACAAAAAATTAGCCGGGTGTGGTGGTGGGTGCTGTAGTCCCAGCTACTCGAATGGCGTGAACCGGGGAGGCAGAGCTTGCAGTAAGCTGAGATGGCACCACTGCACTCCAGGCTGGGCGACAGAGCAAGACTCCATCTTAAAAAAAAAAAAAAAAAAAAAGATTCCATTTATCTGCTCTACCTCTGAATAGAGTGACAGTATCTTTTTTCTTTTGAAGGAGATCCATAAATTTCTGCATTTTATGGTTAACAAGTTGCAAGTTACCTCCTCCTTAAAATGACCCGTCTGTCTAGACCATAACATTTTTACTGGAGAAAATATTATCTTCAAAGGTGCTAATGAGAGGTGACAGCATGCTGGCAGCCCTCACAGCCCTCACTCGCTCTCGGTGCCTCCTCTGCCTGGGCTCCCACTTTGGCGGCACTTGAGGAGCTCTTCAGCCCGCCACTGCACTGTGGGAGCCCCTTTCTGGGCTGGCCAAGGACGGAGCCGGCTCCCTCAGCTTGCAGGAAGTGTGGAGGGAGAGGCATGGGCGGGAACCGGGGCTGCGCCCGGTGCTTGCAGGACAGCGTGAGTTCCAGGTGGGCGTGGGCTCTGCGAACCCCACACTCGGAGAGGTAGGCCGGCCCCACCGGCCTGGGCAGTGACGGGCTTAGCACCTGGGCCAGCAGCTGCTGTACTCAATTTCTCATGGGGCCTTAGCTGCCTTCCCCCGGGACAGGGCTCCTGACACACAGCCCGCCATGGCTAAGCCTCCCCCTCCTCCTCCCCCCTCCTCCTCCCCCCTCCCCCTCCCCCTTCCCCTCCCCCCCTCCTCCTCCTCCCCGTCCCCTCCCCCTCCCCCCTCTCCCCCCTCTCCCATGGGCTCCTGTGCAGCCCGAGCCTCCCTAACTAGTGCTGCCCCCTGCTCCACAGTGCCCAGTCCCATTGACCACCCAAGGGCTGAGGAGTGAGGGCGCACGGCGCGGGACTGGCAGGCAGCTCCACCTGCAGCCCCTGTGCAGGATCCACTGGGTGAAGCCAGCTGGGCTCCTGAGTCTGGTGGGGACTTGGAGAACCTTTATGTCTAGCTCAGGGATTGTAAATACACCAATCAGCACTCTGTATCTAGCTCAAGGTTTGTAAACACACCAATCAGCACCCTGTGTCTAGCTCAGGGTTTGTGAATGCACCAATCAACACTCTGTATCTAGCTACTCAGGTGGGAACTTGGAGAACCTTTGTGTCCACACTCTGTATCTAGCTAATCTGGTGGGGATGTGGAGAACCTTTGCGTCTAGCTCAGGGATTGTAAACGCACCAATCAGTGCCCTGTCAAAACAGACCACTCGGCTCTACCAATCAGCAGGATGTGGGTGGGGACAGATAAGAGAATAAAAGCAGGCTGCCCGAGCCAGCAGTGGCAACCCGCTCGGGTCACCTTCCACACTGTGGAAGCTTTGTTCTTTCGCTCTTTGCAATAAATCTTGCTGCTGCTCACTCTTTGGGTCCACACTGCCTTTATGAGCTGTAACACTCACTGCAAAGGTCTGCAGCTTCACTCCTGAAGGAGCGAGACCACAAACCCACCAGAAGGAAGAAACTCCGAACACATCCAAACATCAGAAGGGACAAACTCCAGACGCGCCACCTTAAGAGCTATAACACTCACCGTGAGGGTCCACGGCTTCATTCTTGAAGTCAGCGAGACCCAAGAACCCACCAATTCTGGATGCACTGAGGTACCTGGTAAGAGCAAATTAAATTCTGTAAAATGAAACATATTCTCATTACTTTATAGCATTTATACTGAAATATATAAATATTTCAGTTTACACTTTTTTTCAAAAGGCTCTTTGCCTCCATTCAAAATATCTTGCTTTAATGTTTCATAAGAGTATGCACATAAGTTTCGACTTATGATGACTTTTTTCCTAAATTTAAATGATGCAAAATGGTAGACTTCATCAATTTTGTTTCATTTTAACAAAAATATACATTTATTCAATTAAAATGGTTTTTATTCTTAACTTGAAGAGTTCAGAGAAAAATGGATGTGATTTACTTTTTAATAGTTACAGGCTATTTGTAATTCATTATGACAAAAAGTATACAGCTCCATTTATGATGATGAAATAAATTTCTCTTTTAAAATAAACTTAAGATTGTTTATCAATTCTAGTAGCCTTTTGGCAGAGTCTTTCATAGTGTTCTAAGAATAGAATCATATTGTCAGTGAAGAAATATAGTGTTACTTCTTATTTTGCTATTGAGTGTCTTTTATTTCTTTCTCTTGCTTGATTGTTCTAACCAGGACTTCCAGTACTGTGATGAATAAGAGTAGTAAGAAGGGGCATCTTTGTCTTTTTCCAGTTTGATAAACAGTTCTAGCGAGGTTTCAGGGCACAAAATTAATGTACAATAATCAATAGTATTTCTAGAATGCACATTTATGCACATAATGTCCAGGCTGAAAGTCAAATCAAAAACACAATTCCATTTACAATAGCCACAAAGAAAATGAAATACCTTCTAATACATCTAACCAAAACACTGCTAAAACAGATAAATGGTAAACACTGCTAAAACTGCTAAACAAATAAATGGAAATATATTCCATGTTCATAATTGGAAGAATCAGTATCATTAAAATGGTCATACTGCCCAAAGCAATTTAAAGATTGGACGCTAGTCTTATCAATCTACCAATGTCATTCTTCACAGAATTAGAAAAAAACAACTCTAAAACTCACATGGAAACAAAAAACAGTCCAAATAGCCATGGTAAGCCTAAGTAAAAAGAACAAAGCCAGAGACATCATACTACCCAACTTCAAATTACACTATAAGGCTACAGTAACCAAAACAGCATGGTACTGGTACAAAAAATGACACAGACCAATGAAACAGAATACAAAACTTAGAAATAAAGCCATACATCTGATCTTTGACAAAGTTAACAAAAACAAACAAGAGGGAAAAAACTCTCTATTCAATAAACAGTGCTGGGATAACTGGCTAGTCATATGCAAAAGAATGAAACTAGACCTTTACCTTTCACTGTATACAAAAATTAACTCAAGATAGATAGATTAAAGATTTAAATGTAAGACCTCAAAATCCTAGAAGAGAACCTAGAAATTACCCTTCTTGACATTGGCCTTGGCAAAGAGTTTTTTGCTAAGTTTCCAAAGGCAATTGTAACAAAAACAAAAATTGACAAGTGGAACCTAATTAAACTAAAGAGCTTTTGCACAGCAAAAGAAATTATCAATAAAGTAAAGAGAAAACCTACAGATTGGGAGAAAATATTAGCAAACTATGTGGCCAATAAAGGTGTAATATCCAGAATCTATAAGAAACTTAAACAAATTAACAAGCAAAAAATAAATAACCCCATTAAAAAGTAGGCAAAGGACATGAACAGACACTTCTTAAAAGATTTACAAGTAGCCAACAAACATTTGAAAAAATGCTCCTCACCACGAATCATCAGAGAAATGCAAATCAAAACCACAATGAGATACCATTTCACACCATTCAGAAAGGCTATTATTAAAAAGTCAAAAAATAACGGATGCTGGTGAGGCTACAGAGAAAAGGGAATGCTTATGCACTCCTGGTGAGAAGGTAAATTAATTTAGCAACTGTGGGAAGCAGCTTGATGATTTTTCAAAGAACTTAAAATAGAGTTACCATTTGACCCAGCAATCTCATTACTGAGTATATTCCCAAAGGAAAATAGATCATTATATCAAAAAGACACATCCACTCAAATGTTCATTACAGCACTATTTGCAGTAGCAAAGACATGGAATCTGCCTAGGCACCCATCAATGGTGGTTTGGATAAAGAGACTGTGGTATATATATACCATGGAATACTACACAGCTATGAAAAAGAATAAAATCTTATTCTTTGCAGCAATGAATAGAGCTGTAGGCCATAATCCTGAGTCAATTAATGCAGGAGCAGAAAAGCAAATACTGTATGTTCTTACTTACAAGTGGGAGCTAAAAACTGAGCAAACATGGACATAAATATGGGAATAATAGACATTGTGGACTACTACAGTGTGGAGAGAGGGAGAGAGCTCTGGTTTGAAAAGCTACCTCTTGAGTACTATGCTTACTACCTGGGTGCAATATACCCATGTAACAAACCTGCATATGTACCCCTGTATCTAATAGTTGAAATTAAAAAACAGTTAAATAAAAAATGTATTCAAGTTGAAAATAGTGGATTTAATATATTGCATGAATAATTGTAAATTATAATTTAATTGAGCAAATTACAGCCAGAGCTGTGACATGGTACAAAAATGATGGGAGTTTAAAAAACAGGGTTTAATAAAAGTCTCAATTTTAAAAGAAAACATATATATATATGCCCTATCAAAAGATTTCTCCCACATGTGAAGATATTCCAAATAATATTGTAGACTTTCAGAATTAAGTTTTAAACTCTACTTGCACTAGCATAATCATAATTTAAAATTTAATTCATGTTTCCTCCTTTGCTTTTTTTATTTTTTATTTTTTTGAGATGGAGTTTTGCTCTTGTTGCCCAGGCTGGAATGCAATGGAGAGATCTTGGCTCACTGCAACCTCTGCCTCCTGGGTTCAAGCAATTCTCCCATCTCAGCCTCCAAAGTAGCTGGGATTACAGGTACCCACCACCATGCCCAGTTAATTTTTTTTTATTATTTTAGTAGAGACAGGGTTTCACCATGTTGGCCAGCTGGTCTCAAACTCCTGACCTCAGGTGATCCAGCCGCCTCAACCTCCCAAAGTGCTGGGATTACAGGAATGAGTTATCACTCCCAGACCCTCCTTTGCTTTTACAGGAGTAGGTTTCAGTATCTTCCAGTTTGCAATACTAGTTTCAATAACTAAAATACACTAATGTTTCAAAACAGAAGTTTTTAGTGTTTCATTTGTGGAATATTTTGATGCAAAATATTTTAATTTATGTATTTATTTTTTAAAAACTCGTGAGATTTATTCATTTTTGTTGCTGTTAGAAATGCACTGAGCACTATGGTAGCACAACTGGAAGAGTAGGCAGATGGAGTGGATTTAGGAGAGAACTGATGTGGCTTGGTCCTAGATTCTCCTGCCGCAAACCCTAAGCACATTAACTGGAAAAGACAACACACACACACATGCACACACACACATGCACACACACACACACACACACACACACACACACACAGAAAGCCTCCCTATGGGAGAATAGTTGTTTAAGCCTCAATAAGCAGTGACAAAGTCCCCATTGATGACACATCTACAAGTATATTAACTGGTAGAGATTAGACATATAATTTAGATTTAAAAATTTTTTAACAAAACACAGGTAAAGTTAAAATTATTTGTAAATTTTGACAACCACAGCTTGTTGTGATTGGTGCAATATCATAGCTCATTTAGATACTTGCACCAAAGGCAATTCCAAGTACATCAATGTTTCATAGGTTTCTTAAATTAGTATAGACAATGTGCACCTATGCTATATTCTACTGAACTTGAAATTTGTATTTTCTTCACATATTTTTATTTTCAGTGATGAACTTTTAAAATGAATTTCTAAAAGGATTTACAGTAATGTCAGACATATCACCTTAAATGAAAAAAACATTCAAAAGTTTTGTATCTTTTCTGAGTTGGAAAGGGAAAAAATAAACTATTACTAGAATTAATTTATATTGTTTTTGAAGCTTCTGATGATACATATGAAATTCAACATCTAATTGCTCATGAAAGTTTTCATCTTCTAATGTAGCCAACACAATAACAGCTATCACTTATTTCACTTTTTCTATGTGCATAAAAACATTTGGGAAAAAAATAAATGAAGATGAAAATTGTACTTCCACATACATTTTATTTTATGTAAACAATAGCGTAATTTTAAAAATAAGTGAACTTAATTTAGAAGAATAGTCATTTGATCCCAATGAAAAGTCATCCTCCAGAATATGTCAATAAACCTTTTGCAGCTTCTTGTATTAAATTATCATCAGTGAGCACAGCTTTTTAAAAATAGCTACTAATTTCTGAAGCAGATGTTGACCCTGCTGCAGCAGATTCATGTTACCTGGTCCTAACCCTTGTAGCTTACAGCAAGTTTTAACAAACATTTTGTGCAAGTCATACTTTCGTCTTCATATTTCTTTTGAAAATGAGATAAACAGTAGGAAATAAATTAATTTTTTATTAAACATACATTTTGTTTCTGTGAGCCCATTTCTGCCAAAGAAGTACACAGCAAAAAAGTGAAATAAATAGGCTGAGATCCAGGAAATGCTGGTACATCAGTACTAGTTTCTATATTCTTATGGCAAAGCTGCTCAGCCTCCATTTCCCATACATATTCCCACATATTTGGGTCAATGGGGACCAAGAGGCTTCTTGTACCTAGCAGGCCATTGCATGGGTCAAGGTACAACAAGCTGTTGCACCGAGTGGCCACCAGGGGCAGCAAAGTGGAAGAATGGAAGAAGAAAAGGTTCCCACCCTCCTGTGCTGGAGGACTCTTCCTTTTAATAGATAACACTGTAAACTTTTTTTTGACAGAGATCTGTTAATCATGTTTTATCTGAAAAGGATCGGAAAAAGAAATATGGATTACCACTGGCTGTGTTTCATTCCGATTATATGTTAGAGAATGCTGTTTACACATGCAAGTCTCACAGTAATAGAAACCATTGGCGGGAGGAGCCAAGATGGCCGAATAGGAACAGCTCCGGTGGTCTACAGCTCCCAGCGCGAGCGACGCAGAAGACGGGTGATTTCTGCATTTCCATCTGAGGTACCGTGTTCATCTCACTAGGGAGTGCCAGACAGCGGGCGCAGGTCAGTGGGTGAGTGCACCGTGTGCCAGCCAAAGCAGGGGCGAGGCATTGCCTCACTCGGGAAGCACAAGGGGTCAGGGAGTTCCCTTTCCAGGGGTGACAGACGGCACCTGGAAAATCGGGCCACTCCCACCCGAATACTGTGCTTTTCCGACGGGCTTAGGAAACGGTGCCCCAGGAGAGTATAGCCCGCACCTGGCTCAGAGGGTCCTACGCCCACGGAGTCTCGCTGATTGCTAGCACAGCAGTCTGAGATCAAACAGCAAGTCTGCAGCCAGGCTGGGGGAGGGGCGCCCGCTATTGCCCAGGCTCACTTAGGTAAACAAAGCAGCCGGGAAGCTTGAACTGGGTGGAGCCCACCACAGCTCAAGGAGGCCTGCCTGCCTCTGTAGGCTCCACCTCTGGGGGCAGGGCACAGACAGACAAAAAGACAGCAGTAACCTCTGCAGACTTAAATGTCCCTGTCTGACAGCTGTGAGGAGAGCAGTGGTTCTCCCAGCACGCAGCTGGAGATCTGAGAACGGGCTGACTGCCTCCTCAAGTGGGTCCCTGACCCCTGACCCCCGAGCAGCCTAACTGGGAGGCAACCCCCAGCAGGGGCAGACTGACACCTCACACGGCCGGCCAGGTACTCCAACAGACCTGCAGCTGAGGGTTCTGTCTGTTGGAAGGAAAACTAACAGAAAGGACATCCACACCAAAAACCCATCTGTACATCACCATCATCAAAGACCAAAAGTAGATAAAACCACAAAGATGGGGAAAAAACAGAGCAGAAAAACTGGAAACTCTAAAAAGCAGAGTACCTCTCCTCCTCCAAAGGAACGCAGTTCCTCACCAGCAACGGAACAAAGCTGGACGGAGAATGACTTTGACAAGCTGAGAGAAGAAGGCTTCAGACGATCAAATTACTCCGAGCTACGGGAGGATATTCAAACCAAAGGCAAAGAAGTTGAAAACTTTGAAAAAAAACTTAGAAGAATGTATAACTAGAATAACCAATACAGAGAAGTGCTTAAAGGAGCTGATGGAGCCGAAAACCAAGGCTCGAGAACTACGTGAAGAATGCAGAAGCCTCAGGAGCCGATGCCATCAAATGGAAGAAAGGGTATCAGCCCTGGAAGATGAAATGAATGAAATGAAGCAAGAAGGGAAGTTTAGAGAAAAAAGAATAAAAAGAAACGAGCAAAGCCTCCAAGAAATGTGGGACTATGTGAAAAGACCAAATCTACGTCTGATTGGTGTACCTGAAAGTGACGGGGAGAATGGAAACAAGTTGGAAAACACTCTGCAGGATATAATCCAGGAGAACTTCCCCAATCTAGCAAGGCAGGCCAACATTCAGATTCAGGAAATACAGAGAACACCACAAAGATACTCCTCGAGAAGAGCAACTCCAAGACACATAATTGTCAGATTCACCAAAGTTGAAATGAAGGAAAAAATGTTAAGGGCAGCCAGAGAGAAAGGTCGGGTTACCATCAAAGGGAAGCCCATCAGACTAACAGCGGATCTCTCGGCAGAAACCCTACAAGCCAGAAGAGAGTGGGGGCCAATATTCAACATTCTTAAAGAAAAGAATTTTCAACCCAGAATTTCATATCCTGCCAAACTAAGCTTCATAAGTGAAGGAGAAATAAAATACTTTACAGACAAGCAAATGCTGAGAGATTTTGTCACCACCAGGCCTGCCCTAAAAGAGCTCCTGAAGGAAGCACTAAACATGGAAAGGCACAACCGGTACCAGCCACTGCAAAATCATACCGAAACGTAAAGACCATCGAGACTAGGAAGAGACTGCATCAACTAACGAGCAAAATAACCAGCTAATATCATAATGACAGGATCAGATTCACACATAACAATATTAACTTTAAATGTAAATGGACTAAATGCTCCAATTAAAAGACACAGACTGGCAAATTGGGTAAAGACTCAAGACCCATCAGTGTGCTGTATTCAGGAAACCCATCTCACGTGCAGAGACACACATAGGCTCAGAATAAAAGGATGGAGGAAGATCTACCAAGCAAATGGAAAACAAAAAAAGGCAGGGGTTGCAATCCTAGTCTCTGATAAAACAGACTTTAAACCAACAAAGATCAAAAGAGACAAAGAAGGCCATTACATAATGGTAAAGGGATTAATTCAACAAGAAGAGCTAACTATCCTAAATATATATGCACCCAATACAGGAGCACCCAGATTCATAAAGCAAGTCCTGAGTGACCTACAAAGAGACTTAGACTCCCACACATTAATAATGGGAGACTTTAACACCCCACTGTCAACATTAGACAGATCAACGAGACAGAAAGTCAACAAGGATACCCAGGAATTGAACTCAGCTCTGCACCAAGCGGACCTAATAGACATCTACAGAACTCTCCACCCCAAATCAACAGAATATACATTTTTTTCAGCACCACACCATATCTATTCCAAAATTGACCATATACTTGGAAGTAAAGCTCTCCTCAATAAATGTAAAAGAACAGAAATTATAACAAACTATCTCTCAGATCACAGTGCAATCAAGCTAGAATTCAGGATTAAGAATCTCACTCAAAACCGCTCAACTACGTGGAAACTGAACAACCTGCTCCTGAATGACTACTGGGTACATAACGAAATGAAGGCAGAAATAAAGATGTTCTTTGAAACCAACAAGAACCAAGACACAACATACCAGAATCTCTGGGATGCATTCAAAGCAGTGTGTAGAGGGAAATTTATAGCACTAAATGCCCACAAGAGAAAGCAGGAAAGATCCAAAATTGACACCCTAACATCACAATTAAAAGAACTAGAAAAGCAAGAGCAAACACATTCAAAAGCTAGCAGAAGGCAAGAAATAACTAAAATCAGAGCAGAACTGAAGGAAATAGAGACACAAAAAACCCTTCAAAAAATAAATGAATCCAGGAGCTGGTTTTTTGAAAGGATCAACAAAATTGATAGACCGCTAGCAAGATTAATAAAGACAAAAAGAGAGAAGAATCAAATAGATGCAATAAAAAATGATAAAGGGGATATCACCACCGATCCCACAGAAATACAAACTACCATCAGAGAATATTACAAACACCTCTACGCAAATAAACTAGAAAATCTAGAAGAAATGGATAAATACACCCTCCCAAGACTAAACCAGGAAGAAGTTGAATCTCTGAATAGACCAATAACAGGAGCTGAAATTGTGGCAATAATCAATAGCTTACCAACCAAAAAAAGTCCAGGACCAGATGGGTTCACAGCCGAATTCTACCAGAGGTACAAGGAGGAGCTGGTACCATTCCTTCTGAAACTATTCCAATCAATAGAAAAAGAGGGAATCCTCCCTAACTCATTTTATGAGGCCAGCATCGTCCTGATACCAAAGCCTGGCAGAGACACAACAAAAAAAGAGAATTTTAGACCAATATCCTTGATGAACATTGATGCAAAAATCCTCAATAAAATACTGGCAAACAGAATCCAGCAGCACATCAAAAAGCTTATCCACCATGATCAAGTGGGCTTCATCCCTGGGATGCAAGGCTGGTTCAATATACGCAAATCAATAAATGTAATCCAGCATATAAACAGAACCAAAGACAAAAACCACATGATTATCTCAATAGATGCAGAAAAGGCCTTTGACAAAATTCAACAACCCTTCATGCTAAAAACTCTCAATAAATTAGGTATTGATGGGACATATCTCAAAATAATAAGAGCTATTTATGACAAACCCACAGCCAATATCATACTGAATGGGCAGAAACTGGAAGCATTCCCTTTGAAAACTGGCACAAGACAGGGATGCCCTCTCTCACCACTTCTATTCAACATAGTGTTGGAAGTTCTGGCCAGGGCAATTAGGCAAGAGAAGGAAATCAAGGGTATTCAATTAGGAAAAGAGGAAGTCAAATTGTCCCTGTTTGCAGATGACATGATAGTATATCTAGAAAACCCCATTGTCTCAGCCCAAAATCTCCTTCAGCTGATAAGCAACTTCAGCAAAGTCTCAGGATACAAAATCAATGTACAAAAATCACAAGCATTTTTATACATCAATAACAGACAAACAGAGAGCCAAATCATGAGTGAACTCCCATTCACAATTGCTTCAAAGAAAATAAAATACCTAGGAATCCAACTTACTAGGGATGTGAAGGACCTCTTCAAGGAGAACTACAAACCACTGCTCAAGGAAATAAAAGAGGATACAAACAAATGGAAGAACATTCCATGCTCATGGGTAGGAAGAATCAATATCATGAAAATGGCCATCCTTCCCAAGGTAATTTACAGATTCAATGCCATCCCCGTCAAGTTACCAATGACTTTCTTCACAGAATTGGAAAAAACTACTTTAAAGTTCATATGGAACCAAAAAAGAGCCCGCATCGCCAAGTCAATCCTAAGCCAAAAGAACAAAGCTGGAGGCATCACACTACCTGACTTCAAACTATACTACAAGGCTACAGTAACCAAAACAGCATGGTACTGGTACCAAAACAGAGATATAGATCAATGGAACAGAACAGAGCCCTCAGAAATAATGCCACATATCTACAACTATCTGATCTTTCACAAACCTGAGAAAAACAAGAAATGGGGAAAGGATTCCCTATTTAATAAATGGTGCTGGGAAAACTGGCTAGCCATATGAAGAAAGCTGAAACTGGATCCCTTCCTTACACCTTATACAAAAATCAATTCAAGATGGATTAAAGACTTAAATGTTAGACCTAAAACCATAAAAACCCTAGAAGAAAACCTAGGCATTACCATTCAGGACATAGGCATGGGCAAGGACTTCATGTCTAAAACACCAAAAGCAATGGCAACAAAAGCCAAAATTGACAAATGGGATCTAATTAAACTAAAGAGCTTCTGCACAGCAAAGGAAACTACCATCAGAGTGAACAGGCAACCTACAAAATGGGAGAAAATTTTCGCAACCTACTCATCTGACAAAGGGCTAATATCCAGAATCTACAATGAACTCCAACAAATTTACAAGAAAAAAACAAACAACCCCATCAAAAAGTGGGCGAAGGACATGAACAGACACTTCTCAAAAGAAGACATTTATGCAGCCAAAAGACACATGAAAAAATGCTCACCATCACTGGCCATCAGAGAAATGCAAATCAAAACCACAATGAGATACCATCTCACACCAGTTAGAATGGCAATCGTTAAAAAGTCAGGAAACAACAGGTGCTGGAGAGGATGTGGAGAAATAGGAACACTTTTACACTGTTGGTGGGACTGTAAACTAGTTCAACCCTTGTGGAAGTCAGTGTGGCGATTCCTCAGGGATCTAGAACTAGAAATTCCATTTGACCCAGCCATCCCATTACTGGGTATATACCCAAAGGACTATAAATCATGCTGCTATAAAGACACATGCACACGTATGTTTATTGTGGCATTATTCACAATAGCAAAGACTTGGAACCAACCCAAATGTCCAACAATGATAGACTGGATTAAGAAAATGTGGCACATATACACCATGGAATACTATGCAGCCATAAAAAATGATGAGTTCATGTCCTTTGTAGGGACATGGATGAAATTGGAAATCATCATTCTCAGTAAACTATCGCAAGAACAAAAAACCAAACACCGCATATTCTCACTCATAGGTGGGAATTGAACAATGAGAACACATGGACACAGGAAGGGGAACATCACACTTCGGGGACTGTTGTGGGGTGGGGGGAGGGGGGAGGGATAGCATTGGGAGATATACCTAATGCTAGATGACGAGTTGGTGGGTGCAGCGCACCAGCATGGCACATGTATACATATGTAACTTACCTGCACATTGCGCACATGTACCATAGAGCCTAAAGTATAATAATAATAAAAATAATAATAATAATAATAAATAAAAAAAAAATAGAAACCATTGGCAAAAACAACAAGGAACAATTGGGAGGGGGACTTGGGGGAGCATCAAACAATCTGATATTGTACTTAGTGTATTGCAGCTATTAATAACATTTGGTTATAAAATCCCCCCAAAACACTGCGACAATGTTAAACAAGGTAGGATGAGATACTGGGACAATAGGTATAAGCTGTTTCCATCCTCAGAAAACTGGAATATGGCCACCTTAATAAGACCCAAAGCCTGAATTCTTCTCTAACTAGTTTAGGGTTTGTAATATTTTTTGATAAGCCCCTCCCTTGAAAAAGACTCAGTCTAACCAAATTTCTCCCAACTTACATATTAAATCCAAATCTGAATGGCTTCTCTTATGTATTTTGCCTTGCAAAATTGGCAGCACTTACATTAAATAAAAGTCCATACATTTCCATATATTTCATGTTTCAATTGATCTTGGCCATTAATATAATAAAAAGGAAAATTCCTGAGGATACTTCTCAGGATTTTACATCAATGTTTGGCAAATTTGCATACATTTATGTTAAAGTCTTGGCTGATTATTCAGACATTTTCCATAAATCTCCTTTAGTCTTATTAATAATATACTATACATGCTGCATCTCTAGGGATTATAGAATAAATTTTATGTTTTAATAGAACTTATCTAAAAGGTTAAATTTTAATTAGAGTCAAATACAGCAATTCTCTAGCTATTTGAGAATTCTTCTGGAATGCAATTCCCTTCTGGGATTAGGGACAATAAGAATAAATATGTGTTAACCCATGAGCGGAGATCTGCATTGCTCCTAACATAGTTGCTGTTACATTTTTCTTTGTTCTATGCTATTGTAAACTAGTGGGAATACTGATACTTCTTTCAGTTGCTCGAATTTTATCAATATAGTGAACACTTATTTATAGCCCCACTCTTCTGGCAGCAGCTCTGGTCCCACTCATAGTACAGAAGGTTTTGGGTAAGGATAGAACCACAGAAGCTATACTGTACAGTTTTCTCAAAGTTGATAGGCAGATGAAAGCTAGTTGATAGATACAGATTAGATTCATTAATTGATTTGCTTCAACCAATTTGCAATGGATTTTTTTTTGAGACGGAGTCTTGCTCTGTCGCCCAGGCTCACTGCAAGCTCTGCCCTCCGAGTTCACGCCATTCTCCTGCCTCAGCCTCCTGAGTAGCTGGGACTACAGACGCCCATTACCACGCCCGGCTAATTTTTTTTTTTTTTTTTTTTTTGTATTTTTAGTAGAGACGGGGTTTCACTGTATTAGTCAGGATGGTCTCGATCTCCTAACCTCATGATCCACCCACCTCGGCCTACCAAAGTGCTGGGATTACAGGCGTGAGCCACCGCGCCTGGCCTGCAATGGATTTTTATCACTTGCAACTGATAAAATTCTAATGATAATATGACTATATATTGTGAAATAGTGAATATTTTACCATATAATTCTTATTTTAATGTAATACGACTCTTCCTTGGGAGAAGAGCATAACAATAATGTAAAAAATAATAAACATTGCTTTAATTTCAATTCATGATACTTTAATTCAAAACTTAAACACATTTTGTTTGCATTTTGTCCTCATGTACATTAATTCTCTTATTAGGTAAATAGGAAGAGAAGAAATATTTTCATAGTATACTTCTAGACATTAACACTCAGATTCCTAATGAATCGTTATGACCAGTTCAATGTTTCCTTGGAAATTCAGACTTTACTACCAAACACGTTTTGATCTACACTGTGAACATTGGGCTATTCATGTAGAAACATAACCTGCTGTTTATTTGTTGGCTTCCTTTTGTCATTTCAGAGACAAATTATTACACATGTTATTTCCCATGTCCACAACTCCCTACAAGGTAAATACTTGAGAATTTGGCAGTCATGTTTTTTCCAAATGGACAGAAAACATACAATTGCAGATGGATTGGTTTGAACGCAAGAAGCAGCCATAAACTGCCATTCATGAGGATTGTACACACGTATCTATTGTACAGCCTAAACCAAAGTGTAAGCGTATCCAGTATTTCTGTTATGAAATTGCCCTGATTTCTTTCTTTCTTTTTTTTTTTTTTTTTTTTTGATGCAGGGTCTCGTTCTGTAGCCCAGGCTAGAGTGCAGTGGTGCAATCTCTGCTCACTGCAACATCTGACTCCTGGATTCAAACGATTCTCCTGCCTCAGCCTCCCAAGTAGCTGGGATTACAGGCACGCGCCACGCCCAGCTAATTTTTGTATTTTTTGTAGAGACGGGGTTTCACCATGTTGGCCAGGCTGGTCTCGAACTCCTGACCTCAGGCGATCTGCCCACCTTGGCCTCCCAAAATGCTAGGATTACAGGCGTGAGCCACCGCGTCTGGCTGCCTTGATTTCTTAAGCCCCCAAGAACTGTTAAGTAAGATTTTTGTACCTAGACATAAGTAGAATAAACCATTTGGTTCAGGTGATGGAGCTGTGCCTGGAGAAGGAGCAGCAGCCTTTGCCTTAATTCAGCAGAATTAAGGGTTTATTAATGTACAAGTATTTCACAAAAATAATACTGCTTATAAGACGTGTTGATTGAACTGATTGAAATATCTAGAAGACATGTCACGCAGAGCACACATTATGGAGATTTTGCAACACTGAATGGGAAAGCATTAAAAATGTAAAAGGAAGAAAAGTTGTGGGTTTCAGAAAGAATAGTTCCCATGAAAGGACTGCCCGACAGTACTTAAAAAAAAAAAAAAAAGAAAGAAAAAACAAAAAAACACATTTTGGTGTTTAACATTTTCCTTATGTTGTCAATACGCCTTATATTTGTCTATTGACAGAGTCATCGTCTGCCTCACAATGCAAGCTCTGAAAGCTAAGAACTGTTTCTTTTCTTCCTTTTTTTTTTTTGAGGCGGAGTCTCGCTCTGTCGCCCAGGCTGGACTGCAGTGGCGCGATCTCGGTTCACTGCAAGCTCCGCTTCTCGGGTTCGTGCCATTCTCCTGCCTCAGCCTCCTGCGTAGCTGGGACTACAGGCGCCCGCCACCACGCCCGGCTAATTTATTTTTAGTAGAGAAAGGGTTTCACCGTGTTAGCCAGGATGGTCTCAATCTCCTGACCTGGTGATCCGCCCGCCTCGGCCTCCCAAAATTCTGGGATTACAGGTGTGAATCACCGTGCCCAGCCTGAAAGCTAAGAACTGTTTCTGTAGGGCTTGGCAAGGAGCCACATTGACGTGGATATTTAATAAATGCCTTTTGATCAAAAGGAAAAGAGAAACAGTGGAAAATGGGGGTGAAGAAAACTACATAAGAAAAAACAAAGCAAAAAAATTATTGATTTACTTATTTGTAAAATCAAGGGAATGAGAAATATACTTTTTTTCTATTCTATGAACTAATGTTCAAATAATCTAAAGTGTTACATTTTTAAAGTGTGTATAAACAACTGACATAAGTAATGACTAGGTTGTAAAAAGTCCTTTATCATCTACCTAAGACCTAAGAACTATGCTGCCTCAAATTTAATAACCCAGGAAAATCTTGATGCTGCCAGCAGGTGCTTCCTCCATTTGACCCTGAGACTATCGTGATGGTTTTATGTACCGGAATACGCCTTTGTCAGCCTCCTCAGGTCTGATAATACTATATCAGTTTTGGTTCACAGACAAGCTTGCCATATCATATTTAGCTGCCAATATAGATGACCTGAACTCTAGTTCTTGTCAGGGCACATAATATCAGACTTGCTACTGCCTAATGTCAAAAGTTGGGTTAAGAGAAAATAACATTTAGGAAGGATTGCCTGAAGATTATATAGTCTATTTCTCTAGATACCATAATTCCTATGCCTGTATTTAACTCATCAGATATTTATATAGATGAGGACTATTGTATTGGTTCCCCACAGGACTAGTTTTATTAAATTGTGGTTTAGTATAATTCCGTTAGCGTTACAGTATAAGAAATAGCACTATACAATTCAAACCTGTGTTTACCAGTAGATGTAAATGAGGATTGTTTGTTAGGTTGCAGTGTCCTCCTTGGAAGCAACTTGGAAAACATAGTTTGCTCTCTACAGACGCTATGACTCATATGCTTATCCTATTTTCTCGTCTACTTTTCTACTATAGTATAAGGTTAGAGTCAAACTGTGACTCAAATTTTTGTGTTCTAGCCTCATTTCTAGATTTATTTATACCTCTATCCTGGCCACTTCTTTATAATACATATTACTATTTTGTTGAATTTTATGCATCTTGTGAACTTTCCTAATCTTCTCTGGAATAATAACACACATAAATAAATAAGTAATTTTACGGAGACTTTTCTATATTCTTTGAACACACCATATCCATTGTGCTCAAATATTGGCCAAACATTCTAATATACTGAGAAGGCTAGTATGAAATATGAGGATGACAGCAAACTCTCTCATCTTTTTAAAATGTTTTTTTCTCTCCCATTATGCTCTATTTTAAAAAAAAGAGGTGTCTTACTCCCTCCTAATAAAGGTTAATCTCTATTTTTCTGCCATTGCACCTCCATCATCATCCCCTTTCTCTTCCCAGAAACTCTACTGAGACCTCTTCTATCTCAATTACAATATGCTCAGGTCTCCTTTATATTAATGGTAAGAAACCACAATTACTTTTGCACCAATCTAATACAAAAACAGAAACAAAAACTTTCCTTATCAGGTTTTCTCATATATTTTCCTCTTGCTTCTGGTTATAATCTCAAACAATCATCTACATCCTGTGAATCTACTTCCTACTACCACCCCATTCCTTAATCCCTTACTCTGTAGCTCCAAACTGAACACTGAACCTTTCATGGAAACCTCCTGTAACTTTCTGATGACTTATCAAGCATAATGACTTGTTCTCTGTATTCTTTGTATTTGACATTTTCTGTGGCCATTGATTTTCTCTTACTATGAAAAATCTATATTTTTTCATTTTTTCATTTTGTTATTTTTTAAAACTGGTACTTCCTTTCTTTCTTCTCATTCTTATTTACTCGTCCTTCTTTACTCCTCACTAAATAACAACAATAAACTTAGTAATATTTATTAAGCACCTACATTCTGTCAGACACTGAACTAAATATGTTTTTTTGTTGTTGTTGTTTGTTTTTTGTGGTTAAACTAGAAAGTTTCTTTTTCTTCTCTTCAACTTTTTTTTTTTTTTTTTTAGAGAGTCTCACTCTGTCACCAGGCTGGAGTGCATTGGCACCATCGTGGCTCACTGCAACCCCTGCCTCCTGGGTTCAAGAGATTCTCCTGCCTCAGCCTCCTGAGTAGCTGGGACTACAGGTGCGCCACCCCACCCGGCTAATTTTTGTATTTTTAGTAGAGATGGGGTTTCACCATGTTAGCCAGGATGGTCTCGATCTCTTGACCACGTGATCCACCTGCCTCAGCCTCCCAAAGTGCTGGGATTACAGGAGTGAGCCACTGCACCCAGCCCTTTTTCTTCAAGTTTTATTTTAAGTTCTGAGGTACACGTACAGGATGTGCAGGTTTGTTACATAGGTCAATGTGTGCCATGGTGGTTGCTGCACAGATCATCCCATTACAGAATATCCTATCACAGAATAACCAGGCATCCATTAGCTATTCTTCCTGATGCTCTCCCTCCCCTGATCTTAACCCCTCCAACAGACCCCAACGTGTGTCTTTCCCTTCCATGTGTCCATGTGTTCTCATCATTCAGCTCCTGCTTATAAGTGAGAACATGTGGTGTTTGGTTTTCTGTTCCTGTGTTAGTTTGCTGAAGATAATGGCTTCCAACTCCATCCATGTCCCTGAAATGGACATCATCTCATTCCTTTTTACAGCTGTATAGTATTCCATGGTGTATATGTACCAATTTTTATAATCCAGTCTATTATTGATGGACATTTAGGATGATTTCATGTCTTAGCTATTGTGAATAGTGCTGCAGCAAACAGATATGTGGATTTATCATTATAATAGAATGATTTATATTTATTTGGGTATATACCCATTAATGGGAGTGCTGGGTCAAATGGTATTTTTGCCTCTAGGTCTTTGAGGAATTGCCATGCTCTCTTCCACAATGGTTGAAATAATTTACATTCCCACCAACAATGTAAAAGCATTCCTTTTTCTCTGCAACCCTGTCAGTGTCTGTTGTTTTTTGACTTTTTAATAATAGCCATTCTGACTGGCATGAGGTGGTATCTCATTGTGGTTCTGATTTGCATTTTTCTAATAATCAGTGATGTTGAGGTTTTTAAAATATGTTTGTGGCCAAATGTATGTCTTCTTTTGAGAAGTGTCCATGTCCTTTTCTCACTTTTTAATTGTTTTTTTTTTTTTTTTTTACTTATAAATTTAAGTTCCTTTTAGACTCTGGATATTAGACCTTTGTCAGATGGATAGATTGAAAAACTTTTCTCCCATTTTGTAGGCTGTCTCTTCACTCTGATGATAGTGTCTTTTGCTGTGCAGAAGTTCTTTAGTTTAATTAGATCCAGTTTGTCTATTTTTGCTTTTGTTGCTATTGCTTTCAATGTTTTTGTCGTGAAATATTTGCCTGTATCTATGTCCTGAATGGTATTGCCTAGATTTTCTTCCAGGGTTTTTATAGTTTTGGGTTTTATATTTAAGTCTTTAATCCATCTTGAGTTAATTTTTTTATATTATGTAAGGAAGGGGTCCAGATTCAATTTTCTGCATGTGGCTAGACAATTCTCCGAGCATCATTTATTAAATAGGGAATCCTTTCCCTATTGCTTCTTTTTGTCAGGTTTGTCAAAGACCATATGGTTGTAGGTGTACAGTCTTACTTCTGAGTTCTCTATTCTGTTCCATTGGTCTATTTCTCTGTTTTTGTACCGGTACCATGCTGTTTTGGTTACTGTAGCCTTGAAGTATTGTTTGAAGTCAGGTAGCATGATGCCTCCAGCTTTGTTCTTTTTGCTTAGAATTGTCTTGGCTACTAGGGCTCTATTTGGTTCTTTATGAATTTTAAAATAGTTTTTTTTCTAATTATGTGAAGAATGTCAATGGTACTTTTATGGGAATAGCATTGAATCTATAAATCACTTTGGGCAGTATGGCCATTTTCACGATATTGATTCTTCCTAACCATGAGCATGGAATGTTTTTCCTTTTGTGTCCTCTGATTTCTTTGAGCAGTGGTGTGTAGTTCTCCCTGAAGAGATCTTTCACTTTCCTCGTTAGTTGCATTCCTAGGTATTTTATTCTTTCTTTGTAGCAATTGTGAATGAGAGTTCATTCATGATTTGGTTCTCTGCTTGCCTGTTGTTGGTGTATAGGAATGCTAGAGATTTTTGCACATTGATTTTGTATCCTGAGATTTTACTGAAGTCACTTATCAGCTTAAGCTTTTGTGCTGAGTTGATGAGGTTTTCCACATATAGGATCATGTCATCTACAGAGACAATTTAACTTCCTCTCTTCCTATTTAATTACCTTTCACTTCTTTCTCTTGCCTGATTGACCTGGCCAGAACTTCCAATACTGTGTTGAATAGGAGTAATAAGAGAGGACATCCTTGTCTTGTGCCAGTTTACAAAAAGGAATGCTTCTAGTTTTTGCCTATTCAGTGTGATATTGGCTGTCAGTTTTTCATACATGAGATATTTCCCTTCAATACCTAGTTTATTGAAATATTTTAACATGAAAGGATATTGAATTTTATCAAAGGCCTTTTCTGCATCTATTGAGATGATCACATGGTTTTTATGTTTAGTTCTCTTTATGTGACGAATGACATTTATTGATTTGCATTTGTTGAACCAACCTTGCATCCTGGGGATAAAGCCAACTTGATTGTGATGGATAAGCTTTCTGATGTGCTGCTGGATTCAGTTTGCCCATATTTTGTTGAGGATTTTTGCATCAAGGTTCATCAAGGATAATGGCCTGAAGTTTTCTTTCTTTGTTGTTATCTCTGCCAGGTTTTGGTATCAAGATGATGCTGGCCTCATAGAATGAGTTAAGGAGGAGACCCTCCTATTCCATTTTTTGGAGCAGTTTTAGTAGAACTGGTACCAGCTCTCTTTTGTACCTCTGGTAGAATTTAGCTGTTAATCCATCTGGTCCTGAGCCTTTTTTGGTTAGTATGCTGTTTATTACTACCTCAGTTTTACAACTCATTATTGGTCTTTTCAGGGATTCAATTTCTTCCTGGTTCAGTCTTGGGAGGGTGTATATGTCCAGGAATTTATCCATTTCTTCTAGATATTCTAGTTTATGTGCATAGAGGTGTTTATAGTATTCTCTGATGGTTATTTGTGTATCTGTGGGAACAGTGGTGATGTCTCCATTATCATTTCTGATTCTGTTTATTTGATTTGTCTCTCTTTTTTCCTTTATTAGTCTAGCTAGCAGTACACATATATATTTTTCTTTTTCAAAAAACCAGATCCTGGATTCATTGATATTTTGAAAGATTTTGTGTCTCTATCTCTTTCAGTTCAGTTTTAATCTTGGTTATTTCTTGTTTTCTGCTAGGTTTGGGGTTTGTGTGCTCCAGGTTCTCTGTTTCTTTTAGTTGTGATGTTAGATTGTAAATCTGAGATCTTTCTAGTTTTTTGATGTGGGCATTTAGTGCTATAAATTTTTCTTTTAATACTGCTCTAGCAGAGTCCCGGAGATTCTGTTACGTTGTCTTTTTGCTCCTATTAGTTTCAAAGAACTTCTTGATTTCTGCCTTAACTTTATTATTTACCCAAGAGTCATTCAAGAGCTGGTAGTTCAGTTTCCATGTAGTTGTGTGGTTTCAGGTGAAATTCTTAATCTTGAGTTCTAATTTGATTGTGCTGTGGTCTGAGAGACTGTTATGATTTAAGTTCTTTTGCATTTGCTGAGGAGTATTTTAATTCTCATTATGTGATCAATTTTAGAGTAAGTGCCAGAGTTCTGTAGATATCTATCAGGTTCACTTGATCCAGAGCTGAGTTCAGGCCGTAAATATCTTTGTTAATTTTCTGTCTCAATGATCTGTCTGATAATGTAAGTGGGGTGTTAAAGTCTCCCACTATTATTATGTGAGAGTTGAAGTCTCTTTGCAGATCTCTAACAGCTTGCTTTATGAATTTAGGTGTTCCTGTATTGGGTATATATATAATAGTTAGCTCTTCTTGTTGAATTGAACCCTTTACCATTATGTAATGCCCTTCTTGTCTTTTTTGATATTTGTTGCTTTAAAGTCTATTTTGTCAGAAACTAGGAGTGCAACCCCTGCTTTTTTGTGTCTTCTATTTGCATGGTAAATTTTCCTTCATTCTATTATTTTGAGCCTATCTGTATCTTTGCATGTGAGATGGGTCTCTTGCAGTCAGCATACAGATGGGCCTTGGCTCTTTATCCAGCTTGCCATTCTGTGTCTTTTAATTGGGGCATTTAGCCTATTTACATTTAAGGTTAGTATTGTTATGTATGAATTTGATCCTATCATCATGATGCTAGCTGGTTATTTTGTAGACTTGTTTATATGGTTGCTTCATAGTGTCATTGGTCTGTGTACTTCAATGTGTATTTGTTAGTGGCTGGTAATGGTTTTCTTTCCATATTTAGTGCTTCCTTCAGAAACTCTTGCAAGGCAGGCCTGGTGGAGGTGAATTCCCACAGCATTTGCTTGTCTGAACAGGATCTTATTTCTCCTTCATTTATGAAGCTTTGTTTGCCCAGATATGAAATTCTAGGTTTGAAATTCCTTTCTTTAGGAATGTTGAATATTTGCCCCCAATCTCATCAGGCTTGTAGAGTTTCCACTGAAAGATCTTCTGTTAGTCTGATGACCTTCCCTTTGTAGGTGACCTAGCCTTTCTCTCTGACTACCCTTAACAATTTTTCTTTCATTTCAACCTTGGAGAATTTGAAAATTATGTGTCTTGGGGTTGATCTTCTCATGGAGTATCTTACAGGGGTTCTCTGCAGTTCCTGAATTTGCAGTGGGCCTGTCTTCTTAGGTTGAGGAAGTTCTCCTGGATGATATCCTGAAGTATGTTTTACAACTTGGTTCCATTCTCCTCATTTCTTTCAGGTACCCCCAATCAGTTGTAGGTTTGGTCTCTTTAAGTAATCTCATATTTCTCAGAGGTTTTGTTTATTACTTTTCATTTATTTTCTCTACTCTTGTCTGCCAGTCTTATTTCAGAATGGTAGTGTTCAGGCTCTGAGATTATTTCCTCCGCTTGGCCTATCCTGCTATTGATACTTTTGATTGCATTGTGAGTTTGTATTGTGTTTTTCAGCTCCATCAGATTGGTTATGTTCCTCTCTAAACTGGCTATTCTGGCTGTCAGTTCCTGTATTGTTTTATCATGATTCTTAGCTTCTTTGCATTGGGTTAGAACAGCAAATTTTGTTATTGCCTACCTTCTGAAGCTTACTTCTGTCAATTCAGCCATCTAAGCCTCAGTCCACTTCTGTGACCTTGCTGGAGAGGTCTTACAGTCATTTAGAAAAGAAGAGTCACTCTGGCTTTTTGAGTTTTTGTTGTTTTTATGTTTATCCTTTCTCATCTTTGTGGACTTTTCTACCTTTGGTCTTTGAGGGTGCTGACCTTTAAATGGGGTTTTAGTGGAGTCTTTTTTTTTTTGTATGTTTTTGTTGCTTCCCATTTGTTTGTTTTTCTTTTAACAGTCAGGCCACTCTTCCATAGGGCTGCTGTGGTTTGCTGGGGGTCTACTCCGTACTCTAGTTGCCTCAGTTTTCCCCTCACCTGGAGGTATCACCAGTGAAGGCTGTAAAACTGAAAAGATGGCAGCCTGATCCTTCCTCTGCAAGCTCTGTCCAGAGGGTTACTGACCTGTTGCTGGCCCAAATATCCCTGTACGTTGCTGGAGACCCCTGTTGGACGGTCACACCCTTTCAGGAGGAACAACATAAGGGACTCACTTAAAGAAGCAGTCTAGCTGCCTTTTGTTAGAGCAAGTGTGCTGCACTGGGGGAACCCTTCCTCAACTGGACCATCTGGCCTCTCCAAAGTTGGCAGGCTGGAATGGGTGATTCAATTGAATGACAGAGATGGTGGCTGTCCCTCTCCTCAGGAGCTCGGTCCAAGGAAGAGATCAGAGCTGTCTGTATAACCCTGGCTGGAGTGGCTGAAGCCCCCACAGGGAGGTCCTGCCCAGTGAGGAAGAATGGATTGGGGTCCCACTTAAAGAAGCAGTCTGGCCATGATTTGGCAAAGCAACTGTGCTGCACTGTGGGAGGCCCTTCCTTTTCCAGACCATTTGGACTGTCCAAAGCTAGCAGGCTGGAACAATTGAGTCAACCGAACTACAGAGATGGTGGCCACCCTTCCCCCTGAGAACTTGGTCCCATCTCAGACAGACTCCAGCCTGTTGTCTTTGGCTAGCTGGAATTCCAAGTCAGTGAATCTTAACTTGTGAGGTGCTGTGGAAGTGGAGCCCACAAAATGATGCTGCTTGGCTCCCTAGATTTAACCCCCTTCCTAGGAGTCTGTATGGATGGATGTCCCACCTTTCCAGGGATCCTGGGGCCAGAATATGTAAAACTCTTGGGTCTCTGTGTGCTTAAGTGGCTGCTCTGCCAAGAGTTCACAGAGCTCTGTGTATCAGAACCAATGCCCTTAATGCATGGGTTCATGAGGGGATCTCCTCGTCCATGAGTTGCAAAGATCTGTGGGAGAAGAATGGTTTCCCCAGTGGGTTTGCACAATTACTCACCGCTTCCCTTGGCTGGGGGTGGGGGTTCCTTTGGCACCATGCTGTCCTGGGTGAGCTGTCACTCCATGCTGCTATTCTTCATTCTCTGTGGGTCAAGTTGTTTGCCTAATAAGTCTCAATATGAGATCCTGCATATTTCAGTTGAAGGTGCTGAGTTAACTTCCCCCTTTCATTCTTCTCCGTAAGTGCTGCAGACTTCAGTTGCTTCTAATTGGCCATCTCGTCCCCTCCTTTCTATGCTGATATGGTTTGGATTTCTGTCCCTACCCAAAGCTCATGTCAAATTGTGATTCCCAGTTTTGGAGGAGGGGCTTGATGGAGGGTGATTTGATCATGGGGGAAATTTGTCCTTTGCTGTGAGTGAGTTCTCACAAGATCTGGTTGTTTAAAAGTGTGTAGCATCTCCTCTTTCACTCTCTCTTTCTCCTGATCCAGCCATGTAGGACACGCCTGCTTCCCCTTTGCCTTCTGCCATGATTGTAAGTTTCCTGAGGCCTCCCTAGCCATGCCTTCTGTACAGCCTGCAGAACTGTGAGTCAATTAAACCTCTTTTTCTTTATAAATTACCCAGTGTTTGGAAGTTCTTTATGGCAATGCAAGAATGGACTAATACATATACATTATTGCTTTTAACCTCATATGAACCCTATGAGAGACTTGCTGTTAATATTTTCACATTATAGATGGAAAGTCTGAAACTCTGGTTAATTAACTTGTCTAAGGTTGCACATGTATTGTCTGATAGAGGTTCGATTTAAGCTGTTTAAATTCAAAAGCATATATTTGTAATCCTTTTTTATTTTAAGTTTTTTCAATCTTATGAATATGTAATAGAGGTATATATTTATGGGTTACATGTGATATTTTGATAAAAACATACAATGTATAATGATAAAGTCTGGGTAATTGGGAAATTCATCACCTGAAACATGTATTATTTCTTTGTGTTGGGAACTTTCCAAATCTGCTCTTCTAGTAATTTTAAAATATACAATAAATTATTGTTAACTATAGCTGCCCTATTGTGATACTGAACACTAGATTTTATTCCTTGTAACTGTATTTTTGTACCCATTTACCAGCCCCTCTTTATCTCCCCATCCCCATTACCCTTTCCAGCCTCTGGTAACCACCATTCTATTCACTGCCTCCATGAAATCATTTTTTTTAGCTCCCACATATGAATAAGAACATTGACTTTAATTACTACTATATATGGCCAGTTAATAATGTTTTATATTTTTTCCTCAACATCTTCCCTTTGTTGTTAACTTCTCTCTTCCTTTTACCTATCTAGTATCCTTTGTATTCAAATGCCCATGTCAGTCATTCCGATTCTGACTGTCCGAATAAAAGAAGAAAGTTAAAATCTATTGACTGCCCACACACTTTCCTATCATTTTCATAAATAATAATAGTTATCACTTATTTATTGCTTCATGTCTATAAGGCATTGTTCCAAGCATCTTCTACACAATATCTTCAGTAGCCCTCTATAAAATTCTTGAAAATAGATCTCATAGTACTGGATTTACATTCAAACATGTCAATAGTATTCTGGGCAATATTTGCTAATTCTTCTTATGCCTGATTTGCTTCATAACTATAGTTCTCCTGAGTTGGAGCATTTGAATTTGCCACTCTGACTTAGCCAATAAGTAGTCTCATTTGCTGTCTTTTCCACTTCATTTCTTCTGCCTGAATTCATCTGTCTCAGGCAGCTTTGTTTTTTGATGATTTATTAGTTAAGATGTTTTCAAGTGCAACTTTAAGAAGTCAACTTTAAAATAAGAATGTATTTACTTACATTTCTGAAAATCTAAAAGGAGGGTAGGCTCAAATATATTTGTATCCTTTGCTCTAATTCTTTTTGATTTTGGAGGCTCTGCCTTCCACAGTGTCAGCCTTAGTCTTATGCTAGCTTCAAAAATAGCCACAGGCATCAGTCAACCACAAGTGCCTTTTTCTTCATTCATACCCAGGGAGCAGGCTGTTCCTTCCTCTTATCACCAAACTGTATCCTGAGTTACAACGATGTTGAACCATCCTGATATTCTTGGGCACAACATTTATTGGCTGACTTGGACTTGGGTTCCTTAAAGCAATTATTATGGCAAGAGGATTAAATTTACTCTGATTTTTCCACAGATAAGGCCCACTATGGATACCCTGGTGGGGACGATCTAAAATTATTGCACAGTGTGTAAGGGTATAATGTAATATATGACACTATTTTCTTTACCTTTTTCCATGAGCAAAACCCCATCTTTTACACTTTTGGAACTTGCAATCATGTATCACAGCATCTTAGATATAGTAGGTATTCAACATATTATTTGTGAGCAAACATTGAGCAGCTTGACAGTTTGGGAAGCAAAGAAATGTAAAATTAATTGGCTAGTGAGTACTACAAAATCAAACACAATTTTCTACATAGACACTATGCGTATGAAGCTTCTATGTCAATTCTAAATGTATTATTTTTTAAATAAAAACACATATCTCTACAGCATAAAGAGATTTGAATTGCCAAAGGAGGTTATTACTTTCACTATCCATTCAGAATTTTGTAAATAAAAGACATATTTTTTCTACATTACTTTTTAAAGTGGCATTAAAATCCTACAAATAAAATATTAATTTTCAAATACTGTTGAAAATAATTTCTATTACTTTAAATCAAAGAATTTAAATTTTTACATTTTTCAAATGTTATATTGTCTAGATGTATTTGGCATAGTGACAAACATGTGAAATCTATTATCTTGACAATAGTCTGAGGGCAATAAAGAGTTATTGAATTAAGTTGAATAATTCCACTTAGAAGTGAACTCTTCCTGTTTCTTGATGAAGAAACTAAACTTAAAAAATTATCTATGTTAACCATATCAAAAGCTTATAAAGAAATTCATACAAGAAAAAATAATATTGGCTGAAAATGATGTGTTAGTTTTTAACGCTCTACAACACAATAAAGTCTTTACAAAAATATTTTCTAAAGGATTGGGTATTTGAGAACTACATATAAAAATAATTTCTTGGGATATCCATGGATGTTTTATTCAAAAGGATTATTCTGTTGTACAATTCTTCAGCTAAAATGGATATCTAAACCTTGCTATCCAAATGTACCCTTGATAAAAATGCAGTTATAAAAAACTTTCTTCTTTAAAGTGCTAGTCTGTGTAATTTAATGCCACAGCCTCAAAGGAGAAAACATAATATAGCTTTTGCTTGAATCTCTGAAGTGGTACCTGTCACAGCAACCACACAACATCCTTGCATGCATGCTAAACAGGTTGTAATGATGATATTCCTTTGGCAATGGCAGACCTCAAATGAGTCACACCTGAGTCTTTTCTACGCACTGAGTTTTAAAAATACTGCCTGATCATTCATTAGAAAAAATTATAAAGTCTCATTCCCATTTTCAAAATGTCAACCCTAAAGTTAATTTTATTTGTAGAAAAAGAAAAAAGCTTACATAGTATAGAAGCCACTTGAGTTAGCCTCTTTAAGAGTTGACCAATAAAATTTTTGCAGGAGGCAGTTAAAGAAACATATTCCAGGTAGAGAAATAGCATTCAAATAATGTTAGGCGATTTCCCTTACATAGATCAGACACTTTTTAGATTTAAAAAAATGTGTGCCGATATGTCCATAGTCTCCTGGTAGCTCAAGATCCTTTGGGTGGTAGACAGGGTGGAATGTGTTAAACTGTTTTTACAGTAACACCAAGATATATTGTTTGTCTTTTTACTGTGTTGGCATTTGCACTGATGGTGTCAAACTAATGATAAGTAAAATTTCTGGTACCTTAGCATGAATCAAAGCAGTAGCATCAATCTGTACTAGTACACAAATGATCATATTTAAATACTAATAATATATTAACAAGAATAATAATCGTGAGGAAATAAGGCAGTTATCTGAAGACTGACAATTTTCTCTATTACTCACTCACTCATGGCTATAGTTTATCTTGTAATTCTCCATAGCTACGCTGACAATCTGCTATGTAACCCCTTTACAATGGAGTGACCTGTCATGACATTCTCTAAGACTGATTTCAGAAGGAACCAGCTAATTGACTTGCTCATTACAATTACTCCTAAGGTTATACCCTTTCACACCAGGCTACCTTATGTGTTGTTCTGGCAACAAGTACATATCTCCGGACCTTTGTATAGTGGTCATAAGGTATAAGGAGTAGCCTCTTGCTTTTAAACTAGTAGAAGAAATTGGTTGGGGCATGTACCATAAGGGATATATCTTTACCTTCAGCACAAACATGTGACAGATTTGAGGGACTGTGTTTAGTTCCATAAGCTTGGAGCATGAGGTAGAGACAAGCAGAAAGTTATGATAATAAGGTCATGAGATTGAGAGCTCTTCTCTGCCATTCATACTAAAGAGTTTCAAATTTATCCTTATTGAAACACCAGTTATGAAACTCTATTGATGTGTTTTATGAGTATGCTTCCTGGTAAAAACTTAGTGATTTCAATGAACATTTTTTAGCATCTTATTTGTCTTTGTAGCCCCTGATGAGAAACTGTTCATACCAGGCTTGTTGTTAATGAATACATGTATAAATTGGAGATAGACTTATGTAGTAAGTACTCACTAAAAAGGGACTCTGCAGGTGTGAATGAGTTGATAAACTTTAGATGAAGCAATTATCCTGGATTATCAAAGTGAACCTAATCAAATCTCATGGATCCTTAAAAGCAGAGAAACATTCCCTGCTATGGTCAGAAGGAGACAGAGAGTCAGAGAAAGACAATGATGCTGGCTTTGAAGACAGAGGGAGGGGATCCAGAAGAGAGGAATATGAATGGCCTCTAAAAGCTACAAAAGACAAGGAAACAGATTCTCCCCTAGAGCCTGCAGAAGGAATGCAGCCCTTATGACACTTTTATTCCAGTGAAATCTTTGTCACATTTCTGGCTTGCAAAAATGAATAATAATAAATTTACTTTGCTTTAAAGCCATCAAGTTTGTGGCAATTTGTTACGGCAGCAATAGAAAGCTAATACTGACAACCATATTCATATAAATGAAGTGGTAGAAAGTATGGGAAATAGGGCCTAGGGAGTGAAGTTTGAACAAAAATAGGTATGAGAATTTCTTCATTCTCATTACGGAATAACTTTTGTGTGGAAGTATGATATATTTTCATTGTGTTCTAACATTTATTTTAATGGCAAAATAGGTTTTGCATAGTAATGACTTCAGATCCATTTCTCTCTACAATTGTCTGCACTCCGTTTTCAGAATGAAATCAGTGTACCTACAGACTGCCAGTTAATGACAAGCATAGTTTACATATTTCAGTGATGAAGAAATGGTTTGTGCAACAAGCATTCTAACACACGGAGTTTCTTCTTCCAAATATTCGTATTCTCAGGATTATAAGACAATAGTTTTTGGGGTTATTAAAAGCAAACTTTAGAATTACAGGAAAGTTCTTTATATAGAAGATTAAATTTAGAATAAGTAAGATTTAACTTCTGTTTTATGGAAATACACAAATATATTTAGCCTTCTTCCTTTTATTTTTATTATATTAAAAATGTTAAGTGCTAACTCAGTGCTTTACATTTCTTAAAGCAAAATTTCTAGGTAAATTTTTTCCAACCGTGGTCTAATTTTGATAAAATTTGTAGTATCCTTTAGTTTTAACAATAATTTAATTTAATATAGATGTTCATATTGTGTGTATTTATACACACACATATAAACATAAAAGTTATTAAAACTGGAGGAAATGGTTTTTAGTAACACTAATAGAAAAAAATAATAAACAACATATCATGCTTGCATGTATTGTTATGAAAGAAAAATAGTAAAAATCCTAATTTAAAACAAAATAAAAACAAAGAAAAAATAATAGAACAGGATGTACAGAGACCATATAACAAGCGATAGAGAACAAAATAAATATGCAGGAATCTTTAAAATAAAAGTTCATAAAACATGATGACAATTTTCAACACAAGATATTTGTTTCAACAGTAAGCATACATGTGAACAAATTCATTCATTAAAAAAAGACATACTTTCATATTAGCCCCGTGTCAACACCCAAATACATATCTGTAAGACACGCATTTGAGGAAGTCTCCTGTATTTTGCATATGTATTTGAACTAACGTATTTATTAAAATAAAAATTCTTGGATTATTTTTAAATGCTGTTGTGAGGTAGGAAATTGTTATTGCTTTTTAATATATTGCAACATTTGGAAAATTATAGCTCACACCAAAGAAAAATCTACTTTATGTTTGGAATATAATAATAAAAGTCTGAACTCTTCCTTCTAACTCTGAACTTTCTGATAACATAGAATAGATGATTATCAGTTCTTGCTCATGATGAGGAGTAACTTGATGGCATCACGGGCTCAGAAGACCACATTCCTGCATTATTTTAAGGTTCTTTATTTAATATAATTGGTGGCTACAGGACGCTTTAAACTAGGGCCTTGTTACAAACTCAATGGAATTTATAAAGGAATAGATTATGAGATTTTTAAATTACCATAAAAATGGAGGTTGTGACTTAAGAAGGCAATAAGGCAGCTTATTACCCATTACTGCCTTCACAAGATATAAATCCTCAAAGCTGAAAGGATGAAACCCAGAATTGCATAAAGCGCTAATAGCAAAATTAACTTCCATTCAAAAAAATAATTTTGGAGATGTAGTTGCTCATGCCTCCTATCCAAGAAGAAGAGAAATTAAATGTATAACTATGTTGAAACTTTTTCTAAGACCCTTGTGTGTAGGCTACTATGGTAGGCTGACCACTGGTACCCAAAGCTATCCCCTTCTTAATACCTATAACATGTATTACCTTGTATAGAAAAAAAAGGACTTTGTAGATGTGACTACATTAATGATCTTGAAATGTGGAGGTTATCCTGGATTACCCTAGTGAGCCCAGTATAATCACAAAAGTTCTTAGAAAGACTCAGAAGTCAAAGAGAGAATACTCACATGAGAACAAGAGATTGAACTGATGTGAGAAAAGGGCCAAGGAATATAGGTGATCTAGAGAAGCTGAAAAAAAGCAAGAAGAAACATTCTTTTTACAGAACCTCTGAAAAGAACCAGACTTGTTGAAGCTTTGACTTTTTTTCCAGTGAGATCGATCTGAGAATTCTTATCTCCAGAACTATAAGAAAATAAAATTTGTATTGTGTAAGTAATTAATCTTGGTACAGTAATAGCAGAAAACGAATACAACTACTTAAACAGGGCTTAGGAGAGCTAACATGTCTCAGCCACAGAACTTATGAGTTTTGTGAGAAGTAATATCAAGTTAATGTAAGAATTTCTTTTTTAAAATCCAGCATTTAGGAGAGTGCTTGTAACAGCTAAGGTGATGTAAGTTGGAAAATAGTAATTACTTGGCTTTGTTCTTCAATGAATAAATAATTGAAAAAAATTTTAAATTTATCTCTTCGAACATATCACTCTTCTTTAAGAATCAAATAGTGATAATGAATGTAATGAAAACATTATAATAATAATGTTAACTTAAGTTTTCAAATTCTTTCCTCCATAAAACCATTTCCTTTTGATACATGTCCAATATAGGAACTGGCATCCAAATTACTTATATTGAATCCTGACAAATATCTGCCCTGAAACTGAAGAGAAAAAAAAAAACTGAAGAGAAAAGCACTGATTAAGAATTTTGACAAAATCAAAATTCTTCCTAGAAGCTATATATTTCACATTCTATTCATATTATTATAATAATTTTATATGTGGAAGAAGCTGGCCAGTTATAAGGCTTTTTAAATACAAATATTTTAGAAATTTTGAGATTTTGAAAATGTTTTGCTGTGATCTGCTCTTATAGCATTTTAACTGACTTATAATTCCAGAAAATAATTGGAAACTTTGATAAACCCTACATTGCACAAAACAAAGATATAATAGACTATCACAAACATTGATCACAAACACAAACCTTAAAAGACATAAAGATGACAAATACTGACAAGCTATGGCTGCTTTTTGTTTGTTTTGTTTTTGGTTTGTTTGTTTTTTGAGACAGGGTCTCATTCTTGTCCCCCAAGCTAGAGTGCAGTAGCATGAGCTCAGTTCACTGCAACTTCTGCCTCCAGAGCTCAAGTGATTCTCCTGCCTTAGCCTCCCAAGTAACTGGTACTACAGGTATGTGCCACCACACCTAGCTAATTTTTGTATGAGACGGGGTTTCACCATGTTTCCCAGCCTGGTCTCGAACTCCTGGCCTTAAGTGATCCTCCCACCTGGGTCTCCCAAAGTGCTGGGATTACAGGCAGTGAGCCACTGCTCCTGGCCACATGTTTTGTCTCTTTCTTTCCTTCCTTTCTTTCTTTCTTTCTTTTTCTTTCTTTCTTTCTTCTTTTTTTTTTTTTTTTTGAGACGGAGTCTCACTCTGTCGCCCAGGCTGGAGTGCAGTGGTGCAATCTCAGCTCACTGCAAGCTCCACCTCCCAGGTTCACGCCATTCTCCTGCCTCAGCCTCTCAAGTAGCTGGGACTACAAGCGCCTGCCACTACGCCCAGCTAATTTTTTTGTATTTTTAGTAGAAATGGGGTTTAACCGTGTTAGCCAAGAAGATCTCGATCTCCTGACTTCCTGATCCTCCTGCCTCGGACTCCCAAAGTACTGGGATTACAGGCGTGAGCCACCGCACCCAGCCTTTCTTTTTTTAATGTAATATATGTATATAGTTTTAAAAATTCTAATAGTACAAAGGCTGTGTGATGAAAAAATCAGTCTTCTTGTCATCCTGACCCTACTCTCCTCCCTAAAGGCAGACACTCCAGTCAGCCTCCTAAGTATCACACAGAGATATTCAGTGCTCATACTTAGAGAATACATGTATATCCTCTGCCCTTCCATTTTTACATCTGTGATACTCTCACATTCATCTGCATTGCTTGCTTGTTTTAAATAATATGTTTTACAGGTCGTTCCTTTATCAGCTTTTATAGGCTTGTTCATTCTTTTTAATGGAAACACCATATTTTCAATTCATAACATATCATTATTTATTTAATCAGTTATGTGTGCATGTGTGTGTGTGTGCATGGGTGTGTGTAAAAAGATCATTGATCACAAAGATAACTCAAAAAAAGAATTAGGAAAATACATAAAAAATTGTTACAGCTAATATTAGTTACTTCAGTGAGTACTACCTACTAAGGAAAGTATAAAAAGGACAGCAAGTTACATTTGTTCAAGTTCATGTGTTTATTGTAGATTAAATTTGCAGATTTGAGTCATTTCTCTTCTTTAACTTGTGCTATAAATTACTTACTATGGAACTGAGCAATAAATACTGGGATGATTAATATGTTATTTCTCATATTGATATTCAACATTGATATCTAGAACTCAGTTCCAATTGATTATATCTTAATTTAAAATTATTCATCTTTTGCAAAATGTAACTTGAATACATAAGTCATAAAAATAGATTATTACATTGTCTCTAATTTCTATTACTTTTTTCTGGGTGGTGTTTTAATACCTGCTTTTATGCTTTTCTGTAATGACAGTGCCAAGAAGAATAGAAAAATTGATGACAACAGTTTTGAAGACTGTCTTAGAATAAATTCCTCTATTACACATATTATATTCCCAGATTCACTTCCTTATATTGAACAAGCTACTATAAAGTTTATACTATAAAATACATTTTTATTTCATTTGATTTTATTTTATGAAAAACAGAGAAAAGGTATTATCAAGTTCTGACTGTTAAATGTGTGAACATATAAGAAAATCAGAAATATCCAAAGTCAAAATTAGAATTTCCCCTTTACCAATTGATTAATCATGAGTAATTAATTTATACACTGAACCTCCGTTTATTAATATGTAAAATTCAATTAATAATAGGCATACCACAAAATTATGTGACAATAAGATAATTTAAGATATAGAAATATTTTTATTGTTCAATTCAAGAGCGATTAACTGACGACTCTGTCAGCCACTGTACTAGACAGATATTGGTGACTGTTACTGTTAATGATGGAGGCCAAACAAAAATATAAATATGTCAGTAGATTTATTTGTAATGAAAAGAATGTAATATTAAAAGAGTGATTACCTAGGATCTAGCTATGTATTGCAAAATCTCTAATTGTGTGAATTAGTGATGTCTGAGCTTAAGATTCTTATTAAATAGAAAGACTATATCAGCTGATCTCTAAAATTTCTTCATCATGCATATTATTAAATTAACTAGTAACATTCACAAATAATAATATATAGGTATCTATGTTGAGTGTGAAAATAAACAATTTTAGGGTAACTTTTAGGCCTTTCTCTCCCATGAGTAGAGTGAGAATAGTATGTAAAGTTTACAGTTTATAAAAATCAGGAAACAGCAGTTCCTGATTATGATCATGGTCATGGAGAAAAGTAATCAATTTTACTCAAAATTGTTGTCAACTACCTTTGAGAGTCAGCATTTTAAAATCAATGCCTGAAGCCAATTACATGGAAGTAGTGGCATAGTAATGTATATCAAACAAGTCGGAAGGAAGGAAGGAAGGAAAACGAAGGAAGGAAGAAAGAAAGAATCAGAGAGAGAGAGAAGAAAGAAAAAGAGAGAAAGAAAAAGAGAGAGAAAGAAAGAAAGGAAAAGAAGAAAAGAAAAGGAAGGAAGGAAGGGAAAGAAAGAAGAAAGAAAGGAAAGAAAGAAAAAGAAGAAAAGAAAAAAGTAGAGAAAGGAGAGAAAGAGGGAAGAGGGAGGGATAAAGAGAGGGAGGAGCAGAAGAAGGGAAAAGGAAGGAAGGAAGAAGGAAGGAGGGAAGGAAGGAAGGAAAGGGAAACGAGGGAGGTAGGGAAGAAGGAAGGGAGGGAAGAAAGTAGGGAGGGAGGGAGGAAAGAAAGGAAGAAAAGTTTACGATGTATCTTTGAGCTGTCAAAATGAATTTGAAAAGTACCAGGTTTCTATTCAGGTAATGTAGATAGTAATCCTATGCACTAAAATTACCCTCAAAAAACCAGTCAAGGAGACCTCAGAATGTACATTGAGAAACTACCTCACAAAAAGGGCACTGAGCCAGTAAAACATAATTCAGTCTAATAAAAGAAAAGAGGTTGAAAAATAGCAGATTAACCACAGAATTGAAAAGGGAAATAAATTCTGCCCATTTTTCAATCTTGCTTTTTTTTCATTTTGAGAAGGATAATATGAAAAATCATTCGTTTTCTAAATCAGTTGTGTTTTAAGTTTAGCCAGTCTGCCTACACAATGACATTTATGTATTGAGATGGCCCTGTATTAATAGGCAGAAATTGTAAATGCTTGTAAACTGGGCATAGGAAGCATTATTTTCTTATTGTTTTTGAACCACCGCTTTCCACCCTCAGTCCCCAAGATGTTTGTATCAGAGAATTTTCTACTTGTTTCGTATATTTGTTTGCCCAGAAATAGAATCATAATTTCTTTTGAACTAACTTCATATACAGTAATACAGTTTTGGTTAGCCAATCTATAATTTATACCTATGTATACATAGATTTTATTCTAATACGTGTGCATAAACCTGAGCATTGATTCTTCTATTCTCTTTAAATTATCCTTCTTATTAATAAAAGAGAGCCTTTGATTCTCTTTTTTTTTGAAAAAAATGTATAGTCTCAAATCTAAATTTAATGGAAAATAAAAGTCAGAAATAAAGCTCTGTTTGTATTAAATTTCATTGAATACAATTTTTAAAGAAACAGCAGAAACTTCTTTTGTCTTCAAGTAGTAATACCATACCCTAAATTAAATTATTCATTTATTCTATAAGACTATGGAACTAAAAACTGAAGGATTCTAGAGACAAATCTTGGGAATGACTAGGCAGGCTGCTATATCACATCTATAGTAAATGAAGATTATGGGGTTTTAGAATCATTTGGGTATCATCTAAAATAATTTTCTGAGTTTATAACTTTTTTTCTCTACTCACGGGAATACAGATAGTAATAATTGTCTCCAATTTCACTTACTTTGAAAACATATTTTCTTGTCACTCTCTCCTGATTAACTATGAATATATCTGGCATATTCATTTCCATAAATATAACAGATGAACTTTTGTTGGTATTTTAAAATATTTTTTCATGTCACCATATTCCTTTCTGAACATTTATAAATGACAGAGATTCATTTCGACTGAATTGTATTGTATAGCGAACATCACAGGTTTTTATTCAGATCTAAATACAGATCAACATTAAAAATAGGAGGAGAAGCTGAGAGCCATGTAAAACTCTGTAAAGGACTATAATAATACATAGTTATTGTCGAAGTCTTCACAGTACCTCTGTCCATTCTGGCTGCTATAACAAAATACCATAGACTGGGTGCCTTATAAACAACAAAAACTTATTTCTCACAGTTCTGGAGGCTAGGAAGTCCAAGATAAAAGTATCAGAAGATTCCGTGGTTGGTAAGGACCTGCTTCCTAGTTCACACAGGGCTGTATTCTTCCTGTGTTCTCACTTGGAGGAAGAGGCAAGGGTGCTTTCTGGGGTCTCTTTTATAAGGGCACTAAACCTATTTACGAGGGCTGAGTCCTAATGATGAAATCACTTCCTGAAGGCCTTACCTTCTAATACCATCACTTTGGGAGTTAGAATTTCAATATATACATTTGGAAGGGACACAAACATTCAGTCTATAGCAGTACCCCACAAATGTGTTTGCAAGTAGAAGGTACCCAATAAATATTGTTAGATAAGTGAAGAAAAGAATAATGTATTTAATAACAACTGAAATTAAACATACTAGTTTTTTGTAATAAAGCATACATTGCAATAGAGGTATGAATATGTAAAAATTCTCATTTTCCATGTTTTCAGTAGGTTTTCTAGGGTAAAATTGTAATATGTTAATTTAAAAATATGAAACTCAGAATATAATAGATAAAACAGCTAATTTCATTAATTGAAGCATTTAAGAAAGAGGAAAAGGATTTAAACTGTGTTAGTGGAAGGTCAACATAAGCCTGCTTTGTCTGGGTATAGACTTCACTGCTGTATGGTCTTAGTCCTGTGTGTGTGTATGTGTAAACTCATCTTAGGCATTGTGAACTATATACAAATATATACACATAACACATACACCAACATAGTGAAAGATATAAAGACTGAAGCAAGTGTCTTGGTAAGTGTGTTTTATTTTACATGGACATTTTTATTTAAGAAAAAAAGCTTATTAAGAATCTCGCAAGCTTATTTAAAGCAGGAATTAGTGAGATTAGATCAAGAAGTAACTGAAAACTAAAAAGTAGCTTAGAAATCTGTCTTGGCAAACACATCAAAAAGGTAAAAATTTTTAAAAAGGGCAATCAGAAAGTGGATGGAAAATTAAGCAAGATAAAAATTTTTAAATCATCTTTCACAGATCGACAGAAGGAAACTAGAGAAGAATAATGTGAAGGGGCTTCTTGCACACAATCCATTACTTCTAGGATGATACGCTGAAAATGCAATGTCTTTGGTTATGGAAAAGGATCCAACAAAACTGTATGGATTTGACTGGGCAGGGAAACATAGCCATTATTTAAATTGTCAAACTTTAGGGATCCTTTTCAAAAGTAATCTCTGATTTATTTTCCCTGAAGAATAATATGTCAGAAAAGAGATCTTCAACTTATAAAAAGAATAGTAATGTAAATATTTTCCTTTTTTGGCTCATTTTTCATGTATGTATCTTTTTTCTGTTCTTGTTTGTTCACTCTTTGTTTCTTTTTTATACAATAATGGTGTCAATTTTAATAGCTGTTATCTGATGTGGAAATCCGTATGAGATGTGACAGTTTCAGTAAATGGCAATAAAATCATGACATAAATCTTCATATAATGAGAACACTCACCATTCCTCCCATACTTAGAGTGGAGAACAGGGACCTCTGTTTTCTAGTTGGAAGCTATATGAAATGCTGTGGTGATCAGATATTTGCTGTTGCTGAGCCAGTCGTTATTCTAGAAATGAGGAAATAGCTCGACAAGATGGTCCTAGAAGATAACTGCTCCCTTACCAAGGGCAGAGGAACTGATGTCACTGTCAAGGTCACAGGGGACAATCTGGACCACACTGTCCCCTAACATGTTCATCAATGTATTAGATTATCTTAGTTTATAATTTAGGACCAAATACATCTGTTATGGAAACATTAGCACCATGTCTTTTGATGTGGATTAAGACATTATTCAGAGAAAATTCTGTTTTCAGAAGTCATTGACACAAACAATAGTCTTTCATGGTCTTACGACAGCAACATTTATATGCATTTATGAAACTCCATAATCATTGGTCTATATAATTAATGTTTTCTTAGAACATAAAATCATGTCACTATGGGCAAATTTTATTTTAACTTTGAACAATTCAATAGCATTTATTCTGTGTTTACTAGGCACAAGAACCTGTGCAAGATAATATGTAAGAAAAAGGAATGAAAATCATGGATCCTGGCTTAAAGAAGATTAAATTCATTGAGGTAAAAATACCTTTAGGCACACATACCCACACACTAAAAACAGTACACAAACTAAAATAATAATAATACAGTTCGGATTGTGAAAGTCTTTGTTTACTCTTTAAACTGAAGCACTAAAATTAGAAAGTGCCTAAATTTAGCCACATATGAGTAAATATTAGTGTAAATACTAAATAAACTTGCAAAGTAACTTGGAAAGCCTATTAGTGCTATTCTTATAATAGTTTGCCAGCCATTTAAATAATGACATTTTTAGTACAATTGGCAGATGATCTCATAATTTTGAAAAATGGATCATTCATACAATAGATTTAAAAGCTTTTGAGGTGTTATGTTGTGCACCGTAACAAGTCAGACATTAATGTTAATGTATACATTTTGGAACAATGCATCATGTCATTGATTTATATATTATGTCAATGAGACTTACATATTTTAATTACTGCATAATTTATGATATCAGGTAACAAAATATTACTACCTCATGTTTCTGCTACCGTATGATTAAAACAATTTACAGTTTTCCAGTTGCCTTCCAAACCAATGTTTCTGTAAATTTCTTTTGATTTATTTGGTTTTCAAAGGCATTTGCTGCTTTAATTTATTTTTATAGCTTTACTAAAAGAGAAATGAATATGAATTATTCCTTTTGTTTCTTTTTCCTGTTGATTATTTCCTACTTATTTCCCCTCCATTCATTTAGATTCTTCATTTTCTGGTCGTCTAGACACCATTCTTTTAGTGCTACTCTTTTTACTAAATTTAATTTTCACCTCCTGCAAAGCATTTTTTCGCTTTAGAGGCCAGAGCCTCTTGACATTTATCCTTTTCATCAGAATCTTTTTATCATTTGCTATAGGTTGGCTCTGCCATTTTTCTTTCCTCTCTCTTTCTACTGCTAATAGGAGAATAGTACCACATGTATTTCTATGCTACGTTTTTCCTCCTTATCACTTTCTGAAGAGTGTCTAACATTCACTTGCTGTGTTAGAAAAGAGCTTGAACAAAGACAGAGGAAAAGCCTACAGCTGATGGCCTTCCAGCAGGATTATAAAATCATTGCTAGAATGAGAAGCCAGCTGTTGCCATGGCATTTTGCCTAGCATTGTTGAGTCAGGTGTCTTCTTTGTGAATGGAGAATATTGGCATCTTAATACCATAGGTACGAGTCACATATGTCGCATGTACCTGTAATGTCTGGGAGCTACTTGAATGAAATCGTGGTCACTCACCAGGAATCAGACATCTGATTTCAACCTGCTTCTGTCAGTGAAAATATACATATATCGGGCACGGATAATTAGTTCAACTGTGTTTCAGTTTACGCAGTAGCAATCAGCATTAGTGATACATACTTCAATTAATTGTTGAGGCACTTTCCTTACTGTTTAAACCTGCACCCTATGTTAGCATCGGTGTGCACTGAAAATGATGATATTTGGAGTTTGTTAGACAAGCAAATAAAAAAAATTCCAAGTTTGACATATGAAGTTCTCGAATATTTTCTAAATAATCATATTGTCATCAAGCTTCATAAATGACACATAATCACTGAAATAAGCACAACTCAAATTGCACATGTAATTTAGTTTTGTGACAAAAGATAAACAAGTACATTCTCAAGATTATTATGTGACAAATTGCCTATTACTAAAAAAAAAATCTTTAGCGTTTAAGGTGTTGATAATAATAGTTTTAAGTTTGAATGGTTATATCACCATCTGAGCAATAGATACCATGGGATGATGAAAAAGCTTATTCCCCCTATTTCTTCTTCTTCTTCTTTTTTTTTTTTTTTTTTTTTTGAGATGGAGTCTCACTCTGTCGCCCAGGCTGGAGCACAGTGGTGTGATTTCAGTTCACTGCAACCTCGGCTTCCCAGGTTCAAGCGATTCTCCTGCCTCAACCTCCCAAGTAGCAGGGATTACAGGAACACACTACCACAGAGTAGAGACAAGGTTTCACCATATTGGCCAGGATGGTCTCGAACTCCTGACCTCAGGTGATCCACCCATCACAGCCCCCCAAAGTGCTGGGATTATAGAAGTGAGCCACTGCACCCGGCCTCGTTCCCCCTACTTCTGAGCATTCAGAATAACTCAAATTTTGATGGAGAGAAAGGGACAAACATATTCCACTGAAGATACTGGATATGTGTACACTCCTTGGTGACCTAGATTCACTGCTCCTTACCTGGATTCAATCTTAACAAACTATTTATAAGATAAAGAGAAATGACAGTTGATTGTGTTGGTTGCTATATGGTAAAAGGTAGAAAAGCTTAAGAAAATTTAACTTCATTTTTCCTTCAGTAAAATAATATCTATTAAAAATAAATAATAAAAAAATTTAGTATAAAGACATTTGTTAGAAAAAAAGTACTTAGCATTAGTATTCAGAAACTACATAGCATATTTATTTATCCACTTTAGGCATATTTCAGATGGCTGAGCACACATCTCATGGTCTCACATTCAAGCCATAAATTTATGCAATATGTTCTGTTAATTTAATTGACTAATACTGTACATTTCTGAAAGAAAGTCTTTATTTTCTTTATGTCAATGTAGTTTTAAAGATTTATTCTGCTTCATCAAGGGCTCTCTGTATCTATTCAGTGAATAGTTTATTTTCTCTCATTGGATAACTCCTTTCAAAAATTTCCCACTTTTTTATTCAAAATAATTGCAGTTAAATATGTCCAAGATGAATTATTTTTTCAATACATATCTAAGATAGTGAAATAAGGAAGATTCTCCAAAAATAACCTTGGGAGATCACTTTTGGTTCACTAGAGGAAACTGGAAGTGGGGGATATTGCTTTTCCCAGTAGGAAGAGTTACATGCAAACAGGGCAAAATCCCATGGCCCACAAGGCATTTAACTCCTGTAGAGAGAGCTGGTAAGGAGCTTCATTTCAGACAATCCCTAATGTAAAAAGTGTGTGCAGAGTTATAAAGTATAAAAACTGAGATTTTTTTACAAAGTAGATTATTGGGGAACATAATTAGACATGACTAACCAGGAAGGCAGATTTGATTTAGAAAGGGTGGGGTCAGTACTCCTTCAGGGACCTGGTTATCCAAAGATTTTTTTTAATCCTTTTCACAGCAATCTGTTGTTCTTGTTGGATAACAGCCAGCCAGCACCTTGTTCATTCTCTACTGAAAATGTCACATTCCCATAGATTCCCTGTGAAAAGTAAATCCTCAAGAAGTAGAATTTCCATGTAGAAACAAAGACACTTAGATCCCAAGAGATCCCTAAACCAGCTACTCTCCTGAGTTGATAAGGCTTCAAACTGATCTTCTCTTCTCTTTTCACCTTTTGCCCAAAGAAACTTTCTCTTTTACCCAGTATCTTATTCCATATAAAATTATAGAATTTGTCTTCAGTCATTTTCATGGTCAGAGTTAGACACAGAAAGGACTCCCATGAATGACGTGATAACTGTGAAAAGATCTACCTATTCAACAGTGAGAAAATTAGAATCAGGGTCAAACATGTTTTTGATAGTCTCTTTAGTTCATTCATTCAATGCCCTCCATATGAAGATAAGACCAAAGCTTCTAAAGTTTTCTATGATCCCTGCTGTGAGTTGTTGCCATATATTTATTTTCAACTAGTAAATTTTGTGAAGTTTTCTTTGGATTTTCTTCTTGAACAGATAAATCCATTTCACCAAGGCGAAGGGATCCTAAAAATTAAGGAACTGTGTTGAAATATTCATATTCTGGAGAAAATTGCTCCTGGGGAAAAGTAAAACCTACTGCTGTGTTATATGTGTAATGAGTAGGTAAAGTATCAAATTAAAAAGTGTTAGCAGTTTATTATAGCTGAGCAATCACTGAATTGAAAACAAAACAGGTTTCCTTTTCAATAAACATTAAGGACATGACCTGGAGATAAGAAGATAAGACATTATAAAATCCAACATCAGATTTCAAAGGTTTTTGCTGGCTAGGGTCAAGCTTTTTGTCTTTCTCTTTGTTGTTTTGTTGATCAACAATGTAATACGAAGGAAATTGCAAATAACATCCAGTGTATTTCGTTTTAAACACATATCATGCATATAATTTATTGATTTTGTCTAATACTTCATTTAATCCCTGTCTTTTCTCCTTCTCTATGCTTACTGCTAAATAACATCCCACATAGCACCTGGCACATGGTGTGCTCTCAATAAATAATTATTAACTGAATTTGCTACTTAGAAAATTTAGTATTATCAAGTTTCACATGGAAAAAAATGGATGAAATGTTTTAAAAGTAATTTAAAATGTAAGTTTCTCTATTCTTGAAATATGAAAATGCTTCATTTCTCCCCATCTTGTTATATTTCTAGCTGAGATTACCTGGAAATTGCAGAAGCTTCATGAAAGTCAAGATTGCCTCTAAATAGGATGAAGAAGTATAGAAATGAAGCCAAGATGTCTGTTGTAAACATTACTTAGTAATCTTAAGAAAGCTCCAATTTTAAGAGTTTATTTTCCAGCCTGCAAAATAATGTACCTGTGCTCAAATCAAAACGTTAGAATCAAATATCTTACTGTCAGTACCATTTGTAAAACTCATCTCACTGTACTAACCATGGAGTTTGATGCTATGACTGTGGAGAAAAAAGCCAGCATTCCTTTCCTCAAAAGTTATTTGAGTGTATTCCCACAAATATAGTTCAGAAAGCAAGCAGAAATAGGTGACATGCACTGAGAGGGGTCATTGTAGAAGCTCATGAAAAGATAACCTAATCCACATTGATGGTATAATGGAAACTCTTCTGTGAGAGGTAATATTGGAGCTGAATACTTAAGTATTTGTAAGAAATACCCAGATATAGGAGAAAGAATGTACACTTCAGATAAAGCAATGTGTAAAAATACTGAGACGTTTGATTAACGTATGTTGTGTTTGCATTTGAACAGCTGCAAGTTGCTCAGCATGTGTCATTAAGGTGCCTGTGAGGAAAGTAATCAACAGCGCTGGAAAGTTAGGCAACAGTGAGCGGTAAAGGTCTTATTAATTCAAGAACTATGAAAATATAACAGAGGCCATGATTATTCAAAATCTCTATGTGGAAATATTTTAGGAGTGTCAAACTTGAATACACAGGGAGTTACTGCTAAGGTATTATTTGGAAGATAAGCTTGCATATTAAACATTCTGTTCTTAGAATATGTTTCTTTTTCTGCCAGATTTGGGAAAATCCTGACTTTATATGATATTGATACAGCCACTCTTTGTTTCTTAGGATTATTCTTTAGATAGTATGTCTTTCCCTATTATTTTACTGTCACCAATATGTCTTCATTTTTATTGTTTATTTCTAGTAGACAGGAAGTGCATCCTTATGTTTTTTTAATACAATCTCTCCCTTTTAACTGGACTATTTAGACCACTTATATTTAGAGATATGGTTCGGTTTAAATGTACCATCATGCTCTATGTGTTATGTTAGTCCCAACTGGCCTTTGTTCCTTATTTCTTTTTCTCTGCCATATTTTATCAAACAAGACTTATTTTTAATTATTTTAGATTGAGGGGATACATGTGCAGGTTTGTTACACACGTATATTGTGTGATGCTAAGGTTTGAGCTTCTAATGATCTCGTCATCCAAGCAATGAACAAAGTACCCTATAGGTTAGTTTTTCAACTCTTCTCCCCTCTCTCCCTCCACCCTTTTGGAATCCCCAAAAGGGGATTTCTGCTTGCTTTCTGAACTATATTTGTGGGAATACAGTCAAAGAACTTTTGAGGAAAGGAATGCTGGTTTTTGTCTCCACAGTCATAGCATCTGTTCCCATCTAGCATCGTTCCCATCTTTGTGTTTGTGAGTACCCAATGTATTTGGTTTTTTGTTCCTGCATTAATTCATTTAGGATAATGACCTCTAGCTTCACACATGTTGCTGCAAAGGACATGATTTTGTTTTTGTTTTTTTATGACTGTGTAGTATTCCTTGGTGTATATGTGCACATTATCTTTATCCAATTCACTGGTGATGGGCAGTTGGGTTGATTCCATGTCTTTGCTACTGTGAACAGTGCTACAATGCACATATGACTGCAGGTGTCTTTTCAGTAGAACGATTTATTTTCATTTAGATATATACCCAGTTATATAATTGCTGGGGTGAATGACAGTTTTACTTTTAGTTCTTTGCAAAAATCTCCAAACTTCTTTCCACAGGATCTGGACTAATTTGCATTCTCACCAGCGGTGAATGTGTTCCCTTATCTCTGCAACCTTGCCAACATTTGTTATTTTTTTGACTTCATAATAATAGCCATTTGACTGATGTGAGAGATAGTATCTTGTGGTTTTGATTTGCATCTCTTTAATGATTAATGATGCTGGGCATTTTTTTCATGTTTGTTGGCTGCTTGTGTATCTTCTTTTTTGAAGTGTCTATTCATGTCCTTTGCCCACTTTTATTTGAGTTAATTTTTTTCTTGTTGATTTTAAAGAAGATTCCTGGATATTTAATTTTATCTCTTATATTGACTCAATTCACCTTTTAATTTTATTTTAGCAAATTCTCTAGAATTTACAACATATACATTGTAATATTGTTCTATGTTATATATAATATATTCTTCTACTTCATGTATAATTTATGTACCATATAATGATATGCTTCAATTTTCTCTCCTCCTGTCTTTTCTTTTTTTGTTGCGGTTGGTTTTTTTTATTTATCTTTGTTTTTGTTTTATTTTCTTCTCTCCTCCTGTCTTTTGTGATAGTACCCTCATATGTTTTTCTTTCAATATATGCTATGAACCCCACAATGCATTGCTTCTATGTTGTTTAAGGCCAAACATTTTACAATAAATTTTTAAAATGAGAAAAAATTTATTTTATGTTTACCTATGCCTTTATATTTCTGGGCCATGTCTTAGTTGTCTAGGTCTTAGTTTCATTTCCAGTTGTTTTCCTTCTGCCCTTCACATGTGAAGGTTTGTTATGTAGGTAAACATATCTCATGGGGGTTTGTTGTACATATTATTTCATCACCCAAGTATTAAGCCCCAGTATCTAATAGTTATTTTTTCTGCTCCTCTCCCTCCTCCCACACTCCCTCCCCAAGTTGGCTCCAGTGTCTGTTGTTTCCTTCTTTGTGTTTATAAGTTCTTATCATTTAGCTCCCACTTATAAGTAGGAACATGTGGTATTTGATTCTCTGTTTGTGTGTTAGTTTGCTAGGGATAGTAGTCTCCAGCTCCATCCATGTTCCTGCAAAAGACATGATCTCGGTCTTTTTTTATGGTTGCATAGTTTTCCATAGTGTATCTGTACCACGTTTTCTTTGTCCAATCTGTCATTGATGGGCATTTAGGTTGATTCCATGTCTTTGTTATTGTGAATAGTGCTGCAATGAACATTCACATGCATGTGTCTTTATGGTGAAAACAAATTATGGTGGGAACACATTTTTGCAGTATACAAATATTCTCAACAGATTCTCTCAGTAATTGTGTCTGAAAAAAGTGTTTATTATTCCTTGATTTTTTTATGAATATTTAGTCAAATATTCTATAGAATCCTGATTTAACAGCGTACTTTTTAAGCCCTTTAAGGATGTGGTACCATTGTTATTTGCTCTGCAGTTTTTAAAAATAAAAAGCAGCGCATGCGATTTTTGTAGTTGTTCTTTTTTACATAATGTGTGTGGATTTTCTTTTTCTCTGTCCCTTTGTTTCTTTTTTATGATGTTTTTCTTTATCATTAGTTTTTAATATCTTTACTATAATTCAACTAGGTATTATTTTTTATGTTGATCTTGCCTAAGCTTCTTAAATATGTTGGATTCAGATTTTCATGAAATTTGAAAATTTTTTGTTCATGTTACTTCAAGTAATTTTTCTCCCATTTCCTTCACATCCTTTCCTTCTGGAATTCTCACTAAACCAATGATGGGTTATTTGTTACTGTACTACGGGCAAACAAGATTTTGTTTTGTTGGATTTTTGGCATTTTTTGCTAACTATATTTTAATTTAAATTGTTTTCATTGCCCTTTATTCAGGTTCATTGGCTCCATCAATTTTTTTTCTGTAGTTTCTAATCTGCCATTCAGCCATAAGGTTTTTATTTCACATTTTGTATTTCTCAGGTCTAGAATTTTCATTTGGCTCTTTCTTATAGTTTTTGTTTCTACTTTGATTACATTCATATTTTTTCCAAGTCATATATATACATACACACACATGCACACACATACACACACACATATGTGTGTGTGTGTATATATATATATAAAATATATATATACTTGAAGTCCATGAATTCTTATTTCATCATTTCTTTCATTCATGAGTTTTTATTCTATTCAGTGACTTTCCTTCTGGTTATAGGATACAAGTTCTTGCCTTATCACATATCTAAAAATTGTGCACTGAGTATTGTAAACATTGTTGAGTATCTGGATTTTATTTTCTTTTAAAAAGAGTGTTGAGTTTTGGTTTGGCAGGCACTTTATTTGATCAGTTTGATCCTTTTGAGATTTATTTTTCAGCTTTGTGAGGAGGAGTATAAAATACCTTTTTGCCCTAGGACTAGTAGTTGTACACTATATCTATTTTGTGGCCTTTCTGGAATGTCTACTGAATGTCGTATATATTCAGCAGGATCTCTACACACTAGTTGTTCATATCATGAATTCTCTCAACCCTGTAAGATCTAAGAATTCTATAGGTGCCAGGTCCTTTTCAGTTAATCTTTTCCTGGTAGATAATATTTGCCTGTTCTCATTAAATCTCATTCTACACACCTGTAGCTTAGAATTAAGACCAAGGTTGAAGGGAATCTATTACAGATTTCTGGGTTTTGTTTGTTTGTTTGTTTTTTGAGAAGGAGTCTTGCTCTGTCACCCAGGCTGGAGTGCAGTGGTGCAACCTTGGCATACTGCAACCTCCGCCTCCCGGGGTCAAGCAATCCTTCTGCTCAGCCTCCCGAGTAGCTGGGATTACAGGTGTACACCACCACGCTCAGCTGATTTTTGTCTTTTAGTAGAGATGGGTTTTCACCATGTTGGCCAGACAGGTCTCAAACTCCTGACCTCAAATGACCCGCCTGCCTCGGCCTCCCAAAATGCTGGGATGACAAGCGTGAGCTACCATGCCCGGCCCTCTAGTGCAGATTTCTAGAGTAATCACTCTAGAAATCTGCTCCTAAAAGTCCAACTATCTAACCTTTCTTAACTTTTATCTCTTTCCCAGCCCCGCAAGACTGCAAAGGTCTGGTTGGATTCACTCTTTCTGTGTTAGGGATGTGGTAAATGCTCCCAGGTTTTAAAAAAAAAGAGATGATCATATGGTTAATCTCTTTTTTTCCCCTCATGGAACACAGACCTGTGCAGTCTCTTTATTTCAGTATATGAAAATAGTTATTTCATATTTTTTTTCACTATTATTGTTCTGACAGAAAAGCTAGTTTAATATTAGTTACTCTATCATGGCTGGATGTAGATATCCTAGTTTATAGATAGATAGATAGATAGATAGATAGATAGATAGATAGATAGATAGATATCCTAGTCTATGTAGATAGGTATGTAAATGTCCTAGTCTATATATAGATATATATAGACTAGTCATATATATAGATATAGACTAGTCATATATATATATATAGACTAGTCATATATATATATATATATATATACATATGGCTTAAAAAGTAAGCTGTGAAATCAGGATTCTATAGAATATTTGACTAAATATCCATATATATGACTATAATAAAACTATGTATTATATGTAACTATATATATAATAGTTACATATAATACATAGTTTTATATATTTATATATAGTATATAATATATAGTTTTATATTACATATATGTTTTTATATTATATATTATATATAATATATAGTTTTTATATATATATATATATTTTTTTTTTTTTTGAGACAGAGTCTTGCTGTGTCACCCAGGCTGGAGTGCAGTGGCACGATCTTGGCTCACCGCAAGTTTTGCTCCCTGGGTTCACGCCATTCTCCTGCCTCAGCCTCCCAAGTAGCTGGGACTACAGGTGCCCACCACCACGCATGGCTAATTTTTTGTATTTTTAGTAGAGATGGGGTTTCACTGTGTTAGCCAGGATGGTCTCGATCTCTTGACCTCGTGATCCACCTGCCTCGGCCTCCCAAAGTGCTAGGGTTACAGGCATGAGCCACCGCACCCAGCCTAAATTTTTTTTTTGAGATGGAGTCTTGCTCTGTCACCCGGGCTGGAGTGCCGTGGCATGATCTCGGCTCACTGCAGCCTCTACCTCCTGGGTTCAAGTGATTCCCCTGCTTCAGCCTCCCAGGTAACTGGGATTACAGGTGCCTGCCCCCACAACTTTTGTATTTTCAGTAGAGACAGGGTTTTGCCATGTTGGCCAGGCTGGTCTCAAACTCCTGACCTCAGGTGATCCACCCGCCTCGGCCTCCCAAAGTGCTGGGATTACAGGTGTTAGCCACCCCACCCAGCCTAGTCAACATATTTTAGTTCGCTGTCTTTCCAAGTGTTCGAGGGCTAAAATTTGGCTTTTAATTATTTCACTTCTTTATTTTTAGTACCCAGCAGAGTAGTTGTCAGATTGCCTGAGACTCTATAAGTAAAAATATTAATGTTTATCTCTGAAAATAGACTGGGTTAAAGCTATAGATTTATATGTGTTTCATATACAGGTGTTTTAAGATATTTTTGGAGTGTTTTAAGACATACTCGATCTAATTATTAAGAAAGTATTGTTTCTCAATTATATATGAAAAACATCTGGCAGTATTAATAGAGAATATTTCCCATTACTTAATTGTTGCTGATACTTTTTTGTCCTTTTCTAATATGTGTTCTTTGTTCTCTATCTAGTTGCCTCTGTGTTCTGCTTGATCAGCATTTGCTTATCAGTCCACTGTAAGAGGACTGATGCATCCAGTTCACTTTGAGGGTCTAACCACATCTTGTTAGAACCTAGTCTGGAATGTGTTATTAGACTCACTTGTTGGACAGAAAATAAATGCCATGACAGCACCCATACAATTTTTTAACAAATATTATCTATGATACATGCTGAAATTATAATATTAAAAATGTTAACACCTGCTCTTGCCTAGGCTATACCTTTGTAGTTTTTTGTTTTGCATTCATTTCAAGTCCTTTGTTGCTCCAGAAGGAGGAGGTTTCATAGGCATGAATTTGCATAAATTTGTAATAAATTAAATTTCTTCTTTTCTTTACCTTTTTATGAATTCTGAAGTTAATACTTCTGAGCATAATGCATCCACAAATAACTCTGCTTTCCCAATATATGTAAATATATAGAGTTACTTTCATCTTTTCCAGTTATACCAGAAAGAAACTTAAGCTTTAAATCATATGTTTCTAGAACCATTTATTTTAATTCACTTTTTTGGACTCTGGCAGTATCCAGTTTTGCTCTTTTGCTTACATTTATTCAATAGATTCTTAGTTGTAGTAACAGACAAAGGATTAAATATACTGCTTACAAGATTTGGAACCATATAGACCTATCTTCACTTAATAGCTGTGCAATTATAAGTAAATTACACAATCTTTCTCTCAGAATTCTCACCTTGAAAAGATTTCATAAGACTGCTATGAGAGTCACTTCTTGGCATTTTGGCTAAGATCTAGTGAAGACTACTATGAGAATTCAAAGGAGCATGCATGCTTTAGAGAGTTCCAACAACTGCAGTAACTCCTAGCACGTGGTGGGCTTTCAATAAATACCATACATAATGATGCTTCTGTTATTCTTTCTCATCTATCAATTACAAAAGTTTTGTGGTGACTGTAGCTTCAAGAGGAACAAAGTTATCTTTGTCTCAAGGAAACGTTCTTGGCCATACTTGCAGACATTTAAAATCTGGGTACCTACCAGGGGATTTTTGAAAGTATCAACACAGGCCGGGCACGGTGGCTCACGCCTGTAATCCCAGCACTTTGGGAGGCCGAGGCAGGCGGATCACGAGGTCAGGAGATCGAGACCATCCTGGCTAACATGGTGAAACCCTGTCTCTACTAAAAATACAAAAAAAAAAAAATTAGCTGAGCGCGGTGGCAGGTGCCTGTAGTTCCAACTGCTCGGGAGGCTGAGGCAGGAGAATGGCGTGAACCCGGGAGGCGGAGCTTGCAGTGCGCCAAGATAGCGCCACTGCAGTCCGGCCTGTGTGACAGAGTGAGACTCCGTCTCAAAAAAAAAAAAAAAAAAAAGAAAGTATCAACACAGCCATTTTTATCCCATAGACTAATGTTTGGCAACTTGAAGGAATAGATTCCTAGATGAATTATTCGTTTGCTTTATGTCAATACAATTAGATATTTGCTTATTGTCCATTTCCTTGTTCAAAATATAAGTTATATAAACAATACCTGTTTTGTTTGCTTTTGTGTCCACTATGCTTTGCACAGCCTAGGACACATATTAAACACCTAATAAATACAAGTAACTAAAAATGTAATATATATGCAAGTGTTTTATTGCTGATACATTTAAATGTGTGACTGTAGAACTGGTGATACCAATGATTTATGAGGGTTTTTTTCCCACTGGAAGTTATATCGACAATGCTATCTATAAGCTTGATATAAATTATTTATAGTTCTAAAGGTTGAAAAAATGTAGAGTATAATAGCAATAGTATCTTTTTGTTGTTGTTGTTGTTAATGCTATCACTATTGCAATTTGAAGACCGTGTCCCTGGTTTATTACTTTTTTTAAAAAAAAGACATAAGTAAGAGGTAATAGTCATTATGATGAGTGTTTTCAAGAAGTAATTTTGAGAATCATAGAGAAAATAAAGATCAGTTGTAGATCCAAGCTCTGTTTCTATGAAAGTATTGGTTGATTAGTCAATTCAGTTCAGACCATCAGAGAACTATATGCATGATAAGACCCTCGGCTACAGGTATTTGAAGATCAAATTGGTAAGTGAGAATATAAAAGTCAATAAGTCTGTGGATATTACATAATCTCAGATTATACCTTTTTAGAATTTCTGGAGAGGCATTTTTAAAGAGTTCCAAAAATAGAATTTTTTTTTGGATCTTCTGTGCACTTTTCAGTGGAACACAATCAAGGAATAGGAGCAAAATAGGGAGGCAAAACGATCTAATTTTGAGAAATAATTGGAAAATATTTTTGGTTTTTTGCCACAGACTTATAGATCATCTTGTTATTTTCTCCATGGGAAGAAGACTTGGGCTAATGGCTTGAAAATTGTTAGACCCCTCAGGTGGGTTTCAAGCCAGCCAATCCCCTTCACAACTACTTAGAATACATGCCAATTTCAGTTGTTAGCAGTCATTTGCATGACTTGCCTTGCTTAATATTGCAGCAGATTGGGAAAATATCCAACAAAGCACCAATTTGAGATAAAATTAAATACCTGCAACACAATCAAATTTAAAAGACAAAGAAATTGGCCATCATTTGTAATGATCTGAAAATAGATCAAAACATTGATTTAATATCTTGTGAGCACTGATGCACATTATATCATTGCCCATAACTTAAAAATACCTTCAATAAAAATATATGCTTTAAATTTAAATTTCCTCCTAAGAAAATAATAAAATTAATGTGATGCCAAAATTGGAAAGCATGGCTAAAATGAAAACTCCGATGTTAGTGTTAGGAATGCCCATAATTCAGATGCATTCAAATATTTGTTCCATCCTCATTTGCCTTAATTTATTATTAACTACTTCTAGTGCAAGTAATGTCAATTGTGACCAGAAAAAGAAAGAAAAAAGTTATTGCAGCTTTTATTCACTTTGAAAAGGCAATCATTGTTCTATTATTCTCTTTCAGGCACCAAATTCTTAAGCAGATAATACAATAAATAAGCATTTGGTTCAGCCTATTAGTCTCTAACATACTTTCTAAAATTTTCTTTGACCTCCCATTTGGGCACAAAATATGCAACTATTTTTCTAATTTGAAAGAATTATATCTCTTATAATGGCCTTTATTTGATTGAAATTATTTTGTTCTACCCGTTTACCTTGAATTTCAGTTAATATTGCTCATTGTCCAATGAGAAATAATGTGTCTTGTTCATAAGAAAATTGACATTTAACTATAAAATGTAGATGACTTTTTATCTGGTTAAATATTTTCTTAAACTTTGCAACTGTTTTAAACAAATTTATTTTTCTTCTTTTTCTCAAAACTTGTCAGTTCTGAACTTTGCTAAATAGAAAACATACACAATTATTTAGAATGTATTATTACTTTTAAGGCTGAATATTTTTTGCCAGAGTTAGTATTCTCTTTCATAATTAAAGAATGCCATTCACATTGGCAAGTAGTTTTCTTCTATCTTCATCAAAATTTCTGTCTATTATTCAGAGGTGTTTAATCATAAAATGTCTTGATTAGTAGTCTTTCTGGTACTTTGTTTCAGAAAAATATCTAGAGTTAGAAAATCAATTTCTGAGATTTTTCAAGTGAATCAATAGATTGCATATATGGTACAGCTATTGCAATTGTTGTAACAATTGTTCTATCAGGAGTCTCATGTTTTTTGTTATAAGATATAGGAATTAATAATCTTAAATTGTATTTTATTAATTCACAGAGATTATATTTAGCACTCAAAATGCCAACTCTTTTCTATATATATATTTTGGGGTTTTTTTGAGATGGAGTTTAACCCTGTTGCCCAGGCTGGAGTGCAGTGGCACAATCTCGGCTCACTGCAACCTCTGCCTCCCAGGTTCAAGCAATTCTCCTGCCTCAGCCTCCTGAGTAGCTGGGACTACAGGCGCCTGCCACCATGCCCTGCTAATTTTTGTATTTTTAGTACAGACAGAGTTTCTCCATGTTGGTCAGGCTGGTCTCAAACTCCTGACCTAGGGTGATCCACTCACCTCGGCCTCCCAAAGTGCTGGGATTACAGGTGTGAGCCATCACACCCAGCCTGTCTTCAGTATTTTTGATAATTTGTATGTACTGTATTTTCTTTTGAAGTTTGAAATTAGCAATAAACATCAATTAGTTTATGAAATATTACAAAAAAACTGTATCACAAAAGAAAATTGTTAAATTGTCTCCATATTGACTTCCTTTTTATTTCATCTATTTATTTCCAATTTATTAGACTTTACTCTGGCTACTTTATTCAAAACAGTTAATTAACTACGAAAATGTGATCATGCAAACATATGGGCTTATTGTATGTATCATTAAGTGAAGACTATCAAACGAGTATATCCAGAATATGTTCCATGAAATACTAGTTCTTCAGGATAATAATGGATGTCATTTGCAATAGAATTAGTACAATTTTCATTACAGTAAGAATTCTTTAAGTCGAATATACATAGTCTCAAAGCTAGTCCCACTCTTTGCCAAATTTCCTCAATAGTTTTATCACAGATTATTTTTTCTTGAAGTATCTTTTAGATAATATCCTATAGAATAAAGCTAATATAAGCAAACAGAAAAATATTCCACTAGTAATAGCTAATCTAAGTAAACAGATTTGCTTTTTCACCCTATGCAACAGGAAAAGTAAAGCCAATTGTACTAATGAACTAAACTCCACTGTTATCTACTCCTTTGATTTAGTTAGATGTTTTGTTTAGTTTCTATTACCAAATTTCCTGTTTTCTAACATGTTCAATTTGTAAACCATCTCAAGTAATTTTGGATACAAATGTTCATTTTGGAGACAAATGTTCTGTTAATTCCCTTTTCTGCCACAAATAAGCACAATTTATTTATCTTTATTTGGTGCCACAATATACGTGACATATATATATTTTAATTACATGAAGATTTTATTAGTATTCTTGTCTGTTCTCAATATCAGAACTGAGTATTTTAATATCACAGTATGTATCTTGTTTTCATTGTGTATGTCACAAAAGCCTAAAGGATTAAAGTGAAATTTCTAATGTGGTTTTCTGGATATTGTCTAATTCATAGGTCTATATGCATTTCTCGTCTTTTAAAGAATTGCTCTATTTTATCACCAATAATTCACAGGAGCACATTACAATGTCAAGTTCTGTATTTAAAAATGTATATTTATTTCCAGACCAACTTTGGTTCTTCACTTCAAACATTTTATCACCAGATTTACTAATGGACTATTGGTTACTTTCTTCAGTACAGTTTTCTTCTTTTAACTTTAAATTTGCATTAAAAGAGAACAAAAAACATGTTGATTACAGTACGGCAAATTAAGTTCTACAACGGTCTAATTAGAATGGCAAATTGTTCCATTCTTTCCTTAGAATACTCCCAACACATCAGTGAAAAATGTACAAGACAAATGAAGCATTCAAAAATCTTAATTCTATTCCTCATTTTAGAAGAAGGTACTAGTTGAACACAAAGTGAAATGCTAAATTTTTAAAAAATCTAAAAGAAAAAATATAAAATGAAGGGGTATCAAATTAAAATGTTTTAAAACAGCAATAATTTAAAACTATCTGAGCAAATAATCTAATCTACAACATACTTAAAGTTTGCACACACTTTAATATTTAATCCAATTCTATTCTTCTCAGGATAACTTTTTTCATCTAGGGATGAAAGCTAGAGATTTGTAAACTTCTTTATGTTTAAATCCCTATAGCAAAATGCATAAAATTATTATGAAAACCAACAATACTGAAATATATTTAACAAGATGTTTTAAAAATAGATTTATAACTGGATATATACGGTTTATTAACGTTAAATAACAAGATCTAGAGTATGAACTAACTACCGTAATTTTCAAGTACTGAGCATTACAGTAAGTCTACAACTTAAAATTATATGAATACTTTAAAGATTCCTATTGGTGACAAGATTATAGTTTTTGGTAATACTATTATAAAGTTAATAAAATTGGGATATAATTTTTCCCATTCAGACTTTTGAGGTTCTATTTATTCTATCCCTGCACCAATGTGGAATAAAAATGGAAGGCTAACCAGCTCTTATCAGTGCAAAACTTCCTGAATCTTTTGAGATCTACCCAGAATTGCTAAATATCTCTCCTCCTCAGTCACCCTCATTCTTTCCCTCATTTATGGAGCACTTGCTATTTCCATCTCCATAATAGTTTAGGTTAGCTGTTTTCCCCAGTTCTCCTTTTAAATTATGACATGTATTTGCCTAGCAAATTGGCAATACTAAAACAAATTTAAAATACCGTTGGGAAGTGTACTATTGTGTCCAGAACAGGTGCGGACCCTCGCCGTGAGTGTTCCAGTTCTTAAAAGATGGTATCTGGAGTTTCTTCCTTCTGATGTTCGGACGTGTGCGGCGTTTCTTCCTGCTGGTGGGTTCATGGTCTCGCTGGGTTTGAGTGAAGCTGCAGCCCTTCACCGTGAGTGTTACAGCTCTTAAGGTGAGGTGTCTGGAGTTGTTCGCCCCTTCCAGTGGGTTGGTGGTCTTGCTGGCCTCAGGAGTGAAGCTGCAGACCTTTGCACTGAGTGTTACAGTTCATAAACGTGGCGTGTCCGGAGGGTTTGTGGTCTCGCTGGCTTCAGGAATGAGGCTGCAGTCCTTCACAGTGAGTGTTATAGCTCATAAACGCAGTGTGGACCCAAAAAGTGAGCAGCAGCAACATTTATTGCAAAGAGTGGAAGAACAAAGCCTCCACAGGATGGAAGAGCACCGGAGCAGGTTGCTGCTGCTGGCTCAGGTGCCCTGGTTTTATTCCCTTATCTGGCTCCACCCACATCCTGCTGATTGGTCCATTTTACAGAGAGCTGATTGTTCCATTTTACAGAGAGCTGATTGGTCCATTTTACAGAGAGCTGATTGGTCCGTTTTGACAGCATGCTGATTGGTGTGTTTACAATCCTTCAGCTAGACACAGAGTGCTGATGGGTGCATTTACAATTCTTCAGCTAGACACAAAAGTTCTCCAAGTCCTCACCAGATTAACTAGACACAGAGTGCTGGTTGATGCATTTACAAACCTTTAGCTAGACCCAGGGTGTTGATTAGCACATTTACAATCCTTTAGCTAGACAGAAAAGTTCTCCAAGTCCCTACGTTTCCCAGAAGCCCAGCCTGCTTCACCTCTAACTGGCACTTGGAGCGGGAATTTGCGGCTCCTAGACCAGGCACTGTGGCATCCCAGAGGGAGCTGGCCCCAGACAACCAAGAGGAAAAGAGGGGAAGTGAGAAAGAGACAGAGACCCACCATTGTGGCCAACGATCCCACAAAGAGGGAACCGCGGTCCATACACAGGACCCAGTCTCTGATCAAGCCCAGCAGGTGCCAAGTGCTGGGCCCACTGAGCCCGTGCCCACCCGGAACCCACGCCCGCCCCGCGAGTGCCATGCACAGCCCCGGCTCCCTCCCGTGCTTCTCCCTCTGCACCTCCCTGCTAGCAGAGGGACCCGGCTCCAGCCTTGGCCAGCCCCAGAGAGGGGCCCCCACAGCACAGTGGCAGGCTGAAGGGCTCCTTGAGCGCCACCAGAGCAGATGTCTAGGCGGAGGAGGCCCCTAGAGCGAGCCAGGGCCGCCAGCAACTTGTCACCTCTCACTATGAAATAAGTAATAAGAGCCCTTAGACATTGCTAGTAAGAACATAATTGTTACAGTATTTCAGAAAAGCAAATGTACAGAAAGAATCTATAGCTCAGACTTTGACTTCTTGGTAGGAACGGAAGACATGACCACTAATTTTGTTTTGGAGAAAACAAAAAGAAAGGGAATTTTTTAAAAGTGAAAATGCCTCAAGGATAAGAAGAGTGGTAAAGAAGAAAAAAAAGAACAATATTTTGGAAAATACAAATCAGATGAAAGATTTAGGAAAACAGAGAAAGCTCAGTCACAAAGTCCTCAATAATTGGTGAATCCAAATTCCTAGAAAATAAGGATATTTCAAATAAGGAGCCCTGCTTGAAAAATTGTCTTAAGAAGCTGTTAGATCCATTCTGTCTTCGAGACCCCATCTTAACTCTAAATAGTGTAACAATTGTCTCTCATCACCCAACCACTCACTCTAGAAAAGACTGGACTTTATTCTCTAAAAAGGACAAGATGGAGGATTCTGGACTGCATACACCAGGCAGGGTTACTGGCGAAGAAAATATATACTTATTGAATGAGGAAACCTCCAGTATGTTTCTCCTAACTGACCCGCCTCCCATAGGATTAGGCTAAATAAAAAATCACATTTTTATTTCTAGCATAAAAGATACAAAGACATCAAATCACACTCAGAGTAGTCTTCAAGCAGCAACTACCAACTACATGCTGCAGAAAACTGCATGAAAGACGGGGCCAAAATAAAAAACAACAGACAATTAGAGGGAACAGACATTTTCATGGCCAAGGAGAAAATCATATGTGTGTATGTATGTGTGTGTGTGTGTGTAAAATAAAATGTATATATATACACATGTGAATATATATAATTATATATAATTATATTAATAGAATTATATGTATGTTTGTGGGGGTATATATATATATATATGTGCATGTGTATGTATAATTCTAGAGATAGTAGCAGTTACTAACATCTTGAAACAAGAATGAAATACTATTTTTTACAAGAAGAAATAGATCTCTTGAAAATTAAAAACATAATAACTGAAATGAAAAATTTAATAAAAGAGTTGGAAAACAGAGTTGAGGAAATATCCCAGAAAATACAGTAAAGCACAAATAAATAAAATATTGGAGAGTAAAGGTAAGAAAATGTAGAGTGCTAGCCAAAAAGTTTAATATTCGCTGAGAATTCTAGGAAGAGAGAACAAAGTAAAAGGTGAGAACACCAATTAAATAAAACAAGAACATTTTTCAGAACTAATGCGTGTGAGATTACAAAGGGCTCATAGTACTTAGCACACTAGAGAAAACCATGCCCCCACCAAGGCACATGATTTTGAAATTTCAGGAAACTGGAAGGACACTGAAATTTTACAGGCTTTCAGAGGTAAAAATAGGTGGCATACAAACATAATGATATACACTTAATCAGGAACTTGCTGATATTATGCTTTACGTGCATTAGGAAAGAGAGCCAGGAGGGACAAGAGCATGATGTGTTAGAGACTAGGGGAGAAATAAATGCTACATTGTCATTTTCCATAATGGGAACTTACAGTTAATGCCTCAAATAGAAAAAATTAAGAAGTAGACAGGCAAACACATTAACTTAGAATATGGTGGTTAAAACTTGGCAACAATGAATTAGCTGAGATAATTGACAATATTTGTCTTGAGGGAGAAAGAGAGGAGAGGAACAGGAAACTACAATTTCTGAAACTATGTGGTTCTCTGTGTGAATGTGTAACTTTTGTTTTTGAAAAAGAATAAAGAATAAAATATGTTCAGATTATTGATTTACTAATAAAAGTCAGAATTATACCTATAATAATCTAATTCTGTATACCAAATCAGTGTTTATAATGCAGGTACCACAACAAGGAAATAACAAAAATGTATAAAAATAAAGAAAAAATGTTATGAAATGTCATTCTTATCATAGGACATTATGTAATCAAACATTTTGAAGAGATTTAGCAATATAAAAATGCGTATAAATTAATATCAAGTGAAAAACCAAGATGAAATGATTTATTTTCAAAATTCAGCCTGGCTTCAAAGGAAGAACAAAAATTGATCTCTTGGAAATTAAAAATATAATAACTGAAATGAAAAATTTCACAATTAAGAGATTAGTAAATAACTGAAAATATATTAAAATATATATGGTGAGCTTTGGAAAGTAGAATTATGTTTCTTTTTGTTTTTTTCTCTAAAATTTTTGTATTTTCAAAATATATATGCAGCAAATATATTTTGTTTATAAGTTCTTAAAAGTTTTAAAAAAAGCAGTGAAACTGTGACTACAGATTTTTCTATTGAGGTTTTATAATGTTCACTAAGTTTTCAAATTTGATAGAAACCAGCAATGGTAATTTGGACTTAGGGACATAATGTAAACAGTAATATGCTTATTATTTTTCCTACTTAGTTTAAGTGAAAAAGTTTTCCAGGTTAGTAGAAAGTTTATAGCTTTCCTCAGTAATAGAATTTAGAGTGTGAGGTTATACCTTGTCAATAAGAACCTCTCTTACAGACAGTAATACTGTTATTTTCATAGATTGTTACATAGTTGGAAAGAGTAACCTTTTATTCACTACTTCAGAAGATAATTTGTAAGTCCTTCTTTCACTTTTTTTTATCAATGCCCATAGATGTGAAGGTATAATTTTCTGAAAATGTATTTGCCAGTTATAAATCTGATTTGAACACAAGAATGCATATATTCATGTGCTTCCTAAGCCAAAGATGTAATAAGAATTCACAAAAGAAACACACATAATTTATGGCTACATGAAGCCACAGTTTCAAGAAGAAAATTGAAAAGCAACCAATCAGCAGTCTTTGGTCTGTTTGAATTTTGTCACTGAGTTACTTCCCTGATGTTTTAACTGAATTGACTAAATGAGGTCATATAGATATTGTTTTAACATTGGCAGCTTGAATTGACTATGACATTATTTAGTGAAGATATGTTTCCAGGCACTAAAAATTCTGAACCTTTTTCAGTTCTGTATGTACCAAGAATATGTCATCAGTAAGTCCTTCCTCAGAATAGAGGATACTCCCAGCACAGCAGAAACTCAGAAAAAGGGGTTTATGTAGCCTTTTAATTTTTTTTTTTTTTTTTACTTCTACTTTAGGTACAGGAGTACATGTGCTAGTTTGTCATATAGGTAAATTGTGTGTACAGAGCCTTTTAGATGCATTGTTAACATTTGAATAATATGTAACACAGGGAAATCTATAACACGGAAGTGTAGGCATTTGTGAGAGATGCCACATAAATGCTGTGGGAGGCAAAATGCAAGTAGTCAGGGAAGGTCATATATTACAGAACTTTGCATTTTGACACAGACAAGTTCCTTCAGAATTTCCATCAAAATTCTAAAGAAATAATTATGTGTCTGCAGCATAATGTAGTATCATTCATAGATATGTATATATGAGAAGAATGCAAATTCATGCCTAGATTTGCTGTGACTTAAGTGAACAAAGATAAAATACAGAGCTTAAACACATAAGCCTACGATGATAAAATTGCTAACTAAAATAAAATTGTAAAATTCAAAAAATCTGCAAGTTACACAAATCGTCCACTTGTTTAGTTACCACAAGAAACTCATGATAAAAAGTCTGTGGTCTTATGATATATCATAATGATTGCTGAAATGTATATTTCTACTGCCATGTAATATCATTGCTAATTCAATTCAGAAGCATTTATTCTATGTGTCTTTCCTCTAGGGAGTAATTGAGGGCAAAATTATTAAAAGTAATAATAAATTATCTTATTTGTTTTACTTAACTGAATCTGTTACAGTTACATCAAATTTTTTTGGTAGCGCCTTTGATTATAATTTTTCTTTCTTTCTGTTTCTCTCATTCAGCTTAATTTAGTGAATGTAGTGAAAGACCTAACTGCCCTTCTCTGTGAGAGTGTCACGCTGTCAACAAAACTGACAATGAATCCAAAGGGAAAAAAATTATTTTGATTTTGTGACTGACTCGTTCATTGGAAATAAATGACTTTCCTTGTCATGCAAGGATCATCTTAATATGCACTGTGCTTTTTTTTTGCAGTATTGCTGCTACTTAGAGATAAAAAGCACAATTCAGAAACACAGGAAAAATAATCTACTATGTTGCCTTTCCTCAAAGGTCACAAATAGAAACATTACAGATGGTGAGCGGATCACTTTGCCTCTGTTAATACATCTGTATGGTCATAATCAAGTCTTCTGAAGCTACAATTCTCTCTCATAGTATCAATTTGAATTCAAAATGAAATATTGCAACTACAAAAGTTGTTTCTACAACTAGAAAACAAAAGAAGACACGTTTTACTTCCAAGACCAAGAGTAGAAATCAGCATTGTAAGTAGAAGTTATGAAAGTAGGTATTCTTTCCTTTTAAATAATTTAAAATATGTAATATTAAGTCACAATATCAAAATCCTCCCCGCACCTCATTAGAGAGTTACTCTTTGGATATGTCAGCATTCTTTTAATAAATATTTATTGACCATCTACTGTATGTGAAGTACTGTAGTGCAGTTTTAGGGGATAATTATTTTTAAGCAGTTACTATGCAAACTTCCTGCGTTTGGGATGTCTTTAAGGTATACCACCCCAGAGAATACTGGCACGACATTAGCACAAAGCAAGGACTATAAAAATGATTCACTTCTCAGGTATCAGCAGAGTCAGAATGAAACAACAAGGTACTGAGTACATACTATCGAGAAGTATTATCTCCTTTAAAATTTCACATAAAACAGTACCTGAATTTTATTTCAATGAACAAATTAACATGGAGTACAGTCTTAGAAAGGGTGAAGTAGTTTTCTGAGATGTAAATTTTTGAGGTCATGACTTAAAAAGCAGAATTCCTTTTATGATAACATCTATGCTAGCCAGATATTTCTAAACCAGAGATAAAGATGAATAGAGTTGAGTTTCAGATACTAGTTGGACCATCAACACAAACACTTAATTTGTACAGAAATAAGGGAGAGCTAAAAAAGTGTGAAAGAGATGGTAATTTTCTAGAGTTCTGAAATATAAAAGAACAACTTAAAGACAAACAGACAATGACTATAACAATAGGAAACAATAAGAGGGGTAGTTTCTAGATTAGTAGACACCCTGGAAAGCAAAAAGAATGTGTATTGGAAATTAAGATAAAAACACTAGTTCATATTTACGTGTTTTCTTCATCATACACGTTTTCGCATGCACTTTTTTTTTTTTTTTTTTTTTTGAGACGGAGTGTCACTCTGTCACCAGGCTGGAGTGCAGTGGTGCAATCTCGGCTCACTGCAACCTCCACCTCCAGGATTCAAACGATTCTCCTGCCTCAGCCTCCCAAGAGGCTGGGACTACAGGCACGTGCCACCATGCCCGGCTAATTTTTTGTTGTTTTAGTAGAGACGGGGTTTCACCCTGTTAGTCAGGCTGGTCTTGATCTCCTGACCTCATGATCCATCTGCGTCCACCTCCCAAAGTGCTGGGATTATAGGCATGAGCCACCGTGCCCGGCCCACATGCACTATTTTATTTCATTATTTGAACAAACCAAAGGAGCAGGACAGATAAGAAGTATTTTGAGTGGATGGTGTCTTTGAGGAAGTAGTAGTCAACTATTTTCACAGCAAAGGTGCATTGGTAACTGTGCTAAAATCCAGTGATTTACAACAAAAAGCATTTCTTTTCATGTGTACATTCTACAGGTTCACTGTGATTTCCCTGATCTAAGCTGGACTCAGTGTAGAAGGCTTTGTCTTCAGGCTTTGACTTTCCTGGGCTTTATTTCCAGGCTGCAAATTGAGTTCAAGATTTCTCCACATTTGTTTTTGCTGGGCCCCATGCTAAAACGGAAAGGTTATCTATAGCATGCTCTTCACATGACATCTGAGGCAAACAGAACAAGCACATGTAATGCCCGTAGATGTGTCATATTCTCATTCCTTTGGGAAGAGCAATCATATGAACAAGCCTAACATCAAGGATTAAGGCAGTACATATTCCATTCATAGTAGTAGTAGGAGTATTTGCCAAAAAAATAATTCAAATTATCATAGGGGAAATACACGGCCCACTTGAGAGAAAATGTTGATGGAGACTTCTCAGAAAAGATGGCAAAATTTTTTAAAACTTTGCTCCACTTCTTCCAGTAAATTATATAATACTAAAAATATGTCTGCCATTGTATTAGTCAGCGTTCTCCAGAGGGACAGAACTAATAAAAGAGAGAGAGAGATACATAAAGGGGAGTTTATTAAGTATTAACTCACACAATGACAAGGTCCCACAATAGACTGTCTGCAAGCTGAGGAGCAAGGAGAGCCAGTCTGAGTCCCAAAAGTAAAGAACTCGTAATCCTATGTTTGAGGGCAGGAAGCATCCAGCATGGGAGAAAGATGCAGGCTGGGAGGCTAGGCCAGTCTAGTGCTTTCATGTTTTTCTGCCTGCTTTATATTCTAGCCATGCTGGCAGCTGATTAGATTTTGCCCACCCAGATTAAAAGTGGGTCTGCCTTTCCTAGCCCACTGACTCAAATGTTATTCTCCTTTCACAACACCTTCACAGACACACCCAAAATCAATACTATGCATCCTTCAATCCATTCAAGTTGACCCTCAGTATTAACAATCACAGTCGTCTTACTTTTTGCTTTCTTCCCTTTGATGCCTCACTCCTGCACACCTCATTCCCAAAAGTTACCAGCATTTGCAGTTTGGTCATATTCTTAACTTCTTCCCTAAATTATTGTATGTGTATGCTGACTGTCTCACTGATAGAATCAGGGTTCCCAATAACACAATGGGTAGTGTCAGTAGAAAGAAGGTCAGGGAACACACATAGCTGATGGGACAGTAGGGTGATTATTTTACAGGCTGTGGCAAATAGCTGTATTATGGGATACTGAGAAGTGAAAGGGGACACAGGAGGAACAACAATTAGTTTTCATGGGAAGTCTCTCAAAGTTGCATCCTCACGTAAATTGCAAGTAGGGAACAGCTGGATAGTATAACTGACCACTAAGTGTTTCGCTCTAACTATAGCAGAAAAACTAACAGAAACTGTTAACACGTAACACTGATTTAAAAGCATTATTTTATTTTTTCAAAATAGTGCATTTCGATGTATTTTAATTCAAAAATAAATAAAAATGAGAAAGCAAGCCTGATTTAGTGCCTGGTCAGGTAAAGAATAGATTTTAGTAAGCATTGCAAAGTAGCATCCAGCATAATTTTAAAACTGTGTGGAAGAAGAGATTATTCCCTCTGACTAGATGGAAAGAATGAATATGTACTGTGTTACATATTTTGGGTATATCACTATTTGATTATCCATTCTCCTGCCCATGGCCATATGGGTTGTTTTCACATTGGGCTATTACAAATAAGACTCTTTTAAACATTCTTTTACAAGTCTTTGTGAACATATATTTTCATTTCTCTTGGAACAAAATGGCTGAGTAATGGGTTAAAGTATGTTTAAATTCATGAGAAGCTGCAAAGCAATTCTTAAAATGGTTTTACCATTTTACTCCCCCACTGGTAATGTATGAAATTTCCAGTTGCTTTGCACTCTTGCTCTCATTTGGTTTTTATCATACTTTTTTATTTTAGCCATTCTAGTGTGTGTGTGGTGCATCGTGCTTTGAATTTGTAGTTTTAATTTGCATGTCCCAAATGAGTAATGAGGAAAACTTTTCCTAAGTGTTTCGCAGCCATTTGAAATGTCTGTGCCAGTCTTTTTCCAATTTTTATTAGGTTTCTCATCTTATTATTGTTGATTTTTATTAGTTTTATATATATCTGGATTCAGCACTATCGACAGATAAAATTACTCCAAATAATTTTTCCAATATTGTTACCTGCATTTTCTTAGTGGTATTCTTTAATTTTAAAAAATTGCTTTTTTTGATGAAGCTTCATTTCCTGCTTATTTTTCCTTTATGAGCAAGTGATTTTTCTGCTCAATTAGGTATGTTATTTTTATCCCCAAACAGAACATTATTGTCTTATGTCTCCTTCTAATAGTTTTATAGCTCTGAATTTTACATGTAGGAATGTGATCCAGGCTTTTGTGCACAGAGTAAACTGGGTATTGACTTTTTTGTATATTCTTCTTTTTTTTTTTTTGACTGATGGAGTTTTCCAGTTGTATCTGCAGTAGTATCTGCTAAAAACAGATATACATTAACAATAGCAATAGTAAGCTATTAAAAATATTCATTTCTCCCTTGAATTGACCTTGTATCTTTGTCAAAAATCAAACTGAGCATATATGAATGAGTTTAACAAAACTAGTACTGTTCAAACTTTGTACAATAATCAAATGTGCTATTATCTACTCTCTCCATTGGGGTAGTCAACCACTTTTGGCTGTTCAGTAATTGAAAGGTAGCTAGTGTGATTGAGGAAAACACTTTTTAACTTAATTTAATTTGTATTAATTTAAATTTAGATAACCTACTATCCTACTGGATAGAACAGATCAGCAACTAGTATTCCGTTTCATTGATATATTTATCTATTCCAAGTCAACCAAATTCTTGAAAACTATAGCTTTATTTTAGGTCTTAACTATATTATTTTTAAGATGGCTATTCTAGATTCTTGATGTTTCTATATAAATTTTTTTGTTGTATATATTTTTAGAGACAGAGTCTCTGTCACCCAGTCTGAAGTGCAGTGTCACAGTCATAACTCTCTATAACCTCAAACTTCTGGCCTTATGCAGTCCTCCCACCTTGGCCTCCCAATGTGCTGGGATTTACAGGCATGAGCCACAGTGCCCAGTCCATATAAATTTTAGAATCACTTATTTCTTCAAAAGAGCTTGCTGGAATGTAGTGCAGTAGTGTGCACCTGTGGCCCCAGCTACTCAGGAGGCTGAGGTGGAAGGATCGTCAGAGTCCAGGAGGCAGAGGTTGCAGTGCTCCAACGTCATGCCACTGCTCTCCAGCCTGGCAATGGAGGATGACCCTGTTGGAATATTTGTTAAGGTTGTATGGAACTTATTGAACTTATTGCCATCTTAACATCATTGGAACATTGAATCTTCCAATCTACAAGCATGACATTTCTTTAGATCTTATTTGATTTTTCTCACCAGTGTTTTCTAGTTACCAGAGAAGAGATTTTGTATATTTTACTTCATATTTATTCTAAATTTCCTTTGTATATTTCCTGTTAGAGTAAATTTTATTTTGAAGATTTGTATTTTTCCTGCTAGTGTAAATTGTATTTTGAAGATTTATTATCCAATTTAGTTTCTCATGTTTAGAGAAATAAAATTGACTTTTGAACATTGACCTTGTATTCTGTGATGGTATTAAATTAACTTCATGCTTCTAGTACCTTATTATAAAATACTTAGTATATTATATGTACATGATGAGGTTGTTTGCAAATAAAGAATATTGAGGCTGGGCGCAGTGGCTCACGCCTGTAATCCCAGCACTTTGGGAGGCTGAGGCGGGCGGATCACGAGGTCAGGAGATCGAGATCATCCTGGCTAGCACGGTGAAACCCCGTCTCTACTAAAAAATACAAAAAATTAGCCAGGCGTGGTGGCGAGTGCCTGTAGTCCCAGCTACTCGGGAGGCTGAGGCAGGAGAATGGCATGAACCCAGGAGGCGGAGCTTGCAGTGAGCCGAGATTGTGCCACTGCACTCCAGCCTGGCGACAGAGCGAGACTCCGCCTCAAAAAAAAAAAAAAAAAAAGAATATTACATTGCTTCCTTTCAAGTATTTATACCTCCTTGGATTTTTAATGTGCACAATCATGCTTTCCAATCTTGAGGACTGTTATTTCTTTATCTTACTTTATTGCACAGTCTAGGGCCTCCCATATGACAATGAATGAAGGTTTTGAGAGCAGATATTCTTACCTTATTCCTTTTCTTAGGGAAAAACCATTCATTATTTTGCCTTTGAATAGTATGTTAGCTAGAGGGTTTTTATAGGATGAGTTTGATCTATTCTTCTTCCTAGTTTGAGAATGGTGTTTAGTGTCATCAAGCGCTTTTTCTGATCTACTGATAGGACAAATTACATGGATTGATTTTGAAATGTTGAACAAACTACATTCTTGAAATAAACCTTACTTGTTTATACTAGGTCACAGGGAAGGTAAACCCACCTCTTTGTTCCTGAAAGAACATCTTCATCTTAAGACCTATTGTAGCTAATATTATTATAAGTACCAATGGTAGCTAATAGGCCTTATATCTTGATATCTCTTTTTTCTAAGCTTTTACTTTCTTTTATTTTTAGATGTGTCTCTTGTTATGGCTAAATTTAATTTTCATAATAAATCTGTCTTTTTTCTTTTAACTTGTGAGTTTAGTTCATTTATGTTTATTTTAAAGATTAACCAATATGTTACCATTTCTACCATAAGAGTTTATTATTTAGTTTGTCCCACTTCATCTACTTTTTAAAAATCTCCTTTTTACTCTTCTTTTAAATGGATATCTATGCCTTTTCCAGCCTTGGATACAACTAAAACAAGAACTTTCGCATACTCTCTCCTTTCTTAGTGTTCTTCTCTTCCACAATATCAGACATTTTGTTAATATTGTCTAAATTTTTAATTTAGATTCTCTTACAAACATGTATTTCTCTTTATTTGTATTTAAGTTTGTGCACATATGCATATATAAAGGCATAATATAAATATAATAATATTTATTAAATTAAAGATCATAACAAATGTATTTAGTTATCCTAAAGCTGGAAAGTTATCTTGAGTGTGTATCTCTCTATTTTTAAGTACTTTGTCCAAAAATTCTCATTGAAGATATTTGTGTGGTAGCTGTCCTGAGGCATAAATATATGTGTGAAAATATTTCTGAAATATTTTCTTTGTCATACTTTGTTATTTAAAGAAAAGTTCATCCAGATATTGATTCCTATGCACTGTTTTTTTTTTTTCAACATTTTGAAAATGTTGTCTCATGGCTTTCTTAAATCCAGTATTGAGTTTGAAAAATCTGATGTATGTCTAATTTTTCTTTCTTTGTAAGTTATTTGCTTTTTCTACCCATAGCTGTCAGACTTTTCCTTTTTCTCTAATAATATGTGATGTGTTTAGTGTGTGAATTTTTTCTTATCTCTCTTCTTTGACCCTTTATTGGATCTCTTTTGATACACTTTGGATTCATGTACTCTCTAAATCTCATGTTGAATTGTAATCCCCAGTGTTGGAGGTGGGGTCTGATTGGATCATGAGGGTGGATTTCTCATAAATAATTTAGTGCAATCTCCTTGGTGCTGCCCTCATGATATTGAGTGAGTTCTCCAGATATCTGATTATTTAAAAGTGTGTGGCACCTCTCCTCTGCCTTGTTCCCACTCCTGCCATGTGACATGCTTGGTCTTCCTTCACTTGCTGCCGTGATTAGGAGATTCCTAGGGCACTCCCAGAAGCAGATGCCACTGAAGAACTATGAGCCAATTAAACTTCTTTTCTTATAACTAACCCAACCTCAGGTATTTCTTTATAACAAAGCAAGAACAGCCTATACATCTTTATTCTGAGGTCTTTGTTAGTTATTCAAATGTATTATAATGATGTTTACTGGATACATTAACAGAAACTCTTGTCCCAAATGCTCCACCATCTCCTTAAAAATCAAAATGGGGTCCAATTTAAAGACATTGAACTTTAAGAAAGACCTTTGCATCAATGTTCCGGAAGTTATTAATGTAAAAGTCACATTTTATTTATATTATATAACGATTTTTAAAAAATAATTTTAACTTTTAGATTTAGAAAGTAGATGTGCAGGTTTTTTACCTGGTTATATTGTGTGATGCTGAGATTAAGAGTACTGAGCATAGTACCCAAGCGTTAGCTTTTCAATTCTTGCCCCCTCCCTCCCTCTGCTCCCCACTCCTCCAGTAGTCTATTGTTGCCATCTTTATGTTCATGAGTACCCATCATATAGCTCCAACTTATAAGTGAGAACCAACTTTTAATATATAGTTTGTGAAAATACCAACTTTTAAAATATAGTTTGCAGTGAAAATTTCTGATAATTATTCTTAATACAGGCTTATTAATATACTCTATAGTAGCAGTGTTAGAGTAATTATCAAAGGACATTCTCCATATGCATTTCCCAAATGTTCCACTGAAAAGATTGTACATGCCAAAGGTATGCTTAAATGGAGGGCAAATTATTAATTTTATGTCCTCTTCAAGGCATATCTCAAGCCAATTAAAAAGGGATATGTGGTTGTGTGTGTATATATTGATATTAATTTTGGTATGTGTACTTTTAAATATGAATTTGGCTTATGTCATCATAGAAATTTAGAAAACAATAGGATGCTTAATTCACAACAATCTTTTGTGACTATAAATACTTTATTTAATATTCATATTAGTCTGTTTTCATGCTGTTGATAAAGATGTACCCCAAGCTGGGTAATTGATGAAGATAAAGAGATTTAAAGGACTCACAGTTCCACGTGGCTGGTGAGGCTTCACAGTCATGGTGGAAGGCAAAAGGCGTGTCTTACCTGGTGGCAGGCAAGAGACTACTTGTGCAGGGAAACTTCCCATTATAAAACCATCAGATCTTGAGACTTATTTACTATCACAAGAACAACATGGGAAAGACCCGCCCCCATGCTTAATTACTTCCCACCTCGTCCCTCCTACCACACATGGGAATTGTGGGAGCTACAATTCAAGATGCTATTTGGGGACACAGCCAAACCACAGAAATATCCAAAAATTCAAAAAGTAAACTCAAGAAATGTCACAGCCCAGAGTAGTCTAAGGGATCATGACATCTAAATTTGATGTGGTATCCTGGATGGGATCCTGGAAACTGAAAATAAATATTAGGTGAAACCTCAGAAAATATGAATAAAGTGTGGACTTTAGTTAAACAAATGTATCACATTGGTTTATTCATTGTGGTAAATGTGCCATACTAATGTAAGATAATAATAGAGGAAATTGAGTGTCAGCTATATTGAACTTTCTGTACTATATCTGTAATTTTTCTATAAATCTAAAATTATTCTAAAGTAATTTTTTTATTTTATAAAGTAAACTCAGGGACACCTCACATTTTACTTCTTGACATTTTTATTTTTCTTAGCTATATATGAGATGATAAAAATCTTCCAGTTTAAAAATTAGTCATGAATATGGCATAAATCTTAATATTGGCACATTGAAGTTATATGAGACTGCTGTTCCTGAAAACTGCAGTAATTGTGCATTCATTTTTATAACATTGGTAAGTATGTAAGTATTTAGTTTTTTAACATGAGAAATTAAGAAAGGTAACTTTCTTTCGCTACATTAGACTATCTCAGGTGACTACAAAATCATTTAGCAAGATCTCAGGTGAAATTTACTAAATGGATCATGGCTATTCAGAGTAATTCCTTTATTTATTTATTATGATTTTTTAAAGATATGTAGCCCAAAAAGTGAGCAATTTATATTAACTATCAAGAGAATTAGGGCAATTAGCTGTATCAACTGTAAAATGGATTTAACTAATCAAAATAAAAGTGTAATAAAAATGCAAACCCTACCATAGCAAATTTCCCAGTGCCTTGTTTACTAAAGCCTTCACTGCTTGTGGCAAACTAGAAAGCGATTAAGGACCATAGATGCTCAGATGTAACATATTAAGGACCATAGATGCTCAGATGTAACATAGTTGTGAATACCAATGGAGTTACACATCCACAAAGCGGGAAGCAACATTGACAAAATGCATATGAAAATATTCACTTCCAATGTCAAAGTCTCTTTCCAATTTACTTCCCTGATTTCTGAATTTCTACTGGTGCCTTCTGTTCTATGGTCACTAATCTCTTAGGTTCCACGGTGTAACACAGGCCTCTATTCCCATATGTGTCCGGATGTGTTTTCTGAAACACATAGTATAGGTGCAACTGAAAATCTAACTTTTCTTCAAACAACTTCAATGATTGAGGAAAGTCACTTTGCGACTGAGGAGCTAAGGTCACTCCTTTGGCTATGATAGTGAACCAGAGGAGAACTGAGGAGTCTTTGAGGGTCACACTTAGACACAAATAAGAAAGTAAAGTGTATGAATATGTATATAAATAACCCATTGTGAATTTATGAATAAATTATGGGAAGTTAGATTCGTCTTCCAAATGACCTTATTGACACTTCCAGTCTTAAAATAGTCATATCGACTCTCTTTGTCTAACTTACAGAAAATGTCTAAAGACATCCTCAAGTTAGGAATAGTTTCAGTGGTCACAATTTTCCTTAGAGATATGGGCATGTATACCTCTAGCTAGCTCTGAACATGAATAATTTACATTTGAGATGAGTTTTATAGGGGGCTGTTCGCTCTTTCTATGCATCTGCTTTGGTATACTATTCCAAACCACAGAATCCCTAATCCCAAAGAATTTACACCCTCTGGTACATTTTCATTTATATTAAAATATTTGAGAATGGTAGTGTGTTAATAATTCTTTCCATTTTTATGTCATTCCAGACACTAAAACATTCACTTGAACTGTATTTCTCTTCTTAACTGCAGTCTTAATGGTGATGTCAAAGTGTACGTATCACACTGCCATCATTTTTTTCTAATTATATTACCATTCCAAGGACAAAAATCTGTCTGGCTTTCCAGATTTTTCCATCTTAGTGATAACTGCTATTATATGTCATGTCATCTATTTTAAAGCTATTCCTCAAAAGAGACTTAACTAGCATGTTTCCCTGATGGTCTGTCTTTGTCTTCTGAGACAAGTCTTTGAGCTTGTTATTTTAGGTCCCCAGTCTCAGTAAAATCTGCCAACATTTGCAGTAAAGCCTTCATGTTTGTATAAATGAATTCACATTTGTCAAAACTACCAGTCAACAGCATACTTAAATATCAAAATTAAACCCTGTGTATTAGTCAATTCCAACTCCTGATCTGCTCAACAGGTTTCCATTAAAAAATAAATAGATTTTGCTGGATGTGATGGATCACGCCTGTAATCCCAACACGTTGGGAAGTGGAAGCAGGAGAATTGCTTGAGCTTTGAGACCAGCCTAGACAACACAGGGAGATTCCATTCTCTACAAAAAGAAAATAATAATGATAATAAATTATCCAGGTGTGGTGGTGTGCACCTGTGGTCTCAATGCCTCAGGAGGCTGAGGTGGGAGAACCACTTGAGCCTAGGAGGTCAAGTCTGCAGTGAACCATGATTGTACCACTGCACTCCAGAATGGGCAACAAAGCCAGACCCTGTCTCAAAAAATAAGTGAATAAATAAATAAATTTTAAGTAGGACATGTAATCTGTATTAGTTATTAAATGAATCAAAATATTAGATATAATCACAATGGAAAAGAAAGGTATAAGGCTAATTCAAATGGGTTGATAAAGTATAATTTATACTTGGTTATATACATCTTTGTTGACATTTTATAGAATCACTAGTATGTAAAATGATTTGACCACCCATCTAATGTTTGCATGTCTACAATCCCTTGGCAAATAATGACTAAAGCTATACTGAGTTTGAGTACTGGGGAACTCATTCAATGCAGTTGTTTCTAGGCACAATTTTAAGTCACGATCTTAATAGACTACATAGGGCATTGGTGTATAGGTCTATAATCCTTTATCTGACATTCTTAAAGCCATTTGTGTCTTGAAATTCTGAATTGTTAGATTTTAGAACATAACATACAAAATCTAGGGCACTGTGACTCAGTCAAATGTTTTTCTATCACACATATATATCCGGACAAAAAGGCATAAAGAACATAAGATTCTCATGCCAGTTCAAATCAAGTTTTTCTGCCAAAGAAATTCAGGTCAGGTCAAGTTTTATAATCACGTGAATTATAAAAATGTTTCTGTTTTCTGAGCTTTATGGATTTCAAAATTACAAAGTTCTGGATTATTATTTTTGCTTTTTCCTCTTCGTATTACATATTGTGCAATAAAAACTTTGAATACATTATTAAGTTTTGGTGGGCATATAACAATACCTTACTGCTAAATATCTATGGTACCGAGGATTATGAATTCTTTTCAAAGATCAGTGGACCAGTGACTATTTACATTCAAGCAGAATCTCCTCATTCGAGCAAAGGTCATGAAGCTAGACATAAGGTGGAGGAACAAGGACAGTCTAAATCTCAATACGCTAAGTAAAAGAAGTTTTTTACTCCATCAGAAAAATTATTTTTGATTATACCCCTCAATGTTGTACATTTATAAATTATATATTATATACATCCTTAAGCAAACAAAATGAAAAAGGAATGAAGAAAATGTAAATCCATACAAATGCTTAGTATTTTCAACACTCCAATGAATCATTTGGTGTGCTCCCTGTGGTTCAAATCCCTTTGTAACCTGCTTTAAAACTTATGCATATTCTATATCCTCTGCTCCGTGGCTTAAACCTACACTCTTAGGATGGGAAATAGGGATAGCAGAAAGGTATTTCCTAAACTCTGGCTAGGTGACACTGATGATACAGGAGGTAATTTTAGGTGACATTTTAGGAATATTTGAAAATAATTACCTAATAGCAAATTTACTTAATACATTTTAAACAACTTCCATTACATTTATTTTAATACTTACTAACAATGTTTAATTAACACATTAAATTCTTGATTTAATTGACATCATTGCTTATATTAAGGGTAAGTTTTGAAAATCTGAATTAATATAAAAAATTATTTTAAAAAATATATGTTTTGTGGTTATAGCGAGGATTGAAATTATGAATTGGTATTGTGAATGACTGAAAATTGGGAAACAACATATACTGACTAACAATGGACATTTTAGCACCAGTCTCCCTAGGTTGATTTCCTGAGATAATGTGTGGAAAGTAGCTAGTACAGCACCTGACTCAAAGAAAAATCTAATGGATGGTATTGCCACATGAAAATTCAGTAATCACTTATTCTGTTCATCTTTTTCCCAAATCCACTGGTTTTAATGCCAGAGACATAGGGAAGTAACATAAAAAGAACTTTTGCAAAAGGTCACCACCTATGCACTAGGCGTACTTTCTATCTGCAAAGCAAATATCAGCATAGTGTTCTGACTACATTTTTAAAAGCAAGAAAATAGTTTCCCATTCAGGGAGTTGCAATGATTGTTCCACTGAGAGTCAACTAAAGAAGATGAACATATATGTAAGAGCAACAACTTATTCATGAACATGAATTAACAATAAGTAATTGCTTTTGTTTTGTTTTAGTATATTTCATTGAACCTGTGTTTTTTGGGAGATGCCAGCTTTATATTATCCTCATCAATTTTGAACCAATTAACAAAAATTAGATAAAATTTTTAAAAATAAAAAACAAAGACAAAAAAAGGCTAATCCTAAAATAACTATCACACACTGTGGAATGAGATCACCTCATTCTTTTAAAGAACAAAGAAAGAAAATTAGCATCATTGAGCTTTGTAGAATGGGGATTTTCTGGGATTGAAAATAAAGAACCTGACAACTCTACTATTATGTTTTATATGATATATATTATATCATATATAATTATTATATTATTATAAATAACATTACATAATTACTATATTATAAATAATATAAAATCATATATATCTTAATATTTTAATATTACTTAATATATAATCTATATTACTTTACTACTTCATTTATCATTATCTGTATTATCTATATTACTCCTTCCTTCCTTTCTTTCATCACTTTGTAAAAAGAAATATGGCTACATAATGCTGTTGTGTTGAAGATGCTGATAAAGAGGCAGGTGATGGTATCCTTCAACTATCAGAGACTCTCCATGTGCACCTGAGTCTGACAGTGAAGCGTGAGCTCATCATGGCCTTGGCCCTGTTTAAACAGGTCACCAGAAAACATCTTGGACTTCCAGATAATCTTCCATTCTCTGGATGCTAATATTCACTGGACTCTTCATAGTGTTTTTTTCTGCCTCTTATCTTATCCACTCCCCATTTATTCAAATCATTTCTTTGTGCTCTCTGTAACTCAAAGTCAAATATTAGCAGAATCACTTTTAATTCAATTAGTTCCATGAAAGTTCCCTCCACCTTCTTGCTGTAATTGGAACCCGGCTGTCTATTATTAACACTACTTCCTTGAAGATTGTTTTCTTTTCACATGCCTCATAGTCTGGAATCCAGAGTTACTATGTTTGCTCTTTCTCAGACCCACTAGATAGGTTCTCATTCAGGGCTTTTGTACCTGCCTCTTCCTTTTACCTGGAAGGCTCCTTTGCCCTCCACCCCCAATATCCATGTGGCTAAGCCCTTTACATCCTTCAAATGGCATCTTCTCATTGAGCTTTCTCTAGGTCCCTGTTTAAAACAACAATCTTCCTTGTATACCTCATATTCCTCTCCCTGCTTTATTTTATCACCTTATGATAATGAGATCCAGGTCAAGAAATAATGCAAGCCTGATACTTGCTTGATGTTATGCTGCAGATATTACACATATTATTTAATAGTCGTTTGGTTAAGTGACTGCTATATGTCAGGTTCTGTGCTGTGGTTCTGTATATCTGAGATACACAGTGACAAATGAGATAAAGTTCTTAAATTCCTGGAATTTGGAGACTAATGATCTGACAATCTCGTACTACATTTCAGGCATTTTACACATAACCACTGTAATCCACAAAGTAACCCTTACCTAATCTCCCTTCTTCAGTATTATTATTTTTTCTTCATACTACCATAGGAATTGATCTGAAACCTCAATCTAAATTTTCTCCTCTGCTTAAAAACATCCAGTTTCCTCCATTTGGAACATTCTTTCTCGACCTCTTTACCTGGTCAGATTCAACTCACTGAGCATTCAATATATAGTGTACATTCACCTCAAGGAGAATAAGCCTCCTTTTCTCTTTGCTTTGTTAGATTCCTTTCATGTGTGCTCTCATAGTTTTCATTATATTACTTCTCACTCTATCACAAAACCATTGTTTAAGATCCTATGACATGCATGAGCTGTGACTTATTTGTGTGATTTTCCCATCAAACAACACAGACATGTAACAAATATTTGATAAACAAATTAACAGCTACTAGGAAAAAGACAAATAGGAGGTGGGACTAACTTGCAGCTTACACACAGACAGAACAGCATATGGAGACCCACAGCGTGAACTTTTACTCCAAGAAGCACCACAGGAACATACCAGGAAAGCCGAGAGAATCCACAGACCCTTTGAAGGAAGTGGACTGTCACTGCAGGCTCAGTGGGACAGCCTAGGAACTGTGAGTCGGCTTGCTTTCTCTGCTGTGAGACTTGTAGCCTGGGGCAAGTTCTCAGCCCTGCTCACCAGCTGCCAGAAATCAATGTGGTACTGTCGTGAGGGGCATGGTGGGCGTGAGACCAGCTTTTCAGACTGTAGGCTGCATGGGAACTGAGTGAGGCCTTTGGGTGCTGGCTTTTCCTCACTTCCCTGGTGACCTGTGTGATACAGTAGAGGCAGCCATAATCCGCCTGGGAACATAACTCCATTGGCCTGAGAACCACATCGACATCTCCCACAGCAGCCACAGCAAGCCCATAATCCCCCTGGGAACATAACTCCATTAGCCTGAGAACCACATTGACATCTCCCACAGCAGCCACAGCAAGCCCTGCCCAAGGAGAGTCTGAGCTCAGATATGCCGCAGCTGATGGTGTTTCTCTACCCACCCCGGTAGCTAAAGACAAATGATATAATCTCTTGGGAGCTCTATGGCCTCACCCAGTGCCTGATTCTCCCTATACTACCATAGCTGATGAGCTCTTGAAAGCGCCACCTCCTGGCTGGAGGGCAACTAATACAAAACCAGCGCATTTAACAAAAGACCAAGGATCCTCACAGCGTCCACTTGACTCCCCTGCTACTTCCACTGGATCAGGTGTTGGCATCCACAGCTGAACAACCTAAAGATGAATCACATCACAGGACTCTTTGCTGACACCCTCCCCAGTACCAGCCCAGAACCTGGTAACAATCACTGCAGTTTAGCTCTCAGGAAGCCCCAACCCTAGAGGAAAGGAGAGAGTACCACATCAAGGGAGCATCCTGTGGGACAAAAAAAAAAAAAAAAAATCTGAACAACAGCCCTTGAATCACAGAATATCCCTCTGACATAGTCTACCCAAATAAGAAGGAAACAAAAAACCAATTCTGGTAATATGACAAAACAAGATTCTTTAACACCTCCAGAAGATCACACTAGCTCACCAGCAATGGATCCAAACCAAGATGAAATCTCCAAATTGCCAGAAAAAGAATTTAGAAGGTTGATTATTAAGCCAATCAAGGAGGCACCAGAGAAAGGTGAAGCCCACCTTAAATAAATTAAAAAGATACAGAATATGAAGGGAAAATTCTTCAGTGAAATAGACAGTATAAATAAAAAAACAAACACAACTTCTGGAAATGAAGAACACAGAGAATTGCAAAATGCACTGGAAAGTCTCAGCAATAGAATAGAACAAGTAGAGGAAAAAACTACAGAGCTCAAAGACAAAACTTTCAAATTAGCCCAATCTGACAAAGACAAAGAAAAAGAATTTTAAAAAATAAACAAATCAAGAAGTTTGGGATTTTGTTAAACAACCAAACCTAAGAATAATTGGTGTTCCTGAAGAAGAGAAATCTAAAAGCTTGGAAAACCTATCTGAGGAAATAATCAAGAAAAACTTCCCCAGCCTTGCCAGAAATCTAGACATCCAAATAAAAAAAGCTCAAAGAACACCTGGGAAATTTACTGTAAAAATACCATCACCTAGGCACATAGTCATCACATTATCTAAAGTCAAGATGAAGGAAAGAATCTTAAAAGCTGTGAGGCAAAAGCATCAGGTAATCTATAAAGGAAAACCTATCAGACTAACAGCAGATTTCTCAGGAGAAGTCCTACAAGATAGAAAGGATTGGGATCTGTATTAGTCAATATTCATGCTGCTGATAAAGTCATGCCCAAGATGGGGTAGAAAAAGAGGTTTAATTGAATTTACAGTTTCACATGGCTGGGGAGGCCTCAGAATCATGGTGGGAGGTGAAAGGCACTCCTTACATGGTGACAGAGAGAGAAAAATGAGGAAGATACAAAAGCAGAAATCCCTGATAAAACCATCAGCAAAATCAGCATAGAAGGGACATACCTTAAAGTAATAACTATCTATGACAAACCCACAGCCTACATTATAATGAATGGGGAAAAGTTGAAAGCATTCCCCTAGAAAACTGGAACAAGATAAGGATGCCCACTCTCGCCACTTCTATTAAACATAGTACTGGAAGTCCTAGCCAAGCATTCCAACAAGAGAAAGAAATAAAGGACATTCAAATAGGTAAAGAGGAAGTCAAACTCTCACTGTTTGCTGAGAATATGATTGCATAGGTAGAAAACCAACCCTAACGACTCCTCCAAAAAGCTCCTAGAACTGATAAATCAATTCAGCAACATTTCAGGATACAAAATTAATGTACCCAAATCAGTAGCTCTGCTATACACCAACAGGGACCAAGCTAAGAATCAAATCAAGGACTCAACTCCTTTTACAATAGCTGCAAATAAAATAAAATACTTAGGAACATACCTAACCAAGGAGGTGAAAGACCTCTACAAGGAAGGCTACAAAACACTGCTGAAAGAAATCATACATGACACAAACAAATGGAAACACATCCCCACTCATGGATGGGTAGAATCAATATCGTGAAAATGATGATACTGCCAAAATTCAAGGCAATTCCCATCAAAATACCACCATCATTCTTTACAGAACTAGAAAAAACAATCCTAAAATACATACAGAACCAAAAAAGAGTCTGCATAGCCAAGGCAAGGCTAAGCAAAAAGAACAAATCTGCAGGCATTGCATTACCCAACTTCAAACTATACTATAAAGTCATAGTTATCAAAACATCATGGTACTGGCAAAAAAAAAAAAAAAAACAGGCATACAGGTCAATGGAACAGAATAGATAACCCAGAAATAAAGCCAAATACTTACAGTCAACTGATCTTTGACAAAGCAAACAAAAACATAAAGTGGGGAAAGGACACACTATTCAACAAATGGTGCTGGCATAATTAGCAAGCCACATGTAGAAAAATGAAACTGGATCATCTCTCATCTTATATAAAAATCAACCCAAGATGGATCAAAGACTTAAATCTAAGACCTGAAACCATAAAAATTCTAGAAGATAACATCAGAAAAATCCTTCTAGACATTGGCTTATGCAAAGACTTCCTGAGCAAGAACCCAAAAGCAAATGGAACAAAAACAAATATAAATAGATGGGACTTAATTAAACTAAAAAGCTTCTGTACAGCAAAAGAAATAATTAGCAAAGTAAACAGAAAACCCACAGAGTGGGGAAACATCTTTGCAATATATACATCTGACAAGGAACAATATCCAGAATCTACAAAGAACTGAAACAAATCAGCAAGAAGAAAACAAATAATCCTGTCAAAAAGTGGGCTAAGGACATGAATAAACAATTCTCAAAAGAAGATATACAAATGGCCAACAAACATATAAAAAATGCTTAACATCACTAATTATCAGGGAAATGCAAATCAAAACCACAATGCAATACCACCTTACTCCTGCAAGAATGACCATAATCAAAAAAATCTAAAAATAATAGAGGTTGGCATGGATGTGATGAAAAGGGAACACTTTTACACTGTTGGTGGGAATGTAAACTAGTGCAAACGCTGTGGAAAACAATTGTGGAGATTCCTTAAAAAACTAAAAGTTGAACTACCATTTGATCCGGCAATCCCACTACTGGGTATCTACCCAGAGGAAAAGAAGTCATATGAAAAAGATGTTTGCACATGCATGTTTATGGCAACAAAATTCACAATCACAAAAAATATGGTATCAGCCCGAGTGCCCATCAATCAACAAGTGGATAAAGAAAATGCAGGGTATTTATACTATTGAATACTACTCAGCCATAAAAAGAAACGAAATAATGGCATTTGCAGCAACCTGGATGGAATTGGACACCGTTATTCTAAATGAAGTAACTCAGGAATGGAAAACCAAACATCGTTTCTCACTCATAAGTGGGAGCTAAGCTATGAGGACGCAAAGGCATTCGAATGATACAATGGGCTTTGGGGACTCAGGAGAAAGTGTGGGAGGGGATGAGGAATAAAAGACTATACATTGGGTACAGTATACACTGCTTGGGTGATGGGTGCACCAAAATCTCAGAAATCACCACTGAAGAATTTATTCATGTAACCAAACACCACCTGTTTGTCAAAAACCTATCGAGATTTTTTTTTTTTTTTTTTTGAGACGGAGTCTCGCTCTGTAGCCAGGCTGGAGTGCAGTGGCGCAATCTCGGCTCACCGCAAGCTCCGCCTCCCGGGTTCACACCATTCTCCTGCCTCAGCCTCCCGAGTAGCTGGGACTACAGGCGCCCGCCACCACGCCCAGCTAATTTTTTGTATTTTTAGTAGAGACAGGGTTTCACCGTGTTAGCCAGGATGGTCTCGATCTCCTGACCTAGTGATCCACCCACCTCGGCCTCCCAAAGTGCTGGGATTACAGGCGTGAGCCACTGTGCCGGGCCTGAGATTTTGTTTTAATGAAAAAAAAAAAAAAAATTAGCACATTGCACTTCTCTGTGAGCATACTTTCATGGGGAGGAAATGTGAGAGCTCATGGGATCCAGGGATTGAGCTTAGCTGTGTAGGTGAAGGAACTTAGGAGATAAACACTTCCTTCTCTCCTGTGCTTTGCATTTCTGTTGCTGCCATAACTATAGGCCACTTGGGAACAGATAGCTCAGAAGAGGAGAAGCAGGAAGGTAGATGAGCTTATTTAAAAAAAAAAAATCGTAAATAAGAGGAGAAAATGTTTGAAATCACAGATATTTAGAACAAGAAGAGACTTTGAAATAATCTAATTTCACAGATATAATGAACTCCATAGTACAGGGAAGGAAATAGGACTCAAAGAGATTAAGTGCCTGCCCCAATGTCACACAGCTGGTGCATTTTGGAAAACTCATTTAAATTCATATCACTAGGATTTCTCTCACCATATGAACCTCCATTTAATTTTTAGGAAGTGAAAATGGTATGGAAATCTATATGGGTATCATGAAACATGATTCACTCTGAAACTATTCATGCCTTTATCACCATCCATACTACTCCTTCTTCTCCTTCTTTTTTTTTAAGATGGAAATCTCCCTTTGTCACCCAGGCTGGAGGGCTGTGGTACAATCATAGCTCCATGCAGCCTTGAACTCCTAGGCACAGGTGACCCTCTCACCTCAGCCTCCCAAGTAGCTGGGACTATGGGCATGCGCCACCACCCCTGGCTTGCCCATGCTGCTTTTATGAGTCAGTCTAGTGCTACAAAAATTCTACATGCCCAGGAGAAATAGGCTTATTATCTCAGGTGTGCACCTAGTCTATTTTATACACTTTGTCTTCTCAATAACTCATCCAACCAGTTACTCGTGATTAAATACTTTTTCCTACTTTCATCATTTTGTTTTCTCAAGATTTCATGTTAACATTTTATTCTTCCTTCTTTTACTTGATATGTTTACCTTTATTTACAAATAATTTTCTTGGTAAGTTGTATTTTTCTTAAAAGCCAGATGTTGTTATAGATGGTAATGGGGACCTGTGGAGTCTTCCTGGGTGGCCTAGCACAAGACCACTAGTGTCGAGTCTCCTGGTTCCAGTGATGCCTAAGCAGAGGAAACTGCACTCAGTTGCCTATAATATTGCTCACACGTATTTGTCCTCAACGGGCAGTTGCCTGCCTATAGATTTACTTATAATGGGATTTTGTGACTCTCTTGAGCCCTTAACAGCTGGTGCTTATGGTGAAAAAAAGCACCAGAAGGGAAAAACACAAATCTAAGAATAATCCCTTATAAGTTTCTAATATTGCAGTCTTATTGGAGTCTTTGTGACAGCAGTTTATCTCAAGGGAGAAAAAGTCTGTTCATGAAGCAGGGCAATTCAAGTCATGAAGGTATCCAAAGATCCACTTTCCAGAAAGTTTATGTGAAATACTGTTCCTTTACCTCTCCTGCGACACACTCTTTCTAGAATCTATGTATTCCCATGGAGCAAATGCTTCATTCTCTGGAGGCTTCTTATCAGAGCTTTCTGTAGTCTTAGCTTTCGCTCAGTGTCCCCAAGATTTCTCTCCCTTAAGAACATTTCCTTCTTTTTTGTATAACTGTTGATGGGAATTCAAATATTCATAACAAATGAAAAGAGACTATTTCTGAGCCTGTGCTGTAAGCTCGGAAATAGAGACCATATTATTACTACATAATGCATATTTAATATAGTAACAATAACTAGTTTTAGGTATTATTCAAAAAACGTATTGTACATTGTATATTGACAAATTATAGTTGTATGTATGGGATACAAAGCAGTGTTGTGATTTTTTGAATGCAATGTGAAATGATTAAATTAAACTAATTAACATATTTACCACTTCAAATATTTAACCGTTTTTGTGATGAGAACATAAGAAAGAAGTTTTAAAACCCCTTTTGACAAAGCAAATATACTACAGTCCCTGGTGACAAGCAATGCTATTAATAGGAGAGGTTTTGTTAGATTTCTGGATATTTCTTTGACTACAGGCAGTTGAAAACGCTTACACCCTCTCACTTTATTCATGTCTCTAGGGACTAGGCTCATTCTACTCTTAGTCTGGTGCAATTTCACATGCTGTTCTCTCTTTTGTAAATCATGCTTCAAATTCACATGATTTAGACATCAGTTGAAAATCAATTGCTCATGGATCAATAAGATCTCCCTTCTTTTTTCTGTTTTCATGGAAAAGCAAAGGTGTCTTTCACATATTTCATTGCATTTAAGAACACAGTGAGCTTCAAACTTTTCTGTAATATCTTTGTTATCATTTCTTCTGCTATAATCAGAATTACTCCTTATATCCTGAGCTTTTGTTTATTTTTTATGGAGAAATAACAAGATCTCTCAAATACATTAGCTCCACATTCAATTCTAGGTTGCTTAAATTTTTGCTTCTATTTGCTCCAATTTTCTGCTGCATTTCTTTTAAAGCTTAACTTTCTTGGAGGCTTTAATTGGTCCATTTTTAATCCCCTTTGACATCATGTAATTATTGGTTTCCCTCGTAGGAAAAAAACATACCAGACTCTTGTTGTTAAATACAAAGTATTTTATTGTAGGACTTCTGTGAGCACTTCAAATTGACCTTTTGTGTGGTATGTATGGAGTCAGCACTGTACAATACAGCCCCATGTAGTATTCTAATATTTTAAACAGATCTCTACTTGCTACACCAGATAATCTCTTGCTTAACTTATGTTCCTCCAGAATATTCCTGCTATCTTTATTACAGTGACCTTGAGGCTGTATTCACTTCTGGCCAATTAAGCTGTAAATCAGAATTTATCACTAATAGTGGTGCAATTATAGGCTGCTGTGAAATTGCTCAGCAAAGACAGATATCTGTATACATTTAGGTTTTGTTTATTTGCCAAAGAACAGACAAAATTAGAGCAACTGCAGCCTGCTATACTCCCTCACTCACTCAAAAAACACAAGAAGTTTATCTGGTATATTTATTCTTCATTCTCCTAAAAATATGTACCATGTCCTATATTCATTTACGTACATTTAGTAAAATTGACTCAAAAATTAAGTTTTATTAGACATAAAATATAAACTTATATGTGTAATATTGAACTATATTTAACCATGTAAAAATATAAAACTTCGCTAGCCATTGGTGTTTAAAATTGTTGCACCTTCATTAATTGTATTGACACTGCCAAAAGCACAGGTTTGAATGGCTAATTGCTTTTTCATTTGAAGGATGAAACAGGCAATCTGTGTTGAATTTGGTCATGAGATGTTCTCATTTACATTTGTAATTTGTGTGAACTCTAGTCAACACAGGAACCAAATGTCAACTCTCTAAAAGAAGGCCAGAAATCTAAGTGAACACAGGACAATTACGGGAAGGTGAGCACATTTTCATTTCTCTATATTTCAGAGAACAGAACACTGTTAGGAGTATAAAGAAGTTGTAGCAGAGGCTGGAGCATCAAATGCACTGTGAGTCCGATGTCTTCTGATATTTCTTTGAAACAAGATCTCCTGTAAATCTGTGATTTGTTGTAATGTTGCTTGATATCATGCTGCTTTGGCACACACTGTCAATCATTTAAATATGTGATTCAAGGACATATATTATGAATATATTTTTACTCCATGGATCACTTTATTATGTGTAAGAATACTCAGTTTTTGCTATGGAGAATATCTGTGTATATATTTAATATTTTGGATTGTTACAAGTGTACTAAATTTAAACTGATGCTGAGTGTTGAAAATCACTAATTTAGAGGTTAAATCCTTATGAAAGAGAGAATCAAAGTCTAAAATATTTAAAATTAAAGAGATATTTAAAGGTTTTGTTATTTACATTAATTATAAGTCCTTTTACAGGTTAGGTATGTGAAAATTATCAAGTAACACAAAATTATCAAGTAACTCATTTTATAAGAAACAACGTATTTACTTGAAGGATAACACTAAACTCAATGCCTTTGCTATGCAAATGATGTTGTAACTGGCATAATATCAGAAAATAGTGTAATAGCCTAATAATATCAGGTCCATTAGTTAGAAAAATGTGTCCAACTATTTTTTCAAGAATTAATTTAAGAGAGAACATGTTAAAGGTAGGATTTGATTTTAGTGCATATTAATGTGTATTTGGGGGTCATTTAAAATATAATTGATTATATCCTTTCTTGTATTTCTCTTGATCACCTTTAAGTCATGAGATGAACTTAGATTCCTTGGTATTCTCAACTTAAAATATACTTATATTTATATATTGCATTTCAAACCTATTTTTAATTTTGTTTAGATTATCTATGTTTAAGTAAAAATGGTCCCCTCATTTAAAAATCTGTGATTAATCTAGACATGGAATATAAGCTATTTTAGTTTCTCCAGAAATGTTCAAAAATAGGCATGTACTAGGTACTCTAAGGGATACAACAGGGAATCTAAAAATACATCCTTTAGAAAGAGAAAAGAGACCAATGTACCTATAACTGGAACACAATGTAAAAAGGATCATCATAGATTACACAAATCCTCAAAGAAAGACATTGAGCAGATATGGTTTGCAGTAGCATGGGAAAGGGATGGACCACAAAGAGAAAATCTAGAAAATGGTTTCTGAGTTGAGCTTTAACAAAGAAGACTTTGATACACAAAAGTAACATGGCTTGGGAAGATTTTTACAATGTTTTCATTTTGAAAAACAGAAGGAGGATGACTCAGTGAATGACTCAGTGTGGCAAAGAAGGATCATATGTGGATAGAAAATGTGGGCAAAAAGGTAGACAGAAAAGGTAGAAGGCTACAAATATCAGGATAAATAAGAATCGTGGGCTTTACCTTTATATTTTGGAGAAATCCTGAGGATTTTGAAAGGATAATTATAATTTCATTTTTAAAAATTTAAATTGACCTAAATGTTCAGTATTGACTACAACAGGCACAAGGGTCACTGGAAAATACATGAACTAAAGGCAGGAGTTTGTAAAGACCTGTTTTTGTAAAGACTTGTTTTAGGTTTTATCCACGAAATAGAAAATAGGCCACACATTTGATGGGTGTGATACATAGAGCTCATGTCAGAAAAATGTGAAGTTATGAGAATATATAAAATACCAAGGAGGAAAATAGAAGTCCCAAGGCAATAATCTTAAGAAAACTCTTAGGAAAAGTAAAAAAACAAAAGTCTATGGGCCAGGAATTGTGGCTCACGCCTGTAATCCCGGTACTTTGGGAGGCTGAGGCAGGCGGATCACCTGAGGTCAGGAGTTTGAGATCAGCCTGGCCAACATGGTGAAACCCCATCTCTACTAAAAATAAAAAATTAGCCAGGTGTGGTTGTATGTTCCTGTAGTCTCAGATACTCGGGAGGCTGAGGCAGGAGAATAGCGTGAGCCCGGGAGGCAGAGGTTGCAGTGAGCCGAGATCACGCCACTGCACTCCAGCCTGGGCGACAGAGTGAGACTCCGTCTCAAAAAAAAAAAAAAAAAAAAAAAGTTTATGAAGAGGAGAAGTTTTATTAATGCTATATGGGCAAGTTCATATCCTGTATCTTCATAAAGCCATTTTAAGCACTAGCATTAATTGGAGTTTCATTTTTTGGAAAGGCAGGTAAGTGTAATGGAAGTTTGCTGAGCTAAGAAATAGAGAGCTAGGTTTCAAATCCATGATCAGATACAGGATTTCATACAAGTCACTGAAATTCTATGAGCTTCTATAAACTCATAGAATTATCCACCTTTAGGCCAGGCATGATGGCTCACACCTGTAATCCCAACACTTCTGGGGGCCACGCTGGGAGGATTACTTGAGCCCAGGGATTTGAGAGCAGCCTGGGCAATATAGTGAGACCTCATGTCTAAAAAAAAATTAAAGGTTAGTCAAGTGTGATGGTATGTACCTGTAGTCCCAGCTACTCAGGAGGCTGAGATGGAAGGATTGCTTAAGGCCAGGAGGCAGAGGTTGCAGTGAGCCAAGATTGCACCACTGCACTCCAGCCTAGGTGACAGAGTAAGACCCTGTCTCAAAATAAATAAATAGAAATAACTCCACCTTTACAATGTGGTATATCTACTAACTTAAATACTTTTGTGTGATAAAGTTATGTTTAATCCCCACATTTAGCCTGGCATCTGTAAAGAGAAAACCTTTATGCATGTCAAGAATATAATCCAATTCTTCCCAATTAATGGAGCTACAAAGCTTAAAAACACAACCTATAGCTCTTCCAAAATACAGCATTAATTTGACCATTTATTTATCCATTCAATTAAACTATATTAATAGAGAATACCTTATGTGTCAGATACTGTGTTAGGAGAAGCACAACAAGTAAAGCTAAAAAGGTCTCTTCCCTCAAAAACTATAGATCTTAGTTAAAAAAAAAGGAATAAGCAAATTAAAAATTTTAAAAGCTACCCTGAAAATAAACAGTGAGAAACTCAGGAGGGTTATGGTGGTGGTGAGCAAGACCACTAGCAATAGTGCGGCCAGGGTAATCCCTGAGATAGGAAGAATGAGCAAGAGCCCACCATACTTGGGAGAACTTTCCAGAAAGATCATTTATTCTCTGTCACTCACATCTCAGCTATCTCAGTTGCATGATATATCCCAAGCAATGTGCTTCTAACAATGCTAACCATAATCAAGCTATTTTCTCTCTGCCTTAGGTTTCTTATTTTTAAATTAGTCTAACATTACTACCTGACTCTTAAAATTTTTGTGAGCATTAAATCAGCTAATGTTGGTAAAGTGTATGATATGTAATGAATTCAAGTTATTTACTAATAACAATGGCTTTGAAATCTATATGTGATTTCTTTTTATACATACATGCATACCACATTGTGCAAATTTGCATGTATCTATGTATATGTATATACAGGTACATAGAATAGGTACAAGGTTGTCTTTATTTTAATAGCATTCTTGTTTGTTTTCTAGTGAATTTTATTGAGTATTTTAAAAGTTGTAGCATTAAAACTAACATTAGAATCTGCATTCAATACAGAACATGCCTTTTAGGATGCTGCAGTAAAAAAGAACTCAGAAGTTTCAGTGACTTAATGAAATACAGTTGACTTCTTACACATGAAAAGTCTGAAGCAGGTTCTCCCTGCTTTACACATGCAAAGTCCCTTCTTTACACATGCAAAGTCTGAAGCAGTGTTCTCCCATATTGGTGGCTAAGCCATCAGAAACAGGGAACTTCAAAGATACACCAACAGGTGAAGAGAAGTCTAGGAAACAGTAGAAAGTATAAAGAATAGATCCAGAAGGGGCCCATCTCACTTCCGTCCACATACCTTGGCCAGAACTCAGTCATGCAACCCAAACTAGCTTCAAGGGAAATGGGTGATACAGGCTTACAGATATCCCATGTGCCCAGAAAGAGAAAATGTGCAGTGTGTTTTATATATATATTGTAATATTTATGATTGTAGTAATGTAAAAAATACATTTATAACATTTGCATTAACAGACAAAATAATAAGTCATAAATCTGATATATTTGAATTTAGTTCTATCTCTTCAGATTTTAGACAAATATATTTTATTTATTGGCACACATTTCCTTTTAGTTTTAACACTAATTTGTCTCTATTTCTAATTATTGTGCAGAAGAATTAAGAAAGCATATCTAAATATGCATTATAAACTGTAATAACTATAATGCAGAAGAAAACCATACAATTGGTAACAGTCAATATATAATATTTATCAAATATATGTATGTACAAGTATACACTCACACACACACACAAACACACATTGTCTTACAGAAACTCTTAAATTGCGATCTGGCTCTTTTATTTAACTTATCTTGAATCTTTTCACAAATCTCCAACAAGACAGTAAAATCCTTTAAGGTATTTGGAGTTATAAGAGACTGAGAATGCTAAACACACAGTCAATTCTCAATAAATATTTGTTGAATGACTAAACAGGGTCAGCTGGTGGAGGAGATTTCATGCCTGGCTGAGGAATTTGAATTTATCCCACAAGGACAACCATAGAAAGTTTTTTTGCAGAGAAGTAGCATGATGAAAATAGTAATTTAGAAATGTTACTATGTCATTGGATACAGAAATAATGAGAGGGGAAGGTTGGAGAGGAAAACTAATCAAGAAGCTATTGCAGTAATTCCATATGTGAGCTGGGGCTTGAATAGCGGCAGCTGAAAGAGAAATAAGGAACAAATACAAGAGATATTTTAAATAAAACTTGGTGAATTATTAAATGGCAAATTATTGAACATACAGGGAAAGGGAGGCAAAAATCAAAGATTACTTGAATGTACTGAATTTAGAAGCTAGGAAAAAGGAGTCACACTGTTAATGGAGAAAGGGCCACTGAAATGAACTGATCTGTAGGGATCATAAGCACATACATGTTGATCTCAGAGGCAGCTGTGTTACCACTCACCAGTAATTCTAAAGATGTGTGAAAGAATGTATACACATTAGTACTTTTGAGATAAATTTGTTTTATTCTAAACAACTTCATTTAAAGAATATTAAACACTATTTTGGGAGATTGGAATAGTGTGTTTTATATTAATTTAGGTTCTAAGGTTGCAAAACACTATTAATACAATGCTCACAAAACAGCCTTTTTCAAGGAAATAATAATCATTTCCATTTCTAGATAACCTGTAATTAAATTAGAAGAGAAATATTTTTGGTGACTAAAAGTGAAATAGGAAAAGTTCCCTTGTCTCCCTCGCAGGGCATGCAATGGGGGTGTGACTCACTTCTTCAGTGCATCGCTGCTCAAACTTCTAGGGGAGCGAACAGACAGGCAGGCTGTGGGGCTGTCACCCCATAGCAGTGTCTAGGGGTGAATGTTTACTGGGGCTTACCTCTGAAGCCCCAGTGGGCATGTGTTGCAAGGTGCTCTTTTAGTTTAGCCATCTGTAGGCAGCTTGTGTTAGTCAGCTCAATTAGATCCCTGCATTATTATGAGGACAGAGGGCTTTCTGTGTCCAAGTTCTTGCCTTGGTGTACCGGAAGAATCAGATCACACATGCACTTGGAGAACGAGTGCAAGGTTTTATTGAGTGGAAGTAGCTCTCAGCACATAGGGGAGCCAGAAGGGAGATGGTTTTTCCCCTGGAGTTGGGCTGCTCCGTGGCCAGGCTCTCATCCCACTGCCCCAACTAAACTCCATGTCATTCTGCCAGTCAGTGGCCTGCTGACCTGTGATCACCTGTTGGTGTGCTTTTCTGCTGGCGTGATTCCCCTCAATATCCTGTCGAAGTCCAGCCGCTTGTGTCTTCTTCCGCCAATGTGTTACTCTTGATATCCAGCCGCCTGTGTGTTTCTCCACTGATGTGCTCCTCTCAACATCCAGCCACCTGTGTGTCTGCCTGTTAGGGTCTCAGGGGGGTTTATTGGCACAGGATGGGGGCATGGCAGGCCAGGGTGGTCTTGGGAAATGCAATAATTGGGCAGAAAAACAAAATGCCTATCCTCACCTAGGTCCATGGGCACAGGCCTGCAGGTGGAGCCCTAGCCAGGGACCGTGCCCTCCTCTACCTAGCACTTCCCTTCCCCCTTCCATATCATTTAAAGCAGCCATGCCCTTTCCAGCACTTCCCTTCTGTGTCATTTTCTCCCTCTGAAGACATATATCTAACTGTCATTAGAATATGGATGATGACCAGCCTTAGCTGCTTCCTGTTGACAGGGGGCGTTGTTTTGGGGAAAATGGCAGTCAGGTTTCTCCCAAAGGCCTATCTAAGGGTTCCTAGCAAAGGGCAGCCATTGTCTGAGGCTCTGGTTGCCTGACAATTTGGAATTTGATGGCTTCTAGGAGTGAGAGAAAAAACAAAAGTTTCATAAGGATAAGAGTTCAGATATGTGGGTGAAATTCTGGAAAGGCTCTATATATCTATCAGGGTCATCTGAAAACTGCCAAGATCCCCCTTAATTTGCTTTAAGTCCTGTAGAGAGAAGGGGAGCTGGACCTCACTGGGCCCAAATTCACTGGGCATCTGTTGGAGGGGCAAGAGTAAGACTAGGGCTTGTCTATAGTGAGGATTTCTAGGAGGGGGCAAGTGAGAAGCTGAAGCTGGATAGGGAGGTTGGGGTGGACCCACAGGAGCAGGGCTGGAGGGAGCTGGCTCCTTTGCTGGGAGTGCCTCTGGGACTCATATTTTTAATTCCCTGGGCTTGCCCCTTGCTGCCTTTCCTGAGGTGGAAAACAGGAGGACTGGAACAATCCTACATTGTTGACAAAGGTCTGGATAGCCTTGCAAGGTGTAGAAAGCTGAGGCCTCACACCATCCGTCCTCACATCTACAGAAAAGTTCCAATTGCCAGATAGTACCAAATGAATGGTCACTTTCTGAAGCCAAACGAGTCCTTCCTGTAAATCATAATTTGGCCAAACATTTGTGCAGAGGGCTATGAGTCATTTTTCCTCCAGATTCTGAAAGTCAAAGCAGTTGCAATTGTTCAGGACAGACTCCTGAAGAGTAAAAGATGGGGGTGGTGAAGAGAACTGGTTGCCCATTCTGAAAGACAGGGAATACAGGTGTCCCTCATTCCCCTCCTTCTTTCAGAGAAAACTCAGCTTGTGATGGAGAGTTTAGAAAGCGAGCATCCTCCTTTCACTTTCCACCACTTGTCTCTGAGCCCCAGTTGTGTCCAGAATTGGTGGGTTCTTGGTCTCACTGACTTCAAGAATGAAGCCACAGACCCTGGTGGTGAGTGTTACAGTTCTTAAAGGTGGTGTGTCCGGAGTTTGTTCCTTCTGATGTTCGGATGTGTTGGGAGTTTCTTCTTTCTGGTGGGCTCATGGGCTCGCTGGCTTCAAGAGTGAAGCTGCAGACCTTCGTAGTGAGTGTAACAGCTCTTAAGGGGGTGCAGCTGGAGTTGTTCATTCCTCTCGGTGGGTTTGTGGTCTTGCTGGCCTCAGGAGTGAAGCTGCAGACCTTTGCCGAGGGTGTTACAGCTCATAAACGCAGTGTGGACCCAAAGGGTGAGCACCACCATGATTTATAGCAAAGAGTGAAAGAACAAAGCTTCCACAGTGCATAAGTGAAAGAACAAAGCTTCCACAGCTCATAAAGGAACCCCAGTGAGCTGCCACACTGACTAGGGCAGCCTGCTTTTATTTCCTTATCTGGCCCCACCCACATCCTCCTGATGGGTCCATTTTACAGAGAGCTGATTGGTCTGTTTTACAGAGAGCTGATCGGTCCATTTTGACAGGGTGCTGACTGGTGCATTTACAAACCTTGAGCTAGACAAAGAGTGCTGATTGGTGTATTTACAATCCCTTAGCTAGACATAAAGGTTCTCCAAGTCCCTACTAGACTCAGGAGCCCAGCTGGCTTCACCTAGTGGATCCTGCACAGGGGCCCCAGGTGGAGCTGCTTGCTAGTCCCTCCCAGTGCGCTCGCACTCCTCAGCCCTTGGGCGGTCAATGGGACTGGGCGGCACCGAGCAGGGGGTGGCGCTCATTGGGGAGGCTCAGGCAGCGCAGGAGCCCGCGGGGGCGGGGAGGCTCAGGCATGGCTGGCTGCAGGTCCTGAGCCCTACCCCGCAGGGAGGCAGCTGAGGCCTGGCGAGAATTCCAGCGCAGGGGACCCGGCTCACCCTCCGCAGCTGCTGGCCCAGGTGCTAAGCCCTTCACTGACTGGGGCTGGCGGCGCCGGCTGCTCCGGAACTCACGCTGGCCCGCGAGAGTGCGCGTGCAGCCCCAGTTCCCGCCCGCGCCTCTCCCTCCACACCTCTCCGCAAGCAGAGGGAGCCGGCTCCAGCTCTGGCCAGCCCAGAGATGGGGTCCCACAGTGCAGCGGCAGGCTGAAGGGCTCCTCAAGCGTGGCCAGAGCAGACGCCAAGGCCCAGGAAGCGCTGAGAGCGAGATACGGCCGCCAGCACGTTGTCACCTCTCACAATGACCTTGGCAGATGCTGTCCATGGATACTGATGCGGTATGTACCCATAAGCAGGGAAAACCTGGAGAATAGGAATTAACCACCTTCACCTATGCCTCCGTTTCTCCCTGATGTCGGCAAACTTTGAGTTTCTTAGGCCTGTTTATGCCATGGAGCATGTCCTCCTTCCGTGGGGTGGGGCTCAGTGAGCAGGAATTGGTCCTGCCCCTTTACATTGTGCGTGTTGTTTGGATCCCTCAGACCTGGTTTTGCTTTCTAGCCTGAAGCTTGGAATTGAGTTTGGGACTGAAAAGGTATTTTAGAGTCTGTATTTGTTTAGAGCATCTCAAATGTGCCCTGCCGAATTTGCATGTCTCAGCCAGCAGGAGTTGTTCCTCCATTAACTTCCCTATCAGGAACAGAGTGAGGCACGGGTGGAGGGGCTCTCACTTAGAAAAGGAAAAAAAGAGAAAAACAGTTAAAGGGGCAAAACAGGGAGATGTTTGGAGAAGAACACCTTGCTTAGTGCAAGTGGGCCCCTCTAATAGTCGTAACTTTCCCATCCTTCCCCCAGTTCGGATCAGGTTGAATTCCTTGGCCAGGGGAGGAAAGGTTCCGTTGCCGCAGTGGGTAAGAAGCACCCTGCAGGGTCCCAACTGTTGCCTCAGCTTCCTTTTGCACCTCTCATGGATGTTGGGCTTGGCTTTTGCCTGCTGCGGGCATGCCCAGGCACCCGAGATGGGAAGAGAAAGGGTAACAGAAGATGCCCTGAGCTGTGCGTGCCTGCGGCTGTCAAGGTGGAGGCATACATGGCACCTTTAGGAACAAGTTGTCTGTTTTGCACCTTTGGCAGCTGAGCCAGTTATTTTACTTAGTAACATTAGTGCAGCCTGTAGCAAAACTCTTAACATTATAAAGAAAGAGATATGAGCCATTTTAAACCGTGTGAGAGGGAGAAAAGAGACAAGGTCTGGGGCTTTTGACCCACCCAGTTAGGGCAGAGTTTTTGAGCTCCATGAAGAAAAATAGAGCCTCTTACCTGCAGGAAAGAGAGAGAGGTGGCAGGATTTTGGAAGAGAGGCAGACCCAATAGTTTCACATTCGTTCATACTCACCTTCCAGGATCCCAGATAAGCCCCAGTTCAAAGGGGAAAAAGTCCCTTGGCCCCCTTGCAGGGCTTGCGATGGGGTGTGCCTCACTTCTTCGGTGCACCACTGCTCAAACCTCTAGAGGAGCAAACAGACGGGCAGGCTCTGGGGCTTTCACCCCATGGCAGTGTCTAGGGGTGAATGTTTACTGGGGCTTACTACTGAAGCTCAATGGGCATGTGTCACAGGGTGCTCTTTTAGTTTAGCTGTCTGTAGGGAGCTCGTGTTAGTCAGCTCAATTAGACTCCTGCTTATTCACGAGGACAGAGGGCTTTCTGTATCCTGGGGTTCTTGCCTTGTTGTACGAGAAGATTAAGATCACATGTGGGCTTGAGGAATGAGTGCAAGGGTTTTTTTGAGTGGAAGTAGCTCTCAGCAGATCAGGGAGCCAGAAGGGAGATGGTTTCCCCTGGAGTCAGGCTGTTTGGTGGCCGGGCTCTCCTCCCACTGCCCCAGCCAAACTCCCCGTCGTTCTGCCAGTCAGTGGCCTGCTGGCCTGCCAGCGTCTGTTGATGTGCACTTAACACTGCTGTGGCCCCCTCAACATCCTCTCGACATCCAGCTGTTTGTGTCTTCTTCCGCTGATATGCTCCTCTCAATGCCCAGCTACCTGTGTGTCTGCCTTCTATGGTCTCGGGGGTTTTCATAGGCACAAGATGGGGGTGTGCCAGGCCAGGGTAGTCTTGGGAAATGCAACATTTGGGCAGGAAAACAAAATGCCTGTCCTCACCTAGGTCCATGGCCACAGGCCCAGGGGTGGAGCACTAGCCAGGGACCACACCATCCCCTACCCAGCATTTCCCTTCCCCCTTCCCTATCATTTTAAGGGACCATGCCTTTTCCCGCACTTCCTTTTCGTATCATAAATAGATTATAAAATATGCCACACAGATTTGGTCTCAATTAGAATTAGCCAAAACCATTGTATAAGCTATTTTCCATTCCAAAAGTTAGAATTGTTCATGATTCCTTGGTTTTGCTTTATTTTATTTTTATTTATTTATTTTTATTATACTTTAAGTTTTAGGGTACATGTGCACAACGTGCAGGTTTGTTACATATGTATACATGTGCCATGCTGGTGCGCTGCACCCATTAATTTATCATTTAGCATTAGGTATATCTCCTAATGCTATCCCTCCCCCGTCCCCCCACCCCACAACAGGCCCCGGTGTGTGTTGTTCCCCTTCCTGTGTACATGTGTTCTCATTGTTCAATTCCCACCTATGAGTGAAAACATGCAGTGTTTGTTTTTTTTGTCCTTGCGATAGTTTGCTGAGAATGATGGTTTCCAGTTTCATCCATGTCCCTACAAAGGACATGAACTCATCATTTTTTATGGCTGCATAGTATTCCATGGTGTATATGTGCCACATTTTCTTAATCCAGTCTATCATTGTTGGACATTTGAGTTGGTTCCAAGTCTTTGCTATTGTGAATAGTGCCGCAATAAACATACGTGTGCATGTGTCTTTATAGCAGCATGATTTACAATCCTTTGGGTATATACCCAGTAATGGGATGGCTGGGTCAAATGGTATTTCTACTTCTAAATCCCTGAGGAATCGCCACACTGACTTCCACAATGGTTGAACTAGTTTACAGTCCCACCAACAGTGTAAAAGTGTTCCTATTTCTCCACATCCTCTCCAGCACCCGTTGTTTCCTGACTTTTTAATGATCGCCATTGTAACTGGTGTGAGATGGCATCTCATTGTAGTTTTGATTTGCATTTCTCTGATGGCCAGTGATGAGCATTTTTTCATGTGTCTTTTGGCTGCATAAATGTCTTCTTTTGAGAAGCATCTGTTCATATCCTTTGCCCACTTTTTGATGGGGTTTTTTGTTTTTTTCTTGTAAATTTGTTTGAGTTCTTTGTAGATTCTGGATATTAGTCTTTTGTCAGATGAGTAGATTGCAAAAATTTTCTCCCATTCTGTAGGTTGCCTGTTCACTCTGATGGTATTTTCTTTTGCTGTGCAGAAGCTCTTTAGTTTAATTAGATCCCATTTGTCAATTTTGGCTTTTGTTGCCATTGCTTTTGGTGTTTTAGACATGAGGTCCTTGCCCATGCCTATGTCCTGAATCATATTGCCTAGGTTTTCTTCTAGGGTTTAGATAACATTTAACCTTCTCTGACCTACAGTTTTTGTTACGGAATTAATCTAACATTTTCTCTGACTTGATCAATTAAATAACTTAGTTTATCAAATTGCCTTGATTTGAACTAATATTAATATAGAATCTAGCTCATCCAATAAATTGTTTTCTCATAATGTTATTCAATTAAGTGAATTCTCGCCTTATATAGAAAGATTCAATGCCCAGGTCCTATTGTTCTATGAATTAAGAAGAGGGTTTGTAGGAACTATTAGGGAGCCTATCCCTCTTTCCTGATAGAATATACAGAAGGAGAAAAGAAAAATGTAAGAAGAATGATAAATAACACATTTTTAGGGCTCAGACTCTTCTTGCACTGAGCCTGCCTTTCTGAGGGTTTGTGCAAAAATATCTTTATTTCAAAGGAAATATAGTGAAAATTCCTGCAGTCTCATCTGAAGACTTACTAAATACGTTGTTTTCCAGTGTTTTCTAGAGAGTACCTATTATCTAATAAAGGAGGTGACTGTAAGTGAGACCATTTATCAGATTATGTGCTCTTTCCACTGCAGGCTAGAGAGCCAGTGGAGGGGAGGAGGAAGCACAAACATTTTCTGAATAGCTAAAAAGTACTTTGTTGCATAAATGATCTGACTGAATCCTCACTAACTTTATGAAATTGGTTCTAATTTTATTGTCTTCATTTTATAAATAAAGGAACAGAGGTTTTTAAGGTAAAGTCATATAATTTATGTATCTTATTAAATCCAAATCAGTATTGTCTTAAGACATTCTTTTTCTTAAGTATTACTAAAGAGAGAAAAAATGATTAAGAAAACATTTAAAGAAGTGTTTCTATTGCAGAAATATGCAAGTGTTAGGCACATACGGGAGTAACAGCAGCAACATAGAAAGACTAGAAGAAAGCTACAGGCCCTTCTTCCCACACAGAAACACCAAGTTAACAATTATATATGGATAAGAATACCTCTGTGAGGACTCTAGGAACTGGTTGAGAAGCTACAAAACCCAGGCCCTTGAAAACCAGGACTAGATTTCAGTGAAAACAGCAGAAAAATTTGTTGCAATTGGCACATCTGTTTATGACCCCCTCCCACTCCCCCACCTCCCCCTATGTGTCATAGCCAGAGCAACTGGATAGAAACCCACTAAACTTAGGATCTTCCCTTGGAATGGGAACACAGTAGTTAACTGTGAGACCAAGTAGTACAACAAAAGAGTAGACCATGTGATTAATGGGTCTAGGGGTTCTCCAAAGGACTACTTTCTTTCCCACCTGACTTAGAGAGCTGACAAGATAGTTGCCAGAGTTTGGAAGCTGCTAAAAACAAAAGCAAGCAGGAAATCTTAGACAAAGCATTCAGACAAGAGAAAGAAATAAAGGGCATCCACATTAGAAAGGAAGAAATCAAATTATGCTCTTTTGTAGATGATATGATCTTATATTTGGAAAAACCTAAAGACACCACACACACACACACACACACACACACACACACCGTTAGAAGTGATAAATTCAGTAAAGTTTCAGGATGCAAAATCAATATACAATAATAAGTAAATAGTGCACAATCTGAAAAAGAAGTCAAGAAAGTAATCTCATTACAATAGCTACAAGTAAAATAAAATACCTAAGAATAAACTTAACTAAAGAAATAAAAGATCCCCACAATAAAAACTATAAAATATTGATGCAAGAAATTGAAGAGGGTATAGAAAAATGGGAGGATATTCCATGTTCATGAGTTGGAAGAATAAATATTGTTAAAATGTCCATACTACCCTAAAGCAATCTACAGAAGCAATGCAGTCCCTATCAAAATACCAAGAACATTCCTTACACAAATAGTAAATATATCCTAAAGTTTATATGAAACCACAAAAGACCTAAAATAGCCAAAGCTATCCTGAGCAGAAAGAACAAAACTAGAGGAGTCACTTTACCTGACTTCAAGTTATACTACAGAGCTATGTAACCAAAACCGCATGGTACTGGCATAAAAAGAGACACATAGACCAATGAAACAGATTATAAAACCCAGAAATAAATCCATATGTCAATAGTGAACTCACTTTTGACAAAGCTGCCAAGAACATACATTGGATAAAGGATGGTGTCTTCAATAAATGGTACTGGGAAAACTGGACATCGATATGCAGAAGAATGAAACTTGATCCCTATCTCTCACTGTACATAAATCAAAAAGGATTAAATACTTAAACCTAAGACCTCAAACTATAAAACTATTAAAAGAAACCATTATGAAACTCTCCAGGGCATTGTTCTGGGCAAAGATTTCTTGAGTAATATCCTACAAGCACAGGCAACTGAAGCAAAAATGGACAAATGGGTTCACATCAAGTTAAAACGTTTCTGCACAGCAAAGAAAACAATCAACAAAGTGAGGAGACAACCCACGGAATGGGAGGAAATATTTGCAAACTACTCATCTGACAAGGAATTAATAACCAGAGTATATAAGGAGTTAAAACAACTCTGTAGGAAAAAAAGAAATCTGTTAAACCTATTAAAAATGGGCAAAAGGTATGAATAGACATTTCTCAAAAAAAAAAAGACATACAAATGGCAAACAAGTATGTGAAAAGGTGCTGAACATCACTGATCATCAGAGAAATGCAAATCAAAACTACAATGAGATGTCATCTCACCCCAGTTAAAATGGCTTTTATGCAAAAGACAGGCAATGCTGGTGAGGATATGGAGAAAAGAGAACCCTTGTACATTGTTGGTGGAAGTGTAAATTAGTACAAACACTATAGAGAATAGTTTGGAGGTTCCTCAAAAAAACCACAAATAGAGCTACCACATGATTCAGCAATCCCACTGCTAAGTATATATATGAAAGAAAGGAAATGAGCATGTTGTCAAAGAGACTGCACTCTCCTGTTTACTGTAACACTATTCACAAATGTAATGGTATTCACCTGCACAAAGCCAGTACACAAAGACTGGAAAAGATGGCTGTTTTCAAATTCCCAAATCCCAGTAAAAAAAAATTACAAGGCATACAAAAAAAAAAAAAAAAAGAAAAAGAAAACATAGTCAATCAAAGGAACAAAATAAAACTCTAGGAACTGACCCTAAAGGAGTGTGGATCTAAGAGCTGCCTAAGAATTTAAAATAACTATTACAAAAACACTCAATGACCTAAAGGAACACAGGTAGACAACTGGATAAAATCAGATAAATGATGCAAGAACAAAATGAGAATATCAACAAAGAGATGGAAACAATAAAATAGAACCAAATATAAATTCTAGGTTTGACAATACTGAGCTAAAAACATTCATCAAGAGGTTCGACAGCAGACTTGATCAGAAAGAAGAAATAGCAAACTTGAAGACAGGTCATTTAAAATCATTGCGTTAAAAGAGCAAAAGGAATAAAAAAAAAAAAGAGTAGAGCCTAAAGGGCTTATAAGATGCCATCAAGTAGACTAATATGTGATTCATGATGATCTCAGAAGAAGAAAGAGAGAAATAGGCAGAAAGCTTATTTGAAGAAATAATGCCTGAAAACTTCTTAAATCTGAGGAAAGAAATGGAAATATAAATTTGAGAAGTTCAAGTGACTTCAATTATATAAATTTAGAGACCCATACACAGACACATTATAATCAAACTGTCTGCAGAGACAAAGACAATCTTGAAAGCAGAAATAGAGTTACTCATCACAAACAAGTAAGTTTTTATAAGATTATCAATGAACTTCCCAGAAAAAATATTGCAGGCCAGGAGGGAGCAGGATGATACAGTCAAAGTACTGAAAGAAAAAAGAAAAACAATTGCAGCCAAGGATACTGTATCTGGCAAAACTATGCTTCAGGAGAAGGAGAAGTTAGGTTTTCTCCAAATGGACGAAAACTGAGGGACTTCATTGTCACTAGGCCTGCTTACAAGAAATACTAAAAGGAGTTCTTCAAGTTGAAATAAAAGGATGGTCCACAAAAGCATAAAGCTGTATGGAAATATAAGGCTTTTAAGTAAAGGTAAATACATATAAAAATTTAGTAGCCAGTATTATTATAATTTTGGTGCATAGAACTTAAATGGCAAAAATAGAGAAAAATCTATAAATCCGTATTAATAGATTTGTATATATGTGTATATATATATTTGTATGTATATATATACAAATATATATATTTGTGTGTGTATATATACACACAAATCACATCTCTCTTTCTCTATGTGTGTGTATATGTATAGATGTGATCTATAGATATATATCTATAGATGTGATCTATAGATATATATCTATAGATCTCTGTGTGTGTATATATATATAGATGTGATCTATAGATACATAGATATATGTCCATAGATCACATCTATAGATGTGATTTGTGATTTGTGACATTAATAGCATGAGTAGGGGAGGGTATAACCAAAAAGACTAGTACTTTTTGTATTATATACTAATTGTATATTAGAGTACTTATATACAATTGAAATTAAGTCAATAATGGTTTAAAATACAGTACTACAATTTTAAGATGTATTATGTCATTGCAGTGTTAACAACGAAACTATCTGTAGAATATACGCAAAGGAAATGAGAATCAAAGCAAATCACCAAGAAAAAAAAATCAATAAAACACCAGAAAAGCACTATTGAAGGACAAAAAAGCTATAAGACAAAAAGGAATCAATTTTTAAAGGCTATAGTAAGTTCTTCCCTATCGTTAATTACTACAGATATAAATGGATTAAACTGCTTAGTCAAAAGACGTAGATTGGTTAAATGGATATGAAAACCCAGATCAGGCCAGGAGCAGTGGCTCATGCCTGTAATTCCAGCACTTTGGGAGGCTGAGGCAAGTGGATCATAAGGTCAGTAGTTCAAGACCAGTCTGGCCACCATGGTGAAACCCTGTGTCTACTAAAACTACAAAAATTAGCCGGGCAGTGGCAGGTGCCTGTAATCCCAGCTACTTGGGAGGCTGAGGCAGAATAATTGCTTGAACCTGGGTGGCGGAGGTTACAGTGAGCCGAGACAGCATCTGTGCACTCCAGCCTGGGCAACAGAGTGAGACTCCATTAAAAAAAAAAGAGAGAGAAAAACCCAGATCAAATTATGTATTTTATATAAGAGATGCATTTCAGATCTAAGGACATGCATAGGCTGAAAATGAAAAGGTGAAAAAAGATATCTCATAAAAACAAAGAGAACAAATGTAGCTATACCAAGGGCAGAAAAATAAACTTTAAATTGAAAAGCTTTTTGAGAAACAAAGAAGGATAGTGTATAAAGATAAAAGGGCCAATTCACCAAGAAGATAAAACAATTATAAATGTTTATGTGGCAAACCTCAGCTCTCCTAAACATATAAACAAACTTTGGCAAGATTGAATGGAGAAATAAACAACAAGAAAATAACAGTAGAAAACGTTAATTTCATTCTTTCAGTAATAGATATAACAATCAGACTGAAGATTAATAAGGAAATACAGAAATAAACACTATAGACCAAAGTGACCTAACAAACATATACAGCACGCTATACTCAATAACAGAATAATGTACATTTTTCTCTGCTACGCATGTACCATTCTCCAGGTTAGACCACATGTAGACACCCCATACAAGTCTTTACAAGTTTAAGAATAAAATCATACAAAGTGTCTTTTCTGTTCTTAATACAATGATACTAGAATTCAACAGTACAGGAAAAACTGGGTCAAAGAACAAGTTACAAGGACAATTAGCAAACACCTTGAGACAAATGAAAATGAAAACACAACATACGAAAACTTCTATGATGCAGCAAAAGTACTGCTAAGAGGTACATTTTTAACTGTATATGTGCACATAAACAAAGAAAAATGACCAATGAAGAACCTAAATTTTACTTCAAGAAAATAGAAAAAAAGAGCAAACCAAACCTAAAGCTAGCAGGATGAAATAATAAAGATTAGAACAGAGATAAAGAGAATAGAAATCAGCAGAAAAAAGACCAAAAAAAGGCTTAGCACTTTTTTTAAAGATCAAAAAAATAAACAAACCCTTAGCTATATTAAGAAAAAAATAGAGGAGACTCAAATGAAATCAGAAATAAAAGAGAGAACATTACAACTAATGCCACAGAAATAAAAACAAAAATTATCAGAGAATACTATGAAAAATTGTATGCCAACAAATTGGATAACCTGGAAGGAATGTATAAATTTCTAGATACACAAAACCTACAAAAACAGAATCATGAAGAAATAGAAAATCTGAACAGACCAGTAGCAAGTGATATGGTTTGGATCTGTGTCCCTACCCAAATCTCTTGCTGAACTGTAATCCCCAAATGTTAGAGGTAGGGCCTGGTGGGAAGTGACTGGATAAAGGTTGTGGATTCCCCTCTTGTGCTGCTCTTGTGACAGTGAGTGAGCGCTCCTGAGATGTGGTTGTGTGAAAGCATGTGGCACCTCCCTACTTTCTCTCTTCCTCCTACTCTGGCCATGTAAGACACGCCTACTTCCCCTTTGCCTTCCACCATGATTGAAAGTTTTCTGAGGCCTTCCCAGAAGCCATCATGCTTCCTGTACAGCCTATGGAACCGTCATTCAATTTAACCTCTTTTCTTTATAAATTACCCACTCTCAGGTATATATATAGCAGTGTAAGAATGGACAGCAAGTAAGGAGGTTGAATCAGTAATGAAAAACTTTCCAAGAAAGAAAAGCCCAGGATCAAATGGCATCACTGGAGAATTCCATATATAATTTGAAGAGGAATTAACACTAGTATTCCTGAAATAATTTCAAAAATTTAAACAGGAGGAATCCAAGGTCATCCTATGAGGCCAGGATTACTCTAATACCAAAACCAAGCAAAGAATACAAGAAAAGAAAACTACAGACCAATATCCTTGAAAAATATTGAAAAAAAAAATTCTCAGTAAGATGCTAGCAAATTGAATTCAACAGCACTTTAGAAGGATTATATGTTATGACCAAGTGGAATTTATTCCTGGCATACAAGGATGATTCAACATATGAAAATCAGTCAGTATAATACATCTCATTAACAGAAGTGTTATTGGCATCCTGGGTTCTTGTACTCTGCCAGGACAGAATTCAAGAGAGATCACCAGACATAGCAGCAAAAAGAAAGACAAATATTTATTTAGCTTATGCATAAGGAAGTCAGCACTTCAAAAGGGAAAGGATAGGCTGTTCCTGAGGGTAGTCTGTGGATTGTTTTATAGGGCCTTCCAACAGGGAAGTGGTTAGTCAGGGCATGTATAGGAGGAGTTTTTCTAGCCCTTGCACAGTGGCTTTACCAGTTTCTTCATACATACATTGTGTGTAACATTAAGATTTTAAATCTCCACCCAGGTTGTAATTTTTAACATTAAAATTAGGAAAGAGGTAACTATAAGTTGAATCTAACTGCACATGTGGGGCCCTGGAAAAGTCTTTAGCTGCCTAAAGCAGCAACTTGTGGTTAATAATTTATTGGGTCTTTCGTTGCTGATTGGCTGGAAGTCAGGTAAGCTACAGCTTGAGTAAGAGGCTTTTGTTCTTTTTCTCTAAACTGCATCAAAACAAGAAACCAGCCAGCCTGCCTGTCTCAGAAGGAGGGCCGAAAACCATATGATCTTCTAATTTGATGGAGAAAAACTATTTGACAAAATTTAACATTTTTTGCATGTGAAAAACACTCAACAAACTAAGAATAGAAGGAAATTACCTCAACATAATAAAGACCATTTATGACATGCCCACAGCTAACATCATACTCAACAGTGAAAGCTTGAAGAGCTTACCTCTGAAATCAGGACGAGGAAAGAATGGTCACAGTTGCCCTTTCTATTCAGCCTAGTACCAGAAGTCATAGAGCTATTAAGCAAGAAAAGGAAATCAAAGGAAGCCAAATCAGAAAGAAGTATAAATATTTCTGTCCATAGATTAAATGATTTTGTATGTAAAGAAACTCTAAAGATTTCACGCATACAAACCTGTTAGAACTAATAAACAAGTTCAGCAAAGTTGCAGTATATAAAACCACCAATATCAGTTTTATTTCTGTATACTAATTCTGAGCAATCCAAAAAGGAAATTCAATTTCATTTATAATAACATCAAAAAAAGTTAAACACTTGGGAATGAACTGAAACCAAGGAGTCAAAAGACTTGTATACTTGTTTTATAGTCAAAATGTTGTTGAAAGAAATTAAAGAAGGCACAAATAAATGAAAGGAAACTCCATGTTTATTGATTGGAAAACGTGATATTGTTAAGATATTCATACTACCCAAAGTGATCTCTGTATTCTATCCAATTTTTATCAAAATCTCAACAGCCTTTTTTTGCAGAATTAGAAAAAATCATTCTAAAATTAATAAGGAATTTCAGGGGACCCCTAATACCCAAATAATTTTGAAAAAAAAAAAAGAATTAAAGTAGAGGACTCACATTCCCTGATTTGAAACAATGTTACAAAACTATACTAATCACAACAGTGTGGTACTGGCATAAAGAGAGTCAAGAAGACTAATGGAATAGAATAGAGAGCACAGAAATAAACTTTCATGTAAATGGTTATATGATCTTCGCAAGGATGCCAAGGCCACTCAATGGGAAAAATATATCCTCTTTAACAAATAGTGCCATGAAAACTGGATATTGACATTAAAATGATGAAGTTATTTTTGTGATGGTTAATTTTTCATGTCAACTTGACTGGACCACAAAGTGCCCAAATTAAACATTATTTCTGGGTATGTCCATGAAGGTATTTCTGGATGATATTAACATGTGAATTGGTAGGCACAGTAAAGTAGGTTGCTCTTCCCAGTGTGGGTGTGGCATCATTCAATGCTTGAAGTCCTGAATAGAATGAAAAGCAGAGGAAAGAAAGATTCATCTCCTACCTGCCTGCTTACTTGAGCTAAAATATTGTCCTTCGACTAAAATTTACGCCATCAGCTCCCATGGCTTTCAGCCTTCAGACTTTGACTGGAATTACACCAACTCCCCTGGGTCTCCAGTTTGCAGATGGCAAGATGGTGGGGCTTCTCATCTTCCACAATCATGTGAGCCAGTTCTTTGGAATAAACCTCTTTACAACTTATAAAAAAATTAACGCAAGATAGAGTAAGGACCTAAATGTAAGATCTAAAACTATAAGAAATAAGACATAGAGAAACAGCTTCATGACGTTGGACTTGGCAATAATTTCTTAGATATGACACCAAAAGCACAGACAACAAAAACAAACAGACAAATTGGCTACTCAAACTTAAACACATTTATTTATCAAAGAATACAACCAGGAGTTAAAACATAACCTATAGATTGGGAGAAAATACTTGCAAATTATCTATCTGATGAGTTACTATCTAGAATACATAAAGAATTCATACAACTCAACAATAAAAGCAAATCATATAACCTGAGTAAAAATGGCAATGGACTTGAATAGACATCTTTCCAAAGAAGATATACACATGGCCACCAAGTGTAAAAAAATGCTCAACATCACTGATCATCAGAATATTATAAATCATACCCACAATATCACCTCACACCCATTAGAATGACTACTAAAAAAACAAAATGATAATTTTTGGTGAGATTATGAATAAATTGGAGCCCTTGCGCACTGTTGGTGTGATGGTAAAATAGTGCAACTACTTTGGAAAATAGTATGGAGTTTCATTTAAAAATTAAGAATAAAATGACCATATAATCCAGCAATCTCACTTATGGGTTTATATCTAAAAGAACTGAAATCAGAATCTTGAAAATATATTTGCACACACGTTAATATCAGCACCATTCATAATAGCCATGATGTGGAAGCAACCCAAATGTCCATGGATAAATGAATGGTTAAGGAAAATACAGTATATACATAAAGTGAGATATTATTCAGCCTTAAAAAAGGAAGGAAATCTTGTCTATACTGCAACATGGGTAGAAACAGGTGTCAGAATGGTGATTAGAAAAGGCTGAGGGTAGGAGGAAAAGGAAAGTTATTTAACAAGATTCAGATTTGCAAGATGAAAAAGTTCTGGAGATAGTTTCACAACAGCATGAGCATACTTATCACTGTCACGTTGCACATTTAAAGTGGTGAAGGTGATAAATTTATGCTAGGGTTTTTCACAATAAAAAGTGAATATAAAAATGTGAGCACTTCTGCATCTAATAGCAATTAAATACAGACATAAATGGTAAATCAGTGATTCAGAAATACATCTAAGTTCAAAAATAGTCATTTTTATACAGTTCCAATCTACATAGCTAAATGTACATTTTCTCAAAATCCCTTATTTCAAACAGGTGGGGCGAAAATATTTATACTCTTACCTTAAAAGTTCATATATATGACAGAACAAAAATATTTTTATATTGTTTAACTTTTAGTAGGCTTCTGGCAATATTGAGAAAGTTGCTGGCTGTCATCGATCTAAAATTTCATAAACATAGCATTAAAATTTACCAGATATCAGAGAGTAGAAACTCTGGGAAGTAAAGAAAGAGGAAGAAAAGGGAGGAAAGAAACAGGAGGAAGAAACCCCTTCTGCAGCCAGCCTATTAACTGGCAAAATGCACAGTTTAATCATTAAAACAAGGAATCCAACCCAGGAGTCATGTGAAGTCATGTCCCTGTCATCTCTTAGTGTCACTGTATTTCAGTGTTCTCAATATTACCTGCGAGGGATTGCTGAAATGCAGCCTCCTGGGTTATCTTCAGTTGTATTGTATCAGATTCACTGAGGGGAAGGTGAGAAATCTGGTATTCTACAAACTCCCAAGATAATTCTTATACGTGCTAATAGTTGGGAATTACTGTTGATTCTCTTAGTTTAGGCTAATCTTCTTCTTGGACAATTTCTAAATATCTTGAAAATATTTATGTGTGTTGTACAGTTTCTTGTGGCTGTTGTAACTAGCTACCATAAACTTTGTGGCTTAAAGCAATGCAGATTTTGTCTCAACAGTTCCAGAAATCTGTAAGTGGTTACACTGGAGTGAGACTTTGGTGCCAGAATTTATTTCTTTGCCTTTTTAAATTTCTAGATCTGCATTTTGTTTTGTTTTGTTTTGGAGATGGAGTCTCACTCTGTTGCCTAGGCTGGAGTGCAGTGGCTCAATCTCGGCCCACTGCAACCTCTGCCTCCCGGGTTCAAGCGATTCTCCTGCCTTAGCCTCCTGAGTAGCTGGGATTACAGGAATGTGCCACCACGCCTGGCTAATTGTTGTATTTTTAGTAGATGAGGTTTTGCCATATTGGCCAGGCTGGTCTCAAACTCCTGACCTCAGGTGATCCGCCAACCTCGCCCTCCCAAAGTGTTAGGATTACAGGCATGAGCCACTGTGACCAGCCTAGATCTGCATTTTTTGATTCACATCACTTTCCTCCATCTTCAAAGCCAACGGAGTTGCATTTCAAATCTTTCTCTCTGCTGAGGTCATCACATCACCTTCTCTCTCTGCTGTAATAGAATGTTCTTCTGCCTCTTTCTTGTAAGGACAATTGTAGCTGCATTTCAGGCCCAGGACAAACTAGGACCTGGAAACCTTTGGGTACCATTATTGAGCCTACTACAGATGTGTTTATACACACACACACACACACACACACACACACACACACACACAGCAAAAGAGACTATAGTTGACTTTGGAGTCACTCAAAATACATACATGTATTATAATCTTCCATATGAATTTTAAGGTATTTATAGTGCCTTGATAAACATACTTTGCTTTGAGACAGAGGAGCTTTTTAAAAATTCCAGTTTATTACAAGAACAAGCGATGATAACACTGGTGGGCTGGGGGAGGTCCCCAAAAGCCGGTGGGACCTTGACCCCACCTGGTGTCCGGGTTCTTGACAAGATCACGAGAAGGAATTCAAGGATAAGTATGAAAATAGTGAAATTACAGAGATTTATTGTACAAGGAAAAGTACACACTCAAGAAAGGCGAGTGTAGGCATACTCAAGAGAGAGATGTGCTGAGATTTCTATCATTATGGCTTTCTTTAACCAAGGGGTAGAATATTCATGAAAATTCCTGCATAAAGGTAGAGATTTCTAGGAACTGTGATGTCACCCATGTTTACCCCAAATATAGGTTTCCCCAGAACGGTCATGGGGTGGGTAGGTTGCTGATTTTGTATATTAATGAGTGTGTAATGAGGTCCTAGGTGAAACCTAAGTCAAATCCAGTGCTGTGTTGGGTCCAGCCAGTCTTAGCCAGCTTGATCCACGCCCTGTTGTTCAGGTTCTCATCAACCCACAGCCTTCAAGTCATGTGAAACTGCTGCCTGGAATTTTTTTTGTTCACCTGTGACCACCCCGTATTATTTCTGTCTCAAAATATTTAGGGATGACAAAACTCCCCTTGTCTCAAGGTTTTTCAAGGTTTACTTTTCTCCTCAGAATCTCTGCAAGCTAGGTCTTCTAAAAATAGCAACAAACATAAAATTGATGCCTGGCATCAGTAGTTGTCAGAGTATGGGGACAATTAATGAGCCTGTCATAGGTCAACACCTATTTGATCATCTATCCACTTCTCATAAGTTCATTATTCTTTACATTAAATTACACTCAGAAAAATAAATTACAGTCGTTGTCTATCAGCAACCCTTGGTTACACTTGTTAGTTGGAAATAACAGGACTATTTTTTTAAAAGTTGTCTGAGTTTTGCAGTTACCTAATGGAGGTAATTAACTTCACTTTTTATCTGATTCCAGTAAAATGATTATGAAAACATATCACAACTGCTCTTCTATTAAGCTTTGAGATACATTTGAGTCCTTACAGTGTTCTAAATTTTGATTGTTTAAACAATTACAGGGAAGTCCACTTAGAGGGCACAGCAAAAAGGAATCATAGACTTTAGACGAATTCATTACTATTCTTACAAAGACCTGTTGGATTTCTGTTGTCAGCAAATGTCCAACTCATTAATATTGCACTTCTGTCTTCAGGAGGCAGCTGCTTCTTCATGAACTTCCTTGGAATTTGGCTGCAACACAGTACTATATTCTAGGACTCAACTGTCTCCACTGAAAACATTTTCTTTTGCATTGTGACTCCCTGATGGGTCTCCTTGTGTTTCATTTCTGCTTTGTATGACATCTACTGCAAATAGCTGTTTATGCTGTATTTTATGGTGTCATGCTTTCTCTTTGGTGTATTAACATCTTGAAAGTCTTCTATTAGCTGGTTTCTACTTTAATTAGTTGCCTGCCACTCACGTTTCTTGGAGTTACATAATCTCCAATAGGTAGTAAAGTAAATTATCTGGCACTTTTCTTTATGCCAATTTGTTTTAAAATGTATCTTAATAGTTTTTAGAGGGCATATATTATCATTAAGATAACATATCAATAAAGACTAAATATTCTTCCATGGCCACATAAAATATAAATATATAAACAAATATATCTTTAAAAAGTGAGGGAGAATAAACTAGCTCAATGCCAAAAAGAAATTGAGTCATAATTAAACAAGGTAAATGATAGGTGAGGAAGACTTTTGATAAATATGTAAAATATGATTTCGGGATTTCTTATTTATGCAACTGAAGTAACACCCATCTCATGTAATATTTACAAAGTATCAGCATTTTGCCTTAAAAATAGCAGGTATCAATAAAAATTAATTATGTCATATCATACCATATCATATAGAGGTGTATGGTTATTAATTTAATTCAACATAAATCTTTTTTGTGACTACTAGGTATCAGATCTGTGCCTACTATGTGACTGTACTGTGATCATGTATCATACTAATTTTAATTAACTCATTGCCTAAGAGATGAACCACAAATTTTGATTACACACATAGAACATGGTTTAGAGGAAGAAATTGAAAGGATCATTACATGCACTTTATATGCAGGGACCATGTTTTCTACAATAAATTAATTCTACCTCCCAACTTTCACTGTTGATGATGTTTTAAAAGATTGTTTCTCTTCTGGCCTCTCTGAAACACCCAAATACTGTTGCTCAGCAAATTTTATTACATTCTCAAGATTTTTAGGAAGCACTAGCCATACGTATAGGCAAATGCTTCATACACAAATTACTTAAATCACTCAAACATTTTGAAATACTGTGCAAATTTACATTTATCAAAGAGAGCCATTAAAATGTCTATAGAGACAGAGCCGTCTCGTGGAGTGGCTAATTCTGCCATTCTCTTCCTCAAATGAATCTAAATAACTTTTACAGGCTGCCACTTTCATTGTTACAGTGACTCCCAAATACTTTCCCACAGTATGTGATTTTGAATTATGCCCATCAATGATCTCCCTTCTATTTCCGCCCACAAAAAGCACAATAAGTGACTTCTATTGATCTTTGCTGAAGAATAAAATAGTGATCTAAAGAGGTTCTTGACAGTTAGCACAGTTGTAAAATATAGGCCCCTTCATCATGTGTCTTGTACATTTTGGAACCTAAGGAAATAGAGATTTTTTTATGTGTGTCTATAAAACTAAGAGCTTGATATAGGATTGAAAGGGTCATTACATAATTAAGGTTTTACAAAGAGCCATATAATATATGTACTGCATTCAAAACACTTTATAATGGTGTCTAAATGTTTGCATTGTTGCCACAACCAATGTTTTATAATAACTTAAAATGATTTAAATGGTGTAATGTAGGTGGTAAAACAGATAAAGTGCCACTGATGTGTTTTATAATATTATCTCTTATGTTCTTTGTTGTTAGATATAACATGGTTTATCAAATTTGATTAAAGTCATTAAAAAATGTAGACAAGTGGCTCAGACAATTGTTTTAACTCATAGAACTTCAACAAATTTTAAATATGACTAAGGTGTTAGAGGCAGCAAAGCAAGGCTTTAGGAACTCTGATTCTGCTCCATTCAGCCTGAGTTTAGTGTCTAGGCCTGACATTGTTAGCTCTGTATCTTGTGCAAATCAGTGAACATTTCTGTGCCTCTGTATTAAAATATAGAAAATTGAGATAATCAGATCTTATAGCATTATCATGGGAATTACTAATTTAAAACTTATGAAAGGCTTAGAGTATGACATATAGTGAGTACTCACTAAATTGCAACTTTTACTTTGAAAACTACAGATAAAATAGGCCTATGTCCTAAATCCATGTTATGTAGCAGCAGTTCCCAAGGCACGTTCAGATAATACCAAATGTGAAAAATATCATTAACATTAACAGAGAAAATCACATGCAATATTTATTCTAGTAAATTCATTTTTACCAGAATAAAGTCACATTCTAGTCACTATAGCTAATACAGTTTATGTCATAGTCTAAAATTAAGAAAGTTTTGCAAACATGACACTTAAGATACATTCACATATTAATATCTTACCACATTATTATGCCATCTTTTGAATTTGATTCTTCTCTTTTTTTTGGATTTGGAGGTTGGCAAATGAGGGCAAGAGGGGCTTTCTTTGAGACGGTGTTACAGAAAAGGGGTCCTGATCCAGACTCCAAGAGAGAGTTCTTGGATCTCACTCAAAAAAGAATCCAGGGCAAATCTATAAAGTGAAAGCAAATTTATTAGGAAAGTAGAGAAACAAAAGAATGGCTACTCCATAGACAGAGCAGCCCTGAGGGCTGCTGGTTGCCCATTTTTATGGTTATTTCTTGATGGTATGTTAAACCAGAGTTGGTATTCATGTCTCCTCTTTTTAGACCATATTGGGTAACTTCCTGACATTGCCATGGCATTTATAAACTGTCATGGCACTGATGGGAGTGTGGTAGTTAGGACAACCAGAGGTCACTCTCATTGCCGTCTTAGTTTCAATGCATTAGAGCTGGCTTCTTTACTGCAAACTGTTTTATCAGCAAGGTCTTTAAGACCTGTATCTTGTGCCGACCTCCTATCTCATCCTGTGACTTAGAATGCCTTAACCATCTGGGAATACAGCCCAGTAGGTCTCAGCCTCATTTTACCCAGCTCCCATTCAAAATGGAGTTGTTCTGGTTCACACGCCTCTGAAAATGGTGTACAAGTATGTTTGCTCCCCTTACTGAGGCAGATTAGAGGTTTTTCTTCATCAATTTATGAACCAACACAATCTGATTTGTATAACTGCTTTGGGACAGACTTGATACCCATGGATTTTAACATAGAATCTGAATACCAATCAATTCTTATATCCTGAATCATTATTTATTTAAAGAAATGAAAGATGGGCCAAAGGTTAAAAATTCTCCTTTTATCATTTTCTTTATAGTCAAAGCAAAAGGGGTGGTTCATCTACAGTGATTCTTTTTCAAAAAAGTAACGTCTTTGATGTTTAAGGGAGGAAACAAGCCTTCTGAAAACTACTATTCTCACTCCTCAGGAAAAAGAGAAAAGAAAAGGAAAAAAAAAAAAAACTAATCCAAATACTAGTCTTTTGAAAGAGAAAAATTCTTTTGGGTGTACTAAAGCCTATTTTACCATTGAATTTTGAACATATTCTCAAGTTATATTAGAACATAATGTATTTTCATTTTAGTGTTAGACCAAATATTATATTAAGTAATGCCTTTACCAATTCAGTTATGAATTCTACAGTCTATAATCCTCCTTTGTATGTTTTAGTAACTCAAAATCTGCTCTATTTCTTCTAAGAATAATTTTCTAATATTCTTCTTTTTCCACTAAAGCAGACTATTTCTTTTTATTGAAGTTCCATTTTGCAATGTTCATTAGATGTTGAATGTCTGTCAGTATCCACAAGTCTCCATGTTCCCCATCCTTTGTGCCTTTCAACTTTGATTTTCCTCAGTGCAAACACTTCCATATTTTTACTTTCCTATTATTCTTTAAGGACTTGAATGATGACAAAACCACTTTCGGAAAGAGCTGGGTCAGTAATATAAGGCATCTTTTATAAGATTCTCTACCATGCATAACAGAGCAAAACAGGAACCAAGAGAAAGCAAACTAGAGTTGTGTGAAATTGCTCATTTATTCTCAAATAGTTTTCAGTTTTTCATGAAACTGCTGAAAAATTCACAAATTGTATTCCAATGAGATGAATGTTTGTTTTCTAAGTTTTCATCAAAACTTTCGTCTTTGGGTACACATTGTATGTGCATAAGACATCCTGTTCCTATGTGTGTTGGTAGTACCTGCTTGTTCATAGGCATGAAAAATGAAAGAAGGATATTAAATATGTACAAACTGCCTGACTGGATAAGGAAAAATGCAAATAGTGCTGTGTGTAGTGAATACACACTGATGTGTGGGTGGGTGTGCACTTTTTCCCCTTTTCACAAGTCCAAAATAAAGAGACAAAGTTTAAAGATTTTTCTAATAGACCGTTTTTTCTTGATTTGTTCTTTTTACCTTTTCGGCTCATTTTATTGTGAGAAACCAATTTATATATCAGAATCTCTTCACTTTTATGCATAGTAAGGAAAAAATAATAATAAATGGTTCAGATGCTTTGACACTTTCCCAGCATTCTTAGTTTCAAGGTATAAAATTTCCTTTTGATGATAATGTAAGAATTCATTCATTCCCTGCTTCAAGTTGTAATTTTCTGAACAAATAACTTTAAATGTCATTGTCCCTGTATTCTATACTACGACAGCAAGTTTGAGGATGTGCTGGTTCGAAATACATATAGAGGGTACATTAAAATTGGTTTTCGTTTATATGCATTTAAATAATATTGAAGTACTGCTTAGTTTGGGTGAAGTAAATTATTCCCTCATATAACACTGACTGAGATATTTGCTATAAAATATTTTATATATTTGATATAAAATGCTATTTGGAGCCACATAAGTGATATTTCTTTCCTCCTCCCTTCCTTCTTTTCTTCTCTCCCTTCCCTTCCTTCCTCCCATCCTTTCTTTTCCTTTTTCCTTTCTTTTTAAGTTTTATTTTCCATTTCTTTCTTCACTGTCTTCCTTTCTTCTTTCATTCTTTGTATTTTTATCTTTTCTCTTTCCTTCCATTCCTTCCTTCTTTTCTTCCTCACACCCTCCCTCCCACCCTCTCTTTTTATCTTTTTCCGAAATCTCAAACCTTCTCATATTTGATCTTCCATCTTCACAAAAGGCCAGTCAGAAAACCTAAAGTGAAGTTGGGTAGAGGTAAAGCAGTAGGATATAGCGAGGTCTGTGGACACTTGGAGTCAGTGTGCCCAGCCTAAAAGCTTTAAATTGTAAGAAGTTTTATAATGCTCTGGGAGGTGTATTTAGCCTGCTTTATTCAGTTTGTAGTGCCATGCTAAAGCTTTGAAACTTTAAACAACTCTTTGTCTTGATTTCCTATACCTCCCATCTACCAATGGATTCATTTATATTCTTATAGGACTTTCATGGTTTTGCTTATTGACGATAGCTTGATAAGAGATTATCACAGTCACCCATATACCGTGTCTTCTCAGCATACACAAGGCATCTTTGTAAGCGTATGTGAAAGGTATTCTGCATTTTTTTTATTTGTGCTTTTAAGGAAAGGAATTGTGTGCTGTTTGTTTTTCATTGCTACTCTTTTTAGGTTTTTGAGAGACACATATGCCTTTTTGTTTTACCATCATATTTTAGAAGTACTTTCTGAATGTGAAAGTAATATAGTGAATGCTTTTAACTTAATTGTTCCTTTTCTTGTCTCTGCATCTCTACTTTTCATTTTAAACATTTTATTTATTGTATCTGTTTTGTAATTGCAGTAGGTAAGCTTGGAAGGGATGTATACAAGAGTTCTGTAAACCATTTGTGGTTCTGCATTTTACCAATTCTGGTAGCCATCTGTAACCAATATATGTATTTACATTCTTAACAGGAAAGCTTGAACAGATTCAGAAATCTCATAACTGTATCTGGCAAGGTAAGCACAGATGCTCCTAGACCTGTGATAGGGTTAGTCCCTATAACCCAGTGTAAGTTGAAAATATCATAAAGAGAAAATGCATTTAATACACCTATCCCACCAAATGTCATAGCTTAGCCTAGCCTCTCTTATATGTGCTCAGAACACTTACATTAGCCTTCAGTTGGGCAAAATCATCTAACACAAAGCCTATATTATAATAAAGTGTTAAATATCTCATGTAACTTATTGAATTCTAAACTAGAAGTGAAAAACAGAACAGCTGTATAGGTCCTCAAAGTATAATTTTTACTGATAATATTTATTACTTTTGCAACATCATAAAGTCAAATATCATAAGTCAAACCATCATACATCGGGGACCATCCCTTTAGTGTTCAGATTTTTCTGTGTTATGGTCTACCAATTACATGTGTTTTCCTATTTAAGGCAGACTCAACTAATTCAAATTTCTCAGGCCATCAAACAAGAATGTAAAGCCCCATTTCTTTAAAGGGCTTGAAGAAAGCACCAGTTATCATCCAGAATACCTTTTAGTTAAAGTGATACCTAAACTTTACCAGACTAATGAATTGAGACCATTTCATATGAATATTATTCTCTACCCCATTTATTTAATGCAGTATCTAAAAGACTGTACACTCTTCATCTGCGTGGTAAGAGGGTATATTAGATACACATCTATTCACAGCTCAAAGTCACTGTGGATTCATTAATAGCCCTTCTCATTGTAAAATAGTACATTCTGCAAGCACTTCACATGGCCTATCAATCAACCCAATTATATTTATGAAGTGTCCTTCATGTGTCCATCCCACAGTGAAATGTGGACTTCATATAAAAGAAGATACAATACATATTTAAAAGGCTAAATCAAACAAATTTTTTAAATTAAACCTTACAAATCAACAGTAATTTCAAAATTCTCATGCATAAAAGAATAGCTTCTTGAGTTGAAAAGCCGAGTGTGAAAGATTTTGTGATCTTAGAATCTTATTAGAATCAGACTGAAAGGTGGCAGGTGGAGGTCACTGATTGTAAATCGTGGCAGAAACTCTGCTGGAATCAGGAAATCTTTATATAACAGATCCGCACAGGATGGGTACAGAAAGAAGATTGTATGGTTAATAAAACATGCACACACACCTATGCAGTAATCCTAAGGTCAAAAGTATGATTTTAGAGCAAAGAAATCACTCTTTAAGTTTACCAGCATAGACTACATTTTAAATATTTATCCTGGAGAACCAATCAGTAGCAACCCAATTTTATCTATACTAAATTCAGGGAAATTTGAAGACATCCATGCTTGAATATCACACAGACAGTTATGCAAAACATCAAGCCGCTTCATAGGTCTGCAGGGACTGGAAAGAATATCTGAGTATCGTCTGCATACATATGACACTGCAGGCCACAGCATTGAATAATGTTATTCACTAAAAATATCTAAATATAAAGCTAAATAGGATTTGAAACAAGCCCCAGGGGAATCTGAAAGTAACTTGGCAAAGCATAAACCATTCCCTAAAGGAGCAAATTCTAAGGAGAATAGAGAGATAAAGAAACTATCCAGGCAACCCATGTTAATTCCAGAAAATTCAAAAACATAGAGTTATGTCAAAGAATGACACGGTGAGCAGTATTCCAACTAGACAAATAGCCTTAAAAGGGTACAAGAAAATACACATTCAGCCAACAAAATGTTCACAGACATTATGTTCCAATCTAAGTCTCAGGGCCGGTAGTGTGTATATTTAAAATGAGGTGCTAAAATAATATCGTAAAAAATTTCAAGCTATAATGCCTCTTTTTCTAATAATTAATAAAAATTTTAAATTGTTGGTGATGAAGTTAAAACAAAAGAGTGCAACTGTCTAGTGTTTCAGATTCTATTAAATGTGTTTTCCATAATCTTGAGGCATTTATTTCATGCCACATTTTAGGGAAAAAAATCTCTATATATGTATGTTATATGTCTATTAATCTAGATCACAAGGTTTTGATGATTCTCTGTAAAGAACTTAGAATTCTTAAGGGAAGAAGAATGATATTGCTGTTATCATTATCATTATCCAGTACTGTAAAAGTCATTTGGTAAATCATCTTTCCACGTGCCAAACCAGCCATCACATTTTTTATATTTTATTCATAACTGTTTGTCTTGGAGTATGTTAGGGAGAAGATTGGTCTATGATTAGGCCATCTGCATTTGCTAATTGCCACTTATCCCCTATCCTATATGGAAGTCAGACTCCTAGCTTCCCACAGAAACTGGGAGATAGAGGTGCTATCTTCTTTGATGATTACATTTCAAAGGATGGCTCCCAGGTCCTTGACACAGACATTCCTGAGTTGTGAGACTGGCAAGAAGCTAGGAGATGATGTATGTCTCAAAGAGGCAGAGAAAACTGCAAGTTTTCTAAAGGCTCTAAGAAAAGGGAGGTCAGGGACCTAGAGTCAGGAAGAGGCCTGGCTAAAGTTTAGTCAAGCTGTGGAGAATGTGCAGGCTGTCTTGGTCAACCATCTGCATCTCAGAAAGCACCACTGAACTGCTCCAGAAGCTTCTCTTTTAGAATGGTGGCAGCTGAAAGTTTTCAAAATAAATCTTGATTAACAGGATAAAGTTATCAATTTCTATTGAGGAATTAAACAGCTACCATTACAACATAGAATAATAGAAAAGTATGGTTGTGCATATGAATGTGCTTAGCGTAATGAAACAAAATCATATTTAACATGATGGTAATAATGATCAAAAATGAATAAGCCTTATGTGCTTCTACCAACATTATATGAAATTAAAAGATGCTAATAGAAGTATTTTCACACTTTTACTTAGGTTATGAATCATCTGAAGTCAATAGTCATGAATATGTTTTATAATTTTAGAACTTTGCAACTTTGTGAGGTTTAGAAGAGTGAATATAGTGCCGCATAGATGTGCTACAATTACCTGTCTATATTGAAGAAGAGAAATCAATTCTTGGCTACAATTAGTTTTATATGAATACTGCCACACCAGTGGGCAAAGTGAAACCCACCAGATTGATTTTCTTTGCCCTGAATTCTTCATAATACAATATTCATACCTATATGCTCTGAGAAATTTGGCAGGACACACCTGAATTAATATACCTCAATGCTTCTCTTTGATGGCTACTAAATTAGAAATTTAAACAACGTAATAGAAAGAAGTCTTTAGTGATAAACAAACTGTGTTGCTGTGGGCAAGCTCAAATCCTTTTTACTTCTTTCCCTGGAAGCTGTGCTTGCCTGTAAGCTTCCCACCTGGCCGCTCAGGCTCTCCCTGGGAGAGGAATCTTACTCCTTCCCAGAGAAAACTCTATTCAGTTTTAACAGCTTTGTGTAATTTCCTCTTGAAAGAAAAACTAAAACTTGTTGGGAGCTTTTTCTAAAGTCGCTGCAGGTAGTTAACAGTTTGGTTAAAAATAATTAAGCCAATTTGTTAATATGAAACTTAAACTCCTTCATACAGAACACTAAGTTCACAGGATAAAAGAGATTGCTTAAGTGGAAAGTTCTTGAGGGAGGCTTGGAGCCAGACCCAGCATGAGGTGCTTTATTTTCTGCTGTAAATCTTCACACTTCTGCACAATTGTTGGAAGCCAGTACCTCTGTGGGTAGTTTTTGCTTATTTTTTCCTCATGTCACTGTCCTTACTGGGAGTACCTCTAGTTGCTCCTAAGCAGATACCCTACAGCTAGCTCAAAGCATTAACAGAATGCAGAGTGAACCGAATGCCGTGTGACAGATGCCTCCAGAAGAAACAGCCAAGGTAGGAACAAAAGACAAAGAATAGCTAGGATGCACTGCGCTCGCCACTAATCAAGATGGAACTGAAGTGAATTCCCCAGAATAGGGAAACAGCTCATTCAGTTGTGTTAGTCTTATTTATACTTCTGAATCATCTGAAGTAAATTGTTTAGCTCTCTTTAGTCGTAAATACTTGTCAGTAAATAGAAAGATGTTTGGTTTTGAAATAGTGTCATTTGTTAACTAAGATATTAAGATGCAAAGTTTCTTCTTGTAACTAAGCATCTAGTTCGGCCTCAACAACTGATATGCGTATATGCAGATATGTTTATATATATTATATTTATTCATTCATTTTTCCATTTAGTGCATATTTATTGACTGCTTTCCCTTGCATCAGGCACACTGCACCTGGCACTACGGATATTGAAGTGAGACAGAAACCCACATGCTCTTGTCCATCCAGCCATCAGATTAAAGTAATAAATTCCATCATGGTGATTGTTTTAAAACTGTTGGTTTCAGTTTTAATAAATTTGCTCTTTAGTTACAAGTCTTCAACTAACTTTTCTTTGTGCATAGAAGGGTATTCTTTGCCAATCTGCACATAATAGGTCCATCAGCAAGCATATACTGTTTCTTATAATGAGCATGTCACCAAGATGGAGAAGTTTCTCAACAGGACTGTATGCCCCTATGTGTCTGCCTGTCTGTCCACACTCATATACGCATGGTTAGAACCATCTAAAATGTGCCTATAGAGTAAAAACAATGGAATTTCACATAGGCTTTTGAAATCAAACATAAATTTTAAGCAAAAAGTCTATAAAATACATGTTACAACATTTATATGTAGATATTATATTCAACAGTAAAATGGTAATTAAATGACTTGTATATATATATTCAGAAGTATTTCTGACATAAGCTATATTTATACTCAAAGATTAACCCATTTTTAGAATAAAATAATGCTGTACTGTTACTGTTGCAATAATACTGTTACTAATATATCAATTTCTAATGTATCAAAATATATTCTTCTACTCTAATAATTGATAAATAAATTTTAAAACCTCAATGTTTATCTTAAAATTCACCTACAAAAATTTTAATATTAAAGACAAAGAAAATACTTCATTGAATGTGATTGAAAGAATGCTCATATGTGGAGGAAAACAGAGCACCCTGGAAAAATATTTTCGTTCCCTCTCTTGCCTATGGTTTATATGTCTCAATTTAGTAAATATTAATTTTGAAACCCAAAAAATATATGGTGGCAATTTCGAGTGAACAAATCTGGCCTAATCATTACAGAGTTGGATGTAATATATCTGGGGAAATTCATGGAATATAACCATTCCATGAATGAATAGATGAAACAAATCCTCAATGTGAAACAGTATTGGGATTTCTAAATAAGTGTTTTGTCCAAGAACTCTACATTGAACAAGTATATCTTCTGTTGATTTAGTCATTGCAGCACATCCAGAGACTAAGATAATTAAGGGACACTTTTTTTAAGTTTATATTTCATCCACAAAAAAAAAAAACCCAGCTAGATTACAATTATTTTACAATCCATTTATTCTAAATGTGTTTTTAGTCTTTGAAACTGTTTCAAAACATTTCTTTTAAACTTCTGCCTTATACGTCAGATTAATTTTTATTTCTTTGCCATTTATTGTTAGCACTCCAACAAAATAAAGCACCCCGTTGTTTATTCTACCCCAATAATTGGAAAGCATTTATTTAACACACACTGTGTACGTAGCGTTCAAGAGACTGTATAAAAGAAATAACACAAGCCCTGACCAAATGTGCAGTCTTTTTGCGGAAATTTAAAAACGTAACTGCACATCTGAGCCAAACACAACATGCACAGAACCATAATACCAAGTAGCACTATGCCATTAATTAGCAGCTATTGTTTTGTTATAATACAAAGGTGTTTATTGTGCACACCACTTTTTACTTAATGCCGAATGATAATAAAAGAATGACCTGGTTCTGTCCTTAAAAAGTCAAGTTACAAAACACATTAAAGGTGTAGTACTTAAGATATCACTTAAGCAAACCCCTCACTACCCTGATGGAAAAAAACTGATTTATGCATAAAATAGCACAGGAGAAGAAAATTTACTTACACTGTGTATACTTGTAATCCCAAAAATGGTGGCTGTGGGGTAGAGCCAACTAGCTATATACAAGGATTCCAGAAATAATTTTATTTTCACACAAAGTAGATGAAAATTCCCAAGAAGAAGACAAAGGCTGTGCATTAATCTATACAAGGAAATAAATACAAATGCAAGAGATTTCACCAAAAATATAATGCCAGTCACACAACTGATCATGAAAACACTGAAATCCATCAGATAAATGAAAAGAATTATACAACATGGGAAGTACAAAAGATTAATTTCTTGTTATTTATCAAAAAATGTTAATGTTCATGAAATTAATGAAGTATTTAAGTATCATTTACTTATATATGATAGTCACAATTAAATTCTATTATATGATACTCAGGCTCTTAAGAGTTTATGACATTAGCAATCATTTAGTGATAAAGTATAAATATGAAGAATTTCTGAAGGAGCTAATGCAACATTTTTTTGCCAAAAAATAAAAAATATTTGTATCTTACATCTTAGCAAATCTTAGAAGCTGCTTTGAAGAAACCATTCAAAATTTTAGGCATGAAGACAAGATTGTGATTTTACTTATATTAGTACAAGCTTGGAAATATAAAAGAAAAACTAATTAAATATTACAACTTAAACTATACAATAGAAATTGTATATTATGCACCCATTAAATATTTGTTTAGACATTTCAAAATGTGTATAGTTATTGTTTCTAAATAATAGGGATTATGAATGGATATTTTTCCTCCTCCTTATATTTCTTACCTTACAAAAATGCCTTCATTGTATGTGCTCCTTGTAGAAAAGTCAAAAATGAGAAAATAATAAAGTTAGGTTGAGTGCAGTGGCTCATGCTTGTAATTCCAACACTTTGAGAGGCCAAGAAGGGCAGATCACTTGCACTCAGGAGTTCAAGACATGCCTGGGCAACATGGCGAAACCACGTCTCTACAAAACATTAGCCAGGTGTGGTGGTGCACACCTCTAGTCCTAGCTACCCAGGAGGCTGAGGTGGGAGGATCACTTGAGCCCAGGAGATGGAGGCTGCAGTGAGCCATGATCAAGCCACCACACTCCAGCCTGGGCGACAGAATAAGACCCTGCCTCACATAATAATAATCATCATTATAATAAAGATAAATAATTTTGCTAACTTTGGTATGTAAAATGATAAGTGATATTGAATGAATTATTAATAGGGCTGTGGATGAAGAACTGAAATGTGGAGGGGTATGGCTGAAATATCCAGGTTAAATTAAAGTCCCATTGTAATAGCTAACATACTAGGTTCTAAAATGTGGGGTTACAGTATAAAGGGTTACCTGTCTCTGTTAGTATGTTTTATGGTGACCCCAGGTCTCATAAAGAGATCATAGAACCAATGTAAAAGATCATTGCATCACTCCCAGTGTCCCTCTAAAATATCAGAAACATTTACCTGCATTCACTTTCAGACGTGTGAGTTAATGACATGTGAGACTAGCTCATGCAGATTTTCTAAGATTCTGTGCTTGAAAATGGCAATGTGTGGGCAACAGGATATTCTCCACTAATTATTCAGATATTTCAACACTTTCAGCTCTTTCTCTGATAAGGCCTAAAGCGGTTGGGTATATATTAACAGTTTCTGGCAGCAGTTTGCAAGAAATATTACCATTTCACTACATTAGGTATTTTCATGTTAACATTTTATATTGTAAAGCTAACTATAATTTGGCTGATAGCAAAAAAAAGCAGTTATTATTTGAAAATTTCACTTATAATTTTGTTTATTCACAAAATTCATCTTTGTTAAATAGCATAAAGTGACTATAAAGACATTTCTTATCTATTTAAATAACTTTTATCTCTCTAAGCAATCAACCTATCATGAGCACATCAACAACTGAACTCTTTATTTTCTGGATAGTCAAGAAAAATTAAAGAAATATCTGACCTGTGTCATTTGCATTAACAATATCTGCCATGCCTCCTAACGTGTGGGAAGTGTATTCATTTCCTTATAAAACTTCTTTTTAACCCCTTCAAATTAAGTTGACATTAACAGTTGATGGTAATGTTGTCACCAAAATGTCAACATTTGACCCAACACCCTGGTGTTTTCTCTACAACAAAAAGAGAGAATTCAACCTGGAAAAATATTGAAATTCCAGCCGGAAGAATGCTTAGAATCTACTTTTCACAATATATACTTTCAAGTTTGCCTCAAGAGTAAAATGCCAATAATGCAAACAAAAACGGTCGAAGTATTATTCCTTTTTTTTCTTTTTGTAAAAGAATATGATCAGTAATTGATTTAAACATTTGGATATAAATCAGCCAAATTGCTACTTTGTGTCCAACTAAAAGAGTAGCTAAGTCTCTGACAGCTTTCTATATATAGCTTTTTCCACAAACCCAATAAACTATAACCAATATGCATTTATTGTTATTTCATTAGCACCAATTTGTTTGAAGTCAAAAATTGCATCTGCAGTATGTTGTAGCACCATTTGCCTGTTTGTGTTAATCCCAGTTAAAAATAAATATTAAACATTTCTTAAAATATATTTTCTTTAAAATTATTTAATTAATTTAATTATTCTTTATTTATTCAGCCAGTAATTATTTTGTAAAAAATTCAATTTTGCCCGGTGGTTGTAGTGGAGAGCGAAGAAATGCAAAATGAATGAGATAAAGCCCTTTCATTGACAAGCTCATAAAGCAGGGATGGGGGAGGCAGATTACAATGTACTAAATTACATGCAAGCAATATTCACAGAGTGCTCTAGGACCTTATATCCTGAGGATGTCGAGAGTATCCCCAGGGAAGGGAACACTTTAGCTTATCTCAGAAGATGAATAGGGCTTTTCTACAGGCAGAGAAGAAGAAAGTGGAGGAGTTTGATAGCAAAGGGGAAACCTTAAAAGAATATGCTATATCAGGGAAAAGTTAAAACTTGAGCATGGTTGGTATACAGAACACTTACTTGATATTAAATGATATAACTGCCTTTACGTTGGGCTGTTTTATATAGGAATTAGAATTGCTTCTGTTTTCTAAAAGTAAGGCTATCTGGTCCTATTAGGACCTCTTCAAATTGCTTCAGGAGAAACTCTTCCCTTCATTCAATGTGTTGTGGCCACACATTTCTTTGGAAATACTACTTAAGTTCATGAAGCTTTTGAGATTTTAAGCTGGCTGTTTCTTTTGATTGGAACCCTATTCTTCTGACTGCTCACATTTGGTTCTTTCTCATCATTGAATCTCAACTTACAAGCCATCTCAGTAGCAACTATATTACTCTTTCTCACATAACCATACTGCATTTTCTTCATAGCAACCATCCCTTTTTGAAATTTTCATGTCTTTTTCTTATGTACCTGTCTATTGCTTGTTCTATTTACCTAATTAAGGATGTAAAATTCTTAAAGCCAAGAAACAAGCCTATTAATACACCTTAAAACTGTCACATACAAAGGAGAGTTAGGCACATAGTAGGAATTACATAAATTACTTAAACAAAATAGTGAATGATACAAAAGGAAAAACAAATGCAATGTATACATTCTAAGAGCAGTCAATCAAATAATAAGTGCATTTAATATGTCAGCAATCAACATTGCATTCTCACCCAATGGTTTCTTAAGATTGGACTTCATCAAGGAGCACATGGTACAAGAGAATGAATAGACCATGGGAAAAGAGAAGGATGTCCTACATTTTGCAAATGTGGTTAAATGAGTCAATATAATAGGTGTATTAATATTTATTTTCTTTTACTTGTACCCAATGGTGGATGAGCCCTGGTGATGCTGAGTTTATATTTACTTTATCTGTATCACGGAATATATGTAAGATTCAAATGAGAAATAAATGTAAAACTATCATAAAATGTAAGAGATTGAATTTTCTTGCCTTCCTGTAGTAAAAGAAATAAAATATAGATCCTTCTGTAATAGAAAGGAAAACAATTTAAGATACCAATTAAATAGACTACTACTGCTATATTTTCCATTACCGTCTGGTTCTTCTCAGTCTATGAATTTAGTCAGAAAAACAATAAGTAACAGAATTATAAGAAATAGCTCTTTTGTTGATCTTCAGAAAAAATGATTGTATCATGATGAAAACTGTTCTTTTTTAAATGTCACACATAATTGTGCATAGCCAGAGTAAATGAGCCAGTAAATGGGCTGGCATTAATAATTATACTGACATGCATGCAATTTCAATATTGACTAATAAGATGATTGATAATTTTCAGATAATTAAATTTAAAATTATGAAAGAACTTTAAATAAGTGTGACTTGTAGATTTTATAATGTTTAAGTACATGCTAAATGTAGCAATAAGTTAGTTCATCAGTAAAATTTTGTAAATAAATATGCAAAGTAAAACAATTTCAACAAGAATATTAGTATCATAGGGCTTTAAATGTCATTATTTTTTAAAATAACAAGTATTTTTTATTACCCTTGTTTTTCATTTTGCTTGACTTCATACTTCCATTAAGCTACAGAATTAATTAAGCTTTTAATCCTACTTACAAAAGCCTTTCCGAAGCTCTATCAATATGAATTTTGAAACAAATCAAGAAAACAGCCTAGAATTTTTTAAGCTAGAAGAAGAAAAAGAAATAAAGGGAGAAAACAGCCACATCCAGGGGGACTCTAAGAAGTTATAAGTATTAAATGTGATGTGATATCCTGGACGAAATCCTGGAACTGAAAAAGGATAATAGGAAAAAACTGAGGAAATCCAAATACATTATGGACTTTAGTTAATTTTAATGTATAATTATTGGTTCATTAATTGTGCCAAATGTACCATATTAATGTAGAGTAAACTAGGGGCACATATGAATTTAGTACTATCTTTGCAACAATTTTGTAAATCTAAACTGTTGTAAAATTTGAAGTTTATTAAACACATATAAGAGAAAAAACTACACGTGAATTTAAAAATCATTCTAATGCTGTCTACAGGTCAAAAATAGGAATTGTTTACAAGCAAATAACATTGGAACCACTTTGCCAATGGATAGCAGGCACATACTATTAGAATTTTGAAAACTAATATAATACTTTCAGCTTCAAAAGCTACCAACATGCATGCACATACATTATATGTTAAATATGTTTCTATAAGGGCCCTAGATTGCCCCTGCTGAGTTATATACCATATGATTTATCCAGACCTGGGCTTCAACTGATTAGATTAGGTGTATAAACCTGATCAAGGAAAATTGATCCATATTCTGGCCAGTGAAGTAGGGCTGCGACCTGGTTCAAAAATACAAGCAGAATCAGAAAACTCCCCTCTCTCAGAGAAAAACTTGACTATGAAATAACAGATGATATTTGCCAGTTTTCAGTAGTGGCAAAAATAATGCACCCTGTGTTGTCATGATGGGAAAGAACCTGGGGTAATCATTATGGGAAATGAATGAGAAGAGTAATCAAGAGAACCTAAATGAAAGAAAGAGGAAAATGAAATAAATTGAACAAAGCAGCTGGGCATCCACAGAGATGAGAAATGGGAAAGAAAGAGAGAAAAGGAAACAATAAACAGACTCTGCCCTTGAGAGAACGGCGTCTTCTAATAGCTCTCCAGTTTTCTCCTTTGGACTCAGTAAGGTCTGGCTGTATTTTTATTTCTGTCTTGGACTCATTTTCTTAGAATAAATCCTTCATTTCTGGAGCAAGTAGAAGTTAGCTCCTATATCTACAGTAAAAAAAAAAAACAAAAAAAAAAACCACCTGAGACATACTTCAGATTACACAAGCCGCTAGCACCCCCAATTAAACCTTCTCTGTAGCTGTCATGCTTCTTATTTTCCACTTTCACTAGCTGTTTCTGGCTTCTCTCAGAACCAAAATGACATTATTTCCAATATTTGATCAAAGTCTTTAAAATGCTGTTTACACTTGTAACATTACAGTGGTTCAAAAATTATACTATCCCCTATTCCTTGAATTATTTTTAAATAATTCTGTCAGAAAACAACTTCCTTGTTACCATGTATCTTGGTGTCAAAGATAAAAATCACAAAGCTGTAGGCTTGTGTAGTGAGCCCTCTTCAACATTATCAATGTGAAGATTAAGTACATTAAGTGATTACGTTTAGTCCCTAAGTCTATGCTTATTAATGTTTTAAAGATTTTCAATAAGAAGATAGAAAAATAAACACAAGATAAGTTGATAGACATCAATCTCATCACAATAAATATGAATGTATTAATAAAATCCAAAAATGGTCCAACTGCAAACACTCCAGCTTTGTACTATTTTCACCAGAACAATAGAGATACAGCTAGAGTGAAAGGAGAAGATACTCCACTTGTAGCAAATAATGTCAGCAGGAACTACTTCAAATATAATCTCTCAGTTTTTCTTAGCAACTGAACACTGATTTTCTTCAAATGGCACTTTGTCAAACTTAAAACTGCATTTTCCAGGCTGCCTTGTGGTAGGTGTAGCTAATGAAGCATAAACTGTAGCTTCAAGGAACTCTCTTTAATAGAGGATCAGTCAATTGGAAGGAAGACCTATTTTGTACTTATTCCCATTTTCCCTTCATGATGTCTGGAATGTGAACATGAGGTAAAGTTAAAAATTAAAGCATTGTGCTAAAAATGACGTAAGAAAAAGAGATAAGGAACTTTGTTCCATGGGCTGTGATTTCTGAGCTGTCTCCAGACTTCTTTTATAGAAGAGAAAAAAAGCAGCCTTACAGTTCAGTTTGGTTGTTTGGTTACATGTAGCGGTACTAAATCCTGTGTGGCATATCACAGAAATAATAATCAAAAGAATGCTGGTGTGACTAATTATGACCAGATTATTTCAGTAAGCTATGGAAGATTAGTAAGTAATCTCTAAAAAGCAGTTTAAAATGTTATGCTTTAGATTCTGTGGGTCAGTAATTCAAACAATGCATCAAGACCACCTGTCTCTGATTCTCAGTGTCTGGGGCCCTAGCTGGAAAGATTCAAAGTCTGGGGTTGATTCAATGGCAAAGAATGGATATCATCTGGCTGTTGGCCAGAAAACCTGCATGTGGCCTCTCTGTGTAGTATCTCATGTTCTTTAGTTAGGGCTTCCTCACAAGATGGCAGCTCAGTAGAAACGTTATTGCCCTTTACGATCTAGTTTCAGATGGCACATAGTGTTACTTCCCCCTTAATCACAAGTTTCCCAGGTTCAAGAGGTGGAAACAAAGACCCATCTCTCAATGGAAGGAGTGTCAAATCATATTGTAAAAAGAGTCTATAAGACAGGAGATGTCATTGCAGTCATCTTTCCAAGATAGAAACTTCCACACAGAGAAAATAGATAAATAAGGTTACAATGTAGTCACGAAATATTCAATTCACTAGGAAGATATGTAATTTAAGTCTGCATACATAAAATAATATAGCTTCAACATATGTGAAACAAAACTAATGAAGACCACATGAAAAACTTGACAAACCCAACATCATAATAGAAGTGTTTAATATCTCTCAGTATAATTATAGATCAGATAGAAAAATTAATCCGTAAGAATATCAGAGATGTGAGTAACACAATTAACAGGATTTTTTAAAATGACATAGATATAGGGAATAAACACAATTGTAGAGAATGAATTCTTTTTCAGAAATTTTAGGGAATGAACATTTTAGGGAATGAACTTCACAATTTTAGGGAATGAACTTTCTTTTCAAAGACTGGACACATACCAGGATATAAGGCAATCTCAACAAATTTAAATGAATCTGTATAACTCACATCATGTACTCTAATTGCAAAGTAATTAAGCCTGAAGTAAATAACACAAAGGGAGTTAAAAAATGAGGTGTCACCAGGTTATAAATTTATAATACACCCATACTTTAGAAGTATTCATTGGTCAAGGACAACATTCTTTAGAAAAATTAAAAATAACTGAAAAATAATAAAATATCACATATAAAAATTTTGTGATTCAGCTAAAGTGATATTTAAAGAAAATGTATACACTGAAAATCTTCTGGTGCAAAAGAAGAAAGGACAGAAATTAGGAAGATAAGTCATCTAACAGATACAAGAGACAATAATACAAGATACAACACGATACAAGAGACTACACAATAAAAACATAGAGAAAGAAATAAAAATGATGATAAAAGAAGCAATTGGTGATTTGCTATATAATATTGCTATACAATAATATATAATAAATTATACTTATATAATAAATATATATTTATATAATATTTATATATTTTATTATAGATATATATTTATATAATATTTATATATTTTTATTATAGATATATATTTATATAATATTTATATATTTTTATTATAGATATATATTTATATAATATATATAATAAAATTATATATAATATATATTTCTATAATATATAATACATAAAAATATATATAATAATATATAATAATATAGTGGGAAAGATGTAATGAATCATTAGAATTGTAAAAACTATTATAAAATCATCAACCTGTGCCAAGATTAATACAAAAATACAATTGCAAAAGTTATCTAACACGTGTGTGTGTGTGTGTAAGAGAGAGGGAGAGATGGGGAAGGAAGGATGGATGGAGGAAGAGAAAAAAGAGAAATGAAAAAGGGTATCTATAGATACAGCAGAAATCAAACAGTAAATAAGAAACTTATAATTTGATAGCAAAAATTTAGAGAAAGTTAAGCAAAATAAACTTATAAAAATATATATTCAAGAGGATATATAAATCTGAATAATTCTATAACCGTTAAAAATTAAATTGTTAAAAAAATCACTCCACAAAAATCACCAGGTTCATATATAAAATGTTACTGAAAAACATTACAGAATACCTAAATGATGATATATCATTTCTCCTTAAATATGTCTATTGAGTAAATTAAGTTCTAATTAAAATCTCAAGGTTTTCATGTGTGTTCTTTTATCTTTCTTTGAGACAACTTGGTATGTTGATTCAAAATGTTAATGGGAATAAAAAGAATCAAGAATAGCCAAGAGCCTCCTGAAGAAAACAAACTGGACAAAATTTCATTAACAGCTAGCAAGATTTACATAAACTAAAGTAATAAAATAAGAATGGACCTGGACACAAGAAGAACAAATTGACAATGGGGCAGACAAAATACAGCATTACAAATCACTGTCAAAGAATGGGCTATCTAACTGATGCTGGGACATTTGGCTATTTACATGGGAAGAACTGAATGCCTATCTCATTCATTCATAAAATTTAATTTCCAAAGACAATAAGAAACTCGATATCACTTCAGAATATAAAAATTTCTAGCTACAAAATCCAAACCATAAAGAAAATATTGATGAAGTCTAATAATTTGAGAATTTCTATTAACCAAAAGATGCTAAAAAGAGAGACTAAAGAGAAAAATCTGTAAACTGTGGTGTTTTGGCAAGTTATATGCAAAGGCTTAGTATCTACACTAGATAGAGGACTACTACAAGTAAACACAAATAACTTGGAAGAAGAAAAGGGCAGAAATCTTGTTCTTAGAAGAAAATAAATGGCCTTTAAGCATTTGAAAATATTATCAACCTTATTTGGAAACAAAAAAATACAAATTAAAACCACAATGATATTGCCACAATATGGGCAAAAAAATTTAAAAATGCACGTCCAATTTTAATATGAATGAAGAACAACAGGAAATTTCATCTGATAATTCTCATACAAAGCTGGTAGAGATATTAATACATACAACCTATTTTGAAAACAGTTGAGCATTATATGAATGAAGTGGAAGATCTATAAACTCTAAGAACCACCAATTCTACTTGCGTGTGTGTGCCAAGAAATAGATACAGAAATTTTTATAGTAGCATTGTTTAAAATAGCAGAAAAAGACAGTAACCTAAAAGTCTGTTCATCGTAACATGGAAAAATAAAAATGGAACATGGAAAAAAAAACGCACTATACAGTAATGTTTATTACTGAATTACAACCACATATTATCATGACTGAATTCAGCAAGTCAAAATGATTTTAAAAAGCAAGTCATAGGAGAGTATATACAGCACAATCTGATTTATATCAAGCCAAAAACATGTGAAACCAAATGACATGTTATTTAGGGATAGCTACATACATGGTAGAACTATAAAGAAAATGTGGGGAATAATATATATAACATTCATATTGGCAGGTACCTGTGTGAAAGGGTAGCAGGGAATATCCTGGGGAAGGGGCTTACAGAGGCTACAAAGTTCTTAGTGTATGGATTGCTATTTCTTTTTTTTATTATTCTTTATGCCTTACAAATTTGCATCAACCAAGTATTTTATTATAAAAATTATATTTGCCTCAAGGCATCAATAATTTCATTAAAGTAATGGCTTGTGTTCTCACATCAGAAATATACCCTTAATGAAATTACCAAATCAGTACAAATTTACCTGCTTCCTGGTTTACACTTTCCTACTCAGCTTTTACATCAGTTTTCACAGAATATGCAACTAATAATAATTGAAATTAAAGCAAACAATTTTCTATTTGTTTTTGATAACTTCGTATTCCTCTGAATTGAAACAATATAGACATAAATTCTAGAAAATACATGCAACATTATATACATATATAGACATTGTTAAAATTAGGGATCAGATATATACAATGTTTGAAATATGGTATAAAGTATACAAATATAGAATATTTTATAGAGTATATAATTATAAAACATTAAATAATGCAAATATATACTCTCAACACAAATATGTATACAATTTTTGCAATACTGTTTTGGTTTAAACAACCTGTCGATAAGATTTTTACAATCCCTATATCCTGGGAATACAAAGTATGATGCACTTTTCTAATAGACTACAATGTATTTTTGTCTGCAGAGAACATGATTTTATATTTATGAAATAACAAGAAGGAATTGCCTTTTCTTTCATCTCTGTTCATCATTTTTTTTTTTCATCTAGAGGATGGCGAGTATAGTTAGTCCTGATAATAGAAATTATGGGAAAGCTAGAAGTGAAGTGGACAGTGCAGTAGTACTAGCTAATCTCACATACCAGCCATAGATGAAGAAAAGACTGGTACTTTAGAACTATAGTCTGTTAGCTGAGCAAGTTGGAGCTGATGGGGGACTAACAGCATTGACATAAGCAGGTCAGAGTGCTCTGCTAGGGCCTTCCAAGTTGTAACAAGGAATTACATGAACGGGGCCACACGCCCCTTCCAGAGCAAAGATAGGGGCTAGAGAAATAGCCCACAGCAAATAGACTGTGAATCATTTTTACCTATTGCATCTAAGTAAGCTAAGAAATAGTCATCCAGATCTTTTCTACTGAAAATATTCAGAGCCATAATTAAAACAGAAAAGGAATAATTGCTGTCCTTCATTAAAACCTCAAAGGATTGAAAGCGATGGAATACTGGCAATGATATTTATTTATTTGTTTATATGAATACTGAAAAGAAAGAATTTAGGGCAGAGTTTACCAAATTAATGTATCTTGGATAATAATAATACTATAAGTCAATATTTAAAAATACAGGGGTTTAAAGGCCACATAAGTACATCCAATTGGAACTTTGAGGACATCTTCAAATATTAACTCGAGAATTTCTGTGGTAAAGAAACATATTTGCTTTTTCTAAACCAAGAGTGAAAATTAACTTGACAAGTTTTTTTCTCTATAATACCGACTATTTACAGAAATGGCATTTAACTATTTGGTTGGTCATTTGGTTTATAACCAGAGATATATAAAAGACTTGAGGCATGGAGAAGTTTGTAAGAGTCTAATTTTTGAAATCTGACTTCCTCTGAATCTGTAACTCTAAGAAGCATAAAGGTGATGAAAGGAAGTAAATTTTAAGTTTTATGGAGAGTTGAAGTTTTAATTTTCTGAAAAAGCTTAAATTTTCTGAATCCAAATAGGAATGAGTACACACACACACACATACATCATATGTGTTGTGCTTTAGTTATTGAAATGAGGATGAATATTATGTGTGTATGTGTTTATGTATGCATTATGCTGTATTAGCCACTGTATACATAGATGATGAACAAGAATGAAGTAGTCCTTGCCCTCATTAATTGCTGTTACAGGAAGAAGATAAATTTAAGTAAGCACAAAATTTTAAAATTCTGAAATTTAATACATATATTAAAACCTCACTATTAATATTATAAGTAAAGGGAAAATATAGATAAGCAAATTCCCCCAACCCCAGCAGGAGACGGAAACTTAGCAACCCCCTTCCCAACCACATTTGTAAAGTAGGAGGAGGGACTGAGCAGAGAATAGGAATACACTGCAGTTTTATTACATCTAAATTTGGGTTGTGTGGCCTTTCTTCTGTGCAAAATAGGAAATAGACATGAGACTCATACAGAAGATAAAAGAGTCAAGGACTACTTTAGATAAATGGTGGCTAAGGAAAGCCTAGCTGAAAATGAGACATTTTTTCTGAGATGTAATGGAAGAGAAAAATGTCTTCATGTCTTTGGTAATGGTAAAATGTCGGCAAGAAGCATTCTAGGCAGAGAAAAACACCGATGGTTGGACGAAGCTTGGCATATTTGAGGCACTAAGAAAAGCACTAAGGTGACTAAAGAACTATGACAGGAAAGGCCCGATATGCAGCCCCTAGACAGCTATAGAAACAAGTTTGAATTGTATTCTAAGTGCATTGGGAAGCCATTGAAAGATTTTAAGCAATTGGGTAGCATAATTCCAACTACATTTTTGCTACAAATAGATAATGAATTGATGATGGCGAGTGTGAAGTCAAACACTACTCTGCAGGCAGTTGCAGCAACCTGGGTAAGAAATAATGATGGCCTTAACTGAGGGGAGGTCATTAGCTGGCAGTTAAAAGAAGATGTATAAAATTGATAGTGGGGTTGTAGAAGTGGGAAGCTATGAAATCATCTGTGGGAATAGGAAAACAAGCTTACTAGAGAAATAAAGTTGGGGGGGCCAAGAATATTAATTTAATTGAAACAAAGCAGCTGAATATTGTGGCACTCTCTATCAATATTTGACTGTTGAGGAGAAGTCATGGAGGCTGTAATACGGGCTTATCCAGGTTGGAGCTTACTAATTCTGTATGATGAAAGAAACTAGAGGAAAAAGAATTGAGAATATTTCTATTTTTTTTATTTTTATTTTTGAGGTGGAGTCTCGCTCTGTCACCGAGGCTGAAGTGCAGTGGCACGATCTCGGCTCATTGCAACCTCTGCCTCCTGGGTTCAAGTGACTCTCCTGCCTCAGCTACCTGAATAGGTGGGACTACAGGTGCCTGCCACCATGCCTGACTAATTTTTGTATTTTTAGTAGAGACGGGGTTTCACCATATTAGCCAGGCTGGTCTCGATCTCCTGACCTCGTGATTCGCCCACCTCAGCCTCCCAAAGTGCTGGGATTACAGAATGGAGAATATTTCTAAGAGAAGTTGACTAGTGCTGTATGATGAAAGAAACTAGAGGAAAAAGAATTGAGAATATTTCTAAGAGAATTGTTAAAGTATCTCAGAATCTAGGTGGTCAAAAAGGGAAGAGAAGCAAGATGGGGGTGATGGATAGAAAGGACAGTAATGAATGAGAAAAGAAGTTTCCATGTCTTCACAGTTAAAGATGCATGAAGATATGATAACATAAAAGCTCCTACTTGAGAAAATTACAAAAGAACAGCATTTTTTTTATTATTATACTTTAAGTTTTAGGGTATATGTGCACAATGTGCAGGTTAGTTACATATGTATACATGTGCCATGCTGGTGTGCTGCACCCATTAACTCGTCATTTAGCATTAGGTATATCTCCTAATGCTATCCCTCGCCCCTCCCCCCACCCCACAACAGTCCCCAGAGTGTGATGTTCCCCTTCCTGTGTCCATGTGTTCTCATTGTTCAATTTCCATCTATGAGTGAGAACATGCGGTGTTTGGTTTTTTGTCCTTGTAATAGTTTACTGAGAATGATGATTTCCAATTTCATCCATGTCCGTACAAAGGACATGAACTCATCATTTTTTATGGCTGCACAGTATTCCATGGTGTATATTTGCCACATTTTCTTAATCCAGTCTATCATTGTTGGACATTTGGGTTGGTTCCAAGTCTTTGCTATTGTGAATAGTGCCGCAATAAACATACGTGTGCATGTGTCTTTATAGCAGCATGATTTATAGTCCTTTGAGTATATACCCAGTAGTGGGATGGCTGAGTCAAATGGTATTTCTACTTCTAGATCCCTGAGGAATCGCCACACTGACTTCCACAATGGTTGAACTAGTTAACAGTCCCACCAACAGTGTAAAAGTGTTCCTATTTCTCCACATCCTCTCCAGCACCTGTTGTTTCCTGACTTTTTAATGATCGCCATTCTAACTGGTGTGAGATGGTATCTCATTGTGGTTTTGATTTGCATTTCTCTGATGGCCAGTGATAATGAGCATTTTTTCATGTGTCTTTTGGCTGCATAAATGTCTTCTTTTGAGAAGTGTGTGTTCATATCTTTCACCCACTTTTTGATGGGGTTGTTTGTTTTTTTCTTGTAAATTTGTTTGAGTTCATTGTAGATTCTGGATAGTAGCCCTTTGTCAGATGAGTAGGTTGTGAAAATTTTCTCCCATTTTGTAGGTTGCCTGTTCACTCTGATGGTAGTTTCTTTTGCTGTGCAGAAGCTCTTGAGTTTAATTGGATCCCATTTGTCAATTTTGGCTTTTGTTGCCATTGATTTGGTGTTTTAGTAATGAAGTCCTTGCCCATGCCTATGTCGTGAATGGTAATGCCTAGGTTTTCTTCTACGGTTTTTATGGTTTTAGGTCTAATGTTTAAGTCTTTAATCCATCTTGAATTAATTTTTGTATAAGGTGTAAGGAAGGGATCCAGTTTCAGCTTTCTCCATATGGCTAGCCAGTTTTCCCAGCAGTATTTATTAAATAGGGAATCCTTTCCCCATTGCTTGTTTTTCTCAGGTTTGTCAAAGATCAGATAGTTGTAGATATGCGGCGTTATTTCTGAGGGCTCTGTTCTGTTCCATTGATCTATATCTCTGTTTTGGTACCAGTACCATGCTGTTTTGGTTACTGTAGCCTTGTAGTATAGTTTGAAGTCAGGTAGTGTGATGCCTCCAGCTTTGTTCTTTTGGCTTAGGATTGACTTGGTGATGCGGGCTCTTTTTTGGTTCCATATGAACTTTAAAGTAGTTTTTTCCAATTCTGTGAAGAAAGTCATTGGTAGCTTGATGGGGATGATATTGAATCTATAAATTACCTTGGGCAGTATGGCCATTTTCACGATATTGATTCTTCCTACCCATGAGCATGGAATGTTCTTCCATTTGTTTGTATCCTCTTTTATTTCATTGAGCAGTGGTTTATAGTTCTCCTTGAAGAGGTCCTTCACGTCCCTTGTAAGTTGGATTCCTAAGTATTTTATTCTCTTTGAAGCAATTGTGAATGGGAGGAACAACATTTTTAAGGTTTAATTAAGGCAAAAAAAAAAAAGTGGAGAAACTGATTTGAGAAGAAGATGTGTATGTTGGTCAAAGGGATACCTGGTCCCTGAGTGAGCATTCCGGAGATGGGAGGTGGGTGGCCTCTGGATCTGTTTCAGAGCTGTCCAGAGTAGTGTGGGAATGATTATCACTGTAAAAAGAGATGCCCAAGAAGGGGATATAAGAATAATTCTTATAATCACCAAGATAAGTGTGGACAAGCAGACCTACTGCTGTGTTCACAAATGCTTCTGCCTGTTTATGAGATGGCATTTCTCTGATGCTTATTTGTGCTCATGGGATGTTGCCAGCTTTCTGAGCGGGCTCCATGTGGGATAATAGCAGTTCTAAGCAGCAGTTCCCTGTGGATAGGCATAAGGTCATGGTGAGCTTTCTTGCAGCTCCCAAGCAGCTGTTCATAGAAGTTTGGAACAACAAGTTTTTGAGGCTTTTCAGGGTTTGCACTCTCAAAGTGAAGATCATCCAGTCTCGCTTGCACCCTTCAGATTCTCCCTCCACCCCTCTAACCAAAGGATCTGCCTACTAGATAATTCGAACCTATGATTTACCCACTTAAAATAAACCAAATGTTACCAAGGCATTGATTCTTTATTCGTCTTACATCGGAATCATCTTTTGGAAAATAAAAATCATGGGTTCTATCAACTTTGCATCATAATTTCTGAGATTAATGTATTTAACCTACTTTATTCAGATTTCCCTGGTGGAACTGATATGCTTAATAAGATTTCCCTTTAATTCTTATAGAGCAGTATCTACACTGTTCAATACATGGAAATTTCAAACGAGGTGGGATTTTAAAAAGGCTTACATGATGCAGATCCTGGCTACTTCTCTGTATGTTGCCATTCAATGCATCTAGCTTGACTTTCAAGCAATACCTGTCTATTTTGACTTTATCAAACAGACACAGGGTCCTGGGCTACAGAGTGTAGTTAAAAGTTTGGCATTCCTGTTGAGAAATCAAGTTGCACCTGACCCCTGTGCACTGAGTGCACTAAAGATTCATTGCAAGTCTTTGCCTCTGCGCCCTCCACATTGCATTGAATAATCTGTGTGTCTGTTTTCCCCCACTAGGTTTTCAATTTGTCAAAGATAAGGAGGTAGTTGCCCTCTGCTTTGTATCTTCAGCATTTAACACAGTCCCTGGCATACATATTGTTTGTTTGATGCTTAAATAAAACAAACTGAAAGACCTTATAGTTAAGTGAAAGATAAATACAGTTAAAGTGTTACTGGTATGTATGCTCTGGAAATAGACATGTGATGGTTAATATTGAGTGTCAACTTTATTGGACTGAAGGATGCAATGTATTGTTCCTGAGTGTGTCTGTGAGGGTGTTGCCAAAGGAGATAAACATTTGAGTCAGTGGACTGGGAGAGGCAGACCCACCCTCAGTCTGGGTGGGCACCATGTAATCAGCTGCCAACGCCGCTAGAATAAAGCAGGCAGAAGAAAGTGGAATGAGCAGACTTGCTGAGTCTTCCAGCCTTCATCTTTCTTCCGTGCTGGATGCTTCCTGCCCTCCAAAATCAGACTCCAAGTTTTTCAGCTTTTGGATGCTGAGGCATACACCAGTGGTTTGCCAGGGGCTCTTGGGCCTTTGGCCACAGACTGAAGGCTACACTGTCCTCTTCCCTACTTTTGAGGTTTTCAGACTTAGACTGGCTTCTTTGCTCCTCAGCTTGCAGATGGCTTATTGTGGGACTTCACCTTGTGATCCTGTGAGTCAATACTCCTTAATAAACCGCCTTCATATATACATCTACACTATTAGTTCTGTCCCTCCAGAGAACCCTGACTAATACAAAATATAAGACACTTTCAGCATTGGTAAGGAATTCCCAACTTAGGTTTGAATGTGGGGTTAAAGATAAGAGAAAACTTCACAAAAGATGTGAAAGAAAGAAATCAATGTTTGAAAATTTTTAAACTCAATTTGGAAACGTTCATGTAAGAGTAGAGAAATGTGTCAATCAAGAATGAGTGTCTATTTAAGGGTAGGGAAATGATAAAAAATGAAGCATTGAAGAAGCACAAACTGCTGCTAATAATAGCTCAGAAACAGTCAGATTAAGCTCTGTGGCACTATGTTTAGGGTACATTTTAACATTTTTATTCCCTTCTTATTGTAGTCTCAACATGAGGATCTACCCTGTTTGCTTGGTCCTCTGCAGAACATCTACTCCTGAAATGTAGCACCTATTGGTAGAAAAAAATGAAGGGATTTGAAAATAACAAAAATGTGTTTGAACCCTGCTTCCTCCATTTATTAGCTTTTTTTCTTTTTGGCATGAATTGACTTCTAAATTTTCTCTGAGACTCAGTTTGTATAAAACAAGAAGAATGATTCCTATTTTGCCACTGAGGTTTTGCAAAGATAACATGAGAAAACTTGTAAGAATATGATTAATAAACTGAAAAATGCCTTACAAATGTAAAGTTCTCTTATTTTTGTTCTCTTCTCATTTTGTGCCTGTTTTGTATTACATTTTTCTCAGTTTTTTATATATCATCAGGGAAATGCAAGTCAAAATCACAATGAGATATCATTTTACCCTAGTTAGGATGAGTACTATTAAAAAGTCAAAAAATAACAGATGCTGGCAAGGATGCAAAGACAATGGAACTCTTATATACTGTTAGTGGGAAAGTATATTAGAACATCCACTATAGAAAACAGTATGGACATTTGTCAAAAAAGTAAAAATAAAATTAGTAATGTTGACTTTTTTTTCATATAACTGTTGGCCATTTTTATGTCTTCTTTTAAGAAGTGTCTATTCATGCCTTTTGCACACTTTTGAGTGGAATTATCTATGTTTCCTGTTGAGTTGTTTGAATATTGTGAATATTAGTCTTCTTTCAGAAAAATAGTTTGCAAATATTTTCTCCCATTCAACAAGTTTCACCCTGTTGATTATTGCCTTTGCTGTGCTGTTTCTGTGAAAAACGACATTAGTATTTTGATAGGAATTGCATTGAATCTGTAGTTTGCTTTGTGTAGTATGATTATTTCAGTGATGTTAATTATCTCCATCCATGAACATAGAACGGGTCTGGTTTTGGTATCAGGGTAATGCTGGCCTCATAAAATGAGTTAGGGAAAATTCCCTCCTCTAATTTTTTAGAATAGTTTGAGGACAATTTATGTTCTTTGAAAATTTGGTAAAATTCAGCAGTGAAATCATCTAGTCCTGATGTTTCCTTTTTGGGAGACTTTTTATTACTGATTCAAATTCATCACTCATTATTGGTCTTCTCAGGTTTTCTAATTCTTTTTGATTCAATCTTGGTAGGTTGTATGCATCTAAGACTGTATCTATTTCCTCTATGTTTTTCAGTTTGTTAGTATGTAGTTGTTCATAATAGTCTCTAATGATCTTTTGTATTTCCATGGTATCAGTATCATACACCTAGTCTTTTTTTGTTTGCTTCTGATTATATTTAATTGGGTCTTCTCTCTTTTTTCTTGGTTAGTCTAGCTAGTGGTATATAAATTTTGTCTATCATTTCACAAAACCAACTTTTGGGTTTTCATTTCTGTAATGGATGCCCAAATCTCTCGCTAGACATGGGAAATTTTCATCTATTGTTTCATTAAATAGTTTGTCTATCAATTTTATTTCCTCTTCACCTTCTGGTTCACCCAAAATTCACTTTATGCTAACCCATATGTCACATAGGCTTGTTTCAATTGTTTAAATTCTTTTTTCTTTATTTTTGTCTTATTGAGTTACTTCAAAAGACCTATATTCAACTTTTGAATTTTTTTCTTCTGCTTGATCTAGTCTGTCATTGAAGCTTCTGGATCTATTTCATATTTTATTCAATAGATTCTTCAGTTACAGAATTTCTGTTTGTTTCATGATATCTATCTCTTTGGTAAATTTCTCATCCCTATCTTCAATTGTTTTTCTAATTTCTTTGGATTATTTTTCTGAGTTCTCCTGTATTTCACTTAGTTCTTTATTATTATTATTTTGAGCTCTGTTTCTAATGTCTTAAAGACTTATTTTTGGTTGGAATCTGTTGCTGGAGAGATATTTGTTTCCTTTGGAGGTGTCATGTTTCCTTGTTTTTCCCATGCCCTTCTCCTGTGCCCTTACATCTGCACCTCTGGTTGATCAGTCACTTTTGAATTTCTTTTATGGAATTTATTTCATGAGGGAGGATTTTTTTCCTCCAGATGTGTCTATGCTGTTGGGTGGGTAGGGCACTTAGGCTTTGATTCTGGGTACATGCAGTAGTATAGTCTTTGTATGATTTTTTCAGCTGTAAACAATGTCACAGTGTCAGTAGGGTCTACGTTTCCTCAGTGTCTTAGGGTGTGGTTGTCAGTGGAGGCCATGGTGAAGTTTTGCTGTGGATGAGGAATCCTACGTAGGCCAGTTCTTGGGCCCCGGTGGTGGACTCAGTGGGCCTACTATGCATGTTCTTGGGTCCCAGAGTAGTGTACCCTGGCACCAATATTAGCACTTCTGGGCAGGTCAATTCTTGGACCTCCAGGCAGCTTGCTCCGGTGCCAGCAGTGGCACTTGTGGGCTGTGTGGGTTGCCAGACACTTGGGTCCCTGAGCAGTGGACATGGCATGGACAATGGCAATAGCAATGGTGGGATTATATGTCACTTTCAAGCAGTCTGCACTCACATTGGCAGTAACTGCCTTGGGCTGCGTAGGCCAGTCCCCAGGCCCACTGGTGGTATATGCAGATGGGTGCCAGCTGTTGTGGTAGTGGTGGATTGGGTTGGCTCCTTCTTAGGCCCCAGGAGAAGCAATCATGTGTTGGATGGGGCATGACAGTCTCCAGGCCCCTGGAAGGCATGCTTAGGCATGAGCGGGGATGTGGGGACAGGGTAGAGTCAGGTGGAGCATGCTTGTCCTCAGGTCCCCCAGTGGTGTGTGTGCTTGCTTGCTATGGTGGAGAGGAGTCGGGTAAACCCCAGGCCCCTGGTGGAAGGCTCAGGTAAGGGACGCAGCAGCTGGGCTTCTGTGCTATTGTGCTGCTGCCCTGTTGATGGGGAGGCTGGGGTTGCTTTCAGTGGCAGTAGCTGTAAACAAACAGTTGTGGAACATGTGCTTTGGCCCCAGGTGGCAGCTTCAATAGGGTAGCCTTTCCCAGAGCACTGTTAAATGTGTGTGGGTTCTGCTACTGAGGATAGCTACAGTGGGAATGTGGACTGCTGCCAATGGCTTACACTTCTGTCCTAAGAATGTGGAGATGCCAGGGCTGTTGTGCCCCAAAACTGAATAGAGTCTGGCTAGCCTGTGCTCTCAAAATAGCACTGTGCTGCAGCTGCTTGGGACTCAGGGGTGTGTGGGTAAGCTCATGCTGAAGTAGATAATCACACTTCAGATAGATCAGCATGAGCTCCCTTTCTGAAGCAATGTTGTCTTGTGGTCCCCAGGCAGCTTTTAGAGCCCACAAGGGTGGAGGGGTGCAGGAGTCCACAGTGTGAATGTGGACTTACTCACTTACTCACCACTTACTCACCCTTTCCTGGCACTGGGGAGCTTCTCCAGGCTCCCAGCCAATCCCAGCCAAGCAAGCTGCCTCACTTCCGTCTTTCCCTTGTCTTAGGTATTTCCTGTCTCTGCTCTGTTGAACTCCAGCATTCTCTCTTAGATGATCTATCTGAAGTGTGATTATCTACTTGCTATTTTGGTTCTTCTTTGTGGAGGGGTGAATACCAGATGTCTTGCTCTTGTCAGTCATCTTGAAGCCCCCACCTTGAAAAAATGCTTTGAATTTATTCTTCTATGAACTTGAAATTTCAGGGGAAAACATATATATCAAGCTGGTGAGAGAGTAATAGTAAATTGCAACATAATAATCCTCTTTAACCATGAGAAAATACTTATCATTTTTAAAGTATTAATTTGTACTTTCTACACATTATTTTTAAGGCTTCATGATTGCCAGGCACTATCTAAGCACAAAGGATAGAGAAATAGCATGAGAACAATCCTCGCCACCAGCAGGAGGCATACAATATATTAGAAAAGACATATAACAACACATAATTACAATAAATAAGATAAATGTGCCTGGTGATATAAAAAATAAAACCATAAAACTAAATAGATGCAGATACTAACATTTGAAACTTAGAATTAAGGAAAACTATACTTTTAAAGGCAAGATATAAAGGCTTAAGATCTTAACTATGTTTCAAAGTCAGCCATCTGGCTATCTCATGATGTGTCAGTTGCTTTTTGAATGCTAGTTCCCAATCCATTCAGATTTAGGTTATTTAAACCTGCTTTATTTGTTCAAATCAGGCCCAGATGGCCTGATTTATTTTCTTTAAAGGAATAACACAGTACTTAATTCAAATGAATTTAATAGGCAAGAAGATTATGCCATTGACATGAATAAAGCCAATATTAAAATAAAACAAGAATTCTTATTTTAAAAGAAACTTGAAATATTAATCTAATATAAATAATTATATTTTGTGAGAGATACAATGACAAAGTAGGAATTTCTTTGTTATGCTCTTTAAACCCTGAATAAGAAATTCGTACAATTAAACTCCAATAATGAAATGTTTATATGATATAAGATCTAACATACTCTTTCACTGATAAGAAGCTGTCTTTAAGATCTCAGGTTGGTCTGCTTCAGAAACATGTGGCTCTGACAGATAGATAGACAGTCATGCCCTGACAAGCAGGCTAAATCTTAGAGTGCAGGTATCCACAAGTGAGCCAAAGTCAAACTCAGAAAGACAATTTTGGCAGCTCAATAAAACACTGGAAAACTTGTTTGTAGAGGTTGTTAGGATTATTATCTCTTGCAATCCAACACATTATTAGGGCAGTTTGCTAAATTTTGTAGGTTTTGCTTTCTATCATTTCAAGCATTATTTATCAGAAACAAATTCTATTTCTCACTGGTTACTCTAAGTACTGAAACAGAAATCTTGCTCTGCTTCACTCTTATAGTTAAGAGTGAAACAAAGAAAAGAAGTGGCTTTCCTTTGTTTCACTCAACCACACGCATAAAGAATCTTTTTAAATCAACATTTGTGAAGCCACCTAACAAATGTTTTTAATACTTATATTCAATATTGTATGAAAAAAGTGTCTGACACATAGTAGGTAATTAGTGGATAGATATTAGACAAATGAACAGGTATCCACAGAGCTACCTTAAATAATAAAATAGTATGAAAAAATGATGGCAAAAGCATAATTATAGTGTGAAGGGAAGACTGTTGCATGATCAGTTGAGGCAGAAAAAATTAAAATTTGATTTATTCTCACAAATAAGATTTTTTAAACCAGTTCTATCACACCACTGTGCTTCCTTTAGTAATGAAAAATGGAAAGGCTTTGCCTTGTCTCAGTACTGTGCAGAAATGACAACAAGCTCTTGCTACAGACCACAAACAAAAGGATTCAAAGATATATTACTAAGACAGTGCCAAGCCAACTGCTGTCTCTATCCACAAAAGGTATATGACTAAATATAAAATGGATTTTTGAAATAAGGGCCATATCTTGCCCAAATAATTACTGTATTAAAACCAATGTCATTTTGGTGGAGAGCAGGCAGGTGAAATATTTAGCTGATGACAGTCTTATCACATTACAGTCCTTTTGCTGTTGCATATTTCTCCCTTTGTTCCTTGCCTTGATAAAGCTGAACAGTAGAATGTTAACACAAGCCTCAAAAGTTCAATTTCCACCTCATATAATGTGTTTGACTAAAAAATGACATATTTGGCAATGTCCTGCTTCATCACTATTAATCATTATATTTTCTTTGAATTCATCCTCAAAAATCCCATCTACTGTCTGTATCACACATTTGAGGACTTTATATCTTTTTCACTTCCTGGTCTCTACTTTTAATATTTCTTACTGTGACTTTTTAAAATAAGAATCTTGAAAGAATATACTTAAAATAAAGGCAATGTATAAAATATGAGCACACCTTCTAGCAACTTAGATCACCCATATTATTGTGGCACAACATAAAAATGTAAGACCAAATGGCTGAATTGGATTATAATCAGGATTACTTCTAGAAAATCACAAAGTTTATCATCATTACAAGTGGTAAAGTTAGAAAGGCAATTGAAACTTAGAAATGTATTTTTTAATGGTGCATAGGAAAAATGCACAATGCACTAGATATTGAATTTTCCCTGACTTGGGAAAAGTTACAATCGTTTCTAATTTTCTTTTATGTAATATATGACCATCTGAGTTCAAGCAAATAGAAATTTCTAAATGTCAATGTATAAAGTATTATATAAACAAAAGACACAGCCAGAAAGTCTGCTGAATTTCAGGAAATGTTCTCTAGACTCTAAAATTGATAAGGCAGTGTACTATTATAGCATTAATGACAGCCATCAGAATAGAAGAATATTTCTTTAAGACTTTCTGAACTAAAAGAAGTATGGTCAACACAAGCTTCTCTGCTTTTATGGTAAGCTGTTATGTGATCATGAAATCAAATTTCATGATCATATAACAGAAGCATTTTTACAACCATTTTTCTAATACTGTTGCATTGTTTGCCTCAAAATACTTCTACTGTGTGGATCTTCCTTTTCCTTGTAGGAAAGGGAAGACCTGGGGTCCCTGCCAGAGCATTGCTGCCAGTAATGGGGTAGAGGGGTCTCTAAAGGGCATGCAGCAAAAGACAACCAAAACCAACTCCTGTGTGACTAGGCAATTCTGGACTTTAGGTCCCATCTGAAGCAAAAGGCTTTCAGTTGAGGATGGATTTAAAAGCATAGGCAATTTAACTCACAGACAAGCTAAGAAAGATTCATGGAAACAACAGCGGGCAAGAACCAGAGTGCCCTTCTATGGTTACTACTGCGGCTATGTTCAGAAGCTATATACAGGTCTGTACAGTCACAGGCTCGCATAAAAATATTCTTCAATTAATAAATACACTGGGAAGAATGGGTATTACAGAAACCATAATTTGTGGTTGCATGAGTGCTAGAGGCTTGTAAAGCTTAGAAGAACAGACACAGAGAAGGCTGAAATGAGTATCATCTTTGCTTTCCCAAAGCCAGCCAAGTGTCAGCTAGAGCTTTTCACAGCTATGACAAGCTTTCCCCAGCCCTTGCTGGTGAGACCTAAGACCAGTGCCATGAAATAAACTGATACTCTCCTGGTTTCCTTTGCACAGGGCAACCAACAATTCTCCTTTCATTTCTTTGATTGGCCTCAGTAATTCTGAAGATATTCAGAAGTTCAATCAAATATAGCTTGTAGAAGCAGCAGCCCACCACACTTATTATATGCCTGCTCATATTCATTTAAATCTCTTCCACATTCTCTGAATCAAAAGCTACCTGGTCCAGTAGCCATGTTACCAAAGTCTTTAATCTCAGTATTAACACGCACTGCTTTCCATTATCTGTCTGACAAGTGATTCTTAGGTGATCAGCATGCCCTCAAATCTATTGTGAAGATTTACACCATTGGGCCACAATCACTGAAATATATGACTCCTGATCCTGAGAGAGCAAATGGTCTCAGAGGCCCCAGCTTTCAGGTACTCAATATGTCACTGCCTCTACACCACTGAGCACTGTTTTCTAACCAAGATTGAAACATTTCCATTATACTTAGGGCTCATTTTTGGTACCTAATCCTTTCTGACATAGGCAAACAGCTATCTGTGCTGCCTACCCCTGTGTGTGAACTGTACTTTGAGTGGGAGATAGCCTAAGCCTCCATCTAATGCTTTTGTTCATTCTGGATCATCTTTCAAACTCAACCTGCCCGGTACACTAGTAAAACTCAAATCAGCAAGGACTTCACTATCTATAGTTCACTTCTTCACAGCACATCTCCAAATCAGTTGTCTCCAATTCCAGTGGCTGAAATCTATCTATGATGCAGATTCTACCTGCACAAGGACTGTAAAAGTTTGAGTTGAATGTCTTAGTGCCAGATATAAATCTTTGCTCAAATAATATAATTAAATCACAACTCAATACATTTACAAACTAAATAAATTTTTATGAAATTATGTTTCCCTTACTGTGTGTGATGAGCTCTGGTATATTTTTGTCTTCCATTATACTCTACACTTGTCTACATTATTTCATTATTTAAATGCTGAGCAAAACCCACTAAATCAATTTCACAATCTATTAAAAAAATTCTTCGACATGGAGAATAAAGAAATAGCATTTAAAAATGAATGATCTTGATGTTAATAATATTTTTATGTTTAAATATATAACGTTGTCAAGTCTACATTGTGGTAGTTTTGGTTCTGAGGAATTTCAGGTTTTGTTTGTACACATAGAATTTCAGTGTCTGGCAGCAGATGTTGCAAGAATGTATGTGTTTTTTCTAAACGGCACCCAAGGATTTTGTAGAGAGAGGAATATTTCAAAAACTAAAAAGAAAGAATGAGAGAATGTTTTTCTGTATTGAAATGTACAACACATGCCTGAATAACATTAGACAGAATATTTCAAATAATAATTGTCTTAGAAAATCCAGGAATACTGCTTACCAAAATGATATAAAATGTTTTCATATTTAAAATGAATTTCATATTTATATTTTAAATCACTGTCTGATTTCTAGTACATTAACATTCTGGACACTGCAAATGTGCTTATACAAAGTCATGTAAATGTATGGGTCAAGGAGTTCATTTGGTATTTCTCTGGGCATTAGCACAAAGATACTTGCTCCTTTCAATATAGTCTGTAATTCCTTTAAGTATTACATTTTCAGCTCTCAATTAGGTTTTCAAATCTTAGTAATTTGATGAATTTTCTTACCATCATGTCTTACTTTTAATAATTTAGTTCCTGACTCCACTTCTTGATTTTATGGGATGTTGTCATGGCCTACTCACTGATTTTTAATATGCTTTTCATATTTATGTATATATGAATCTTTAGAACATTTAGCATTTTAACTATCGATATTACATGAATCGGAAGTATTTCTAATTCTTTCCTGCAAAAATAAGTATTCATGAGATTAGATGAAAGGTATGAATTATAATTCTATTTTATTTATTAATAAAATAACCTCAAAGATTCTTCATATCCTTTTCTGAAAAAAAACATATTCAAAAGCTTCATGTCCTTGGTGATCATTTATTTTTATTTCAAAATAAATGTAGATGTAAAGTTATATCATTAAATTTAATTCTCCCAATGGAAAGAACTTAGGGGGGGAAAAATCCTGTTTTAAGAACTTTTACCACCCTTTACTTTCCACATATCTCTTTTCCTAAAAAAAGAAAATCAACTTAAAAGGACTAGTGATAGAAGTTTGCTTTTGTAAAACAGAAGATATAATACATACAAAATGAATATTAAACATTTGAATATGTTTAGGAAAACCTTGAAATGAGCTCTTCTCAAGGGTTATAATGGATCTATATATAAATTATTTCACTATCTTAGATTTCTTTTTTTTTGTTGTTCTTGAGACAGAGTCTCCCTCTGTCGCCCAGGCTGGAGTGCAGTGGCCACGATCTCGGCTCACTGCAAACTCCGCCTCCTGCTTCACGTCATTCTCCTGCCTCAGCCTCCTGAGTAGCTGGGACTACAGGCGGCCGCCAAGAGACGGGGTTTCACCGTGTTAGCTAGGGTGGTCTGGATCTCCTGACCTCGTGATCCGCCCGCCTCGGCCTGCCAAAGTGCTGGGATTACAGGCGTGAGCCACCGCGCATGGCCTCACTTTCTTAGATTTCTAAGAAAGAAAACTGGTGGTTGAGATTACTTACGTGTTGAAATGAAGACTTCTTAAGAGTATTAGAAAATTAACGACAATAAATGTTTATAAGGTGATGACAATGAACATATAAACAACCCAGAACTTAAGGTTCTAGCCAAGATGAAGCAGCTTATTCCTTTCCCTTGCAGCTAAAAAACCCTGTACAGAACACAACAAACAAGTGTAAAAAGACTCTGAAAGGTAGAAAGAAGAAGGAAAACTATCCAGAACCTCAGAACTTGAGGAATGACACTGCAGGAAGTTCCTTGGGTTTTCTTATTGCTACCTATAACTCTGTAACAGGATGCTGCAGAACCCAGAGCTACCAATAGGCATAGATAAAAATAAGCTCCAAGGAAAGCCTGCTTTCTCTGAACAAAGGGTCAGCAAATATACCAAAAGAATCCTCCAACTCACCCCTCGCAGTTCCAGCAAGGCCAAAAGGGAGTTGATTTTCTACCATCTCTTGATCCCATGGAAGCAGGCAGTGTATTTCTATATCCCCACCAGGTAGGGTTGGTATCTAATCATTATCTAGATATCTAATCATTTCCTTACATCACTGAGTTATGTGAACTTCTAGTGATTGATTAATAACCATGCATTGTTTAGAGACTTCTATAGATTATAACCTCTAATAATTATATTAGATTAAAAGTAACAAGGGAATTAAAATATCCCTCCCATGGCCGTACCACACTCCTCCAACAAATAAAATCAATGTGTCATTTGCTGAGGATACTGCAGTGAACAAAACGAAAAGTGTCTACAAGGAAAAGCAAAAAATAGTCAAGAAAATAAATAAAATACATAGCTTATAGGATGCTGATGAGTATCAAGGAGAAAAAAACATGTAGCATGGAATGGAAATATGAAGTATTCAAAAAAAGAGCACAGAATTAATTTTTTTTTTTAGATAGGGAAGGTTTCACTCAGGGGATATAATTTGAGTAAAGACTTATGGAAATTGGAGAACCAGGTTTGGAGGGAACTAGAGAAAGATGTTGAGAGAAATATGTCTCACATATTCAAAGAGTGGACTGCTGAGGAAGTGAGTAGTAAGATGTAAGAATTGGAGGCTATCATTCAGGTGTATATTATGGGAATAATTGTAAGAACTTTGACTTTAATTCTGATTGGCAATTGAAACTATTAAGGTATTTTTAGCAGAAGGGTGACATGATTACCTCTCATGTTAATTTGATCACTTTGGCTGCTCCATTAAGAATAGACTATAACAAGGCAAAGGCAGATGGAGCTATTCCAATAATTGGGGATAACGTGATCACTGGTTGGATTAGGAAGTCTTAGTCTTGTAGTTCATGGGCTGTGATTGAAGATAGAACCAATTGGATGCACTGATAGATTAGGTATAGAATGTGAGAGAAATTAGGGAGTGTAGGCTGACTCCAGGTATTTTTACCTGGACAGTTGGCTATGGAATTTCCATTTCTTGAAATGAGGAGTATTATGACAAACACAAGTTTGTGGGATTTTTTTGTCTTTTGTTTTCTGCTATAGGCTATGTTTTCATTTTTGATTTTGGTGTCGGGATAGGCAGGAGGTTTCAGAAACAATAAAGAGGAACCAAACGTAAATGAAATAGCCAGAAGAGTAAAAGGAAAATAAAATGAGCATAATGACTTGGAAAACAAATGAAGAAAGTATTTTAGGGAAGAGGGAGTGATTGACTGTTTAATGCTGCTGATACATCAAACAAAATGGAACCAAAAATTGACGATTAGATTTACTAATATGAAGGTCACTAGTGACCTTGACATAGAGTAGTGGAGATTAAAGACTGATTGATGTGGAGTCAAGAGGGAATTGCTGGAGAGAAACTGGAAACACTAAGAATGGAAAATTAACATAAAGTGAAGGGAGTGTAGACAGCATGAATAAAAGTAGTACCAGCTCAAGTTTATTGAGCCTTTTATGTGTGCCAACATAAGTACTTTATGTATTTTGTTTCACTGAGTTCTTATAACAAAGCTATGAGATAAATATTATTACTCTCCACATGTTAAGGGTGAGAAAAGAGGTACATCAAGGTTAGGAAACTTGTCCAAGATCACAGAGAAATGATTTTTAAGCTCTTTGTTATGCTAACAATCAGGTAGTAAACTGTATTGCTCAGAACATTTTTGCTTATTTGTGGGACTTAAAGCAAAGAGGTCCGTCAACAAATTTCATATAGCAGGAAGTCTGATGTTGCATGGTTATAGGTTTAGTTAACTCAGCAACTCAATGTCAGAGGTGCTGTTTTGGTTTTTGCAAAAAGTCTACAGCAACTTTTAAAAATCACATTTTCATAGAGCAACACTTGAAAGCTGGAAGGAAGGGCAAGGAGATTCTCTCAGTGAGTATTCTCAGGTTTTAACCTAAAGATCATTTCCATAGCTGGCCCTCTCCTGAGCACTTTTTACCATTGATGAGTTTCTCCTCTGTTCTATTGCATATGCCTTGTCTTATTATCTTAGACCCCCTATTTGGGTATGTTTTCTCTATATGTCACCAAACACATTGAATTTTTATTTCATCATTTGTGTATTGGATTAGACTAGATCTCCCAGGTCTATTTGACAGTAAACATTCTGCTAATTATTTAAGTGGGAAAACAAGGTAATTAAATAAAACAAATACAAAAATTTGCAACAGCATGTAAGCAAGTATGTTTGGTATTATTTCACTTGCACCAAAAGATGTTTTTTGTTGACTCCCCTGTTGTCCACCTAGATTTCTTGTTAGGAAAATTTAAAAGGAAAGGGGAGCTAACTACACTTGTAATCTTATTGGAGGAAGTTATTGATGACAAAGAGTTATTTGTAATGTAGATAGATATTGAATTAAGAAAAAAGAAAATTTAGTGTTTATGGATTAGAAGACTTAATATTAGTAAAATGTCTGTCATACCCAAAACAATCTGTAGATTCAATTCAACCTGTACCAAAGTCTCAATGTCATTTTTTACAGAAATTAAAAAAAAACTAAAATTTTTATGAAATCTCAGGGGACCCCAAGTAACCAAAACAAAAGATAGCTAGAGGCCTCAAACTTCCTGATTCCAGAACATATTACATAGCCAGAGTAATCAAAAATGTATGGTACTGACATGCAGGAGAAAGAAAAGTCTCTTCAACAATTGATGGTGGGAAAATTGATTATCCACATGCAAAAGAAAGAAGTTGGACCCTCATCTTAGACCATGTAGAAAAAAATAACTTGAAATAAATTAAAAGCCTAAATATAAGACCTGAAACTATGAAACTACTAGAAGAAAACATAACAGGAAAGTTTCAGGACGCTGGATTTGGCAGTCATTTCCTGAATATAATAGCAAAAGCACAAGCAACAGCAACAACAAAAAAGGCAAAGATAATACATCAAAGTTAAAAACCTCTGCATAGTAAAGGAAACAATAGTGTGAAAAGATCATCTATGCAATGGGAGAAAATATTTGCAACCCATATATGTTATAAGGGGTTAATATTCAGACTATATGAAGAATTTCTATAACTTAACAACAACAAAACCAAATAACCAATTACAAATGAACAAAGGACCTGAATGAATATTTCTTCAGAGAAGTTATATGAATCACCAACAAGCATAGGAAAAGATGCTCAACATCACTAATCATCAGGGGAATAAAACTAAAATTACAATGAAATATCATCTGCCACCCATTAGTACGACCATCATTTTTAAAAAAAAGAAAATAACAATTGCTGGTAAGGATTTGGGGAAACTGGAATTCTTGTACACTGTTGATGGGATTATGAAACAGTGCAGCCATGATGAAAGCAATATGAAGTTTCCTCAAAAAATTAAAAATACTATATGATCCAATAATTCCACTTCAGAGTATATATCCAAAAGGAATAAAAATAGGATCTTGAAGAGATATTTGCAACCTATCTTTATCACAGCATTATTCTTAACAGCCGAGAGGTGGAAGCAACCTAAGTTCCTGTTAATGGATGACTGGACAAAGAAAATATGTTATATGCATATCATAGAATATTCTTCAGCCTTAAGAAAGAAGAAAAGCCTGTTATATGCTACACAAGGATGAACCTTGAGAACATTATGCTACAAAAGGACAAATATTGCATGGTTCCACTTATTTGAGGTATTTACTCAACCTCACAGAAACAGATAGTAGAATAGTTGTCATTAGGGGCTGGAAAAAGAGTGAAAGGGGAGTTGTTCAATGTGTATAGAGTTTAAATTTTGCAAGATGAAAAAGTTCAAACATCTGTTACATAATAATGTGCATATAACTAACACTACTGTACTGCATACCTAAATGTGCTTTTTTACTACAATAAAAATGAGCACATGAAATTTTAGCCAGAAGAAAATTATGTGTATTCACAGTGATCTGAAATTGCTCAACTATAATGAAAAATTTCATACTGAAAATTTACAATGTGTTGGGTTCAGTGAAGGAGCCTGATAGGGACTGCTTATGGTTCTGTTCTACCAATGAGAAAATCAGGTTAGAAGTTTTTGGCCTGAAGACACATGTCTCAGTAAGTGGTTACATTATTATTCAAATTAAGGACACCTGATTTTAAACATGGTAAATATTTTGCAGTGTGAGATTTTGGTGTAGTAAATTTTATTAACTTTGCCAAGCTCATCAAGTTTATAACTATACATTAGTTCATCTTATTTACAAGATACAAATATGTATATATACGCGTGGAATAGATGTAGACACTTCATAACAGCAGTGCATCCTGCAATTCTGCCTCTAACGATCTTTACCTCATTTGCTACTTTTTACTACTCTTTCTCCCATGGTATAAGAGGAAAGATGGATTATTATCTCATTTTGTTGACGAAAAAAATGATGTTAGGAGAAGTTAAAGTAAGTTTATCAAAGTGAATATTTTGTTAATAGCAGAATCAAGAAAAAAAGCACACACATCTTCTTGGTCTTTGTCCAGTGCTTTTCCCAAAAAGTATGTTACTAGCTACCATTTGGTAATTTTACACACTATTAAAAAATGACTAAAGTGTCCTCAATGCTTCACATAAATTTAAAATATAAAGCACAAGCTTTCCAAGAAATGTCTAGCCATGAGCTTCTTTGGACTTTATTCTTTTTCTCCTAGGAGGTTTGCATTATGTCTCATCTATTATAATACCACTCATATAAAAAGTTTTAGAAGCCCTGTTTAAAATATTTTCTTAATCTATCTGTTGCCATAAATACATCTATGGAAATAGAAATTAAATTCCTTTAAAATCTTTATGAAACCAAAGCCCATTCTTTCATTAACTCAATTCGTGATATACCAACTTTTTCTTTTCTTCCTTTTTATTTGAGACACAGTTTCACTCTTGTCACCAGGCTGGAGTGCAATGGTGAGACATTGGCTCACTGCAACCTCCGCCTCCCGGGTTCAAGTGATTCTCCTCCTTCAGCCTCCAGAGCAGCTGGAATTACAACCAACCGCCACCATGCCCAGCTAATTTTTTGTATTTTAGTAGAGATGGGGTTTCACTATGTTGGCCAGGCTGATCTCAAACTCCTGACCTTGTGATCCACCCACACTGGCCTCCCAAAGTGCTGGAATTATAGGCATGAGCCACTGTGCCCAGCGATACACCAACTTTTTCTTAGGCTGTCCTTGATTTATGTTTGTTATATATGTAATCCTCTCTGTCTCTCTCTCTCTTTCTCTGTCTTTGTATCTGTCTCTGTCTTTCTGTCTTTCTCTTTCTCTCTCTCTGTATTACTATTTCAGTGCAAATGGCACTCTCTTCCACATACCTTTGTTCACTTCTTCCTGTCTTAGCTCTGCTTAGTGATTTATTGTTCCCAGACAGTTCCCATTCTTATGGCCTTCCCACACAGTAGATGTGCTTCCTCAGCTGTTTATGTGGTTCCCTGACAATATTGTTTATACTGCAAGCCAACTAAGAGGGGCTTTAGCTTCTTAGCCTCTTCTAATTATTCAGATTTGCACTCTTTTAAAGTCAATTGAACAGAGGAAGACAGCGGATCAGATGCAGCTTGTACCAGTTTTTTAAGATTGATCTTTTCTTCCTATCTGTGCCTTACAAGAACAGTATTTATTTTATTATTTTAATTTATGAGTAATTCATTATTTAACTACTCTTTCATTGTATACAATCTCTCTTTTTTCTACAGCTTCTATTCAATTATTTCTTTTAAAATGACATTTAAAAATAAACCTGTGGTATTATTTGAAGTGTAGGTTTAACTGGAGGCATAATCGAGGCTTTTACCTCTACCTTGGTTTTATTCTTTAAATAAGTATTTATAGGATCATAGTATGTGGAGGAGGTAATATACAGATCACAGACATCCGCTACTACTTAATACAAAGAAGGAAGGATCCAAGTCCATCGAGAAATCTACTAAAGTCAACTATGTCTTAGGTGAAACGAAAATATAAGAGCAGTGATTCGGAAGAGAATATGAATGGAGAGGAAAACATGCATTTGGGAGAATGAATTTTTAGTTATTATTTATCCAAAATGTAGAAGATGAGTACTTGTGGGACATGAGTAAACATCACTTTTTTTTCTAATTTGTTCTTCATTAATAGTTTGCTATTGTTCTCTAGCCCTTTGTTTTCCATAATTCGATTGTAAAAAGCTCAAAGAGCCTCGTATGTGCACCATAGGCATAGTAATGGCTCAGTGACTGATGAGAAAACAAATAGTATGCTTTTTTTAATTTCTCAAAAATATTATGATGTTATTTAATTTCAAAGTATACTAGATAGAGAACATGAGTCTTTGAAGCCATTTCTCTTAAAAAAATAAAAATCTTGAGAGCTTCTCTCATTCAGCTAAGAACTTCTGGCAAAAGCACTAATAATAATTTGTCTTATATTGAGTTAATTTTTTTCCTTCTTTATAATAGTGTTTTATTAAGGTATTATCCTCAAAAGATAGTGTTCAAATTTATTGCAGATTAAATTCCTGGAAAAGGGATTGTAATTTGAAATAATGGTACTCACATCTTATTTTCCCAGTGGAACAAAATTATAATAGAAGGTTACATTTCTAACCCTGAGAGAGCCTGATGCCCATTTTTATAGAAATAGCCACAAATATCATGTTTAATCAACTGTCAATGATATATCAATATAATTCGAGATTTAGAATTCTTTGTATTCTAAAGGATATATACTTTGGGGAAGGAGAACAGCACAGTGACCCATCACATAAAATTGCATTTATATAATAAGAGTACAACAGAATACATTAATAAAAACTTAAAATAATGGATTATATGGTGGGGCATGTGAAAGTATTTTAGAGGCACAGAGCCCAGCCTTTAAACTTTAGAGCCAGTGCCACAATACCTTGAGGGTCAGAATACCAGGCTACTGGCCAAAAATTCCTGTGCCCAGAGTGCTCTGTTTCCTATAAATGACACTGGAGTCAGTGGGAACAGCAACTAATTCCTTTGAAAACCTTGTTAGCAAATGTGACTTCACATCCCGGTTACTCTAATCACCCACCACACAGCATGTAAGTATCTCCAGGTATCTGTGCCGTCCCATATTCTTGTCCAGTAATAGTCTGTGTTTCCTCTTTCCTAACCTTGCCTTACAGTGTTCTTCCTCCCTAACCTTTGCACTTGGACCTTGGTTTCACTGAAAATTTTATTTAACATCTTGCCTTAAGCAAAAATGTTTTCTCCTTAAATACACTACTAGCCCTGAAGCACCCACAAGTAAAAGCTATCTGTGACAGAGACTTGTTACCTGTTCATCAAAACCTGTTGTTTTTGTTTTTGTTTTTGTTTTCCACTTGGCCTAGCGGCCCACACAAGTAAGTGTGACCATGTGCCAATGTGTGTAAGGAAAAATGTGAGTGCTGCTTCCAGTTATGGCCCATAAAAACTTCTTATGTGCAATCTTGTAAAGGATCTTCCCTTTTCCCACTGGCTTTATTGGAGACCACTCCAGGGAAGCCTTGGGAACCACCTATGGAGATGACAGTAGAGCCAAGGTCAGAAGGAACCTGGGTCCTTAAATCACTTCTTGGAGGAGAGCCAGTCAGAAGAGCTGACAACTGAGATTGTTGCATGAGTACAAAAAGTAATAATAATTTTTATTTTAAGCCACTAAATTATGGATGCTTTTTTGTTACAACAGTGAGCAGTGCCCTAATGAATACACTGCCAATTCACCCACACCATAATGCCCTAGGACTAAGAGGCATTTTTTCCATACTCCTTGTTTTGTATTCCCTAATGCCTTTTCATCTCCAGTAAGATTCCTCCTTTTCAGTTTCTTTTCCCATGGCACCAAACTGAAATTTATCATTACCCAGAATGTCATTATCTTGGAGATATTAGATTCAAACATCCCACTCTCCTATCACAGCCTCCTTTTAGCTCATTCATTCAGTTATTCTTACTTAGCCTGATTTTCATCTTCCTACTGTATTTATTTCCTTGACTCCTCCATTTTCTCCCTCCACTCCTTAACTGCTCTGTCTAACTTAGATTGTGTGGTCCAGCGTGTCCATCAGCTTCTTGGTATTGGCAATCCCATTTGCCAATTTAATCTCCTCAAGAGATTAGTGGCATGAACCTACATGGATTGGTACCTTTATCAATGCAAGGTCTCTGATGTCAATGAAGTTCTCAACGTGCCTGGAAATAATTCTATATTTTCCTACTCAGCTCCTTCTACTCTCCGCAGATGTTATTTCAAACTGTCTACATTTCCCCAAATCTATGATACCACAATTCTGCCTCTCTCCTAGCCAGGTCCTATTTCTCACTTTACAGAAAAAAAAAAAAAAAAGGAGTTGCTAGAAGGGACTATCTAATAACTTCTTGATCTGAAACCTAAACTTAAATCACATCTTGTTACAATGGAAACTATTTTTCTACTATATTTAATTCTTCACCTTTGATAGAGATCTCTTAGGGTTGGTAGATAAAATATAGGATTCCCAGTTAAATTTGACTGTAAGATAATAAAATTATATATATGTATGCTATATATAATTATGGTATATGTAATAAGTCATATAACATATATATAATAAGTAAGTCACTGGCAATATTTAGAACATACTTGTACAAACAATTATTTGTTGTTTATCTGAAATTCAAGTTCATCTGGGCATTTTGTTTTTTTTTGTTTTTTTTTTATTTTGTTTTGTTTTGTTTTGCTAAATATGGCAACTTGATTCACTCCGCTTCTATTTTTTCTCCAATTTTTCACTAAATATTCTATTTTCTTTTCTGTCTTCAGTATTAGTTATTCCCCATAAACATTCAGGATATTCAGTTATCTCCTAAACTAAATCGTTTTGCATGGCTGCATGGTCCTCTCCAGTCAGGTGCCTGACAACTGGGCCTACTTGGGCCTAATTGGAGACTGACTTGCTGTGTCATCTGACCCTATTTGATGGCATGTATTAATCCAAATGGCATGTCAGGGATAGGGAACTAAGCTAAGAATCACTTTACTTTCATCCAAGATGGACTAGAACTTGGTGAGCTCACTTATTTCAGTGAAGCTTCTTGAGGACTGACAAGTCTCATAACGAAACACATACCATTTATGTCATGACTAAAATATTACAGTGACTAGAACACCCCACACCATTGCTGAGTACTTCAAAATCACAAATATACTCTAAAGTAACCCACTGGTCTTTAACATCAGACTGCATAGTCCATTACAAAAACATGGAGCCCAGAAAAAGGTATAAAGAAAGTTACTTATTTTAGTCTCAAACTATTATAATTCTTATGAAATTCACTCTGAATACAGACTCAGGAGAGCCTACTATACCGTATCACTCTGCCATCTGCCGCTGCTCCAGATTCTCAAAGTGCAAGTGAGACCTTGTGCATCTATGGGTGCCCACAAAGCAACTCATATCTGAGATCTCAGGGAGCACATCTACCTTTCCAGATTCTATGTACTTTCTCATTTCCTCTTCCCCTACTATCTTGTCAGTCCATAAAGGTTTCTCATTCTTCCGCTTAACCATTACCACTTTAGAACAAAACCACCCTCTTCTCTCACTGGAGTGTCACTTTTCTGTGGTCATGAGTGTTTCCTTATCATTATTCTCTACATAGAGGTCGGATGATTTTTTTAGATGTAAATCCAGTTATGGCCCTCTTAAAATCATCTAACAAATTCCTATCCCTCTTAGAGTTAGAATCAAATCCAAACTCTTTGCAAAACCCCAAAACACTGTGTTCTGTGTTCTGGCCTCTTTCCGACCACTGTCCTCTTCAATGTACTCTTTCCAGTGACTTTCATGTGTTTCCTAAAACACATTTAGTTTTGTCCTTCTGTCCCTCAGTATCTTCCCTCTGAGGGTTATACTTCTCTCTGATGAGATAGCCCCTCATCATTTAGGTCTTTGTTCAAAGTCACTTTCTCATAAAAACATCCTACCAACTTTATCTGGAAGAGTATCCTTCCTCCTTGCCAGATATTCTAATTTCTTGAAGAAATAAACATTTTATGAATTGTTTTCATATTTGTTAACTTCTTAAGGCATAAACATTACATGGTTCACTACTATATCTCTAGCAACAAAGTAATATCTAGCATATAATAGGAGCTCAATACATATTTGAATGAAGGAATGCCCACCTCCTACTCCTAATCTCTGTACTATCTTCTCCATTTAAGCCGAGGTGATCAATTATTCCAGTTTCCATCTTTGTTTTGTTTTGTTTTGTTTTATGTTTTTCCTGGATGAAGCTGGAGGAAGATTTTAGATACCGGGAAGGGAAAGAAAGAAAGGATGAAAGGAAGGAAGGAAAAATGGAAGGGAAAGAGAGAGAAAGAAGGAAGAAGCAAGGGAGGGAAGGAAGAAAGAAATTCTGATTAGAATTTAATTGGGCAATTTATACAAGAAGGGGGTAAACCACCTAGCATGTTTTTAATATTTTCTAATACAAAAAAATTCTTCTTCTTTATTCTCTGATTTTAGTTGCATTACAGAAGGTTCCCTTGAATTTTCTTGCTTGTTCAGTTCTGTATTCAAAGAAAGGCAGTGGGGATTATCCTATGCACCCAGACCTCAAGCCCTCAGGCTCATAGATGCCAAATACAGGATAAAGAAAAAGGAAAGTTATTACTGCCTCAAAAGCTAAGATATTTTAAAGGAACTAGGAGAGTAGACTGGGAAATATTGAGATGTGGAAAAGAGTAGGTAGAGCAGAAAAATTTGCTGAGTGATGGACATGGACACTTAGAGTGTGGAATCAAAGAGTATAGGTGTTTTGCTTGATAAACTGGATTAATATGGAATAATTTTGTAGATGAAAAATTGGAGAAAAGGTCGGTTAGGAGAATGCTTTTAAATATATGGTTCTATATTTGTGATAGAAATGGAAATATTAATGTTGATGAAAAGAGTCAAACTCTGTAAAATATTTGAAGAGATTTATTCTGAACCAAATATGAGTGATGAATGGCTTATGACACAGCCCTACAGCCTTCAGGAGATCTTGAGAACTTGTGCCCAAGGTGGTATGGCTACAACTTGGTTTTATACATTTTAGGGGCATAAGACATAAATCAATACATGTACGATATATATTGGAGGATCAGGGGTTGGGGAGGGTGGGAGGGTGGAGTGCTGGGGAGAGCTCAGGAAGGCTCCTAGGTCATAGATTTTCTGATTGGCAATTGGTTAAAATAGTTGTTATCTAAAGACCTGGAATCAATAAAAGGGAATCTCTGGGTTACAATAACGGGTTGTAGAGACCAAGGTTTTATCATGCACATGAAGCCTTCTTGTAGCAGGCTTTAGAGAGAATAGATTGTAAACATTAATATTTCTTATCAGACTTGAAGAGTCTGTTCTATCCATAATTACAAAAGTGAGAAGGGTATAATGAGGGCTGTCTAGCTCCCCCTTCCCATCATGGCCTGAACTAGTTTTTTAGGTTCGTTATGTAATGCCTTTGGTCAAGAGAAGGGGCCCGTTCAGATGGTTGCAGGGATTAGAATTTTATTTTTGGTTTACATTAAGTTGGTGGTCAAAGGTATGATTCTAGGTTAGGGCAGACAGAAAGAATAAAAATAATTGATAAGATATAGAACGTTTTGCAAACCAAAAGCATGTGAGATCACCTTTGTGATTTCAACCCAATCATGTCCATTGCATTATATCATAACATATATTTAAGAGCCATTGTATTACCCTAATATAAAATTTACATGCTAAATATCCTTTTATTATAGTTGTCAAATCTATACTACTTTAGTAAGTACTATATATATCCTTTTTAGTAAGTACTATATATATCCTTTTATTATAGTTGTCAAATCTATACTACTTTAGTAAGTACAAAGAAGAAATAAAATAATTTAATTTATATTATTCTTTAATATACATTTCAATATCAAATGTTCAGATATGGCTGTACTAAATATACCTTATCATATATAAGTTCACAGTTGAATAAGTGAGACAATATTCCATTTATAAATGTCCACAATTTTTTTTCTATTTAACATTTTAAAATAAGAGGAGAGAAGAAGGATTTGGAGGTCGATGTTTGATGTTAATATACTTCAAAATCAAGAGATAAAGTAAAATTGTATTTTAGTTTCCTATTACTGCTGCTAAGAAATTACCAAAAACTTAGCGATTTAAAACAACATATTTATTTCTTTTAGTTCCAGATATCAGATATCCCAGATGAAGGTTTTGGTAGGGCTGCTTTCTTCTCCGAGGCTTCAAGGGAGAGTCTGTTTCCTTGCTTCCATATTCTAAAGGTCACTTGCATTCTGTGGCTCACGGATTCCTCCTCACACACGCCAATCTTTTGCTTCACTCCAACCTCTTCTTCCATTGTCACTTCTCCCACTGTCTGACTCTGCCTCCTCTTGTATCCTTTTGTTAAGTATCCTGTGAGTACAATGGGCCTACATCCACGTGAATAGTCCAGGATAATTTTCCCATCTCAAGATTCTTAACTTGATTACAACTGCAATGTCTTTTTTGCCATGTAACATTCACAGGTTCTGGAAATTAAGACATGAACATCTTTGGAAGAGGGAGGGGCACATTATTCAGCTCACCACAGTTTTTGTTCTGGTAGCTTCTATTTTCCTCAATTAAAAAAAAAGTGAGATCATCCAATGACAGTGAGAATAGGGAGACAGATTGTAAGAGGTTCAAAGAAAGAAGAGAAGGTGTGAAAACGTCAACTCAGAGAGTGGAAAAGGAATTCACCTAGTGAACAGAGTAAAAATACTTGGTGTTTCAAGGACCATCTCAAATTAGAACCATTAATTTAAAATAGTGCCATTACCACAGTGTAATATGCCTCCAGCCTTACTAATCTTCTTGAATGCTGGTGAATAGTCAGGAGACAGCTGGGCTTAACAGGATTGGAGTTTACCAGATTAATGCTGCAGAAGGAAAGGGAGGCTAAACTGAATTTAAAAGAAAAGGAATAGATAGGACATATAGACAGTGGGAAAATAATAGGGTCAGTCAGTGATCACAATTGGTGGGAGATGGTTGGAATGTAGGGCCATCAAAGATGACCTATGCAAAATTGCAATATGGAAGGTATTAAAGTTTTGATCATGATAAGGTCTAAGTTATAGCCATGCAAAAGAAGATAACTACTCTACCCCTAGGCTTTGCATATCTGAAGTATATGTTAATAGCCATATACCATAACTGCCATTATAAAAACCATAAACAAAAATACCTGTGGAAAAGCAGTGACTTTAGGAGAATGATTTGAAATAAAAAAAAAAAAAGATTAATGGAATGTTTACAGAATAAATTATATATATAGGTTTCAAAGGCTGGGATTTGTCTTCCAACAATACCTATGTTGAAGTCCTAACCCCCAGGACCTCAGAATGTGATTGTATTTGAAGATAGGATTTTTAAAGAGGTAATTAAGTTAAAACGAAGTCGTTATTGTGGGCCCCAATTCAGTATGATTAGCACCTTTATTAGAAGAGGAAATTTGGATACATTTATAGAGAGAAGACCATGTGAGGAGACAGGGAGAAGATGGCCATCTATAAGCTAAGGAAAAAGGCCTCAGAACAAATCATTTTGGAAACACCTTGATCTCAGATTTCTAGCCTCCAGAATTGAGGGAAAAAAGATTGATGTTTAAGCCATGCAGTTTGTGGCACTTTGTGATGGTGGTCCTGGCAAACAAATACAATCTGAGTTCCAGAGGATGTGATCAACAGGTTTGATGAGTTGAGATGGGGAGTGATCAGATCATGAGTCAAATTACAGAACAAGCAGAAAAAGAATGGAGATAGGAATATGGTGATATTAAATGACCTGGAAAACTCAAACTTCTTGTATTTACTGAAGAAAACAGAAATACAGGATACACCAGGATTAAACCTGGTGGTCTTTTATGAAAAGAATACTACTTAACTCTAAGTAAGGTTTGCATCATGGAATTAATCTTTTAAATAGTAGTGAAGAGGCAAGAATTTTTAAGGATATTAACAGTCTTATCACTACATGATTATTAATTCATAATACATTGGAAAAAGAAGGATTTCTGATAAACAGTAAACTAGTAGCTAAAGAAATGAGTGATGCTGACAAAATTGTCTGTAGAATGTAGGACTAACCAAGTCCAATTTTAAAAAAAGCCAAAGAAATAGAGCACATGACACACAGTGCCACATATGTATAGAGAGAAAGAAATCTTAAATACTCACTGAAGAAAACAGCACATCAGTTAGTGCCACTGGAAATAGCCAGACTGAATTATGAAGAAATGTCAGGAGTGGAAAATAAGAGAAAGTTGAAGTCGGTCATTTAATTCACGTACAATTGTGATACACTGCAAACAAAAGCCCTAAGAAAAAATAGCACAGTGTAGGAGAGTAAAGTCGTTGGAAATCACAGACCCACTTTTCAGATAATGAGACCCAGATTTATAATTGTGAGTTGCATTTTCTGCAATTTTCTGAGGGAATATCTTTTTAACTTTCAGCAACTGAGGGTATTGGCAAGTACTTGACAACTCATATCTTAATAAGCAACAAAGACCAGCCAATCAATAAACTGTGAAATGACAAATATTAGCAATTAGTGTTGAGTCTAAACTGTGGCCACATCAGGAGGTAAATACTCTCCCAAGCATTGCTGCTTTATTTTAAGTACTGGTAATATGTACAGGCTTTGATGTTGTATTCCAAATACAGTGAGCCTCAGCCTAGAGACTCTTGCATTAATCACGGCTTACTACCCTAACCAATATATAGTGGCATCAGACTTTTGACATAGCAACTTTCTAATCACTAGGGAAATTAGCAGCATTTTCTTTTGTGTTGCCTGCAGTTCCATTAACTCCTACTTGAATCTATTTTGTTTCTGTTTTGTTTATTACACATATATAGCAGGTACTTATGCTGCTTCATTATTCAGGATAAATGTCCATCTTTGTTTCTCCTTCTTGCCGTACATGAAAGAAACAGTATATAAAGAGAGGCTTGAGTTTCCTCCTTGAATTTACCAGATACATAAAAGAGAAGATGAAGTTGTCCTTAACATTTCTAGAAGAACTTTATGACTAAATGGTCACCAAACAGGAGAAATTATACTAGTTAATGTGGCAAAATTCAAAAGCTACCCAGTTGTAGCCAACAACTATAAGGAATAAGTGAAGTTAATATTGTTGGAGTTTAAGCTGTTAATAGAAAGCAAAAAGTGCTCAGTTTTCCATTTGTGAAATGGGGAGCTTAGAGTAGTGAATATAAAATAAATAGATAAATAAAACTAACTTTCAGAGGAAGGTCTTAGAGAATGATGTCTAAGAGGAAGAGCCATAGGATTATACAGAGCTTTATCACTTTATAGCCTTGTACATTTAATTCACTAAATTTCTTCATTTCTAAAATGTGGACAGTAATACATATATCTTGTATAGTTCTATAAGGATTAAATTAGAGTATAAGAAGCATTTATAACAAAGCCTCAGACATCATAACATCCAATAAATATTAGCAGTGTTAGTTGTGATTATTATCATAAATAATTTTACTAATATTTATTGCATTTCTACCATGTGAAAAGTGATTACAATAAAAAGCAATTTATATATCTTAAGAGTGACAGTCAATTTTAAAAGTTCAGGTTGAAATTTTATCACCCAATTTTTCCCCTACCGCCATTTTCACAACTCCAGTCTAAGCACCTGAATGCAAAATTATACTCCTCAGCAATTTAAATTATGCCATTATTCCTTTGCTCATTTTTATCACAGATTTAAGCTCTACAGTGCAATGAAACCTGCAGACACAGAAGTTCATGATTTATGTATTTGATAGCCTCACCCCTGACATCCTAGCCTCAAATCTAGACTCTTAAACTGCCTACTTAGCTCTGTTAACTGATTTTAATCTTGCATATTAGAGAAGCCATTCAAATGTTCTTAGGCATTATCATCTTGGCACTTTAATTGAAATATATCTTTACATTTTAAAAAAAAGGAACATAACAGTGAATAAAAGCAGCCCTTTACTCACACAATGTATGCTAATGTTGACCCAACTGCTCTTGGCTTTTCAAAGGACTCCTGTGATTTCCTGGAATTTCCTGAACTCAGCACTTTGATGATCATGGATATTTTAACTTCGTTGCTCTCCCAGTTGCAAAGGAGCTTTTGATATTTGGATTTTGTGTTCATTTAATGGCAACTGCAATTAAAGCTTTCCCACATCAATGAGCTAACTTTCTAAGGCCACTTCAAAGGGTGAATTCAATATTCAAATTCCATGATGCTTATTGATCTGTGTGCTACTATTTGTGTGACTGGAAAACTACTCATTAGAAAATTTCCTGATGCCATTGATACAGAATAGTGAACAGAACTAATTTCACTCAAGTATTCTGCATTTGTGTAATGAGAACATAGCTTAAGCCTAAATAACACATTGGTTAACATGAAGCATATATATAGAAAAAAACAAAGCCAAAATCTCAGGCCTGACCAAACAATGCTTATTTAGAAAGGATGAGTATCCAAGCTGCAGTTATGGATTTCTGAGAGTGCATAGTCACTTCAGAATCACTTTTAAACATTCTCCCAAGAATCTGGAGATTCAGAAAGCTCAGAGCCAGAAGCCTTCCACTTGAGCCTCATGAACTTCAGTGGATTTAGGACTATGTGATACCCACCCCAGTTTCACATGGTAGAAGTGAGACATTTCCTTTTGTGAGTCCTATCTACATTTAACACTAGGTTTTTCTGTTGCTGCCACAAATATTTTCAATTTCAGTTTGATTTTTACCAGATAGAAAGACATAGAAAAAAAGTAAAACAAAGAACCCCAGAACAATTTAGGACTGCGTTGTTTGAGGAGGACCTGCCCAGGATTATATCTACACATTAAAAAGTAGATGGGAGAATTATTCTAACTCTCTGAGTAAGTATGCTGTTAAACAATTCATCTTTGTTAGAACATCTGTTCACATAATTTCCAAACTTTTTCCTAATGCATACTGCCAGGTGAGGTGTCAGAGCCCTGTCATCGGGAGGTGGTCAACTGGCAGGTTGGTAAAAAGAATTTACTGACAACAATATAGGTTTGAAAAAGGAAAGTTTATTGGAAAGAAAACGCTGCGGAAGAGTGCAGCACAGCGCCTCAGCAAGAGGGCTGAGCGTGCCATGGTGGATTTTTCATTAGGTGCATTTACGGACCTTAAGGCAGGAGCTTAAGGGAAATTTGGACCATATTAGCCATGTAGGTCATGATAAGTGATTACATTTGTAGACATTTTGGTGCCTTAATGTCAGCAAGGGTTGAACAGTGAGTTTTGGCATGGCATTCGGGAGACGTATAGAAATTCTAGTTACTTATAAATTTTGCAGGGGCAGGGAAAGAAATCTGGAACCAGATGCCTGCTTTAGATAGTAGGGAAGTCTAATTACTTCTAATTTCCCCAGATAAGGAGTTTTGACTTTGGATGGCCTGTTTGATAGTCACCAGGTGGTCTTTTCTCCCTTCTAAGTGCCTCAGATAAGGAATTTTTGTCTCCAGGGCCTGTTCAATGGCCACTAGGTGATTTTGCTCTCCTCACATACCTAAACAGAATCTTCTCGAATTATCCGGTAATCAGATGAGGAATGAAATGAAAGCTTTAACTCAGCTAACATTTTTTCCTAGGCTTGGTATCTTTTCATTTACCAAAGTAAAAAACTATTTTGATTACTTTTGGCATGTGTACTTCTATAAGCAAGAAATAAAAGAGACTATAGAATAATCATAATCATTTGGAAATTCAGATCCCCTTTTTCTGGAGCCCTTTTTACTTCAAGTGAAAAAAAGGAGACTAGGTCAGTAACTTCAGATTCTGTGTCCTGAACTTGATGCAGATGTGCTGAGAAAAAGCAACAAATTTTCGCTCATACTTAAGTAGGAAGGAAGTAAATATATAAAAGAAGAGGAGAGAATTAGATATAGACATATATTCCTGCCAGCTCTTTGCCTCAGGGTACCCAGGGACAAGAAAGAAGCTGATTTTTGCTAATACTCTCTGTCTTTTCTATTAATAGCTAATAAATTGCACAGTTGTTAAGGAGACATCAACAGGCGGTACACATTAGTGTTTTAATGTTGTTAAAAGTAGTAAATTTGTGAAATTGTTGAAGGATTCCTTCAGTGCCACTTTGCCAGCCAGAAATCTCTGCGGCCACCACTGCCTTTGTCTGGGCCTCACTCAGGGCCCACTGGACTCACTCCACCTGCTTGGCCTAGCAGGCTGTGCTGAGCTTGTAACCCGGCCCAGATCCCTCACCTGCCATGGCTCTGTGCTCAGCCCGTGGCTGGACCAGATGTGCCACGAGCAGCTTCTGCCTTGGATGCCAATGTCTAGATGACAGAATGGGATAGCACTCAAAGAATAGGAGATGCCAGCAATCACAGAGACCCAAGTGGTGTTACAGCTTTTACTCAGGGAGTCCTGAGGTTTGAGCCCCCAAGAGATATTGCAGCTCTTCATTCTCGTAGTGTGGCAACCTGGAGTGTGTCTTACAGCTCTTTTTTACCCACTGTTCAACAGGTTCTGGGTTCTTGTCCCGCAACCAAGAGGAATGAAATATGTGGACACGGGAGAGTGAGCAAGGCAGACAAGAATTTTACTGAGTGACAGAAAAGCTCTCAACATGAGAGGGGACCTGAAGCAGGTAGCCGTCTGTGAGGCTGAGTCTGGGGTGATAATGGGCTTAGAATAGGGGAGTGTGTACTGATAAATCCACGAGTGGGCTTTGGAAAAACACCATTCCATTGGTTAAAAGGCATCATCCAGAAGGAACCAATACAATAGAGAGAGGGTAAGACAGGGATAGAGTTTCTCACTCTCTCTCGTCCTGGACTCTATCTAGAACTGGCAGCTCACTTTTCAGGTTTTAAACTATCTTTGGCTTGAAGGTCAGGTTTCACCAGGGACCTGTCCCTGTCTGACTAGGAATTTGTCTGTTTCATGTTGCTATCAAAATGTAGCAGTAGTACAATTTTTATAATTAGGTCCTCATATAGTTTCTTGCAATGATGAGTTTGGTTATCATCTCTCTTTTACAGATGAGAACATTGAGATTCAGAATACTCAATGACTAGCCTTGGGTAAGCTGGCCAGTCAATGGCATAAATGGTAATAGCAACAGATATTTTCATAGCTATGTGGGGCAAGATCATTATACACATGTAAGGAATATGCAAATTGTTGTACATGGAGAAAATATGGAGAAAAGGAGACAAGCAAATGTAATAGAATATACAATTTTTACTGAAATTATTTTTCTGTGTGTGTATGTGTGGAAAGAGAAATTGAGAAGCAATTAGAATAATAATTGTGTGTCTTGTTCTAGAAGACCAGAGAGGAAAAATAAACCAATAGGTCCATAAAAGCAAAAGCAAAAAGAGTTGCTTCATAAGTTGAATGGTAATCGTCATAAAACAATAAATGTAACTCTGTTTCACTTTTCATAGTGTATTCTATGAAAAGACTGTTTTATCTAGGTAACAATACTGGACATTTTTCAATACATGTTTTGAGTTTTTCCTTGTATGATTTGAAAACTAAATAATATGAACAAAGAAAACTCTCATTTAAGTAGACAATAAACTCTTAAGGTTTCTTTCTACTTACCATCTATCTAAATAATATTAGATTGGTGCAAAAGTAATTGTGTTTTTTGCCATTGAAAGTAATAACCAAGACCAATTACTTTTGCACCAACCTAATGTTAACAAAATATAACCATTTCTATCAACATATGAAATCATTTATATACATTTTATTAAACACAAATATAAATATTATTTATTAAGTCCCTCTCTCTTTCTAATTGTAACCAGATTTCTACATACCATTATTC